>NC_035437.2:149375063-150672090 GCF_002127325.2 Helianthus annuus | reverse complement strand
TTACAAAAATGGTCCCTGGTCAATTTCTGAAACACAAGGGACCATTTTATTAAATCCTGGAAACACCAGGGACCATTTTTGTAAATTCATCAAACCTCAGGGACCATTTTTGTAAATTTATCATCCGTAAGGCGCGTACGGGCCTAACGGGCAACGACGGACTTAGTTTCGACGCTCGTTAGGCCCGTACGCGCCTTACGGACGACGTCGACTTAATAATAAAAAAAAATATTATTTAGTCGACGTCGTCCGTAAGGCGCGTACGGGCCTAACGAGCGTCGAAACCAAGTCCGTTTAACGACGGGCTTAGTTTCGACGCTCGTTAGGCCCGTACGCGCCTTACGGACGACGTCGACTAAATAATAAAAAAATATTATTTAGTCGACGTCGTCCGTAAGGCGCGTACGGGCCTAACGAGCGTCGAAACTAAGTCCGTCGTTGCCCGTTAGGCCCGTACGCGCCTTACGGATGATAAATTTACAAAAATGGTCCCTGAGGTTTGATGTGTTTACAAAATTAGTCCCTGAGGTTTGATGAATTTACAAAAATGGTCCCTGGTGTTTCCAGGATTTACAAAAATGGTCCCTGGTCAATTTCTGAAACACAAGGGACCATTTTATTAAATCCTGGAAACACCAGGGACCATTTTTGTAAACACATCAAACCTCAGGGACCATTTTTGTAAATTTATCATCCGTAAGGCGCGTACGGGCCTAACGGGCAACGACGGGCTTAGTTTCGACGCTCGTTAAGCCCGTACGCGCCTTACGGACGACGTCGACTAAATAATAAAAAAAATATTATTTAGTCGACGTCGTCCGTAAGGCGCGTACGGGCCTAACGAGCGTCGAAACTAAGTCCGTTTAACGACGGGCTTAGTTTCGACGCTCGTTAGGCCCGTACGCGCCTTACGGACGACGTCGACTAAATAATAAAAAAAATATTATTTAGTCGACGTCGTCCGTAAGGCGCGTACGGGCCTAACGAGCGTCGAAACTAAGTCCGTCGTTGCCCGTTAGGCCCGTACGCGCCTTACGGATGATAAATTTACAAAAATGGTCCCTAAGGTTTGATGTGTTTACAAAATTAGTCCCTGAGGTTTGATGAATTTACAAAAATGGTCCCTGGTGTTTCCAGGATTTACAAAAATGGTCCCTGGTCAATTTCTGAAACACAAGGGACCATTTTATTAAATCCTGGAAACACCAGGGACCATTTTTGTAAATTCATCAAACCTCAGGGACCATTTTTGTAAATTTATCATCCGTAAGGCGCGTACGGGCCTAACGGGCAACGACGGACTTAGTTTCGACGCTCGTTAGGCCCGTACGCGCCTTACGGATGACGTCGACTAAATAATAAAAAAAAATATTATTTAGTCGACGTCGTCCGTAAGGCGCGTACGGGCCTAACGAGCGTCGAAACTAAGCCCGTCGTTAAAATTTTAACGACGGACTTAGTTTCGACGCTCGTTAGGCCCGTACGCGCCTTACGGACGACGTCGACTAAATAATAAAAAAAATATTATTTAGTCGACGTCGTCCGTAAGGCGCGTACGGGCCTAACGAGCGTCGAAACTAAGTCCGTCGTTGCCCGTTAGGCCCGTACGCGCCTTACGGATGATAAATTTACAAAAATGGTCCCTGAGGTTTGATGTGTTTACAAAATTGGTCCCTGAGGTTTGATGAATTTACAAAAAGGTCCCTGGTGTTTCCAGGATTTACAAAAATGGTCCCTTGTGCTTCAGAAATTGACCAGGGACCATTTGTGTAAATCCTGGAAACACCAGGGACCATTTTTGTAAATTCATCAAACCTCAGGGACCAATTTTGTAAACACATCAAACCTCAGGGACCATTTTTGTAAATTTATCATCCGTAAGGCGCGTACGGGCCTAACGGGCAACGACGGGCTTAGTTTCGACGCTCGTTAAGCCCGTACGCGCCTTACGGACGACGTCGACTAAATAATAAAAAAAATATTATTTAGTCGACGTCGTCCGTAAGGCGCGTACGGGCCTAACGAGCGTCGAAACTAAGTCCGTTTAACGACGGGCTTAGTTTCGACGCTCGTTAGGCCCGTACGCGCCTTACGGACGACGTCGACTAAATAATAAAAAAAAATATAAGAATTAAGTTCCAGGTTCTGTGTGAATTTAAAGTTCAGAAGGCTTTATACGCTGCGTATTGACCAATACGCAGCGTATACTAACTGTCAGTATACGCTGCGTATAGGTCAATACGCAGCGTATTAGTAGTCACTGCATATAAGAATTAAGTTCCATGTTCTAACAGCTCCGGAACGGAGGATAAACTGGTTAAGGCGTTACGGTTCTAAATGAAAGGTCACGAGTTCGATTCATGCTAAGGGCCGGTTCTTTAAAGAAGACCCCCTTTTATTCTGATTTTATATATATTTACACTTTGGTCCCTGGTGTTTCATTTTTTATAAAAATGGTCCCTGAAGTTTCATAAAATTACAAAAATGGTCCCTGAAGTTTCATAAAATTACAAAAATGGTCCCTGATGTTTGATAATTTAGATAAATGGTCCCTGATGTTTCCTGGATTTACAATAATGGTCCCTTATGTTTCTGAAATTGACACAAAATGTTTCCAGGTATGAAGTGTCAAATTTTACCAAGTTTATATACGCTGCGTATTGGTCAATACGCAGCGTATAGAAACCTGGCAAAAATTTGACACTTCAAACCTACCAAAATGACCCCAAATGAGCATCAGTTTTGTATATGCTGCGTATTGGTCAATACGCAGCGTATAGGGACCTTGTTTTCTGTGCAATGATTGGTAATCAGGCACTGAGATCTATGGTTTATCTACGCTGCGTATTGGTCAATACGCAGCGTCTAGGGTTTACCTTATAGGCTGCGTATTGACCAATACGCAGCGTAGATAAACCCTAACTTTTGCTAGGGTTTGGTGTGCCAATAGGCACTTTAGTGTGCCAATAGGCACACTCTTATTATTTACAGGTGGCGCTTTATATTATGAAGTTTCTTTTTTGAGTAAACGTCAATTTGCACCCGCCCCATTAACGTTTGCATAGTTCGTCACTGTACACGCTTCCGTCCAATAATACCCTCATGGATGTTAACAACATACCGGTCAAACAATCGGTCAACTGACAGAAGGGTGTAAAGTGATGAGAAATGCAAACGTCAATTGGGGCTAATACGAAATTCGCGGGTTTGGGTTTAGTCTAAATGGGGTCTGGTCAGTTTCGAGTTGAACCCACGAACCCGTTTAGCTAAATGGGTCAGGTTTGGGTCAACTCGGTCGGGTTGGTGGGTTGACCCGTTTAACCCATTTGTATTATATTATATTTTTTACGATATGTTGTATATCATAAATTAAATTGGGAGTGTATTATATGTCATAGTTATAACTTAAAATGAGATATTAAAATAAGATTTCTTAATTTAAATGTAATTTTATTATATACATTTGTGTTTTTTTAGTGAATTTTAATATATTAATTTGCGGAAAAAATTTAGAAAGTAAAAAAAATCGAGTTGAACGGGTCGTGTTCGTGTCAACCCGCGAATATCGGGTCGTGTTCGGGTTCATATGTATTCGAGTTGAACGGGTCGTGTTCGGGTAGATAAGTTTATACTTTACTTGCTATCTGCTGGCAAGAAGGCGCTAGAAGATGGTGTTACAAATGTGGTCATGAAAGATTTAGACATAACAAAATATGGTGTCATAATTGGACCTGAATGGTTTAGTTGTTAGTTTCTATGAATCAAGGGGATTAATCCTGAATAGTTGTAAAAACAAAAGTCTGAGCATTGCAACACAGAACCACACAACTAGAAATATCAAAATTCCCAAACATAGTAAAGTTTTTTGATTAAAAAAAAACAATCAAGCCACTTCGTAATGTTGATTTACAAGTTTTTCCGAATAATGTTTGCTTAAGTACACATATTTTTGTTTTAGTTTTTATGATAATCATTATTTATTACTGATATGCAGGTTCTGGACTGTAATATAGAAGTTTGGTTGGTCCTCACTTCCAGATTATCAAAATGCCTTTTTTTATTTGGTCCCTGGATAACGACCGAGGAATCCAAACACCGACATGATCAAGAAAAAGAGGAACACATATTACAACTGAATTGAATATTTAAACATGTTTTGATTTTAAATATATAACAAATCGAGTAAGATGGCAGCATGCCTATCACCATCAGTTCCAAAATGTTGATTTGTTCTTGGCAAAAGCATTTCATTGATCGTTAATATTGATGCTGCCTAGATTTGTTAAACTATATCGAGCAATAGCTGGCCAACCAGTTGCGCCTTAAGTTGCACAGTAGGTGGCTTCATGTTGTTTCTTGGTTGATCTGGTATCTTGCAGTGCCACTAAGGCACTAAATGGGTTACCTGATGTTCTTGATGTTTTTACTTTTTAGGTGGTTTATTTGAAAAAAATAATTTTCACATTTTTAACTCTATTTTCGTACCTTTTGGGTAAACTTTGACTGGTTTATGGATGAATGGGTCAACTTGGGCAAAGTTTTTTCTCTAATGAGTCAAATGGGCTGGTTTTTTAAAGTTAAGTAAATTGAAAACCAATACTAAAAGGCAAATTATAACATGTCTACAATATAAAAAACAACCTGATACTCCCAACAGAGTTGTAAACTTTGCTTGCACCCTCTTCTCCACGTCTTCAAACCCGTCAAGCTGGGAAAGAAAATCAAATCGTCGCCTATCGAGCCTTGGTCTGTCGGAACACTAACATTGATGAAAAAAAACATGCCACCAGGCGATTTTAGCCAGCAAACTTACAACGAAAAGTGGTCATATAACACATTTTCGCTTTTTAACCAAAAACGAAACCGACCTTGGAAAAAAAATGAAAACCGAACTTATGGTTAACTGAAACCAAATGGTAATACAAAAAGGCTAACCAAATGTCCGGTCACGGTTTTGATTGTGGCTCACAACCAAACTGATCTGTGCACATCCCTAAATACTTAAATGTTGTGCTTCCCTCCACGTCGCGCAAGCACCCCACCAACGATGAAAGTACAAGATACTTTGTTGTTCAAGGCTTTG
Organism: Helianthus annuus; assembly: GCF_002127325.2. Lineage (NCBI taxonomy): Eukaryota > Viridiplantae > Streptophyta > Magnoliopsida > Asterales > Asteraceae > Helianthus > Helianthus annuus. The sequence continues at coordinate 150,667,007 of NC_035437.2, read as the reverse complement.
TAAACGAGTATCCTTTTGCAAATCGCAACTCCCGCCGCATCACGCGGGTAAATGGCTAGTATATATATATATATATATATATATATATATATATATATATATATATATATATATATATATATATATATATATATATAATAAAAACATTTTAACCTCACCTTGGTTTATTTTTATGTACTTCAACAGCCCAAGTGCAACTCCGGCAATCTCCCAAATGTTTTTTTTTCGTCTTCTCTAGCAACCTTCGCCAACAATTGGTGTTAAAATTGTTTACACAGCTATGTGACACAATTTAAAAAACGTTTGAAGGTTGTCGGAGCTACAATATATAAAGATAAAATTGGTTTATGACAAAAATCGTAACATGAACCTAACCTTTCATAAATTTTATAAGCAAGCTTGTTTTCATTTTAGTTCTTTATGGTTTTAATTTAAAATTGTGTTGGCAGTGTAAGATATGACTTGTTTTTTTGTTTCTGAAACTTCATTTTGAGTATGTTAGAAACATTCTTTTTGAGTTTTAATTTATAAATTGCGTTTGAATAGAAATCAACACACACCTGGCATCGGCAGTCCTCAAACCTGCACATTTTGCATCCAAAACACACACAATGCATGCAACCTTCGCACTTGCTATTCTTGCGGCATCCACTGCGTGGCCTTGAGCTCCTTTCCTCGAGGTCTTCACATGACCACCTTAACCAAACAAAATACATATAACACAGGCTTTATAAGTCCTTACAAATCAAGTAATCAAATTTAACTTTTAGATAGGTGGATTAACTTGCTTGCCCGGTATCATGTCACTGCAAGTTCGATCTTCCCTTGTAACTGCAAAGTGGTAGAACCTGCATGCATCCCTTGTCCTTAGTTCGAAGCGACACACCTTGTCGCATGTTGTACAACTTAAGAACTCATTGCGGTGGGAGACTTGGTTGTGTGGTCTCACGTATTCATCTCCTTTATAGTATCTGGGAAGACACGTCTCACCCACTTTTTTCTCTTCTCCCACTTAGAATTTACAACCCAAACCTTGGTCCTCCAGTTTAGCACGTTTGTACCACTTAGTGCATGTCTTGCAAACTTTGCAGGAGAACTAAACACTGTTTCCAGCAAGAAATACCATAATTCAGTTTTTGCAACAAAAGATACACAACAGGAAGCAAATGTGAGAGAGTTTGATCATACCTTCTTTGCAATGGCAAGTTGCACGAATGGTACCATCGTCACTGACAGGACACCAAATTCCTCCACTGTGATTTGCTCAACAAAGGCACTCAATTCCTCATTGGAAAAGAGTCTCAGTTCCTGTTGTTTATGCAACCAAACTCAATTAAGTTAGAAATTGAAAAGAATCTAAAAACAGTTTGCAATAACGGATTTTAATAATCCCAACTATTAGCCATTGGCCGGAAACGGTCTCAACTTCAAAAATAACCAGTGGTGATCCTACCTTTTCACATATTGTAAATCAATTGACCGTTGCTAATAGAAAAGGAAAAGGGGATAAAAAGAAATTAAGGTTCTGTTAGTAAAGGTTCAGTGGTTTACAATTTGTGAAAAGGTAGGACCTCCGCTGGTTATATTTGAAGTTGGGATCGTTGTCGGCCAATGGCTAATGGTTGGGATTATTAAAATCCATTATTCCAACTTCAGGTATGTTTAATTTTATATCTTAGAATCTAAAAACAATTTAAACTTCAAAACGACTTTACCTACTAGGAAAAACTGTAATACAACAATTCTGAAAGTAATAATCTTCCTATATAAATTTGATCGAAAGCAAAATCTGAGTATGGGCACTGATTTGTGAAGATAAACTATAATCTTTACCATCAAAAATCACTTTTGCCTAAATTGGAATTAAAGCGCGTGCTCATTCATGATAATAAACCAACTCTGATTGTTGACAAAAAATTCCTAAATGTTTATACAAAAGCAAGTAAAATAATGCTATTTGCGCCTACTATCATTTAAATAGCAAATAGCAATGATGGTGTCATCATCATCAGTGTTGATTCTCAGGATGCCGACAGAGTCTTCAAGCTAGTTGTTTGTGCAACCACACACTATTCCAATGTAATGTGGTGCTTTCACCGTGATTTGCTCAACAAAGGCACTCAATTCCTCATTGGAGAGATCGTTGAGGGGTCTGTTAGACACCACCCACTGCGATGACCATCTCCTAGGTAAAGGTTGGTTGTGATTTCTCAACAGGGTGGGTGGGGCAACCCAAGGTTGCAACCCAACCCAACCCAAGGTTTCAATTTTAATTTATTTTTTCTTTTTTACTTAACAATTAATTTCTCATATCATTTGATTTTATATAATAACTGAAAAACATTTAGCCTTAAAAATTATTTAAAACAAATTTTTGTTTAGTTGTTTTTTTAACATTCATATATAAACTTTTTGAAAAAACGAAATTTGTTCAAAAAATTATATTTGTTTAATATAAATAAAATTTTTGACCATTTAGTGAATGTTAACTTTTTTTATATTAAAACAAATGATGGAAGTACAAAGAAAAAGACGGAGAGAATTTTCTTTGCCCTGCGCCAAGTATTGTAATCTCAGTACCCTGCACTTGTGTTTGGAGAAACTTTTGCTTATGATTGCACACCTAAATGTCATCCTTACACATATATAGCCAAAAAAATATACACATGGTGGCTAAAGTTAGAGTCACCTCTTTAGATTTTGGTTATAACCCCCAACACTTGTCACTTTTTTTTGACAACCCCCAGCACAAGAATCCATATCACATTTAGATAATTTGTAATCATGTGAATGTTGTGTACAATGATATGAATATTGGGGAAAGAATAACCAGGTTTTTTATTATTATTTTTTTTATTTAAGTCTCTACAATTGTCTTGACACTAGAAAGCTAGGACTCCGAAAATACAGAACTGAAAGAAATGCTATGAACAAATGAATCCTTGAGATTCGTTAAAAAAATCTTAAAGTTATATTTTCCAGATCAGTTTGAGTTGTTGGATTAAGAAAATATATTTTACTTTAATAGAGTGGAGTCAAGTAAGAAGCAGTTACAACAGACAAAACAATCAAGACATGATCTAACACCAATCAGGCTGTTGTGTTCAAAACAAGAGGAACTTAAAACACAAGTTAAAGTGGCCATTTCAACTCCAACAAAGTGGAAAGTGTATATTGAAAATCTTTTAAACTTAAGAAGTCTTGAACTGACGGATATAGCTGACTATCTACAGTCGTAACATAAAAAATGGATTAAAGCCATAGATTAAAAAATAAACCAAATAAAATTTCAATTTAAAAGAAATAAAAAAGGGAGACAAAATGAGCAGGTTAATTATGGATCCTAACAAATCAGTTAACTAAATTTAAGTTCTAGGTGGCTGATCAACATCAACTTACCGGGCAGTATCGTGTTAGAGCAAGTTCGATTTTCCACTATAGCTACATCATGGTAGGTCCGGCATGCATCCCTTGTCCTAAGCTCAAAGCAACACACCTTGTAGCATGTGACACAACTTAAGAGCTCATCACGTTGGGAGACTTGGTTGTGTGGTCTCACGTATTCATCTCCTTTATAATACCTAAGAAAACACCTTTCACCCAACTTTATCTTCTCACCATTGCAATTTAATTAAAACCCAAACCTTGGTCCTCCACATTGGCAAATGTTTAACACCCGATGCATGTTTTGCGAAGTTCGCATGACAATTAAACATTGTTAACAGCTAGATGTACCATAATCAATTTTTCTTTAACAAAAGATACTAAAATGGAAGTGGATGTGTGAAAGAGCTTGATCATACCTCGATTGCAGGCATCGTTGCAATAGCAAGTTGCAAAGATAGTGCCATCATCACTGATTCTAAGGATGCCCACACAGTCTCTCAGCCGGTTGTTTGTGAAACTACACGCTATTCCAATGTAATGTGGTGCTCTCACCATGATTTACGCAACAAAGGCACTAATTCCTCATTGGAAAAGTTAGTTATAGACATGGTTTGATTTTAAATTTTTGAAACCATTGAAACTAATAAGATTCTTAACAAAATTTAAACTTCAAACTTCTACGGTTTTTTCAACTTGTACCTGAATTATGTTTGGATGCACAAACAACAGGTGCTGGGACTATTTTTTTCAAATGAGGAATTGAGTGCCTTTGCTGGGCAAATCATAGTGAGACCACAACATTACATTGAAATAGTGTGTGGTTGCACAAACAACAGGCTAGGAGACTCTGTGGGCATCCACAAAATACGTGACGGTGGCACCATCTCTGCCACTTGACATTGCAACGAAAGTTGCAATGTAGGCATGATCAAACTCCTTTACTCACCTACTTTCTCTTTTATACACTTTGTTATAAAAACTTAATTATGGTACTTTTGGTTGAAAACATTAATAAATAGTCCTACACGATTTGTAAAACATGCCTCAAGTAGTACAAACGTGCCAAACTGGAGGTCGATTGGGTTCTGGATTGCAATGGTGAAAAGATAAAGTTGGGTGAAATATGTCTTTTGAGATACTCTATAGGAGATGAATACGTGAGACCGCACAACCAAGTCTCCCAAAGTGGCAAGTTCTTGTGTTGTAGCGCTTGCCCCAAGATGCGTCGCTTTGATCTTTGGCCAAAGTATGCATGTAGGTTCTATCATGATGCAGCTGCTAGGGAAAACCGGACCTGCCATGACATGACACTGGGCAGGTAAGTTGATCTACCTATCTAAAATTTTAATTTAATTACTTGATTTCTGTGGATTCATAATCACATAAGACTGGCCTGTTTTATATGTATTTTGTTTGTTTAAGGTAGACATGTGACGATCTTGAGGAGAGAAGCTCAAGAGGACTTAGCGGATGCCCCAAGAAAACAAGCAGCAAAGGGTACGCATCTTGTGTTTGTTAATGTTCGGTGGATGCCAAGAGTGTATTGACTTCTATGCAAATGCACCTAATTAATCATCAGTCTTTTACTTGCTCTCGCTTTATCTTCTAAAAAATATTGAATACACATTAGTGTTTTAAATTTTTGTATTGCTAATGAAATTTGTATTGAGAAGTCTGATGCACTCTGGTGGAGAGAGAATGGGGGAGAGAAGGTCATTGTGGGGTCCGTTAGACATACCCACTTTGCTGACCGATTCTGAGGTAAAGGTTGGTTGTCATTTCTCAACAGGATGGGTGGGGCATTCCAAGGTTGCATCCCAGCCTAAGCCACATGTCAGTTAGAGTGTTTTTATTTATTTATTTTCTTATTTACTTAAAAATTAATTTCTCATATCATTTGATTTTGAGTAAATTTCAAATTTCGTCCTTTATGTATGTCTAAAATATCAAATCATGTCCTTTGTCTTTAATATCTTCAAGAAACATACTTAATGTTTGAAAAACCATTCAGGTTATGTCCTTTACCCAAAACCTGGTTTGTTTTCGCAGTTAAGTCAGGTCATGTGAGAGGCACATGAGGGTATATTGGTCATTTTACCTAAATAAAATTATTTTATTTATTGTTTTTTAATAAAATTATTTTATATACATAATAAAATAATTTTAAAATTATATATGTATATATACTTGATATAATCAGAAGATTTGTCTTCTCCCTTCTCTCTTCACATTCTTTCTCCCTCTAGAACCACCACCACCACCCCACCACCGCCACCAACCCACCACCGCCACCACCCACCCCACTACCATCCACCTCTGATCAAACCAACACCATCACGACCTCCACCGTCACGGTCATGGTTCTGAACCACCTGCAACATCCGACGAACGGATCTAAAATCGAGCCCCAACCAAGAGACGAACGGATCTAAACCCACTGCCATAGCTCCGTACACCACCGCCACAGCTCCGTACACCACTGCAACTTGAACGAAGATTCCACAACGTTCAACGATTGCAACACCGCCGTTCCGGCCAGTTCTCGACGACGCCGGTTCAACGATTGCAACAAACCACAATAACATGCTTCACAATCTCAGTTTCGCATATAGAGATTCAAGTGTCCTTCATGTCTCATACAAATAACCACTTACCTTCAACACACTAGCAAAATAATGAATAAAACGTACATTTTATGTTTAGATATGCTAGAATATGCTTCAGATTCAACAAACTTCACTCCAAAACGAAAAACGAAAAACCCCAAATTTGGAAATTAGGGTTCTTCACACAATGTTCTGATTTATTGCAATCGGGTGCGAATCGGATCAAACGAAGGTTAGAATCTTGTTCTTTGTGAAAAATCATTCAAAATCGGTTTGATTTGGTGGAGAATCAAGACAATTAGGGTGAGGTGTGGCTATGGAGGGCTTGAGAGCTAAGAAGAAGAAGATGATGATTGAGAGTTTGTGGGGATAATTTTGACCTAATTCGCACACAGACGTGTTTGTTGGATCGGATCTGAGTTTTTTTATGTTTAATATTGTGTTTCGGACCCATTTAGGTAAAATGACCAATATACCCTCATGTGCCTCTCACATGACCTGACTTAACTGGGAAAACAAACCAGGTTTTGGGTAAAGGACATAACCTGAATGGTTTTTCAAACATTAAGTATGTTTCTTGAAGATATTAAAGACAAAGGACATGATTTGATATTTTAGACATACATAAAGGACGAAATTTGAAATTTACTCTTTGATTTTTTATAATAACTTAAAAACATTTAGTTTTAAAAAGGTATATAGAAACACATCTTTGTTTAGCTATTTGTTTAACATTCATATATAAAATTTAAAAAAAAAAAAACGGAATTTGTTCAAAAAAAATGTATTTGTTTAATATTGTTGGTGCACTTGTGTCTGTACTTTGTCTGTATTCGGTCTGTATGTAAACGATGTCCAAAGTCAGTCTGTAAGTTGACCAAGTCAACTATCCTCCTAGTTTGACTTGGACAACATGATGTTGTCTGGATCGAAGGATAGCCTCGAAGGATACAACTGATCCTTCGAGGTGCTCGAAAGATATGGTTCGACCATAGTTCAACCATTAGACATCGAAGGATGATCCTTCGATGTCCATGCTGATCGTTCGAGCTCCCTGTTATCGATAGATGATCCTTCGGACCATCTATCGAGTCCTTCGACCAGAACTGCTGTGTATGGGTATAAATACCCATGCAGTGTGTTAGTGTCAGTGAGATGTACACATAGAGAGTTAGAGAAACTCTGCTGAAAAACACACATATACACACACTTTAGAGAGTTTGCAAACAGATTGTAAACCTTGTGCTTGTAACCGTAAACCTTCATACGTATTAATACAATGGTGTTAATCGGTGAACTTTGTGTGTTCTTGTGTTTGTTCTTGCTTCATCCCGGTTTGCCTACTAGCTTGGATTCCGCACTCGCTAGTGGGTTAGTATAACAAGGTTTAGGTTTGTTCTCGATCCTCCGAGAAAAGGGACCTACAAGTGGTATCAGAGCCTCGCTCTTTACCTTGTTTAAAACCGGTTTGTTCAAGTTCTTTGGTGTGTTTGGACACTAGGTTTAGCACCCGTTTTGGTGGTTTTTCTTGCTTTTCTAAACTGAAAAACGGCTTCTAAACCTTCGGGAGTGTTCGGGGTCGGTTTGGGTAACATAAAAATCGTTTTTGTGAAACTTTGATTTTTCCGGCCGTGTTCCGATCATCTTTCCGGTGACTGGACTTGGGGATAAGGTTGCTTGTTTTGGCAAACTTTTTGAAAGTCAAAAAGTTGGTGAAGATTTGTGTGCAGAACATACTTTCTGCCGAAAGCAACTTCACCTACCTGTCACCTTTCTCACCAACCTGTCCTTTCGTGTCAGTGTGTCAGTAAGCTTTCGAAGGATATCTTTCGATTTCGAAAGATCATCTTTCGATTAGAGACAGCTCGAAAGATTAGCATCCTTCGAGTAGTCTTTCGAAGTCTGAGAAGTATCCTTCGTTGTTGGAATCTTTTCGAAAGTTGGTTGTCCGAAAGATAAGGATACATCTCGAAAGATAAGGATCTTTCATTGTGAATCTTTCGAGATCAGTATTCGAAAGATATAGATCTTTCGAACTGTGAATCTTTCGTGATAATCAGTCGAAAGATAAGGATCTTTCATTGAGAATCTTTCGAAGACTTTGCTCGAAACTCAACAGTAATCTTTCGATCACTGTTGATCCTTCGAACAAGTCTTGATCTTTCGATCAGATTGTATCTTTCAATTGTTGTCTGTTTGTTGTTAACAGTTTGTGGTGTGTAGGTTATTTGTTAATTTTTGATCAAAATGAGTTGCACAAGTCCTTGGGATTGGAGTACGGATCCACAACCAGATCTAAAACAGATGTCGATGGCTGAATATATGACGAGTGCAATACCTAAACAACAACAGTCAATAAGTTCATGTCAATGGGCTTTGGTATCCAATCAAAGTCAAAGTCTTCAAAATCTTCTGATTAGTGAGAGTGAAACAGGCAGTAACAATCGTCCACCAAAGCTGAACCACATGAACGATTTTCCGTCATGGAAAGGCCGCTTTCACACATATGTTCAAGGACAAAGCACCGACCTTTGGATGTGTTTTGTCAATGCATTCAATGAAAGTCTTGAAAGTAGAGCATCCACTTCAGAAGGTTACGCCAACATGCTTGAAAATGACAAGAAGGCTTATGAATTGGAGAAAAAGGCCTATGCAATACTTACTCAAGCACTCAACAAAGACATCTACCATCAGTTTTCATATTGCAAGACCACGAAAGCATTGTGGGATGCCTTAGTTGCTAGAGGAGAAGGCAATGCAGCTGCTCGAAAGTCTAGGCATGATTTGTTGAAGAAAGAATTTGAATCTTTTCAGTTTTTGGAAAACGAGACTCTGAATGATATGACCACATGTTTCTATCACTTGATTAGTGAAATGTGTGCTTATGGGGTGGCAGCTACTCAACAAGACATGGTGAATAGGTTTGCTGACGCCCTACCCCCAAAGTGGAGTTCGTTTATTGAGTTGTTGAAGCATACTAAAGCTCTAGATGAGATTAACATCTATGAGTTCATTCAGAAGCTGGAACATAAAAATGATGAAGAAATTAGGAAAGCAAGGCGTGCTCCAGCTCCTCAGAATACAGAAATGTATTTGCCTGGTTTTGGTCCTTCAGCTAGTTCTAGTTCTGTTCAGCAACCGAAGCTTCAAACTGCTTTTGTGTCCAATACGAGTTCCTTTCCATTTCCTCAATCAACAGCTGCTCCACCACAACCTCAATTCGATCCGAGGTCTTACATTCCTGTTCCAACACAGCCACAACCACAACCTCAACAACAACAACAGCAAGCTCACTATACAAGCAATCCTCAACCTCAACCCCAAAGTCATCACACAATCCGAGTCGACAACTCAAATCTTTCACACCTTAGCATTGAAGTTGCTAAGGAACATATGGAAATTATCAACACCATGGTCAGTGCTTACTGTGGTTTGGTAGCTGGTCAGCTTGGAAACATCAACATGACCAATGAAGATTATGATCAGATCGACAAGGAAGAAATGGAGTTGATGGATATTAAATGGGCTTTTGCTAGTGCGGTTAGAAGGGCAAAAGATTTCATGGCGCGAACTGGAAGAACTTCGTTGGAAGGAAAGAAAAACACGAAGTATGGGTTTGATATTAATGCCGTCACGTGCTTTAACTGTGGCGAGAAAGGGCACTTTAAACGTGAGTGCACTCGACCAACAAAACACGGCAATCACAACCCGTTCAGAAACCAGACTAATGTGAATGCCCAACAAGAAAACCGTGAACGGAGGATGGTGGCAGTGAATAACAATCAGGGACAGCCTGGAGCTACCAATCACAATCGGGCTTTGGCTGTTCAAGCTGATGAAGGATGTGACTGGTCAGTGCAGTTTGGTGAAGGTGATCAAGGAAGTGGAACTGCATTGTATGCTAAGGTCATCGAGCAGGTTCATAAAGAAGAATCTTCTGGGAGCGATAACAGTTCTGGTTATTCGGGCAGTTCGGATGAAGAAGGCTCTGTTTCTGGGGATAATCACTCAGAGCCTGATGTGAATGAAGAAGGAGATGATGATATACAGGAGCTACTGAATGAAGCTGATGAGCTTAAATGTCAGAAATCAATTCTGATTAGGAAGGCTGCTGCTACATCAACGGAAATGGAAAAGCTATTCTCTGAAGATGGAGCTTTTTCTTTTCAAACTGCCTTTATGGCAAATGGTTCAGCCTCTACTAGTCAGGTAACTTCTGAACCTCCTGCTCCTAGTATTTGTAAATCATGTGCAGAGATGAAGCTTGAATCAGAAAAGCTTCATAGTCATAATCAGAATTTGGTTATTGAACTGTCAAAATGCCAAGAGGCAAACATGGCTTTAACCCGGAATGAAAAAGAATTTAAATCTGTAATAGAAACATTAAAGAAAAATGTGTCCGAGGTTAACAAAGTAGTTTACCACAAACAAGTAAGTATAAATGAATACATTAACCTTGTGGAAGAAACTAAGAAGCAATTAGCCATTGCCCAATGCAAGCATGATGCGATCAAACAGAAATTGGATAGTTATTCTAACTCCCGATTTGTGCTTGATCACATCATAGACGTTCAACAACTGAAAGGTAACGTGAAAGGTGTAGGGTATAAGGCGTGTCCACCCCCTTTGATGGACAACTATACCAAGATGCCCGATGAAGAGGAAATGCCTCGGTATGAACCCAGTGTGCCTTTGAACTTTGAGGAATTTTCTACTGGCCTAGGGTTCAAACCGGACAGTTCTTCAAACACAGCCCTTAAGGAACAAGAAACTTCACCATCCATGAAACAAAGTCCTCCAATTATCGAGGACTATGAGACATCGGATGATGAATCAGATGTGGCTGTAAGTGATCAGGATAAATCACTTAGCAAGATGAAAGGAGTAGATATTCCTCGAGAGAATCACATCCTTTGTGATCCTGATACTCCTGAGGTTCCATCTGTTGAGAAGCAAGTGATTGATCCTGTCAAGGTTGATAAGACAGGTGTGTCTACTGTTAAAAGCAGTAATGTGTTGTACACTTTGGTTGGAGATAATAAAATCTACTCAGATCATGTTTTTCCAATTAAAAATGTAAATAAATCTTTGATTGACAAAGTCTTTGAAGACAATACAAATAAATTTTTGGGAAAAACACTTCCAGGAATTGTGGTAACACAATGTGATCCAATTCCTAAGGCTGAGATTAGGAAACAATTTGGTAATCAAAAATCTCCAACCACTCCACAACCTACTGCTTCTAAGGGTAAACAACCACAACGAGCTCCAAAGCCAAAGGCTAAAGTTGAATCAAAAGGAGCTCGTTACATGAAGAAAGGAAAAGATGTTAAGTTTGTAGCATCAAGAGGTACAGATAAAATTGAGACTTTTGAAAACAAATCAAACACTGATTTTGTACAACAAGTCAAGATTTTGAAACGAAACAGTGATAACAATTACACCCAACACACAAACGGGTGTGATGAAAGAGCAAGTACCTCAGGTTCTACAAGCTCAACATCTGGTAGTCGATCAAGTTCTCCTAAGTCTGTTGAAAGGAGAACTTGTTTCAAATGTGGAGAAATTGGGCACATTATCAGAAATTGCCCAAATGCTCCAAAGAAGAAATTTGTTGAGAAAACTCCACCTGAAACAGTTCACCCTCAACGTCGGTCAGTTTCACCTAAACTAGATAAACGAAGTGCAAAAGAACAAGAAACTAAACAACGACGTAAGAACATAAAAACTGTTGAAAAAGCTTTAAAATCTGAAGTTAAAACAATACAAAAGGAACCAAGTGTGTCACAACCTGTAAAACCAGAATCTTCAAAAACTGGTAGACACAGACAAACTTGGTTACCTAAGTCGGGTGACAATTCAGGGGGAGCAGTTGTTCTTGAAAACCATCAAGAGATAGAGCTTACGTATCGTGATGCCAAGGGACGACCCAAGACCACTAAGGCTTGGGTCCCCATTCTCAACTGATGTGTTTATTTGACATGTGCAGGATGTTCTAGGAGGAACTATTAATAGTCATTGGATTGTTGATAGTGGAGCATCCAGGCACATGACTGGCGACTTACGGCTCCTGTATGACGTGAGAAATATTAGAGGAGGGTATGTTGCTTTTGCAGGTGATAAAGGTGGGTACATCACTGGAGAAGGAAGTATCTCCAATGGTATCGTGTGCTTTGATAAGATCAATTATGTGAAGCAAATTGATCACAATCTTCTGAGTGTGTCGCAAATCTGCGATAAAAAGTTCTCAGTGATTTTTGATGACGCTGGCTGCTATGTGCTGAAACCTGGATTCAAAATTCCACAAGAATGGATTCTCTTATCGGCTCCGAGAGTTAATGATCTTTATATTCTCGACATGAGCCAGGCGATTACAACATCTGCACAAGTTACTTGTTTTGTCTCAAAAGCCACAGAAAAGGAGTCTATATCTTGGCACAGAAGAATGGGACACATTCACTTGAGAAAGATGAACCATTTGGTGAAAAATAATCTTGTGAATGGTGTGCCTGTTAGAAGTTTTCATCTACAAGATATCTGTGTCTCGTGCCAAAAGGGGAAGCAAACAAAGAAGTCTCACCCTTTGAAGAAAATCAACACTGTCAGCATGCCTCTCGAACGTCTTCATATGGACCTCTTTGGACCTATGAAGCACAAGACAACGTTTGGTGATGCTTATTGTTTAGTAGTTACTGATGACTACTCTAGATTTTCTTGGGTATCTTTTATGGCACACAAGAGTGAAACTCCTGGCATCCTCAAGGATCTTCTTACAATGTTGGAAAATCTCTATACATTGAAAGTGAAAAGGATCCGAAGCGACAATGGAACCGAATTCAAGAATCAAGTTATGGATGAGTTTTGTACTTCTAAAGGCATTCTTCATGAGTACAGTTCTCGTTATACTCCACAACAAAATGGTGTCGCTGAGAGGAAGAATCGGACGATTATAGAAACTGCAAGAACAATGTTAGTAGAGTCGGAACTCCCTATTCAATTCTGGGGAGAGGCTGTATCGGCTGCTTGCTACACGTTGAACAGAGTTCTTACAGTAAAGAGACATGGCAAGACTTGCTTCGAACTCCTTCAGAGAAGGAAACCGGATCTTTCTTGCCTTGAACCATTTGGTGCTCCTTGTACTATGATTGAGCCGGATGGAAAGTTTGGTGCAAGAGCTATCGAGGGTTTCTTCCTTGGATATGCTACTCCGAATTTCCGTGTTTGGAATCTAGCTTCCAAAAAGATTGAGCTTTGGAGCGAAGTTAGGGTTCAAAGGTACACGAGTCCTGTTAGGGCTCCGGGTGATCCGTGGATGTTCGATTATGATGGGCTATTTGACTCCTTTAATCTGCCAACCTTTGACGAAGAATCAGCAGCGGCTCGAATGTTGTTGGAAAGTGACAACGCTGCTGTCTCGCCATTGGTTAGACCTATTGTTGTTGACCCTCAAGCTTCTTCGTCAGTCAACAATATGGTCCAAAATGAGGTTTATGAAGATGCTGCTGATTATAATGACTCTTCTGAAGATGATGAATATCATGATGCAGCCGAAGGATCTTCAGCTCCAGCTGCTCCTGTTCAAGGGGCCTCTGGTGATACACCTCATACGCAGAATATAGATACTGCTGAAGGGAATGCATCCACCTCTAACCACATTCCTGGTGTGGAGTTGGTTGTTGATCTTAATCTGAATAATTTGGGTATCAATGCTCGTGTGCCAGATAATCCTGAAATGAGGATTCACGATACCCATCCCCAGCAGAATATCATAGGAGATGTCCATCGCGGTGTGCAGACGCGTAATCAGCTGAGAAACAACCGGAATGCTGGTTTGTATTCAGCTATAAGAGAATCTGGTCAACAGAATGACTGGTCCTTCGCGTGTTACGTGTCACAAGAAGAACCAAAGTCGTGGAAAGAAGCTTTGAAAGACAGTGCCTGGGTTGAAGCCATGCAAGAAGAATTACAGCAATTTCACAAGCTGGGTGTTTGGAAGCTTGTTGAAAAGCCTGAGAACTACAAGAAGATTGGCACTCGATGGGTCTTCAAATGCAAGAAAGACGATCGTGGAGTGGTTATTCGGAACAAAGCTCGTTTAGTCGTTCAAGGTTTTCGTCAGATTGAAGGGATCGACTACAACGAAGTCTATGCACCGGTTGCACGTCTGGAAGCTATTCGGATCTTTCTGGCTTATGCCTCATTCAAAGGATTCAAGGTTTACCAGATGGATGTCAAAAGTGCATTTCTACATGGTGTGGTTGAAGAAGAGGTATATGTCGAACAGCCTCCAGGTTTTGAAGATCCTGTTCATCCCGATCGGGTTTGGTTGCTCAACAAAGCTCTCTATGGTCTTCATCAAGCGCCACGAGCTTGGTATGCAACCTTATCTACATATCTGCTGGAGAACGGTTTTCGAAGAGGTCTTATCGATTGTACTCTCTTCATCAAAGAACAAGATGGAGATCTTCTTCTGGTACAGGTATATGTTGATGATATTATTTTTGGTTCTACTAATGATGTTTTGTGTAGGAATTTCGAGCGCATCATGCAGGATAAGTTCGAGATGAGTGCTATGGGGGAAATGAATTTCTTTTTGGGCCTACAAGTGCAACAAACGGAGTCTGGGATATTCATCCATCAGACTAAATATGTTGGAGACATCTTGAGCCGGTTCCAGATGTCCGATGCAACGCCCATTGGTACCCCACTGCCAACTAATCACGGAATAACTCCTGACTTGAAGGGTGAACCTGTTAGCCCTTCATACTATCGCGCGATGATCGGATCCCTTATGTACCTCACAGCATCAAGGCCAGATATAATGTACCCAACGTGCCTACTTGCCAGATATCAAGTTAATCCGAAGGCCTCACATCTTGCAGCTGTCAAAAGGATTTTTCGTTATTTGAAGGCTTACCCCGACACCGGTCTGTGGTATCCTAGGGATAATAACTTTGACTTAGTCGCATTCAGTGATTCTGATTTTGGCGGATGTAAAATCGACGGCAAATCCACAACGGCTGGATGTCAGTTTTTAGGAAATCGCCTAGTCACATGGCAGTGCAAGAAGCAGACGTGTGTAGCTACATCAACATGCGAAGCTGAATACATTGCTGCCTCAAGTTGTTGCTCACAAGTTCTTTGGATCCAACAACAATTGCGGGACTACGGTTTTGAATTCCTAACTACTCCTATTTACGTTGATAATTCTGCTGCTTTAGATATCACTAAAAATCCTGTGCAGCATTCAAAGACCAAACACATCGAAATCAAATATCACTTCATACGTGATTGCTTTGAGAAAAGGCTAATCGATGTTGTTAAGGTCCACACCGATGACCAACGTGCCGACTTATTTACCAAAGCTTTTGACAAATCTAGATTTGACTTCTTATTATTGGTAAATGGCATTAAGGTCAAGCAAGAGTAAACCAACATCGGAAAATCATTTTTGTAAATATCTTTGTGTGTTTTTAAATTTATCTTAGTTTGTTGATTTTAGGGGGAGTAATTCCAAAAATCTGAAAATCCAAAAACATCGAAAAATTTCAAAAACACAAAAACAATAGAAAAACAAAAATGAGTTTCCTGGCGAGCAAAAGAGAAAATGATAGTACATCAGTGGTCTATCCAAATCTCTTTAAACCTTAAATGAAAAACGATAAGCAGCTCTATATAAGATGTATCGGTAGGCTCACAATCATTTTAAAGTGTGCAGGGTGATATAAATCTTAATCGACTGAAGACCAGGTGAGAACCATTCATTGGCATATGGTCTTAGTACCGAAATTTCGTTTGATAGATTGCCGAGGTTCTGAGATATTCGGTCTTTATGCTGCTTATCATCTGGGTATCATGGTTGTATCTTTTACCGAAAAATAACGGGGACGCAAGTCTAGATCTTCCATGATACTATACATACGTGTACATAATACATACTGCATTCGACCTCAATAAGTGATAAACAATCACATGTCCAAATCAAATAAGTGATAAAATATCACATTTATCCGGGTGCCAAGTTCGTCTCTCTGCTGTACGGAAGTACTGACCTGTTCACGGACTTGCACCTGTGCCCTCATGCATACGAAAATCAAGTTCCTCATCAATAAGTGATTATATCACAAAGGACTTGTTTTCAAATCAAAATAAGTGAGTATCTCACATTTTATACGGTCAAACAGATGATAATCGGTATACTCACCGGTAAGATGAACTCTCGTGCATACCTTGATACGGGAATGTGTCGTGATGTGGATGAACACCGGTTGGTAAGTATAAATCATACCTTAACGTATCCCCTCGCCATGATTACATCTGATAAGTTTGAGCTTAAGTGGACAACAATACCGATAATTGTTATAGGATGCTTATCTTAATGTTAACTAACTGAACAACAAGAGTGTTTTGGCATGACCGTACACTGATATGATACTCTTACCCTCGAAACTCGCAAAAAGAATGTTTGTATATATTTATTTATTTACTGCTTAACTTTTATTGTTTTTCTTTTAAACAGTTTCGTCGTTTGGTGCATATCAGCACGACATTAGCGGTGATGTCGTTTGATAACACTCAAAGGATTTTAAATTGTTGTCTTTTTCTTTCAAAAATACCAAAAAGATTTTAGGTGTGTTTTAATATAAACTTTATAAAAGCCAAAAAGATTTTCTTTCTACTTTATTTTCGATCGTACGATGTTGGAGCTCGAGTCTTCGTTACCTGAAACCTGAACGAAAACCGAATTGACTAAATCTTCATAAACGGTCGAAATTTGCATGTTTTGAAAGTTAAAGACTAAAATTAAAAAATTTATTAAACTTTCAAACTGTCGGACGGTGTTTGATTGTGACATGGTCATTCGTGTGTCATTTGCTTATACTATGTTCCAAGCAGTTGTTCTCATTACGCGTTTAGATTTCTTGCATGTGCAGATTCTAAAGGCTAGGAGAACATGGTCGATGACAAGCTTTGGAATGAAGACACGACGAGAAGGCACTCAACTGATGAAGATGATCGAGTAGCCGCTGACCATCCTCAACACCACAAGGATCTCACTTCATAAAGATAAAGTCCATTCACGAGCATAACTCAAGGGGGAGCTTATGTTAAGGGGGAGTTTGTCAACACACTTCCTACATGATACGGGTAGTTTGTTGATACACTCTCTGCTTTCAAGGCGTGAAGACTTTGAAGATCCTCCGACATTGAAGACTTGAAAGGACATCAGAGTTTTGGTAACTCAAAGACCAAAGACCGTCGAAGTTCAAGACGAGTCTGCAACTATAGAAGATAAAGACAAAGCTACAGCCAAGGGGGAGTTTGTTGGTGCACTTGTGTCTGTACTTTGTCTGTATTCGGTCTGTATGTAAACGATGTCCAAAGTCAGTCTGTAAGTTGACCAAGTCAACTATCCTCCTAGTTTGACTTGGACAACATGATGTTGTCTGGATCGAAGGATAGCCTCGAAGGATACAACTGATCCTTCGAGGTGCTCGAAAGATATGGTTCGACCATAGTTCAACCATTAGACATCGAAGGATGATCCTTCGATGTCCATGCTGATCGTTCGAGCTCCCTGTTATCGATAGATGATCCTTCGGACCATCTATCGAGTCCTTCGACCAGAACTGCTGTGTATGGGTATAAATACCCATGCAGTGTGTTAGTGTCAGTGAGATGTACACATAGAGAGTTAGAGAAACTCTGCTGAAAAACACACATATACACACACTTTAGAGAGTTTGCAAACAGATTGTAAACCTTGTGCTTGTAACCGTAAACCTTCATACGTATTAATACAGTGGTGTTAATCGGTGAACTTTGTGTGTTCTTGTGTTTGTTCTTGCTTCATCCCGGTTTGCCTACTAGCTTGGATTCCGCACTCGCTAGTGGGTTAGTATAACAAGGTTTAGGTTTGTTCTCGATCCTCCGAGAAAAGGGACCTACAAATATAAATTAAATATTGTCCATTCAGTGAATGTGAGTTTTTTTATATTAAACAAATGATTTGTTTATTTCCAACATATGGCGTATTAAAGTTCCTAAACATGTCAAATATACGCGAAAAAAGTCCATCAACCAAATTTCCTATGTTAAAGTCTCTACAATTGTCTAGAAACTAGAAAGCTAGGACTCCGAAAATACAGAACTGAAAAAATGCTATGAACAAACAAAGCCTTGAGATTCCTTAAAAAAATTCTTAAAGTTATATTTTCCAAATCAGTACGAGTTGTTCGATTAAGAAAATATATTTTACTTTAATAGAGTGGAGTCAAGTTTGCAGCAGTTACGACGGACAAAACAATCAAGACATGATCTAACACGAATCAGGGTGTTGTGTTCAAAACAAGAGGAACTTAAAACACAAGTAAAAGTGGCCACTTCCACTCCAACAAAGTGGAAAGTGTATATTGAAAATCTTTTAAACTTAAGAAGTCTTGAAATGATGGATATAGTTGACTATCTACAGACGTAACATAAAATATGGATTAAAGCCATAGATTAAAAAATGAACCAAAATAAAATTTCAATTTAGAAGAAATAAAAAAGGGAGACAAAATGAGCAGGTTAATTATGGATTCTAACAAATCAGTTAACTAAATTTAAGTTCTAGTTGGCTGATCAACATCAACTTACCGGGCAGGTATCGTGTTAGAGCAAGTTCGATTTTCCCTTGCAGCTACATCATGGTAGGTCCTGCATGCATCCCTTGTCCTAAGCTCAAATCGACACACCTTGTAGCAGGTGACACAACTTAAGAGCTCATCACGTTGGGAGACTTTGTTGTGTGGTCTCACGTATTCATCTCCTTTATAATACCTAAGAAAACACCTTTCACCCAACTTTATCTTCTCACCATTGCAATTTAAAACCCAAACCTTGGTCCTCCACATTGGCAAATTTTTAACACCCGATGCATGTTTTGCGAAGTTCGCATGACAATTAAACATTGTTAACAGCTAGATGTACGATAATCAATTTTTCTTTAACAAAACATACTAAAAAGGAAGTGGATGTGTAAAAGAGCTTGATCATACCTCGCTTGAAGGCATGGTTGCAATAGCAAGTTGCAAAGATAGTGCCATCACCACTGATTCTAAAGATGCCCACACAGTCTCTAAGTCGGTTGTTTGTGCAACTACACGCTATTCCAATGTAATGTGGTGCTCTCACCATGATTTGCGCAACAAAGGAACTAATTCCTCATTGCAAAAGTTAGTTATAGACTTGGTTTGATTTTAAATTTTTGAAACCATTGAAATTAATAAGATTCTTAACAAAATTTAAACTTCAAACTTCTACGGTTTTTTCAACTTGTAACTGAATTATGTTTGGATGCACAAACAACAGGAGCTGGGACTATTTTTCAAATGAGGAATTGAGTGCCTTTGCTGGGCAAATCATACTGAGAGCACCACATTACACTGAAATAGTGTGTGGTTGCACAAACAACAGACTATGAGACTCTGTGGGTATCCTCAAAATACGTGACCATGGCACCATCTTTGCCACTTGCCATTGCAACTAGGCATGATGAAACTCCTTTACACACCCACTTTCCTTTTTATACACTTTGTTATAAAAACTTAATTATGGTACTTTTGGTTAAAAACATTATTTAATAGTCCTACACGATTTGTAAAACATGCCTCAAGTAGTACAAACGTGCCAAACTGGAGGTCGATTGGGTTCTGGATTGCAATGGTGAAAAGATAAAGTTGGGTGAAACATGTCTTTTGAGGTACTATATAGGAGATGAATACGTGAGACCGCACAACCAAGTCTCCCACTGTGGCGAGTTCTTGTGTTGTAGCGCTTGCCACTAGATGTGTCGCTTTGATCTTTGGCCAAAGTATGCATGTAGATTCTATCATGATGCAGCTTCTAGAGAAAACCGGACCTGCCATGACATGATACCGGGCAAGTAAGTTGATCTACCTATCTAAAATTTTAATTTAATTACTCGATTTCTAAGGATTCATAATCACATAAGACTGGCCTGTTTTGTATGTATTTTGTTTGTTTAAGGTAGACATGTGACGCTCTTGAGGAGAGAAGCTCAAGACGACATAGCGGATGCCCCAAGAAAACAAGCAGCAAAGGGTACACATCTTGTGTTTGTTAATGTGCGGTGGATACCAAGAGTGTATTGACTTCTATGAAAATGCACCTAATTAATCATCACTCTTTTACTTGCTCTGGCTTTATCTTCTTAAAAATATTGAATATACATTAGTGTTTTATAAATTTTTGTATTGCTAATGAAATTTGTATTGAGAAGTCTGATGCTTGTATTGAGAAGTCTAAAGCACTCTGGTGGAGAGAGAAGGGGGAGAGAAGGTCGTTGAGGGGTCTGTTAGACATACCCACTTTGCTGACCGATTCTTAGGTAAAGGTTGGTTGTGATTTCTCAATAGGGTGGGTGGGGCATTCCAAGGTTGCAACCCAGCCTAAGCCACATGTCAGTTAGTTAGAGTGTTTTTATTTATTTTTTTCTTTTTAACTTAACAATTAATTTCTCATATCATTTGATTTTTTTTATAATAACTTAAAAACTTTTTGTTTTAAAAAAGTATATAAAAACACATTTTTGTTTAGCTGTTTGTTTAACATTCATATATAAAGTTTTTGGAAAAAAAAAAAGAATCTGTTAAAAAAATGTATTTGTTCAAATAACATAAATATTGACCATTCAGTGAATATGAGTTTTTTTTTTTTATATTAAAACAAAGGATTTGTTTGTTTCCAAATAAAAATAATATATTTAATATTTTTTGTGTAGTAATAAATAATCAAAAGTTAGATTTATTTAACAAAAAACTAGTAAACAGGGAGCTCTACGTCGTCACATGGTGCATAGTGTTAACCGTAAAAAAATGTCCAAATGTTAACGCCAGGCCACATGTTGGGGAGGGCATTTGAATCTATATAAAAATTGAAATCTTAATGTAAAGCAACCCATTGCATCAACTTCAATTTGCTAAATCAAAAATTGAATCAAACACGATTTCTAACAATGAATGGAAGTACAAAGAAAAAGACGGAGAGAATTTTCTTTGCCTTGGCCATGTATTGTAATATGAGTACCCTGCACTTGTGTTCGGAGAAACTTTGGCTTGTGATTAAATGCCTAAATATCACCCTCACACATGCATAGACAAAAAAAATATATCCAAGGTGGCTAAAGATACGGTTACCACCCTTAGATTTTTGTTATGACACCCGACACTTGTCACTTTTTGGATAATTTGTAATCATATGATTGTTGTGTACAATGACATGAAAATTGTGGCAAGAAGAAATACCGGATTTTTTTATTATTTGTTAGGATTAAAATTATGTAAACCAACATACTTTCACATTTTTCTAGAAAAAGTCCAACATATGGCGTATTAAAGTTCCTAAACATGTCAAATATACGCGAAAAAAGTCCTTCAACCTAATTTTCCTTTGTTAAAGTCTCTATAATTGTCTAGAAACTAGAAAGCTAGGACTCCGAAAATATAGAACCGAAAGAAATGCTATGAACAAATGAAACCTTGAGATTCGTTAAAAAAGTTCTTAAAGTTATATTTTCCAAATTAGTACGAGTTGTTCGATTAAGAAAATATATTTTACTTTAATAGAGTGGAGTCAAGTTTGAAGCAGTTACGACGGACAAAACAATCAAGACATGATCTAACACGAATCAGGCTGTTGTGTTCAAAACAAGCGGAACTTAAAACACAAGTAAAAGTGGCCACTTCAACTCCAACAAAGTGGAAAGTGTATATTGAAAAACTTTTAAACTTAAGAAGTCTCGAAATGATGGATATAGCACGTAACATAAAAATGGATTAAAGCCATAGATTAAAAAATAAACCAAAATAAAATTTCAGGCAAAATGAGCAGGTTAATTATGGATCCTAACAAATCAGTTAACTAAATTTAAGTTCTAGGTGGCTGATCCACATCAACTTACCGGGCAGGTATCTTGTTAGAGCAACTTCAGTTTTCCTTTGCAGCAATGAGCATTAAACGGTAAAATCTCCGTCTCGAACGAGTCATGGCAAGAGACTTCATTATGCGGTCTCTGGTGTATTGATCTCCTATGTAATAACTCAGAACATGTTTTTTCCTGACAAATTTGACCCTCTAGTCATTGCAATTGAGAACTCAAACCTTGATACTCCAATTCCAATTCTTGAGGTATGCTTTGAAAACGCAACAAGAAAATCAAACAATGATATAAAAACAGATATATAGCGAATTTGCAAAGAGTGTTATAATATCTTTAACCACCCCTTAGTCCTAACAATGACAAATGGAGTGGATGGTGTCGTCGTCGCAGATTACAAGGATCCCGAGGGACTCCATCCCTTTTCTTTTAAAACCACATGCCATAAATTTCATATAATGATATCATTGTCTTTGACGGTGACTACTATACACCATCCGCAACATTTTTCATCATTACGAAGAATGCAAACAAGGCCTGATGACCACACTCTCTTACACGTCCACAATCCATCATTGTGTCTCGTATCGAGTTAAACAAATTACGCCGACTTTGATTGAATTTGCAATGCCTGGCTCGAAATTGCCCAACTTTCGTAACTCAATTGGAACGGTCAAAAGATCAAAATGTAATAAAACATGTCTTCTGAGATACTAAGAGGAGATCAACATAAAAAGCTGAATAAATTGTAGGATCAGAAACTGCAACGAAAAGTCATAATCCAATTCTTTTGTGTTAGTTATGATGGAGTGATAAACCTATTTATGAATCGATGTTTATAAACACGCAAACAACAATAAATAATTAAATTAATGAGATTAGAATCAAAACATCCCCATTTTTGTTTGTGAAACTGAAGACCAATCGGATAGAGATGCAATAAAGATCAAAAATAAATCGGATAAAGACGCAATAGAAATCAAAGACGGAGAAGTTAACTGATCTCATGGATCTTTCTTCGCCCATCCATAGTTGGAATTCTAGAGGACGAGTTCCTCCGTATGCAAACCCTAGCTTTCATTATGATAAAACACTTAAAATGTTTAGCTGATGAAATTACACATTACATCCTTTATATCTGGGATAATGTAAAACCCTAGCTTTCATTATGATAAAAACACTTAAAATGTAGTTGATTAAATTACGCATTACATCCTTTATATCTGGGATAAATTACAGATCATGTGGATATCCCTAAAGTTTATAAGTTGTCACAGTTTACGTCCTTTTGTTTTACCGAACATTAAATTTTCGGGTTAACTCAGATCATGTGTGATACACATGAGGGTACTTTTGTCTTTTTACCCATTTAGTCAAATAAAAGAAATTAATAATACGTTAAGGGAACCTAGGAGAGCCGACGACTCCACTATGGTCCATGCACAACAAAAAACTAATACATTATATAGCCCTACAAAAAGTAACATAGGGTGTCATTGGCTAACTTAATAGTTGTGTCTCTTCACGTTGTTGATACACTTTGTGTGGACGCGACTCGGCTCGGTTCGACTTGGTTTCGACTCGGTTAGGTCCGGTTCAAGCCCGACGTCACGACATTCCTCCGTCGTGCGCCCCAGAGTTCGACACGCGAAGCACGGAGAGCCGCGGCCTTTCCCGCCGACACATCACCATGACATCACTAGGTGATGTCATGATGATGTCACCTATTTTGTCTTATGTTGGAAATTGTGAATATGCGAAGCCATATGACGAGATCTCTTTAGTGGCCTTGGCCTGTTTCGTCGTCTGTGGGCTTCTTCAGGCCCAATCTTTGGCCCAAAGGTGTTTCGTTGAGTGCTTTTGTGTTTCGTCAAGTCTGTGTCTGTGTCCAGTATAAATACCCCTCTCAGTTTCTGTGTGAAACTGATGAGCACAGAGAGACTTAGTGAGAGTCTGTTAAAACATTATTTGTATATGTTTGTGGTTGTACTCATCCATAATCAATAGATATTGAATCATTGGTTATTCCGTGTGTTTTGCACTTTGTTTGGTTTGCACCGTCACGGGGATTCCGCACCCGTTACCGTGTTTGTGATAAACAAGGATAGGTTTACGTTATCGATCCACCGGAAAAACGGGACCTACACACGTCACATCCCTTAAATAATATCCTTTAATTAATAACATAAGGTATTGGATAACTTGTCACACCCTCAATTTTCACATGTGGAGTTTTACCGCGAGGCATGTGACCAACCAGGATCTAGCCACTAATCATGTCGAACCAACTATTCAAAATCATAAAACTTCACTAATGACATGATTAGCGAATAAGTTTAATTGTCCAAAACACTGTTTATAACGCTGTGGAAAAATAAAGTAAAAAACCCATAGGAACTAAAACCACAAGTTAAGTAAATGTATAAAAACATAAAGTTTTTAGCAAACCACCAACTCCTGCCGTTTGCAACAACCATCCTTAGCAAACCATCAACTAATACCCCGCGTATGCCCACCTGGCAATTTAATCAGTAAAATACAGCGACTTTCATGATAGAGTTTTCCGTTTAGTCCAAGTGTACTAACCACCTCCAGTGGATAGCATGTTTCGGTGGTCCACACAAGGGACGTGCGCGTAGCCCAAACCAGGGATACCGTAAAAAGTGTTGTCCCAAACCAGGGACACATGCTTTTAGAAAAAGTTGTGAACTCACCTTAGTTTGCTCGATATTGAACTTGAAAGGTAAGCAGGAATGTCAACTTTGACCTGATATGTTTAGCGTTTCAATTAGTTCAATTTATGAAATCCTACACGTATCTAGCACACAGTCACCGAATCACATTATCACGCAATTACACGTTTAGGTAAGTTAGAGTAGGTGATCGTCTAATTCCATATAACGCATTCACAGACACCCATTAACGTTTTTGATAACATATAACACTTTGTTGCAACATATAAGCATATTTAAAACGTTCACAAACACTTTCAGCTCATTGCAGTTTAATATCAGTTTTTAGGCAGTTTTCCATAATTTATTTAAAGTACTAAACGGACTCATAAAATCATGATGTTTTAACACAACATGTTATTTGGTTCTGGATACTAATTTATTTTTCTTATCGCCCGAATCGTTACACAAAAATTACTAAAAATCATTCTTTACAATTTACAAGTTTCTGATGACAGTTTATGCCAAAAATTATTTGAAAATCCTCGTTTACTCTTTTTACGAAATTCCAATTGGAGATTTTTGGAATCACCTGGAAGTACGTACACAAAAAAATTCATATCATAACTCAATTACTACATTGAGTTATGACATTCATAATGCGCTGCAAATTCTGACGAAAAACACAGCCTGAACCTTCAATACGGAAAACTTCATAAAAGATTCAATTTTTGTCGAAAAAATGCAATTCGAGTGGGGTTTGAAAGATATTTACTGGAAGCACGTCATAGGTTCAGAAAATGCACGTTTTTGTATAATTTGGACCCTGTTACAGCCGATACAATTCGGCTGTAAATTCTTATCAGAATTTGTTTGAATTCAGCTTTCAATTAAAACATGTTTATGACACTATAAACCCTATTTTCAGTAATCAAAATCCCAACTACATCCCATATACGAATTTAGCATCAAGTTTCATTATCCAGATCACACATAATCAAAACCCTAGCATGCATACATGATCATAGAGTTGCTAACTAACAAGTATGATCATCTACAAATTAAAATACATAATCCTAGCAAACCCTAACACATAAAATCCATGTTATCATGCATCAAGAATCCAAGAAATCAACGAAACGCAGCCATGGATAACAAGTTATGAGTGTGTGTTTGAGAGATTACCTAAAGCGATAGAGATGAAGATGAAGAACCCGAAAAGATGAATTCTTCCTTACTTCTTCTTGAGTTTGCTAGAGAGAGAATAGAGAGAGAGGGATAGGTCGACGTATGGGGGTTTGTGGGCGGCCTAGGGTCGGGTTTATGTTTATTACATATATTTTTTTAAAACCAATTTTCAACAATTGCATAAATGGTCTCTTAAGTTTCCAAGTTACAAACTTGGGTAGAAAGTTACCAACATAACTTTGTGTAATGGCTCTCAAGCCCCTCAATTTGCAAAGTTAATCAATTTAACTTCGTGTTTTTGATCGTATGTTAAAACTCTTGCGTTTATATATTGAAATTAACCGAAAAGGGTTAACGGCGTTAACCTGAAAGTGCGGATGTCACATTATCCTCATGTTGAAAGAATTTTGTAGGTCCCTCTCGGAGGATGACGAACCTAAACCTTGTTATACTAACCCACTAGCGAGTGCGGAATCCAAGCTAGCAAGCAAACCGAGATGAAACAAGTATAAACACAAACACACAAAGGTTCATCGATTAACACCACTGTATTAATACGAATGAATGGTTCCGGTTACAAGCACAATGTTTACAACTCAGTATTGCAAACTCTCACTATGTGTGTGTGTTTCGGACAGAATGCTCTCAACTTTCTATCTCTCTATGTGTGCATCTATCTCACAAGTCTATCTTCTAACACACACTGCATGGGTATATACATACCCAGCACAGGTTGCCTTGTCCGAAGGATTCGATAGATGGTCGAAGGATCATCTATCGATTACTAGGCTTTCGAAGGATCAACATCTACCTCGAAGGATGATCTATCGTTCATCCATCGAAGGTTCATCTTTCGAGCACATCGAAGGATCAACATTATCCTTCGATGAGCTGTCCTTCGACACAGACAATACAACCAGTTTACTAACTGTTGGCCAAGTCAAACCAGGAGGACGGTTGACTTGGTCAACTTACAGGACTGACAAGGACATCGTTTACATCGTGACCGAATACAGACAATGTACAGACACAAGTGCACCAACAAACTCCCCCTTGGCTGTAGCTTTGTCTCGATCTTCGATGTTTGCAGATTTGTCTCGATCTTGATCATCTTTGATCTTCATGTCTTCAAGACTCTGATGTCCTTTCAAGTCTTCAATGTCGGAGGATCTTCAAGGTCTTCACGTCTTGAAAGTAGAGAGTGTATCAACAAACTACCCGTATCATGTAGGAAGTGTGTTGACAAACTCCCCCTTAACATAAGCTCCCCCTTGAGTTATGCTCGTGAAAAACTTGATCTTTATGAAGTGAGATCCTTGTGGTGTTGATGATGGTCCGCGGCAACTCGATCATCTTCATTTTTTGAGTGCCTTCACGTCGTGCCTTCATTCCAAAGCTTGTCATCGACCATGTTCTCCTAGCCTTTAGAATCTGCACATGCAAGAAATCTAAACGCGTAATGAGAACAACTGCTTGGAATAGTTGGCATAAACAAATGACACACGTATGACCATGTCACAATCAAACACCGTCCGACAGTTTGAAAGTTTAATAAATTTCTCAATTTTAATCTTTAACTTTCAAAGCCTGCAACTTTCGACCGTTTATGAAGATTTAGTCAATTCGGTTTTCGTTCAGGTTTCAGGTAACGAAGACTCGAGCTCCAACATCGTACGATCGAAAATAAAGTAGAAATAAAATCTTTTTGGCTTTTATAAAGTTTATATTAAAACTGATTTTAGGTGAGTTTTAATATTACGAAAGACAACAATTTTAATATCCTTTGAGTGTTATCAAACGACATCACCGCTAATGTCGTGCTGATATGCACCAAACGACGAAACTGTTTAAAAATAAAACAATAAAAGATAAGCAGTAAATAAATATATACAGACATTCTTTTTGCGAGTTCCGAGGGTAAGAGAATCATATCAGTGTACGGTCATGTCAAAACACTCTTGTTGTTCAGTTAGTTAATATTAAGATAAGCATCCTATAACAATTATCGGTATTGTTGTCCACTTAAACTCAACTTATCAGATGTAATCATGGCGAGGGGATACGTTAATGTATGATTTATACTTACCGACCGGTGTTCATCCACATCACGACACATTCCCGTATCAAGGTATGCACGAGAATTCATCTTACCGGTGAGTATACTGATTATCATCTGTTTGACCGTATAAAATGTGAGATACTCACTTATTTTGATTTGAAAACAAGCCCTATGTGATATAATCACTTATTGATGAGGAACTTGATTTTCATATGCATGAGGGCACAGGAGCAAGTCCGTGAACAGGTCAGTACTTTCGTACAGCAGAGAGACGAACTTGACTCCCGGAAAAAATGTGATATTTTATCACTTATTTGTTTGGACATGTGATTGTTTATCACTTATTGAGGTCGAATGCAGTATGTATTATGTACACGTATGTATAGTATCATGGAAGATCTAGACTTGCGTCCCCGTTATTTTTCGGTAAAAGATACAACCATGATACCCAGATGATAAGCAGCATAAAGACCGAATATCTCAGAACCTCGGCAATCTATCAAACGAAATTTCGGTACTAAGACCATATGCCAATGAATGGTTCCCACTTGTTCTTCAGTCGATTTAAGTTTATATCACCCTGCACACTTTAAAATGATTGTGAGCCTACCGATACATCTTATATAGAGCTGCTTATCGTTTTTCATTTTAAGGTTTAAAGAGGTTTGGATAGACCACTGATGTACTATCATTTTCTCTTTTGCTCGCCAGGAAACTCATTTTTGTTTTTCTATTGTTTGTGTTTTTGAAATTTTTCGATGATTTTGGATTTTCCGATTTTTGGATTTACTCCCCCTAAAATCAACAAACTAAGACAAATTTAAAACACAAAGGTATTTACAAAAATGATTTTCCGATGTTGGTTTACTCTTGCTTGACCTTAATGCCGTTTACCAATAATAAGAAGTCAAATCTAGATTTGTCAAAAGCTTTGGTAAAAAGGTCGGCACGTTGGTCATCGGTGTGGACCTTAACAACATCGATTAGTCTTTTCTCAAAGCAATCACGTATGAAGTGATATTTGATTTCGATGTGTTTGGTCTTTGAGTGCTGCACAGGATTTCTAGTGATCTGTAAAGCAGTAGAATTATCAACGTAAATAGGAGTAGTTAGGAATTCAAAACCGTAGTCCCGCAATTGTTGTTGGATCCAAAGAACTTGGGAGCAACAACTTGAGGCAGCAATGTATTCAGCTTCGCATGTTGAAGTAGCGACGCACGTCTGCTTCTTGCACTGCCATGTGACTAGGCGATTTCCTAAAAACTGACATCCAGCCGTTGTGGATTTGTCGTCGATTTTGCATCCGCCATGATCAGAATCACTGAATGCGACTAAGTCAAAGTTATTATCCCTAGGGTACCATAGACCGGTGTCAAGGTAACCCTTCAAATAACGAAAAATCCTTTTTACAGCTGCAAGATGTGAGGCCTTCGGGTTGACTTGATATCTGGCAAGCAGGCACGTTGGATACATTATGTCTGGCCTTGATGCTGTGAGGTACATGAGAGATCCGATCATTGCGCGATAGTATGAGGGGCTAACAGCTTCACCCTTCAAGTCTGGAGTAATTCCGTGATTTTGTGGCAGTGGGGTACCAATGGGCGTTGCATCAGACATCTGGAACCGGCTCAAGATGTCACCAACATATTTAGTCTGATGGATGAAAATCCCAGACTCAGTTTGTTGCACTTGTAGGCCCAAGAAAAAGGTCATTTCCCCCATAGCACTCATCTCGAATTTATCCTGCATAATGCGCTCGAAATTCCTACACAAGACATCATTAGTAGAACCAAAGATAATATCATCAACATATACCTGTACCAGAAGAAGATCTCCATCTTGTTCTTTGATGAAGAGAGTACAATCGATAAGACCTCTTCGAAAACCGTTCTCCAGCAGATAGGTGGATAAGGTTGCATACCAAGCTCGTGGCGCTTGATGAAGACCATAGAGAGCTTTGTTGAGCAACCAAACCCGATCGGGATGGACAGGATCTTCAAAACCTGGAGGCTGTTCGACATATACCTCTTCTTCAACCACACCATGTAAGAATGCACTTTTGACGTCCATCTGGTAAACCTTGAATCCTTTGAATGAGGCATAAGCCAGAAAGATCCGAATAGCTTCCAGACGTGCAACAGGTGCATAGACTTCGTTGTAGTCGATTCCTTCTATCTGACGAAAACCTTGAACGACTAAACGTGCTTTGTTTCGAATAACCACTCCACGGTCGTCTTTCTTGCATTTGAAGACCCATCGAGTGCCGATTTGTAACAACTGCCACTAGAATCCATAATTAGGATGGTAATTAGCTATTAAGAAAACCCTAATTGAGAAACCCAAGTAATCCTGCACTAACCCTAAAATTTCCAGAACAATCGGAATCTGGATCAGGGCCCCTAAAACTCAGGGGGGTCAAAACCCTGGCTACGATTATCATCATAACTCTCTGTCGAAATAGAATTTTAAAAATCTATCGACTCAGCAAGCCTACACACGCAAAAACCTAGTCTATGAAAGTAGGGTGGTCACTCGCGTAGCGCGACGCCTAAAGGGGTACCCCCTTGCGCTACGCGACGGTGTCAAATTTTCAGTATAAATAGCAAGGGTTGGGACTTGAAATCTGGCACTTGAACGACGTTAAAATTCATAATATACGTCGAGTTATAAGCAAAACAGTCCAAACACACACACAATCATCGAAACGCTGCCGCAATCAGGGTAATAACTCGATCGCTATTACGATTCAACGTCCGATCGATTATAACTATCCAACGATAGTCCGGGTGCTGCTCAATTGAGCTTGTACTTTGATTATTCGTCGTGATTTCGACTTGAATATTAGAGTGGTGTTCGAATTCGGACTATGCTCTGTTATTCGTTGTGAATCCGATTGAATTATCGAGTATTGCACTGATTAATCGTTGTGAAGGTTTAATCTCGGGAATTGACGTAACTGCTGTATTAGTTACTAACCTGTGTGTGTGCATTGTGTTAAATTAGGTTTAAGCAAGGCTAATCAGTAGGCTTATATCTATTGCTCGTTAATCTGCAATGTGAGTCATTCTTCTTTTTAAATTGTTTTCTCACAGTTTGTGAGTAAGTATTACAATACCTCAAATTATTTTCAAAGGTTATAATTACAGGGATTAAGTCTTTGTAATCACCAAATTACAGCTGGTATGTGGGGTATTGTGCACAGTACTGTTATTATCACTCTATGTGAGTGAATATTACTCTATGTGAGTTATTTCTACTCTGTGTGAGTACACCGTCACTATTTGGGCAACGGGACCCAATAGTGGTATGACCACAGTCATAGAAATGAATCGAGTGACAAATACCCATTCTTGATAATTGGTTGATAAAAACATTGTAATCGCTCTTAATACTGTAAATTATAACTAACGGGTCGTTTTAGAAAACAGAATGATTCACTCAGTATTTCCCCGCTGACAAAACCTTTTTCAAACATGTTTCAGGTGATCTGTGTGATCCAGGAAAAGTGCAGTAAAGCACTATCAAGCTCAGAGAAGTGGCTCAGTGTAAATAAATGAATAAAACATGTTTTGAAAAATAAAGATTTCTGTGTGAAATCAACGTATTGTAAATTATGGGATTTATCCCTTAAACTTTGTGTAATATATTAAACGAGCATAATTCACGGATAAAAGATCCTGTTATAAAAAGACTTCCGCTGCCGCATTAATTAAATACCACGGGAACTGTCTCGCGGTCCCCCGACTCCGTCCAGGGTGGGTCGGGGAGCCGTGACAGCGAAGGTGGTATCAGAGCTAATAATTAAATTGAGCCACTGATCGAGCCACTGATTAAGCCTAAATTAAGAATTTTGGACCACAGTGCTTAATTTTACTAATTATTATTCGGTGATTATATGTTTTATTAACTGGCTATTTTTAGTTACAATATGGGTAAGCAAAAGCTGTCTGCTATCTACCACAAACTAGATGTGGCATCTTCTTCTAAAAATCCAGTAAATTTAGAAGAAGGAATCTTTGTCCGCAAGGCAAACTATGAGAATCCACTTTCCCCAGAGAAAAGGGATTCGATACTTAAAAAAAGTCAGGAGACAAAGAAACCCCGAACCATGAGAGTTAGGTTTAACCCCGAAGTCCAAGAGTTGGGTAATAGTACACCTTGGGAAGATAAAATAGACGGGAAATGGGCAAATCTCTATATGCTAGCTACTGTAGCAGAAAATGCTAATCTCTAAATATCCGATAAGTTGGGTCTAGTAAGAGAAATCACAATCCCGTAAATAAATAAAGTCCTAAGTGTGTTTATTTCTGTTATTCTTTGTATAAATTAGTATGCAATAAAACTTCAGTGTTTTGTTTGTTAAACTTTGTTCCAAAGTTTTAACATTACATTTTGCATATATGCTATGCAGCATGAATGAGATGTCGGAAACATTCCAGAATCTCAACTTATATCCAGTGCCTATTGAAGTCTCTCACGACTTTACTGGTTACATTGCTGACATAGAAGAACCTGTGGAATTCCAAGCCCCACCGCTGGAAAAAGCCAAACCTAAAAAGAAGAGAAGATATGTAGGGTGGAGGAAAGTGCGCCGTAGGAAAACTGCCACTAGGAAACTCCCTAAAATAGAAAATCCTGTGATCATGAATAAGGGAAAGGAAATAGAAACTGGAGAAGGTTCGAAATCACCTGAAAAAGAAATAGGAATAGATCTAAATCAAAAGGGAATAGAGATTGGCGAAAGCTCTAAACAATCTGAGGAATTCACGTTCCAGGACGAAATAGATCGCCTACTGGAGAATTGTGATGTTTTAGAGCCTATCAACGATAATCTCTTCTCTTACCCGGCTACAGTTCAATTCCCACTAAACCTAGGACCAACTATTCCAGACCCACTAGTTCATACCAGACCATTAGGCCAAATGGAGGAATGGTGGACTAATGATTGGCAATTCCAAAATATAGTTAACAGTCCTTATAGCTTCCTTCCACAATTTGACCCAGAACCACTCCCAAATCCTCCCATGAGTAATGAAAACCTAGCTGAACTCCGTCAGTTCGGTGAAGAACTGATAGGTACAGGTAATAGGATCAGGGAAATGGGGGAGCATCTAACTTGGAAGTACGATGAAAGGGAGCACCGTTACTAGAACAGTCAGTTAAACCACAGAAAGCCGTATTATATGATAGTAACTTAAAATTCTGTAAAATGGGCAATAAAACTCTGTAAAATACGGTGTGTATGGATGCATATATAATATACTAACAAAGTAAAAGTCGAGAAATCGACAATTTTGGTAATACTTGTATATTGTGATAATCTATGTGTATCTATGTGAATTTTGTCATTGATAAGTTAGACACTAATAATTTTACCAATTAGCAGATGGAAAATGCTAACAATGAACCAATTAATGAAGTAAATCAATCCGATCAAGAACAAGAAGATCAATATATAACTCGACAAGATATCGAGCATTTTATCGCCCAAGGGATAGCTCATGCTATTCCAGAAATTGTAGCTGCTGTTCGAAAACCTGCCGAACCACAATTAATTCCTAGTAAACGTATTCCAGAAGATAACGGCAGTAACAGCATAAATGGAAGCGGCAATCATGACGATCATGATCCGCAGCAGGCCCCACTCCCTAAAAGAATGAAAGCTGCAACGCCTGGTTGCACTTACAAAGAATTTCTTGCTTGCAAACCCGCTGAATTTGCAGGTAACGAAGGGGCAACTGCAACACTGCGTTGGTTAGAGAAAACCGAGGCAGTAATTGCAATAAGCAAATGTGCCGATGGAGACCAGGTGATGTATGCATCAAATCTGTTCAAAGAAGGAGCACTCGAATGGTGGAACACGGTCCTCCAGGCAAAAGGGAGAAGGATAGCTTATGCAATGAGTTGGGAAGAATTTAAGAGTCTTGTAGAAAGAAAATTCTGTCCCGAATACGAGAAGGAACAAATGGCAAACAAGTTCCTAAGTCATCGTATGTTAGGCGTAGATTGTCGGGGCTATACTTCGACATTCTTTGAATACGCAAGGGTAGTGCCATCACTGGCTTCGCCAGAACCGGTACTTATCTCTCGTTACATCTGGGGGTTAATTAGTGAAATCCGACACATCATTAAAGCTGCGAGACCTCGTACTATTGACGATGCTGTAGAATTAGCTAATACCCTAACTGATGAATTGATACGCACAAGAGAGGAAGATCGCAAGAAGGAATTAGCTCACAAGATTACCCAAGGATTTCGTGTGGGTAATGCCAAGAAGAGAGGAACCGGACAATCCTCATCATCTCCTTTCTACAAAATTTGCAAAAAGAAGCATTATGGACAATGCAACATGGTTTGAAATTTTTGCAAAATGAAAGGACATCGGGAAGAAGACTGCAGGAAGAAAACAAAAGTTTGTTATAATTGCAGAGAAAGGGGACACTTTCAATCTGAATGTCCTATGTTAGCTAAACCTGTAGTTAACCAAACCAAACCAGCTGAAGGAACAACCAAGAGAAATGCGCGAGCATTCCAGCTGACTACTCAAGAGGCCGAACTCATTCCAGATGTGATAGCTGGTACGTTCTTAGTTCACAACGTATTTGCAAAAGTATTATTTGACTCTGTTGCGAACCAAAGTTTTATAAATACTTTATTTTGCCAAGATCTTAAGTTACCTTTAACCCCTCTTAGGAAAATTTTCACAGTTGAAACCGCAGAAGGAAATTCTGTGAACATAGATAAAATCTGGCAAGGAGGAAAAATAGAATTATTAGGCCATAAGTTTTCTGCAAATTTGTTACCAATGAATTTAGCAGGATTCGATGTAGTATTAGGAATGGATTGGTTAATAGCCAACCATGCACGAATCCTATGTGACAAAAATGCTGTAGAAATTCAAACACCTACAGGAGAAATAATTTTAATTACTGGAGATAAAACTCGAAAGCCACTGAAATTTATCTCAGTAATGAAATTGGCTAGTTATTCGAGAAAACAGGAAATGGTGTATATGATTTCAGTAATCATTAACATTAAGGATAAGGAACTGCAGGACATCCCGGTAGTGTCAGAATACCCAGACGTTTTTCCAGAAGAATTACCTGGATTACCACCTGATAGAGAAGTAGAGTTTAGAATTCATTTAATTCCAGGTACTGCACCAATAGCTAAAGCACCATATAGATTAGCACCTACCGAAATGCTAGAATTGAAAAAGCAATTAGATGAATTATTAAGCAAAGGATTCATACAACCGAGTTCATCCCCTTGGGGTGCACCAGTATTGTTTGTGAAAAAGAAAGATGGATCGATGAGAATGTGTATCGATTATAGAGAATTGAATAAGGTTACGATTAAGAATCGATACCCACTACCTAGGATTGATGATCTTTTTGATCAATTGCAAGGAGCTAGGTATTTCTCTAAGATAGATTTAAGATCTGGATATCATCAGTTGAAGGTACAAGAAGAAGACATACCTAAAACTGCTTTCAGAACTAGGTATGGTCATTATGAGTTTACAGTCATGCCCTTTGGATTAACGAATGCCCCAGCAGCATTCATGGACATGATGAATCGAATCTGTAAACCATATTTGGATAAATTTGTAATCGTTTTTATCGACGATATACTCATTTACTCCAAAAGCCAAAAAGAACATTGTGAGCATTTACATGTTCTCTTAACTTTGTTAAGAAACGAAAGGCTTTATGCCAAATTCTCAAAATGTGAATTTTGGCTACAAGAAGTACAATTCTTAGGTCATGTGGTAAATCACAAAGGTATCCATGTAGATCCTGTTAAGATAGAAGCAATTACGAAGTGGAAAGTTCCACAAACAGCAATGGAGATAAGAAGTTTTCTAGGCTTAGCTGGATACTATAGACGATTTATCCAAGATTTTTCTAAGATAGCCGTACCATTAACTAAGTTAACCTGTAAAGCTGCTAAGTTTGAATGGGGACCTAGACAAGAAGAAGCCTTTAAGATTTTAAAGCATAGGTTGACGAATGCACCAATCTTAGCTTTACCCGAAGGAACAGGAGATTTTGAAGTATATTGTGATGCTTCAAAATCAGGATACGGATGTGTGTTAATGCAACGCAAGAAGGTAATTGCGTATGCCTCTAGACAATTGAAAAAGCACGAAGAAAATTATACGACTCATGATCTAGAATTAGGAGCCATAATCTTTGCCCTTAAAATATGGAGACATTATCTGTATGGAAGTAAGTTTACTGTCTATACCGATCATAAAAGTTTAAGATATATATTTGGGCAAAAAGAATTAAACATGAGGCAAAGAAGATGGATGGAGATGCTAAGCGATTACGACTGTGATATCCAATATCACGAAGGAAAGGCAAATGTAGTTGCAGATGCCTTAAGTCGTAAGTACCATGAGAAACAGAAACGAGTCCATGCTCTGAGGTTAAATCTACAAGTAGATTTAATGGCACAAATTAAAGAAGTTCAGAAAATAGCAATCCAAGACGATGCTGAAGGAATGAAAGGTTACCTAAAAGAATTAGAACAAGGCAGTGATGGAATTTGGAAATTCCATAAGAAACGAATTTGGATACCTAAGCAAGGAGAGTTAAGAAATAAGATTTTAGAAGAAGCTCATAAATCTAGGTATACTATGCACCCAGGAAACAATAAGATGTACCAAGATTTAAGAAATAATTTCTGGTGGATAGGAATGAAAAAGGATATAGCCGAATACGTATCCAAGTGCTTAACTTGTTCACAAGTTAAAGCTGAACACCAGAAACCTTCAGGACTACTACAACAGTTAGAAATGCCTGTATGGAAATGGGAACTTATAACAATGGACTTTGTTACAAAGTTACCCAAAACCAAAAGAGGTAATGATGCGATTTGGGTAATTGTAGACCGCTTAACCAAATCAGCTCATTTCCTACCAATGAAAGAAACCTTTAGTATGGAAAGGTTAGCACAACTCTACGTGGACGAGGTAGTATCCCTACATGGAGTCCCGCTCTCCATTATATCGGATAGAGATAGTCGATTTACTTCGCATTTCTGGAAAAGTTTTCAGAAAGCAATGGGAACTCGACTAAATCTAAGTACTGCTTATCATCCGCAAACAGAAGGACAGAGTGAAAGGACAATACAAACGCTAGAAGACATGCTCCGAGCATGTGTAATTGACTTTGGTGGTAATTGGGATAGCCATTTGCCATTAATTGAATTTTCCTATAACAATAGTTATCATTCAAGCATCGAAGCTGCACCATTTGAAGCACTATACGGACGTAAGTGCAGAACTCCAGTATGTTGGGCAGAAATCGGAGAAAGTCAATTATCAGGTCCTGAAATAATACAAGAAACTACTGACAAGATAACTCAGATCAAGGAAAGACTGAAAACAGCTCGAGATCGTCAGAAGAGCTATGCAGACAATCGTCGCAAGCCTTTAGAATTTCAAATCGGAGATAAAGTACTTTTAAAAGTCTCTCCTTGGAAAGGAGTAGTACGATTCGGTTAGAAAGGAAAGCTAAGTCCAAGATACGTTGGACCATTCCCCGTGACTCAACGAATAGGACCAGTTGCTTATCGTTTACAACTACCAGAAGAATTGGCTGGAGTACATGATGTATTTCATGTATCCAATCTTAAGAAATGTTTAGCAGACGAATCCCTGGTAGTACCTCTTCAAGATGTAGAGGTGAACGAAAAGTTAAAATTTATAGAGAAACCACTACAGATTGAAGATAGAAAAGTCAAGTTTCTCAAGCACAAACGACTAGTGCTAGTAAAAGTCAAATGGAATTCAAGAAGAGGACTAGAATACACTTGGGAGCTGGAATCGGAAATGAAGCGAAAGTACCCTCATCTATTCCAGTAAATCTCGACGACGAGATTTTTCTTAAGGTGGGGAGGATGTAACAACTGCCACTAGAATCCATAATTAGGATGGTAATTAGCTATTAAGAAAACCCTAATTGAGAAACCCAAGTAATCCTGCACTAACCCTAAAATTTCCAGAACAATCGGAATCAGGATCAGGGCCCCTAAAACTCAGGGGGGGCAAAACCCTGGCTACGATTATCATCATAACTCTCTGTCGAAATAGAATTTTAAAAATCTATCGACTCAGCAAGCCTACACACGCAAAAACCTAGTCTATGAAAGTAGGGTGGTCACTCGCGTAGCGCGACGCCTAAAGGGGTACCCCCTCGCGCTACGCGACGGTGTCAAATTTTCAGTATAAATAGCAAGGGTTGGGACTTGAAATCTGGCACTTGAACGACGTTAAAATTCATAATATCCGTCGAGTTATAAGCAAAACAGTCCAAACACACACACAATCATCGAAACGCTGCTGCAATCAGGGTAATAACTCGATCGCTATTACGATTCAACGTCCGATCGATTATAACTATCCAACGATAGTCCGGGTGCTGCTCAATTGAGCTTGTACTTTGATTATTCGTCGTGATTTCGACTTGAATATTAGAGTGCTGTTCGAATTCGGACTATGCTCTGTTATTCGTTGTGAATCCGATTGAATTATCGAGTATTGCACTGAT
The DNA here is from genome assembly GCF_002127325.2 of Helianthus annuus. Lineage (NCBI taxonomy): Eukaryota > Viridiplantae > Streptophyta > Magnoliopsida > Asterales > Asteraceae > Helianthus > Helianthus annuus. The sequence goes on along the minus strand of NC_035437.2, from coordinate 150,628,596 downwards.
TAATCGTTGTGAAGGTTTAATCTCGGGAATTGACGTAACTGCTGTATTAGTTACTAACCTGTGTGTGTGCATTGTGTTAAATTAGGTTTAAGCAAGGCTAATCAGTAGGCTTATATCTATTGCTCGTTAATCTGCAATGTGAGTCATTCTTCTTTTTAAATTGTTTTCTCACAGTTTGTGAGTAAGTATTACAATACCTCAAATTATTTTCAAAGGTTATAATTACAGGGATTAAGTCTTTGTAATCACCAAATTACAGCTGGTATGTGGGGTATTCTGCACAGTACTGTTATTATCACTCTATGTGAGTGAATATTACTCTATGTGAGTTATTTCTACTCTGTGTGAGTACACCGTCACTATTTGGGCAACGGGACCCAATAGTGGTATGACCACAGTCACAGAAATGAATCGAGTGACAAATACCCATTCTTGATAATTGGTTGATAAAAACATTGTAATCGCTCTTAATACTGTAAATTATAACTAACGGGTCGTTTTAGAAAACAGAATGATTCACTCAGTATTTCCCCGCTGACAAAACCTTTTTCAAACATGTTTCAGGTGATCTGTGTGATCCAGGAAAAGTGCAGTAAAGCACTATCAAGCTTAGAGAAGTGGCTCAGTGTAAATAAATGAATAAAACATGTTTTGAAAAATAAAGATTTCTGTGTGAAATAAACGTATTGTAAATTATGGGATTTATCCCTTAAACTTTGTGTAATATATTAAACGAGCATAATTCACGGATAAAAGATCCTGTTATAAAAAGACTTCCGCTGCCGCATTAATTAAATACCACGGGAACTGTCTCGCGGTCCCCCGACTCCGTCCAGGGTGGGTCGGGGAGCCGTGACACGATTTTCTTGTAATTCTCAGGTCTTTCAACAAGCTTCCAAACACCAAGCTTTTGAAATTGCTGCAATTCTTCCTGCATGGCTTCAACCCAAGCACTGTCTTTCGACGCTTCTTTCCACGATTTTAGTTCTTCTTGTGACACGTAACACGCGAAGGACCAGTCATTTTGTTGACCAGATTCTCTTATAGCTGAATACAAACCAGCATTCCGGTTGTTTCTCAGCTGATTACGCGTCTGCACACCGCGATGGACATCTCCTATAATATTCTGCTGGGGGTGGGTATCATGAATCCTCATTTCAGGATTTTCTGGCACACGTGCATTGATACCCAAATTGGTAAGATTAAGATCAACAACCAACTCCACACCAGGAATGTGTGTAGAAGTGGATGCATTCCCTTCAGCAGTGTCTACATTCTGCATATGAGATGTATCACCAGAGGCACCTTGAACCGGAGCAGCTGGAGCTGAAGATCCTTCAGCTGCATCATGATATTCATCATCTTCAGAAGATTCATTATAATCAGCAGCATCTTCATAAACCTCATTTTGAACCATATTGTTGACAGACGAAGAAGCTTGAGGGTCAACAACAATAGGTCTAACCAAAGGCGAGACAGCAGCGTTGTCACTTTCCAATAACATCCTGGCCGCTGTTGATTCTTCGTCAAAGGTTGGCAGATTGAAGGAGTCAAATAGCCCATCATAATCGAACATCCACGGATCACCCGGAGCCCTAACAGGACTCGTGTACCTTTGAACCCTCACTTCACTCCATAGCTCAATCTTTTTGGTAGCTAGATTCCAAACACGAAAATTCGGAGTAGCATATCCAAGGAAGAAACCCTCGATAGCTCTTGCTCCAAACTTTCCATCCGGCTCAATCATAGTACATGGAGCACCAAACGGTTCTAGGTAAGAAAGATCCGGTTTCCTTTTCTGAAGGAGTTCGAAGCAAGTTTTGCCATGTCTCTTTACTGTAAGAACTCTGTTTAACGTGTAGCATGCAGCCGATACAGCCTCCCCCCATAATTGAATAGGGAGTTCCGACTCTACTAACATTGTTCTTGCAGTTTCTATTATCGTTCGATTCTTCCTCTCCGCGACACCATTTTGTTGTGGAGTATAACGAGAACTGTACTCATGAAGAAAGCCTTTAGAAGTATAAAACTCATCCATAACTTGATTCTTGAATTCGGTTCCATTGTCGCTTCGGATCCTCTTCACTTTCAACGAATAGAGATTCTCCAACATTGTAAGAAGATCCTTGAGGATGCCAGGAGTTTGACTCTTGTGTGCCATGAAGGATACCCAAGAAAATCTAGAATAATCATCAGTAACAACTAGACAATAGGCATCACCGAACGTTGTCTTGTGCTTCATAGGTCCAAAAAGGTCCATATGAAGACGTTCGAGAGGCATGCTGACAGTGTTGATTTTCTTCAAAGGGTGAGACTTCTTTGTTTGTTTCCCCTTTTGGCACGAGACACAGATATCTTGCAAATGAAAACTTCTCATAGGCACACCATTCACAAGATTATTTTTCACCAAATGGTTCATCTTTCTCAAGTGAATGTGTCCCATTCTTCTGTGCCAAGATATAGACTCCTTTTCTGTGGCTTTTGAGACAAAGCAAGTGACTTGTGCAGATGTTGTAATCGCTTGGCTCATGTCGAGAATATAAAGATCATTAACTCTCGGAGCCGATAAGAGAATCCATTCTTGTGGAATTTTGAATCCAGGTTTCAGCACATAGCAGCCGGCATCATCAAAATGCACGGTGAATTTCTTATCGTAGATTTGCGACACACTGAGAAGATTATGATCAATTTGCTTAACATAATTGATCTTATCGAAGCACACGATGCCATTGGAGATACTTCCCTCTCCAGTGATGAATCCGCCTTTGTCTCCCGCAAAAGCAACATACCGTCCTCTAATGTTTCTCACGTCGTATAGGAGCCGTAATTCGCCAGTCATGTGCCTGGATGCTCCACTATCAACAATCCAATGACTATTAATAGTTCCTCCTAGAACATCCTGCACATGTCATGTAAAAACATCAGTTGAGAGTGGGGACCCAAGCCTTAGTGGTCTTGGGTCGTCCCTGAGCATCACGAAACGTGAGCTCGATCTGTTGATGGTTTTCAAACACATTAACTCCCCCTGAACTATCACCCTTTTTAGATCTCCAAGTTTGTCTTTGTTTACCAGATTGTGTATTATGTACAGTTTCTGATTTTAATGGTTGTGACAAACTAGGTTTCCTTTTAACCGTTTTGACTTCAGCTTTTAAAGCCTTTTCAACAGCTTTGATGTTATGACGTCGTTGTTTCGTTTCTTGTTCCTTAACAGTTCTTTTATCATGTTTTGGAGAAACAGGACGACGTTGTGAGTGACCTTGTTCAGAAGGGGTTCTTTCAACAAAATTTGGTTTGGGCGAGTTTGTGCAGTCTTTAATGATGTGCCCAAACTTCCCACATTTGAAACAAGTTCTCCTTTCAACAAACTTAGGAGAACTTGATCGACTAGCAGATGTCGAACCTGTAGAACCTGAGGTACTTGCTCTTTCATCACACCCGTTTGTGTGTTGGGTGTAATTGTTATCGCTGTTACGTTTCAAAATCTTGACTTGTTGTACAAAATCAGTGTTTGATTTGTTTTCAAAAGTCTCAATTTTATCCGTACCTTTTGATGCTACAAATTTAACATCTTTTGCTTTCTTCTTGTAACGAGCTCCTTTTGATTCAACCTTAGCCTTTGGCTTTGGAGCTCGTTGTTGTTGTTTACCCTTAAAAGCAATTGGTTGTTGCTTTGTCGGTGACTTTTGGTTTCCAAATTGTTTTCTAATTTCTGATTTTGGAACAGGATCACATTGTGTTACCACAACTCCTGGAATGGTCTTTCCCAAAAATTTATTCGTAGTATCTTCAAACACTTTGTCAATCAAGGATTGATTGACATTTTTGATTGGAAAATCTTTGTTTGAATAGATTTTACTATCACCGATCAAAGTATACAACACATTATCACCTTTAACAGCAGACATACTTTCCTTGTCATTCCTGACATCTTTGACAGCTTTGACAGGATCTATCACTTGCTTGGCAACAGGTTGCACGACAGGAGTAGGAGGATCACAAAGAATATGATTCTCAATTGGAATTTCTACTCCTTTCGTTTCATCAAGTGATTCATCCTTGTCACTCACATCTGATTCATCATCTGAAGAATCATAGTCCTCAATGGTTGGAGGACTTTGCTTCATGGATGATGACGTTTCTTGTTGCTCAGAGGATGTGTTTGAAGAATTGTCCGGTTTGAACCCAAGGCCAGTAGCAAATTCCTCAACATCAAGAGGCACACTGGGTTCATACCGAGGCATTTCCTCCTCATCAGGCATCTTGGTATAGTTGTTCATCAAAGGGGGCGGACATTTCTTATACCCTATGCCTTTCTGATTTCCCTTCGGTTGTTGAACATCGATGATGTGATCAAGCACAAATTGGGAGTTAGAATAACTTTCCAATTTTTGTTTGATCGCATCATGTTCGCATTGGGCAATGGCTAATTGCTTCTTAGTTTCTTCCACAATATTAATGTATTCATTTATACTCACTTGCTTGTGGTAAACTACTTTGTTAACCTCAGACACATTTTTCTTTAATGTTTCTATTACAGATTTAAATTCTTTTTCATTCCGAGTTAAAGCCATGTTCGCCTCTTTGCATTTCGACAGTTCAATAACCAAATTCTGATTATGACTATGAAGCTTTTCTGATTCAAGCTTCATATCAGCACATGATTTAAAAACACTAGGAGCAGGAGGTTCAGAATTTACCTGACTGGAAGAGGCTGAACCGTTTGCCATAAAGGCAGTTTGAAAAGAAAAAGCTCCATCTTCAGAAAATAACTTCTCCATTTCCTTTGATGCAGTAGCCGCCTTCCTAATCAGAATTGATTTCTGACATTTAAGCTCATCAGCTTCATTCAGTAGATCCTGAATATCAGCACCTCCTTCCTCCTTCACATCAGACTCTGAGTGATTATCCCCAGAAACAGAGCCTTCTTCATCAGAACTTCCAGAATAACCAGAACTGTCATCACTTCCAGGAGACTCTTCTTTATGAACATGCTCGATGATCTTTGCATAACAAGCTGTTCCACTTCTCTGATCATCGTCATTGAAACTGCACTGACCAGTCACATCCCTCATCAGCTTGAACAGCCAAAGCCCGATTGGGATTTGAAGTTCCAGACTGGCCCTGATTGTTATTAACTGCCACCATCCTCCTTTCACGGTTTTCTTGCTGGGCATTCACATTTGTAGTACTCGTCTGGTTTCTGAAAGGGTTGTGATTGCCATGTTTTGTTGGTAGAGTGCACTCACGTTTGAAGTGCCCTTTATTACCACAGTTAAAGCATGTAACGGCGTTGATATCAAACCCATACTTCGTATCTTTCTTTCCTTCCAACGAAGTTCTACCAGTACGAGCCATAAAGTCTTTGGTCCTTCTAACCGCACTTGTAAAAGCCCACTTAATATCCATCAACTCCATTTCTTCCTTGTCGATCTGTTGATAATCTTCATTGGTCATGTTGATGTTTCCAAGTTGACCTGCTACCAAACCACAGTAAGCACTGACCATTGTATTGATAATTTCCATGTGCTGCTTAGCAACTTCAATGCTGAGGTGTGAAAGGTTTGAATTATCGACTCGGATTGTGTTAGGGTTTTGAGGTTGAGGATTGCTTGTATAGTGAGCCTGCTGTTGTTGTTGTGGAGGTTGGACTTGTGGCTGTGTGGGGACAGGAATGTATGACCTCGGATCAAAAGCCGGAGCAGCAGTTGATTGAGGAAACGGAAGAGAACTTGTGTTGGACACAAATGCAGTTTGCAGTTTAGGTTGCTGTTGCTGAGCTGCAGCGGATCTTGCCAAAGCATCGAAGCCTGTAAGGTACATTTTTGGATTCTGAGGAGCGGGAGCTCGCTTTGCTTTTCTGATTTCTTCATCATTTTTATGTTCCAGCTTCTGAATGAACTCGTAGATGTTAACCGTGTCTAGAGTTCCAGTGTGCTTCAACAGCTCAATAAAAGAACTCCATTTTGGAGGTAAAGCATTAGCAAATCTATTCACCATGTCTTGTTGTGTAGATACAACCCCATAAGCACACATTTCACTAATCAGATGATAGAACCGTGTTGTCATATCATTTAGAGTTTCGTTTTCCAAAAACTGAAACGATTCAAACTCTTTCTTCAACAAATCATGGCGAGACTTTCGAGTAGCTGCATTGCCTTCTCCTCTAGCAACTAAGGCATCCCACAATGTTTTCGTGGTCTTGCAGTAGGAGAACTGATGATAGATATCTTTGTTGAGTGCTTGTGTAAGTGTAGCAAAAGCCTTTTTCTCCAATTCATAAGCCTTCTTGTCATTTTCCAGCATGTTAGCATAACCTTCTGAAGTGGACGCAGCAACCTCCAGATTAACATTGAATGCATTGATGAAACACGTCCAAAGATCGGTGCTTTGCCCTTGAACATACGTGTGAAAGCGGTTTTTCCATGATGGAAAGTCATTCATATGATTCAACTTTGGTGGATGATTGTTGCTTCCCGTTTCGCTTTCAATAATCAAAAGGTTTTGAATGCTTTGACTTTGATTGGATACCAAAGCCCATTGACTTGGACTGATTGATGGCGGAGGAAACATACTCTTTGCCCAAGCTGCAGCAGAAGTTAGTTCTTGACTAGATTGTGAGTCCAAACTCCAATCCCAAGGACTTGTACAACTCATTTTGATGAATACCAATTGAAAACCTTCACAAACACAAACTGTTAAATTCAAACAGACAAGAATAAAAAGATCAAGACTTGTTCGAAGGATCAAGACTTGTTCGAATGATCAACAGAGTTCGAACGATCACTGTTGAGTTTCGAGCAAAGACTTCGAAAGACTTCGAAAGATTCACAGTATGAAAGATCCTTATCTTTCGAGCAATTATTTCGAAAGATTCACTAATCTCGAAAGATTCACAGCGAAAGATCCTTATCTTTCGAGATAAATCCTTATCTTTCGAAGATTAACAGTAGCTCGAACGATTGTATCCTTCGAAAAGATTCCAAGAACGAAAGATAATGCTTAGACTTCGAAAGACTACTCGAAAGATGCTTATCTATCGAGCTGTCTTTGATCGAAAGATAGTCTTTCGATGTCGAAGGATATCTTTCGAATGTTATGACACACTGACACGAAGTTGACGGGTAGGTGGGAAAGGTGATGGGTTGGTGCACAACTTTCGGCAGAAGGTATGTGCAGACACAACTTTTCACCAACTTTTTGACTTTCAAATAAAATTTCCAAAAATGGCAAACCTTATCCAGAAGGTCCGGTCACCGGAACACACCGGAGATATGGCCGGAAAACACCAAGTTACTTAAAAACAGATTTTTAAGTTACCCAACCCAACCTTGAACACTCCCGAAAGGCTTAGAACTCGTTTTTCAGTTTAAAAATGCAAGAAAACCACCAAAAACGGGTGCTAAACCAAGTGTCCAAACACACCAAGAACTTGAACAAACCCGGTTTTAAACAAGGTAAAGAGCCACGGCTCTGATACCACTTGTAGGTCCCTCTCGGAGGATGACGAACCTAAACCTTGTTATACTAACCCACTAGCGAGTGCGGAATCCAAGCTAGCAAGCAAACCGAGATGAAACAAGTATAAACACAAACACACAAAGGTTCACCGATTAACACCACTGTATTAATATGAATGAATGGTTCCGGTTACAAGCACAATGTTTACAACTCAGTATTGCAAACTCTCACTATGTGTGTGTGTGTTTCGGACAGAATGCTCTCAACTTTCTATCTCTCTATGTGTGCATCTATCTCACAAGTCTATCTTCTAACACACACTGCATAGGTATATATATACCCAGCACAGGTTGCCTTGTCCGAAGGATTCGATAGATGGTCGAAGGATCATCTATCGATTACTAGGCTTTCGAAGGATCAGCATCTACCTCGAAGGATGATCTATCGTTCATCCATCGAAGGTTCATCTTTCGAGCACATCGAAGGATCAACATTATCCTTCGATGAGTTGTCCTTCGACACAGACAATACAACCAGTTTACTAACTGTTGGCCAAGTCAAACCAGGAGGACGGTTGACTTGGTCAACTTACAGGACTGACAAGGACATCGTTTACATCATGACCGAATACAGACAAAGTACAGACACAAGTGCACCAACAAATTTTCATCCCGAAAATTGAGTAAGTATGAGTTGTGTCACTAAATTTGATTGAATTTTTTCCCTAGATGTCACATCATCCCCCCGTTGGATGAATTTCATCATGAAATTCAATTTGTGCTAATTGCAATCGGTGCTTCGGTTGAAAAGAATTGAGGACACTTGTCTTTCATCTGGTCCTCTCTTTCCCATGTGAACTTTGGTCTACGCTTAGAGTTCCAACGAACTCAAACTATAGGAATCTTGCTGTGCTTGAGTGTTTTGATTTCCCGATCCATGATCTCAATTGGTTTCTCAACAAAACAAAGTTGGTCATTAATCGTGAGCTCCTTGAAAGGAAGAATGAGAGTCTCGTCTGATAAACACTTCTGCAGATTCGACACGTGAAAAACGTTGTACACACAACTAAGTTCCTCAGGCAAGTTCAATCTGTATGCCACTATGCCAATATTCTATGTGATTTCAAAAGGTCCAACATAACGTGGATTAAGCTTTCTCCTTTTGCCAAAACGAACCACACCTTTCCAAGGTGAGACTTTTAACGGAACTCGGCCTCCAACTTGGAATTCTAACAGTTTTCTACACTTGGAATTCCAACAGTTTTCTACGCTTAACAGCGTAGCTTTTCTGACGGTCGCAAACTGCTGCCATTCGGTTTCTGATTTAGGCAATCTTTTACGTTGTGTCGAGTACGAGTTCAGGGCCAGTGATTTGGCTATCACCAAACTCAGCCCAACACAGAGGTGATTGGCACTTCCGTTCCGTACAACACCTCGAACGGAGTAGTCTGAATGCTGGTGTGGTAACTATTGTTATTGGAGAATTCCACCAAAGTCAGGTGTCTTTCCCAGCCGTTACCGAAGTCGATGACACATGCCCGCAGCATCTCTCCTAGGGTTTGAATTATACGTTTCATTTAACCGTCCATTTGCGGGTAATAAGTTTTGCTCATGTCTAGACGTGAGCCCAAGGATTTGTGCATAGCTTGCTATAAAGCAGTCGTGAAACGTGGGTCACGATCGGAGATAATGGAAATTGGTACTCCGTGCCTAGCAACTACTTCCTTCAGGTAGATATTGCAAGTCGAGAAAACTTATTGGTTTCTTTGATTGCGAGGAAGTGGGCAAATTTAGTTATGTGATCTACGATCACCCAAATGTTTTCGTTCCCGCTCTGAGTTTCATGCAAGTTCAGTATCCCTAATGGTTTTTGATATTCGATCTTGACCCTAGCACCGGTCAAGCATTGGCTAACATACTACGTGATGATCGCTTTCATGTTAGGCCACCAGTACAAGGCCTTGGGTCATGATACATCTTGTCAGAACCAGGATGTATTGAGTAGCAAGACTTGTGTGATTCGTCCATCACAAGCTCTCGTAGACTTCCGTAGAATGGAACCCATATACATTCCATGAAGTAGCGAATGTCGTCATCCTTGAGTTCGAGTTGCTTCTCCATGCCCCGCATGGATTCTGGTAGAAGATTATCCTCCTTCAGTGCTTCAACTTGAGCGTTGCGAATTTGTTCAGGAAGGTTCGAATAAATGGCAAGTTACAACGAGCGAACACGTTTAGGTTTAGTTTCCTTTCAGCTGAGGGCGTTGGCTATGACGTTTGTCTTGCCCAGATGGTATTTGATCATGCACTCGTAATCAATTAAGAGTTCGACCCACCTGCGCTGCCGCATGTTCAACTCCTTTTGATCGAGTATGTGCTGAAGACTCTTGTGATCGGTATTTGCGGGTGATAAGTTTTGCTCATGTCTAGACGTGAGCCCAAGGATTTGTGCATAGCTTGCCATAAAGCAGACGTGAAACGTGGGTCACGATCGGAGATAATGGAAATTGGTACTCCGTGCCTAGCAACTACTTCCTTCAGGTAGATACTTGCAAGTCAAGAAAACTTATTGGTTTCTTTGATTGCGAGGAAGTGGGCAAATTAAGTTAAGTGATCTACGATCACCCAAATGTTTTCGTTCCCGCTCTGAGTTTCATGCAAGTTCAGTATCCCTAATGGTTTTTGATATTCGATCTTGACCCTAGCACCGGTCAAGCATTTGCTAACATACTACGTGATGATCGCTTTCATGTTAGGCCACCAGTACAAGGCCTTGGGTCATGATACATCTTGTCAGAACCAGGATGTATTGAGTAGCGAGACTTGTGTGATTCGTCCATCACAAGCTCTCGTAGACTTCCGTAGAATGGAACCCATATACATTCCATGAAGTAGCGAATGTCGTCATCCTTGAGTTCGAGTTGCTTCTCCATGCCCCGCATGGATTCTGGTAGAAGATTATCCTCCTTCAGTGCTTCAACTTGAGCGTTGCGAATTTGTTCGGGAAGGTTCGAATAAATGGCAAGTTACAACAAGCGAACACGTTTAGGTTTAGTTTCCTTTCAGCTGAGGGCGTTAGCTATGACGTTTGCCTTGCCCAGATGGTATTTGATCGTGCACTCGTAATCAATTAAGAGTTCGACCCACCTGCGCTGCCGCATGTTCAACTCCTTTTGATCGAGTATGTGCTGAAGACTCTTGTGATCGGTGTAAATCATGCACTCGGTACCGTACAAGTAGTGTCTCCATATCTTGAGTGCGAAGACTACAACTCCCAGCTCGAAATCATGGGTAGTGTAGTTCTTTTCATGAACCTTGAGTTGTCGAGACCCGTAGGCAATGACTTTCTCTCGTTGCACCAACACGCATCCAAGTCCTTGGATGGACGCATCGTAGTAGACAATTAAATCATCAATGCCTGCAGGTAGGGAAAGAATAGGTGCACTACAAAGTTTTTCCTTCAACTACTGGAACACAGACTCTTGAGCACCACCCCACTTGTAGGTGACGCCCTTTTGAGTCAAGGTAGTAAGGGGTTGTGTGATCTTCGAGAAACCCTTGATGAATCTACGATAGTAGCCCGACACACCCAAGATTTGGCGGATTTTAGATGGAGTTCTAGGTGCAGGCCATTTCCTAATAGAGTCGATCTTGGCTGGATCGACGTGAATCCCAGCTTCAGTGACCATGTGACCAAGGAAAAGGACTTCACGAAGCCAAAAGTCGCATTTTGAGAATTTAGCATAGAGTAGTTCATTCCGTTAGAGTTCCAAAAGAAGGCGTAACTGATGCTTGTGTTCCTCCTGACTCTTAAAGTAGATTAGGATGTCGTGAATGAAAATCATGACGAACTCATCAAAGTAGGATTTACACACCCCGTTCATGAGATTCATGAAAACCGCAGGTGCATTGGTTAATTCGGACAGTATGACCAGGAACTCGTCATGGTCGTATCGTTCTGAAGGTAGTCTTTGAGACATCTTCGTCTTTAAGGTATCCATGGCTCGTTGCTCCTCGAGTAACGTTCGTAGAGGGTCATTTAACCAAGCGAGGATTCACGCAGTATAGGGTGAGACAAGAATTATAGTGTTCATGAAGCACAACAGGATAAGACGTGAAAACATACCAGAGCGTAGGCGAAAACAATCCGTTCAACTTGATGAAATACATAAATGTTTTACGGTCTGCAGTAATGATTTATCTGATGTCGAGGGCGTAGTTGGTCGTACACAAGTGGTATAAAAAATAGAAAGTAAGGAACTTTATTCGCCAATAAAAGTGTTACGTCGACGGTGTTGGCATAACAAGAATTAACCAGAGAAGAATGGTTATCGCACGAGTTTGTAGTGTTAAGGTTCACTGGAATGCCTGTCAAAGTTTTCGAGCTCGCCCATGTGCGAAGGAGGAATAATTCACCTTGATCCATGATCTGAAATGAGATTTGTGATCTATCAAGCCGGTAAGCAACCAAATTTGAAAGGGTTGTTTTAAGTCATGGAGATGAATTTGAGATAGTTGTGGTCAAGAGGTTTCAATGTGAGGACGTGAAAACATGTGCATAATGGTATGATTGTATCAACAACACATCACCATCTTCATGGTTCAAGAAGTGATCACTAAGGATTGAAAGTCAAGCTTACTAAATCCTCTAGGCTAGAGCAAAAGCTTATTAGAGTTTCTGCATGGAGAAGCGAATATGTAGTGTCACCATGAGAAGGAATGATAGATTTGTCTAAGTCGATAAACATCGGCCAGTGCAAAGGCTAGTGAAAAGATCCGTATAACAAGAAAAACTCTCATGGAATAACGACACTTGCAATATAAGGGGGTAAGGTATATGTTTCAATCATCGCGTTTCATCTGTGGTTTGACTAATTTGTATCCCCGTCTTCCTATTCCCTAAGACCATGGATCCATTTGAGGAAATCCATTTGCGGAGTTGGATACGCTAAGGTGTAAATCAAATTAGACTAAGGATTAGCCACATAACAGGGTAATGGGGGGTTGCCTTGGAATCGATGTGGATTGTGATATGGTTGTTAGCATTTCACTATTTCGGTTCTGGATCGAAGGACCGGGAGGTTGGTTATGCTCAAGTGAGGAATTAAGCGAAAAACAAATAATACGGCAAATAAACGAAGAATTCTGACAATTAATCTGATCATCGGTGGCAACTCCAGTAGCAGTCAACATCGGCAATGGCACGGAATGAAAATTCATTGCATCACGGTGATGTGGATATATCGTTTGTCCAAAACAGAGTTCGGATGATAGGGTTTCGAGCTGCGCGATGACGAACGTGCAAAACTATCACTTCCAGCCACTGTTTCATTTTCCGGTGACTGTAGCTGTGGTTTCTTGCGACCGAAATAGGTGGAGATGATGTGGTTCATCGACACGAACGCGTGGACATATTATTCGCCTAAATTCGAGTTCGTTTGGGTCGGTTCTGGTCTACCCGAATATTGACGCGTAAAATCGAACGCACGGAGAGTCAGATCTGTGTTCTGGCAGCAGCGGTTGCATCAGCGGATGACGCCAATAATTTTTAGATGCTGGGCATGTCGAGCGATCACGTAGATAGGTAGAACGCAAGAAATGGGTGTCGTATGGTCAAGTTATGGGTACAACAAGATTCTACTCGCATTTTTGTGTCAGGAGTTCAGAGTAAAATAGATGCGCCAAGGGCGACACGTACGCAAAGGTATGACTCCGTAGTAACTTATATTCATCGCTAGAGGTTATTTTGGAATGTGAGAAAAATGTTGAGGACGACTTTTGGTGACTTTTTGCGGTAATGTTAAATCATGGTTGTCGTACGCGAATGGATGCGTTGGTTATATTGTTTGGGACGGTTCTAAGTGGCGCTTGCAACCTGATGATTTGGAGTAAATGGGTTGGGTATTGTGATTGAGGTGGTGGTTCAGGAACGACTAGTTCCTTGCCAATCGCGTGTTGTGGTTTCGAATTAGAGTTATGGGAATTCATTCTCACTTAAGGTATATCATGTTTACGTATTTAGTTCCCGCATAAGTCATGGTGCTGTAAAAAAAATGATGCACGTGTAGGTGCTAAGTAATACAATTACCATGCATGTATCTAAGTATGACGAACCTTGCAATCTCGAGTGTGGTGTCGTTGTGGTTTTTCAACAAAGAACGGTTATAGTATGGTTTTCAAAAAGTTTTTAAACCTATTTCACTATAACAAATGGCTCTGATACCAATTTGTCACACCCTCAATTTCCACATGCAGAGTTTTACCGCGAGGCGTGTGACCGTCCAGGATCTAGCCACTAATCATGTCGAACCAACAATTCAAAATCATAAAACTTCACTGATGACATGATTAGCGAATAAGTTTAATTGTCCAAAACACAGTTTATATCGCATTGGAAAAATAAAGTTAAAAACCCATAGGAACTAAAACCACAAGTTAAGTAAATGTATAAAAACATAAAGTTTTTAGCAAACCACCAACTCCTGCCGATTGCAACACCCATCCTTAGCTGTACCTACTGACCTGCAAAGCATGCAATTACGTGTCAACAATAAAGTTGACAAATTCACAATATTAGAGTTTAGTAAAAGTAAAGTTCACAACGTTTTTTATATAAGTATGACTCGGGAAGCTAACCCTCGTCATATGACTAAACTATGTACCGAATGCTGACGTTTTGGTTTGTGCCCTAAATAATGTCTATCAACATTAAAGCAAGAGTGAAGGTTAGAAGTTCACGCCCGGCCTCCAGCACGATGTGTGTGACAACTCATATTTTACAGCCTTTCTTTGTGCTTTGATGTAACTCGTATGTACGCTACTTGAATAATTGATGTGCTAATTATTATCGAATGTTTATGAGTTTGTTTATGTATACATGTTATGTGAATGTTATTAGTTTGTATGTGTAAGTATTTGGTCGCACAACACCTTCGGGCCGCACACTTTGTTCCCAACCGCACACTACCTCCTCTCGTGCTAATGCCCTCGGCCCAAAACCCTTACCACTCGGACATCGAGTGGCAGCCCACCCGAAGCCCAAAGATGGGCCCGACCCCTATTGTTCTCGCATAACACCAAGGGTGTTGGTGTGTAACCCCCTACTCTCTCCTTCCCCTCTCTATCATTCGACGGCAGCCCTCTCCCCTCTCTCGAAGCCCTTGTTCATTCAAAGCCTTCAATTGTTCGAGTATCATCCTCTTCGTCTCGGTTAGTATGCTAACACAATTAAATTAATGTTCATGAATTAATTGCTGGCATTATCTAGGGTTATTAGGAAAACCTTGTTAAACATGAAGTGATGCCATGAATGATGTGTTTTAACTAATGAGATAATCATGATAAGGAACCATATGCTTACATGAACTGGATTTGAATGTGTGATGTTGATAACTAGAGTTGCATGAGTCTTAGGGTTTTGACATGAACATTATGAATACTTGGTTTGACGATGATGAAAATTAGTTGATATGTTTGAATGGTTTGGGTTTGATTCGATTGGTGATTGGGGTGAATTACTAAACTGTTATGAACATGAATGAATGATTAGGATTGCATTCGAATAATTGTTCCAATGATCCGATCTGAATGTTCAGAATGATTGATTTAATTTGTTGATCATAATTTGGTTGTATGAATATGCATAACTGTTGATTAAATGTGATTGTTTGATCTGATTGTAACTACCAAAAATTGTTAACAAATGTTACGGAGATAATGGACTACAAATAAGGAAATCAGTTACACCTTCATAGTCTCGACCGAGGTTGCGAGCTGAGACCTCATGGTTTCGACTCGAGACCACACCTGCACACAAATAACAGGACTCGAGACCATGGTTGCGGGTCTGGTTGCGACTCGAGACCTGACTCGAGACCACCTGGTCTCGACTAGTAAATGCATGACCTAAGACCCCCTTAGTCTCGACTCGAGACCCTTAAGACTACGACCCGAGATCGCACAGTCTCGACTTGAGATCCCTAGTCCCGACTTGACACCATATGACCGCACACCTGTTTAGACTCGCACACTGTCACAGCCCCAGATCCCTAGTTCCCGGGAACGGGCGGCCGTGAGCCAGTTTCGGTGGTATCATGTTAATTACTTATTTGGCAGCGGAAATTTTCATCAGGACCGTAGTTAGGAAATATTAAATCAGAGTAAACCACCATATTTTATAATATTAAACACATGGGTAAAACCCAAGTTTTTATTACAAACTGATTTACAGGGATAAATCCCACTTTATTGAAATAAACGCTTTCTTTTTATTTAGGTAACTTGTATAGCCACTTTTCCAAGCCTTCAGTGCTGTCCAGCTGGCTTCTAATTGGCTTTCACATTGTGTTACCTGAAACGCGTTTTAAAAAGATTTTGTCAGTGGGAAATACTGGTGAGTGAATCCCAGTTTAATCAAGAAATATTAATTTAATTTAAACAGTATTGAGGGCGATTACAATGTTTATATCTACCCAATTACTCATTCAGTACTGTCAATCCTGACTTGTGGGTCATATTACACATTGGCTAACTCTTCGTCCAATGGTAACGTTACTC
Source organism: Helianthus annuus (assembly GCF_002127325.2). Taxonomy (NCBI): domain Eukaryota; kingdom Viridiplantae; phylum Streptophyta; class Magnoliopsida; order Asterales; family Asteraceae; genus Helianthus; species Helianthus annuus. The sequence continues at coordinate 150,612,581 of NC_035437.2, read as the reverse complement.
ACATTTTGTATACAAAACCCCAACATACCGGCAGTAATTGTAGAATTACAAAGACTCAATCACTGCTAAATTGCATTGTAAAAAGGTTAAGGTTTTGTAAAAACTGTTAACAAAAAGGAGATTACTCACATTGCTGTCTTAGGTTATTCTTTAGGGTTTCCTGGTGAATATCTATAATTTACACAAATGCACGTGTGTTAGTATGATAACCCTTTTTAACATTAGTAATACCCTCCCCGAGACGGCGTTCCAACGACTACGTCGGGCAGAACCACGACAGCCGTTACGGAAACCTAGATCAATCGGGCAACGTATCTAATACGTCTCCAGGGGTTATAATACTTACATCGTAGCAGAACCTTGCTATTTTAGGGGGTATAATACCCGGGTATAGTAACGCCACTATAGAAATTTAGAATAAAGAAAGAAAGTTGAACGACGGACTGAAGGCTCGTTGCCTTCTATTTATAGGGCTGAAATCGCACTTACAGGCGGCCCGCGTTAAGAATGGGCTAAGCTTACGCGGCCCACGTCAATGCTGGGTCAACGCGTAGCTTGGCCCGGTCACCACCTAGGTTTGCCGTGTGTTGGGCCACGTGGCGGCCCAGGGCTGCGCCACATTCTAGGTCGCGCGCGGCCCGCTTTAACTTAAACAAACACGTACGCGGCCCGCATCAACTAATGATTTCAGCGGATTCTGGTTGCATTCTAATGCGGCCCACGTTAAGTTGAGGTGAGGTCAATGCGGCCCGCCTCAACTTAATAATTATTGTTTTTAATTTATTTTATATGTTATATTTGTATTTTGGGCTCGGTTTTCATATACGGGGTGCATATAAAAACATGTTGAGACATTTAAAGATATATTAGGGTGTCAGAACTATTATGAGGGTGTCGGTTTTACCGAGGGTTGTTATATCCTCCCCACCTTGTTTTAGAGCTCGTCCTCGAGATCTACTGGAACAAGTGTGAATATTTCTTTTGCATTTCTGATTCAAGTTCCCATGTGTATTCAGGTCCTCTTTTGGAGTCCCACTTTACTTTGACCAGAACTAATCTCTTATGCTTGAGATTCTTAATTTTTCTATCTTCAATTTGTAGAGGTCTCTCTACAAATTTGAGTTGTTCATTTACCTCTATATCCTTGAGAGGTACTATGAGTGATTCATCAGCTAAGCACTTTTTGAGATTAGATACGTGAAATACATCATGTATTCCTGCCATTTCCTCTGGCAGTTGTAGCTGATATACTACAGGTCCTATTCGTTTAATAATCTTAAAAGGTCCAATATACCTGGGACTTAGCTTTCCTCTTTTGATGAATCTTACTACTCCTTTCCAAGGAGAGACTTTTAATAATACTTTATCTCCTACTTGAAATTCTAATGGTTTGCGTCTGTTATCAACGTAGCTCTTTTGTCGATCACGTGCTGCTTTCAGTCGTTCCTTGACTTGAATGATTTTGTCAGTTGTTTCTTGTACTATCTCAGGTCCAGATAATTGTTTTTCCCCAATTTCTGCCTAACAGACTGGGGTTCTGCACTTTCGTCCATAAAGTGTTTCGAATGGTGCAGCATTGATACTTGTGTGATAACTGTTATTATAAGAAAATTCTATTAAAGGTAAGTGTTCATCCCAATTACCTCCGAAATCAATTACACAAGCTCTAAGCATGTCTTCCATTGTCTGGATTGTCCTCTCACTTTACCCGTCTGTTTGAGGATGATAAGCTGTGCTTAAGTTCAACTTAGTTCCCATTGCTTTTTGGAAACTTGACCAAAAACGAGAGGTAAAGCGGCTATCTCTATCAGAAACGATTGATAAAGGAATTCCATGTAATGAAACAATTTCATTTACATATAATTTGGCTAATTGTTCCATACTCATGGTTTCCTTCATTGGTAAGAAATGAACTGACTTGGTTAGCCTATCTACAATCACCCAGATTGTATCATTACCTTTTCTTGTTTTGGGTAATTTGGTAACAAAATCCATTGTTATTAATTCCCATTTCCAGACTGGCATTTCTAATTGTTGTAACAAACCTGAGGGTTTCTGATGTTCAGCTTTAACTTGTGAGCAAGTTAAACATTTAGAAACATAGGCTGCTACATCCTTTTTCATTCCTATCCACCAGAAATTTTTCCTTAATTCCTGGTACATTTTATCACTTCCTGGATGCATCGTATATTTAGATTTATGAGCTTCTTCTAATATACGCTGACGTAAATTTCCTAATTTAGGTATCCACATTCCCTTTTTATGGAACCTCCAAATTCCATATGTTCCTTGTTCTAATTCCTTAATCATTCCTTTTAATTTTTCAGTATCCTCCTTGATTACTGTTTCTTGTGCTTTTCTAATCTGATTGTTTAAATCTACTTGTAGATTTAATTTAAGAGAACGTACCCTTTTTGACTTTTCGTGATACTTTCGACTTAAAGCATCAGCCACCACATTGGATTTTCCTGCATGATACTGGATATCACAATCATAATCGCTAAGTAACTCCATCCAGCGTCTTTGTCTCATATTCAACTCTTTTTGCCCAAAAACATACCTTAAACTCTTATGATCTGTGAATATGGTAAACTTACTACCATAAAGATAATGTCTCCAAATTTTAAGGGCAAAAATTATAGCTCCTAATTCCAAATCATGGGTTGAATAATTTTCTTCATGACTCTTAAGTTGTCTAGAGGCATAAGCTATAACTTTTTGACGTTGCATTAATACACATCCATAACCTAACTTTGAAGCGTCACAAAAGACTACAAAGTCTTCTGTTCCTTCTGGTAACGCTAGTATGGGCGTATGGGTTAATCTTTGCTTAATAATTCTAAAGGCTTCTTCTTGTTTTGGTCCCCATTCAAACTTAACAGATTTACAGGTGAACTTTGTTAAAGGGATGGCTATTCTAGAAAAATTTCGGATAAATCTTCTATAATAACCGGCCAATCCTAAGAAACTTCTAACCTCAGTTGGTGACTCTGGGGTTTTCCATTTGGTAATTGCCTCGATCTTTGTTGGATCTACATGAATTCCCTCATGGTTAACTAAATGTCCGAGAAATTGTACCTGTTCTAGCCAAAACTCGCACTTTGAAAACTTAGCATAAAGTTTTTCCTTTCTCAATAAACATAAAAGTAAGTGCAAGTGCTTTGCATGCTCTTCTTTACTTTTAGAGTAAATTAGAATATCATCTATGAAGACAATTATGAATTTATCCAAATATGGTTTACATATTCGGTTCATCATGTCCATAAATGCGGCTGGGGCATTGGTTAGACCAAATGGCATGACAGTAAATTCATAATGACCATACCTTGTTCTGAATGCGGTTTTAGGAATGTCCTCTTCCTGTACCTTTAGTTGATGATATCCTGATCTTAAATCGATTTTAGAGAAAAATCGAGCTCCCTGAAGTTGATCGAATAAATCATCGATCCTCGGTAATGGATACCGATTCTTAATCGTGACTTTGTTCAATTCACGGTAGTCAATGCACATACGCATTGATCCGTCCTTTTTTTTAACGGATAAAATCGGCGCTCCCCATGGTGATGAGCTTGGCTGTATAAATCCTTTCTCCAACAATTCGTCTAATTGTTTCTTCAGTTCCTGCATTTCAGCGGGTGCTAAACGATAAGGTGCTTTGGCAATCGATGCTGTCCCTGGTAACAGGTGAATTCTGAATTCAACTTCTCTGTCTGGTGGTAGTCCTGGCAATTCTTCTGGAAAGACATCTGAAAACTGGGACACTACTGGAATATCTTTTAATTCTTTTCCTTCAGTGTTAGTGATTATAGAAATCAAATACACTATTGATCCTTTCCTTATATAACTTGCAGTTTTCATCACAGAGATGAATTTAGTGGATCTAGATGGTTTATCTCCTTTAATTGTGATCTTTTCACCTCTTGGTGATTTTATCTGAATTGACTTTTGATCACATAAGATATTAGCTTTATTGGATATTAACCAATCCATTCCTAACACGACATCAAATCCTACTAGATTCATTGGGTAAAGGTTTGCAATAAATTTTTGATTAAAAATTTCTATTCTTGCTTCTTGCAAGACTTCAGAAATCTTAACGGTTTCTCCATTTGCTGTCTCTACTAGACATTCTTGTGGTAGTTTAGTTAATGATTGATTTAGGAGTTTGCAAAATGAAGTATTAATAAAACTTTGGTTTGCACCAGAGTCAAATAATACTTTAGCAAAAATATCATTAACTAAAAACGTACCAGCAATGACATCCGGAATTAGCCTAGCTTCGTCTGCAGTTAGAACAAATGCTCTAGCATTTTTAGTGTTCTTGTTGTTTGCAACTGGAGCTAACTTCGGACAGTTTGGCTTGATATGACCTTTTTCTCCACAGTTGAAGCATATTCGGTTGTTGGCTTTCTTTCTGTAGTCTTCTTCCTTGTGACCTGACATTTTGCAAAAATTGCAATATATGAAGCATTTTCCAGAATGCTTCCTTTTGCAATACTTGCAATAAGGTGCAGATGTAGACCCTACATTCCTACGGTTGGAATTCCCAGAACGGAATTCTTGAGTAAGCCTCTGAGTTAAGTTTCTCCTCTGATCTTCTTCCCTAGTACGGATTAACTCATCTGTCAAGGTATTGGCTAGTTCTACAGCTTCTTCTATAGTTTGAGGTCTAGCTGCCTTGACTATATGTCTAATCTCTCCAATTAATCCCCAGATATAACGGGAGATTAACACTGGTTCTGGTGATGCAAGGGTTGGTACTATCCTAGCATATTCAAAGAATGTGGTAGTGTAACCCTTATTGTCTACCCCGGTCATTCTAAGATTCAGGAACTTATTTGCTATCTGTTCCTTTTCATTGGGAGGGCAGAATTTCCTTTCTACCATGTTTTTAAATTCCTCCCATTCCATGTTATAAACCCTATCACTTCCTCTTGACTGGAGGATAGTGTTACACCATTCTAAGGCTGCGTTTTTAAACAGATTTGAAGCAACATTATCTTATCTTCTTCAGCACATTTGCTTATTTTTAGAACAGCCTCAGTTTTCTCTATCCATCGTAAGGCTGCAATGGGTCCTTCATTGCCCGAGAATTCTATTGGTTTACAGGACCAGAATTCTTTGTAAGAACAACCATATGGCATGGTTCTTCTTCTTTTGGGAATGGGCGCTTGAAGTACGGGTCCATTGTTCACGCTGTGTTCCGGTTCACTTGGTCGTTTACTTCTATGCTTACTTTTATTATTCGCTTCTTGAACTGTTTGAATAATAAATGGCATTGCATCTATAATTCCTTGTGCCACTATGTGTTGAACGGCACTATTATCCATTTGGTTTCCATTGTTGTTTGGATTCTCATTAACCACGTTATTGTTACTCTGGTTATCGTTATTCAGATTATCTTGATTTTCCTCGTCGGCCATCTGAATTTTAAACAATTACCAAATATTAATATCACAATTAATATTTGAATATAGCCAATCACATGACACGCACTTTTAACCAAAAGCGCCGAGCATTGCGACTTTTACTCTATTTATATAGTATGCATCATTACACACTAGTACTAAAATTTAAATTACAATACTGACTAAAATATAAAGCTACAATACTAGTAGTAGGCATCCGTAGTTTTTTTTTTCTAACACATCCACACATATATTATTTTATTATTATTATTATTACTACTACCGTTCCTGTCATCACATTCACTGATATGGATTCATCCAAAAATCCATATTACGCTCATCGTATTTCCATACAAGGCGTTCTCCCACCTGTCGCATTCTCTCACTGCTTTCTAAAATTTTCTCCCCAAAAGTCCTAAGTTCTTGGACATTTTCTTCACTCATTGGGGGTGCAGGTTCTAGGACTGGGTTTGGAATTTGTGGTACGGGTTCCTGATACGGAGGCATAGGGGCCTGGTACGGGTATGGATTCTCTAAAATTTCCCTAACATATGCATCACTAATGTTGTAGGGATCTTGAGGATCTAACCCTGGGTAAGCTCCTAAGTTGGGCATTGGCACATTTTCCTGTATTGGGTTCTGTTGCACGTAGTCCCTAACATCGTCCCACCAGGGGTCGTAGTTGTTTGGGTTTAGGGGATCTGGTGCAGGTACCCTAGGTATCTCCTCCGGGTTGTAATCAGGCATTTCTATCTGGTTTTCTACTTCCATGGGTTGGTCAGGATTTTGTGGTTGGGGTGCTAGCATTTGTTCCAGGTTTCGGTCAGCAGCAGTGGTTGCTAAAATATGGATATTAGCGATACCCCTATTGAGCATATCCTGATTATAAGCATCAGTCTCTCTTTTTGCTGCGGCTAACACTCGCTACTCCTGCAACTTTTTCATTCTTTTCCTACGTTCATGCGCTCCCCTACTGAACCATCCCCTCTTTTTCTGAGGAAATGGCTCTTCAGATTGAGCCTTAAACACAAAGATTCCTTCTTCTGTGTCAACAGAATACCCTGAGAGGGCAGGCTGAGAAGAGGAGGTGCCTTCGCTCCTAGGCGAACTAGACAGTTGACGATAGGCGTCAGAAGGTCCTTGGTCGCTCATACTGTAAACTAACAAATAGTCAGATAACACATAGTAAGAAATACAATTATATACGTATTTCCATAATTTATTTCCTAACACTTTGAATTTTGATGTCAGCAGAACACTTCTGTGGCTGAATCAGTGGCATAGCTCTGATACCACCTTCTGTCACAGCCCCAGATCCCTAGTTCCCGGGAACGGGCGGCCGTGAGCCAGTTTCGGTGGTATCATGTTAATTACTTATTTGGCAGCGGAAATTTTCATCAGGACCGTAGTTAGGAAATATTAAATCAGAGTAAACCACCATATTTTATAATATTAAACACATGGGTAAAACCCAAGTTTTTATTACAAACTGATTTACAGGGATAAATCCCACTTTATTGAAATAAACGCTTTCTTTTTATTTAGGTAACTTTTATAGCCACTTTTCCAAGCCTTCAGTGCTGTCCAGCTGGCTTCTAATTGGCTTTCACATTGTGTTACCTGAAACGCGTTTTAAAAAGATTTTGTCAGTGGGAAATACTGGTGAGTGAATCCCAGTTTAATCAAGAAATATTAATTTAATTTAAACAGTATTGAGGGCGATTACAATGTTTATATCTACCCAATTACTCATTCAGTACTGTCAATTCTGACTTGTGGGTCATATTACACATTGGCTAACTCTTCGTCCAATGGTAACGTTACTCACATTTTGTATACAAAACCCCAACATACCGGCAGTAATTGTAGAATTACAAAGACTCAATCACTGCTAAATTGCATTGTAAAAAGGTTAAGGTTTTGTAAAAACTGTTAACAAAAAGGAGATTACTCACATTGCTGTCTTAGGTTATTCTTTAGGGTTTCCTGGTGAATATCTATAATTTACACAAATGCACGTGGGTTAGTATGATAACCCTGTTTAACATTAGTAATACCCTCCCCGAGACGGCATTCCAACGACTACGTCGGGCAGAACCACGACAGCCGTTACGGAACCCTAGATCAATCGGGCAGCGTATCTAATACGTCTCCAGGGGTTATAATACTTACATCGTAGCAGAACCTCGCTATTTTAGGGGGTATAATACCCGGGTATAGTAACGCCACTACAGAAATTTAGAATAAAGAAAGAAAGTTGAACGACGGACTGAAGGCTCGTTGCCTTCTATTTATAGGGCTGAAATCGCACTTCCATGCGGCCCGCGTTAAGAATGGGCTAAGCTTACGCGGCCCGCGTCAATGCTGGGTCAACGCGTAGCTTGGCCCGGTCACCACCTAGGTTTGTCGTGTGTTGGGCCACGTGGCGGCCCAGGGCTGCGCCACATTCTAGGTCGCGCGCGGCCCGCTTTAACTTAAACAAACACGTACGCGGACCGCATCAACTAATGATTTCAGCGGATTCTGGTTGCATTCTAATGCGGCCCGCGTTAAGTTGAGGTGAGGTCAATGCGGCCCGCCTCAACTTGATAATTATTGTTTTTAATTTATTTTATATGTTATATTTGTATTTTGGGCTCGGTTTTCACATACGGGGTGCATATAAAAACATGTTGAGACATTTAAAGATATATTAGGGTGTCAGAACTATTATGAGGGTGTCGGTTTTACCGAGGGTTGTTATACACACTGTCACAGGCCCATGTACTTGGGCCACACACTTGGGCTTTGTACGTGCACTTGTATGCTACTATTGAACATGTTATGTGTAACTGTTATCTGCCATTAGGGCTGTTCATTTTTATCCAAAACCCGAAACCCGACCGAATTCAAAGACACCTGAACCTGAATTTGCGAATACCCGAAAAACCCGAACCCGAGAAACCCGAATCCGACCAACCCGGACTTTAAATGGTTCGGTTATCGGGTCACTTTTTCCTGGCCAAAAAACCTGAACAACCCAACCCGAAAAACTCGAAACACGAAACCCGAACATTTATTGTTTTTTTTCTTATAGAAGTGTTTATATTTGGAGTCTTTAATAGATGGAACACTAAGTTTTGGGACTTTTAAATATTATAATGGTATATTGTCAACTAATCTTTGAACTTTGATGATATTTTTAAAGTAGCAATCTGAATTTTGATTATATTTTGTAAAAAAAAAACATTTATTTTCATTATACATCTAAACCCGAAAACCGAATAACCCGACCCGAACTAACCTGAACCCGATTAACACAAACTTGACTAACCTGAACTTTAAAATGGGTTGGTTATCGGGTCAATTTTTCCCAGAGAAAAACCCGAACAACCCGACCCGAAAAACCCGAAACCCGATGAACACCCCAATCTGCCATGCTATACATATTGTACCATGATCATTGCAGGTATGCAACTTGTTAGTATACGTGTAGAACAATATTTATGTTACTTGAATATGAACCTGACTTGTATGGTAACCATGTTAGGACGTGGTTGACCACATTAGCTCAAGTGACCATTTACATGCCGAGCTAATCTAAGGTGAGTTCACAGTTTTCTTCAAAGCATGGGATTCCCAGTGGTTTGGGAATGGGTTAAACAACAACAACTATTCCCCTTGGGTGGGATACAACCTGCGTATCTTCCTTGGGTAGAATACGTACCTCCGCTCTCCTTGGGAAGGGCGACAACCGTTATAATACATGTCTTTAGATTACTAGACAACAACTCTATCTTAAAGTCCCCACTCATTTTATATTGACTTAATCGCCAGGCCAATGGCGAACAGGTTATTAGTTAAATAGCGCTATTTGTTTTGACAAGCCTCACACCATGCCACAGAGGACGGGCGTGGACTAATATACTTGGGCAGTTAGTCAATGATGATAGACATTAACTTGGGGCACTTAACATAACTTCAGTCAGTAGTCGATATGGTAAGGGTCTAGTGATTTAAAACAGTGGGGTAGCTCCCCATAGCATGTTTTTATGAGAACAAGGAACTTAACAACTTATGTTTTTGGAACAACATTAAAACGGACAACCAATTGTGAATCGCCAACATTTTTGTTGATACCTTACCACATGCTTTGCAAGTCGTTAGGTACATAGCTGGAGCTTGCACGAGAAGTGGGCGTTGTGGCTAGGTATCATCTGTTGGATTCCTAATAATAAACATTATGCTTTTGAACTATTAATGGGTATTAAACTTTACGCTTCCGCTAACACTCATACTTGATTTGGATTTTTGTTTTGGTAAACACGAAACTTTGGATTGGGATGATTTTACTTTATTTTACTTAATGTTTAGTATGATAAGTGGTATGATCCTGGTCAGTTACACGCCTCGCGGTGATACTCCGCTTGTGGATTTTGGGGGTGTGACAGTGTGAGGTTTGTCAAACCTAATAGCGCTATCAACTAATACCCCGCGTATGCCCACCGGCAATTTAATCCGTAAAATACAGTGACTTTCATGATAGAGTTTTTCATTTAGTCCAAGTGTACTATCCACCTCCAGTGGATAGCATGTTTCAGTGGTCCACACAGGGGACGCGCGCATAGCCCAAACCAGGGATACCGTAAAAAGTGTTGTCCCAAACCAGGGACGAATGCTTTTAGAAAAAGCTGTGAACTCCCCTTAGATTGCACGGTATTGAACTTGAAAGGTAATTAGGAATGTCAACTTTGTCTTGATATGTTTACCATTTCAATTAGTTCAATATATGAAATCCTACACGTATCTAGCACATAGTCACCGAATCACATTATCATGCAATTACAAGTTTAGGTAAGTTAGAGTAGGTGATTGTCTAATTCCATATAACGCATTCACAGACACCCATTAACGTTTCTGATAACATATAACACTTTGTTGCAACATATAAGCATATTTAAAACGTTCACAAACACTTTCAGCTCATTGCAGTTTCATGTCAGTTTTTAGGCAGTTTTCCAGAATTTATTTAAAATACTAAACAAACTCATAAAATCATGATATTTTAACATAACATGTTATTTGGTTCTCGGATACTAAATTATTTTTCTTATTGCTAGAATTGTTACACAAAAATTACTAAAAATCATTCTTTACACCCAGGCCTGATTTACAACTTTCTGATAACAGTTTACGCCAAAAATTATTTAAAAATCCTCGTTTATTATGTTTACGAAATTCCAATTGGACTTTTTTAGCTCTACTCGGAACACTAGCTAGACACCATTTGATGTCCATGAGCTCCATTTCTTCAGTGTCTATCTGATCGTAATCCTCTTTCGTTAGCATAGGATTCCCGATTCTCCCTGCAACCAAAGCTTCATAGGATTGTAGCACAGTTGCAAGTAAAGACATGTGATCTTTTTCAATTTCTTTAGAGAAACTTTGACCCTCTGGAAGATTCAAAGCTATATTGCACTGTATCACACAACCACCACTTTTTGTACTTTGAGAATGAAAACTCCAAGTTGAACTTTTTGGATTGACACTAGGGTATGAAGAAAATCCACTACTGTTGTTTGAACTTTGACCAACATTTTCAGATGAGTTTCCAGCACTAAACGCAGTTTGGATTTTTGGACTTCTTTCAACCTCTTGAACACTGCCTTTGTAATACATTTTCACGTCTTGTTGACCACTCAGTTTATTCATCCTCGCAATCTTTTGCTGTTCCAGATCTTGACCCTCTATCTTCTCGATAAATTGAGAAATCGTCAAACCATCATATTCTCCGGTGTTCTTCAAGATCATCAAGTAAGTACCCCACTCTTTCTGAGGTAAAGCGTCAGCTAACTTGTCGACCCATTCTTCTCGATCTTTGATTATGCTTAACATTGACATAGATCTCACTAAATGGCAATATCTTTCAATTAATTTCTTTGTATCTTCCCCGAGCAAACTGGTGAAGAGATCAAATTCTTTCTTAAGTAATGCCTTTTTACTTTTAATCATCTTTTCACTTCCCTCAAACTTGATTTTAAGAGCATCCCAAATTGATTTTGAGGTCTTTTCATGTTGAAGCAACACAAAGATGTCTTCTTTGATGGCTTGCTGAAGTAGACTAATCATCATCTTTTTAGCTTTGTACATGTCACGTTCTTTGTCATTGAATTCCGAGATTTCTTTTTCAACTTGCAGATCCATACATGGTAGAACATACTTCTTCAAAATACATTCCCAAGATCTCAAATGGTTTGCTTGAACCCAATTTTCAAACCTATTTTTCCATCTGTAATACTCCTCAATGCTCATTAGCTTCGGGGGTTTTTGCATTGTTCCAGTCTCATTTTCCAAATTCATGTTTTGAGCAATGGAAGCCGGAGTAGTCAGAGATGTGGACAATGCGTTATAAAATTCTTCACTCATGATTCGGTAACATGTTTTTCAAAAACAGCACTTTTCAAGCGAAATCACTCTTCAAGCGAAAATAACCTAAAATAACAACTTCAAGCGAAATTAAGGTTTCAAGCGGAATAAGAAGTTTAAACGGAATCACTTGATTTTGTTTGAATTTCAAGCGGAATTACGTTTGAAGCGAAATCACTGATTTCGTTTCAAACTTTCAAGCGGAATAACGTTTTTTCAAGCGGAATAAGGTATTTCGCTTGAAATGGCCTTTGCTTTTCAAGCGGAATTAAAGAACTCGTTCAAGCGAATTAGGACTTTGGTCCATTTTTGTCACTTTTAAGCAGAATTTTGGTCTAATTCTCTCAAGGCTTTGTTAAACCACAATTTGGCTTATGTTGTGAAAAATTCAGGCCATTTTATCCGTTAAAACTTGTTCAATTGATAAAAGAGGGTGTAGAAGTAAGAAAACACAATGATATCAAGCTGAAATCTGCAGAACTCCTCCTCATGAGCTTTGATACCACTTAAAGGATCGTGTCGTGACCCAAACGAGTTAATCAGAAGAGCTCTTGATCTGTTTCAGAGGCGGGAACTAAGAAACAGGCTTGAAAACAGCTTGAATTCACTTTAAATTGCCTTATATATTGATTTCACACTGTTTACAATCAAACGGCACTTCGGCAGCACTTCGGTACCGGAAGCATGAACTATTACATCTGATTTCGTATGAGAGCTATATATAGAGGAGCTGATTTCGCTTGAAAGTGGCAGGAGCCATTTCAAGCAGAATTAACAATTGTGATTTCGCTTGAAAGTGGCATGTGCCATTTCAAGCGAAATTAGCTCATTCACACCTAAACTCTATTATCCTCTCATACTACGTTCCCTGATCTTAAAATGTTAATACAAGACTCGATACAAGACGAAGTTGACAGATGAATGCACCAACAGGAAGAAATGCCACGGTTTGAACCATTTGTACCTCTTAGTCCCGAAGAGTTTGCAGCAGGTTTAGGGTTCAAACTGGATGATTCATCAAAGGAATCCGAAAAGATAGAAAATGTGTCTTGTGTTGTGGAACAGAGTCCTCCAATAATTAAGGATAATGTTTCGTCAGATGATGAATCTGATGATGAATCAGATGAATCAGATGCGAGTTATCAGGATCAATCTTTTGATAAGAAGAAAGGAGTAGAAATTCCAGTTGAGAATCACATCTTGTGTGATCCTCCTACTCCTGTTGCCCCCGTTGTGCAATCATTGCAAAACAAGAGATTTATTCGATAAAATCTGTGGATGAAGCTGTGTCTACGTTTATGGGAGATAATGTGTTGTATACTTTGGTTGGTGATGATAAAATTTACTAAAACAATGATTTCCCAATTAAAAATGTTAATCCATCAATGATTGAACGAGTTTTGGAAGATTCTACTAGTAAGTTTTGGGTAAGGCGATCCCGAGAGTTACAGTAACTTAGTGTGATCCTATTCCAAAATCTGAAGTTAGAAAACAATATGGGAATCAAAAATTACCAACTGAGAAACAACCAATCGCCCCTAAAGGTAAACAACAGAAAAAACGAGCTCAACAACCTAAGTTCGAACCAAAAGGAGTGTTAGTGCATTAAATGTCTATCGCCTCCGTCAATCAAAATCATAGAAGAGACCGAAGAGTGCTAGACTTGATGATGTTACTAGTTAGTAAAGGGAAGGTGGCAATTGTGTAAATAATGAGACTTCTCATTATAACCTTGGCCTATAAATAGAACCATTAGGGTTCTCATTTAAGACTTTTGCTCCATTTGGGATTTTAGTGATTCAAGTCTAGTGAGAGAAAGTCTAGAGATAGAAAGCTCTCTACACGTGGTTTTTGTATCGGACTTGTCATATCTTGCAATAAAATCACGTTTCTAGTACGTTATTGTGTGTTCGGTCACGCACGTTCACGGATTCCGCACGTCGAACGTTCGTTATGCAATCGAACGGTGTCAAAACCGGTCCTACAAGTGGTATCAGAGCTAGGAGCTCGATTGCACGATCAAACGCATTGATTCGTACCAGATTTCAGCATTTTTAGATCCGAATTTCATCATTTCTTCATCTTCTACCTATTTTTCACGTTTTTTACTGAAAAACGTCAAATTGAACGGGTTTTCACGGTCCGAATCGGCTGAATTTTTGACATGTTGTGCGAAAATCTTTGATTTACAACCCTACCAAGTTTCAGATCAAAACTCCTAACCGTTTAGAAGAAATCGAAGTTTTTCGGTCCGTTTTTGCGTAAAAAATCAGATAGGTTCGCTTTTAGGGTATTGTCAGGTTCGCTTATACGATCAATACACAGGTTCGCTTATGTGGTAGTAGAGATTCTGGTGAGGTCCGCTTATTAGTCAGTATGGTTCGCTCATTTGTCAGGTAGCTTCGCTTGTGTGGTCCGATCATAGTAACAATTCAGGTCCGCTCTTATGCTCAATACATAGGTTCGCTCATATGGTCCAATAGGTTCGCTTATTAGTCATCGTCTTCATTGTGCTTGAACAATTAACAGTTGTCGGCTTTGTATTGTTGTCGTCCACTAAGTGATAGTTTGGTTCAATCAAAGTGAACGATACACTCGGTGGTTAAGCGGCCCAATCATTCAGCCCAATCACATAAAACCTGTTTACATAATTACTTTTAGAATTGGCTGCATGTGAAGTGTCTCGAAGGCTACAAAATCAATCAGAAAAATTTGTCGGTCACATGGTAAAAGGATAAAAGGCCCAATAAGATGTTATATTCATAAAGTTGTCGGCTTTTAAATCTGATTTTATCGATTCAATCAATTGAGAGATATTGATAAATTGTTTGTTGAAGACACTAGGCCCAATCACAAAATTTCAATCGATTTGAAATTGACCCAAGATATTTTGGTTCCAATCATGTAGAATTGTTTGTTGATAAACGAATACATATATTTAGATGTTGGCTGATGACATTGGTTTGCATGTGAAGCAATTAACTATGTTGTCAGTTAGTTAATCTCGACCCAATAATTTTTTAGTATTGTCAGCCCACAACTTGATTGGTCCAATTAAATTCAATTAGTACTAAAGCTGGTCGGTCATTTTAATAGCTTCATGTGCTTAGTGCCCCTAAGAGGGGAGTCCCCTCTCTTACGCATAACCAATCCTCGTGTGCCACGTCAACTCCCCTCTTAAACTCCCCTAACACCCTAAATTGATGGCGGCACTCCCCTCTTAGCTGACTTGGTTTTTTATTAAAAAAAAAAAAAAAAAACTTTTCATTGGTCCACTCCTCCCTCTCTCCTCCCTCTCTTCGGTGACTTCCCACCGATTTCACTCCCCTAAACCACTCACCTAAGTGATGGCGGTGGTGTTCCCCTTAGGTGAATGGGGTCACCGAAGGTGCCCCTTACACCCTTATAATATGGAGAGATGGCAGCCCACTTGTAGCAAAGGTCCAATTAAAATCATTCATGAAAAGAAATTGTTAGCCCATGTGACTTTGACTTTATTGGCCTAATAAGAATTAGTTTTAATGGGATTATCACTTTATTACTAATAGTTGCGGCCCAATCACATTTGGTTGTCAAGGAGTAAAATTGCTCGGTTCAATTGTCTTCAAAAGGTGAGTATCACAAAGTGAGGTGCAATCAGATTTAAGAGTATCAGATTGTTTGAACCGACCCATTAATTGTTCAAGAGTATTGGCACAATTAATTCCATTGATTAACGGAACATGTGTGTGAACTAAACAGATAATATTGATCAAGTCCATTCAGTTAGAGATTTCACCCGAACAACATTGGAACGAATTCGCAAATCTTCGACACGAGTCTTAGATTGATTTCACCAACACACACTGTTACGGATTCAGTTCGTTTAAAA
Organism: Helianthus annuus; assembly: GCF_002127325.2. Lineage (NCBI taxonomy): Eukaryota > Viridiplantae > Streptophyta > Magnoliopsida > Asterales > Asteraceae > Helianthus > Helianthus annuus. The sequence goes on along the minus strand of NC_035437.2, from coordinate 150,596,897 downwards.
CTGACAGATTGTGTGTTTGTTTATTTGCAGGTGATTCAAGGTGATTTGTTGAGCATCGGATATAGGGATGACAATGGGTCGGGTTCGGGTCGGGTATTGGTAATCCCATACCCGTACCCGGTTATAAAATTGCGTCCCATACCCGACCCAATACCCGTCGGGTATTTATCGGGTAATTACCCGTCGGGTATCGGGTATACCCGCGGGTATCGGGTTTACCCATTGGCCATTAGTTTTTTTTACTGTTGTAATTATTATATTATTTTATTTATATAACAACTATTATATATTAAAAATGTACACTAGATACATATAAGTTTTATCATAAATTAATAATAACTTTATAATTCTTATACACTCACATGCATATACTTCACAACATACAAAATATAAATACTATTATCAAATGCATATACTAAAAAAATTATTTTTTCACATCATGAACATACTAAAATAAATCACTAATAGACAAGGGTTAATGGAAAATAAAAGTATAAATTAAAAAACATCGGGTATATGATCGGGTATATAGTTCGGGTAAACGGGTATGTGGTTTCGGGTAATCGGGTCGGGTATCACCTAATCCCATACCCGACCCATACCCGCGAAAATTTTTAAAACTAATCCCATACCCGGCCCAATACCCGTCCCATTTGTGTCAGGTTTCGGGTATACCCGTCGGGCTCGGGTATTTTTGCCATCCCTAATCGGATACACTCACAAGCGAATCTTCACTCGATCTGTTGTCACCAGTTTATCAGATATTCATCTAATTCATTTGTTTTGAAAAAGAGATTGAACGGATTTTAGATTATGTGAATTTCAGAATTATTTGAAAATCCGTTTTTGTGAATCTTTTCATTACCGAATCATGGATACGAATTTCTTTAATATGACTAAAGAAACATTTGATAGAATAAATGTATTAAAGAAAGAATTTGATTCGTTTTCAGGTTATCCAGGAGAAAACACAAAGACTATCATTGAGAGGTATAGCCATCTTGTTCGCTCAATGTCTGAGAAGGGTATTCAGAAAAGTCCAAATGAATGGGTTGAAAGATTAGCCAATTCCATACCTCAACAAGAATGGGGTACATATCTTTTGGACTTAAAAAGGACTGGAGAATACTCTAGATTGACAATTTGTCAATTCATTGAGAGACTTGAAGAACAGATGGAGAGAAATGCCGAGAAGAAGAAAAGTCAAAGTGTAAAATCAATACTAAAGAAAAGCAAGAGTGTTCATGTGGGAGAGGAACAAACGGAAGAAATTTCTGTTTTGAAAAAGGAAAAGAAAGCTGATGAGAAACAAGAGTAATTGTGAGAGGTTGAAATCAGAAAATGACAAACTGTTAAGTAATTTGAGCAGTTTGACATTAGAAAACAAGAGTTTGAATGAGAAAGAAAAGGATTTTGAAAGCAAACAGAAATCTTTAGAAGATGAAGATTTCTGGATAAAGCTTGAAAACAAAAAATTGAAAGAAAATGCGAAATATTTTGAAGATAAAATGAAAAATTTTGAAAATGAGAAATTAAAAGTGGAGAAGGAATTTCAAAGTCAAATAAAAATTCTTGAAGATGGGAGAGATGTGTTTAGTAAAAACAACATCGAAAAGCAAAAAATGATCAATTCTCATCTTGAAAAGATTATTCGACTTGAAAAGGAAAGAGAGCAAGCTCGAAAGAAAATCAGTGAGCTTGAAACAAAATTGAAAGGTTTTGTGACTTCTTCAAAGTATGTGAACATTCCATGTCCAAAACCGATCAATTCTGTTCCAATAAGTGACGATGTCACAAACTTTGACAATGTCAAAGTTAAAGATTGTGATGAGAAATCTGATGATGAAAAAGAAAACATAGAAAAACAAAAATTGTTTTTGAAATTAAAAGAAAAATTTCAGAAAACTGTTTTACAATCGACTGAAAAGGGAGAATGCTCTAAGCAAAAACCTTTAAAGAAGAAAGTGGAACAGAAACAAAAAATTAAAAATGAGAAATTTTTACAAAAATAAATAAAAGCTCATCAGATCAATCATCCAATCGCAATCAAAAATCACAAAAATCGAAAAATGAAAACTCAAAAACTGTTGGTAATAATTGGTGCAGGTCGGACCACAGTGCTCAAAAGTCAAATCCAGCAATCAAAAGGAGGAAGGAATATCACCAAGCCAAACAGTGTTATGATCTGAGTGTTTGGATTGATGGTGAAGATTGGTACGATAACAGAGTGTGTGACCGGTGTGGTTATCAAGGACACGTTGCTGTTAACTGCCAGAATTGGAGCTATGAGATGAGGAGATGTTATAACTGCCAAATCAAAGGTCATATTGCCAGAGATTGCCCAATGAGATCAAATGAAAGATCGATGGATGTATCTCAGAAAAGGGTGATGAAGTCAGTCAAAGTAAAAGAAAAGCCCAAGGAACTGAAAGTTTCAGAACAGAAAATCAAAGAACCTAAAGTTCAAGAAAAGAAAGTGAAGCTTTCTCAGGGGCAGAAAGACAGACTGCGAAAGAAAAGGAAGAAAGCACGAGAGTATCTCGAAAGGATTTTGTCCTCGGGTTCACCGGACAGATCGAATAAGAGTTCTGATGAATCAATTCCCTCGACTGCAAAGTCAAGTAAAACGAATTCATCAGATACAAATCTGAGGACGAAAGAGGAAAAGAAGAAGGTAAAAGTTGGTGGCAATGAATCTGTTTCTTCGGAAACAAAGGATCCACATGTCGGCGATGAATCTGACGTGTCGAAGTCAGACAAGCCACCTTCAGGAGATGAATCTGACAGGTCAAAGTCAGACAAGCCATATGCAGGCAATGATTCTGGTGTGTCAAAACCAGAAGAGCCATTTGTTGTGGTAAAATCTGAGAATTCAGGTTTAACAATGGATGATGCAAATTTTCCACCATTGGTGAACAAGAATTCAAAATCACCCAAGGACAGTCAGGCTTGGGTGAAATTGTTTAAATAAAAAACCTGACTTGCCGGAACTCACAGGTTGGTAATTGGGGAGTAGGAATCGGCATCTTTCTTGAGAAATTCACTTCGGTGATATTTTGTCTTTCAAAAGATAAATTAAGGACATTAAGTTGTACTTGATTCATCTTTCCTACAAGTGATAGATAATTTGAAAAACAAGGTGATGAAACCCCGAGTTTATAAAATGACACACAAAATTAATTTTCCGGAAAAACCATTTTGATTAAAACAAACTTAAGTGTTTTGAAATCACAATGGGAAAATAGTTTGTTGTGAGGGGAAGTTCTGATTGTTTATGCCATGTGGATGGAGAATTGATGCGATTCTCATCAAGTTGTCAAGTTTGTACAGTTTGTTTCAAATTTTCCCAGAAAATCAAAATTGAAACATATTTTGATTTTAGGGGGAGTAAAATTTTAAAAAAATTAGAAAATTTAAAAATGTCAAAAACATCGAAAAATTAAAAATGAGTTTTGGTGCGAATAGGGGAAATGATAGTACATCAGCTAGACGGACACAGTACGCTAAAGATTTGTAATGTAAAAATGCAATTAAGTAGTCTTGCTAAAGATGTGCCGGTAGGTTTTTACAGAATTAGTAGATCAGTTTGGGATATAAACATAAATTTCACTTGCGTTTACGTGGGGAACACCTCCAGGATATATAGGTAACCCCTGAAATCCTGTTTGAAGGGTCCCGTATTTTGAGATACTAGGTCTTTATGCTCAGTGATATCTGGGGTATTATCCTGGGACTTCTGCTGTATGGAAGTACTGACCTAGTCTCCGGATAATACTTTCTGCAAAAAGCTTTGAAATATAAGCTCGCCCTCAGCATGCTGATGAAACAATAAAATTGACAGTCGCTGCTGTTGTAAATAAAAGATCCTCTAAAGGGGACACACCTTAAAGTCGAAGCCGTCATCTCTCTGCGTATACGGAAGTATCGACCTGAGCTCTCACGGCCCTCGTATCTACCCCTTAACAGATATCAGCTGTGGTATACTCACCTGTAAGACTGAATATTGGGGTCTGGATACGGGAGTATATGCTGAGGTGGGACACATGTAGATGTTTAAGTTCTAAAACACTAATTCCGTATCCCGAACAGGTTGAAAGTTTTGTGAGAATTTTAGTGGATCAGTATATCGGCAATCAACGTGAACTGTTTAAAAGCTTAAGATGAAATAACAGCTTAACGGTTCTTGTGTTTAGTCAATAGCTGATATGATCCTCTTGCACGAACTCACAAAAATATGTTTGTACATATTTCATTTCTGCATTTAATTTTTGCATTTATGTTTCATATTTTGAAAATCCAAAAAGATTTTCGACAACTGATGTTGGAGAGCTGATATGTGACAACTCGAACTTTAGACTTACTTTGTGTAACGATACGTGCTATTGAGAACGCTATTAATTGGATAACTATGTGATTATGTTATTATGTGCATTGTGTGATATATGTTTGTATGTTAATTGAGCCGAACCCAAACCACACATTATAACCGGTCACACAAGCCATTCGGGCCGCTCCTTGAAACCGGATCCCATTAGATAGCCGAGTTGGGCTCGGCCCACTCCCCACTCGCAAATACAAACCAAGTTAGGGGTTTGATTTCATGTTTTTCCAAAACACGTAAACACTCACACACAACCCTACTTCTCTCTCTCTCGTCTCTCCCTCTCGGCTTGAGTTGAAACCCGACGGCACCAAGGATCCACGCTCGGATCAAATCTTACTCACCTCTTTGATATCGGTTAGTGCTTTACATTATGTTTGTAATCGTGATGTGTTACATGTTATGTAAATCGGCTGTGATTTAATATCGGTTGAATGATAATATGATTGTTATATAATCGGCTCTTATGTGTGATTGTTAAGATTTGATATTCATTAATCGGTTGTATGGGTTGTACGTGAATGATTGGACATATCTACATGTTAAGGTGTATTTTAGAAATCATGTTCGGATTGTATGAGATAAAATCAGTAAATGGTTTATATGATGTTTAACTAGAATGATATGAATATTGTTCATATGTTTCATAAGGGTTCATAGGACTGGATGATTAGAAAACCCTGTTTGATCGATGATTGCTTGAATGGTAAACTGTTAATTGTTCTTAATGATAATGTTAAAGATGTGTATGATTGAGAATAAATGCCATTTGATCCGATTTGTGAAACTGCCAATGTGTTAGCTGAAATTACGGAAGTAAATTGTCTAAAATCATGGAAAGTTGTTAGATGCCTTGTTGCGACCCAGATTGCGAGTCGATACCTCACCATCCCGACTCGAGACCACAACAGCATGAACCGAAACCACGGTTGCGAGTCCCGTTGCGACTCGTAACCACACCATGACAAGCCGAGATTACCATTGCGACTCGTAATCTCCCGTTGCGACTCGTAATCTCCAATTGCGACTCGAGATCGCTGGTTGCGACTCGAGTCCCGTTAGTTCGTACATTGTTGGACCCTGCACTGTCACGGGCCCAATTGATTGGGCCAAATAATTGGACTTATGCAATTGACTGCTAATTGGACCGGTATGCGTTTTATTTGAGCCATGTATGCCATTGGACTCTTATTGGGCCAGATTATTATTGGGCTGATGTTAGTACCCAAGTTAAATGGATTACTTGTCTGCTACGTGTTGCCATGAATTATACGTGCCGGTAACATGTTAACTTGTATGAAACCAACATATATTACCTTAGTCAAGACCTGACTTGTATTACAACCATGATAGGACGTGGTTGACCATTTACTAGCTTATCTATACTCTTTGTGTATCTGCCGAGCAAACCAAGGTGAGTTCACACAGCCAAGGCATGGGATTCCCGGGTTGGGAATTGGGTTGGATATGTTGAGATTGAAAGAGTTACTCGTACTTACGCATTCACTAGACTATAGACCATCGTCCTCAGGATAGTCAGGACACGTTACGTAAAGCCTACGTAACCCAGTATTTGCCATTTGTCTCCCGGGTCGGGAGGACACGTTACGTAAAGCCTACGTAACCCAATACCTTCTACTGTCTTCCGGGTCGGAAGGACACGCTGCGTAAAGCCTACGTAGCCACCCACGCGTACCACTGTCCTCGGGGAAGGGCACGTCACGTAAAGCCTACGTGACCCAGTACGTATTCCTGTTCTCGGTTTAAGAAGAACACATGGTTGCACTAGTCTAGTAAGTACCATAATGGGAATCCCCCATTGTTAAGGTTAAACGTGAGAATCCCTCACAAATCGTATATACTTGTATGGGAAGCCTTATTAGATGAACTTATGCATGATTATTACGAACTTACTTTCTGTGAACTCGCTCAACTAGTTGTTGACTATTTGCTGCATGCCTTGCAGGACCTTAGGTACATTATGGAGCTTGCACAGGGAGGAGCAGGTCGTTGTGGGATATGGATCATGAACGATATTTGAACTTATAACTATTTTGGAGTTTACACTACTATGCTTCCGCTACTTAAACAATGTTTGGTTTTGAAACATCAATCATGTCATGATGAACTACCTTAACTACTTTTATTATTATTAAATGCTATGTTTGATATGATTGATGGCTTGATCCTAATCATGTCACGCCTTCAAGCGGTGGTACTCCGCGTGTGGGATTTTGGGGGTGTGACAGATTGGTATCAGAGCCATTGGTTATAGAGAACTTGGTTTTAATATGGGAAAACGCTTTTATTAAAACCAGACTATAACCAGAACAGTGCTCTCAACGATCCACAACGACGCTTCGCTCCACGTGCAAGACTCGCCATCCTAGGTAATAAGGTTTATGTTTATTGCCTGTTTGCTAGAACTGCTTAGAACTTTGCTCGCATTACGTTTAGATACACATGATACTATAGCATGAGAATCCCTGCGTGCTTACGCTTTTCTGTCATCGCCCTACTCGCGAACCACTCTCACTTACGTTACTTTTACTATGAAGATCATGTCTGGACGAATCAACATGACTCAAGCCCAGCTAGAGGCTCTCGTTCAAGCTCAAGTTGCTGCGGCACTTGCAGCTGCTCAAGCAGGTAGTATATCCTGTAGTCATAACTCACGCTAGGATCTTTAGATCCTACACTCCTAAACTAGCCCTCGTATTTAAACTTTGCCCTATTCGTATACCATAGGTCAACCAGCGCAGCAAGTTTGCACTTTTAAGAACTTCATGGACTGTCGTCCAAGTACCTTCAGCGGCACAGAGGGGGCAGTGGGACTCCTTGTCACACCCCCAAAAATACCACCTAGGGAATGTCTCTGTTAGGCGTGTGATGTACCGACAACGAGCCACTAATTACATTGAACCCATTCAAGTTATAAATAAAATCATCATTTATTACTGAAAAACATCGTCAATAAGTTTGAGTGAAAACCGACATGTTCAGCGGAAGCAAATAAAAGAAAACATAATTAACTGTTTCAAAATAAATGTATGTAATCAATAAACTCAGCATTCGTATCCAATCAGCACGACCCATGACCACTCCAGCTACTTCAGACAGCAAGTTCCAAATCCATATAATCTAACGACCTGCGAGCATGCAACAAGTGTATCAGACAACGCTGGTGAGTTCATAGTTTTACGAAAACGTTGATTACCAAGTGTTTAGTTAATCCATTGAATTTAATTCCGAAAGTAATGTTGAAAACAATGTTGATAATACCCCAATACAAGACGGCTTCTGATTATTTTGCCCTTTCTCCAATGCTCCTATCAAAGCATTGGTCATGACTAGGTCATTAGTTCAACACCCGTCCTCCCAGGTACGGGGTGAGGTTGCCAAACCTAAGTAGCGCTACTAACTAATACCATGTTACAACCCAGGTAACCAAACAACACGGAGGGACTTTAAAGGTGATAGGAAGAGTATATTATCCAACATTCCCGTTTTTACCCAAAAGACTTATCCATCCCAGGATACCCACTGACTGTCCCAACCACCGGGACGCATGCTCAAGAGATGAACTCACCTTCAGTTTGCTCGGTTAAGTTAAATGCTCGTTAAATAGTTGGTCCATCAAACCCTATCGTAGTTACCAGATACAGTCAGTTTCATGAATTCAAAATCCTCGTATATAGTCACACGTATTGCTCAAGCAACAACGACCAAACATGTAGTATCAATACCGACACACATTCACATTGCAAGCTAGGGTCGTACACGTATGTTTTATTTTATTACATTTACGAGTTTGCCAATCACAAGAGAATAAGACTCAAGTCAGTTAACATGCAACTCAATTGTTACTCACACAAGTGTTTCAGCCCACTCTAATATGTTGTGAATTTTCATAGAATAGTCACCATGCTACCATACACAATACATGTGATCTATTTATCTAATACATAACACCATTATCATCGACAGTAACGGTATAATGAGATCAAAGAGAATATTGAACAACATGTCCTTTTTACAACCATTTGATTAGAATCACCTCAACAATTATTACTATTACCTTAATCAATCTAATCTATCCTAACCGTGCATACACAGGAATCATTTTGTACTCGGCCCACAAGTCAAATACGTTTCTTCAGGCCCAACTACCCCCTACACGTGCAGCCCACTTTATTTTTTTGTACCAGGAGTCAAATACCCATTTGTATAACCCAACCCTAAACCATTCCAATACACACCATAATGCATTCAGATTGCAATACATATGGTTGAAATTATAAACATGAATCCATTCAAAAAAAAGTCAAGGCATCGCACACAGATTTCTTGCATATCAAAATAATAAGCCACCTAATTAACATGTGACATGATGCACAGAAAGTCTTTTAAGTTACTGACAATATTATTAGAATTCTCCACTTTGTCTGATTTGATTGAGACTACACACATGGCCGCCCACTTTTGTTCCAGGTTATCTACTTGCCAGACCACCTACCATCAACTATTGGACCCCTAAAGCCACTGCCATATCATAACCGGTTGTTGGGCATGTGCTAATTTAGTGGACAACTTCATTTACTTATTCAATTCAAACAATATATCAATCATTCCACTTTGATTCATGCTCATGTAAATCGAACCAAGTAGCAACATCAAATACCAGTTATGCGAAGATCAGGAGTGTCAACCTAAACTTCCATGATTATTCGTACAATTCTATTTACAAGTTCACACATAGTCGTGATCATATAACAGATTTATAACAAGTGTTTTTATACTAACCGAACGAGTCAGGGTACAAGATGAACACAACGTACAGCTTCACGAGAGGGGGCCCTTCCTGCCGATCGCAAGTTTTAAGGAGGAGTAGGGTTTGTTGTGTCGCAGATTTTGGAATATAGAGATGTCACGTAACATGCCATTATAATGCCCAGATAACGCTAAATGGGCCGGTGATCCATCTTGGGCCGAGATCAGATTGAGACACCAAAAAATATGTTAACTGGGTTTTAATGTTGTAGGCTTAAATGGTGTGGGCCGAACTTAAGCGAGTATAGGGCCGAGATAAAAGAATTAAGGAAATCTGACACACTCACAAGCATACTCGGATACGTTACACGTTAGACACGTTTATAAAAGTTACTAGCGTTTAACAGGATATTATAGTACGGAACATGTAACACGTAGGAGAGAATTAACGAAGAGCTAGGATCACTCGTTTAAACGTTACAACCCTCGAAAGTTCGGGTTGTCACATCATCCCCAACTTGAAAGAAATTTCGTCCCGAAATTTGACAAATAAGCACCAAGAAGTGAAGTGATAAATCAAAAGTGTTGCGAATTATTCTCGGGTGCCACATCATCCCTAACTTGAAAGGGAATTTCGTCCCCGAAATTCACTAGTTGCATCAGAATTGATTCAGCAGATTCGCACGATTGCGGATACTTAGTCTCGAGTTCCGACGAACTCCCATAGTTGGAATTTGGCAGTGCTCGCAAACCCTAACCTCCTGGGGCATGATTTCAATAAGCACCTTGACAATTGCAACATGACGTTAGACACAGACTCTAAGAAGGTATCGCAAGCGTTTCGTCGGACAAACACTGCTTTAGACTCGTGACGCAGATGACATAATGAACGTTACCCAATTGGTCGGGTAACTCGAGTTTTAGGCGACGTGACCGATTCTTTCCAGTATTCCGAATAACCCAACATAACGTAAATTAAGCTTGTCATGCTACCCAAACGTACCACACCCTCCCAGGGTGTTGTGTATTGCCTAACACAGATCATGCATAGATCAAATTCAGGGATGACAGGAGTTGGCACCTCGTGCCTAAAAGCTTCCTCTCTGAGAGGGACATTCCCAACTGTGAAAACTCGTCAGTTTTCTTGATTGCGAGAAAGTGTGCTGGTAACTTGAGTCTATCAATGATCACCCAGGTGATAATGTTTCCATTTTGAGTTGTAAGTAGACTAGTGACAAAATCCATGGCATCCTGTTCTCATTTCCATTTACATTCCCACATGTCGGATTTCGTTCGCACACATAGCTAGGTGGGCCTTCATGCCCGATCACCAATGCAAGATTTATAGATCCTAATATCGCTCATCAAACCCAGACGACTAGAATATCGAGGCCGACGTGTTTTGCTCATCACGAGTTCCCTACGGTTGGTGTATAATGAGACCCACATTCGTTCCAAGAGGTAACGAATATTGTCCATCCTGCAAAGGGTTGCTTCTCCATGCCCCGCACGGGCTTAACTTGAAAATTCTCTTCCTTCAATTCCCTAGTTTCAACAAAACGAGTTTGATCAGGTATGATAGGGTAGATAGTGAGTTGCAAAGCTCGTGCACGTTCCGGTTTCACAGCTGTATTCATACAAAAGTTCCCTCCAGCGATGTCATTAACTGATTTAACTCCCTCATAACCAGCGTACACGGGAGGCCCTTGTGATCGGTCTAAGTAGTGCATTCGGTACCGTCCAGGTGATGCCTCCTTCTTAATTCCAAGGACCATGGCTTCCATCGCAGGTCGTGAATCATGTCGTCCTTCCTGTAAGTCCACCACGTGGGCGATCTCCTTCTCCTGTTGCATTGATGTGTAACTGGGACTCGGATTCGAACCATCATGATATACCGCCAGATCATCAGTACCCTCGGATAGAAGTGATGCTCAAAGCGTTGCAGGGTTGGGTTTCAAAAGCTGAAGAAACGTTTTCCTGTTTTATTTCCCATGAATTCACAGCTCCCTGTTGTGCTAAGGAGGTTGGAGTTGCGCCATCTTCGAAAATCTCATGATGAATCTGCGATAGTATCCAGCGAATCCAAAAGATTGCTGTATCCCAGAAGGAAATCAGGATTTGCATAAGGTTAGTCTGAAATTCCACCTAACGATGTGGAAGTAAACCAGGTAACTCTTCAGAAGACACGTCAGAAAATTCACGAATAACTGGGACATACTCGATCTTCCTTTCTTAAAGTGGCGAATCAGTGACGAGAGCTAGAATAGCAGGGTAGCCCTTCAGTAGACACTTCTGGGCTTTCATGACTAAGACGATGCCAACAATGTCACCATTACGATGATCTTGAACTGATAAGGATTCCCCACTAGGGAGAGGGATACGCACGATTTTCTCTTTACAGAGAATTTTTCGCTCAACGACTACGTCAAAACTTACAAGAATATCGGAAAGTGGGTCAATGTCGAACACTTGACCCATGAGATCAAGTTTACAACCAAAAAGGACATGAGAAGCTTCTATGGATTTACTATCAGCTAATTCTACTACATGCTTATTCACAAGAGGGGTGGGAGTCAGTTCTATCTGACAACTGAACCCTAGAGGCACATAACTCCAATCGAAACAAGAGTTGAATAAAACAGAAGCTAAAAGATCATTCAAAGAAGACGTACTGGCCTCAGCATTACCCTTCATTGCGAGTTTCCCCCAGCGCCAATAGTAAATGCTCTTCCACGTGCTCCGTTCCCACCATTGTTCCCATTGTTGTCATTCCCAGTATTGTTGTTGTTGCCAGCATTCTGATTAAGCTGAGGGCAATCCCGCTTAAAATGACCCTCTTCACCACACTGAAAGCACCCCTTCTGATTTCCCCGATTCTGTTGTGGCTGTTGCCTCTCCTGTTGCTGTGGCTGCTGCTGCGGCTGCCTTGGAAGCCAGACCCTACAATCTTTAGCCATATGACCCACCTTGTTGCACCTATGACATACCCGGGTGCACGGTTCGCGATGGTGGAACATACACTTATCACACTTTGGTAGTTTTCCCGCGTAAGAACCCTGATTTGAATTGTTGCTCTGATTCTGGTTCACAGAAGACGACTGGCTGAAACTACGGTGGATACTGTTGTCTGCCCTTTTCTGAGATTGGCTGGCACTGGTTGCTTTGTCAGTATCGTTCCATTTTCGCTTGTGATCACTGGCAGGTGGGGTAGCTGTAGCAGTCGAGATAGTAGCAGAAACACGTGGCGGCAAGTTGCCACGTTCGACCTCTTGGTCAGTAATCTTATGTGCCAAATGGACGATACGGGGCAGATTGTCTAGGTTTGCAGCAGTAACGTACCCCTTAACAGCTGGTGCTAAGCCCTTGAGATACAACTCAATTCGCCGAGGTGGGGGTCGAGACATGTTAGGGCACAAAGTTGCTAAATCATTAGACCTCCTAGTGTATGCTTCAATCTCAGATCCCTCCATTTTCAGATTGTAGAACTCGTTCTCCAGTTTCTGAATCTCATCACGAGGACAATACTCCTCTCGCATCAACTCCTTGAAATCATCCCAAGTAGTGGCATTCGCCATCTCAATACCCAACATCTGAACCTGGGCATTCCACCATGTAAGGGCACCATCCTCGAGTGTGCCCGTAGCATACTTCACTCTGTCCCCAGCTGGACAGTTACACATTGCAAATACTGATTCTGCCTTCTCAAACCATCGCAGGAGTCCTACAGCCCCTTCAGTCCCGCTAAAGGTCTGTGGCTTACAATCCATGAACATCTTGTACGTACAAGCAGGTGGAGCAGGTGGATTGTTTTGATTCGCAGGTTGACCTAAGACGAAAGAACGTTCAACGCACAGGTAAGATTCGAGTATACGACACAAGGATAGAAAGTAATTGGCACATATCGTACCAGCCTGGTAAGCCGCTAGAGCTTCAGCTACACGAGTGTTGATCAAGTTGGTCAGCTCAGCTTGGGTCATCGCGATGTGACCACGTCCATGTCCTCGTCCACTCATGATTCTATGGGAGAAGAGGGAAAAGGTTACGAGTCGAAGTGAGGTACAGGTCAAGTATCACGTTGAAATCTACAATCTACCAAGTTTTCACACAATAGGGCAGAACCCTTCTCATGCTCGTTAAGCCTCACTGGGACTTGCATGCACCTCGCGTTATTATTATGTGTGCACCCATAATAATAAGGCGATTTGCATGCTTATCTCAGCGCCTCTTAACTTGCGTTAAAAGGTTCCCCACGTTCAAATAGCAAGCGAAAGGTTTTATATGATCAAGAATCACAATAGTCGATGGGTAGTGTCACGCTAACAGTTCACATAACAGGGGTCGGTAACATAAGGGCTCATACTGTTGTGCCAAGTGTGCATTCACGTGTAATGTTATACATAAGTGTACACTAGATATACTATGTAATAGTAGATAAGAAACGAACCTTGCAGTCTGGAGCTGAGTGTCATGGTCGATTTCGGATTTGTTCGGTTATAGTCTGGTTTTATGAAAAACGTTTTTCCCCTTTCTAAAACCAAGTTCACTATAACCAATGGCTCTGAAACCAAACTGTCACACCCCCAAAAATACCATCTAGGGAATGTCTCTGTTAGGCGTGTGATGTACCGACAACGAGCCACTAATTACATTGAACCCATTCAAGTTATAAATAAAATCATCATTTATTACTGAAAAACATCGTCAATAAGTTTGAGTGAAAACCGACATGTTCAGCGGAAGCAAATAAAAGAAAACATAATTAACTGTTTCAAAATAAATGTATGTAATCAATAAACTCAGCATTCGTATCCAATCAGCACGACCCATGACCACTCCAGCTACTTCAGACAGCAAGTTCCAAATCCATATAATCTAACGACCTGCGAGCATGCAACAAGTGTATCAGACAACGCTGGTGAGTTCATAGTTTTACGAAAACGTTGATTACCAAGTGTTTAGTTAATCCATTGAATTTAATTCCGAAAGTAATGTTGAAAACAATGTTGATAATACCCCAATACAAGACGGCTTCTGATTATTTTGCCCTTTCTCCAATGCTCCTATCAAAGCATTGGTCATGACTAGGTCATTAGTTCAACACCCGTCCTCCCAGGTACGGGGTGAGGTTGCCAAACCTAAGTAGCGCTACTAACTAATACCATGTTACAACCCAGGTAACCAAACAACACGGAGGGACTTTAAAGGTGATAGGAAGAGTATATTATCCAACATTCCCGTTTTTACCCAAAAGACTTATCCATCCCAGGATACCCACTGACTGTCCCAACCATCGGGACGCATGCTCAAGAGATGAACTCACCTTCGGTTTGCTCGGTTAAGTTAAATGCTCGTTAAATATTTGGTCCATCAAACCCTATCGTAGTTACCAGATACAGTCAGTTTCATGAATTCAAAATCCTCGTATATAGTCACACGTATTGCTCAAGCAACAACGACCAAACATGTAGTATCAATACCGACACACATTCACATTGCAAGCTAGGGTCGTACACGTATGTTTTATTTTATTACATTTACGAGTTTGCCAATCACAAGAGAATAAGACTCAAGTCAGTTAACATGCAACTCAATTGTTACTCACACAAGTGTTTCAGCCCACTCTAATATGTTGTGAATTTTCATAGAATAGTCACCATGCTACCATACACAATACATGTGATCTATTTATCTAATACATAACACCATTATCATCGACAGTAATGGTATAATGAAATCAAAGCGAATATTGAACAACATGTCCTTTCTACAACCATTTGATTAGAATCACCTCAACAATTATTAGTATTACCTTAATCAATCTAATCTATCCTAACCGTGCATACACAGGAATCATTTTGTACTCGGCCCACAAGTCAAATACGTTTCTTCAGGCCCAACTACCCCCTACACGTGCAGCCCACTTTATTTTTTGTACCAGGAGTCAAATACCCATTTGTATAACCCAACCCTAAACCATTCCAATACACACCATAATGCATTCAGATTGCAATACATATGGTTGAAATTATAAACATGAATCCATTCAAAAAAAAGTCAAGGCATCGCACACAGATTTCTTGCATATCAAAATAATAAGCCACCTAATTAACATGTGACATGATGCACAGAAAGTCTTTTAAGTTACTGACAATATTATTAGAATTCTCCACTTTGTCTGATTTGATTGAGACTACACACATGGCCGCCCACTTTTGTTCCAGGTTATCTACTTGCCAGACCACCTACCATCAACTATTGGACCCCTAAAGCCACTGCCATATCATAACCGGTTGTTGGGCATGTGCTAATTTAGTGGACAACTTCATTTACTTATTCAATTCAAACAATATATCAATCATTCCACTTTGATTCATGCTCATGTAAATCGAACCAAGTAGCAACATCAAATACCAGTTATGCGAAGATCAGGAGTGTCAACCTAAACTTCCATGATTATTCGTACAATTCTATTTACAAGTTCACACATAGTCGTGATCATATAACAGATTTATAACAAGTGTTTTTATACTAACCGAACGAGTCAGGGTACAAGATGAACACAACGTACAGCTTCACGAGAGGGGGCCCTTCCTGCCGATCGCAAGTTTTAAGGAGGAGTAGGGTTTGTTGTGTCGCAGATTTTGGAATATAGAGATGTCACGTAACATGCCATTATAATGCCCAGATAACGCTAAATGGGCCGGTGATCCATCTTGGGCCGAGATCAGATTGAGACACCAAAAAATATGTTAACTGGGTTTTAATGTTGTAGGCTTAAATGGTGTGGGCCGAACTTAAGCGAGTGTAGGGCCGAGATAAAAGAATTAAGGAAATCTGACACACTCACAAGCATACTCGGATACGTTACACGTTAGACACGTTTATAAAAGTTACTAGCGTTTAACAGGATATTATAGTACGGAACATGTAACACGTAGGAGAGAATTAACGAAGAGCTAGGATCACTCGTTTAAACGTTACAACCCTCGAAAGTTCGGGTTGTCACATCATCCCCAACTTGAAAGAAATTTCGTCCCGAAATTTGACAAATAAGCACCAAGAAGTGAAGTGATAAATCAAAAGTGTTGCGAATTATTCTCGGGTGCCACACTCCTCCACTGGTTTGAAAAGCTAGAGTCAGTATTCGAAATGTGCGAGTGCCCTGAGGCTCGCAAGGTTAAGTATGCAACTGGCACCTTGGAAGGAATCGCGCTAACCTGGTGGAATGCGCAGGTGCAAATTCTGGGGTTGGCAGCTGCTAACGCCACACCCTGGAACGATTTTAAGGAACTTATCAAGAGGGAGTATTGTACACGTGAAGATATTCACAAGTTGGAAGACGAGCTGTATAATTTGAAAATGGTTGGATCAGAGATCGAAGCGTATAATAAACGGTCGAATGAGCTGGCCGTACTGTGCCCAACCATGGTGGACCCTCCATACAAGCGCATCGAGATGTATCTCAAGGGGTTGGCACCAGAAATCCAGAGCCATGTTACCTCGGCTAATCTTGACAACATCCAGGAAATTCAGCGCCTCGCTCATCGCATCACCGACCAGGCAGTGGATCAGAATAAACTGCCTAAGCGTGTCAACGCTACTGCTACAGTCACTCCTTCAGCTACTCCTGCTACTACTAGCGACAGCAAAAGAAAGTGGGATGGAGATTCCAGTAAAGGTTCAGCATCTGTTCAGTCTCAAGCTCAGCAACAGAAGACTGACCACTACCAGAGTCCCAGTCAGCAATCCTCTGGTGGTCATAGACGGGGAAGATATCAGGGTTTTCACCCCAAGTGTCACAATTGCAACATGCACCATAGCGGCCCATGCAACAAGGGTCGTTGTCAAAGGTGTCTCAAGATGGGGCATGAGGCCAAAGACTGTAGGAGCCCACGGCCTGCAAATCAGAACCAGCAACCGCAACAACCTACTCCACAGAACCTACAGCAGCAGCAGCCACAACGTGGAAATCGGGGATGTTTCCAGTGAGGGGCTGAAGGTCATTTCAAACGCGACTGCCCTCAGTTGAACCAGAATCGCAACAACAATAACAAGGGCAACGGGAACAACAACGGTGGGAACAACAACAATAATGGCAACGAGGCTAGGGGACGCGCTTTTGTGCTAGGTCGAGGTGACGCAGTGAACGATCCCAACGTAGTTATGGGTAAGTTTCTCCTCGACAATATTTACGTTACTGTTTTGTTTGATTCGGGTGCGGATACAAGCTATATGTCTGTGAAAATGTGTCAACTGCTAAAACGTGCACCAACACTTTTACCCACCAAACATGTAGTAGAGTTAGCTAACGGTAAAAGTCTAGAAGCCACGCACGTAGTTCAGGGTTGTAATCTTATCCTAGCTGGCCAAGCTTTCTCTATCGATCTCATTCCCATAGTATTGGGTAGCTTCGACGTCGTGATTGGGATGGATTGGTTATCCCAACACCAGGCAGAAATCTTATGCAGCGAGAAGATAATTCGCATTCCTCGTTCTGGTCAGGAACCTCTCGAAGTTCAAGGCGACAAGAGTGGTGCTGTGGTTGGCATCATCTCTTTCTTGAAGGCTCAGAAATGTTTGCGGAAGGGTCACACCGCAATCTTGGCACTCGTTACAGACGCATCAGCAAAGGAAAAGAAATTGGAGGATATTCCAATTGTACGTGACTACCCTCAGGTGTTTCCTGAAGACTTACCTGGCTTACCGCCTCATCGTCAGGTCGAATTTCAAATCGAGCTCGCTCCAGGAGCAGCACCCATAGCTCGCGCACCGTATCGTCTAGCTCCATCAGAATTGGAAGAATTGTCAAAACAGCTACAAGAGCTCTTGGAAAAGGGCTTTATTCGTCCAAGCTCTTCGCCTTGGGGAGCTCCAGTGCTTTTCGTGAGAAAGAAAGACGGTACGTTCAGGATGTGCATTGACTACCGTGAACTCAACAAGGTGACGGTGAAGAACCGTTATCCTCTTCCGCGCATCGACGACTTATTCGACCAGTTGCAAGGGTCGAGTTACTACTCCAAAATAGACTTAAGGTCAGGGTATCATCAGCTGAGAGTCCGGGATGAGGACGTCTCCAAGACAGCCTTCAGAACTCGTTATGGTCACTACGAGTTTCTCGTCATGCCATTTGGATTAACGAACGCGCCTGCTGTATTTATGGACCTTATGAACAGGGTGTGCAAACCCTACCTAGACAAGTTCGTCATAGTATTCATCGACGACATCCTGATTTACTCCAAGAGTCAGGAGGAGCACGAGCAGCATCTTCGTCTTATTTTGGAACTCCTTCGGAAGGAACAGCTGTACGCCAAGCTTTCTAAATGCGACTTCTGGCTTCGTGAAGTCCACTTCTTAGGCCATGTAGTGAACAAGGATGGGATCCATGTCGATCCATCCAAGGTAGACTCGATCAGGAACTGGCCTGCACCACGAACGCCAACGGAAATACGCCAATTCTTGGGTTTGGCAGGTTACTACAGACGGTTTATCAAGGATTTCTCAAAGATTGCTCAGCCGCTTACGCTACTGACACAGAAGGGTGTCACCTACCGTTGGGGCAACACGCAGGACACTACTTTTCAGTATCTAAAGGATAGGCTTTGCAGCGCACCTATTCTCTCATTGCCAGAGGGCACGGATGACTTCGTGGTATATTGTGACGCATCAATACAGGGTCTGGGTTGTGTATTGATGCAGCGGGATAAAGTTATTGCCTACGCCTCTCGTCAACTAAAGATTCATGAACGGAACTACACGACGCACGATTTAGAGCTGGGAGCTGTGGTTTTCGCGCTTAAGATATGGCGACACTACCTGTACGGTACCAGGTGCACGATTTACACCGATCACAGGAGTCTCGAACATATCCTTAAGCAGAAGGATTTGAACATGCGTCAACGGCGATGGGTTGAATTACTGAACGATTACGAATGCGCTATCAAGTACCATCCAGGCAAAGCCAACGTTGTGGCTGCTGCCCTCAGTCGGAAAGACACTTTACCTCGGCGCGTGCGAGCGCTACAGCTTACGATTCAGTCTAGCCTTCCTGCACAGATACGAGATGCTCAGGTAGAAGCACTGAAACCCGAAAACGTCAAGGCTGAAGCCTTACGCGGCTCACGACAACGATTGGAACAGAAGGCAGACGGCGCTTACTATGTAACGGGGCGTATTTGGGTCCCACTTTATGGCGGTCTACGCGAACTTGTGATGGACGAAGCACACAAGTCTCGCTACTCGGTACATCCAGGGTCGGATAAAATGTACCACGACATCAGCACTACTTATTGGTGGCCTAGCATGAAGGCCCACATCGCTACGTACGTTGGAAAATGCTTGACCTGTGCGAGAGTCAAGGTTGAATATCAGAAACCAGCTGGCCTACTTCAGCAGCCTAAGATACCTCAATGGAAATGGGAAGAAATTTCCATGGATTTTGTTACAGGCCTACCTAGATCCCAGCGTGGGAATGATACCATATGGGTGATCGTGGATCGACTCACCAAGTCTACACACTTCCTACGTATAAAGGAAACGGATAAGTTCTCCACTCTCGCAGACGTCTACCTTAAAGAAGTTGTTTCGAGGCACGGGGTGCCCACATCCATCATTTCGGATCGCGATGCACGATTCACATCAGAGCTATGGCAAGCGATGCATAAATCTTTCGGCTCACGGTTAGACATGAGCACAGCATATCATCCTCAGACCGATGGGCAGTCTGAGCGAACGATTCAAACACTTGAAGACATGCTTAGGGCATGCTTTATAGACTTCGGCAACGGCTGGGAAAAGCACCCCCCTTTGGTGGAGTTCTCGTATAATAATAGTTATCACACCAGCATTCAAGCCGCTCCATTAGAGGCATTGTACGGGCGTAAATGCCGGTCACCTCTCAGTTGGGCAGAGGTGGGGGATAGTCAGATTACGGGTCCAGAAATTGTAGTGGACGCCACGGAAAAGATCGCACAGATACGACAACGCATGGCGGCAGCACGCGACCGTCAGAAAGCCTATGCGGATAAGCGTAGAAAGCCATTGGAATTTCAGGTCGGGGACCGGGTTTTACTTAAAGTCTCACCCTGGAAGGGTGTGGTACGTTTTGGCAAACGGGGCAAACTAAATCCGCGATACGTCGGACCATTCGAAATCATAGAAAAGATTGGCAAGTAGCCTACAAGTTGAACCTACCAGCTGAACTCGGAGCAGTTCACAATGTCTTTCACGTGTCGAATCTGAAGAAGTGCCTATCAGATGCGACCCTTATTATTCCTTTCAAAGAACTCACTATCGACGAGCGGTTGCAGTTCGTCGAGGAACCAGTCGAAATCACGGACCGGGATGTGAAGGTCCTCAAAAACAAGAGAATCCCTCTTGTTCGAGTACGTTGGAACTCCAAACGTGGCCCAGAGTACACCTGGGAACGCGAAGACAGGATGACAGAAAAGTACCCCCAGTTATTCGAAACCAATGCAACCACTGCTGAGGATGAAGCTACTACTTCGGAATTTCGGGACGAAATTCCAGATCAACGGGGGGAGGATGTGACACCCCAGGAAAACCGGTGAACGTTTGAACTTACCTAGCTTCCTCAGTGAGTGCATACCAAATTTCGGGACGAAATTTCTAATTAGTTGGGGATAATGTGACAACTCGAACTTTAGACTTACTTTGTGTAACGATACGTGCTATTGAGAACGCTATTAATTGGATAACTATGTGATTATGTTATTATGTGCATTGTGTGATATATGTTTGTATGTTAATTGAGCCGAACCCAATCCACACATTATAACCGGTCACACAAGCCATTCGGGCCGCTCCTTGAAACCGGATCCCATTAGATAGCCGAGTTGGGCTCGGCCCACTCCCCACTCGCAAATACAAACCAAGTTAGGGGTTTGATTTCATGTTTTTCCAAAACACGTAAACACTCACACACAACCCTACTTCTCTCTCTCTCGTCTCTCCCTCTCGGCTTGAGTTGAAACCCGACGGCACCAAGGATCCACGCTCGGATCAAATCTTACTCACCTCTTTGATATCGGTTAGTGCTTTACATTATGTTTGTAATCGTGATGTGTTACATGTTATGTAAATCGGCTGTGATTTAATATCGGTTGAATGATAATATGATTGTTATATAATCGGCTCTTATGTGTGATTGTTAAGATTTGATATTCATTAATCGGCTGTATGGGTTGTACGTGAATGATTGGACATATCTACATGTTAAGGTGTATTTTAGAAATCATGTTCGGATTGTATGAGATAAAATCAGTAAATGGTTTATATGATGTTTAACTAGAATGATATGAATATTGTTCATATGTTTCATAAGGGTTCATAGGACTGGATGATTAGAAAACCCTGTTTGATCGATGATTGCTTGAATGGTAAACTGTTAATTGTTCTTAATGATAATGTTAAAGATGTGTATGATTGAGAATAAATGCCATTTGATCCGATTTGTGAAACTGCCAATGTGTTAGCTGAAATTACGGAAGTAAATTGTCTAAAATCATGGAAAGTTGTTAGATGCCTTGTTGCGACCCAGATTGCGAGTCGATACCTCACCATCCCGACTCGAGACCACAACAGCATGAACCGAAACCACGGTTGCGAGTCCCGTTGAGACTCGTAACCAGACCATGACAAGCCGAGATTACCATTGCGACTCGTAATCTCCCGTTGCGACTCGTAATCTCCAATTGCGACTCGAGATCGCTGGTTGTGACTCGAGTCCCGTTAGTTCGTACATTGTTGGACCCTGCACTGTCACGGGCCCAATTGATTGGGCCAAATAATTGGACTTATGCAATTGACTGCTAATTGGACCGGTATGCGTTTTATTTGAGCCATGTATGCCATTGGACTCTTATTGGGCCAGATTATTATTGGGCTGATGTTAGTACCCAAGTTAAATGGATTACTTGTCTGCTACGTGTTGCCATGAATTATACGTGCCGGTAACATGTTAACTTGTATGAAACCAACATATATTACCTTAGTCAAGACCTGACTTGTATTACAACCATGATAGGACGTGGTTGACCATTTACTAGCTTATCTATACTCTTTGTGTATCTGCCGAGCAAACCAAGGTGAGTTCACACAGCCAAGGCATGGGATTCCCGGGTTGGGAATTGGGTTGGATATGTTGAGATTGAAATAGTTACTCGTACTTACGCATTCACTAGACTATAGGCCATCGTCCTCAGGATAGTCAGGACACGTTACGTAAAGCCTACGTAACCCAGTATTTGCCATTTGTCTCCCGGGTCGGGAGGACACGTTACGTAAAGCCTACGTAACCCAATACCTTCTACTGTCTTCCGGGTCGGAAGGACACGCTGCGTAAAGCCTACGTAGCCACCCACGCGTACCACTGTCCTCGGGGAAGGGCACGTCACGTAAACCTACGTGACCCAGTACGTATTCCTGTTCTCGGTTTAAGAAGAACACATGGTTGCACTAGTCTAGTAAGTACCATAATGGGAATCCCCCATTGTTAAGGTTAAACGTGAGAATCCCTCACAAATCGTATATACTTGTATGGGAAGCCTTATTAGATGAACTTACGCATGATTATTACGAACATACTTTCTGTGAACTCGCTCAACTAGTTGTTGACTATTTGCTGCATGCCTGCAGGACCTTAGGTACATTATGGAGCTTGCACAGGGAGGAGCTGGTCGTTGTGGGATATGGATCATGAACGATATTTGAACTTATAACTATTTTGGAGTTTACACTACTATGCTTCCGCTACTTAAACAATGTTTGGTTTTGAAACATCAATCATGTCATGATGAACTACCCTAACTACTTTTATTATTATTAAATGCTATGTTTGATATGATTGATGGCTTGATCCTGGTCATGTCATGCCTTCAAGCGGTGGTACTCAGCGTGTGGGATTTTGGGGGTGTGACATGATATTCAAAATCTCAAAGGCTAAACATGATGAATAGAAGGTTTGGTTAATTGGTTTGAAATGTTTAAGATGATTCATTAAGTTGAATCAGAATTTGGAATGTTTCAAATTTTTGATCATTTTTAAATGTAAATAATCCTCAAATGTTTAGATGATTTATTTATTTGAATCACAACTTTATTGGTTTGTAATAGAGAGGTTGAGTTGTGTAGGTTTCTGAATCTGTTGATACGGAAAGCCAGGCGTCGATCCTAAAAGCACGGAAGCTTGACGAAAGGGGGAGCCTGAAGAGACTACCGAAAGGGGGAGCTGAAGCTGAAGACAGATCCACTGGGATTCTGTTCGAGCAAAAGTCTGTGTTTGCTGAAGACGTTAAATCTTAAAAAAGACTCAAGAGAGAGAGAAAGACAAGTCGCTACGAGTTTCACTACGGATTGACTGCGGCAATATCCAAGGAGGAGATTGTTAGTGCATTAAATGTCTATTGCCTCCGTCAATCAAAATCGTGGAAGAAACCGAAGAATGCTAGACTTGATGATGTTATTAGTTAGTAACGGCAAGGTGGCAATTGTGTAAATAATGAGACTTCTCATTATAACCTTGGCCTATAAATAGAACCATTAGGGTTCTCATTTAAGACTTTTGCTCCATTTGGGATTTTAGTGATTCAAGTCTAGTGAGAGAAAGTCTAGAGAGAGAAAGCTCTCTACATGTGGTTTTTGTATTAGACTTGTCATATCTTGCAATAAAATCACGTTTCTAGTACGTTATTGTGTGTTCGGTCACGCACGTTCACGGATTCCGCACGTTGAACGTTCGTTACGCAATCGAACGGTGTCAAAACCGGTCCTACAAGGAGCTAGAAACAAGCAAAAGGGAAGGGATGTTAAATTTGTGGCCTCAAGCGGTACTGACAAAGTTGAGACTTTTGAAAACAAACCTAATATTGCTTTTGTTCAACAAGTCAAAATTTTGAAACGTAACAGTGATAACAATTACACTCAACATACAAATGGGTGTGATAATGAAGCTAGTACCTCAAGGCCTGCAAGTTCAACATCGGGACATCGATCAAAACCTCCTAAATTTGTTAAAAGGAGATCATGTATTAAGTGCGGGGAATTTGGTCATATAATCAAAAATTGTACAAACCCACCAAAACCAAAGTTTGTTGAAAAAGCTCCTCCTGAAAAGGATTACCAACGTCGTCCTGTGTCACCTAAACAAGACAAACAAATTGTTAAGGAACAAGAAGCAAAACAACGACGTAAAAATGTTAAGGTAATCGAGAAAGCGTTAAAACCGGATGTTGTAGAAAAGGGACCAAGTTCATCAAATTCGTCAAAACCAGAAGTGTTTCTTTAAATAACAATCAATCTGGTAAATGACAACAATCTTGGAAACCTAAAACCACTACAGTTTCAGGGGGGGGCACATCGTTTCCAAATCATCAAGAAATTGAAATAACATTTCTTGATGATAAGGGTTGACCCAAGACCACTAAGGCTTGGGTCCCCATCTCAAACAGATTGTTTAGTATGTTGTGCAGGGTATTCCAGGAGGAACTGTGAATAGTCTTTGGATTGTTGACAGTGGAGCATCCCGGCACATGACAGGCGACTTAAGGCTCCTGTATGATGTGAAAAGCATTAGGGGAGGTTATGTTGCTTTTGCTGGCGATAAAGGCGGATACATCACTAGAGAAGGAATGATTTCCAATGGTGTTGTCAGTTTTGATAAGATCAATCATGTGCGTCAAATTGATTACAATCTTCTTAGTGTTTCGCAAATCTGTGACAAGAAGTTCACGGTACATTTTGATGATACCAGTTGTTATGTGCTGAAACCCGATTTCAAGATTCCCAAAGAATGGATTCTGTTGATGGCTCCAAGAATTAATGACTTGTATATTCTTGATATGAGCCAAGCTATTATTTCGTCTGCACAAGTTACATGTTTTGTCTCAAAGGCCACTGAAAAGGAGTCTATATCTTGGCACAAATGTATGGGTCACATTCACTTGAGGAAAATGAACCATTTGGTGAGACATAATCTTGTGAATGGTGTTCCAGTCAAGAGTTTTCATTTACAAGACGTCTATGTATTGTGCCGAAAAGGAAAGCAAGCGAAGAAATCCCATCCAATCAAGAAAGTCAACATGCCTCTTGAACGTCTTCATATGGACCTCTTTGGACCTATGAAGCACAAGACTATGTTTGGAGATGCTTATTGTTTGGTAGTTACTGATGATTACTCAAGATTCTCATGGGTATTGATGATGGCACACAAGAGTGAGACTCCGGGAATCCTCAAAAATCTGCTCACTTTACTTGAAAATTTGCATACTTTGAGGGTAAAGCGAATCAGAAGTGACAACGGCACGGAATTCAAGAATCAGGTTATGGACGAGTTTTGTTCTTCTAAGGGAATTCTGCATGAGTACAGTTCTCATTACACTCCTCAACAAAATGATGTCGCTGAGAGGAAGAATAGAATGCTTATCGAGACAGCAAGAACTATGTTAGTAGAGTCGGAGCTTCCTGTTCAGTTTTGGGGGGTGGTTGTGGCTACTGCTTGTTATACTTTGAACAGGGTTCTTAATGTTAAAAGGCATGGGAAAACATGTTTCGAATTGTTGCACAAAAGGAAACCGGATGTGTCTTACTTAGAATCGTTTGGTGCTCCATGCACTATGATTGATCCACATGGCAAATTTGGTTCAAAGGCTATCAAAGGATTCTTTCTGGGGTATGCTATTCCAAATTTCATGGTGTGGAATCTAACAACTAAAAAGATTGAGGAATGGGGTGAAGTCTGGGTTCAAAGGTACACTGAATGTGTGAGAGCTCCGGGTTCTACTTGGATGTTTGATTATGATGGATTGTTTGACTCCTTTCATCTGCCAACTTTTGATGATGCTTCTGCAGCAACACAAATGTTACTTGAAGGTGATGCAGTAGTTGACTCATCATTAGTACGACCAACTATTGTTAACCGACAAGCGTCTGGTTCGGTTAATAATGTTGTTCAAAATGAGGAATTTGAAGATGCAGCTGATT
Organism: Helianthus annuus; assembly: GCF_002127325.2. Lineage (NCBI taxonomy): Eukaryota > Viridiplantae > Streptophyta > Magnoliopsida > Asterales > Asteraceae > Helianthus > Helianthus annuus. The sequence continues at coordinate 150,570,751 of NC_035437.2, read as the reverse complement.
ATAATGTTTCATCGGAAGATGAGGAGTTTCATGATGCTAATGAAGCAACTTCAACTCATGTCCTGTCACACCACCAAAACCCACACGCAGAGTATCACCGTCTGGAGGCGTGACTGACCAGGATCAAGCCACCAATCATATTGAACAATGTAAATAGTAAATGTAATTCAACCAAACAATATGAAAGGTGTTCCAATACAAAAGTTTAGTTTCAATGTTTAGCGGAAGCATAAATGTAAAACCCAACATAAGTAATAAGTTTGAAATGTCATAAATGTTTAACATGGCATCCACGATTCATGTCCCACAACGACTGCGCCTCCCTGTGCAAGCTCCCTGAGTACCTATCGACCTGCAAGGCATGTAACAACGAGTCAACAACAAAGTTGAGCGAGTTCACAGTTGGTTGTCTAGTTACAGTATTCGTTCTTGTAAATCATATGTTCATGTTGTAAACCATGTATCGTATTAATTTGTATCGCGGTCTCCTTGCGAAGTTTAGTGGGGGTTTCCCATGTATCCTAGACTAGTTGTATTTGTATCGCGGTCTCACAGACATGATTGCGAAGATTAGTATTCGTATCGCGGTCTCATAGACATGTTTACGAAGATTAGTGTTCGTATTGCGGCCTTACAGGCATGTTTGCGAAGATTAGTGGGGGTTTCCCATGTATCCTAGGCTAGTTGTATTTGTATTGCGGTCTCACAGACATGTTTGCGAAGATTAGTATTCATATCGCGGTCTCACAGACATGTTTGCGAAGATTAGTGTTCGTATCGCGGCCTTACATGCATGTTTGCGAAGATTAGTGGGGGCTTCCCATGGGTTACTAGTCTAGTTGTATCTATCGGTGTCCTTTCCCTAACGAGGACAGTGGTACATGTTCCAGTAACAATGAAAGTACGAGTAATCATTCCATCCCATTCCCAACCCCGGGAATCCCATGCCTTGGTAAGAGTGTGAACTCACCTTGATTTGCTCGGTATGCTAAACTATGTGCTCGCAAGTAATCAATCAAGTCCTATAGTATGCACGTATATTCAATCAGTACATGTTGGTAAAGTTTCACATGTAATCTAGATCACTAAGTGTACTGGATGGTTAACATCATGTAACGCGCGAACAGTTAATCAAGTTCACATAATACACTTCACATAGTAGATTTTACAGTCTACTCTAACAAGATTATTCGTTAACAGTCATGGTAAGCTTAACAGTGTTAACAGCGTTAATCAGGATTAATAGAACTAACATGCATAGTAGAGTTAACACACTTAACCTAGTCACTGTGTCATAACCGAGTCAGATCAGAATTAACAGAGTTACATGCATATCTTAACCAAGTTAGTAAGTTTAACGGAATTCACATATATAACAGAGCTACACAATTGACAAAGTTAACATCTAACCAAGTTAATAAACTAACATAACTGAGTTAACTGACACGGACACTGGGCGAAATCACAATGCACGGCGAAAACACTTGTGGTGAAAATGCTTTGGACGAAAACCCTAGTGGTGAAAACACCATGCTTGGCGAAATCCTTGTCTGACGAAAACCCCTTTGTTTTCGTCGAGCATAAGGTGTGACGAAAACACAAAGTGTTTTCGTCTGACCCTGTGTGTTTTCGTGGCCCCTGTGTTTTCGCCGGTACATCGTCATCATCAACAGCAACAGTTACGAATAACACAGCAATCATGTCTACCATTCCATCATCATTCAATAAATCAGTAAAGTGTTATGATTATCTAGTATTCGATCTACACGTTAACATAGAACCATAATCTATCAAGATTATCAACATACAACACCAATCAAATCACATGTTCATAATCGTTATGTGCTAACAGTTAACTCATAAAGCCAACAAATAGTAAATCTTGTAACCAGTCATCATTAGTCGATTGCTAACCTTAACAGAAGGAACAAGGAAGTCGATCGATGTCCAGGCTCGAATGCTCAGGGTTGCCGTCGAGTTTCAAAGGAGAGCGAGAGAGAGTAACTGAGAGGTGATTAGGGTTTTCTAATTGTTGTTATCGCGTACAGGTCAAGCACAAACCTTTTAACTAATCACTACTGGGCCAAAGCCCATTTGGTTTTCGTTGGCCACATGTGGACGAAAACACATGAAGTGTTTTCGTGGGTGGGTGATTTCGGCTGGGGTGATTTCATGAGTGGGGGGGTTTTCGGCTAGAGGGATTCACATAGACAACAATACACATACTTATATATTGCTCATACAACCATATATTAACAAACATACAAACATATATCAACAAATACACTTATGTTGCACATCAAACATATCAATCACAATAAGATTTAACGTATTACAAACGTGTACAGTTGTGAAACAAACGAGTCGTGTAAACAAACATCTTAAACAATTAAGGTGCAATTAATGCGAAGATGGAATCTTGGAAACTCGAGTTGTCACATTATCCCCAACTTGAAAGAAATTTCGTCCCGAAATTCAGCACGTGGTTACTGAGGAAGCTAGTTGGGTTGTATAGTTTACTGGTTTTCCTGGGGTGTCACATGTCCAAGCTCCTGTTCAAGGTGTTTCTGAAGCAACTTCTCAGGTGCAAGTTCAAGACAATGCTGAAGGAAATGCATCCACATCTAACGCGTCTCCAGGCATCGATTTTGTCTCAAGGCCTGCAAGTTCAACATCGGGACATCGATCAAAACCTCCTAAATTTGTTAAAAGGAGATCATGTATTAAGTGTTGGGAATTTGGTCATATAATCAAAAATTGTACAAACCCACCAAAACCAAAGTTTGTTGAAAAAGCTCCTCCTGAAAAGGATTACCAACGTCGTCCTGTGTCACCTAAACAAGACAAACGAATTGTTAAGGAACAAGAAGCAAAACAACGACGTAAAAATGTTAAGGTAATCGAGAAAGCGTTAAAACCGGATGTTGTAGAAAAGGGACCAAGTTCATCAAATTCGTCAAAACCAGAAGTGTTTCTTTAAATAACAATCAATCTGGTAAATGACAACAATCTTGGAAACCTAAAACCGCTACAGTTTCAGGGGGAGGCACATCGTTTCCAAATCATCAAGAAATTGAAATAACATTTCTTGATAATAAGGGTCGACCCAAGACCACTAGGGCTTGGGTCCCCATCTCAAACTGATTGTTTAGTGTGTTGTGCAGGGTGTTCCAGGAGGAACTGTGAATAGTCTTTGGATTGTTTACAGTGGAGCATCCCGGCACATGACAGGCGACTTAAGGCTCCTGTATGATGTGAAAAGCATTAGGGGAGGTTATGTTGCTTTTGTTGGCGATAAAGGCGGATACATCACTAGAGAAGGAATGATTTCCAATGGTGTTGTCAGTTTTGATAACATCAATTATGTGCGTCAAATTGATTACAATCTTCTTAGTGTTTCGCAAATCTGTGACAAGAAGTTCACGGTACATTTTGATGATACCGGTTGTTATGTGCTGAAACCCGATTTCAAGATTCCCAAAGAATGGACTCTGTTGACGGCTCCAAGAATTAATGACTTGTATATTCTTGATATGAGCCAAGCTATTACTTCGTCTGCACAAGTTACATGTTTTGTCTCAAAGGCCACTGAAAAGGAGTCTATATCTTGGCACAGACGTGTGGGTCACATTCACTTGAGGAAAATGAACCATTTGGTGAGACATAATCTTGTGAATGGTGTTCCAGTCAAGAGTTTTCATTTACAAGACGTCTATGTATTGTGCCGAAAAGGAAAGCAAGCGAAGAAATCCCATCCAATCAAGAAAGTCAACACCATCAACATGCCTCTTGAACGTCTTCATATGGACCTCTTTGGACCTATGAAGCACAAGACTATGTTTGGAGATGCTTATTGTTTGGTAGTTACTGATGCTTATTCAAGATTCTCATGGGTATTGATGATGGCACACAAGAGTGAGACTCCAGGAATCCTCAAAAATCTGCTCACTTTACTTGAAAATTTGCATACTTTGAGGGTAAAGCGAATCAGAAGTGACAACGGCATGGAATTCCAGAATCAGGTTATGGACGAGTTTTGTGCTTCTAAGGGAATTCTGCATGAGTACAGTTCTCATTACACTCCTCAACAAAATGGTGTCGCTGAGAGGAAGAATAGAATGCTTATCGAGACAGCAAGAACTATGTTAGTAGAGTCGGAGCTTCCTGTTTAGTTTTGGGGGGAGGTTGTGGCTACTGCTTGTTATACTTTGAACAGGGTACTTAATGTTAAAAGGCATGGGAAAACATGTTTCAAATTGTTGCACAAAAGGAAATTGGATGTGTCTTACTTAGAATCGTTTGGTGCTCCATGCACTATGATTGATCCACATGGCAAGTTTGGTTCAAAGGCTATCAAAGGATTCTTTCTGGGGTATGCTATTCCAAATTTCATGGTGTGGAATCTGACAACTAAAAAAATTGAGGAATGGGGTGAAGTCTGGGTTCAAAGGTACACCGAATGTGTGAGAGCTCCGGGTTCTACTTGGATGTTTGATTATGATGGAGTGTTTGACTCCTTTAATCTGCCAACTTTTGATGATGCGTCTGCAGCAACACAAATGTTACTTGAAGGTGATGCAGTAGTTGACTCATCATTAGTACGACCAACTATTGTTAACCGACAAGAGTCTGGTACGATTAATAATGTTGTTCAAAATGAGGAATTTGAAGATGCAGCTGATTATAATGTTTCGTCGGAAGATGAGGAGTTTCATAATGCTAATGAAGCAACTTCAACTCCTGTCCTGTCACACCACCAAAACCCAGACGCGGAGTATCACCGCCTGGAGGCGTGACTGACCAGGATCAAGCCACCAATCATATTGAACAATGTAAATAGTAAATGTAATTCAACCAAACAATATGAAAGGTGTTCCAATACAAAAGTTTAGTTTCAATGTTTAGCGGAAACATAAATGTAAAACCCAACATAAGTAATAAGTTTGAAATGTCATAAATGTTTAACATGGCATCCACGATTCATGTCCCACAACGACTGCGCCTCCCTGTGCAAGCTCCCTGAGTACCTATCGACCTGCAAGGCATGTAATAACGAGTCAACAACAAAGTTGAGCGAGTTCACAGTTGGTTGTCTAGTTACAGTATTCGTTCTTGTAAATCATATGTTCGTGTTGTAAACCATGTATCGTATTAATTCATATCGCGGTCTTCCAGACATGTTTGCGAAGTTTAGTGGTGGTTTCCCACGTATCCTAGATAGTTGTATTTGTATCGCGGTCTCACAGACATGATTGCGAAGATTAGTATTCGTATCGCGGTCTCACAGACATGTTTGCGAAGATTAGTGTTCGTATCGCGGCCTTACAGGCATGTTTGCGAAGATTAGTGGGGGTTTCCCATGTATCCTAGGCTAGTTGTATTTGTATCGCGGTCTCACAGACATGTTTGCGAAGATTAGTATTCGTATCGCGGTCTCACAGACATGTTTGCGAAGATTAGTGTTCGTATCGCGGCCTTACAGGCATGTTTGCGAAGATTAGTGGGGGCTTCCCATGGGTTACTAGTCTAGTTGTATCTATCGGTGTCCTTTCCCTAACGAGGACAGTGGTACATGTTCCAGTAACAATGAAAGTACGAGTAATCATTCCATCCCATTCCCAACCCCGGGAATCCCATGCCTTGGTAAGTGTGTGAACTCACCTTGATTTGCTCGGTATGCTAAACTATGTGCTCGCAAGTAATCAATCAAGTCCTATAGTATGCACGTATATTCAATCAGTACATGTTGGTAAAGTTTCACATGTAATCTAGATCACTAAGTGTACTGGATGGTTAACATCATGTAACGCGCGAACAGTTAATCAAGTTCACATAATACACTTCACATTGTAGATTTTACAGTCTACTCTAACAAGATTATTCGTTAACAGTCATGGTAAGCTTAACAGTGTTAACAACGTTAATCAGGATTAATAGAACTAACATGCATAGTAGAGTTAACACACTTAACCTAGTCACTGTGTCATAACCGAGTCAGATCAGAATTAACAGAGTTACATGCATATCTTAACCAAGTTAGTAAGTTTAACGGAATTCACATATATAACAGAGCTACACAATTGACAAAGTTAACATCTAACCAAGTTAATAAACTAACTTAACTGAGTTAACTGACACGGACACTGGGCGAAATCACAATGCACGGCTAAAACACTTGTGGTGAAAATGCTTTGGACGAAAACCCTAGTGGCGAAAACACCATGCTTGGCGAAATCCTTTTCTGACGAAAACCCCTTTGTTTTCGTTGAGCATAAGGTGTGACGAAAACACAAAGTGTTTTCGTCTGACCCTGTGTGTTTTCGTGGCCCCTGTGTTTTCGTCGGTACATCGTCATCATCAACAACAACAGTTACGAATAACACAGCAATCATGTCTACCATTCCATCATCATTCAATAAATTAGTAAAATGTTATGATTATCTAGTATTCGATATACACATTAACATAGAACCATAATCTATCAAGATTATCAACATACAACACCAATCAAATCACATGTTCATAATCGTTATGTGCTAACAGTTAATTCATAAAGCCAACAAATAGAAAATCTTGTTTTAAATCAACCAGTCATCATTAGTCGATTGCTAACCTTAACAGAAGGAACAAGGAAGTCGATCGATGTATAGGCTCGAATGCTCAGGGTTGCCGTCGAGTTTCAAAGGAGAGCGAGAGAGAGTAACTGAGAGGTGATTAGGGTTTTCTAATTGTTGTTATCGCGTACAGGTCAAGCACAAACCTTTTAACTAATCACTACTAGGCCAAAGCCCATTTGGTTTTCGTTGGCCACATGTGGACGAAAACACATGAAGTGTTTTCGTGGGTGGGTGATTTCGGCTGGGGTGATTTCATGAGTGGGGGGTTTTCGGCTAGAGGGATTCACATAGACAACAATACACATACTTATATATTGCTCATACAACCATATATTAACAAACATACAAACATATATCAACAAATACACTTATGTTGCACATCAAACATATCAATCACAATACGATTTAACGTATTACAAACGTGTACAGTTGTGAAACAAACGAGTCGTGTAAACAAACATCTTAAACAATTAAGGTGCAATTAATGCGAAGATGGAATCTTGGAAACTCGAGTTGTCACATTATCCCCAACTTGAAAGAAATTTCGTCCCGAAATTTAGCACGTGGTTACTGAGGAAGCTAGTTGGGTTGTATAGTTTACTGGTTTTCCTGGGGTGTCACATGTCCAAGCTCCTGTTCAAGGTGTTTCTGAAGCAACTTCTCAGGTGCAAGTTCAAGACAATGCTGAAGGAAATGCATCCACATCTAACGCGTCTCCAGGCATGGATTTAGTTCTTGATTTGAATATCAATAATTTGGGTATTAGTGCTCGAGTTCCCAATGTTTCTGAAACTCGAATTCATGATACACATCCTCGGCAGAATATTATAGGAGATGTCCAAATTGGTGTGCAGACACGTAATCAGCTTCAAAACAACCAGAATGTTGGGTTGTATTCGGCAATTAGAGAATCCGGGGAATAGAATGATTGGTCTTTCGGCTGCTATGTTAGTCAAGTTGAGCCGAAATCGTGGAAGGAGGCAATGAAAGACAATTCATGGGTTGAAGCAATGCAGGAAGAACTTTAGCAGTTTCAGAAATTGGGCGTGTGGAAATTGGTAGACAGGCCCCAGAACTACAAGAAGATTGGTACTCGATGGTTTACAAGTGCAAAAAGGATGACCGAGGTGTCGTTGTGAGAAATAAAGCGAGACTGGTTATCCAGGGCTTTAATTAGGTAGAAGGCATTGATTATAATGAAGTTTATGCACCGGTGACACGTCTTGAGGCGATAAGGATTTTCTTGGCTTATGCGTCCTACAAGAAGTTCACTGTTTATCAAATGGATGTGAAGAGTGCATTTCTTCATGGTGTGGTCGAGGAAGAAGTATATGTTGAGCAACCGCCTGGTTTTGAAGATCCGGTTCATCTTGACAGAGTTTGGCTTCTAAACAAGGCACTTTATGGTCTTCATCAAGCTCCGAGGGATTGGTATGAAACGTTGTCTACTTATCTGTTGCAGAATGGTTTTCGACGTGGGTTGATCGACTATACTCTTTTCATCAAGGAAAGAAACAAGGATTTGTTGCTGGTTCAAGTGGTTGTGGATGACATCATTTTCGAGTCTACAAATGATGAAATGTGCAAGGAATTCGAGCGGGTGATGCAAGAGAAGTTCGAGATGAGTGCTATAGGGGAAATGAATTTCTTTTTGGGTATGCAGGTTCATCAGTCTGAGAAAGGGATCGTCATTCATCATACAAAGTATGTGGGGATATCTTAAAGCGATTTCAGATGGAAGACTCAAAGCCTGCGGGAACTCCTCTGGCTCATAATCATGGAATTACTCCTGACGGAATCGGTGAACATGTGGAACCTTCTCTCTATCGTGCTATGACCGGATCTCTCATGTATCTTACCGCTTCAAGACCCGATATTATGTATCCAACATGTCTTCTTGCTCGTTACCAGTCTAATCCGATGGTTTCTCATATGATGGCTGTTAAGAGGATTTTTCGTTATCTGAAGGGTTGTCCAGACACCGGTCTATGGTATCCTAAGGATGATAACTTCGATTTGATTGCATTCAGTGATTCTGATCATGGCGGCTGCAAGATTGATTCAAAGTCAACATCAGCGGGATGTTAGTTCTTGGGGAATCGTCTAGTCACGTGGCAGTATAAAAAGCAGACCTGTGTGGCCACTTCAACATGTGAGGCTGAGTACATTTCGGCTTCTAGTTGCTGCTCCCAGGTTTTATGGATCCAACAACAAATGCGCGACTACGATTTTGAATTCCTAACTACTCCTATTTATGTTGATAATGAAGCTGCTTTATAGATCACTTGTAATCCTGTACAGCACTCAAAGACCAAACACATCGAGATTAACTATCATTTCATACGAGATTGTTATGAAAAGAAACTTATCGATGTTGTTAAAATCCAAACGGATCACCAACGTGCCGACCTGTTTACAAAAGCTTTTGATAAATCACGCTTTGATTATCTTCTTTTGGTCAATGGCATCAAGGTGAAACCCGAGTAGATCATCTTCGGCAAATTGTTTTTGTAAATATTTTCTTAAAAACTAAAAATACAAAAAGATTTTCAATTTTCTTTACGTTTTGCATTTTAGGGGGAGAAAATTTAAGAAAATACAAAAACATCAGAAAATTTCAAAAAATCCAAAAATGTCTTTTATTTATTTACTGCTTTCTATCTTTGCTTTTGAAAATTGAAAAACCCAAAAACATTGAAAAGTCTCAAAAATACAAAAACATTAAAAAATCCAAAAATCAAAATTGAGTTTCTTGGAAAGATAAGAGAAGATGATGATACACCAGTGGTCGGTTAAATACGGTTAAAAATACAAAATGAAAAACGATAAGTAGCTCTACTAATGATGTATCGGTAGGCTCACAATCAGATTAAAACGTGCAGGTTGATATAAACATAACGAACTGCAAGCCAGGTGGGAACCATTCATTGGCATATGGTCTTGGTACCGAAATTTCGTTTGATAGTATGTCGAGGTTCTGAGATATGCGGTCTTTATGCTGATTTATCATCTAGGTATCATGGTTGAATCTTTTACCGAAAAATAACGGGGACGCAAGTCAAGATCTTCCATGATACCATACATACGTGTACATATTGCATACGACCTCAATAAGTGATAAGCAATCACATGTCCAAAATGAATAAGTGATAAAATATCACATTTATCCGGGAGTCAAGTTCGTCTCTTTTTCTGTACGATGGTACTAACCTGTTCACGGACTTGCTCCTGTGCCCTCATGCATCTGAAAATCAAGTTCCTCATCAATAAGTGATTTAATCACAAAGGGCTTGTTTTCAATCAAGAATACGTGAGTATCTCACAAACTATACGTTGAAAATAGATGATAAACAGTATACTCACCGGTAAGATGAATTCTCATGCATGTCTTAATATGGGAATGTGTCGTGAGTGGATGAACAGTGGCAAGTAATATAAATCATACCTTAAAGCATATCTCCTAATCGTGATTACATCTGATAAGCTGAGTTTATGTGGACAACAATACCGATAATTGTGGTAGGATGCTTATTGTAATTTTTACAAGAAACAAAATTCGTTTTTGACAAGACCGTAAGCTGGTATGATTCTCTTACCTTGAAACTCGAAAAAGATGGTAACTTAGTGTACATGTAGTTAATGTTGTAACTGTTTGTTTCAAGTTTTACCTTTCCGCATTTAGATTCTTAGGATATTGATTTTTATTTACTTTAAAATTTAATTTTCTTGATTAGCCGAAGTTTTCTACCGAGAAAAAGCCCAAAACCGACTTGTCTTTAATATCACAACTTCATAAAATCCTCTTTGCAAATCTGGTAAACTTGAAAACAAAAGTTGTTTAAATCTGTTCATTGTACTTCCAAGTTGGTGTTTGCTGTGTTGGAAAAGGTTCACAAAGAACCAAAGGGTTCACAAAGAATAACCCAGTCAACGAAGACTCACCCAGTCAACCAAGAATCACTTTTGGTCAACGAAGAAGCATTCTTTGTGACCGAGTGTTCGCTGGATTGTTCTTCGACGAAGACTCTCATTCTTCGTTGGGTGTTAATTTGGGCTTAACAGTTTGAGCCCATCCCGCATTCTTCGTCGGCCCAATTTGAATCTTCGTTGGACCACATCATTCTTTGTCGACCCATTGAGTGTTCGTAAGGGTAAGACAGTATAAAAGGATCTATTGTCTTTTTAACCTTATCTCAATTCACCTTTCACTTTCACTCTTTGTCTCACCAAACAAGAAAACCCCACCGTTCATCTTCTTCAAAAACTCAAAAATCAACTGTTGTGCTTGAAATCTGTTTACAAATCATTAAGGTATTGTGCTTTTGCGTATCACTTTGCAATCGTTTAAAAACAAAATCAATAATAGTCAAAGATTGAAACCCTAAGTTCATATATCAAATATTCATTGCTGATGCTCTTATAACCTAATGTGAAAATCCAAATCGTTCTGTTTACATTTCTGTCTTTATTGTGTATGTTTGAAAGTTGTGATGAATAGGGACTTGTTTGAGATGTTTTTAACACATTTTGGATGTCACGTATTTTGGGGGAAGAATGTCGAGAAAATCAGGGGTTTTGGCTTTGACTGATTTTGGTTGTCGGTCATAAAAGCCTTCTAGGATTCGGCGGAGGTTGTTGAAATTGATGGAACGGAGGTGATAAGAGGACGTGTTAACGATCAAGACGTTGTTGTTTCTGTCGAGATCCTTAACACAGTGTTACAACTTGGTGATGATCCTGAAGCCTCCTATTCGGTGCCGCTAAAGTGTCAAAGAGGTTGTCTACTACGTATGAAATGTGTTGGAGATATTCTGGGAAATCAGCTGAATAAGGCATCGTTATCGCTCCGTTACAAGTTCTTTCTACGTGTTCTGATTCAGTGTTTAAGTAATCATCAAAGTGGATACGATATGGCGAACAATGACCTTGTCGGTTTAATGGTGGCTTTAGTATTGAACAAACCGTTCAATATCTCAAAGTACATATTCGCCAACATGAAAGAGAAATTGAGAAGAACTGGAAGTGTTATGGTAGCAAGTTTTGAATGTACCCACGTATTCTGCAGATAACTATGAGTGTCCAACATCCTGATCTCTCAAAAGAAGACAATGATGTTTTGAAGATTGATGTTATGAAAGAAATATCATTGAAGATCTTTAAAGGATATGGTGCTAAGAGCTACAAGGAAAGTGATCCTCCACAGAAGCTATTCGGGTTCTTAGATAACAACACGTATGTAGCGCTGGAGAACGACAAGTGGCGACATGATAACAGCGGTTCCGACAATGAAGAGCCCACTTTGAACAAGATGATCGAAGACAAATTCGGTAAGAAGAGGGAAAGTGATGATGATGACAGTGATGACGAAGGTAGTGGCGGTGGTGAAGGTGGTGATGGTGGAAATGTTGGTGCTGGTGCGGCAAGTGCTCGTGGTAGTGATGATGCTGACTCTAGTTCAGACGAAAATCCGCCTGAACCAGGTTATGAGCACTATATAGATCAGCATGGGATTCATCCATTGCGCAGGATTCGTACTGATCAGGATCAGGATGAAGACTATGTGCCTTCTGACACAGAAGCAGCAGATATTCAGAAGAAGAAACAGGCTGCTATTCAAAGAAAGAAGAAGATGAAGAAAACTGTTGGTACATCTTCATCAGCGCATGCCTTTGTACAACAGGAAACAGTTGTTGAACCTGTTCAGGAAGCAGAGGTCAATCCTCAGTTTGCTTTCTCTGCCCAGGAAGCTGCAGTAATGACGGCCTCACTTTCTGAAGCACCTCAACCGCCTCCAACAACCACATCTGCCACTGAAACACCGGTTGTAACTCCTCTAGTTGAGCCACAACAAGCTGGAACTTCATCTAGTCTGCGACAACAATCTGAAGCTCATCAACGAAGCTCAGCATGCCGTGGGAGACTATTCTGAGAAATGGGTCCAGATGAAAAGGTAGAATTTCTATTCTCGCAATTACAAGCTGCCGCAGGTCAAATCAATCGATATTCGGAATTTATGTCCGCAAACAGAAATACTATTCTCAAACAACAGTTGGAAATCAACAAGTTGAAAGAAACTGTTGGGAAACAACAAGCTGAAATAGCACAACTCCAAGCCGAAAATGTTCAGTTGAGGGCTGCTGATAATGCTCGTGGAAACGAAGCTCTGTTGTTTTACAAACTGTCGATTAGTTGTCAGGAAAGTATGATGATATAACGAAATGGTACGATTCGAGGAATAAGACCATAGTTGAAAATGTAAAGCAAATGACGAGCAGTTATGAAATGACGAGAAAGCGAGTTAACACTCTTTGGAATGAAAGATGCAAAGCTCAAGAGGTGTTGCAGAAACGAGATCACGATAGTGAAGATCCTAGCAATCCTGATGTTCCTACTGCATCTGCTCAACCAGAAGGGTCTATGTCAACTCAAATTGTCAGTGGTTCTAGTTCTGAGCAGGTTGTGACCGCCCCAGTTGCCTCAGCTGGTACTCAAGAGGAACGGAGAAGTTAGAAGGCATGCAAGTTATTGAAGAAATGGGTCTGCAATTAGCGGTGGTTGAAAGCTCGAGTGGTTTTGTTGGTGAAAGTTCAAAGGGAGTTGGTGATGTGGTTCTAAGATCAGAGGATCTAGCGTTACAGGTACGTCACCCTGTAATTGGTGAAGAAATGGAAGAAGGAGAAATCATTTTTAAACTCTCCAGTGAACATATTTTAGCATTGAACGAGGTGAAGATAGTAGATGATGCTACTATCGACAAGATTCCTAGTGAGCCCGAGGTAGTAAACTTGGAAGGTTTGGACGAAATTGTATTCGAAGGCGATGTCGAGAAGTCAAAGTATGTCAGAGAAGACGACACTGAGTTCAATCTGTTCGATGAAGACTGGCTGAAAGATAATATGGAAGAAATCAATGAAAGATTAAAGAATCGTGATTCATCTGATGTTCCAACAGATACATTCAAGGAATGGAGGAAGAACTTTCTTTCTAAGACTGCTAAACCGCCCCTCCGGTCGCACAAGTTGACTACATGAGATATGAAAAGAATCGTCTTCTGGGAAGAATTCTGAGCTGGATGTTTGTGAAGGCACTTCATTGTGTTGCTGTGAAGCGAGAACATGGGATTCAATATTTCAAATCGCTTCTAAGCATTCTTACCTTGCCATTTTACGACGTAGCAGCGTTAGCACGACTGGAGCTGATAAACTGGTCAAATTTTGAAGGTGCTAAGTTGTTTGCTCGGAAATTAAAGATGGAACGTCGAAAGGTGTAGAAGGATGAGTTATACAAGCCACAGTTCCCAATGTACGAACAGATAAAGTTTACGTTGGATCAAGCGACCAACACAGCTAGGTACAGGCTCGTGTACAAGCCGGTGAAGGTTTTGGATAGGATTCCGCTGATGAACATGGAACAGGATATTCTTGAGAACATGGCTCTTTGGTGTTATGACTCAGACACACAGAAGCAGTCATCGTCTTCCGGAACGACAAGGAAAATGTTCGTATTTTGGACCCGATGTGGATTGTTAACATGTCGGCGGCTGACATCGACAGGTTGTTTCATCACGACATCTTCTATGAAGATAAGGATGCAAGTTAGGCTCTATGCTTTCAACGCGTTGCCTATTTCTGTTACTACCGAGGCATTCACGCAGGAAGCTCATGGTCCGAGACAGGCCACTAAGGGATGAAGACCGAAGACTAAGCAACAGACAAGGGGGAGTTTATTGGTGTAGTTTTGTGTCTGTAGCTTGTTCTTATTACGTTGTAATTTGTACGGTCTTTGTTTATGGTCTGTATAGTTTTTGGTCGAGTTGGCCAAGTCAAGGTATCCTCCTATCTTGACTTAGCGCGACGTTTCTTTTGTTAGTGATGTAAAACAGTTTACTGTGTGCAACTTTTTGTTGTTATGTGTGTTTGAGTCTTACTGTCTAATTGTCTGCAAGTTTCTGTCTTTATATGGTTCCCCACGAAGAATCACTATTCTTCGTGGGATTACATTGTCACGAACAATGGTTCTATCAACTTTATTCTCCACGAAGATTCATTCTTCGTGGTATGTGACTGTTCGTTGGTATTGTCCATGAAGACCCTTAGTCTTCGTGGGCCTGTTGATTGTTCGTGGCCCAGTAACCTTCTTCGTAGGGTTACTGGGCCTATATAAGGAGTCACTCGTTTCACATTTCAGTCGAGAGAGTCCCTGTGAAGTTGTAAACACTAAGTGTATGTGTGTAGTGATTCTCTTCACTTAATTAAAGCCTGTGAATCTTTGGTTACTTGTGTTTGCTTTATTTTGCTTTGGTTTGCATAACTACATGGATTCCGCACTCGTTTTTGTGTTAACAAACAAGGAAGTAGGATATCTTGATCCTCCAAGTGGACCTACGAAAAGTTAAACACATTTTAGGGAAGTTAATCTTTTTTTTCATATATTTTACATATGGTGTTTATTTAGTTGAAGTTTTTAATAAAGAAAAAACATGAGTTCAATTGTTCTTTAGTTGTCTTGTTTTCAAATCAAATATCTCATGCATTACTAATTTAATCTAATCTAACTATATAATAAAAGAAACCATGTTTGTGACATTTGTCATTATATTAGACCATGTACTCAATCGATAATTATCATTTAGTTTAATATCTTCTAATTAATTATAGATGTGAAAGCACCGGATCGATGACGAACATCAAACATTGCACTTGATTCAAGACATGAAGAACAAGAAAGGGTAGATGAAAAAGAAGATGCAAGACAAACTCATTCATTTCAATACAATCATCACAGATTACATACCAAACGAGTATACATCATCCTCTACAAGCTGGTTTAGATCACAAAGATCTAAACCCTAGCTTTCTCTCACTAACACATAGTCTCCCTCTCTCTCTAGAATACACACAGTGATGGAGAATAGATGGGATCTTGTGAGAGGTGCACCCAACACTCAAGGGTTTCTCGTATCTTCTTGCCCTAATCCTATACAACGTATATATATAGACTAGGGACAAAACTCAGACAAAACAATTTACACAAAACCCAAACCCCTGACCAAAGTTCTAGAACAAAACTTGGACAAATGTCCAAGGATAAACTTTGGACTAAGTTCCAAGATATGTACAATAAAGACCTTAACAATTGGAAGGCATGCACTTTTCACCCAAAGTGCATTAACAAACTCCCCCTTGATCAGTGCATGGTCTTCATGTAGTCTAGAATTCTTCATTATCGTTGACTTTAACTTGGACTTCTGCTTTGGTTGACCAGAACTGATAAGCGACAGTTACCCGGCAGGAACTGCACTTACAGTCTCCCCCTTAACTGTTGCATCAGTTCTGTGTGGCATCGATAATCTTCAATCATCGGATACTGCACTTACAGACTCCCCATTGACTGATGATATCATGCATGCGTTCAACTTTAGCTAAGACTTGATCTTTTAGGTAGAGCACAACGATCTTCAACCCTTCTAATTAAAGACTTGCTGACAATCACATAAATGGCCGCTTTGAGAAACCCGAAGAATCCGACATCAAACACTGCAGATCCTCCCCCACAAACTACTCCCGAATCAAGTTAATGCGAACCGACCTACAACCACATGTAAGAATATCGCTCGATACATTAATCTTCAAACTTAACCGGTAGAAGAACCAAACGTCGGATTTCCAATGCCTAACATCAAAAACTTCAAATTCGGACAAGGTAAAGATCGGACTAGACAAAAATTCGGACTAATAAAGTAATAGCTAGAACAAGTTAAAATTCGGACTGGATTGAAAGTTCGGAGAGGAACTAACTCGGACAGGAGTTGAGATTTGAAACTCAGAATAGGTAAGAGTTTCTCAAAACTCAGATCCAGTAACCAATCTCCGGACTATCTCCCCAATGTGACTTCACACTGGTTCAACAATAAACCCCGGAAACACAAACACAGAGCAATGGTGATTCAGAAGGCGGTTAGACCATTCTGAATCGGTAACCATGCTCTGATACCACTTGTAAGGCCTCCTAATCCAAGTTCTCACTCAGCTAAAGCCACCAACAGGTGTGCGGAATCCACCTGATGACTAACCACTGTAGATGAAACACTAGTATGCAAGGATTTGTGAGAGAAATCAAGAATACACTGAGTATTCTTGATGAGGAAGATGAATGACGTCACTCACACAAAGAAGCCTCCAGACAAAACACACACAATGATTAGGGTTAGGTGCACAGAATTTCACACAGAATCGCCCACTTGTCTATTCCACATAAAGGTATATATACAAGGCAAAACCCGGACTTTCAAGACAAACTAGAAAGCCCGGACAAACAAACTACACAAACAAAACTCTGACTTTTGTCCTAGACAAAACTCTGACAAAAGACCATCCTAAAACTTGGACAAAATGTCCTAGGATAAAGTTGGGACTAAGTTTCACTAGATGTACAATAAAGACCCTATAGAATGGGAGACATGCACTTATCACCTAAAGTGCATTAACAGATTATTAAAGAAAATACTCTAGGGTTGTGAAAATTATCTAATAAGATATTAAATATCAAGTTCGGTAAGTTTAAAATAAGTTTTCTCATGAAAAATTGGTCGTGTAAGATTCATCTAAGTGTGTGTGAGAAATTTCATCAGGTAAGGAAGTCGATAAATTTTGTTCCAAGCTGTGATATTTATTTTTTCCATCTCAGGTAAAAGATTTGTTCTTTGAAAACCTCAAATTTCTTATGACAAAGTTGTTATGACAAAGTTGTTGAGTTGAGAGAAGTTTAAGGGTATAAGTGGAAAATTAAGCTTAACTTGGTCCGATTTTTAACTCAAAAAACGTAGTCCGACTTTTTTTTAACTATCTTTATTAGTGTCCGAATTTTATAATATATTAGGTCCAGTCCGAATTTTATAATAGTCTGAGTTTTACTTGTGTCCGAACTCTTGTGTCCGAGTTTGAACTTAGGAGTTTGAACTCTTGTGTCTGAGTTTTATTTAGTACTTTGTGTCTGAGTTTTACTTAGTCTGAGTTTCAAAGTTTTAGGTTAGTCTGAATTTTTAACTATATTTGAGTCCGAGTTCTTTCAAGTGAGTCCGAGTTGTAATTAAGTGAGTCCGATTTTTATTTAATTGAAGTTAGAGTCCGAATTTCATCCTAGGAGTCCGACTTTTAACTATCTTAGAGAGAGAGAGTCCGAATTTTTTTTATTAGTCTTTGTCCGAATTTTTTTATTAGTCTTTTAGAGTCTGTGTTTTTAGGAGTCCGAATTTCATCCTAGGAGTCCGACCTTTAACTATCTTAGAGAGAGTCCGAATTTCATTCTAGGAGTCCGACTTTTATTAGTGTTTTTAGGTAGAGTCTGTGTCCGAATTTGTTATTAGTCTTTTAGAATCCGAATTTCTTTGGTCTAGAGTCCGAATTTTTTTTAACTTTAGAGTCCGAATTTCTTAGTGTTAGAGAGTCCGAATTTATAACTTCTTTAAGTCCGAATTTTTAGTCCAAAGTTCACTGTGTCCGAATTTTAACCTTTAGGTGGTCTGAGTTTAAATTCCTAACAGTGTAGTGTCCAAGTTTTTCTGTTTGTGTTTTATTTCAGGTTTTTGTGATCCGGGTTTCACACTCTGATTAAAGCTCAGACATTTCACTCCGTGTTTTCTCTCCGAGTGTAGGTCCCTCTTGAGGATGACGAACCTAAACCTTGTTATACAAACCCACTAGCGAGTGCGGAATCCAAGCTAGCAAGCAAACCGGGATGAGACAAGTATAAACACAAACACACAAGGGTTCACCGATTAACACCACTGTATTAATACGAATGAAGGTTCCGGTTACAAGCACAATGTTTACAAGTCTAACTTGCAAACTCTCTTGTGTGTGTGTGTGTGTTTTGATAGAATGCTCTCAAACTCTCTCTATGTGTGCATCTATCTAACAAGTCTCTCAAGTCACTTTCACACAACATATTCTTCTTCTTTTCCTTTTCTTTCCTCTCTCTCTCCATCAATGGCAACAACATTCTCCTAGATATAACAATATTTCGGAGTAATATGTCGCCAATCTTGTGCATGGACGCTCCACTATCAACAATCCTAAAACTATCAATAGTTCCTCCTGGAACATCCTGCACACTCATTCAGAGATTAGTTGGAGAGGGGGACCCAAGCCTTCACAGACTTGGGTCGTCCGTCATCATCGAGAATTGTAACATCCATTTTCCGATGATTCGGAATTGATGTAGCTCCCCCTGAAACAGTTACCGGTTTTGGTATCCAAATCTCTTTCTGTTTTTCATGTTTAACATCTAATTTAATAGGTTTTGTTTGGATAACCTCCGGTTTCAAAGCCTTTTCAACTTCTTTTCTTTGTTTCTTTTTCTGTTTCTTTTCTCGTTGTTTAACAAGACGAGGGTCCTGTTTTGGTGAAACAGATCTTTTATGGTAATTGTTACCATGGGGGACTTCAATTTTTGACTTTCTCTTGGTGAGATATGGACAATTCTTAATGATGTGTCCATACTCACAGCATTCAAAGCATGATCTCCGCTCAACAAACCTCGGAGTATCATAATTGTAATAGCTGGATGATGAACTTCGTGATCTTGAGGTACTTGGTCCTACATCACAACCGTTTGTGTGTTGTGTATAGTTGTTTTGACTGTTTCTTTTCAAAATTTTACTTTGTTTAACAAAATCCTTATTGGATTTGCTTTTGAAAGTATCAATTTTATCAGTTCCTCTTGATTTCACGAAGTTTATCTTCCGATCCCTTTTTTTGTTTTCGCCCTGTTTGCCTTTTCTATTCTCTTGGGCGGCATGATTTTGTTCACGGGGATCATCAACCTTTGCTTTCAACTTATGAAGATATGGACAATTTCGAATTATATGTCCAATTGTACCACATTCAAAACAATATCTTCGTTCAACAATTCCCGAAGCATCATGTGATCGTCTTGCCGATGACGATGAACTTTGTGATCCCGAGGTACTAGGTTTTGAACAGTTTGGATCATTTCTTTTCAACACTGTTGCTTGTTTAACAAAATCTAAGTTAGATTTGTTCTCAAAAGTTTCGATTTTGTCCGTTCCCTTAGATTTCACAAAGTTCACATTCTTGTTTTTCTTTTGGGTCTGTTTCTTCTGACCCTGAGTCGGTGCCTTTCCCTTAGGTTTGGTATGATTTGGCTGCCTCTTTTCTGTTGGTAATTTTTGATTTCCATATTGTTTTCGAATTTCGGCCTTTGGAATAGGAGGACACTGCGTAACTGTAACATGTGGTCCTGCCTTTCCCAAAAACTTACTTGTCGACTTTTCAAAGACTTCATTTATTAAAGATTGATTAACATTCTTAATAGGAAAATCTTTGTCAGAGTAGATTTTATCATCACCAACAAGAGTGTACAGCAAACTCACACTCTCCGACTCTTTCTCAGCAGTGGACTCGATCGCAACAGTCTTAGCGGTTTTTGCAGGAGGATCACATAGAATGTAGTTCTCGAGAGGTATGTCCTCATCTTTGACTACCGCATCAGACTTTGCTGGGATGGTATCATCAGATTCATCATCAGAAGAATCAGCATCCTCAATGATGGGAGGACTCTGTTCCTTAGCACACAATGAATTGTTCACATTCTCATACTCAGATTGCCCTGAGGATGATGTACCAGTTGTGAACCCGAGGCCTACTGCAAAGTCATCAAGACAGAGTGGCACTGTAGGTTCAAAACGGGGCATATCCTCGTCATTAGGCAACTTGGAGTAGTTATGATTCATTGGTGGAGGACATGATTTGTATCCTACACCAATGAATTTTTCATCCTTCTTTTTCTTTTGAACATCAATAATGTGATCCAATACATAGCGGGAATTGGAATAGCTTTCCAATTTCTGCTTGATTGTTTCACATTCACACTTGACTGTGGCTAACTCTACCATCTGTTGTTCAATTGTGTCAATTAAATTATTATTAGCATGTTGTTTTCTCAAAACAGCCTTTTGAAGTTCAGAAACATCATATTTTAATGACGCAATTGTTACTTTAAACTCTTTTTCATTTCTTGTTAAAAACAAGTTAGCCTCAGTTGCTTTAGAGAGATCAACAATCAATTCTTGATTGTGTTTGTGTGTGATGTCAAAAAGACTTTCCTTTTCTGCATATTCTACACATTTAGCACATTCAACAGTTAATCTAGCACAATTATCACAATCTACAGCAGTGGGTTCATCGACACATACCTGACTGGAATCACTCTCAGGTGTTGACCTTTCTGCATCAGAATTAATAACCTTCCTTGATGATTCACATTCAGATCCATCCTCGCTTGAACTTGAAGTTGTATCACCCTCAACTGAAGTTGAAACATCTTCATCTGAACTTCTGTCATGTTCAGAACTGTCATCATTTCCCGAGGCTTCACCATTGCTTGCATCTTTGACAATTTCAGCATACAACGCCGATTTTGTCTGACTACTGTTCTTTGGGTCAAGAGATGATGGTTTTACAGTAGAACGATGGTGTTGTAAACCAACTGGGGGTAATGGATTTCCATACAAGTCTGTGGTTGGAGCCGGCTTTACAGGAACTTGTATTGGATTGTCAAACCAATCTGTTGTTATTTTCGGTTCACTTTGCCTTTGATTGGTAACTGATGCCCACTGATTTGCAGATATCATGGCAGCTGAAGGTGGGGCAATAGCCTGCATCCAAGCAGTCTTGAAATCTGTTGCAGATTGAGAAGCAGATGATTGCGTATCAGATGATTGCGGAGCCAAGGATGTTGTAGTCCACGCGGATGGATCCCATTGACCGTTTGTTCCCATTTCTGCAGTAATTCGAGGTGGTGTGGGAGATTCGGCCCTTGATGGAGATAAACTTGTACACGTGTATTTTCCACTGTCGAAGGATCAACCGAAAGATCACACGAAAGACAAACACCAAACCGGTCTCGAAAGATGATCTTTCGTAAGTTGATACAAACGAAAAACCGTTTGTAGATCTTGGGCTATTGATATAGAAATTATTGGGCTTTGTGATTTTCTAAACGTGGGCTTTGTGATTTTCTAAACGTGGGCTGTGCACAACAAATAATCAAAATTTATTGTCTACTTGGGCAGTGCATTGTGTCACACCCCGACCACGTAAAACATCAAATCGTGGCGGAAACGTCGGGGAGTGTTGTAACAGAATTATTGTTCCACAACCAAGGTAATTAATATAATATTTTATTCATCACCCAAGGGTGGAATACATTGCTTTGAAACGAGAACCCACAAGTTACATTGTCTTTAAATAGAAAGAAACAAAGTACATAACAAGTTTTAACTAGTCTAGATCCATTTTATCGTCACTAAGGCCCAAGTCCACCCTAGCGTGTTACGAATCATCCTATGCATTTGCTCCTGAAACACATGTGAAAATAGGTACGTCAGCATAAAAATGCCTGTGAGATACATAGGTTTTGTGAAAATAGGATCCATGACTTAGGTTATAGAAAAATGTTTAGTGAAATGTAGTCATGAACCATGTTGATTGTATTGTTTATAAATCATTTGAAAAATGATGGTAGATATGTATTTTGAAAGAATAATGTATGATTAAATGAATAACCAAGTAAAATAAGTTGTATTAAAACAAGTTGTTTGTAAGATAATATATTGTGAAAAATATGTTATATAACTAAACTGAAATGATTTAAACAACGTTGCGATGCGTAATATCATACAAACACTTATATATAGGAAGTACCAGCGGCGTATCCACCATGTTTGTATCATATTACACACGCCTCGTTACGTAAATCACTTACCCAAACAAACCACCAATGTAAATTGCCCATGTCTAAACCAAATGTCAAATGTCATTGTGAAAACCATGTCAAAATGTTTATGAAATGTATATGTCAATATCAAAATGTCTATGTCAAATGTCAATCATGTAATGTGTAAACAAAATGTCATGTATGGCAAGTGATATATGTATCAACTAAACCATAGGTGAAAAATGCACAAAACAATGTATTGAAGTAAAATGTGGTTTAAATCAATATTATGTTTTGCAAAGATGCATGCTATACTGAATACAAACATTTATGCGGTATTGTGAAAATGCATACATCCAAGCCTTGCGACTGTGGTGATAAACCTTTAAACAAATTAAAGGTCTATCGGTTTTTATGTTTAAATCGAATTCGGTCATTCCTTCCATCCAAACATACCCAGGATGTCAGGAACGGGAGTTGTCAATTCCTATGGTACCATTACCTACTAACGAGCGGCGTAGCTAATGTTAATGAATGTATATTGTCCCACTTAAACAAACCAAATGTCATACCCAAAATGTAAGCATGTAAAAACAATGCACTAAGTATGTAATCAAATGTACACACGTAGCGTGAAATGTCATGTAAAACAGTGTACTAAGTATGATGAACATACATAGCATGAAAATGTCATGTAAAACAATGTACTAATGAACATAGCAAGTATATAATGTGAAAACATGAAAACATGAAAGTAACAAGTAGGCACATGTGTTTCACCCCAATACGTTTGGAAAACAGTAAAAGAGGGGTACTATGTACTCACCTGAGATTGCTTAATAGACTTTAGATATCCACCAAGCAAGCTACAAGTTCACGGATTCAAACGGCACCTAATATAGGTATCTACATTAATAAACGGACCTATCGGAGGATCGGGTAGTACGAGGGTTTGTAAACCAAATAAGTAGGGGAACTTATGTAACATGGTTTAACAAAGCCTACGTACTAAAACGAAACCTATCCTAAGTGCTTTTGACCCGTTACGACCCGCTTAGGTAGCTTATGCTACTTTAACGCGTCGTTCGCGTAAAATGCGTTCGGAATGCCTAACTAGCCCTATGATAAACAAGATATGCCTTAACATGTTCAATATTGTTGTTAAATCAGTTTAGATACCAAAAATTATGTTACATAGGCTTAAAATGAATTTTGGTGTAAAAAGGGTATTTTGGTAATTTACCTAAGGCACATACGTTACCTATCATATAACTAGTTGGTCGATGTGACCATAAGGTATAACCTCGGAAGGTTATTCCCTACACACTATGGTCACTTAATATGTTTGGTCGGATCCTAAAGATCGACCAAATGGGTCGGGTTCGTAAGCATAGGCGATTGATTAGATCGCTTACCTTTACGACCCTAAACAAGCACAAACTAAAAGCGACGAGCTAAACATAATAGAACATGTTTAGTAATGTTAGAAAACAGGTTTGGTATTAAAACAAACGGTTTTAATACCCTAGAGTAGTTTGGTTACAAAATACGTGAGAAAACGCATTTTGGCCGAAACTACGACTCGTCACTGAGCCTAGATAACGTGGTAATCAGTAGGTATAGTCACTAGGGACCATAACCATCGTGATTACGCTCACGTTATGAAGTTCAAATGAACTTCGCATTGACCATAAACTGGCTAATGCAGAAAGTCAAACACAGTTTGACTTTAACGCTAAAACGAACGAAAAACGCGAAAGAATACTTACAGAGGGTCCCCGCAAGATTGATATTCCAAGTATTTCTCAGGTATGAAGTGTTCAACACTTCAACTTAGAGAAAATCTCAGAATTCAAGTGGGTTTGAATGAATTGGGGTTGGGTATTTATAGGAAACTTGGAACCGTTAGGATCGTTTCTTGTTCCCCAAGCGTTAAATCCCATCCCTACACTTGTACCCACTGAATTACAAACCATGGGAGCCCATAGGATTGATAGAAAACCAGATGCAAGAGGTTTTGAGGTGTTAAACAGCTTTAAACAGCTGTTTGCACAATTCTGCTGATCTGGGACCTGCTTACGGACCGTATGGAGTTGGCCTTACGGTCCGTAAGGACCCTGCAGGTCTGATATTTCCAGAATTTGCAAAATGGTCCCTGCACTTGAGAAACATGCATTTCGGCCCATTTTTCACACGTTTAAGCCCCGTTAACCCCATTTCAAAGCTCTAAAATGAAGTTAAAGTATAGGGAACTCAAAACATGCTCAAAAATATGCCGGATGTCGGTTCGTTTGGCCGTACGATTGCGTTGTTCGGTTAATTACGACGAAAGTCGTAACGGACGCAAAAACGGTCCAAATTGCGCGACGAATGGATTTTTGACAAGCCAAACACTAAAACATAATATTTTAATGCTTACATAAATTTTTGGATGTCCGGATGTATTCAGAACGTAAGTTATGCGCGAAAATGCAAACTTATGCACTTTTTGACATTTTTAGTCCCTGAATGACCCAAAAGTTTATTTTAGCACACCGGACCCCTCAAAGCCTATTTCTAAGCTATGTAAAGGATATTTAGGGTGTGTTTAACTTATGATCATGTTCCGGAATGTTCGTTACAGTTCAAATCGGCATACTTTCGCAGTTTGTCAATTTTAGTCCCTGTAAGCGAATTAACTAGATTTTGCCATACCAAAGCCTTCAAAACTTATTTCTAAGTTATGTAAAGGTTATTTAAGGTATGTTAAGCATAAATTGATGTTCTGGAGTATTTGTCGCATTTAACTGATTACGTTTACGCACCAGTTTGCGTATAATTCTCCAGAAAGCGATATAGAGTTTGAAATCGAATAAAGGTCAAAACATGAAAAACATCATACATAAAGAAACAAACATTGGGATCAAATAACTTTATTTAATTGATAACGGATGTTCATAATGATTACAAGCACAAATGTCACAGTCTCCCCTACTTGCGGAAATTTCATCCCGAAATTTGTTTAGAGGAAACTCGTGAGAATAGATGTGGATACTTCGCCTTCATTTGATCTTCACGTTCCCAAGTAAACTCAGGTCCACGTTTAGATTCCCAGCGAACTTTAACCAACGGAATGCGCTTGCGTTTGAGCCATTTGACTTCACGATCCAAAATTTCCACAGGTTTCTCAACAAAATGGAGTGTTTTATCAACACGGATCTCGTCGAGTGGTATGTGGAGGTTCTCATCAGCTAAACACTTTTTGAGATTGGACACGTGGAAGGTTGGATGAACATTTCCAAGTTCGGGAGGTAGTGCAAGTTTGTAGGCTACCTTACCGATTCTTTCGACGATCTTGAATGGTCCAACGTATCTAGGTGCAAGTTTTCCTTTCTTTCCAAATCTGATCACACCTTTCCAAGGTGAGACCTTAAGTAATACACGATCACCGACTTGGAATTCCATGGGCTTGCGTCCTTGGTCCGCGTAACTCTTTTGACGGCTTCGAGCTGTCTGTAGGTTATCACGAACTTTCTTAACCTTGTCAGTCGTCTCCAGAATGAGGTCAGGTCCAGTAAGCTGAGCCTCACCTATTTCATTCCAGCAGACTGGTGAACGACATTTTCGACCATAGAGAGCCTCGAAAGGAGCCATGTTGATGCTGGAGTGATAACTGTTGTTGTAGGAGAATTCAATCAAGGGAAGATGTGAATCCCAACTACCACCAAAGTCAATCACACAAGCTCTAAGCATATCCTCCAAAGTCTGGATTGTTCTTTCAGTTTGGCCATCAGTTTGTGGATGATAAGCTGTGCTCAGATTGAGTTGGGTCCCCATAGCAGATTGTAGGGTTCTCCAAAAGCGAGAAGAGAAACGAGCATCTCTATCAGAAATAATGTTCAAGGGAACACCATGTCTAGATACAATTTCATCCACATAGATTTTGGCCAGCTTTTCAGCAGAAAAATTTTCACGGATTGGCAAGAAATGCGCTGATTTAGTAAGACGGTCAACAATTACCCAGATGGCATCATGACCTTTCTTAGTGCGCGGAAGTTTGGTAATGAGATCCATAGCAATGTTTTCCCATTTCCAAACTGGGATCTCAGGTTGCTCCAAAAGACCATAAGGATGTTGGTGTTCAGCCTTGACCTTGAGACAAGTGAGGCATTTGGAAACGTATAGGGCAATGTCTTTCTTCATACCAGGCCACCAATACTGAGTACGAAGATCCTTATACATTTTGTCTGAGCCAGGATGAATAGAATAACGAGACTTATGGGCCTCATCCATAAGCAAAGTGCGAAGATCATCTTGGCTTGGGACCCACAAACGGTCCATGAAATAATATGATCCATCTTCCTTCAGCACGAGATCAGGCTTAATGTGATAGGGTAATTCCTTACCCATCAAGTCTTGTGAAACACAAGCCTGTTGAGCCTGAGTAATGCGTGCTTGGATATCAGATCGAGCTTGAATAGAAGATTGAACACGAACACAATGAAGCATAGTATGTTCCTTACGACTTAATGCGTCAGCCACAACATTCGCTTTACCAGGATGGTAGCGAATCTCGCAATCATAGTCGTTTAGGAGTTCGACCCACCGTCTTTGCCTCATGTTGAGTTCTTTCTGATTGAAGATATGCTGAAGACTTTTGTGGTCAGTGAAAACCACGCATTTTGTACCGTACAAATAGTGTCTCCAGATTTTGAGAGCGAAAACAACTGCGCCCAACTCAAGATCATGAGTGGTGTAGTTTTTCTCATGTACCTTCAACTGTCTTGATGCGTAGGCTATGACTTTGTTCCTTTGCATCAGAACACAGCCAAGACCCAATTTCGATGCATCACAGTAGACAACAAAATCATCATTGCCTTCAGGCAAAGTCAGAATAGGTGCATTACAAAGCTTCTGCTTCAAGGTCTGAAACGCTTCTTCTTGCTTAGAACCCCATTCAAAGGGTTTGTTCTTCTGAGTTAGAGCAGTTAGAGGAACTGCAATCTTTGAGAAGTTTTTGATGAAGCGACGGTAATAACCCGCAAGACCAAGAAAAGAACGAACCTCAGTAGGAGTAGTTGGCGTATCCCAATCCTTAATCGCACTGATCTTGGAGGGATCTACATGAATACCTTGTTCGTTGACAATATGTCCCAAAAATTGAACTTCCTTGAGCCAAAATTCACACTTGGAGAACTTGGCAAAAAGTTGCTCTTTCTTTAGGAGTTCCAGGGTAAGACGAAGATGTTGCTCGTGATCAGCTTGCGTCTTAGAGTAAATCAAGATGTCATCAATAAAAACGATGATGAACTTATCTAAATAAGGTTTACAAACCCTATTCATTAAGTCCATGAAAACAGCAGGAGCATTGGTCAAACCGAATGGCATGACTGTGAACTCATAGTGCCCATATCGAGTGCGGAATGCTGTCTTGGGAATATCCTCTTCATGCACACGAAGTTGATGATACCCAGAACGAAGATCAATCTTCGAAAAGCAAGTAGCACCCTGTAACTGGTCAAAGAGATCATCAATGCGAGGTAGGGGATATCGATTCTTGATGGTAAGCTTGTTCAGCTCACGATAATCGATACACATTCTGAAGGATCCATCCTTCTTCTTGACAAAAAGGACGGGAGCACCCCAAGGTGAAAAGCTAGGACGAATAAAACCTTTGTCAGAAAGCTCTTGAAGCTGCTTAGATAGCTCTTGCATCTCAGATGGTGCAAGACGATATGGAGCTCTGGCAATAGGATTTGCACCAGGTACGAGATCAATATGGAACTCGACTTGACGTGCAGGAGGTAGACCAGGCAATTCTTCTGGAAACAGCTCCGGATAATCCCGAACAACAGGGATATCTTGAATAGACTTACCTTGGTCTTTATCTGCCGTAACATGTGCCAGGAAGGCCACATAGTTCTTTCGCAGATACTTCCGAGCTTGAAAGCAAGACATAAGCTTGAGGCTACTAGCAGGTTTTTCACCACAAACCTGCAGTATCTCACCTGACAAAAGCGGCACACGAACGATCTTCTCAAAACAAACTACCTCTGCGCGATGCTTGGCTAACCAATCCATACCCACAATAATGTCGAAGCTTCCAAGTTGCATAGGCGTGAGGTCAATAGGGAAAAGATGGTCGTTAAGGTTCAACTGGCAGTTGCGAAGAACAGAATCTAGAACAATGGGTTCACCACTCGCAACTTCAACGGTCAGAGGCTTACCTAGTTTCGTTCTAGACACGCGAAGTAAAGGCTCAAAAGATAACGACACAAAACTCTTATCGGCCCCAGAGTCAAAAAGGACAGATGCAGGTTGATTATTAACTAAGAACGTACCGTTCACCACTTCGTTGTCCGCCTGCGCCTCAACAGCATTCATATTATAAGCTCGTCCACGAGCCTGAGCCTGAACTGGATTTGCATTAACCAGCCTTGGACACTGGTTTCGATAATGGGTCAGGTCTCCGCAATTAAAGCACGAGCCAGGAGGATAGTGAGGTCGTGCAGCTTGTGCCTGCTGTTGAACAGGTAGTTGAGCTTCCTGTTGGGCTGGATTTCTAGCAGAACGACAAACCTCTGCAAGATGCCCCGGTTTTCCACAATTGGTACAGAAACGACACGGGAGTTGCTGTTGATGGTGACTATTGCACCTATTGCACAAAGGTGCATTCCCTTCGTACCGCTTCTTTGCGGGAGGCTGATTCGGAGCTGCCTGGTTCTGTTGGGCAGTGATGGCAAAATTTTGGGAAGCCTTTCGCTTCCTAGAACCCTTCGATGAGCCAAAATCCTTCCCCTTTTTACCTTTCTTGCTATTCCCTTTGTCAGATGCCTGATTCTTGCCCTTGTCACCCTCCCTATGCAATTTACCCTTTCTGATCTGCGATTCTGTTAACGTTGCAGATAGTTCGATTGCCTGACGAACAGTGGTAGGTTTACTACCAGTAACGATGTCTTGCACAGAATCAGGTAGACCATCGATGTATCTCTCGATACCCTTGTCAAGTGGGGTAACCATCGTTGGGCATAACAAACTCAACTCTTCGAACCTGTCGGTATATGCTCGGTGCTCGCCACTAAACTGCTTCAGATCATCAAACTCCCTTTCCAGCGCTCGCAATTCATGACGAGGACAGAACTCACTCATCATGAGAGTTCTTAACTCAACCCATGTTTGCGCTAAGGCGACTTCAGCACCTCGATCTCTCATAACCCCGTTCCACCATGTTAACGCCCTCTTCTGAAAAACACTTGAAGCAAACTCGACTTTGCGATTATCAGGACACTGAACGTGACGGAATGTATTCTCAATGCTCTCAAACCATTGAAGGAGCCCAGTTGCCCCTTCAGTACCACTGAACTTGAGTGGTTTAGCCGAATTGAAGCTCTTGAAGTTACAAGGAGCGTTCTGATTGAGGTTGGCTTGGCTAAGCTGAGCAATGAGATTCGGGAACGCAGCCGCCATATGCTGTGCGATGATTTCTGCCAGTTCGGCATTGGGTAGCTGATTTTCACGTCGAGGAGGCATGCTAAAAAGAGGGAAACATGAGAGGAAACGAGTGAGATGATTAGATGAAAAGAACGAGACGAAACAAAATCAACAAAGCAAGGATGGTGGTCATTTGTCCGTATCACAAAGCAAACAAACGACACACAGTGACTAATCAAAGTAAATGGGCTCATAAATAATGTTTAGTGAAGACATGCTCGCCTATAAGTGAACACTCACCCCAGGAGTTCCCAGGTAAGAGTGACTGGTCCGATTATGCGGATTTGTACGAACACTCTAGCCTTAGACAGAAAACCCAGGGTACAGGCATTCACTCTTCCAGTTCGCACGTGTTCACACTATTTAGAACCCAAAACTTTTGACGAGATGTTGAAAACTTGGAAGGCACAAGGCCAAAAGAATCAAATTGGAAGGTTTCAAAATCATATAATAAATCATTTAAAACAGAAGATTCTTTTTCAAAAATTGTTTTAGGAAACTGGGTTCTTGTTTTGGTTATCACCTAAGGATAGGTGAAGTGCATGTTTTAAGATCTAAACACAAGACAACTTGTGTTGGGGTCCTAGAAAAGTTATAGTCTAGGTCAAAGCATTACTAATAACCTAATTCCCTATATCCATTGGCTCTGATACCAACTCTTCTGTCACACCCCGACCACGTAAAACATCAAATCGTGGCGGAAACGTCGGGGAGTGTTGTAACAGAATTATTGTTCCACAACCAAGGTAATTAATATAATATTTTATTCCTCACCCAAGGGTGGAATACATTGCTTTGAAACGAGAACCCACAAGTTACATTGTCTTAAAATAGAAAGAAACAAAGTACATAACAAGTTTTAACTAGTCTAGATCCATTTTATCGTCACTAAGGCCCAAGTCCACCCTAGCGTGTTACGAATCATCCTATGCATTTGCTCCTGAAACACATGTGAAAATAGGTACGTCAGCATAAAAATGCCTGTGAGATACATAGGTTTTGTGAAAATAGGATCCATGACTTAGGTTATAGAAAAATGTTTAGTGAAATGTAGTCATGAACCATGTTGATTGTATTGTTTATAAATCATTTGAAAAATGATGGTAGATATGTATTTTGAAAGAATAATGTATGATTAAATGAATAACCAAGTAAAATAAGTTGTATTAAAACAAGTTGTTTGTAAGATAATATATTGTGAAAAATATGTTATATAACTAAACTGAAATGATTTAAACAACGTTGCGATGCGTAATATCATACAAACACTTATATATAGGAAGTACCAGCGGCGTATCCACCATGTTTGTATCATATTACACACGCCTCGTTACGTAAATCACTTACCCAAACAAACCACCAATGTAAATTGCCCATGTCTAAACCAAATGTCAAATGTCATTGTGAAAACCATGTCAAAATGTTTATGAAATGTATATGTCAATATCAAAATGTCTATGTCAAATGTCAATCATGTAATGTGTAAACAAAATGTCATGTATGGCAAGTGATATATGTATCAACTAAACCATAGGTGAAAAATGCACAAAACAATGTATTGAAGTAAAATGTGGTTTAAATCAATATTATGTTTTGCGAAGATGCATGCTATACTGAATACAAACATTTATGCGGTATTGTGAAAATGCATACATCCAAGCCTTGCGACTGTGGTGATAAACCTTTAAACAAATTAAAGGTCTATCGGTTTTTATGTTTAAATCGAATTCGGTCATTCCTTCCATCCAAACATACCCAGGATGTCAGGAACGGGAGTTGTCAATTCCTATGGTACCATTACCTACTAACGAGCGGCGTAGCTAATGTTAATGAATGTATATTGTCCCACTTAAACAAACCAAATGTCATACCCAAAATGTAAGCATGTAAAAACAATGCACTAAGTATGTAATCAAATGTACACACGTAGCGTGAAATGTCATGTAAAACAGTGTACTAAGTATGATGAACATACATAGCATGAAAATGTCATGTAAAACAATGTACTAATGAACATAGCAAGTATATAATGTGAAAACATGAAAACATGAAAGTAACAAGTAGGCACATGTGTTTCACCCCAAAACGTTTGGAAAACAGTAAAAGAGGGGTACTATGTACTCACCTGAGATTGCTTAATAGACTTTAGATATCCACCAAGCAAGCTACAAGTTCACGGATTCAAACGGCACCTAATATAGGTATCTACATTAATAAACGGACCTATCGGAGGATCGGGTAGTACGAGGGTTTGTAAACCAAATAAGTAGGGGAACTTATGTAACATGGTTTAACAAAGCCTACGTACTAAAACGAAACCTATCCTAAGTGCTTTTGACCCGTTACGACCCGCTTAGGTAGCTTATGCTACTTTAACGCGTCGTTCGCGTAAAATGCGTTCGGAATGCCTAACTAGCCCTATGATAAACAAGATATGCCTTAACATGTTCAATATTGTTGTTAAATCAGTTTAGATACCAAAAATTATGTTACATAGGCTTAAAATGAATTTTGGTGTAAAAAGGGTATTTTGGTAATTTACCTAAGGCACATACGTTACCTATCATATAACTAGTTGGTCGATGTGACCATAAGGTATAACCTCGGAAGGTTATTCCCTACACACTATGGTCACTTAATATGTTTGGTCGGATCCTAAAGATCGACCAAATGGGTCGGGTTCGTAAGCATAGGCGATTGATTAGATCGCTTACCTTTACGACCCTAAACAAGCACAAACTAAAAGCGACGAGCTAAACATAATAGAACATGTTTAGTAATGTTAGAAAACAGGTTTGGTATTAAAACAAACGGTTTTAATACCCTAGAGTAGTTTGGTTACAAAATACGTGAGAAAACGCATTTTGGCCGAAACTACGACTCGTCACTGAGCCTAGATAACGTGGTAATCAGTAGGTATAGTCACTAGGGACCATAACCATCGTGATTACGCTCACGTTATGAAGTTCAAATGAACTTCGCATTGACCATAAACTGGCTAATGCAGAAAGTCAAACACAGTTTGACTTTAACGCTAAAACGAACGAAAAACGCGAAAGAATACTTACAGAGGGTCCCCGCAAGATTGATATTCCAAGTATTTCTCAGGTATGAAGTGTTCAACACTTCAACTTAGAGAAAATCTCAGAATTCAAGTGGGTTTGAATGAATTGGGGTTGGGTATTTATAGGAAACTTGGAACCGTTAGGATCGTTTTCTTGTTCCCCAAGCGTTAAATCCCATCCCTACACTTGTACCCACTGAATTACAAACCATGGGAGCCCATAGGATTGATAGAAAACCAGATGCAAGAGGTTTTGAGGTGTTAAACAGCTTTAAACAGCTGTTTGCACAATTCTGCTGATCTGGGACCTGCTTACGGACCGTATGGAGTTGGCCTTACGGTCCGTAAGGACCCTGCAGGTCTGATATTTCCAGAATTTGCAAAATGGTCCCTGCACTTGAGAAACATGCATTTCGGCCCATTTTTCACACGTTTAAGCCCCGTTAACCCCATTTCAAAGCTCTAAAATGAAGTTAAAGTATAGGGAACTCAAAACATGCTCAAAAATATGCCGGATGTCGGTTCGTTTGGCCGTACGATTGCGTTGTTCGGTTAATTACGACGAAAGTCGTAACGGACGCAAAAACGGTCCAAATTGCGCGACGAATGGATTTTTGACAAGCCAAACACTAAAACATAATATTTTAATGCTTACATAAATTTTTGGATGTCCGGATGTATTCAGAACGTAAGTTATGCGCGAAAATGCAAACTTATGCACTTTTTGACATTTTTAGTCCCTGAATGACCCAAAAGTTTATTTTAGCACACCGGACCCCTCAAAGCCTATTTCTAAGCTATGTAAAGGATATTTAGGGTGTGTTTAACTTATGATCATGTTCCGGAATGTTCGTTACAGTTCAAATCGGCATACTTTCGCAGTTTGTCAATTTTAGTCCCTGTAAGCGAATTAACTAGATTTTGCCATACCAAAGCCTTCAAAACTTATTTCTAAGTTATGTAAAGGTTATTTAAGGTATGTTAAGCATAAATTGATGTTCTGGAGTATTTGTCGCATTTAACTGATTACGTTTACGCACCAGTTTGCGTATAATTCTCCAGAAAGCGATATAGAGTTTGAAATCGAATAAAGGTCAAAACATGAAAAACATCATACATAAAGAAACAAACATTGGGATCAAATAACTTTATTTAATTGATAACGGATGTTCATAATGATTACAAGCACAAATGTCACACATTGGGCCGAACACAAAGCTTTAATTGAAGCACATGGGGTGTTGGAAATTTTTATTTTCTTGTGGACCGGTGATTTAATATTATATCTTTCGAATTTAATATCTGATCACAAACAACAAACAACCAAATTATTGGTCACTTGGGGCGGTCTCTTGGGCCGTGAACCTTGGGCGGTGATCACAAGAACCAACAAAATTTATTGGTCTATTTGGGGCGGTGACCACAAACAATAACCAACAAAAAGTCTTTGTTTTCTTGGGCAATGAGTACCAACAACAAACAAGAGTTATTTGTTTTCTTGTGGGCGGTGCTTTAGCCCGTGAACCCAACAACAACCGACCAAAGCTTATTGGTCACTTGGGCGGTGCCCCAATCAACAAAATGACGGTGCTTTTGGGCGGTGCACAACCAAACAACAAGTAGGTCCCTTTATTTTCTTGGGCGGCACAAAACTAAACTTCAAAATATCTTTCGAATATCTCTGATCTGAACGATGAAAGTTATCCTTCGAATATATCTTTCGAAACAAACAGATCAACAACAACTTTGAGAGACACTGTTGAGATGACCCTTCGAATTGTTGCTTGATCTTTCGAAAAACAAAAATAACCCTTCGAATTTTAGCTTGATCCTTCGAAAAACAAAAAAATGACCCTTCGAAGTTGTTTAACTGTGAAGACGACCCTTCGAACAAATAGATGATCTATCGTTTCTGTTGTGATGACCTTTCAAAATCAGTTTTGACCTTTCGAAATCAGGTTTGACCTTTCGAATCAGTTGACTGGAAAAGATGATCTTTCGAAATACTATTTTGATCTTTCGAGGTTCTTAATGATCCTTCGAAGTATGAAGAAAAAGATGAACTTTATCTTTCGAAATATGAAGATGATAAGATCATCAAGAACACAGCGACTGTTAGTTTTCCAGATCTGACGAAAACTAACCCAAGACTTGAACAAAACCCAGTTTTAAACAAGGAAAAGAGCCACGGCTCTGATACCACTTGTAGGTCCCTCGGAGGTTGAGGATAAACCTATTCCTTGTTATGTTCAACACTCTAGCAAGTGCGGAATCCAAGCTAGAGTGCAAACCGTAGTTTAGATGAAAGCAAAGATTACAAAGAGAAAGAGTAGACAAGCAAAGTATCAAAGTTTTCTCTTGTATTTCAGTGGACACGGTTACAGACCTTGACCAAACTGAAATGCTATCTTGCAAGACCTTGGGTTCACTCACAAAAGCTCTCCAAACTATCCGAATGACTTGCTGTGAAGTGAAACCCACATGGGATATATATACCCATATCAGACAACCATGCACGAAGGATCAGGTATTCTGGTCGAAGGATCATCTATCGACCAGAATTACCATCGAAAGATATCGAAGGATCCAAACATACCTCGAAGGATGGTATATCCTTCGAGGTCCATAAGTATCCATCGAAAGATCATCTTTCGAGGTCATCGAAGGATACAATCCATCCTTCGATGACATCCTTCGAAGCATACAAGCTTTACATACTAAGTGTTGACTGTTTGGCCAAGTCAAACCAGGAGGATGGTTGACTTGGTCAAACACACATTCCAACACATAAACAACATAACAAAAGACGTAAACACAACAGACAAAAGACATCGTTTTATACATTACAAAATACAGACAAAGTACAGACACAAGTGCACCAACACCGAGTTTGGACTTAGAAAATCTTTTCAGCAACACAGTTCTTACTTGGAAACTTACTGTTGTTTTCTGAAATGGCAAACAACAATCTGACTGCAATGGTGCAAAACCTCAAGCACAATGTTGAGGTAGGAAGTAGCGACAAACCTTCTTTGTTGATAAACGAGCTTGATTTTCCTGAGTGGAAGGAGCGTTTCGAAAGATATGTACGAGCAAAAGACATCAAAATCTGGTTGTGTATCGTTAAAGGATGTGGAGCTACTCAAGTACGTACGTTGACGATTGATACGTATTTGGCACTCATTGACAACCAGAAGAAATTTTATGACTGTGAAGAGAAAGCTATGTCAATGATAACGATGGCAATGACACAATCTATACTTCATACGTTCCGTAAGAGAAGTAGCTCAAAGGAATTGTGGGATAGTATGATCCAGCGATATGAAGGAAATGAAATGTACAAGAAGCGACGTCTCGAACGTTTGAAGACTCAATTCGTTGTGTTCAAGGCTTTAAGAAATGAATCATTGGATGACACAGTGAACCGATTTTATCATCTGTTGAGCGAACTTGATAGAAGTCAAGAGGGTATCTACACCGAATTTGAGAAGGTTGAAAAGTTTCTGAATTGTCTTTCCAGAGAATGGAATATGTACACTGCATTGATTAGAGAGGGTGTTCTCTATGAGGAGCTCTCTTTGAAAGAAGCTGTTCAAAAACTGAGGGGTTATGCTTGGAATATGGAAGATCAAGCATCTGATTTCGAGAAGATCCAAGATCCTCAGTTATATAAGGCTTCAAAACCAACGGAGAAGGGTAGTAATGGTGGAGTCGGTGTTGCTTTGTATTCGGAGAATGAAGGTCCTGCAAGTGAACACGCCTTTATAAGCAACAATGACAGTTCAAGTGGAACAACCAATTCCAATCAAGGGATGTACTCTTCTAGTGGAGCTCAGAAATCTCAAGGAACAAGTTTGAACATTCCCAAGATAGATGCAAGCTGTTTGAAGATGATTGAAGAAAATATGAGTCTGTTGGCGTCCTTCATGACTGCCTACGAGAACTTCTATCTTGGAAAGCTCGTTGAACCGTCACGTCTCGATGAGGACTTTGATCAGATAGATCAAGACGAAATGGAAGAACTTGATCTACAACTCAATATGGCACTGTTAGTCCGTAGAGCGAAGAAGTTTCTGTTGAAGACGGGTAGGAAGTTCATAGGAGGTCAGACAAAGACTCGAATGGGAGTCGACATGTCAAAGGTAAAATGTTACAACTGCGGTATCTACGGACATTTTGCACGTGATTGTCGAAAGCCGAAAATGGAAAGATCTGATAGAGACAACAACTCCCGAGGAAATAATTCGAGACCTCACAACAATGCATCAACTGCTACCTCTAACTCGAATGCTCGTTCAAGTGGGTCTGAAAATCTTACACCTTCGACAAACAATGCTATGGTGGCTCAACCTCTACAGAGTGTAACTGAGCCTTATGACTGGGGTTGTGCTTTGGAAGACATCTCAGGAGCTATTGTGTCACAAGCATTTATAGCTGAAATTGTGAACGAAGAAGTGTATGAAGAGGTTGTCAAAGAGACTAGTATTGAGGAGCTTGCGGTTGTAGCTGAGGTTTTTGGGGATAAGATGGATTCGGGGAATGTTGCTGAGAATGAAGATTCTTCGAACGAAGAGGCTGTTGAAAAGTCTAACAAGACAGAAGATGGAGAAAAGGGAGAACGCTTTGAATTCAACATCTCCACAGCTGAAATGCAGCAATTTGCAGATGCAGAAGCTAAAAGGTTGGAGGAAAACTCCGTTGAAAACGAGGCTTGTGCATTCATGGCTGGCATTGAGGTAAAATTATCTTCTATAGATAAGCGATGTGCTAGATGTGTTGAGTTTGTGACTAAGATTGATAGATATGCACTTCATAACACAAACTTAATTGTAGATTTAGAAAAATCCAGAGAACTCATTGCTGTTTTGTCTAATTCGGATAAAGAACACCGAATTAAGATAAAAGCGCTGAAAAATGATATCTCTGAATTTGAGAGACTTGTGGCTCAGGGAAATCATAAAAATCAGGAATTAAAATCTGAACTTGAAATGAATCAAAATTGTGTTTTGGAAAAGAACAAAATCATTTTGGAAAAAGATAATCTGATTTTAGATTTGCAACGAAAGATTGAGAAGTTCGGGGATTCATCCGAAGTGATGAATTTCTATATTAACAGCCAACGTCTCAAAGAATCAGAGGAAGAAATGTTCGGCATTGGTTATAGTAAGTTGCCTCCACCGGTAAACGATAACTATACATCGATGCCAAGCATTGATCCTGAATTGGCAAATTTTGTGCCAAAGACTCCTCTGACGGTTGAACCGCAAAGTGAGTCAGAAGAATCTGAGCCAGATGAAGTTACTGACTCAGATCAGTCGAAGATGAGTGGAGTTTCAAAGAAAAATGAAGTAAATCTTGAAAATATTGAAAATTTGATAAGCACTAAGATTTTGGAAATGTTTAATCAAGTTCAAAATGTGAAGTCAAAACCAAAGTCACGTGGGAATTTTAAAAAGGCTTTGAAAAATATCCCTAAAACTGAGTTTGTTAAAGGGGAGGATTTTGTCAAAGAAGAAGTAAAGATCGAAACTGGTTCCAACTCAAAGTTTGTGAACCAAATGTTGAAAATTCCACCAACGACTCATCATCTTTGACCACTCATGAGGAACGTCCAAAGAATGCTGCAAAAATTCGCAAATGCTATAAGTGTCGTGGGAAAGGACACTTAGCAGCAGACTGTCCAGATGACAGGGGTAAATCCCTTGTTGATCCTGATCAAAAGAAACCTTTTGTTGAAAAGCCACAAAATGAAGCAGTTAATGTTGAAAAGAAAAATGGTAAAAATCAGAAGGTTGAGAAAAACAAAGTGATTAAACAAGAAGTAAAACCAGTTGTCA
Source organism: Helianthus annuus (assembly GCF_002127325.2). NCBI lineage: Eukaryota > Viridiplantae > Streptophyta > Magnoliopsida > Asterales > Asteraceae > Helianthus > Helianthus annuus. The sequence goes on along the minus strand of NC_035437.2, from coordinate 150,532,025 downwards.
AACCAAATGTTAAATCACAACAAAATCAGGATCAGGAGGAGAAACCTGTTGTTATTAACCGTGGGGACAGATCGGAAAATGCATCTCAAAGACATGATACTCGTGAGAAAACCCCTCACAGACGACCAAATCATGTCACTTTCCAAGCAGTTGAGAATGACCAATGTTCTGGAGGTTCGAACAACAACTAAGTTAGACCTCATGCACAGAACAAATTTGTGAATGATTGAAATGCATCACCCCCCCGATTTTCAAATCAAAGACCGCATTCGGATAATCATTCACGATCATTCTCAAGACACGAAGATGCTCCTAGATTTGGTAGGAATTTTGAGCCACCCAGGAATCAAAATTACAGTTACCAAAACTATTGAAGCCGAGGGTATGGAAACTCTGGTTATACCAACAGATCGTCAACTTCGTATAATCCACGATTTGCGGGGACTCATTCCAACAATTTTCGAAATGGAAATGGTGGACACAGAGGCGATGATGGTTATTTCAAAGAGTTTTCTTATGTTGACGAATCGGGACGACCCAAGACCATCATGGCTTGGGTCCCACACTCTAACTAAATTTTCTTGTTGGGGAGTGTAGGAGCAGCTGAAGAGGGCTATCTATATTTGGTATATCGATAGTGGCTGTTCCAGACACATGACAGGAAATAAAGAGTTATTGAACAGTTTTAAACAAATTCGTGGTGGTTATGTGAACTTTGCCGGTGAAAAGGGTGGATACATCACCGGTGAAGGCTCTGTGTCAAATGGAAAAATCACGCTGCATAAAGTGAACTACGTTGAAGAATTGAAGCATAACTTGATATCGGTTTCTCAAATCTGTGATAACAAGTACACGATGTTGTTCACTGATAAAGCTTGCTTCGTTTTGCATCCGGGATTTGTTGTTCCTGAAGATTGGATCGTTATGAGGGCTCCAAGGGTGAATAACACATATGTCATGGACATGCGCCCGTTGGTTAACTCGTCTGCTCCAGTGACTTGTCTACTTTCAAAGGCGACTAAAGATCAATCGTATCTCTGGCATAGGAGAATGGGCCACGTGCATCTACAAAAAATGAACCACTTAGTGAAAAACAACTTAGTGTTGGGGGTTCCTTTACGTAGTTTCAATATGCACAACAAATGTGAATCATGTGAAAAAGGAAAAATCAAACGAAAGCCTCATAAACCGAAAACAGTTAACTCAATCCAAAAACCACTTGAATTGCTTCACATGGATCTTTTCGGCCCGATCCATGTTGCTAGCATCGGTGGGATGTCTTATTGCTTAGTTGTCACTGACGATTTCTCACGTTACTCATGGGTATTTTTCTTAAAAACAAAGGTTCAAACTGCTGGTATTTTAAGAGACTTATTCAAACAACTTGAGAAAAATTATTCACTTACTATTAAGAAAATCCGAAGTGACAACGACACTGAGTTTAAAAATCATTATATGGATGAGTTATGTCGGGAAATGGGAATAATTCATCAGTTCAGCGCTCCATATGTTCCTCAACAGAACAGAGTTACAGAACGGAAGAATCATACCCTGATTGAGGCGGCCCGCACTATGCTTTCTGAATCAAAATTACCAATTTTCTTCTGGGCCGAGGCGATAAATACTGCATGTTATGTGTTAAATCATGTGCTTACTGTCAAAAGAGAAGATAAAACGTGTTATGAATTGCTTGAAAACAGGAAACCGAACTTATCTGGTTTTCAACCTTTTGGGATTAAGTGTATTATCAAACGCACCAAAGATACTCCTAAAATGGGGGAAGTTGGTGAAGTGGGGTTCTTTTTGGGATATGCCAAGGGAACTCCAAACAAACGCGTTTATAACATCAAGAAGCGAATATTGGAGATCGTGTTTGATATAACTCCTTTGAGTTTCGATCCCCCTCCGTCCGAATTCGGTCCCAAAAGTGGTTATGATTATGATAAATTATTTGATTCGTTTGATCTTCCTGATGTTTCAGAAGAAGATTCGGAGGTTGTATACACACATCTTGTGAACAAAGATGAAGTGGATGCGAGCTGGAGAGCTAGTATTCCTACTAATGTGTCTTCGAATGTTCCAGTCGCTGATTCTTCAACCGTAAATGATGTTGTTTCTGAGCAGATCCCCAATGCAGCTGCTCAAACTACAAGTGGAGATCTATACGTTGACTTTTCAGCATACCCAAATGTTAATGCGTCTTCTGGTAATGATCAAGCTTCTAGTAGTAATGCAAATGCTGAGGGGGAGATTCAATCGAATTTGGGAAACAATCTTCAAGCTCCGGCAATCCCAGTTCCAAGAACAAATGTTCATCATCCTGTTGATAATATTATTGGGAATCCAAATGCGGGAGTGCAAACGCGAAGGAGTACTTCAGAGATGCAATGTCTGTTCTCTGCTATTAAGAAAGAAGAAATCTACAATCTTAGCCTGCATGAATGTTTTATCTCTCAGATAGAGCCAAAGAACTATCAAATGGCTCTGAAGGATAATTCTTGGTGTGAGGCGATGCAAGAAGAGATAGCTCAGTTCGACAAGCTAAAGGTGTGGAATTTGGTCGATCTTCCAAAAGGCCAACATGCAATCAATACGAAATGGGTTTTCAAGTGCAAGAAAGACGATAAGGGTGTCGTTGTCAGAAACAAAGCACGGTTGGTTGTTCAAGGCTTCAATCAAGAGGAAGGGATTGATTATACCAAAGTTTATGCACCGGTGGCAAGACTGGAAGCTATTCATTTGTTTCTAGCCTTTGCTGCACACATGCGTATCAAAGTCTATCAGTTGGATGTGAAAAGCGCCTTCCTTTATGGGAAATTGCATGAAACTGTGTATGTGTCCCAACCACCAGGTTTCGAAGCTCCAGGGTTAGACAACAAAGTCTATTTGTTGGACAAGGCTCTCTACGGTCTCCATCAGGCTCCTCGAGCATGGTACGAGATGTTGTCAAAGCATCTATTGGAGCATGGGTTCTCGCGTGGTGCGATTGACTCCACACTGTTCATTTTGAAGAAAGGGGGAGATTTTCTGATCGTGCAAATTTACTTTGATGACATAATTTTTGGTTCTTCAAATGAAGAATTGTGTCGTGAGTTCGAAGCGGTGATGAAGTCAAAATTTGAAATGAGCGCGATGGGCGAGTTATCCTTCTTTTTAGGTCTTCAAGTGAATCAAGGAAAAACCGGGACGTACGTGCATCAGACAAAGTATGTTCACGAGATTCTCAAAAGATTTGGATTGGAAGATAGCTTACCCTATGACACGCCTCTCCCGACAAATCTCAAGCTTTCACCCGATAATGTGAAAGATCCTGAAGTGGATCCGACTCTATATCGAGCAATGATAGGTTCACTGATGTATCTTACTGCTTCACGACCAGATATTATGTTCTCTGTTTGTTTGTGTGCTAGGTACCAATCAACTCCGAAGGAGTCTCACTTGAAAGCAGTCAAGCGTATTTTCAGATATCTGAAAGGGACGCCTAAGCTTGGATTGTGGTATCCAGCTGAAGGTGGTCTGGATTTGATGGCGTATGCTGACGCGGATTTCGGAGGGTGCCCGATGAACAGAAAGTCAACCTCTGGCGGCGCACAACTTCTTGGGAATCGTCTTGTCTCTTGGCAATGCAAAAAGCAGGTTGCCGTTTCTCTATCCACGTGCAAGGCCGAGTACATTGCTGCTTCAAGCTGTTGTGCTCAGGTTTTGTGGATTCAGCAGCAAATGAGGGACTACGGTTTGAAATTTACTCGAACTCCTATCCTTGTCGATAACAACTCTGCCATTTCCATAACAAACAATCCAGTTAATCACTCACGCACTAAGCACATAGATGTTAGGCATCATTTTATTCGCGACTGTGCTGAGAAGGGTTTAATAGAAGTGGTTAGGGTAGACACCTTGGATAATCTTGCCGACCTGTTTACGAAAACATTCGATCAGGCTAGATTTGAAAATCTGGTCCGAATGATTGGCATAATCAACCCAGAGTAAATGCTTTCAAAACTCGCATAGAAACTTTATTTTATCTTTTATGTACAGTTCTTACCGCTTTCGAAAAATTGAAAAAAACTCTAAAAATATTTTACTTAGTTGTAGGATAAATTTCAGAAAAATAAAAAAACATTTAAAAAATTTAAAATAAAGTTGTGTTGAGATATAAGGGAAATGATAGTACATCGGTTAGTCGTATCTGGTGTAGGACTATGGTTATATGCATAAAATTAACCGTTAACTGTGACAGCTTCATTATACGTTGCTTCGGTAGGTTTTACGCGTAAATAAGAACCTGTCTTTGGTATATAAACATAATGAACTGCGTAACTCGTGTGGCGCATCTCTCGGATATATGGTCTTGGTACCGTAATTTCGTTTGATAGATTGTCGAGGTTCTGAGATACGTGGTCTTTATGCTGTTTATCATCTGGGTATCATGGTTGTTTCTTTTACCGGAAAACAACGGGGACGCAAGTCTAGATCTTCCATGATACCATACATACGTGTAAATATCCTTAATTCATGATGCATTCGACCCAAATAAGTGATAAACAATCACATGTCCCACAAAATTATGCGGGAGTCAAGTTCGTCTCTTTGTCTGTACGATGGTACTAACCTGTTCACGGACTTGCTCCTGTGCCCTTTGCATCTGAAATTCAAGTTCCTCCTCAATAAGTGATTCTATCACAATGGGCTTGTTTTCAATTCCAAATAAGTGAGTATCTCACATTAGCTTATACGTCAAAACAGATGATAAATGGTATACTCACCAGTAAGATGATCTCTCGTGCATAACTTGATACGGGAGTATATTCTGAGGTGGGTAAACATAGTTACTGTTAGCTATTAATACACTTAATTCCATATCTCGAAAACAGTGTTCGAAAGCGTGCTAAAACTTAAGTGGACCACAATACCGTTGAACGTCTTGAACTGTCAATATCATTCTAAAAGATTAAGGCTAAATACTATGGTTCTTGTGTCGGAGACTGACAGTAAAACCGACATGATTCCTTTGCTCCGATTTCACAAAAAGATAATTAGTGTAAATATGTCCTTAGGTTTAATCTCCATTTCAATCAAAAATTGAAAAACCTCAAAAAGGTTTTGCTTTCTTGTTTCTATGTGCGAGTTATCATTCTGGAAAAAAAAAAAAAACTCTAAGGGTTGTGAACATTCTTTAATAAGGTGTTAAACATCAATTTCGGTAACTTAAAATAAGTCTTTCACATGAAAATCAGTCGTGCAAGATACATCTAAGTGTGTGTAGGTATTTTCGTCATTTTAAGGTGGTTCGATAAAATTTGGTTCCAAGGTGTGATATTTTTCCAAAAGTATAAGTTTTGAAGTAACCTGTTCTAAATGATCGCGTTTTGAAATACAAATTATTAAATGTTGGTTGTTTAATATTTAAATTGTTGATTCTGGGGTATTGGAATTTATTTTTGGGATCCAGGTTTGGGACGATGTCTCCGGGGTCAAGTTTCTTAATCCGATGTTCATCTCAAGATGGAAGATTTGGAGAAGCTGTGTGTGTCTGGATCGTTCATCACAAGATGGAAGATTTGAAGAAGCTGTGTGCGTCTGGTTCGTTCATCTCAAGATGGAAGATTTGAAGAAGCTGTGTGCGTCTGTTTCGTTAATCTCAAGATGGAAGATTTGAAGAAGCTTCGTCGCCTACCTCTGAAATACCTTGAAGAAGATCGTGTGCTAGCTGATCAGTTCACCAAGGTAGTTCAATTCTGTGTGAAGAGCAAGGTATGGGTAGGAAGCGAGTTCTCGAAGAAAGGATGAAGATCTCAAGACCAATGAAGACCATGCACTGATCAAGGGGGAGTTTGTTAATGCACTTTAGGTGATAAGTGCATGACTCCCATGTTACCAATGAAAGGATGAAGATCTCAAGACCAATGAAGACCATGCACTGATCAAGGGGGAGTTTGTAAATCCACTTTAGGTGATAAGTGCATGTCTCCCATTCTATAGGGTCTTTATTGTACATCTAGTGAAACTTAGTCCCAACTTTATCCTAGGACATTTTGTCCAAGTTTTAGGATGGTCTTTTGTCTGAGTTTTGGCTAGGACAAAAGTCAGAGTTTTGTTTGTGTAGTTTGTTTGTCCGGGCTTTCTAGTTTGTCTTGAAAGTCCGGGTTTTGCCTTGTATATATACCTTTATGTGGAATAGACAAGTGGACAATTCTGTGTGAAATTCTGTGCACCTAACCCTAATCATTGTGTGTGTTTTGTCTGGCGGCTGCTTTGTGTGAGTGACGTCATTCATCTTCCTCATCAAGAATACTCAGTGTATTCTTGATTTCTCTCACAAATCCTTGCATACTAGTGTTTCATCTGCAGTGGTTAATCATCAGGTGGATTCCGCACACCTGTTGGTGGCTTTAGCTGAGTGAGATCTTGGATTAGGAGGCCTTACAATAGATAATCTCCTACAAAATATTATTTAATTTAATCTTTTCTACCTAATTATAGATAATTATTATTTATATCTATACAAATAATAATTAAAATAAAAAGATATTAATTGTAGCAATTAGAACTAGAACATAATAATACAAGTAACAATGCTAATAATGATATTAATAAAAAAACAATATTTTTGTCATATGTATATTAATAGTTATAATTAAAAAATATAATAGTTACTTATAACAACATTTAAATATAAATACAAATTAAAGAAACACTAGTAATATATAATCGACTAGAAATATAAATATACTTTAGTCTGAAAATATTTCCCCTGAACCATTATATATAATCGATTAGAAATATAAATATACTTTAGTCTCAAAATATTTCTCCTGAACCATTAAACTTTACGAGCATATAAGTGATGACAATGTACCTGCCATTTACATGTGCTTAATCTTTTTAGAAATTTTAAAAGTTAAACATTAATTACTATATGTGTTTTATTATATATTTACTTTTAGTCATTTAGATTTTAAAATCTTAACTAATACAATTAAACTTCCTAAAAGAATGATGATAAACGTGGATTAAGTTATTCCATTTATATCTTAAATCAAACAGATTATATGTTTATTAAAAATAAAATTCGGATAAAGAGGACTTTGATAAATCAAATTGGGATAGATAGGAAAATACATGATTTTAAAGATATAATATTTTTATTATTTAGTATATAAAGTTACATTTATTCGACTCCTACAATACCTATGGTTTATATATGTATAACTTTTTAATATATAAAATTACATTTATTCAACGCGTGTAATACACGGGGTTATAACCTAGTTTAATAATAAAGGATTACAAATAATAACATATTCAATCTTATATTATACATATTTTTCAATAACTAATACATTAATATCACTTATGATTGTCTTTATTTTTTTATTATAATAAGTGATTCCGACGTGTCATCGTCACTATATTTATTCTTATCATTTTTAATTATTTACGATATCTTTTAAATTTCTTTTACAATTATTAAAAAAACTTGACCATAAATAGGTTTACTGAGCTCCTTTATTTTTTATTCGATTATAAGTCACTAGGTTAGTTCCCCGTGTGTTACACGGGTTGAACAATTTAAACTATATATTATAGATATTTCCTGTAAATTCAAAACAGAGACAGAGACATTTACATATCATATTGACATAAATGAGTTAATATAAATGTAACCCATCAACTCGTACATATTAATTAATATCGTAGAGTTCGATAAGACGGCTCTAATATCAGTTGAATAAGGTCAATCAGAGTCTATTTGATACCCTTTGTATGACTTCTTATTTTTTGAATCTTTATATTTGATTCTAAACCTGTTATTAATATTATTGATAATAATTTTAGTTATATATATAAATAATATATTTTTTATATATATCAATAATATATTTAGTCTTACATATTAATATTAATATTATTATGAATTTCAAAACTTGTTTAGCTTGGATTTAAGATTCTATTGAAGTTTTAGTTTAACAATAGGTTATTGAATTAATAATAAGAATTTGTATTAGATTAAATTAAATATTATTATTAGTTGTATTAGATTAAATTAAATATTATTATTAGTATTATTAATAATTTTAATCAATTAAATGAGAGAATGACAAGTGTTCAAAAACATGTTTCTTTTATTATATAGTATAGATTTAACATATTTAATAGAACAATTCATCATCCATTTATCAAGAAAGTAACACTATTTTACTAATCACACAAAGAATAGACAGAGTGTGTACATTTTAAAACTAAAAACACTTAAGACTACATACATACATAATCTTTACCATCATTGTTAAAGCCTCGAAAGTCAAAAACCTCTTTTTCCCTAAATTGGTTTCAAAGCTCTTGTTGATATAAACTAATTTCAATTGTTTAATGGTAACTCTCAAATACATATAACGTAAAATAAACTAATTTTGATTGTTTAAAGGTGACTATCAAATATATATTAACGTAAAATCAAGTGAAACAGTGCTATTTGCACCCACTATATATATAAAAAAAAGTTGATCGACAGACCAACTATCAGTTACACAATCACAAAGCATCAGTCCGAAGTAGATCTAGTGAACTGATTGAAATTTTGAAAACCAATTGTAAAGCCACAATCGAATCAAAGCATATCTAGAATCAAAACCAGACACCTATATCACACACTTTAATCGCTAGTAGATCCAATCAACTGATTGAAAATTCAAAGCGATCTTAAACGCACCGACTGAATTGAAGCATCTATAGCAACTCAAGAAATTTAAGTAAATCTGAAATCAAAATTTGGGTATATATAAATAGCCGAAGCATTAATTTCAATATGCTAAGTCAGAACTTAAATCAAACTTGATTTGTAGCAATGGATCAAGTATAAAAAGGATATTTAGAATTTTCTTTACCCTGAGCCATGTATTGCAATCTGAGTACCTTGCACTTGTGTCCGGAGTGACTTCGCTTATGATTGAACGCCATAATCTCACCTTCACACATTTACAGCCAGGAAATATACGCAAGGTGGCTTATAATGGAACACCCAAATCTCACCTTCACCAACTCAGCTCAAGAAATCATATCGTATTCGCTTATTCGGATCATATCTAATCATGTGAATGTTGTGTATAATGACAATAATCGGTTCCTTTTTTATTATTTGTTAGACCACCCGTAATGGGCGTCTTTTATCACGCCCAATATCGCCCCATCCCCATCCCTCTCGGCGTTTTCGGGCGTGTTTGATCAAGATTTTTGTTTTGGCTTGTTTTAAAACACGCTGGAGGGACGAGAAATTGACCAATAAGACCGTTGCCACGGTCATAAAACGGCTAGAATTTTTTTTCTTTTTTTACTTCTCACCTATATATATATATACACTTCTACATTTTTACAAACCAAAACTCATACAATACTACCATTTTACAAACATAAACCTCTACAATCTCAAATATTCAACCATTTTTATAAAAAAGTGGGTTCCCCTAGTTCCGAACCCAGAAGTTTTTAGGCGTCGTTTCCGAATGAGTAAGCGTTTGTTTCTAGGCATCGTCGACGACTTGGAAAGCAACTTCGATTATTTTAAACAAAAAGCGGATGCGAAAGGGACACTTGGATTCACCGGTATTCAAAAGTGTACATCGGCGCTACGAGTCCTTGCTTACGGAAACACGACCGATATCAACGACGAGTATTTACAAATGGCCAAGAAAACAACGCGAGACACCTTGGAGCATTTTTGTCGCGGTACATTCCTATACTTTACCATAAACATTACAAGTATTTTTTTAAGCTTATGTTTGTATACGTTTGTTTTTATAAAGGTATTATAGATTTGTACGGTGCGTGTTATCTGATAACGCCCACATAGGACGACCTTCAAAAGATTTACGAGGTACATTCTACTGAGCATGGTTTGCCTGGTATGATCGGGAGCTTGGATTGCATGCATTGGCGTTGGGATAACTGCCCGACCGCATGGCGAGGTCAACACACACGGGGTGACCAAAAGGGACCTACTATTATTATTCAGGCGGTTGCCTTACATGATTTCTGGCAGAGCTCCAAAAGCGTCTTTTTACGCAAACGGAAACTACTACCCTTATGGATATTATTTGTGTGACGTAATTTATCCTAGGTATTCGATTGTCGTGAAGACGTTTAGTGATCCTATCGATGAAAAAAGAGCACACTTTAAAAAGGTTCAAGACTCTTCATGAAAAGACATTGAGAGATGCTTTGGGGTTCTTAAACAACGTTGACACTATTTGATAAGTCCTTGTCCTGTATGGACCAAGCAAAAAATGAGATATGCTATGTACGCTTGTATAATCATGCACAACATGATTTTGGAAGACGAAGGAAAGGCGAAATGCCAGAATTATGTACCAGAAACCGTTCAGGAGGAGCATCCGCAGGCGTCAATGGAAGAAAGATTGAATAATGCACGAGTATTGCGTTACGAACCCTACCATTCTGCGTTAACGGTTGATTTGGTACAACACAAATGGTCGGTTCGGTATATCCCACCTGAGGGTGAGGAAGAGACGGAGGACGAGGAAGACGAAGTTGGCGAGGATGAAGAAAGCGAAGACGAAAATTAATGTATTTTATTTTTTTAGTAATTTTTTTACTTTACCCCTTTTTTATTTTTAATATTGTAAGTTTTTTACTTAATGAAGTATTATTAGTTTTTAATTTAAAAAAAATCAATAGTTGTGTAATGAATGGTTGGGGCATTATTGGGCATTATCCTACTATGCCTGTTTTGTAAAAACGCCCAATGATGCCCCTTGCTGACTGGACTGCCACGTGGCAGAAAACGCCCAAGGGTGAGGGCATTGTTGCTCAAACCACTACGCATGGTCTTAGGATTAAAATCACGTAAATGAACATACTTTCTCATTTTGCACAAACTAAAAGTCCAAAATAGTTTTGGTATAATAAAATTCCAAAACATGTCAAATAAACATGAAAAAGTCCCTCAACCTAATGTTGCTATATTGAAGTCCCTACACTTGCCTAGAATGCATGTATGTGTGAAAAATGGACTAAAGCTATAGATTAAAAAATATAACAATTTAAAATTTTAATTTAAAAGAAACCAAAAAGAACGACAAAATGAACAGGTTAATTATGGATCCTAACAAATCAGTTAACTGAACTTAAGTTCTAGGTAGGAGATCAACATCAACTTACAGGGCAGGTGTTCTGTTAGAGCAACTTCGGTTTTCCTTTGCAGCAATGAGATGGTAGGGCCTCCACTCAAGAAAGATTGAACGAGTCATTGTTGGTGCACTTGTGTCTGTACTTTGTCTGTATTCAGTCTCGATGTAAAACGATGTCTAAGTTAGTCCTGTAAGTTTGACCAAGTCAACTATCCTCCTAGTTTGACTTGGCCAAACAGTTAGTTTATGAATGTAACATGTCTGGCTCGTAGGATAACTCATCGAAGGATAGTGAGATCCTTCGATGAGATCGAAAGTTGAACCTTCGATGGATGGACCTCGACAGATCAACCTTCGAGGTCACTGTGAACCCTTCGATGGAAGTCTGATCGAAAGATGATCTTTCGATCAGTATTCCTGATCCTTCGACAGGTTTAACATCGATATATGATCCTTCGTGACATCTATCGGATCCTTCGGTCAGACCTGCTGTGTATGCGTATAAATACCCATGCAGTGTGTTCATTTCAGTTTAGACAAGAGAGATAGATGCACACATAGAGAGATAGAAAGTTGAGAGCATTCTGTCCGAAACACACACACACACTTTGAGAGTTTGCAAAACACATTTGTGAACATTGAGCTTGTAACCGGAACCTTCATTCGTATTAATACAAGTGGTGTTAATCGGTGAACCTTTGTGTGTTTGTGTTTATACTTGTTTCATCTCGGTTTGCTTGCTAGCTTGGATTCCGCACTCGCTAGTGGGTTTGTATAATAAGGTTTAGGTTCGTCATCCTCCGAGAGGGACCTACAAGTGGTATCAGAGCCGTGGCTCTTTACCTTGTTTAAAACCGGGTTTGTTCAAGTTCTTGGTGTGTTTGGACATTTGGTTTAGCACCCGTTTTTGGTGGTTTTCCTGCATCTTTAAACTGAAAAACGCGTTCTAAACCTTTCGGGAGTGTTCAAGTTTGGGTTGGGTAACTTAAAAACTTGATTTTAAGGCTTTTGGTGATTTCCGGCCAAATTCCGGTCATTATTCCGGTGACTGTTTTCTGGATAGGGTTGTCCATTTTGGGTAATATTTTCAAAGTTGGTAGGAAGGTACAGTCTGAACATCCTTTCTGCCGAAAGTTGTGCACCAACCCATCACCTTTTTCACCTACCCGTCAACTTTTTGTCAGTTGTGTCAGTGTGATCGAAGGATATCCTTCGAAGTCGAAAGACCATCTTTCGATCAAGGAAGGCTCGATAGATAATCATCTTTCGACCCATCCTTCGAAGTCAGAGATCTATCCTTCGATCCAGGGAATCTTTTCGAAAGATAGTTATTCGAAAGATAAGGATCTTTCAAATTGTGAGGATCTTTCAAATTGTGAATCTTTCGAAATAATTGCTCGAAAGATAAGGATCTTTCAAATTGTGAATCTTTCGAGATAACTGCTCGAAAGATAAGGATCTGTCAATTGTGAATCTTTTGAAGTCTTTGCTCGAAACTCAACAGTGATGTTTTGAACACTGTTGATCCTTCGAACAAATCTTGATCTTTCGAACAAGGTTGTATCTTTCAATTCTTGTCTGTTTGAATTTAACAGTTTGTGTTTGTGTAGATCTTCAATTAGTATTTCACCAAAATGAGTTGTACAAGTCCTTGGGATTGGAGTTTGGACTCACAATCTAGTCAAGAACTAACTTCTGCTGCAGCTTGGGCAAAAAGTATGTTTCCACCGCCATCAATCAGTCCAAGTCAATGGGCTTTGGTATCAAATCAAAGTCAAAGCATTCAAAACCTTTTGATTAGTGAAAGCGAAACAGGCAGCAACAATCGTCCACCAAAGTTGAATCATATGAACGACTTTCCATCATGGAAAAACCGCTTTCACACGTATGTTCAAGGGCAAAGCACCGATCTTTGGACGTGTTTCATCAATGCATTCAATGCTAATCTTGAGGTTGCGGCGTCCACTTCAGAAGGTTATGCCAACATGCTCGAAAATGACAAGAAGGCTTATGAATTGGAGAAAAAGGCCTTTGCTACACTTACACAAGCACTCAACAAAGATATCTATCATCAGTTCTCCTACTGCAAGACCACGAAAACATTGTGGGATGCCTTAGTTGCTAGAGGAGAAGGCAATGCAGCTACTCGAAAGTCTCGTCATGATTTGTTGAAGAAAGAGTTTGAATCGTTTCAATTTTTGGAAAACGAAACTCTAAATGATATGACAACACGTTTCTACCATCTGATTAGTGAAATGTGTGCTTATGGGGTTGTCTCTACTCAACAAGACATGGTAAATAGGTTTGCTGACGCCTTACCTCCAAAATGGAGTTCTTTTATTGAGCTGTTGAAGCACACTGGAACTCTAGACACGGTTAATATCTACGAGTTCATTCAGAAGCTGGAACATAAAAATGATGAAGAAATCAGAAAAGCAAAGCGAGCTCCCGCTCCTCAGAATACAGAGATGTACCTTCCAGGCTTCGATGCTTTGGCAAGATCCGCTGCAGCTCAGCAACAGCAACCTAAACTGCAAACTGCATTTGTGTCCAACACAAGTTCTCTTCCGTTTCCTCAATCAACTGCTGCTCCGGCTTTTGATCCGAGGTCTTACATTCCTGTTCCAACACAGCCACAAGTCCAACCTCCACAACAACAACAGCAGGCTCACTATACAAGCAATCCTCAACCTCAAAACCCTAACACAATCCGAGTCGATAATTCAAACCTTTCACACCTCAGCATTGAAGTTGCTAAGGAGCACATGGAAATTATCAATACAATGGTCAGTGCTTACTGTGGTTTGGTAGCAGGTCAGCTTGGAAACATCAACATGACCAATGAAGATTATCAACAGATCGACAAGGAAGAAATGGAGTTGATGGATATTAAGTGGGCTTTTGCAAGTGCGGTTAGAAGGGCCAAAGACTTCATGGCTCGTACTGGTAGAACTTCGTTGGAAGGAAAGAAAGATACGAAGTATGGGTTTGATATCAACGCTGTTACATGCTTTAATTGTGGTAATAAAGGGCACTTCAAACGTGAGTGCACTCGACCAACAAAACAAGGCAATCACAACCCTTTCAGAAACCAGACGAGTACTACAAATGTGAATGCCCAACAAGAAAACCGTGAAAGGAGGATGGTGGCAGTTAATAACAATCAGGGCCAGCCTGGAACTTCAAATCCCAATCGGGCTTTGGCTGTTCAAGCTGATGAGGGATGTGACTGGTCAGTGCAGTTTGGTGAAGATGATCAGAGAAGTGGAACAGCTTGTTATGCAAAGATCATCGAGCTTGTTCATAAAGAAGAGTCCTCTGGAAGTGATGACAGTTCTGGTTATTCTGGAAGTTCTGATGAAGAAGGCTCTGTTTCTGGGGATAATCACTCAGAGTTTGATGTGAAGGAGGAAGGAGGTGATGATATTCAAGATCTACTGAATGAAGCTGATGAGCTTAAATGTCTAAATCAATTCTGATTAGGAAGGCGGCTACTGCATCAAAGGAAATGGAGAAGTTATTTTCTGAAGATGGAGCTTTTTCTTTTCAAACTGCCTTTATGGCAAACGGTTCAGCCTCTTCTAGTCAGGTAAATTCTGAACCTCCTGCTCCTAGTGTTTGTAAATCATGTGCTGATATGAAGCTTGAATCAGAAAAGCTTCATAGTCATAATCAGAATTTGGTTATTGAACTGTCGAAATGCAAAGAGGGAACATGGCTTTAACTCGGAATGAAAAAGAATTTAAATCTGTAATAGAAACATTAAAGAAAAATGTGTCCGAGGTTAACAAAGTAGTTTACCACAAGCAAGTGAGTATAAATGAATACATTAATATTGTGGAAGAAACTAAGAAGCAATTAGCCATTGCCCAATGCGAGCATGATGCGATCAAACAAAAATTGGAGAGTTATTCTAACTCCCAATTTGTGCTTGATCACATCATCGATGTTCAGCAACCGAAGGGAAATCAGAAAGGCATAGGGTATAAGAAATGTCCGCCCCCTTTGATGAACAATTATACCAAGATGCCTGATGAGGAGGAAATGCCTCGGTATGAACCCAGTGTGCCTCTTGATGTTGAGGAATTTGCTACTGGCCTAGGGTTCAAACCGGACAATTCTTCAAACACAAACTCTAAGGAACACGAAACGTCATCATCCATGAAGCAAAGTCCTCCAATTATCGAGGACTATGAGACATCGGATGATGAATCAGAAGTGGCTGTAAGTGATCAGGATAAATCACTTAACAAGATGAAAGGAGTAGTTATTCCACGAGAGAATCACATCCTTTGTGATCCTGATACTCCTGATGTTCCATCTGTTAAGAAGCAAGTGGTTGATCCTGTCAAAGTTGATAAGACATGTGTATCTACTGTTAAAAGCAGTAATGTGTTGTACACATTGGTTGGAGATAATAAAATCTACTCAGATCATGTTTTTCCAATTAAAAAATGTAAATCAATCTTTGATTGATAAAGTCTTTGAAGACAACACAAACAAATTTTTGGGAAAAACACTTCCGGGAATTGTGGTAATACAATGTGATCCAATTCCTAAGGCTGAGATTAGAAAACAGTTTGGTAATCAAAAATCTACAACCACTCAACAACCTAGTGCTTCTAATGGTAAACAACCAGTCAAACGAGCTCAAAAGCATAAAGTCTCTCAGATGAAGTCTGAAACAAAAGGAGCTCGATTTCAAAAGAAAACAAAAGATGTCAAGTTCGTGTCATCCAAGGGTACTGATAAGATTGAAACTTTTGAGAACAAATCTAACACGGATATTGTAAAACAAGTCACAATCTTAAAACGTAACAGTGATAACAATTACACTCAACGCACAAATGGGTGTGATGAAAAGGCTAGTACCTCGGGTTCCACGAGTTCGACATCTTGTGGTCAATCAAGTTCTCCAAAATTTGTTGAAAGGAGAACATGTTTTAAATGTGGAGAAATTGGGCACATCATCAAAAACTGCCCAAATGCTCCAAAGAATAAATTTGTTGAGAAAGCTCCACCTGAAACAGTTCATCCTCAACGTCGGTCAGTTTCACCTAAACATGATAAACGAACTGTAAAAGAACAAGAAACTAAACAACGACGTAAGAACATGAAAACTGTTGAAAAAGCTTTAAAATCTGAGGTTAAAACAGTTCAAAGGGAACCAAGTGTGTCACAACCTGTAAAACCAGAATCTTCAAAAACTGGTAGGCAAAAACGAACTTGGTTACCTAAGGCGGGTGACAATTCAGGGGGAGCAGTTGTTCTTGAAAACCATCAAGAGATTGATATCACGTTTCGTGATGCCCAGGGACGACCCAAGACCACTAAGGCTTTGGTCCCCATTCTCAACTGATGTTTTTAAATGACATGTGCAGGATGTTCTAGGAGGAACTATTAACAGTCACTGGATTGTTGATAGTGGAGCATCCAGGCACATGACTGGCGACTTACGGCTCCTATACGACGTGAGAAACATTAGAGGAGGGTATGTTGCTTTTGCGGGAGACAAAGGAGGATTCATCACTGGAGAGAGAAGTATCTCCAATGGTATGGTGTGCTTCGATAAGATCAATTATGTTAAGCAAATTGATCATAATCTTCTCAGTGTGTCGCAAATCTGCGATAAAAAATTCTCTGTGCATTTTGATGATGCCGGCTGCTATGTGCTGAAACCTGGATTCAAAATTCCACAAGAATAGATTCTCTTATCGGCTCCGAGAGTTAATGATCTTTATATTCTCGACATGAGCCAAGCGATTACAACATCTGCACAAGTCACTTGCTTTGTCTCAAAAGCCACGGAAAAGGAGTCTATATCTTGGCACAGAAGAATGGGACACATTCACTTGAGAAAGATGAACCATTTGGTGAAAAATAATCTTGTGAATGGTGTGCCTGTGAGAAGTTTTCATTTGCAAGATATCTGCGTCTCGTGCCAAAAAGGGAAGCAAACAAAGAAGTCTCACCCTTTGAAGAAAATCAACACTGTGAGCATGCCTCTCGAACGTCTTCATATGGACCTTTTTGGACCTATGAAGCACAAGACAACGTTCGGTGATGCCTATTGTCTAGTTGTTACTGATGATTATTCTAGATTTTCTTGGGTATCCTTCATGGCACACAAGAGTCAAACTCCTGGCATCCTCAAGGATCTTCTTACAATGTTGGAGAATCTCTATTCGTTGAAAGTGAAGAGGATCCGAAGCGACAATGGAACCGAATTCAAGAATCAAGTTATGGATGAGTTTTGTACTTCTAAAGGCATTCTTCATGAGTACAGTTCTCGTTATACTCCACAACAAAATGGTGTCGCAGAGAGGAAGAATCGGACGATTATTGAAACTGCAAGAACAATGTTAGTAGAGTCGGAACTCCCTATTCAATTCGGGGGGAGGCTGTATCGGCTGCATGCTACACGTTAAACAGAGTTCTTACAGTAAAGAGACATGGCAAGACTTGCTTCAAACTCCTTCAGAAAAGGAAACCGGATCTTTCTTACCTAGAACCGTTTGGTGCTCCATGTACTATGATTGAGCCGGATGGAAAGTTTGGAGCGAAAGCTATCGAGGGTTTCTTCCTTGGATATGCTACTCTGAATTTTCGCGTTTGGAATCTAGCTACCAAAAAGATTGAGCTTTGGAGTGAAGTGAGGGTTCAAAGGTACACGAGTCCTGTTAGGGCTCCGGGTGATCCGTGGATGTTCGATTATGATGGTCTATTTGACTCCTTCAATCTGCCAACCTTTGACGAAGAATCAGCAGCGGCTAGGATGTTGTTGGAAAGTGACAACGCTGCTGTCTCGCCTTTGGTTAGACCTATTGTTGTTGACCCTCAAGCTTCTTCGTCTGTCAACAATATGGTTCAAAATGAGGTTTATGAAGATGCTGCTGATTATAATGATTCTTCTGAAGATGATGAATATCATGATGCAGCTGAAGGATCTTCGGCTCCAGCTGCTCCTGTTCAAGGTGCCTCTGGTGATACACCTCATATGCAGAATGTAGACACTGCTGAAGGGAATGCATCCACTTCTACACACATTCCTGGTGTGGAGTTGGTTGTTGATCTTAATCTTACCAATTTGGGTATCAATGCACGTGTGCCAGAAAATCCTGAAATGAGGATTCATGATACCCACCCCCAGCAGAATATTATAGGAGATGTCCATCGCGGTGTGCAGACGCGTAATCAGCTGAGAAACAACCGGAATGCTGGTTTGTATTCAGCCATAAGAGAATCTGGTCAACAAAATGACTGGTCCTTCGCGTGTTACGTGTCACAAGAAGAACCAAAATTGTGGAAAGAAGCATTGAAAGATAGTGCTTGGGTTGAAGCCATGCAGGAAGAATTGCAGCAATTTCAAAAGCTTGGTGTTTGGAAGCTTGTTGAAAGACCTGAGAATTACAAGAAAATTGGCACTCGATGGGTCTTCAAATGCAAGAAAGACGACCGTGGAGTGGTTATTCGGAACAAAGCTCGTTTAGTCGTTCAAGGTTTTCGTCAGATAGAAGGAATCGACTACAACGAAGTCTATGCACCTGTTGCACATCTGGAAGCAATTCGGATCTTTCTGGCTTATGCCTCATTCAAAGGATTCAAGTTTTACCAGATGGACGTCAAAAGTGCATTCTTACATGGTGTGGTTGAAGAAGAGGTATACGTCGAACAGCCTCCAGGTTTTGAAGATCCTGTCCATCCCGATCGGGTTTGGTTGCTCAACAAAGCTCTCTATGGTCTTCATCAAGCGCCACGAGCTTGGTATGCAACCTTATCCACCTATCTGCTGGAGAACGGTTTTCGAAGAGGTCTTATCGATTGTACTCTCTTCATCAAAGAACAAGATGGAGATCTTCTTCTGGTACAGGTATATGTTGATGATATTATTTTTGGTTCTACTAGTGATGTCTTGTGTAGGAATTTCGAGCGCATTATGCAGGATAAATTCGAGATGAGTGCTATGGGGGAAATGACCTTTTTCTTGGGCCTACAATATGTTGGTGACATCTTGAGCCGGTTCCAGATGTCTGATGCAACGCCCATTGGTACCCCACTGCCACAAAATCACGGAATTACTCCAGACTTGAAGGGTGAAGCTGTTAGCCCCTCATACTATCGCGCAATGATCGGATCTCTTATGTACCTCACAGCATCAAGGCCAGACATAATGTACCCAACGTGCCTGCTTGCCAGATATCAAGTCAACCCGAAGGCCTCACATCTTGCAGCTGTAAAAAGGATTTTTCGTTATTTGAAGGGTTACCCTGACACCGGTCTATGGTACCCTAGGGATAATTACTTTGACTTAGTCGCATTCAGTGATTCTGATCATGGCGGATGCAAAATCGACGGCAAATCCACAACGGCTGGATGTCAGTTTTTAGGAAATCGCCTAGTCACATGGCAGTGCAAGAAGCAGACGTGTGTCGCTACATCTACATGCGAAGCTGAATACATTGCTGCCTCAAGTTGTTGCTCTCAAGTTCTTTGGATTCAACAACAAATACGCGACTACGGTTTTGAATTCCTAACTACTCCTATTTACGTTGATAATTCTGCTGCATTACAGATCACTAGAAATCCTGTGCAGCACTCAAAGACCAAACACATCGAAATCAAATATCACTTCATACGTGATTGCTTTGAGAAAAGGCTAATCGATGTTGTTAAGGTCCACACCGATGACCAACGTGCCGACCTTTTTACCAAAGCCTTTGACAAATCAAGATTTGACTTTTTATTATTGGTAAACGGCATTAAGGTCAAGCAAGAGTAAAACCAGCATTGGAAAATCATTTTTGTAAATACCTTTGTGTTTTTAAATTTGTCTTATTTTATTGATTTTAGGGGGAGTAAATCCAAAAATCGGAAAATCCAAAAACATCGAAAAATTTCAAAAACACAAAAACAATAGAAAAACAAAAATGAGTTTCCTGGCGAGCAAAAGAGAAAATGATAGTACATCAGTGGTCTATTCAAACCTCTTTAAACCTTAAAATGAAAAACGATAAGCAGCTCTATATAAGATGTATCGGTAGGCTCACAATCATTTTAAAGTGTGCAGGGTGATATAAATCTTAAATCGACTGAAGACCAGGTGGGAACCATTCATTGGCATATGGTCTTAGTACCGAAATTTCGTTTGATAGATTGCCGAGGTTCTGAGATATTCGGTCTTTATGCTGCTTATCATCTGGGTATCATGGTTGTATCTTTTACCGAAAAATAACGGGGACGCAAGTCTAGATCTTCCATGATACTATACATACGTGTACATATTACATACTGCATTCGACCTCAATAAGTGATAAACAATCACATGTCCAATCAAATAAGTGATAAAATATCACATTTATCCGGGAGTCAAGTTCGTCTCTCTGCTGTACGAAAGTACTGACCTGTTCACGGACTTGCTCCTGTGCCCTCTTGCATATGAAAATCAAGTTCCTCATCAATAAGTGATTATATCACATAGGGCTTGTTTTCAAATCAAAATAAGTGAGTATCTCACAGCTTATACGGTCAAACAGATGATAATCGGTATACTCACCGGTAAGATGAATTCTCGTGCATACCTTGATACGGGAATGTGTGGTGATGTGGATGAACACCGGTCGGTAAGTATAAATCATACCTTAACGTATCCCCACGCCATGATTACATCTGATAAGTTGAGCTTAAGTGGACAACAATACCGATAATTGTTATAGGATGCTTATCTTAATGTTAACTAACTGAACAACAAGAGTGTTTTGGCATGACCGTACACTGATATGATTCTCTTACCCTCGAAACTCGCAAAAAGAATGTCTGTATATTTTTATTTACTGCTTAACTTTTATTGTTTTATTTTTAAACAGTTTCGTCGTTTGGTGCATATCGGCACGACATTAGCGGTGATGTCGTTTGATAACACTCAAAGGATATTAAAATTGTTGTCTTTTAAGTTACTCAAAAATACCAAAAAGATTTTAGGTGTGTTTTAATATAAATTTTGTAAAAGCCAAAAAGATTTTATTTCTACTTTATTTTCGATCGTACGATGTTGGAGCTCGAGTCTTCGTTACCTGAAACCTGAACGAAAACCGAATTGACTAAATCTTCATAAACGGTCGAAATTTGCAAGTTTTGAAAGTTAAATCTAAAATTGAGAAATTTATTAAACTTTCAAACTGTCGGACGGTGTTTGATTGTGACATGGTCATTCTTGTGTCGGTTGTTTATGCTAACTATTCCAAGCAGTTGTTCTCATTACGCGTTTAGATTTCTTGCATGTGCAGATTCTAAAAGCTAGGAGAACATGGTCAATGACAAGCTTCAGAATGAAGACACGGCGTAAAGGCACTCAAAAGATGAAGATGATCGAGTTGCCGCGGACCATCATCAACACCACAAGGATCTTAAGCTTTGAAGATCAATTCATTCACGAGCATAACTCAAGGGGGAGCTTATGTTAAGGGGGAGTTTGTCAACACACTTCCTACACGATACAGGTAGTTTGTTGATACACTCTCTGCTTTCAAGACGTGAAGACTTTGAAGATCCTCCGACATTGAAGACGTAAAAGGACATCAGAGTCTTGAAGACATGAAGATCAACGATGATCAAGATCGAGACAAATCTGCACCCATCGAAGATCGAGACAAAGCTACAGCCAAGGGGGAGTTTGTTGGTGCACTTGTGTCTGTACTTTGTCTGTATTCAGTCTCGATGTAAAACGATGTCTAAGTTAGTCCTGTAAGTTTGACCAAGTTAACTATCCTCCTAGTTTGACTTGGCCAAACAGTTAGTTTATGAATGTAACATGTCTGGCTCGTTGGATAACTCATCGAAGGATAGTGAGATCCTTCGATGAGATCGAAAGTTGAACCTTCGATGGATGGACCTCGACAGATCAACCTTCGAGGTCACTGTGAACCCTTCGATGGAAGTCTGATCTCTTTCGATCAGTATTCCTGATCCTTCGACAGGTTTAACATCGATATATGATCCTTCGTGACATCTATCGGATCCTTCGGTCAGACCTGCTGTGTATGGGTATAAATACCCATGCAGTGTGTTCATTTCAGTTTAGACAAGAGAGATAGATGCACACATAGAGAGATAGAAAGTTGAGAGCATTCTGTCCGAAACACACACACACACTTTGAGAGTTTGCAAAACACATTTGTGAACATTGAGCTTGTAACCGGAACCTTCATTCGTATTAATACAAGTGGTGTTAATCGGTGAACCTTTGTGTGTTTGTGTTTATACTTGTTTCATCTCGGTTTGCTTGCTAGCTTGGATTCCGCACTCGCTAGTGGGTTTGTATAACAAGGTTTAGGTTCGTCATCCTCCGAGAGGGACCTACAGTCATGGTAAGAGGCTTTGTTGTGTGCTCTCCAGTGTATTGATCTCCTATGTAATACCTCAGGACATGTTTTTTCTAACAATTTTGTCCCTTAGTCATTGCAATTGTGAACTCAAACCTTCAAGTGTTAGTTTTTTTTAATTAATGTATTAGTTTTTTGTTGTACATGGACCATAGTTGGAGTCGTCGGCTCTCCTAGGTTCCCTTAACGTATTATTAATTTTTTTTATTTGACTAGATTGGTAAAAAGATAAAAGTACCCTCACGTGCATCACACATGATTTGAGTTAACCCGAAAATTTCGCGTTAGTTAAAACAAAAGGACGTAAACTGTGACAACTTATAAACTTTAGGGATGTCCACATGATCTGTAATTTATCCCAGATATAAAGGATGTAATGCCTAATTTAATCAACTACATTTTAAGTGTTTCTATCATAATGAAAGCTAGGGTTTTACATTATCCCAGATATAAAGGATGTAATGTGTAATTTCATCAGCTAAACATTTTATTTGTTTTATCATAATGAAAGCTAGGGTTTGCATACGGAGGAACTCGTCCTCTAGAATTCCAACTATGGATGGGCGAAGGAAGATCCATGAGGTCAGTTAACTTCTCCGTCTTTGATTTCTATTGCGTCTTTATCCGATTTATCTTTGATATTTATTGCATCTCTGTCCGATTGGTGTTCAGTTTCACAAACAAAAATGGGGATGTTTTGATTCTAATCTCATTAGTTTAATTATTTATTGTTGTTTGCGTGTTTATAAACATCGATTCATAAATAGGTTTATCATTGCATCATAACTAACACAAAAGAATTGGATTATGACTTTTCGTTGCAGTTTCTGATCCTACAATTTATTCAGCTTTTTATGTTGATCTCCTCTTAGTATCTCAGAAAACATGTTTTATTACATTTTGATCTTTTGACCGTTCCAATTGAGTTAGGAAAGTTGGGTAATTTCAAGCCAGGCTTTGCAAATTCAATCAAAGTCGGCGTAATTTGTTTAACTTGATAGGAGACACAATGATGGATTGTGGACGTGTAAGAGAGTGTGGTCATCATGCCTTGTTTGCATTCTTCTTAATGATGAAAATGTTGCGGATGGTGTATAGTAGTCACGGTCAAAAAACAATAATACCATTATATGAAATTTATGGTATGTGGTTTTGAAAGAAAAGGGATGGAGTCCCTCGGGATCCTTGTAATCTGTGATGACAACATCATCCACTCCATTTGTCATTGTTATGCCTAAGGGGTGGTTAAAGATATCATAACACTCTTTGCAAATTCTCTATATATCTGTTTTTGTATCATTGTTTGATTTTCTTGTTGAGTTTTCATAGCATATCTCAAGAATTGGAACCGGAGTACCAAGGTTTGAGTTCTCAATTGCAATGACTAGAGGGTCAAATTTGTTAGGAAAAACATGTTCTGATGTATTACATAGGAGATCAATACACCAGAGACCGCGCAATGAAGTCTCTTGCCATGACTCGTTCTCGTGTGGAGATTTTACCGTTTAATGCTCATTGCTGCAAAGGAAAACTGAAGTTGCTCTAACACCATACCTGCCCGGTAAGTTCATGTTGATCAGCAACCTAGAACTTAAATTTAGTTAACTGATTTGTTAGGATCCATAATTAACCTGCTCATTTTGTCTCCCTTTTTTTATTTCTTTTAAATTGGGATTTTATTTTCGTTTATTTTTTACTCTATGGCTTTAATCCATTTTTATGTTACATGTGTAGATAGTCAGCTATATCCATCATTTCAAGATTTCTTAAGTTTAAAAGATTTTCAATATACACTTTCCACTTTGTTGGAGTTGAAGTGGCCACTTTTACTTGTGTTTTAAGTTCCGCTTGTTTTGAACACAACAGCCTGATTCGTGTTAGATTATGTCTTGATTGTTTTGTCCGTCGTAACTGCTTCAAACTTGACTCCTCTCTATTAAAGTAAAATATATTTTCTTAATCCAACAATTCATACTGATTTGGAAAATATAACTTTAAGAATTTTTTTAACGAATCTCAAGGTTTCATTTGTTCATAGCATTTCTTTCAGTTCTGTATTTTCGGAGTCATAGCTTTCTACTGTCTAGACAATTGTAGAGACTTTAACATAGGAAAATTTTTGAAGCACTTTTTCGTGTATATTTGACATGTTTAGGAACTTTAATATGCCATATGTTGGACTTTTTCTAGAAAAATGTGAAAGTATGTTGGTTTACATAATTTTAATCCTAACAAATAATAAAAAAACCCGGTTATTCTTTTCTTGCCACAATTTTCATGTCATTGTACACAACAATCACATGATTACAAGTTATCCAAAATGTGACAAGTGTTGGGTGTTATAACCAAAATCTAAGGGAGGTAACTGTAACTTTAGCCACCTTGCGGGCTTGCGTTAACGTTTGGACATTTTTTTTACAGTTTAACACCATGCGGTGACGTAGAGCTCTCTGTTTACTAGTTTTTTGTTAAATAAATCTAACTTTTGATTATTTATTACTACATAAAGAATATTAAAGATAGATATTTTTTTATTTGGAAACAAACAAATCATTTGTTTTAATATAATAAACTCACATTCACTGAATGGCCAATATTTATTTTATGTTAAACAAAAACATTTTTTGAACAAATTTCGTTTTCTTTTTTTCAAAAAGTTAATATATGAATGTTAAACAAACAACTAAACAAAAATGAGTTTCTATATACTTTTTTAAAGCTAAATGTTTTTAAGTTATTATAAAAAAATCAAATGATATGAGAAATTAATTGATAAGTAAAAAGGAAAAAAATAAATAAAAACACTCTAAGTGACATGTGGCTTAGGATGGGTTGCAACCTTGGAATGACCCACCCATCCTGTTGAGAAATCACAACCAACCTTTACCTAAGAATCAGTCAGCATAGTGGGTGGTGTCTAACAGACCCCTCAACGACCTTCCATCCCCCTTCTCTCTCCACCAGAGTGCATCAGACTTCTCAATACAAATTTCATTAGCAATACAAAAATTTAAAACACTAATGTGTATTCAGTATTTTTAAGAAGATAACGCCAGAGCAAGTAAAAGACTGATGCCTAATTAATTAGGTGGATTTGCATAGAAGTCAATACACTCTTGGCATCCACCGCACATTAACAAACACAAGATGCGTACCCTTTGCTGCTTGTTTTCTTGGGGCATCCGCTATGTCGTGTTGAGCTTCACTCCTCAAGATCGTCACATGTCCACCTTAAACAAATAAAATAGGCCAGTCTTATGTGATTATGAATCCTTAGAAATCGTGTAATTAAATAAAAGTTTTAGATAGGTAGATCAACTTACCTGGCCGGTATCATGTCATGGCAGGTCCGGTTTTCCCTAGCAGCTGCATCATGATAGAACCTACATGCATACTTTGGCCAAAGATCAAAAGCGACGCACCTTGTGGCAAGCCCTACAACACAAGAACTCACCACAGTGGGAGACTTGGTTGTGCGGTCTCACGTATTCATCTCGTATATAGTATCTCAAAAGACATCTTTCACCCAACTTTATCTTCTCACCATTGCAATCCGGAACCCAATCGACCTCCAGTTTGGCACGTTTGTACTACTTGAGGCATGTTTTGCAAATCGTGTAGGACTATTAAATATTGTTTTCAACCAAAAGTACCATAATTAAGTTTTTATAACAAAGTGTATAAAAAAATAAATTGGGTGTGTAAAGGAGTTTGATCATGCCTCGATTGCAATTTTGGTTGCAATGGCAAGTGGCAGAGATGGTGCCATTGTCACGTATTTTGAGGATGCCCACAAAGTCTCCTAGCCTGTTGTTTGTGCAACCACACACTATTTCAATGTAATGTGGTGCTCTCACTATGATTTGCCCAGCAAAGGCACTCAATTCCTCATTGAAAAAAAATAGTCCCAGCTACTCCTCCTGTTGGTTGTGCATCCAAACACAATTCAGTTACAAATTGAAAAAGTTGTAGAAGTCTGAAGTTTAAAGTTTAAATAGTGCCTTTGTTGCGCATATCATGGTGAGAGCACCATATTACACTGAAATAGTGTGTAGTTGCACAAACAACCGGCTTAGAGATTGTGTGGGCATCCTTAGAATCAGTGATGATGGCACTATCTTTGCTATTTGATATTGCAACGATGCCTGCAATCGAGTTATGATCAAGCTCTTTCACACATCCACTTCTTTTTTAGTATCTTTTGTTAAAGAAAAATTGATTATCGTACATCTAGCTGTTAACAATGTTTAATTGTCCTGCGAAGTTCGCAAAACACGCATTGGGCGTTAGAAATTTGCCAATATGGAGGTCCAAGGTTTGGGTTTTAAATTGCAATGGTGAGAAGATAAAGTTGGGTGAAAGGTGTTTTCTTAGATATTATAAAGGAGATGAATACGTGAGACCACACAACCAAGTCTCCCAACATGATGAGTTCTTAAGTTGTGCCGCATGCCACAAGGTGTGTCGCTTTGAGCTTAGGACAAAGGATGCATGCAGGACCTACCATGATGTAGCTACAAGGGAAAATCGAACTTGCTCTAACACGATACCTGCCCGGTAAGTTAATGTTGATCAGCCACCTAGAACTTAAATTTAGTTAACTGATTTGTTAGGATCCATAACTAACCTGCTCATTTTGTCTCCCTTTTTAATTTCTTTTAGATTGAAATTTTATTTTGGTTTAATTTTTAATCTATGGCTTTAATCCATTTTTTATGTTACGTCTGTAGATAGTCAGCTATATCCATCATTTCAAGACTTCTTAAATTTAAAAGATTTTCAATATACACTTTCCACTTTGTTGGAGTTGAAGTGGCCACTTTTAATTGTGTTTTAAGTTCTGCTTGTTTTGAACACAACAGCCTGATTTGTGTTAGATTATGTCTCCATTGTTTTGTTCGTCGTAAGTACTTCAAACGTGACTCCTCTCTATTAAAGTAAAATATATTTTCTTAATCGAACAACTCATATTGATTTGGAAAATATAACTTTAGGAATTTTTTTAAGGTATCTCAAAGTTTCATTTGTTCATAGCATTTCTTTTAGTTCTGTATTTTCAGAGTCCTAGCTTTCTAGTGTCTAGACAATTGTAGAGACTTTAATATAGGAAAATTAGGTTGTAGGACCTTTTTGCTTATATTTAACATGTTTAGGAACTTTAATACGCCATATGTTGGACTTTTTCTAGAAAAATGTGAAAGCATGATGGTTTACATAGTTTTATTACTAAAAAATTATAATAAAAAAACTTGGTTATTCTTGCCAGAATTTTCATATCATTGTACACAACATTCACATGATTACAAATTATGTGAATGTGATATGGATTCTTGTGCTGAGTTGTCAAAAAAAAAGTGACAAGTATTGGGGGTTATAACCAAAATCTAAAGAGGTGACTCTAACTTTAGCCACCTTGTGTATATTTTTTGGCTATAATTGTGTGAGGATGAGATTTAGATGTTCAATCATAAGCCAAAGTTTCTTCAACCTCAAGTGCAGGGTACTAAGATTACAATTCATGGCGCAGGGCAAAGAAAATTCTCTCTGTCTTTTTCTTTGTACTTCCATTATTTGTTTTAATAAAAAAAAAGTTAACATTCACTGAATGGTCAAAAAATTTATTTTATATTAAACAAATATATTTTTTTTGAACAAATTTAGTTTTCCAAAAACTTTATATATGAATGTTAAAAAACAACTAAACAAAAATGTGTTTTTAAATAATTTTTAAGGCTAAATGTTTTTCAGTTATTATATGAAATCAAATGATATATGAAATTAATTGTTAAGTACAAAAGAAAAAATAAATAAAAATTGAAACCTTGGGTTGGGTTGGATTGCGACCTTGGGTTGCCCCACCCACCCTGTTGAGAAATCACAACAAACCTTTACCTAAGAATTTGTCACCACAATGGGTGGTGTCTAACAGAGCCCTCAACGATCTCTCCACCTGAGTGCATCAGACTTTTTAATACAAATTTCATTAGCAATACAAAATTTTAAAACACTAATGTGTATTCAAGATTTCTAAGAAGATAAAGCTAGAACAAGTAAAAAGACAGATGCATAAGCAATTAGGTGCATTTGCATAGAAGTTAGTACACCCTTTGCATCCACAGTCCCCAAATTTGCACATTTGACATTCGAAACAAACGCAAAATGTGCAACCTTTGCAGTTTGTTTTCTTGGGGCATCCGCTATGTCATCTTGAGCTTCTCTCCCCAAGATCGTCACATGTCTCCCTTAAATAAACAAAATACACATAAAGCGGGCCATACTTATGTGATTATGAATCCTTAGAAATCGACTAATTAAATTAAAGTTTTAGATAAGTAGATTAACCTACCTGCCCGATATCATGTCATGGCAAGTCCGGCCGAGTAGCTGCATCATGATAGAACCTACATGTATCCTTTGACCGAAGTTCAAGTCGACACACCTTGTTGCAAGCACTACAACGCAAGAACTCACCACAATGGGAGATTTGGTTGTGCGGTCTCACGTATTCATCTTCTTTATAGTGTCTCAGAAGACATGTTTAACCTAACTTTTTCTTCTCACTATTGCAATTTAGAACCCAAACCTTCGACCTTCAGTTTGGCATGTTTGTACTACTTGTGGCATGTTTTGCAAATCTTACAGGACACTTAAACAATGCTTTCAACCAAGTACCATATTTAAGTTTTTATAACAAAGTATATATATATATATATATATATATATATATATATATATATATATATATATATAAAAGAAAGTGGGTGTGTAAAGGAGTTTGATCATGTATCAATTTCAATTTTGGTTGCAATAGCAAGTGGCGGAGATGGTGCCATCGTCATCTATTCTCAGGATGCCCACGGAGTCTCCAAGCCTGTTGTTTGTGCAACCGCATGCTATTTCAATGTAATGTGGTGATCTCACTATGATTTGCCGAACAAAGGCACTCAATTCCTCATTGGAAAAAATAGTCTTAGCTCCTCCTCCGGTTGTTTGTGCATCCAAACACAATTCAGTTACAAGTTGAAAAAACCGTAGAAGTTTGGATACTAAATTTTGTAAAGAATCTTATTAATTCCCATAGTTTCAAAAATATAAAATCGAACCATGCTTGTAATTCTTTCAATTTGTAACTGAACTGAACCGAGACTAACTTTTCCAATGAGGAATTGAGTGCCTTTGTTGGGCAAATCATGGTGAGAGCACCACATTACATTGAAATAGCGTGTGGTTGCACAAACACCCAGCTTGCAGAATATGTGGGCATTCTGAGAATCAGTGATGATGACACCATCATTGCTATTTGCTATTGCAATGATGCCTGCAATGGAGGTATGGTCAAGCTCTTTCACACATCCATTTTCCTTTTTAGTATCTTTTGTTAAAGAAAAACTAAAATATGGTTCTTTTGGCTGTTAACAGTATTTAATTATCTTGCGAAGTTCGCAAAAATGCATTAGATGGTAGAAATGTGCCAAAGTGGAGGACCAAGGTTTTGGTTTTAAATTGCAATAGCGAGAAGATTAAGTTGGGTGAAACATGTTTTCTTAGATATTATAAAGGAGATGAATATGTGAGACCACACAGCCAAGTCTCACACTGTGATGAATTCTTATGTTGTACCGCATGCCACAAGGTGCGTCGCTTTGAGCTTAGGACAAGGGATGCATGAAGGACCTACCATGATGCAGCTGCAAGGGACATGATTCCGAGCAATGAAGTTCATCTACTCCATCTAAAACTTGAATTTGGTTACTTGATTTTTTAGGATTTATGATCATACAAAACCTTTGTATTTTACTTAAGGTGGACATGTGAAAACATCGAGGAGAGGAGCTTGAGAACACACGGTGGATGTCGCAGGAATAGCAAGTTCAAAGGTTACGAGCATTGCGTGTGTTTTGGATGTCAAATGTGTAGATTTGAGGACTGTGGATGTCAAGTGTGAGCTGATTTCTCACGTAATTAACTGCCATCATATTTTACTTGTTCTAGGTTAATCTCTTTAAACATATTCGATAAACAATTGAGTGTTTTTAGGTTTTGTTAACTTTTCTTAATGTTATGCTTGACCATATATCACTACAAATTAAAGGATCTTCATGGAGGCGAACTTCACAGCCTTTGATCCTCACTGAAGGTATGGTGTGTCACTAATATACCTGTGAAGATCTTGGAAAATGGGTGTGGGTAAACTCCGCATATCTTACATCTTACATCTTACGGAGGGGTTATCTATAGAAGCATCAAGGGATGCGAAAATTGTGGTCATACAGTTGTAAATTCTGCAACGAATTAGCGACAAGATTTTCACCGCTGAGTTAAATAAGCGGCTGTTCTTTCTGTCAGTGATATTTTTCCCCTGAAAGCTAGGGTTTTACATACGGAGTCCTCTTGAATTCCAACTTTGATTGGGCGAAATTAAGGAATGTTCTTGTAAAATTTTGGGTTAACTGTTATTTTTTATTTCTGTTCCATCTTTTTCTGATTTATCCTCGTAAAGTACAATTGATTTTTGTTTCATATCTGCTGAGACAATGTCCATAAAAATTGATGAAGTTACAAAAAAATGATGAAATTGGGGATGTTTTGATTCCAATGTGATTAGGTTAATTATTGTTGTTTGTGTGTTTATGAACAGTGATCCATAAAATACTATAAAAAGTTACAAGAAATTGATGATGATTAAGACAAGTTACCAATGTATCTTAGCTAACACAAAGAATTGGGATATGACTTTTTGTTGCAGCTTCTG
This sequence comes from Helianthus annuus, assembly GCF_002127325.2. NCBI lineage: Eukaryota > Viridiplantae > Streptophyta > Magnoliopsida > Asterales > Asteraceae > Helianthus > Helianthus annuus. Next base: position 150,500,748 of record NC_035437.2, on the reverse strand, counting down.
ATCCCACAATTTGTTCAGTTTTGATTGAAGAATAACAAGTTTTTTATGTTGATATCTGTTGATGCACTTAGTGTGGATGCGGCTCGGTTCGGTTCGTCACGGCTCATCGAGTGTCTAGACTTAACATCCTCCTGTTAAGTAATGTGAATGGAAATTGTGTGCAGACATTGGAACAGTTGGATTGGAATTAACATCGAAACAGAAATGTCTTGGAATGATGTACACATCATTGAAACAGGGAATGGCATTTGGGCTGGACATCATGATCGAAACAGGGATGTTGGTTTGAGATGAAATTAACGAAACACATAAAAGGAATTTGAACTGGATCGAAACACATGGGACTTTATGTAATCGTAATCGACCTATTTTGATAATGAAGTAATGTATGTCTTGGTGTGTGTTTCGATGAGTGATATAATGACAATTATATCCCTTTTTTGATATGTATAGTTTAGTTTCTTCATGTTTCGATGTTCCTCTGTTTATTTCGTTATGTTTCGTTGTAAAGGTGCTTGTTTCGTTGTATTGGTCTCTGGTGTGTGACTATAAATACAAGAGACCTCCCCTGTTCTAAAAAAGAGAGCACACCCAAAGAGTATTGAGAGCATTCTTGTTGCATTTTGTACTGTTACTCTGCTGGAATAGAGATTGAGCTTTAAACAGTGAAATATTTCTTGTGTTTGTGTGTTCTTGGGCTTGATTTGCACATAATCGAGGATTCCGCACTTGGTTATTGTGTTAAACAACAAGGATGTTCTAGATCCTCCTCTACGGACCTACAAGTGGTATCAGAGCTTTGACTCTATTCCTTGTTGAAAATCAAGCTTTATTTGGATATTTGAGTGATTTTCAAGCGTTTATTGAGGTATTCTTGTTCAAAAACTGAAAACCCACTTGTTTTCATGATAAAATGGTCTAAACTTGTTAAAATGATGTTGTTTTGTGAAAAGTTTGGTTGAAAAATTGTCAAATCGGTTGAAGATCTTCAAAATCTGCATTTTAGTGTGTTTCGGGTGTTGAGTTTTTGAGTTTTGTATTTTCCGGCGAAAATTTTGGCTCGAATTGTTGTCGTCTCATTGGTTGACCTGCACACTGCATACTGGTGGTGGTGGAGCAGATATCTTTTTTTGTCTCTCTGTGTTTTTCAGTGCTTGTCTCTCTGTCTTTTTATATCATCTTCGAAACAGATCTACATCGGAACAATATTTTAAAGTAAGAGTCATCGAACACACCTTAAAACAAAAATCATTTGTTTCGAAAACTCATTTAAACGAAACAGAAGATGGTTTGACAGTCGCATTCCTATAGAAACACATATAATATGAAGTTCCTTATATTCCTATCGAAACACACTTAACTTTTAAGGTTCCTTTTATTCCTATGGAAACACACATTTTGTCGTCTTTTGAGCTCTTCATCGAAACAAGGCTGGTTCTATAATATTATATCTATTTCGATAGATGTTGAAACAAAAGACAAAAGGTTCTTTGTTTTGAAATAGAATTCAGGCCTTTTTAAATCACAACATTAACGAAACACCCAATTTAAATTCCTTGTTTCGATAAGAATTCACTAATTTCTATTTCAATATACCAAATATCAATTTCAAACCTTTTAACAACCTGTTTCGATAGAAACCATTTTAATTAGTTCTATTTTCATCAACAGTCTATTTCGATAGAATATATATCATTCTCAAAAATCTATTTGGATAACTTTAAGATTATCCATCTGTTTCGATAGCTTTTGAAAAGGTGTGTTTCGTTGGACCATCTCAAAGTCTGTTTCGTTCCTTTTGGTTTCAAAACTCTATTTCGTTTCATAATCATCTCATTCACTAACAATTTTCTTTACAGTTAGTAAGTTTATAGTAGCCACATCAGTCCCCTGTTCTTAGTCAAGATGACTACAAATCTTTGGGGTTGGATTCAAGAGTCAAGCACAAGTAGCAATTCTCCACAAAATAGTTCCGCCACATCGTGGGTTCAATTTCTCATGCCGTCGCAATCCGCAAGCTTAGACATGATCCACTCATGTAAGACCTTTATCCTTATTTGATAATTCATATTGTATGTAATGCATTTAACATGTCATTAAACGAAAAACATGGACAAAAGATGATTTATATAAAGTTCAAACCTTTGAACGAGGTTTACTAACGTTTCAAAACCGTATTGTTAACACAACCATAATTAACATCAAAACATATAAACCATATTTACAAAAGTTTGATAACACAACACTAAAGTGTTTTGTGACAAAAGTAATTCTATTCATTTACGGAAGCTTCTTTACGCGTGTGTTCGGTTCTCTAACATAGCTTGATCTTCATCCACAAGTTTGCACAGTTACCTATGACCAAAATCATCCAAAACATTAGTTAGTGGAATTTATAATATGAATTAACAAGTTCTAAATGTCAAAACACATCAAAAACAAGCTTTTTCAGTTCTAGCATGCTGTCGTGGGCCGCGACAGGGGAGAGCTAGGCTCTCGCGGGTCGCAAGCCCTGTCGCGTGTCGCGCAGGCCGCAATTGTTTCTGTCGCGTGGCGCGACAAAAACCATTTTCTAGCACATTTAGTTTGAAAACCCACATTTTCCCAGCTCAACTATATTTTACGAAAACGATCATAACATCTTCGTTATTGATCCAAACTAGGTCACATTTCTTCCTACGTGATCGTAATTCGATATTCTACAACATCGAATTAAAATCCAATATTCACATGAACAATTTTTCTTAATTTAAACCCTCGGCTTATATGAATTTTCATAATTATTCAACCCGTTCAAAAATTTTGAACCATAAACTTCTTTTATGACTTCAAACCTTCTATAAAACAATACCCATCAACATACTTATACTTACGACACATTATATGTAAAACTCAAGTGCCGTTATCAAAGTGCATACCTCCTATTTGACCCTTTTAACTTAGCGACATATATCGTTTTAACTCACCAAAGTTCAATACCTTGGTGATTTTGACCCGTTTGATTTCATTAGCGAAACCCATCGCCTTATTATAATCAAACATGTATTATTCGGTTCAGTTTGACTCATTTAAACATTTAAGTGGAATCCACCACTTTTAACCTTTATATCTTATCGAAATTTATAATTATTCTTGTCCGATTACTACATACGAAATCCTTCGCTTAGTAATAACCAAACATCATAACTACGTAATTATTATTCAAGCAACTAAACATCAAATAATAATGAGATTTTACGAAGCGTATAGCCGCGTACCTTTTAAAGTTTTCCTTTCAAATGGTTATCCGATCCTCCTTGATTACTTGAGGTTCAACCCAAATTTCCTATAAAATTCAATTCGGACACTTCCCTTAGAACTTATAATTCTATATTCAACATCAAATGCTTTCAACTTAGTCGAATAAGTGATTCTTTCAACATTCTCACTTATTTCAAGTTCATTCAAGCATTTTATCAAACATGTTATGTGCATAATCATTACAATAACATTACTATGTTCATAAGTAATTTGTTAACCGTATCAAATAATTTTTGTCATATTCATATGACATGAATACCATAACCAACACTTGAAATTACATCATAACAATCAAATAACTTCAATTATCCTAATGATTCAATTGGTCGTCACAAAACTCATATAACCCAATTTCACTTAATTCTCATCTAGCGTTGATTCCTAAACTTGTAATCATCCTAATTTAACCATAATATCAAGAAATCTTTCAAGAATTTCATTCATGAGAATTCATAACAAATCAAAGTTTTACCAAAGATCAAAATTGAGCATACCTTTTGATCTCCTAAGATTGATGATCAAGAATTTAGCTTAAGATTGATTCCTAATCGAATTCCCTTTTTAATTTTTGAAGTAATTGAGTGAATTAGGGTTTTTGATGATGAAGAACTCTTGTACAGGGGTTTGGTTGATCTGAGCTTCACTTGTACGCAAGAGGTGTGAAGTTTGTAGTTATCCAGTGTTTTTAAAACACTTGTTTCAAATTGACCAACTTTAGTCCCTCTAATTTGTAATTAATATCAATTAGTTATAATCCTTTGATTCCTCATCTTTTATGACAAGATTATTAACTAGGTTAGTTATTCCTACTTTTAAATCTCACTATTTTATTTTTCAATATATATATATATATATATATATATATATATATATATATATATATATATATATATATATATATATATATATATATATATATATATATATATATATATATATATATGGGACCGCTAAAATGAAAACCACCTCCAGTTGTAAGAACCACGAGAACCAGTTCCTAACCATTAGATCAACATGATGGATGGATGGATGGTTGAGATTAAAAGTAACAAAAATGAATATGTGCTTAATCAGTTGGAAGAAAGATGGTTCCTCCAGATTTCAGGTTTTGCAATTAACTTCAATTATGTGCTTAATCGTTACCTACATAGACATAGGTGTTAATTTCGATTAATTAATTGTGATAACCAACGACTAAGTACTCCGGTCAATACATAACGGGAGGTTATCGAATGATTATCAGTTATAATTTACAAACCCTAACCCCATGTCAAATATATCCCAATTACTAGAACTCTCAGGAACTGAATGCTTAGAAATTAAGGTTTAAATAAACGTAACTGTTTACAATCAAGAAGTCAAATCAATGGTGAAAAGCATTGAATGCTTAGATCACCAAGTAAAACGATTGTGTTAACACATATTATCAATCAACTTATAAAAACCCTCCATCCGGAGGAAACCACAAAAAGTTTAGCCGCTCATCTCGCACGAAGAATCTTCAAAAGCTTGAATTGATGAAGAAATCATGGTTGAGTCGGTGATTGAATGGAGAATCTTGATGGAATTGGATGAAAGAAGCCTTGAGAATCGAGTGCCTTGATGCCTTTGTTCAATGATGAATGATAGATAATAATCCCCTTCTTTTCAAACCCTAATATATGCCTTTGAAGCCTCAATTTCATGTTTTTTAACTTCCCAGGTCGTAACTCGTAGCTTACAGTTTATAAATTATGTCTACACATTGGACTCAAACCGTACGAGTGGTAACTCGTAAGCTACGGTCGTGTGTAACTTGGCCCTTCTTTGCTGGAATATGCAACTCGTAAGCTACAGGTTGTAACTCGTAGCTTACAGAACAAAGGTTCTGTCCAAAAACACCAAACACCACTATGACTCGTAAGCTACGAGTTCTCACTCGTAGCCTACGATCGTGACACCTTCTCTTCTTTTCTTCTTTATGCATAACTTTCAACAATTACAAAAGAACCCCTGTACTTTGTGTGACAAACCTCATAATTCCATGTATCCGTACAATTTATTAATGATAATTAAAGTGCTTGATGACTGTGCTGAATCATTTAACTGCTTTCTGATTTCTTTGTTATACTTACATGTGCTTGTTAACACTAGTAGTGTACGGAAAATTTACTAATAGTCCGGTATGCTTTCCTAAGTGTTGAAAAATAAAAATGTCACTAAAAATATTATAAGAGACACCTTACGGATTAATTAAGCACTTTACGGAACAACACCCAACTGAACAACCGGACTTTACCCGGAACACAAAAATATTGTCAAACACATTGTTCTTATTTTTCTGAGGTAGTTAGGGTCCCCGAACACCCTAACACACTATATATTTAATAACACACCATAACACACTAACTAAATACTTGATTTCCAACTATATCCCTAACCACCCATTACAACCCAACTAGACACCCCCCCCCCCTTTGGGACGGTTACATGGGGTCTCCCACCCCATGATTTTCTTGACTATTTTATGGGATACGCTATGTACTCTTAAGACATAGTAACCATTAGACAAAGAGGAGTTGGGAGATTATAAGAATAACCAAAGGGACTTGACTACACTCATCACCACCATCACAACACATTCAAACTTCTCTGTCCCTCTCTCCTTGGGTTCGGCCATGAGCCACCACACCCACCATCATCATCATCATCCAAGCTCATTCATGCAATCCACATACTTCCAAGGGTGTTAGTGATCATACAAACAAGCTTGGTGTGTTGGGAAGCTCAAGGACCTCTCTCATCTTCTTTTAACCACCACTTTTCTACACTTGAACTCCCCTAGCCTTGAGCTAGTGGTAAGAACTTAGATCTTTGCTTTTTACATCTTGTTTAAGTGGTTAATAATGTTTAATGATCAAAATGATAAGAACTCTAATGAATCTTGTGAAGAAGTATAGAACATAAACTAGTTGGTGATAAAAGTATGGTTAAAAGATGAAGAAATTATGATATTCACGTGTTGTGATGATTGTTGGTTGTTGTTACTTATGTAGTTGATGGATCATCATATGGTCTTGCTAAATCATGATTAAAAACATGATCTAGCAAGATGAGAAAGTTAGAAATGTGTAGGATGATGGAATCATCCACACATAAACTATGAACTTGAATAAATAAATGTTTTCTTGTAAAAATAAGATCAAAGTAGGTTACAATCTTGTAGATCTAAAGATCCATGAGTGGTTTCTCAAAGGAACCAAGTGAAAAATATAAGTTTCAATAAATATTGGACCTTACAAAAACTAATCACATTTTTTGGTGGAAAAACAAGTGTAGAAACACTTGTGTAACTAGAAACTGTCATGAAGAAATATTTTTAGAAAATATGGTGGAAGTTGTAAACACTTAAAGTCTTTGAAAATAAAGTTTTTAAAGAACTAATCACATTTTGGAAGGTAACAAGACTTACTAAGTATGCTAGTAAGTTACTACATATTTTCATAAATATTTAAGTTCATGAGTTTATAGTTTATGCTTGTTTTTGACAAGTTTGGTAAATAGAGATTGTGTGTTGATGATTGAGAATTGTTTGAATGAATTTTTGAAAAGAAAATGATATGCTAGTAAGCATGGACACCTCCATTTACAAAGGAAACTCTGACGAAATTTTCTAAAATCCCAACACTTAGAAAATATTTTTCTAAAACAAGCGTTATGAGTGTATTTTATAACTTGCTTTTCGAATATAAACTTCGCCATAATTTTTGTAACAAAACACCAAGTATCGGAGGTTGACTTTCGTAAATAAAATTTGATAAATATATATTTAAAATATATATTGTATACTAAAACTCTTGTGTGAATATTTGTTTATTTTACCGTTATATTATTCTAGGGTAAAATAATATATAACTTAACAAAATGCGTTGACGTTTAAATTTTGTGATATGTGATAAAAGTAATGGGTAGATAAACCATACGTGTTGTGCATGAGAAATTGATTGTTATCTGTACCTTATTAGGACGTGCTTGATTTCCTGATTATTAGAGTAACTAATCTAACCGAGCAAACCGAGGTGAGTTCACACTTTTCTACAAAGCATGGTAAATTCCCGGTGGGAATGGGAACGGGCTCAAGAATAGGGATTCCTCGTCCTTTCCTTTGGGACGCGTTCAGGAATGTGAATTCCTCGTCCTTGGGACGTACTTAGACTTACTGGACTAGAACTCTATCAGCGAAATCCCTCCCTTTTTGTATCGACTTAATCACCGAGGCTATGGCGAGCGGGTGATTAGTTAATAGCGCTATTAGGTTTAACAAACCTCACACCGTGCCAGTCGGACGGGCGCGTACTAATGGACTATGGCACGTCGGTGATGATAGACACCGACGCTAGGGCATAATTAATTTTCGTTAGTAGTCGATATGATAAAAGACTCTGGTAGTTTAAATAATGGGGTAGCCCCCACGGCCGGAGTGCCGGGCTCGATAGCCAGGAAAGGTGGACATGGGATGGTTAACTGGTAAACGTTTTCGAACTATGGAGTAACCCCCACGGCTGGATAGCTGATTAAGATTAAACTACGTTTTTGGAAACAACCCTAAAATGGACAACCAACCGTGAACTCACTCAACTTTGTTGTTGACTCGTTATTACATGCTTTGCAGGTCGCTAGATGCTATGGGGCTTGCACATGGAGGTGGTCGTTGTGGGATGCGAACCGTTATGCCCCGTACTCAATAAAAAAACTTTATGAACTTATGAAACTTATGTTTTGGGTCTTTAAACTTATGAACTACGAACTTATGTTTTGGTTTAACGTCTTATGCTTCCGCTGTTTAAATTGAACTTGGTTAACTTCCTTTTGGTCACCAATTGTATTGTGGTTGGTTTTATTTACTTAAATACGTTGTTCAATATGATTGGTGGCTCGATCCTGGTCATGTAACGCCTCCAAGCGGTGATACTCCGCATGGTGGAATTTGGGGGTGTGACACTTTGATTCTTCAATCTCCTATCATATGTAAGCATAACATAACTTTCAACTTAGTACCGAATGACCCCTCAACTTTTGTTCTTCTTATTTTTTCCATACTTGAGCATATAATAACTTTCCATAAATTGCCAAATGCCCCCTGAACTTTATTATTCCTTGATTTTTGCCCATATAAGATCCACACAACTTTCATAAATTACCGAATTAGTCCCCAAACTTCACTCTTTCACACTCGTGCGCTTTTGTATCACCCGAACAAGCTTTAACATCCATTCTTGAGCTGTTATATCCCATCTAATGCTCATAACTTCGTCTTTAATCATCGTAATTGCACCGAATTACATGTTTTACCTGAAAAACACCAAATTCTCATAGTCACTTCATTCCAAGCAAATAAACACATCAAATACACATAAATCATTATATTTAAGCACTCTTAAGCTCGGGTTTCACCCTCTCCATCACATTCCCACACTTGTCTTTGCTTGTCCCCAAGCAAACCAACTAGAACTAATCACCATAGCAACAACACCTCTAAACTCCCTAACCGATTCAACCTTCAACCTGTTCAGTCCCAAGTCATACCCATCCCATAGACTGACACAATCGAGATTGACAGTTTGACAAGCAAGTGATGCAATTTCAAAAACTTAAGACTTGTCTATCTAAAACTAACATGTTTACAATTAAACACATGCTACACACCCCTCACAATGTACTCTCCTCTCGGGTTAATATCTGGACTAGCGTGTAATGTGCTAGTATATAAAACACTCAAAAAGCAAACCTGAAATCCTGCAATCACAGGCTTGTATGTCAATCGCACCTCCACTGTATCGTCTAACACGGCACATATCAAAAGGACTTTTGGGTTTTGGGCTTAGGGTAAAGGTAGGAAAATAGTTTAGGTTCTTTTTCTTTTCTAATTGGCTCGCAAACAATAACTAAACCGTGATAACTTTATTCAAACAATAATTTACTAAAACTATTGGGTTGGTTTCTACCCCAGAACATATACGATATTCACAATACTTCTATTTTTTTGTTCTTTTCTTTTCATTTTCCACATATTTTTCTATTTTTCTTTTTCTCTTTTTTTTTCTTTTTTTGATAGCAATATCATCACGGTCGGTTTTTCACAATAGACAATGGGCGAACAAACAAAAGATAGTTAGGCTCAACAGGGCTACTAAGGAAAATTGGTGAATAACACGAAAGAAGCACAAACACAAAAGGTGTAACAGGAAAGTCCTAATGCCTTTATCATCTATGTGCACATGTCAAATCCACAGTCTTAGCATGCATCAAATTACACAAGTTCTAACACAGAAAAACACGTAGCCTGCACTCAACAAATGAATTCATCATATAATGTATCCTATCCGTCTACAGGCTCAAGATCTCACCAAGAAAAGGTAGAAAGGTTGATGACATGTAGCATATGCAATTAAAACATGTAACCCCTAGATAGACATCTCTTTTCAACTCATTTCCTATAAAAACACTTGTCAAACCTACTCTCATGAAACTTAAAGGAACAACCATGACAAGGGACTAATCTAGTCTACTACCGGTAAGAAGCCCATTAGGGATTGAAACTTTAGGTTTTCGTAACCAATTAGCTTGTTTAAGGCGATGAAAAATTTTCAAAATTTTCAAAATTTTTAATTTTTTCATTTTCATTGATTTCAATCACATTTCAATCTCTACAAGCTTTATCCACGAATCCCTTCCCGGGCTCCCACATCCCCACACTTGGGATACATTGTCCCCAATGTATGGTGCTTTTAAAATGTAACCAAACAAACCAAACGGCTAACTCTTAAAACAAATAACTAAGCACACTCCCATAACACACTAAAGTTTTAACACCACCAAAAACAAAAACACATCGAAACAGGATAGAGAAACACATGCACCTGATCAGAAACAAGTGAGTGTCTGTAGCGGTGTAACCGCTGTGATCAAGACTGGAAAATACGCATTCAATATAACATTTTATGATGTCTCATCGGGGATGTTACAAAACATCCCCCACTTGAATCATTGCCTCCGCGAAGATAAACACATAGAAACCAGTCAAAACACAACACACCAAACGAAACCAAAACGAAATACAATACTCTACATCCTCGGGCTGCCTCCCGAGAGCGCTAAGTTTAAGGTCTTCAGCCAGAGCGTACCTGATGTTCAAGGTGGTTCAGCTTCACGTTTTCCCTCCCATGTCTCTCCGTACATATCCATGCAGTTTTTAGGGAGGGTCACTGTTTCACTTCGGTTGGGGTTAACTACAGTTTCATTACCGCATCTAGACCCACCATTAGGTGGTTTTCCTCCGCCAAATGGCCTTCTCACACTTGACTTCTTCACACGATATCCACTCTCCTCTAACCTGTCCTTTGTCACACTTGAATCATGTTCATTAGTAGCAACTGTGTGACAAGCATCATTAACAGGATCGTAAGTAATAGTTTTTAAAAACACATTAAAGTACAACTTAGGATTCTTATAGCTCATGGTGACCATTCCGCTTCGACAATCAATCTGTGCGTTCGCGGTATATAGGAATGGGCGACCCAAAACTACCTACGGCTGCTCGTATGTAAGCGATGGTGCATAATCGACCACCATAAAATCAACCGGGTAGTAAAAATCGCAAAGTTGGATGACCACATTCTTCACAACCCCCCGTGGTCGTTTCAAACTCGCATCTGCGAACATGGCCATGCTATCACATGCTTGTAGCGGACCGAAGTCATACTGGTCATACAAGCTACGAGGTAACACGCTCACTCCTGCTCCATAGTCCAGCAATGCCTTGTGGATTTTGAACTTCCCAACTCTGATGGAGACAACCGGCTCCCCCAAATCGATTCCACTTTCTTCCACAACCGCTTCATTTAGACCTGCAATCACATTCGAAGCAGACAAACCATTATCATAACAAGTATTGTTAGGAACTGGATGTACCCCACTGATCAATGTGCTCCGTGCACTCTTGGGGTTTGGTTGAGTATCACTTGGCAGCTTCCCTCGTTGCTGCTTCAGCTCCTTTATCTCGGTTGCAAGTTGGGCCATTTGTGTAGTTAATGATTGCACGACCTTATCTCGCATCTCATCCTTTTGAGCACTGTTTTGTAACTCAAGCCTTTGGTTGTGTAAATCAAGTTGAATTGCTTTCAACATTTCCATCATATCATTATTCACCTGACCATTACTATGCTGGTGATTTCGTTGGAAACCCAAATTATTACCCCCTTGATAATTATTTTGGTTCCGGGGCTGGTAATATTGGTTGTTTCCTTGGAAACCCGAATACCTGTTCCCACTTCCCTGCATCATATTCACCTCATCCAGATTAGATTACCGATAATGTTAGGGCACTGATCAGCAATGTGCCCTATATCCCCACAATGACCACAGAACGGGTATGGTCCCCCAGTCTCCGGTACCTGGTCTGCAGCTTTCACTATCGAATGTCGTGCACTTCTAGAAGATTGAGCTTTCGTTTTGACGCCCTTGCGGTTCTTTCTAAATACTCCCAATCACCCTCTTCGTAATTTGTTCCAAAAATACCATTGGATATTGAATTGACGTCCCTTGCATCTTCATCTGTTAAGCCTTCGTGGAACGTATTCATAAGCTCCCACAAATAGATACCATGATGCGGACAGTTCTTGAGCATCATTTTAAAGCGATTAAACGCTTCGTGAAATAACTCACCGGGCTGTTGTCGAAACCCCCTAATATCTTTCCTGGCGTTGTTAGTGTGAAAGTGAGTATAGAATTCATCTAAAAATTGTTGCTGCATTTCATCCCATGTGAAAATCGAAGCTGACGGTAGCGAAAGGAACCATTTCTGCACTTTGTCTTCAAGTGTGAATTGGGAGAGTACCAATTTCACATCATCAACTGAGAAACCTTGGCTGCTGATTGTGTTGCAACGTGCATCATATGCAGCAATGTGTAGATATGGTTCTTCATGTGCGTGACAATGAAACTTAGGCAGACTGGATATCGATTGTGTTCGTACTTCAAACGAGCCCCCTCCTTGTAATTGCGGGATCACAACCGGTGATGGGTTGTTAGCTATAGCGGGCCTGAAGTGGCTCTCGATACCTCGAACTGGACCCTGATTATTTCGCCATGGAATACCTTCCGGAAAAATACCTGTCGGTGTAAGTTGCATGGTAGCGGTCTTATCTGACCCGGTATCTGAGGTACCGGCGGTGGTAATGGAATATCCACCACCGGCCCTCTCGGAGCAGGCTGGTGATTGAGTGGGTCAGGTTGATGATATTGCTGTGGTATCTGTTGTTGTATTGGCGTTGGTTGCACATATTGTTGATACCCCACATTCCCTTGACTGACTCTCTCGGCCGCACCCAATCCGACTGTTTGCCTCTCATAGCTACCTATATTAACCACTTGTCTGTTACTCTGATTACCCATCCAACCATCGTATTCGTCATATTCATCTTCAAAGTTATCTGCACCATCCCGTTGTTCCCGCATTGACGCTCTAAATGAAAACGGTTGTTGTTGAGATGCTTAATAATTGGAATATTGTGGTTGCAGAGGAGGTATAACTGATGAAGTAACAGGCTGACTTTGGTTCTGTGGAATGGAGGTATCATCCGCAATAATCCTCACATACGGTGGGGAATGTTGAATAATGGCCGGTTGAGTGGGTGCCTTGTACCGGACAGATGTTGATTGAGTCTAGACGGGGTGCAAGTTATCAATGTTGTGAAACAGGGATGGTAAATTTGAGTAGTTGTCGATTGAGTTGACTGTGGTGGAAATGGTATGGTAGTGTTTGGTGAAGGGTGGGTAGGTGTTGGTGAGAATTGTTGTTGTGGAAGTGGGTTTTGCGGTTGTTTCTCCAGAGTCGATGAGTTCTCCATTGTCTTGAGTATTGATGCTCGTGATTGAAGAATCCTGTTCTCACGATGTAGTACTCTCTTTGTATGCTTCACTGTCCTCTCGATCTCCGGGTCGAACACTAATGGTGATGATTTCCCGGAATTCCGAGTATGATGCATACACTTCCTAGATCACCTGCACAAACAAAAACAAGAAAACCTCGCGTAAATCCGAACAAAACAGAACAAATTAAAAAGACACTATTTTTGGATTTTTTTTGTATATTTAACTAACTAGAACTTAACACTAAGCACTTTGCGCACTCCTCCCCGGCAACGGCGCCATTTTGATGTCTGTCGTTACTGACATGCAAAAACCTATTTAAACTATTAGTATAGAATAAGCAGGGTATCGAACCAAGGGAGGACTGTGGAAAGTGTCGTAATGAAAAGGATTGATTAACTATTACTGAATTGAGAAGTCAGTTTGTTTGATTATGTGAGAGAACTAAATTAACGAGTAAAAAGTGTGATTTAAATAAGTAGGAAGAAAGATGGTTCCTCCAGATTTCAGGTTTTGCAATTAACTTCAATTATGTGCTTAATCCTTACCTACATAGACATAGGTGTTAATTTCAATTAATTAATTGTGATAACCAACGACTAAGTACTCCGGTCAATACATAACGGGAGGTTATCGAATGATTATCAATTACAATTTACAAACCCTAACCCCATGTCAAATATATCCCAATTACTAGAACTCTCGGGAACTGAATGCTTAGAAATTAAGGTTTAAATAAAAGTAACTGTTTACAATCAAGAAATCAAATCAATGGTGAAAAGCATCGAATGCTTAGATCACCAAGTAAAACGATTGTGTCAACACATAATATCAATCAACTTACAAAAACCCTCCATCCGGAGGAAACCACAAAAAGTTTAGCCGCTCATCTCACACGAAGAATCTTTAAAAGCTTGAATTGATGAAGAAATCATGGTTGAGTCGGTGATTGAATGGAGAATCTTGATGGAATTGGATGAAAGAAGCCTTGAGAATCGAGTGCCTTGATGCCTTTGTTCGATGATGAATGATAGATAATAACCCCCTTCTTTTCAAACCCTAATATATGCCTTTGAAGCCTCAATTTCGTGTTTTTTAACTTCCCGGGTCGTAAGCTACGAGTTAGGACTCGTAGCTTACAGTTTATAAATTTTGTCTACACATTGGACTCAAACTGTAAGCTACGAGTGGTAACTCGTAAGCTACGGTCATGTGTAACTTGGCCCTTCTTTGCTGGAATATGCAACTCGTAAGCTATAGGTTGTAATTCGTAGCTTACAGAACAAAAGTTCTGTCCAAAAACCCCAAACACCCCTATGACTCGTAAGCTACGAGTTCTCACTCGTAGCCTACGATCGTGACACCTTCTCTTCTTTTCTTCTTTATGCATAACTTTCAACAATTACAAAAGAACCCTTGTACTTTGATTCTTCAATCTCCCATCATATGTAAGCATAACATAACTTTCAACTTAGTACCGAATGACCCCTCAACTTTTGTTCTTCTTATTTTTCCATACTTGATCATATAATAACTTTCCATAAATTGCCAAATGCCCCCTGAACTTTATTATTCCTTGATTTTTGCCCATATAAGATCCACACAACTTTCATAAATTACTGAATTAGTCCCCAAACTTCACTCTTTCACACTCGTGCGCTTTTGTATCACCCGAACAAGCTTTAACATCGATTCTTGAGCTGTTATATCCCATCTAATGCTTATCACTTCATCTTTAATCATCGTAATTGCACCAAATTACATGTTTTACCTGAAAAACACCAAATTCTCATAGTCACTTCATTCCAAGCAAATAAACACATCAAATACACATAAATCATTATATTTAAGCACTTTAAAGCTCGGATTTCACCCTCTCCATCACAACCCACAGTAGGCGCTCACCAAAGTGTTTAACAGCTCCATATGTTCCTTTGCCACCTCAACACTCACTTTCGAGAAACTTGAAGTGTCTAGCCGAACTGTGTTTGAATTAGTTAGTTGACCAGCGTTGACTGTTGATGAAGCGTTTCCATAACAGGCTTGTTGTTGACCTCTGTAGTTTGGATCAAGAAACGATGGTACTCCAGTAGACTGATAGCTTTGCTCTGGGGCAGCTGGTTTTGGTGTTCCATACATATTAGTGTCAAAAGCCGTTTGAAGCGGAGCATGTTGAGCAGGTCTCGGAACAGTGCTGGTACCTCCACAATTTCCATAGTACATATCCGGATTTTGTGGTACCGACACTCTTTTTGCCTTCCTGATTTCCTCTTGATTCTTGTTCTCCAGGAGTTGAATGAAATCATGGATGTTGGTTGTAGCTAGCGTGCCATTATACTTTAGAATTTCCAAGAAACCATTCCATTGAACTGGCAATGCATCGGCAAACTTTGTGACAACCTCTTCCGGAGTTACCACTACTCCAAAATTACCCATTTCACTCAGCAGATGATAATATCGACTTGTAAGATCTCCCAGTGACTCCCTTTCCATACATATGAAGCCGTCGAATTCCTTTTTGAGCAGATCATGTCTCAGTTTGCGTGACGATGCATTTCCGTGACCTCTCGCCTTCAATGCATCCCATAGACCTTTTGTGGTTTTGAATCTCACAAACTGATGATAAATATCTTTGTTTAAGGCTTGAGTTAGAATTGAATATGCTTTCTTTTCTAAATCATATGCCTTTTTATCTTCGGAAGAAAGATCTCTAAACATTGCAGCATTTGAACCGGCTTCTTCAAGTGCTTGATTGAATTCTGTGGTAAAAGATAACCATAACTCCGTGTTTTGCCCAAGAACATACGTATGAAATCTTTCTTCCCAACCATGATACTCGTTCATATGCATCAGTTTCGGTGGACGATTGTTACTACCGGTTTCACTTTTGCTCAGAAGAAGACTTTGTATACTTTGGTTATGGTTAGTAACAAGTGCCCACTGGTTTGTCGTAATAGGAGTCATTTGTGCTGATGACGAGGTTGTGGGAGACTGAGCCAATGAAGGTACTAAACCTTTACCCGTATACATATCCGCATTAGGATCCGGTTTCCAACCCCACCAGTCGGAAATCATTTTGAATTTTTATAAAAACACAAACTTGTAACTTATGACTAAATTACAAGTTTACAAGTCTTGTAATTTATGACCCAAAAAGACTTCTGTGACAAAGCTTGTCAACCTACGAAGCCTTAAGGCCCAATAAAAAATTAATTCTACAAGACTTAATTAACTAAGATGGCCCACGAAGAATTGATATCAGACTATGTGATGGGCCATGAAGACTTGTTGAGATATACTGTTGATGACCCACGAAGCTTTTGAAATCAACTAACAGTGAATACGGCACAATAACAAAGTTGTGAAGCCCAATATTAATTCTACAAGACTTAAACCAATCAGACAAATAACCATAAACCCTTGATCCACTACGACAGTGAATACGGCCCAATAACAAAGTTATGAAGCCCAATATTAATTCTACAAGACTTAAACCAATCAGGCATATAACCACGAACCCTTGATCCACCTTGGGCTCTTCGTCAACTGTGTTCGTGTACAGTTGTTTTCGTGCAAAGTGTAAAGTGTGGTAGGTGAGATTCCCCTTAATATAGAAACTCCTCTTTTTTGGTTTAAGGAAAGGTGGTAGCTGAACCACTAGATTTAGTTAAAAACAGATATTAAAAAAAAAAATAACAACTTTTCAGAATCCTTTTTTTAATCTAATCTGTAAAACCAGAATATTCCGGTCACCTCTTCTGGCCAAACACCTTACCGGAAAATTTTCCAAACACGATTTTGCACCAAAATTTCAAGAAAAACCTTGCACTAACATGTCTCCAAGTATATTGAAAAGGTTTTTGTGAAAATTTTATGCAAACAACAAGGTTTTTCAAAGATTTAACCCATTTTACTCTCAAAAACACATAAATTTTCTGAAAAAGGTTCAAGAACAAAGTTCGAAAACTCGACACACACGGCTCGGTTTTAATAAGGAAAAGAGCCAAGGCTCTGATACCACTTGTAGGTCCACTAGCGGAGGATCTAGTAACCTAATCCTTGTTTTATAAGCAAGACCGGTTGTGGGGAATCCAACCGGAAAGCCAAACCGAGATCGAGACACAATACAAAACAAAAGTTCAACGTTTAAAGATCAATATATTGATTCAGTAGAGTTTTGTTACAAGATCTAAACAAGAAACTCGCACAACTCTCTGATATGCTCTCAGTTCTTTGTTCTCTCTTGTGTATCTCTCTGTGTCTCTGTCTTCATTCCACTACTGTTATATGTAGGCTGCACTCGATGAAACATCTGGACCCGACGAAACCTCATGGTGAAACATAAAGGAGCCGACGAAACTTTGAGATGAAAGACCATGATGACGAAACTTCCAGGAGTTTCGTCATGCATAGCTGAAGGAGTTTCGTCATCAGCAGCAGGAGTTTCGTCGTAGAGGAATTGCTGAAGTTTCGTCATGCAGAAATTTTTAGGCCTTTCGTCAAACATATGGATGGATGGGATTTTCGTCATATGTTGAGTCGTCGTTGGACTCAAGACTTCGTCAAGTGTCAGGCCCAAACAAAAGATGTATTAGCCCAAAATGTATTAAATCAACATATGCAGTTTTCAAGCGTATGCATGCATTTGGTCAAGCTACATGATTACATCATCATGGTGATGTCATGATGATGTCAGCTTGCTACTCTTCGTGCTTCGCGTGTCGAACTCTGGAACGCATGACGGAGGAATGTCGCGACGACGGCATTGAGCCGAACCTAACCGAGTTGAACCGAACTGAGTCGAACCGAACTGAGTCGAACCGAACTGAGTTGTATCCACAGAGTGCATCAACAATCAGCAACGTAGAACTTAAATTTAGTTCACTGATTTGTTAGGATCGGATCCATAATTAACCTGCTCATTTTGTCTCCCATTTTTATTTCTTTTAAATTGAAATTTTTATTTTGGTTTATTTTTTACTCTATGGCCTTAATCCATTTTTTATGAGGTTATTGGATTTTATCACCCCTAGCTATTGGCTATTAACCGTTGCCACCCCCAACTATCACTTTGACGCCAGCCACCCCCAACTTCACACTTACTCTATTCCGTCACCATGTGATCACTAACTTTTGAGCTTGTTACTATACTTTTGGGGGTGTCCAAAGATCCCTAAAACCTTCATAAGATTCCTATAACACCCCCAAAAGTATAAAACAACATTAAAAGTTAGTGATCAGTTAACGACGTGGTGACCAAACACACTAAGTGTTAAGTTGGGGGTGACGCGCGTCAAAGTGATAGTTGAGGGTGGCAGCGGCCAATAGCCAATAGTTAAGGGTGATTAAATCCAATAACCCTTTTTTATGTTACGTCTATAGATAGCCAGCTATATCCATCATTTCAAGATTTCTTAAGTTTAAAAGATTTTCAATATACACTTTCCACTTTGTTGGAGTTGAAGTGGCCACTTTTACTTATGTTTTAAGTTCCGCTTGTTTTGAACCATAGTTATTAAAGGCGTGAAGCGCACTCTAGGCGCATAGGCTCCGATTAGGGCCTAGGCGATAGGCGTAAAAAAAGCGTGGGCCCGAGAAAAAAAACGCACTTAAATAAAAAAGTTAAAAAGTTTGTTAAGGGAATAAAGTACTTAAAACCAAACAATAATGTTCATACTAGCACTTAAAAAGTCTCAGATAACAAAATACTTAAAACCAAAATGTTCATTATTATCTAATTAGTACCAACAATTCTATAAGAGTAGTATATTAGTGTAGAAAAGTAGTACTAAATAGACATTTTTTATTTTATAAAACTATAAAAGATTTCTACATATTAATTTAAATTTTAATGGCATATAATAAATTTTTGTTCAAATGTAATTAGATAAATATAAATTACAGGATCTGGTTTTTTAATATTTTTTGGAAAAGTTAATTGTCAAAATCGTCCATGAGGTTCGTGCAGGTTTGCCATTTTCGTCCAAAATGACACTTTTGTACAAAATTGCCACCAACGTTTGTAACTTTTTGCCATTTTCATCCAAACCACTAACTTAGTTTATTTTTTCTGTTAAGTTGAGGATATTTGGATGAAACTGGCAAATATAAAACCACAGGGGTGATTTTGGCAATTTACTCAAACTCTTTTAAATTTCTTTTATTTAATTAATTTTGTTACATATATAATAAAAGGAATATACATGCAATTTTTATATGAAAAATAATAGCTTTGTCACATAATTTTTATAAATTTTCGTCCAACCACTAACTCAGTTAATTTTTCTATTAAGGCCAAGGATGTTTATAAACTAAGACAGAAATTAATTCCTAATTTTTTATATAGATCAGTTTTATAAAAATAAAATCTAATTAAAAACTTTCTCAACATCAAATTTTTTCTTTTCAGAATAAAATTGATTTGAGATTTCAACCTTACCAATTTTCTGCTTAAACTTTTCATTCTTCAATGATGGAAAATTATCATCAATTCACTGAAGGCACTGATTTTTCTTCTTTAACCTCAACTTGTGGCTCTTCTGGCTTTGTGGAACCAGAATCATTGCCCGATTTTCCATCATCCTTCTTAAAACCCACATTTGGTTGTCTTTGGCTCTCTTTTTGTAAAAAAATTTCTTTGAACACTCACCAACTTCATAAGTTGAATTTTCAAGAATTTTGAACTTTTCAGTTAGTGGTTCAACATCGACAACTTTTTCTTTAAGTTTTTCGGAGACTCCCTGCTTTGTCTTAGTAGCTTGAGAACAGTTCCAAGCAATGTGACCAACTTCATTGCATTTGTAACAAGTTCTTGTCTCTTTTCTATGAAAGACTCCAGTCCCTTTCCTCTCAGCAAGAAACTCAGAAACTCCTGGTTTGATTGTCTCCAGAAAGGTTTCTTTTGTTCTTCTTCAGCACTTCCTCCTGAAACAAATTTTGTGTTTGTTTTAGTAATTTTGTCATTTTGATAATTTTCAGGTAGAATAAAACCAATTCCTTTCTTTTTGAAGTTACCATTATGGTTTGGTTTTTGAAAACCAGAACAAGAACTGTAACCTTTTTTCTTGTTTAATCGTTGTTCAACTCTTGAAGTGTATTTTTTAGGTTTTTTAGTAAGATTTAAATCTTTTATCTCAGAAATATCAATTTCTGTCATTTTGAAAACCTTTTTGATCATTTCAAATCTAACACTTCTTATTGGAAACTCTTTGTCAGAATATAATTTGTCAGAATCATTCAAAGTATATGCTACTTCGAATGTTTCATCATTCAAATTCAATTTTGATAACAAAAACTCTTTACTGTAAGCCCGTTTAACCGACGATTTTGGAATGTTGACTGACGAACTTGAACCTCCAGACTCAGACTTTGACTCAGACTCCTCATCTGTATCCAACACCTCTGATCGACCACCTTTTTTATTAACTCAGACTCATGATCAGTGTCAGACAATGTGAAAGTGACGTCAATGTTTTCTGGTAATTCATCGGTTATATCAGACTTCAGTTTTATATTGACTGCCTTTTGAACTTGCTCCTCATTTGGTTTTCTGGGAGAATAACCTTCCCAAATCGGAGGGGGACACTTGTTATAGCTAATACTCAGTTTCTTACCAGTATCCTTCTTCTTTGGCTTCTCATCCTGAAATGCTTTGAAACCTGCAACAGTTGGATAAATTCGATCAATAAGATAATCAGAACTAGAATAACTCTGTAATAAGCGTCTGATTCTCTCATTCTCAATTTTCTCAGTCTCAACTCTTGTTTCAGTTTGGCACATTCTTCAATGTAATGATTTATGGCTTTTTGCTTAGTCATCATTGTAGCATTCATCATCGTCAAAGCATCTTCTCTTTCAGAATTTGTCTTTTGAAGACCAGTTACTGTTCTGTTCAATACATCATAAGATTCCTTCACGTAGTTTAGATTGAACAGTAATTGTTCCTTCATCTTCTCAAACTCAGCCAACTTTTCATCTTTTGTTGCACACTCTTTGCAAGGTTCTAAACACTTTGAGCAAGACTTGATGACTTCCACAATCTTTTCTTCTTCAATGATCTTCTCAGAATCATCAACCTTCTCAGCTTCAGTCACCTTCTCAGTTTCAATTTTAACTTCTTCATTTTGAATAGTCTCATCTTTTTGAGCAACACTTTCAAACTTCGTTTTCTTTTGTTCTTTTGCAGCTCGTCTCTCCTTCAGCTTCTTCAAGCGATCTGCAAAATAAAATTGAAAACTTTTAGGAGATAGATGAGTTTTTGCAACATTAATATGTCTTTCTTCTTCATCATCATCACTGTCATCAGTTGGTGATTGATCAAACTCAATTGACTTGTCAGAATTATCATCTGAAGAACTAGAATCAGATGGTGTTTGATCAAAAACAGTTGCTCTTTCAGAACTTTCATCTGAACTTAGTGAGCTTTCATCTGATGAAATAGACTTTTCTTCTTCATTCTTCACACTAACACCAATCACTTTCATCCACTCTGTAAACATATCTAGTTCTTTCACTATTTTAGCAATGAAAGCTTTAAACTCTCCTTTCTCATCCACAAACATATCCCAGCTAAAACCTTCAGGTAACCTTTCATCATCTTGATTGATTAGGCATGCTTTGCTGTTGGATGAAATGTATTTATCCCAGCTGAAATTTTCTTGATTGACTAAACATGCTCTCTTTGAATCCTCAATTAATTTTCTACCATGGGCTACTTGTGGTTCTTGTTGTTGTTGTTGACCAACTTGTTGATATATGGCTTTCCAATAGTAGTCATCTTTTCCAAACGGATTCTTTGTTTCACTTGCTTCTCTATTCTTGCATTCCCTCTTGAAATGACCTTTCTCCCTGCATCGAAAACAAGTAACTTTAGATTTATCAAAACCCAAAGTAGAAACATGAGCATCCAGAAAATTATTTCTTCCAGTAATCATTTTGAACTTTTCAGCTCTACTCAGAACACTAGCTAGACACCATTTGATGTCCATGAGCTCCATTTCTTCAGCGTCTATCTGATCGTAATCCTCTTTCGTTAGAATAGGATTCCCGATTCTCCCTGCAACCAAACCTTCATAGGATTGTAGCACAGTTGCAAGTAAAGACATGTGATCTTTTGCAATTTCTTTAGAGAAACTTTGACCCTCTGGAAGATTCAAAGCTATATTGCACTCTATCAAACAACCACCACTTTTTGTACTTTGAGAATGAAAACTCGAAGTTGAACTTTTTGGATTGACACTAGGGTATGAAGAAAATCCACTGCTGTTGTTTGAACTTTGACCAACATTTTTAGATGAGTTTCCAGCACTAAACGCAGTTTGGATTTTTAGACTTCTTTCAACCTCTTGAACACTGCCTTTGTAGTACATTTTCACGTCTTGTTGACCACTCGGATTATTCATCCTCGCAATCTTTTGCTGTTCCAGATCTTGACCCTCAATCTTCTCGATAAATTGAGAAATCGTCAAACCATCATATTCTCCGGTGTTCTTCAAGATCATCAAGTAAGTACCCCACTCTTTCTGAGGTAAAGCGTCAGCTAACTTGTCGACCCATTCTTCTCGATCTTTGGTTATGCTTAACATTGACATAGATCTCACTAAATGGCAATATCTTTCAATTAATTTCTTTGTATCTTCCCCGGAAAAACTGGTAAAGAGAACAAATTCTTTCTGAAGTAATGCCTTTTTACTTTTAATCATCTTTTCACTTCCCTTAAACTTGATTTTAAGAGCATCCCAAAATGATTTTGAGGTCTTGTCATGTTGAAGCAACACAAAGATGTCTTCTTTGATGGCTTGCTGAAGTAGACTAATCATCATCTTTTCAACTTTGTACATGTCACGTTCTTTGTCATTGAATTCTGAGATTTCTTTTTCAACTTGCAGATCCATACGTGGTAGAACATACTTCTTCAAAATACATTCCCAAGATCTCAAATAGTTTGCTTGAACCCAATTTCAAACCTATCTTTCCATCCGTAATACTCCTCAATGCTCATTAGCTTCGGGGGTTTTTGCATTGTTCCAGTCTCATTTTCCAAATTCATAGTTGTCGGAGATGTGGCGAATGCGTTATAAAATTCTTCACTCATGATTCGGTAACACGTTTTTCAAAAACAGCACTTTTCAAGCGAAATCACTCTTCAAGCGAAAATAACCTGAAATAACAACTTCAAGCGAAATTAAGGTTTCAAGTGGAATAAGAAGTTCAAACGGAATCACTTGATTTTGTTTGAATTTCAAGCGGAATTACGTTTGAAGCGAAATCACTGATTTCGTTTCAAACTTTCAAGCGGAATAACGTTTTTTCAAGCGGAATAAGGTATTTCACTTGAAATGGCCTTAGCTTTTCAAGCGGAATTAAAGAACTCGTTCAAGCGGAATTAGGACTTTGGTCCATTTTTGTCACCCTTTTAAGCAGAATTTTGGTCTAATTCTCTCAAGGCTTTGTTAAACCACAATTTCGCTTATGTTGTGAAAAATTCAGGCCATTTTATTCATTAAAACTTGTTCAATTGATAAAAGAAGGTGTAGAAGTAATAAAACATAATGATATCAAGCTGAAATCTGCAGAACTCCTCCTGAGCTCTGATACCACTTGAAGGATCATGTCGTGACCCAAACGAGTCAATCAGAAGAGCTCTTGATCTGTTTCAGAGGCAGAAACTAAGAAACAGGCTTGAAAACAGCTTGAATTCACTTTAAATTGCCTTATATATTGATTTCACACTGTTTACAATCAAACGACACTTCGGCAGCACTTCGGTACCGGAAGCATGAACTATTACATCTGATTTCGTATGAGAGCTGTATATAGAGGAGCTGATTTCGCTTGAAAGTGGCAGGAGCCATTTCAAGCGGAATTAACAATTGTGATTTCGCTTGAAAGTGGCATGTGCCATTTCAAGCGAAATTAGCTCATTCACACCCAAAATCTATTATCCTCTCATACTACGTGCCCTGATCTTACAATGTTAATACAAGATTTGATACAAGACGAAGTCGACAGATGAATGCACCAACAGGAAGAAATGCCACGGTTTGAACCATTTGTACCTCTTAGTCCCGAAGAGTTTGCAGCAGGTTTAGGGTTCAAACTAGATGATTCATCAAAGGAATCCGAAAAGACAGAAAATGTGTCTTGTGCTGTGGAACAAAGTCCTCCAATAATTGAGGATTATGTTTCGTCAGATGATGAATCTGATGATGAATCAGATGAATCAGATGCGAGTTATCAGGATCAATCTTTTGATAAGAAGAAAGGAGTAGAAATTCCAGTTGAGAATCACATCTTGTGTGATCCTCCTACTCCTGTTGCCCCCGTTGTGCAATCATTGCAAAACAAGAGATTGATTCGATAAAATATGTGGATGAATCCGTGTCTACGTTTATGGGAGATAATGTGTTGTATACTTTGGTTGGTGATGATAAAATTTACTAAAACAATGATTTCCCAATTTAAAATGTTAATCCATCAATGATTGAACGAGTTTTGGAAGATTCTACTAGTAAGTTTTGGGTAAGGCGATCCCGAGAGTTACAGTAACTTAGTGTGATCCTATTCCAAAATCTGAAGTTAGAAAACAATACGGGAATCAAAAATTACCAACTGAGAAACAACCAATCGCCCCTAAAGGTAAACAACAGGAAAAACGAGCTCAACAACCTAAGTTCGAACCAAAAGGAGCTCGAAACAAGAAAAAGGAAAGGGATGTTAAATTTGTGGCCTCAAGCGGTACTGACAAAGTTGAGACTTTTGAAAACAAATCTAATACTGCTTTTGTTCAACAAGTCAAAATTTTGAAACGTAACAGTGATAACAATTACACTCAATATACAAATGGGTGTGATAATGAAGCTAGTACCTCAAGGCCTGCAAGTTCAACATCGGGACATCGATCAAAACCTCCTAAATTTGTTAAAAGGGGATCATGTTTTAAGTGTGGGGAATTTGGTCATATAATAAAAAATTGTACAAACCCACCAAAACCAAAGTTTGTTGAAAAAGCCCCTCCTGAAAAGGATTACCAACGTCGTCCTGTGTTACCTAAACAAGACAAACGAATTGTTAAGGAACAAGAAGCAAAACAACGACATAAAAATGTTAAGGTAATCGAGAAAGCGTTAAAACCGGATGTTGTAGAAAAGGGACCAAGTTCATCAAATTCGTTAAAACCAGAAGTGTTTCTGTAAATAACAATCAATCTGGTAAATGACAACAATCTTGGAAACCTAAAACCGGTAGAGTTTCAGGGGGAGGCACACCGTTTCCAAATCATCAAGAAATTGAAATAACATTTCTTGATGATAAGGGTCGACCCAAGACCACTAAGGCTTGGGTCCCCATCTCAAACTGATTGTTTAGTGTGTTGTGCAGGGTGTTCTAGGAGGAACTGTGAATAGTCTTTGGATTGTTGACAGTGGAGCATCCCGGCACATGACAGGCGACTCAAGGCTCCTGTATGATGTGAAAAGCATTAGGGGAGGTTATGTTGCCTTTGCTGGCGATAAAGGCTAATACATCACTAGAGAAGGAATGATTTCCAATGGTGTTGTTAGTTTTGATAAGATCAATTATGTGCGTCAAATTGATTACAATCTTCTTAGTTTTTCGCAAATCAGTGACAAGAAGTTCATGGTACATTTTGATGATACCGGTTGTTATGTGCTGAAACCCGATTTCAAGATTCCCAAAGAATGGATGACTTGTATATTCTTGATATGAGCCAAGCTATTACTTGGTCTGCACAAGTTACATGTTTTGTCTCAAAGGCCACTGAAAAGGAGTCTATATCTTGGCACAGACGTATGGGTCACATTCACTTGAGGAAAATGAACCATCTGGTGAGACATAATCTTGTGAATGGTGTTCCAGTCAAGAGTTTTCATTTACAAGACGTCTATAAATTGTGCCGAAAAGGAAAGCAAGCGAAGAAATCCCATCCAATCAAGAAAGTCAACACCGTCAACATGCCTCTTGAACGTCTTCATATGGACCTCTTTGGACCTATGAAGCACAAGACTATGTTTGGAGATGCTTATTGTTTGGTAGTTACTGATGATTACTCAAGATTCACATGGGTATTGATGATGGCACACAAGAGTGACACTCCGGGAATCCTCAAAAATCTGCTCACTTTACTTGAAAATTTGTATACTTTGAGGGTAAAGCGAATCAGAAGTGACAACGGCACGGAATTCAAGAATCAGGTTATGGACGAGTTTTTTGCTTCTAAGGGAATTCTGCGTGAGTACAGTTCTCATTACACTCCTCAACAAAATGGTGTCGCTGAGAGGAAGAATAGAACGCTTATCGAGACAGCAAGAACTATGTTAGTAGAGTCGGAGCTTCCATGCACTATGATTGTTATACTTTGAACAGGGTTCTTAATGTTAAAAGGCATGGGAAAACATGTTTCGAATTGTTGCACAAAAGGAAAACGGATGTGTCTTACTTAGAATCGTTTGGTGCTCTATGCACTATGATTGATCCACATGGAAAGTTTGGTTCAAAGGCTATCGAAGGATTCTTTCTGGGGTATGCTATTCCAAATTTCATGGTGTGGAATCTGACAACTAAAAAGATTGAGGAATGGGGTGAAGTCAGGGTTCAAAGGTACACTGAATGTGTGAGAGCTCCGGGTTCTACTTGGATGTTTGATTATGATGGACTATTTGACTCCTTTAATCTGCCAACTTTTGATGATGCATCTGCAGCAACACAAATGTTACTTGAAGGTGATGCAGTAGTTGACTCATCATTACTATGACCAATTATTGTTAACCGACAAGAGTTTGGTTCGGTTAATAATGTTGTTCAAAATGAGGAATTTGAAGATGCAGCTGATTATAATGTTTCGTCGGAAGATGAGGAGTTTCATGATGCTAATGAAGCAACTTCAACTCCTGTCCAAGCTCCTGTTCAAGGTGTTTCTGAAGCAATTTCTCAGGTGCAAGTTCAAGACAATGCTGAAGGAAATGCATCCACATCTAACGCGTCTCCAGGCATCGATTTAGTTGTTGATTTGAATATCAATAATTTGGGTATTAGTGCTCGAGTTCCCAATGTTCCTGAAACTCGAATTCATGATACACATCCTCGGCAGAATATTATAGGATATGTCCAAAGTGGTGTGCAGACACGTAATCAGCTTCGAAACAACCAGAATGTTGGGTTGTATTCGGCAATTAGAGAATCCGGGGAACAGAATGATTGGTCTTTCGGCTGCTATGTTAGTCAAGTTGAGCCGAAATCGTGGAAGGAGGCAATGAAAGACGATTCATGGGTTGAAGCAATGCAGGAGGAACTTCAGCAGTTTCAGAAATTGGGCGTGTGGAAATTGGTAGACAGGCCCCCGAACTACAAGAAGATTGGTACTCGATGGTTTTACAAGTGCAAAAAGGATGACCGAGGTGTTGTTGTGAGAAATAAAGCGAGATTGGTTATCCAGGGCTTTAATGAGGTAGAAGGCATTGATTATAATGAAGTTTATGCACCGGTGACACGTTTTGAGGCGATAAGGATTTTCTTGGCTTATGCATCCTACAAGAAGTTCACTGTTTATCAAATGGATGTGAAGATTGCATTTCTTCATGGTGTGGTCGAGGAAGAAGTATATGTTGAGCAACCGCCTGGTTTTGAAGATCTGGTTCATCCTGACAGAGTTTGGCTTCTAAACAAGGCACTTTATGGTCTTCATCAAGCTCCGAGGGATTGGTACGAAACGTTGTCTACTTATCTGTTGCAGAATGGTTTTCGGCGTGGGTTGATCGACTGTACTCTTTTCATCAAGGAAAGAAACGAGGATTTGTTGCTAGTTCAAGTGCATGTGGATGACATCATTTTCGGGTCTACAAATGATGAAATGTGCAAGGAATTCGAGCAGGTGATGCAAGAGAAGTTCGAGATGAGTGCTATAGGAGAAATGAATTTCTTTTGGGGTATACAGGTTCAGCAGTATGAGAAAGGGATCTTCCTTCATCATACAAAGTACGTTGGGTATATCTTAAAGCGATTTCAGATGGAAGACTCAAAACCTGCGGGAACTCCTCTGGCTCATAATCATGGAATTACTCCTGACGAAATCGGTGAACATGTGGAACCTTCTCTCTATCGTGCTATGACCGGATCTCTCATGTATCTTACCGCTTCAAGACCCGATATTATGTATCCAACATGTCTTCTTGCTCGTTACCAGTCTAATCCGATGGTTTCTCATATGATGGTTGTTAAGAGGATTTTTCGTTATCTGAAGGGTTGTCCAGACACCGGTCTATGGTATCCTAAGGATGATAACTTCGATTTGATTGGATTCAGTGAGTGATTCTGATCATGGCGGCTGCAAGATTGATTCAAAGTCAACATCAGCGGGATGTCAGTTAGTTCTTGGGGAATCGTCTAGTCACGTGGTAGTGTAAAAAGCAGACCTGTGTGGCCACTTCAACATGTGAGGCTGAGTACATTTCGGCTTCTAGTTGCTGCTCCCAGGTTTTATGGATCCAACAACAAATGTGCGACTACGGTTTTGAATTCCTAACTACTCCTATTTATGTTGATAATGAAGCTGCTTTATAGATCACTCGTAATCCTGTACAGCACTCAAAGACCAAACACATCGAGATTAACTATCATTTCATACGAGATTGTTATGAAAAGAAACTTATCGATGTTGTTAAAATCCACACGGATCACCAACGTGCCGACCTGTTTACAAAAGCTTTTGATAAATCACGCTTTGATTATCTTCTTTTGGTCAATGGCATCAAGGTGAAACCCGAGTAGATCATCTTCGGCAAATTGTTTTTGTAAATATTTTCTTAAAAACTAAAAATACAAAAAAATTTTCAATTTTCTTTACTTTTTGCATTTTAGGGGGAGAAAATTTAAGAAAATACAAAAACACCAGAAAATTTCAAAAAATCCAAAAATATGTCTTTTATTTATTTACCGCTTTCTATCTTTGCTTTCGAAAATTGAAAAACCCAAAAACATTGAAAAATCTCAAAAATACAAAAACATTAAAAAATCCAAAAATCAAAATTGAGTTTCTTGGAAAGATAAGAGAAGATGATGATACACCAGTGGTCTGGTCGGTCAAATACGGTTAAAAATACAAAATGAAAAACGATAAGTAGCTCTACTAATGATGTATTGGTAGGCTCACAATCAGATTAAAACGTGCACGTTGATATAAACATAACGAACTGCAAGCCAGGTGTGAACCATTCATTGGCATATGTTCTTGGTACCGAAATTTCGTTTGATAGTATGCCGAGGTTCTGAGATATGCGGTCTTTACGCTGATTTATCATCTAGGTATTATGGTTGAATCTTTTACCGAAAAATAACGGGGACGCAAGTCAAGAGCTTCCATGATACCATACATACGTGTACATATTGCATATGACCTCAATAAGTGATAAACAATCACATGTCCAAAATGAATAAGTGATAAAAAATCACATTTATCCGGGAGTCAAGTTCGTCTCTTTGTCTATACGATGGTACTAACCTGTTCACAGACTTGCTCCTGTGCCCTCATGCATCTGAAAATCAAGTTCCTCATCAATAAGTGATTTAATCACAAAGTGTTTGTTTTCAATCAAGAATACGTGAGTATCTCACAAACTATACATTGAAAACAGATGATAAACAGTATACTCACCGGTAAGATGAATTCTCATGCATGTCTTAATATGGGAATGTGTCGTGAGTGGATGAACAACGACAAGTAGTATAAATCATACATTAAAGCATATCTCCTAATCGTGATTACATCTGATAAGCTGAGTTTATGTGGACAACAATACCGATAATTGTGGTAGGATGCTTATTTTAATTTTTACAAGAAACAAAATCCGTTTTTGACAAGACCGTAAGCTGGTATGATTCTCTTACCTTGAAACTCGAAAAAGATGGTAACTTAGTGTACATGTAGTTAATGTTCTAAATGTTTGTTTCAAGTTTTACCTTTCCGCATTTAGATTCTTAGGATTTTGATTTTTATTTACTTTAAAATTTAATTTTCTTGATTAGCAGAAGTTGTCACTCGAATGTTTTCTACCGAGAAAAAGCCCAAAACCGACTTGTCTTTAATATCACAACTTCATAAAATCCTCTTTGCAAATCTGGTAAACTTGAAAACAAAAGTTGTTTAAATCTGTCCATTGTACTTCCAAGTTGGTGTTTACTGTGTTGGAAAAGGTTCACAAAGAACCAAAGGTTTCACAAAGAACCAAAGGTTTCACAAAGAATAAACCAGTCAACAACGAAGACTCACCAAGTCAACGAAGAATCACTTTTGTTCAACGAAGAAGCATTCTTTGTGACCGAGTGTTCGCTGGATTGTTCTTCGACGAAGACTCTCATTCTTCGTTGGGTGTTAATTTGGGCTTAACAGTTTGAGTCCATCCCTCATTCTTTGTCGGCCCAATTTGAATCTTCGTTCGACCACATCATTCTTTGTCGACCCATTGAGTGTTGGTAAGGGTAAGACGGTATAAAAGGATCTGTTGTCTTTTCAACCTTATCTCAATTCACCTTTCACTTTCACTCTTTGTCTCACCAAACAAGAAAACCCCACCGTTCATCTTCTTCGAAAACTCAAAAATCAACCGTCGTGCTTGAAATCTGTTTACAAATCATTGAGGTATTGTGCTTTTACGTATCACTTTGCAATCGTTTAACAACAAAATCAATAATAGTCAAAGATTGAAACCCTAAGTTCATATATCAAATATTCATTGCTGATGCTCTTATAACCTAACATGAAAATCCAAATCGTTCTGTTTACATTTCTGTCTTTGATGTGTATTTTTGAAAGTTGTGATGAACAGGGACCTGTTTGAGATGTTTTTAACTTATTTTGGATGTTACGTATTTTGGGGGAAGAATGTCGAGAAAATCAGGGGTTTTGGCTTTGACTGATTTTGGTTGTCGGTCATAAATGAGTTGATCTTTATGTCACAATTCTACTGTTGACATTTGTTAAAATGTTTTTGCATACCTGGTTGTTACATTGATTCGGTTGTCAGATAGAGTTAAATGGTCCTTGTCAGATTGTTTTAAAGACCTAAGTTATTATATGAAGTAAATGACTGATCTGGGTGTGATGCGGGATTTCTGGTGTCGGTTTGATCTTTGAATGATGTCTGTCACTTGAAGTTAATGAACTGGAAACTGTGAATTTGAATTGGGGATGAAGAACTATAGACGAGACGAAGAATCAAAACTGGCCGACGCAGAACTATTGTCAACGAAGAATCAATCCTTCCTTGACCAGGGTTCTTCGTAGTAACAAGAAGGGTAGACGAAGGATGATTGTTAATGAAGAATCTATTCTTCGTTGACCTTGATTATTCCTTTACCATTGATTGTTCGTAGACCAGGGTTCGTTGTAAAATTTGATTCTTCGCAGTCATCAACTTTCGTAGATAGTGAGTCTTCGTAGGGGTTAAATATTCACAGAATGTTCACAGTGGCTTGTAGTTAGATTGTTTGGATGTGGTTTTTCTGTTTTGGCAATTTTTCACACTGATTATTGTATTTGTGTATAGAATGGCGCCTAAAACTCAGAAAAGGAAACCCGCAACGAAAAGAACTGATAAGTCGGAAGTGGAAATTATGTCGGAACCTTATCACAACATGGTTGCCTATCTAGATCCGGAAGACAAGCTGATTGAATACAAAGGGATTACGAAGTGGTTACGAGAATCAAGGATTAACCATGCCATTACTCATCAAACTACCGTGTACAAGTCCTTGATAAAAGCCTTATGGGATTCGGCGGAGGTTGTTGAAATTGATGGAACAGTGGTGATAAGAGGACGTGTTAACGATCAAGACGTTGTTGTTTCTGTCGAGATCCTTAACACAGTGTTACAACTTGGTGATGATCCTGAAGCTTCCTATTCGGTGCCGCTAAAGTGTCAAAGAGGTTGTCTTCTACGTATGAAATGTGTTGGAGATATTCTGCGAAATCAGCTGAATAAGGCATCTTTATCGCTCCGTTACATGTTCTGATTCAGTGTTTAAGTAATCATCGAAGTGGATACGATATGGCGAACAATGACCTTGTCGGTTTAATGGTGGATTTAGTATTGAACAAACCGTTCAATATCTCAAAGTACATATTCACCAACATGAAAGAGAAATTGAGAAGAACTGTAAGTGTTATGGTAGCAAGTTTTGAATGTACCCACTTATTTGGCAGATAACTATGAATGTCCAACATCCAGATCTCTCTAAAGAAGACAATGATGTTTTGAAGATTGATGTTATGAAAGAAATATCATTGAAGATCTTTAAAGGATATGGTGCTAAGAGCTACAAGGAAAGTGATCCTCCACGGAAGCTATTCGGGTTCTTGGATAACAACACGTATATAGCGCTGGAGAACGACAAGTGGCGACATGATAACAACGGTTCCGACAATGAAGAGCCCACTTTGAACAAGATGATCGAAGACAAATTCGGTAAGAAGAGTGAAAGTGATGATGATGACAGTGATGACGAAGGTAGTGATGGTGGTGAAGGTGGTGATGGTGGAAATGTTGGTGCTGGTGCGGCAAGTGCTCATGGTAGTGATGATGCTAACTCTGGTTCAGACGACAATCCGCCTGAACCAGGTTATGAGCACTATATAGATCAGCGTGGGATTCATCAATTGCGCAGGATTCGTACTGATCGGGATCAGGATGAAGACTATGTGCCTTCTGACACAGAAGCAGCAGATATTCAGAAGAAGAAACAGGCTGCTATTCAAAGAAAGAAGAAGATGAAGAAAACTGTTGGTACATCTTCATCAGCACATGCCTTTGTACAACAGGAAACAATTGTTGAACCTGTTCAGGAAGCGGAGGTCAATCCTCAGTTTGCTTTCTCTGCTGAGGAAGCTGCAGTTATGACGGCCTCACTTTCTGAAGCACCTCAACCGCCTCCAACAACCACATCTGCCACTGAAACACCGATTGTAACTCCTCTAGTTGAACCACAACAAGCTGGAACTTCATCTAGTCTGCGACAACAATCTGAAGCTCATCAACGAAGCTCAGCACGCCGTGGGAGACTATTCTGAGAAATGGGTCCAGATGAAAAGGTAGAATTTCTATTCTCGCAATTACAAGCTGCCGCAGGTCAAATCAATCGACATTTGGAATTTATGTCGGCAAACAGAAATACTATTCTCAAACAACAGTTGGAAATCAACACGTTGAAAGAAACTATTGGGAAACAACAAGCTGAAATAGCACAACTCCAAGCCGAAAATGTTCAGTTGAGGGCTGCTGACAATGCTCGTGGAATTGAGATGAATCGTCTGAAAGAACGAAGCTCTGTTGTTTTACAAACTGCCGATTAGTTGTTAGGAAAGTATGATGATATAACGAAATGGTACGATTCGAGGAATAAGACCATAACTGAAAATGTAAAGCAAATGACGAGCAGTTATGAAATGACGAGAAAGCGAGTTAACACTCTTTGGAATAAAAGATGCAAAGCTCAAGAGGTGTTGCAGAAACGAGATCACGATAGTGAAGATCCTAGCAATCCTGATGTTCCTACTGCATCTGCTCAACCAGAAGGGTCTATGTCAACTCAAATTGTCAGTGGTTCTAGTTCTGAGCAGGTTGTGACCGCCCCATTTGCCTCAGCTGGTACTCAAGAGGAACGGGAGAAGTTAGAAGGAATGCAAGTTATTGAAGAAATGGGTCTACAATTAGCGGTGGTTGAAAGCTCGAGTGGTTTTGTTGGTGAAAGTTCAAAGGGAGTTGGTGATGTGGTTCTAAGATTAGAAGATCTAGCGTTACTGGTACGTCACCCTGGTGAAGAAGTGGAAGAAGGAGAAATCATTTTTGAACTCTCCAGTGAACAGATTTTAGCATTGAACGAGGTGAAGATAGTAGATGATGCTACTCTCGACAAGATTCCTAGTGAGCCCGAGGTAGTAAACTTGGAAGGTTTGGACGAAATTGTATTCGAAGGTGATGTCGAGAAGTCAAAGTATGTCAGAGAAGACGGCACTGAGTTCAATCCGTTTGATGAAGACTGGCTGAAAGATAATATTGGAGAAATCGAGGAATGGAGGAAGAACTTTCTTTCTAAGACTGCTAAACCGCCCCTCCGGTCGCACAAGTTGACTACATGAGATATGAAAAGAATCGTCTTCTGGGAAGAATTCTGAGCTGGATGTTTGTGAAGGAACTTCATTGTGTTGTTGTGAAGCGAGAACATGGGATTCAATATTTCAAATCGCTTCTAAGCATTCTTACCTTGCCGTTTTACGACGTAGCAGCGTTAGCACGACTGGAGCTGATAAACTGGTCAAATTTTGAAGGTGCTATGTTGTTTGCTCGGAAATTAAAGATGGAACGTCGAAAGGTGTGGAAGGATGAGTTATACAAGCCACAGTTCCCAATGTACGAACAGATAAAGTTTACGTTGGATCAATCGACCAACACAGCTAGGTATAGGCTCGTGTACAAGCCGGTGAAGGTTTTGGATAGGATTCCGCTGATGAACATGGAACAGGATATTCTTGAGAACATGGCTCTTTGGTGTTATGACTCAGACACACATAAGCAGTCATCGTCTTCCAGAACGACAAGGAAAATGTTCGTATTTTGGACCCGATGTGGATTGTTAACATGTCGGCAGCTGACATCGACAGGTTGTTTCGTCACGACATCTTCTATGAAGATAAGGATGCAAGACAGGCTCTACGCTTTCAACGCGTTGCCTGTTTCTGTTACTACCGAGGCATTCACGCAGGAAGCTCGTGGTCCGAGACAGGCCACTAAGGGATGAAGACCGAAGACTAAGCAACAGACAAGGGGGAGTTTGTTGGTACAGTTTTGTGTCTGTAGCTTGTTCTTATTACGTTGTAATTTGTACGGTCTTTGTTTATGGTGTATAGTTTTTGGTCGAGTTGGCCAAGTCAAGATATCCTCCTATCTTGACTTAGTGCGACGTTTCTTTTGTTAGTGATGTAAAATAGTTTGCTGTGTGCAACTGTTTGTTGTTATGTGTGTTTGAGTCTTACTGTCTGATTGTCTGCAAGTTTCTATCTTTATATGGTTCCCCACCAAGAATCACTATTCTTCGTGGGATTACATTGTCACGAACAATGGTTCTATCAAGTTTATTCTCCACGAAGATTCATTCTTCGTGGTATGTGACTGTTCGTTGGTATTGTCCACGAAGACTCTTAGTCCACTACGCCAAAATAGGGATACGGTCACACCAAAAAAGTGTGACAACATGTCTTTCGCCACACATATTTTTTTCATATCAAGTGTGACCAAAGCTCGAGTCATCGTAGGTATCATACGGCCACATACACTTTTTAGTGGCCTTAGAACTTAAAAGTATGGCTAAAGGGTAACAATATTTTTGGTTAAAATATAGCATTTCCTCAATTATGTGTGGCTAAAGGGTTGCAATAGCCACATAAACTTAATTAAAGTGTGTCTCTTTGTATTATATCGTCACATGTATTTACTAAAAACTATGTTTTAGCCACATCTATTAATTAAAAGTGTGACAAAAAGAGTTGTAATCAAACATTTTATCTATTAAGTATGGCTAAAAGGTAGCAACGACCACATGAATTTATTGTAAGTGTAGCAGGTTCTATTATATTATCACATGAAGTTATTGTAAGTGTGGCTATTGTCTAACTTTTGGTCACATATATATCTTTTTTCTATGACATTTGTTATTAGTTCGTCACACAATAAAAACAAAGTAATGATGGTGTGGCTATCGTCTAACATTTTGTCACACTTATTTGTTTTTCCCATGACATTTGATATCAATCCGTCACACAAACAAAAAACAAAGTGATGAAAGTGTGGCTAATGGTTATGTATAGCCATATTAAATTTTGTAATTATATGCATGGCTATTGTCTAACATTTTGTCACATATAACTTTCTTTCTCATGACGTTTGGTATCATTCTGTCACACAACAAAAAACAAAGTAACTATGGCGTGACTAGTGGTTATTTATAGCCACACCAAATATTGTAATTTTAAGTGTGGCTATTGTCTAACATTTGGTCACGCATAATCTTCTTTTCCCATGACGTTTGGTATCATTCCGTCACACAAACAAGAAACAAAGTGACTATGGTGTGGCTAGTGGTTACTTATAGCCATGAAATTTTATAATTTTAAGTGTGGCTATTGTGTATCTTTGATCACACGTAACTTTTTTTCCATGACGTTTGGTATCATTTCGCCACACAAACAAGAAACAAAGT
Source organism: Helianthus annuus (assembly GCF_002127325.2). Taxonomy (NCBI): domain Eukaryota; kingdom Viridiplantae; phylum Streptophyta; class Magnoliopsida; order Asterales; family Asteraceae; genus Helianthus; species Helianthus annuus. The sequence continues at coordinate 150,464,277 of NC_035437.2, read as the reverse complement.
GACTATGGTGTAGCTAATGTTTATTTATAGTCACATGAAATTTTGTAATTCTATGTGTGGTTGTTGCCTAAACTTTGGTCACACTTTTTATGTGGTTTTATGTGACCATTTTCGTGTAATTGCGCATTTTATTTTCCATTTTTTGTCAAATAAAAACTAAAGTAAAATGAGAAAACTAAAAACCAAATGCAATTAACAATAATAACCCAAAATCCATACATAAGTTTAGAATTTAAATAGTAATACTAACTATAAACATTAACTTCTAATCAAAAGTTACAAAGGAAAACGACTTTACACATAAACTACTAACTATTTCAAGACTGTTTTCTTTAAGTCCATATACTCACTGTTTTAGACTTAAAAGTGCTGCAAATTTACATCCATAGGTTCGTGGCCACATTACTGCTGTTTTGGTGGGGAGAAAATTTGTAACTGGTGGCCAGTTCAGTTCTGATGTTGTATGATTCTCCAAGTGTTTTATTCATGGTACTTGTAAACCCCATGTTATGGTAATTTCCACATCAAACAGATGTTCATCCTAGTAGACTAAAAGAACTTGAACACGTACTTGTCAACATATATATACTTCACCCTTCCATAGTTGGAACACTTGTCTTCCACATCATCTTAACTAATATTCAAATCAAATTTTGGATCAGCCTGCAGAATAAACAAATGTTTGTCAATTCAGACCCAAAATCAAAAGTGCCCATAATAAACTAGTTGGGCCAATGGTGGCAAGTATCATGAAAAGGTAAACATTTTGTAACAAGATGGATCTTTTTATTACCAGACATATTAGGACATAAAAAGGTAAACATTTTGTTATGTATGTTTGTAACCCTAAGTCCCAAACTAGTTTTTCAACATTGAATGTACACAGTGAAGAGAGTTGTAACGATCCAAAATCAACATAATTACTAAGTTTTAGAGGATAACAAGATTTTTATGGTACCTGTTCCAGTTTCCAACAACTTCACCTCCTCGCATTCCAAGTCCTACCCAAACTAACTTATTTAAGTTATTTTTGTAACAAAAAAAAAAAACAAAGAAAAGTATATTGAAGTGGCCAGGATATACGATATAGATGCTTTGAGAAATATTGTTGATCATTACAAAGAAGAAGGTTGCCCGGAAGGATGAAAGCTTAGTGATCCATGAAGAATTTAACTCAAGAAGAAGATATGCAATCACATCACCTTCCTGCAAATTATAGAGAATATTATAGTGAAACATGCTGACCTGTTTAAACCGTTTAATGAAACAGGCTGACCCGTTTAAACTGTAAAATGAAACAGGTTGACGCGTTTAAACTAACATAATAAAAATGAAAATAATTAAAAATCAAAGATGTTTGTGAAACTAACATAATCATGAAGAGCTTAAACAAACTCGTCAAGAGTAAAAGGCCAGAGCCCGAGAATATCGAAAAATGTCGTACAAAATCACCAAACCTGTTAATGTGGTTTTAAAGTCAGGAAACTGTTTGGAAGATTCTTATAGCTTGCTTTAAATTACGATGATTATATAACAAAAAAAGATGCATAAAACGTACCATGAGAAGGTTTCCAACATTTTCTTCCAGAGTCAATCCATGCTTAAACCGAAAACGGACGTTTTAATCTTGTTTGCACAGATATTGGTGGGAACACACAAAAAAATATCTGGGAATAATGTTAAATCATATAAATTTATGCTATCAATAAACTATAACGATTAGTAAATAATAAAAATGGAATTTACCTCGAAAGGAATCAAGATTCTGCAAAGTTTTGTAATCAAGTGAAACAATTGATGTCAACCCGTTATGAGAAGCCACTAATTCCAATAGTTCTAGACGATCATCCTCCATTAATTCCATCATTCTTTAGCGATTTTTTTTGCTGCCGCTTTCTCAATAGCAGCTTTGACTTTTATAGCTTCTTTCTCTCTTCGAAGCTCTTCTTGTTGTCTTCTTCTCTCCGTCTGTTACATAAGTCAAAAACATATATTTAAAAGAGTCAACCATTAACTACATTCTACAGTGATAAGATAAATAGATAATAAATCGTTACCTTTAAAGTTTCCTTGTGCAAGAATTTTTCTCGACGTTCGATTTCGCGCCTTCCTTCATGTTGGAATCTTTCTTCTTGTCTTTGTCTTTCCCGCATCATTCTTTCTGCTTCCTTTCGTCTCTCGCGGTCTTGTTTCTCCATTTCTTTTTTCATCTGTTCTTCTTTCTGATAATAGATTACGAACAAGAATAAAATGTTATAACAACCACAAAAATAAAATTAGTTTGAAGATTGCTATACCTTTTTCCTCAACGAATCTTTTTTCTCGAGCTCCTTTTTCATCCTCTTTTCGGATTGACCATCTCTTCCAACATCTTCACTGTGCAAAATATGACAAATTAATACCAATATATGAGCCTTGTCATATATTGAGGGGGAGATCAGAGACGAAAGTCATTGGGTAATTGGCGGATTTGTGAAGATACGAGATTGGATCTTGAAGATTCGAGATGAAATGATTTCAGACACTCGGTTGAAGACTCTGATCAAGATGGTGGATGTACTTTTACAAAGTTCAGTTTGTTATTAACTTATCGAACTGAGCTTCATGTCTTTGTGAAGTTTGAAGTGTTCAAGATTGGGCATTGGAAATCCAATGTTTCCTTCTGCTACCGGTTAGGTTTGAAGATTAATGTATCGAGCGATATTGCTACATGTGGTTGTAGGTCGGTTCGCGTTAATTTGATTCGGGAGTAGTTTGAGGGGGAGGATCTACAGTGTTTGATGTTGGATTCTTCGGGTTTCTCAAAGCGGCTTTAAGTGATCGTCAGCAAGTCTTTAATTAGAAGGGTTGAAGATCACTGTGCTCTACCTAAAAGATCAAGTCTCAGCCAAAGTTGAAAGCTGACACGATATCTTCAGTTAAAGGGGAGTCTCTAAGTGCAGTATCCGTGATTGAAGATTATCAATGCCACACAGAACTGATGCAACAGTTAAGGGGGAGACTGTAAGTGCAGTTCCTGCCGGGTAACTGTCGCTTATCAATTCTGATCAACCAAAGCAGAAGTCCAAGTTAAAGTCAACCATAACGAAGAATTCAAGACCACGTGAAGACCTGCATTGATCAAGGGGGAGTTGTTAATGCACTTTGGGTGAAAAGTGTATGGCTTCCAATTGTTAGGGTCTTTATTGTACAAGTGTCCAAACTTAGTCCCTAAGAAGTTCCTAGGGAGAATTTGTCCCTAAGAAGTTCCTAGGGAGAACTTTTGTCTGAGTTTTGGTGTAGAATTGGTTTGTCCGAGGTTTAGTCCCTAGCCTATATATATGTGTGTATTGTGTAGATTAGGGCAACGATTTTAGAGAAAGCTGTGTGCAACTCTTGTAGCTGGGTGCACCTCTTCCACTCTTCTGTGTGAATTCTAGAGAGAGAGAGACTATGTGTTAGTGAGAGAAAGCTAGGGTTTAGATCTTTGTGATCTAAACCAGCTTGTAGATGATGTATACTCCTTTGGTTTGTGTAATCTGTGATGACTGATTCATAATAAAGAGTTCATCTTCTACATCTTTCTATCATGTTCTTCATATTTTGTTCTTCATGTCTTGAATCAAGTGCAATGTTTGATGTATGTCATCGATCCGGTGCTTTCACAGTGGTATCAGAGCGAGGTTACTGATTCAGAATGGTCTAACCGCCTTCTGAATCACCATTGCTCTTGATTTGATGTTTGTTTCCGCCAAACATCTTGAAGACTTGAAGATTTTGGAGAAAAGTTGAAGAAAATGAAGCTGTTCGTGGTTGTTTTGTCCTCCAAGTTGTTGCAGATCTGAGGTTTGATCCAAAAATTGCTCTGTCCGAGTTTTCCTTAGTGTTAAACTTGTCTGAGTTTTTTTTTTTTAAAAAAAAAAACTCTGTGTTTGTGTTTCCGGGGTTTTTGGTGAACTAGTGTGAAGTCACACTAGGGAGATTGTCCGGAGACGTGTTTCTGAGCTTTTCATTTGTCTGTTCCGAGGATTTGTTCCAAGGATCAATTCCGAGTTTCAGGACTACTTAAAAGTCCGAGTTTTCTTCAGTCAAGTCTGAGTTGATGGTCTGAGTATTTGAGTAATGGTCCGACCATCGATTTTAGTAAAGAAAACACAGACTGTCCGAGTTTCTGAAGTGTTCAAGTTTCTGAGTGTAATGCCCCTAAATTTAAAATCATTAACCACTAAGAAAACCCTAATTAAGACACCCAAGTAATTCTGCACTAACCTTAAAATTTCCAGAACAATCAGAATCAGGATCAGGGCCCCTAAAACTCAGGGGGGGTAAAACCTAGTTGACGATTATCTTCATAAAAACGTTGTCTAAATGCTATTGGCCGAATCGTCGACTCAGCAAGCCTAGTTAGGGACGTGGCTACCTATAGAAAATAGGTGACCCCTCGCGTAGCGCGACGCCATGGGGGGGTACCCCTCGCGCTACGCGACAGGGTCAAAATTCGGGTATAAATAGAGCAGTTTGGGACTTGATTTCTGGCACAAAAACGACGAAGAAATTCGTTATAAACACTGAGTTATAGCCAAAATACTACACAAACACACACGAATCACGAAGTGCTGCCGCAATCAGGGTAATAACTCGATCGCTATTACGATTCAGTTTCCGGAATCAATATATCCAAAGAATGTCTAAGTGCCGCCCATATTGGGTTATGCTTTGTCGTTGTCGATAATTCGATAATGAGTTGAAGCATTGTACTTTGTCGTTGTCGATAATTCGATAATGAGTTGAAGTACTATACTTTGTCGTTTGTCGTTAATACGATAAATGAGTTGAAGTATTGTACTTGGTCATTCATTGGGAGAATTTGATTTCGTAAATTATCGTAACTGCTGTATTGATCACTAACCCTGTTTTGTGTACATTATTGTGAAATTAGGTTAAAAGATTAATCAGTAGTCTAAACTCTGCCCATATAAATCTAAAATATTAGCACAAGGTAGCTTCACTTTGGAGTTATTAAGGTACGGATCCTTACCCCACTCTTTATTGCTTCAATTCAAGTTGTTATAAAACTACTAAATTACTATATCTGTTAAAAACTCCTCACGTCTTTGATTATCGATTCATTTGACAGTCCGTTCGATTCCTATCCTAATCATTTGATTTAGCTTTCATATCATGCGATAGTATTATGTTATACTCATTATCGCATGTTCCAATATATGTTCCGTTTTATTATGAAAATAAGTTTTATAAGTTATGTGATTAAGACCATTTGTACTCTGATACCCTGAGTATCGCTTCTCGTGGAGTGTCCCACGAGCATGTTGTTGTGGCATCAACATCATGTGCTCCATCCGTGACGGAGAGATCAGTTCACGGCGTCTCTTAAGTACAAGTGTGGTACATAAGGCTATTAGGAGGCGTATGGATCGATCCTAGGATTTAAGTATAAGGAGGTGGATAACGGGTATGCCAATTCGCCATCTCATGTGATAACTATGCAGGAGTAGCTACCTGTGTATTGTCATGTTTTAAGTTTGCTCATGGGTACATCCGTAAGATATGATTATGAAATTTTGTTCTTGCATCATATCATTTTCGCCTAAAGTTTCATCCGGATAAGATTTCATATGAAGCATTTAGTTGTTATTTGAGCCTAAAATTCCGTACTGAGCATTCGGCTCATTCCGTAAACTTTTTGTATATACAGGTCCACAGGTTACTTTGGGAGTGGAAAAGAGAGAAGAATAAAGCCTAGGAATAAATCTAAAGATGTTAGTTAATTAAGACAACTGTCTCCACTTGTATAATAATCTTAATTTTTATGGTCGTGTGGTTGTATCCTTAATAAATAAATGAATAAAATGGAATTATGACTTTTGTTATGCTACCGTTATTGTGACACGTCAGCCCTTCCGGGTTGGGGTGTTACAGCTATGGTATCAGAGCAAAGGCTCTTTCCTGTAGAAAACTTGAAGATAGTAATTAAGACCTGTGAGGAATGGGTAGATATCTATCATAGGATTCAACTTGATCTCTTATTTGATTTAACCTCTATGTCTATTCTTATAGATGCCTCCTCGTCGTCCGCCACGTAGGAATACTCGTACTAACCGTGAACGTAACAACACTTCTTCGAATGAGACTCCAGTTGATCCAAACATAATTAATGCTATCAACCAGGCTGTTGCTGGGTTGCTTCCAAACCTGGTTGCTCAAACAGCTGAGGCCGTTATTCAACAAACTCTTCATCCAGAACGCACTAACACTAATCCAACCTCTGGTGGTGAAACTCGTGAGAATACCACTAACAATATTACTTATAGTATAGACATATGGATTAGTAAATTCCAAAAACAAAAGCCGAAATCCTTTAGTCACGCTACTAATCCAGTCGAAGCAAGAAACTGGATAGCTCATGTTGAAAAGATCTTCGGAGTTCTTGGAGTTCCGGAGCAATACAAAGTTAGACTAGCTACCTACAAATTGGAAGATGATGCACAAACTTGGTGGGAAGGATATAAGCAAGTCAAAGGAGGGGATGATTTTGACGCTAATCTTTCATGGGTCGACTTTCGTAATATCTTTTACGATAAATATTTTTCGACCGCTGATAAAGAAGCTTATATCAGGGAGTATGCAGTAATTCGACAGGGGAGTGATGAACCAGCCTCTGAGTTCATTACTCGATTTTCAAGGTTGGCTAGTATTGTAGGAGATGTTGCCGGATCAGCAGAAGTCCAGGCAGAAAAATGCAAGTGGGCAGTTAATGATCGAATTCGGAAGTCGATCATGTACATGAAATTTAAGGATATCACCGAAGTTGCTGATGCAATCAAAACTTTTGAATTCGAAAGGAAAGAATTCCTATCTCGAACTGGGGATAATAAGAAGAGAAATAGAGAAGGCCAATTTAAGCAAGAAATCGGCCAGTCATCCACTACGCCACAGCATCAAGATCGTAAAGTGCAAGGAAATCAAAACTTTGGAAATCAAGCACGTCAATGGCAACCTAGACTTCAAAACCCGAGACCTGCTCAAAACCAGATTCAGTTATATGCAGAACCTATTAGAGCCCAACCACTGAATCAACAAGTAAACCCGAATCAGATTACATATCCTCTATGTAATACTTGTGGTAAAAGACATCAGGGCGTATGTCACCGAAGTACAGGAGCATGTTTTAAATGTGGCCAAACTGGACACATGATCAAGGAATGTCCTAAGAAAGATACTAAGAAGAATAATCAACCCAATGTTGGAGGAAGAATTTTCGCACTTTCCGCTACTGACGCTGCTAATATTCCAGGTACTGTATCTGGAACCCTTCAGATTGGTGAACGTAGTATCTATGTGTTATTCGATACAGGAGCGACTCATTCTTTAGTATCCCATTCGTTTACTAAGTATCTTCCGATAAGACCAACTCTCTTAGATCACACTTTCACCATTTCCACTCCCATGGAAAATTCATCCGTAATCACTTAGGTATATAAGGATTGTCCGATCCGTATTGAATCTATTGTGTGTAAGGCAGACTTATTTCCAATACATATGTGTGACTTTGATATTATTCTAGGAATAGATTGGTTGTCTAGACATCGTGTAACTATAGATTGTCATTCTCGCCGAGTTATTTTCGGTGATCTTCATCATCCTGATATTATATATCAGGGAACTCAAGCCCATAAATCTCTTAAAATTATCTCTGCACTTAAGGCTCGAAAATCCATATCAAACGGCTGTGCTGGATTCCTAGCATCAATTAAGGATACTTCTGCTAGTATTAAGAGTATCGATAGCCACTCCGTTGTTCGTGAATATCCTGATGTATTTCCGGATAAACTCCCGGGATTACCACCCGACCGTCAGTTGGAATTCACCATCGACTTGATCCCTGGTGCTGAACCTATTTCTAAAGCTCCATACCATATGGCCCCAATGGAACTGAAGGAGTTGAAGGAACAATTGCAAGAATTGTTAGATTTAGGATTCATAAGACCCAGTGTTTCACCTTGGGGTGCTCCGGTCTTATTTGTGAAGAAGAAAGACGGTAGTATGCGTTTATGTATTGACTACCGAGAGCTGAACAAGATTACTATTCGTAATCAGTATCCTCTGCCTCGCATTGATGATCTCTTTGATCAACTTCAAGGGGCTCAGTTCTTCTCAAAAATCGACCTAAGGTCTGGGTACCATCAGTTAAAGGTCAAGAATGAGGATGTTCCCAAGACCGCTTTTCGTACTCGATATGGTCATTACGAATTTTTGGTTATGCCGTTTGGGCTAACTAATGCACCCGCAGTCTTCATGGATTTGATGAATCGCGTATTTCACCAATTCCTAGACAAATTCGTTATTGTCTTTATCGATGACATTCTGGTGTATTCTAAGAGTCGCAAAGAGCATGAAGCACATCTACATATAGTACTTGGAACCTTGCGGCATGAGAAGTTGTACGCGAAGTTTTCCAAATGTGACTTTTGGCTTAGCCAAGTGTCATTTCTAGGTCATGTTATATCAGCAGAGGGAATTATGGTAGACCCAACAAAGGTTGAAGCTATTACAAAATGGCCAAGACCCACTTCTGTTACCGAAATACGAAGTTTCTTGGGTCTTGCTGGCTATTACCGAAGATTTGTTGAAAGATTCTCGGTAATTGCTTTACCACTCACAAAACTCCTAAGGAAAGGGGTGAAGTACTCATGGAATGAGGAACAAGAGAAAAGCTTTAAAGAATTAAAGAAACGACTTGTATCCTCTCCGATACTCGCTCTCCCTTCTGGATCAGGAGGTTACCAAGTCTACAGTGATGCCTCAAAGAAAGGATTAGGTTGTGTGCTAATGCAACATGGGAAGGTTATCGCTTATGCCTCCCGTCAGTTGAAACCTTATGAAGTTAACTACCCTACACATGATTTAGAATTAGCCGCAGTCGTCTTTGCACTTAAGATTTGGCGACATTATCTGTATGGTGAAAGTTGTGACATCTTTACCGACCACAAGAGCCTCAAGTATATATTTACGCAGAAGGAGCTAAATATGAGGCAAAGAAGGTGGTTAGAACTTTTAAAAGATTATGATGCAAATATTCAATACCATCCAGGCAAAGCCAATGTTGTAGCTGATGCATTAAGCCGAAAGAATTCCGGGACTATATCTTGCCTACAAATTCAACCTCATATTAGGAGGGATCTCGAAAGGATGGACATTTGGCTTCAGGTTAGTAAATCTGATGGATATCTAGCTAGAATGCAGATTGAACCCAACCTCATATCCCGGATCAAAGATGCACAAAAGCAAGATGGAGAACTTTGGGCAATTGTGCAAAATCTCGAGGTGGGTAAGCAATCTGAATTTAGTATAGACCATCAGGGGGTAATTTGGTGCGGCAAAAGACTTTGTGTACCCGATGACTCCACCCTTCGTGAGTCATTGTTAGCCGAAGCTCACAGCTCACCATTTTCAATTCACCCAGGATCTACCAAGATGTATAGAGATTTAAGACAAAACTTCTGGTGGAATGGAATGAAGGAAGACGTTGCTCGATACGTAAGTAAATGCCTCACTTGCCAACAAGTGAAACTTGAACACAAACGAGCAAGCGGTCTGTTGCAGCCATTGGATATTCCCATATGGAAGTGGGATGAGATCACAATGGATTTTGTTACTGGCTTACCTAAGACATTCAAGAAGAATGATGTTGTATGGGTTGTTGTCGATAGATTATCAAAGTCCGCACATTTTCTACCAATTCAGCAAGGATTTTCGGTTAATAAGTTATCCGAAATATTTCTTCAAGAAATTATTCGACTCCATGGCACACCATCTTCCATTGTTTCCGATAGAGACCCGCGTTTCACCTCACGATTTTGGAAAGGTTTTCAGGCAGCTTGGGGGACACGACTAAAGTTTAGTACGGCTTTCCATCCACAAACAGATGGGCAGTCAGAACGTACGATTCAGACCTTGGAGGACATGCTCCGAGCATGTGCACTTGAATGGTCTGGAAACTGGGATGAATATCTATGTCTTGTTGAGTTCGCTTACAACAATAGTTGGCAAGCAAGTATTGGCATGGCACCTTTTGAACTTTTGTACGGTAGGAAATGTCGCGCACCCATATGCTGGGATGAAGTCGGAGAAAAGATTATTGAAGGGCCAGAATTAGTTCAGATTACAAATGAAAAAGTCATTATAGCCCGAGAAAAACTGAAAGAAGCTCAGAGTAGACAAAAGAGCTATGCAGATCAAGATAGACGACCCCTCGAATTTAAAATTGGTGACCACGTATTCTTAAAGGTATCACCTTGGCGTGGTGTTCGTAGATTTGGAATTAAAGGGAAACTTAGTCCTCGTTTCATCGGTCCTTTTGAAATCCTTGAAAGAATTGGAGAAGTGTCATATCGACTGGCTTTACCGCCTCAACTCTCTCACGTTCATAACGTTTTTCCTGTATCCTCTTTAAGAGGATATAATTATCATCCACTCCATGTCATTAGTTATCCGTTACTTACAATTCACGAAGATTTGTCCTACGAAGAGGAACCAGAAGCCATCTTAGATCGACAAGAAAAGGTTTTGCGTAGGAAAGTAATTCCATTTGTTAAAGTCCTTTGGAAAAATCACTCTGAACACGAAGCAACATGGGAATCTGAAGAATCAATTCGTTCTCTATACCCTAATCTATTCTCGCAATAGAATTTTAGTCAAGTAACGGTAAATCTTGCTATTTGATATATGTTCATTTGTTTCTGTTTACGGTCATTTATGCTTTACCTTATGTGAAGATATTTTAGTTATGACTAAGTATATCTATGTAGGAAATGTCAGTACTAATAGTCACTATAAGTATCTGTAAATCTCTATTAACTTTTCATACGGAAAGAATATTTTAAGAAGGACCATTAGGGCACATATATATAAGGCAATTGACAAGTATAGTCATGACCTTAGTTATGAATTTCAGATACACATGTGTGGTTAGGAGATTCTGGTTATATAAGTTAGTAACTCTGCTATAAAAGTTTCGTTTTTGTTACTTATGCGATAGGTTATATTCTTATTTGCAAAATTTCGAGGACGAAATTTCTTTTAAGGGGGTAATAGTTGTAATGCCCCTAAATTTAAAATCATTAACCACTAAGAAAACCCTAATTAAGACACCCAAGTAATTCTGCACTAACCTTAAAATTTCCAGAACAATCAGAATCAGGATCAGGGCCCCTAAAACTCAGGGGGGGGTAAAACCTAGTTGACGATTATCTTCATAAAAACGTTGTCTAAATGCTATTGGCCGAATCGTCGACTCAGCAAGCCTAGTTAGGGACGTGGCTACCTATAGAAAATAGGTGACCCCTCGCGTAGCGCGACGCCATGGGGGGGTACCCCTCGCGCTACGCGACAGGGTCAAAATTCGGGTATAAATAGAGCAGTTTGGGACTTGATTTCTGGCACAAAAACGACGAAGAAATTCGTTATAAACACTGAGTTATAGCCAAAATACTACACAAACACACACGAATCACGAAGTGCTGCCGCAATCAGGGTAATAACTCGATCGCTATTACGATTCAGTTTCCGGAATCAATATATCCAAAGAATGTCTAAGTGCCGCCCATATTGGGTTATGCTTTGTCGTTGTCGATAATTCGATAATGAGTTGAAGCATTGTACTTTGTCGTTGTCGATAATTCGATAATGAGTTGAAGTACTATACTTTGTCGTTTGTCGTTAATACGATAAATGAGTTGAAGTATTGTACTTGGTCATTCATTGGGAGAATTTGATTTCGTAAATTATCGTAACTGCTGTATTGATCACTAACCCTGTTTTGTGTACATTATTGTGAAATTAGGTTAAAAGATTAATCAGTAGTCTAAACTCTGCCCATATAAATCTAAAATATTAGCACAAGGTAGCTTCACTTTGGAGTTATTAAGGTACGGATCCTTACCCCACTCTTTATTGCTTCAATTCAAATTGTTATAAAACTACTAAATTACTATATCTGTTAAAAACTCCTCACGTCTTTGATTATCGATTCATTTGACAGTCCGTTCGATTCCTATCCTAATCATTTGATTTAGCTTTCATATCATGCGATAGTATTATGTTATACTCATTATCGCATGTTCCAATATATGTTCCGTTTTATTATGAAAATAAGTTTTATAAGTTATGTGATTAAGACCATTTGTACTCTGATACCCTGAGTATCGCTTCTCGTGGAGTGTCCCACGAGCATGTTGTTGTGGCATCAACATCATGTGCTCCATCCGTGACGGAGAGATCAGTTCACGGCGTCTCTTAAGTACAAGTGTGGTACATAAGGCTATTAGGAGGCGTATGGATCGATCCTAGGATTTAAGTATAAGGAGGTGGATAACGGGTATGCCAATTCGCCATCTCATGTGATAACTATGCAGGAGTAGCTACCTGTGTATTGTCATGTTTTAAGTTTGCTCATGGGTACATCCGTAAGATATGATTATGAAATTTTGTTCTTGCATCATATCATTTTCGCCTAAAGTTTCATCCGGATAAGATTTCATATGAAGCATTTAGTTGTTATTTGAGCCTAAAATTCCGTACTGAGCATTCGGCTCATTCCGTAAACTTTTTGTATATACAGGTCCACATGTTACTTTGGGAGTGGAAAAGAGAGAAGAATAAAGCCTAGGAATAAATCTAAAGATGTTAGTTAATTAAGACAACTGTCTCCACTTGTATAATAATCTTAATTTTTATGGTCGTGTGGTTGTATCCTTAATAAATAAATGAATAAAATGGAATTATGACTTTTGTTATGCTACCGTTATTGTGACACGTCAGCCCTTCCGGGTTGGGGTGTTACACTGAGTTTCTGTTCTGTTCTGAGTTTCTGAATAGGTTCTGTCCGAGGTTTTTCTTGTTAATCTGTGAAACTTATTCCGAGCTTTGAAAGAAAAGCTCCGAATTTTCAAAAGGGTGTGAGTCCGACTTTTTCCAAACAATTCTGTGTCAGTGTTGTCCGAGTTTTGAGAGCTTATTCAAGCCTCAGAGTGTTTCAACTCACATTACTTCCGAGTTTTGAACTTGAACAGTCTCCGAATTTTGTTTAAAACAGTCTCCGAGTATTAAAGGTGTCTACTCAGAGTTTTTACAACAAAATGTCTGTTCCGAGTTTTTTGACATACATCAGGCTCCGAGTTTTCAGTCCGAAAGTCTAGTCCGAGGTTTAAAGTGTTGTCTGTTCCGAGGTATATGTTGTTATATCAGTCCGACTTTTGAATTGTCTGTTCCGAGTTTTTACAGCAGTTCCGCGTTTTTCATATGTTTAATGCGTTCCGAGTTTTGACAAAGTATGTTATTCGGATCTGTTATTCCGAGTTTCACTTGTTATTCCGATGTTTTTTAAAAGCAATCACCTGCTCCGATGTTATTCCGATGTTTAAAGAAATTAACTGAGGTTTATGGTTGACCAGAGCAAGGTTTAGACTTGCTCCGAGGTTTAACTGATCTCCAAGTTATTCCGAGGTTTAATTTCTTTAGACTTGCTCCGAGGTTTAACTGATCTCCAAGTTATTCCGAGGTTTAATTTCTTTAGACTTGCTCCGAGGTTTAACTGATCTCCAAGTTATTCCGAGGTTTAATTTCTTTAGACTTGCTCCGAGGTTTAACTGATCTCCAAGTTATTCCGAGGTTTAATTTCTTTAGACTTGCTCCGAGGTTTAGACTTGCTCCGAGGTTTATGGTTGACCAGAGCAAGGTTTAGACTTGCTCCAAGGTTTAACTGATCTGAGTTCTTGACTCTGAATGCTCCGAATTTTTCAACTGGTCCGATGTTTTTACTCTGTTGAGTTTTAACAGTTTTTCACATTTCAGAGTTTCTTATGTACAGAGTTTTACTCAATGAAACAAGCTTCTCCGAGTTCTTTGAAATGTGTTTATTCCGAGTTTTACAGAGTTTCTTTTGTACCGAGTTTTAAACAAGTTTCTCGGAGTCTGAAACAAGTTGTCTGAGTTCTTGCTTTTCAAAGCATCTGGTCCGAGTTTTGAAGCTAGGACGTTCTGAGTTTTTAAGTTTGAACTGGTCCGAAGTTTAAACTTTGTTTGGTTCTCTTTCTCGGATCTTATTGGCATACAAAACGGGCTTCTCTTACTAGTCTATTATTATCACACCATCACTTTTTAATTTATTACATCTTTGTACTATTTCTTCTATTGGCTAGCAATCACAAAACGGCTTCATATATGTGGCTACGAGCCCATGTGATTAAACAATTAGTAGTATACTGTATACCACAACTCCACAAGGTCGCTGTTGATGAGCCTGCTGATGACCCTGGCCCCAATAATAGCACAACAGCCAAGGAGGGAAGGCAACGAAGACCCCCAAGTTATTTACAAGATTATGTGACTGGGGATGAATCACAATCAGATGAAGAACTCAATGCTGTTGAGATTGTGGAACAAGACCCCCTAAAATATGAGGAAGCAATGAAAGATGATAGGTGGAAGAAAGCTATGGATGTGGAGATTGAAGCTATAGAAAGAAATCAGACGTGGATGAAACCGAGTTAATCTCTTAAATCCATAAGTTAGTTAGTTTAGAATAGATAGATTAGTTTTATATTAAAGTGGCGGTTACAAGCGGTTATGAAACTAAGGGACCAAAGTTGACAAAGGGAAACTTGTTAACTTCCCTCACTTAGCGAAAAGGTGTGTCCCCTCACACACACCCTCTCGGATCGACATCAAGGAAAGGAGAAGAAGTCGCGACGGTTCGAGATGGATGGCTGGAAATCAACATGCCTCTTCATGATCAATCTCAACCGCACAATCCTAGAGACATACCCTTTCACGAAGAGTTGTGTCTATTCATTCGTGCCTCTTAGAAACTATAAATAGAGATAGTTAGTTTCATTTGTATTTGTTCATTACTCTCGAAATCATATACTCTTATTCGATTGTTATAAAGTTGTTATTATTCAAGTTATTCACGCTCGTTAGAGATCAAGATCCAAGTTCGGGCCAACAAAGTGGTATCAGAGCGTCAGGCTCTAGGCGTGGGAATCGCAAGGCATCGCAGGGAATTCGCGATCAGGTTTCAATTTCGTTTAAATTCGCAAAGTTTCAATTTCAGAATTTATTTTCGGTTCTAGGAAGTCGGTTGAACCGAACGGTTAGGAATCTAGGGTTCGTTTGTTTTGATTCCGGGGTTATAGTGCGAATTAGTTTGATTTGGTTGTTTTGGTTATTACACGATTCGGGGAATCGGGGTTGTTAAGAATATATTGAAACCAAAAGAAAGTTTATTAGAAAGTGAAGATTATTCGGCAGGAAGATATGTCAGGAGCGACCGGGCAAAGTACGATAAATGGAAATTCTCTTTCCCAGTTTCAGTGTCCGATTCTGAAACCAACAAACTATACGGTTTGGGCTATTCGTATCAAGACGATTCTTGAAGCGAATGGTTTGTGGGAAACGATTGAACCGGCAGAAAATGCAACGGTAGACACGAAGAAAGATAAGTCTGCCATTGCATATTTGTTTCAAGCAATACCAGAGGACGTTGTATTGCAAGTTGCAAGTTGTAAGACTGCAAAGGAGAATTTGGGAAAATCTAAGGATTAGACACGTTAGCGTAGATCGGGTACAAAAGGCGCGTATGCACACGCTAATGTCAGAATTTGAGATGTTGCAAATGAAGGATGACGACACTATTGATTCATTCACCGCAAAGATCAATAGTATCGTTACCCGAGCAACAGAAGTAGGATCGACTATGAGTCAACCGACTCTAGTACGCAAACTCCTAAATGGCGTACCGGATAGGTTTACTCAAATCGTTGCCTCTATGGAACAATACTCCGATATAGAAACCATGACGCTACAAGAAGCAATCGGAAGGTTAAAGACATATGAAGAACGTCTCAAGTTAAAGAAACGAAATCAAGGGGAAAGCCAAGATAGGCTTATGTTTACACATCAGGATAACAACAGAGGAAGGCAATTTGGAAACCGCGGTCGTGGTAGGTTTAACCAGACGCGTGGAAATTGGCGAAACAACGGAAATAGGCAAAGTCCCAGAAACGAAGGATCTACATCAAGGCCTAGAAATGGAAATTCAAGAAACTGGAGGAAGTTTGCAAGAACCGACTTAAGTAAGATCCAATGTTTTAAGTGTCAAAAGTTTGGACACTACAGGAAGGATTGTTCTGAGAAAGACGAAGTGCAAGAGCATTCAAACCTCGTCGAGGAAGACGAAGCACCCGTATTGTTAATGACAATACAAGAAGAAAATGTTCAAGAAAAGGCTCTGCTAAACGAGGAACAGATAAAACCAGCAAGTTATGCCTCAGGAGCTATGGTACTTAGACAACGGGGCCAGCAACCACATGACAGGAGTGCGAAGTCACTTCAGGGAATTAGATGAAACGGTGACAGGGCAAGTACGTTTTGGTGATGGGTCACACGTAGAAATTAAAGGCAAAGGTTCAATACTACTGGAATGTATGAATCAAGAACAAAAGATTGTTTCACAAGTATACTACATTCCAAGTCTGAAGACCAATATATTGAGCCTCGGACAACTTACAGAAACTGGTTGCAAAGTGGTTATGGACGGAGACTTACTGACTATCCGAGATCGAAACAGAAAGCTACTAATGCGAGTCAAAAGATTGAAGAACAGGCTGTACAAGGTCAAACTGAAGATAGGAAAACCAATCTGCTTACTATCAAAGACGGAAGACATAGCATGGTTATGGCACGCGAGGTTAGGCCATTTACACTTCGACGCTATTAAAGAAATGACTCGTAAGAACTTGGTACATGGAGTTCCCCAAATAAGTCATGCTAGTCAAGTCTGTGACGCATGCTTATTAGGAAAGCATAGTAGGGCACCATTTCCAAATCAGGCAAAGTTCAGATCCTTAAAACCTCTGGACCTAGTCTATGGAGATTTGTGTGGTCCTATAACTCCACCAACACATGCTGGGAAGAAGTATATATTCTTACTTGTAGACGACTGTACTCGCTACATGTGGGCATATTTACTAACTTCCAAGGATCAAGCATTCGAAACATTCAAGGAGTTCAAAGAAAAGGTGGAAAAGGAAGCGCAGACCAAGTTAAAAATGCTAAGGACGGATAGAGGAGGTGAATTCACATCGGCTGAATTCAACAAGTATTGCAAAACAAATGGCATAGCAAGACAGCTTACAGCACCATACTCCCCACAGCAAAATGGAGTAGTAGAAAGGCGAAACAGGACGATGTTATCCACTACTCGCAGTATGTTAAAGGCAATGAACATGCCACAGAACTTTTGGGGTGAAGCAGTACGACACGCGATATACGTACTAAACAGGGTTCCGACAAAAGCCCTGGTGAATAAGACACCATATGAAGCACTGAAAGGAAGGAAGCCAAATCTAGAACATTTGAAAGTCTTTGGTTGCACTGCTTACGCTAAGGTACTACCACTTCAACAAAAGAAGTTAGATGATAGAAGCGCACCTATGGTTTATCTTGGAATAGAAGAAGGATCAAAGGCGTATAGATTATATGATCCAGCAAAGAACAAGATATGTGTCAGTAGAGATGTAAAGTTCATGGAAGGTCAACCATGGAACTGGGATAGTTATATGGAAACGGTAGATTCAGGGAATCCCGAATGGACGAACTTTGTCATTCATGAAGATGACATACCACCAGAGTTAGAAGAAAATGAGCCAAGTAGTCCAGGCAGTAGCGGACCAGGCAGTAGCGGGCCACATCATGACGATTCAGGAGTAGATCAGACAGAAGAACAAGACTCCTATGTAACCCCGCCAGCATATTCATACAATCAGAACTCAGCAGGAAATTCAAGCAACATACAAAATGGAGGTCCATCCACTTCTGAAAGTACAACAGGAAATATCAGCAATACTCCAGTAAGACTAAGAAGTCTCGAAGAACTGTATGACAAAACAGAAGAAATTCAGTTAGATCCACATGAATTATTACTCGCTGAAGAAGAACCAAGGAATTACAAGGAAGCATCTAGTGACAGAAAGTGGATTGAAGCAATGAAGGCTGAGTTAGACTCGATAAACAAGAATAACACTTGGAGCTTGACGGAATTGCCAAAAGATCACAAGGCAATAGGCTTAAAGTGGGTATTCAAGACTAAGAAAGATGCAAATGGAAATATTGTCAGACACAAAGCAAGGCTAGTTGCAAAGGGATATGTTCAGCAACATGGAATAGACTTTGACGAAGTCTTTGCACCAGTAGCACGTATGGAGACGGTACGACTAATGTTGGCTTTAGCAGCATATCAAGGTTGGGAGGTACATCATCTAGATGTGAAATCTGCATTCTTACACGGAGACCTCAAGGAAGAAGTTTATGTATCACAACCAGAAGGATTTATAAAGCCAGGAGATGAAGGAAAAGTTTACAGACTATCAAAAGCACTGTATGGATTGAGACAAGCACCAAGAGCTTGGAATACGAAATTAGATCAAACCCTAAAGTCACTTAACTTCAAGAAGTGCACTTTAGAAAGCGCAATCTATACAAGGACGAATGAAGCCTCTACACTAATAGTTGGAGTCTACGTTGATGAGTTGATGACTTGATAGTCACTGGAACATCAAAGAAGGAAATAGACATCTTCAAGTCTCAGATGAAGAACAAGTTTGATATGAGCGATCTAGGATTGCTAGCATACTATCTGGGAATCGAAGTAATTCAAGCAGGGGGTGAGATAGGCATCAAGCAGACAGGATACATCAATAAGATACTCAAAGACGCTGATATGTTATCCTGCAATGACACAAAGACACCCATGACTCCAGGAACTCAACTAACAAAGACTGAAGAAGGAGATCTAGTAGATGCAACACACTACAGAAGCCTGATAGGATCTCTCAGGTACTTATTGCATACAAGACCAGATCTATGTTACCCAGTCAGTCTACTTAGTAGATTCATGCAAGAACCAAAGGAGCAACACCTGAAAGCAGTAAAGCAAATACTACGTTACATCAAAGGAACTAAAGAGCATGGAATCATTTACAAAAGACAAGGAGGATGTAAGATCACAGGTTATAGCGATAGTAGTTTTGGAGTTAATACAGACAAAGGAAAAGGAACAACTGGTCTGGTACTCTACTTTGGAGAATCACCTATAACCTGGTGTACACAAAAGCAACAAACAGTGGCACTCTCATCATGCGAATCAGAATTTATGGCAGCCACTGCAGCAGCATGTCAAGCACTATGGCTTAAAAGACTGTTAAGTGAAATCACAGGTTGGAAGGAAGAAAAGATAACACTCAGAGTTGATAACGTTTCAGCAATAGCACTCATGAGAAATCCAGTCTTTCACGGAAGAAGCAAGCACATTGACACACGCTATCACTTCATAAGAGAATGCGTGGAAAACGAAGATATCACTGTGGAGCACATAAGTGGAGAACTACAACGGGCAGATATACTAACAAAGGCACTAGCAAGGATCAAGTTTGCTACAATGAGGGAACTGCTCGGAATTCAAGATTTAAAGCAACTCATGGATGTTCGAGATTAAGGGGGTGAATGAAACCGAGTTAATCTCTTAAATCCATAAGTTAGTTAGTTTAGAATAGATAGATTAGTTTTATATTAAAGTGGCGGTTACAAGCGGTTATGAAACTAAGGGACCAAAGTTGACAAAGGGAAACTTGTTAACTTCCCTCACTTAGCGAAAAGGTGTGTCCCCTCACACACACCCTCTCGGATCGACATCAAGGAAAGGAGAAGAAGTCGCGACGGTTCGAGATGGATGGCTGGAAATCAACATGCCTCTTCATGATCAATCTCAACCGCACAATCCTAGAGACATACCCTTTCACGAAGAGTTGTGTCTATTCATTCGTGCCTCTTAGAAACTATAAATAGAGATAGTTAGTTTCATTTGTATTTGTTCATTACTCTCGAAATCATTGTATATACTCTTATTCGATTGTTATAAAGTTGTTATTATTCAAGTTATTCACGCTCGTTAGAGATCAAGATCCAAGTTCGGGCCAACAGTGGAGTCTAGTAGATCTGCCTAAGAATGCAAAGTGTATTGGTGTGAAATGGATTTTCAAGACAAAGTTGAATGAAAAAGGTGAAGTAGAAAAGCACAAGGCTAGATTGGTTGCTCGAGGGTATGGTCAAAAGTATGGTGTAGATTATTCAGAAGTATATGCCCCAGTGGCAAGGATGGATACAATTCGAATGATGATTGCCATTGCAGCTCAAAGGGGTTGGTGTATCCATCAAATGGATGTCAAATCCGCGTTTCTGCATGGAGTATTAGAGGAAGAGGTATTTGTCCAACAACCTCAAGGGTATGTTGTCAAGGGCAGTGAAGAGAAAGTTTACAAGCTCCACAAGGCACTTTATGGTTTAAAGCAGGCCCCTAGGGCTTGGTTTACTCGCATAGAAGCTTATTTTATACAAGAAGGTTTCAAGAAAAGCAAGTCAGAACACACTCTATTCATCAAAAGAAATCCTGAAGGCAAAGTTTTGTATGTCAACATTTATGTAGATGATCTTATCTGCATAGGAAATGATGTTGGTATGCTGAAAGATTTTAAAGACTCTATGAAGAAGGAATTCGAGATGACTGATCTTGGGAGAATGAGGTATTTTCTGGGGTTAGAAGTGAATCAGTTTTCTTTTCTGAGGGCATTCATGTCTCACAAAAGAAGTATGCTGAAGAAGTACTAGCTCGGTTCGATATGGCGGATTGTAATGCAGTGGTAAACCCAATTGTACCTGGCTGCAAATTAAAGAAGGATGAAGGAGAACCAGTGGATGATACTTTGTTTAAGCAAATGGTAGGAAGCTTAATGTATATGACTACCACTCGCCCAGATATACAATTTGTTGTGAGTCTGATCAGCCGCTACATGTCAAATCCAAGAGAAGCTCATTATGCTGCAGCAAAAAGAGTGATGCGCTATATTCAAGGAACACTAGATTATGGTATTTTATACAAGAAAGGAGGAAAGGGAGAGATGAAAGTGTTCACAGATAGTGATTTTGCAGGAGACTTCAATGATAGAAAAAGCACATCTGGGTACTTGATTTTATGGGATGGAGCAGCAGTGTCTTGGTCTTCAAAGAAGCAAAGTATAGTGGCCTTGTCATCCACTGAAGCCGAGTATGTTGCTGCAGCTGGTTGTGCTTGCCAAGTGACTTGGATTCGTGGAGTGTTGGAAGAACTTGGGATAAGTGTCAGAGATACATCAGTGATTAAATGTGATAACACCTCTGCTATAACGTTGTTGAAGAACCCATTGTTTCATGGGAGGTGCAAGCATATTGGAGTGAGATATCATTTCCTTCGAGACCTGGTAAACGAAGGTACAATAGAGATGGAGTTTTGTGGAACAAACCAGCAAGTTGCTGACATCCTCACCAAGCCCTTGCATAGAGATGTGTTTCTGAGGTTGAGGGAACAACTTGGAGTATGCTCTCTCAAGGGCAAACAGGAAATGGAAACCCTATCCATTTTGAGGGAGGGATTGATGGATTAATGTCTGATGCATCTGAAAAGTACATGTGCATGTGTGCATGCATATATCCGTTGGGTTTATTAATGTTCCAGTCTAGTAGGTGTTTTCAAATAAAGTTGAAGTCAAATAAAGTGGAGCTAGTCAAGCACGTGGGAGGCTGAGTCCTGTTCTTTTGCTTTTTATTCGTTCAGAAGTAGTTTCCTTATTTGTAGCACTTTTCTGTTTATTTCCGTTGCAGCTGAGTTGTATTTATAGCCTTCATGGCCTTTTATGAAAATAAGCTTTTCGAGTGAGAATTACATATACCATTGAAACTCTTTCAACATCATCCTCCAACTAAATTCATCTTGTTTCAAACTCCTCTTTGGAAGTAAATCGGCCCACGCAGACTCATCGGTTGGAGTCAAATGGCAATGCAAATGGTCAGAAGAATCATAATACATTTCTTGTTTCCAATTCTTGTTGTTTGAATTCAATAACTTGTATCAGAAAGTATGCGACAAAAGCTGTGTGGGAATGTTGGTACACTCTTTACCCATAACATGACGATCATACAACAAAACTATTAGCATAATAATAAGCAGCATCTCCATAAACATTAAACACTTCATTTCTCCTAAAAAAAATAAAGTGTCAGTAATTTTTCAACTTCAATATCAAGTGGAAAAGTTACGAGAGGATTTAGAATCAAAACAATGAAATTAAGAAGATGAAAAAGTGTCGAACCTTTGACAGCTTTTTTGAGAATGTTACGAGAGGATTTAGAATCAAAACGAGTCCTAGGCGACTTGTTGACTTGAGCTCGAGAACAACCTGCCATTGCTGTATGAGCCGAATAACAGAAATCGCTTCTTGATCCATCTGGAATGTTCCTTGCTCGTCATAGTACACGAGGAGGATAGGTCTCGCCGGACCGAAGGATACGGCGGTGGTGGTGGAAGAACCTATGCTGAAGAATCTCATCAAAAAAAATGGGTCGTACAGTATAAAGTGAACAGGAAGTCTGGTTTGACCTAGGGTTTGGCCCATGAGGACGGAGGTGTTGCAGGTGAACCGGTTGAATCTGAACCGGAAGGTAATGGGTCGGGTTTCGGGCGATTGTTTGGGTCAGAGCTTTGTGCCATACTTTGTTGTTGTGGATCTGGAGCTAGGGTTTTGAGATAAAGAACATAGAAGAGGTGTGTGAAGAGAGTGAGTGGATTAATAAAGAACAGAGAAGATTGTTACCATTGTTGCTAATGGAAGTGACGATTCAGTTGAGAGATGAAGGTTGGAGAGGAAATCAATTTAGGATTAATTTAGAGAAGAAAATGGTGAAGAGGAATACTAGTGAAGAATGTTTTGGGGGGAGTTGAAATTGGAAGCGGGATTGGGTTGGGAGGGAAAATTTTGGGTGTGAAAATGTTAGGGGGAAATCATTTTCTAAAATTTAAATTAATTAGTGGATTTTTAAGCTTTGCGAAGGTTTTCCGTCAACATCGATTCGGTTTCTTATGGTATTGGTACCATATAAGCATTTAGCATTTATGAACAATAGCAACCGAAAAGTGTTTTACCGATATCGGTTAGGGTTATAAGCTAGTCGAGCCAGGGAGGGACTTCGAGCTTGAGCTCGAAGTTAAACGAGGCAGCTCAACTCGAACTCGAGTTTGAAGTTAAACGAGCCTAAAAACGAGCCGAGGAGCCGATCTTGGCTCGAGCTTGGCTTGGTTACAAAATGAGCCGGCTCGGCTCAGATTGTTTTAAATCAAGTTTTTTACCTAGTTTGTTTCAAGCCCCTTTTCGAGCGAGCTACGAGTCATGAGTTTTTTTAGATAGTTGGTTTCAAATCAGGACAGATTCAGTCGGAATAGGTTCTCTTGTCATGACACCGGTTTTTGTCTGTATGGTAGTTTGTTTTGTCACGGTAAATAACAAAAAAAAAATATATCTCGAGACTAAAACTTCAAAAAAAATAATGTTAATGGAAATAAAAAAAAATAAGTCGAGACTGAAACATCAAGAAAAAGTTAAACAGGTTAAATATGTGTAATATGAAAAGTAATGGACTTTTACGGCCCATTGGGCTCCATTAAGACATACATGATCTACTATTGCCTATTGTAATCCATTAAGGCCCAATAGGGTCCATTAATACATATATGATCTATTATTGTCCATTGTGATCCATTAAGGCCCATATGGTTCATCAAGACTTGTATGGTCTATTATTGCCCGTTGTGATTTATTAAGCCGCAACATGGTCCATTAAGACATGTATGATCTATTATTGTCCATTGTGATCCATTAAGGCACATATGGTTCATTAAGACTTGTATGGTCTATTATTGCCCGTTGTGATCCATTAAGGCGTAACATGGTCCATTAAGACATATACGGTCAACTATTGACAGTTGTGGTTCGTTAAGGCCCAATAAGATCCATTAAAACGTGTATGATATATTATTGTCCATTAAGGCCCAATATGATCTATTATGATATATATGACTTCTGTAGGTCCCTTTGTCGTGGAGGATGACGAACCTAAACCTTGTTATACAAACTCACTAGCGAGTGCGGAATCCAAGCTAGCAAGCAAACCGGGATGAAGCAAGTATAAACACAACACACAAGGTTCACCGATTAACACCAATGTATTAATACGTATGAAGGTTTCGGTTACAAGCACAATGTTTACAAATCTAACTTGCAAACTCTCAAAGTGTGTGTGTGAGTTTCCGGACAGAATGCTCTCAGCCTATCTCTCGGATGTGTGTGTATTCTCTCTAACAAGTCTATCTCCATTGAACTCAACACACTGCATGGGTATTTATACCCAGCCCATGATGTCTGGTCCGAAGGATCCGATAGATGGTCCGAAGGATCATTTATCGATGACTAGTCAATCGAAGGATCAGCATGTACTTCGAAGGATGATGTATCGATCATCCATCGAAGGTTCATCTTTGATCACCTCGAAGGATCAACATTATCCTTCGAGAGCTATCCTTCAAGCTATCCTTCGAGCAATCCTTCGACACAGACAATCATCTTTCAACATCTTTCAACATTTACAAACTGTTGCCCAAGTCAAACCGGAGGATGGTTGACTTGGTCAACTTACAACACTAAACAGGACATCGTTTACATCGTGACCGAATACAGACAAAGTACAGACACAGGTGCACCAACAAACTCCCCCTTGGCTGTAGCTTTGTCTTTATCTTCTATAGTTGTAGACTCGTCTCGAACTTCGATGGTCTTTGGTCTTCGAGTTCTCAAAAACTCTGATGTCCTTTCAGGTCTTCAAAGTCGGAGGATCTTCAAAGTCTTCACGTATTGAAAGCAGAGAGTGTATCAACAAACTACCCGTATCATGTAGGAAGTGTGTTGACAAACTCCCCCTTGGCATAAGCTCCCCCTTGAGTTATGCTCGTGAAAGACTTGATCTTTATGAAGTGAGATCCTTGTGGTGTTGATGATGGCCAGTGGCAACTCGATCATCTTTATCTTTTGAGCGCCTTCTCGTCGTGTCTTCATTCCAAAGCTTGTCATCGACCATGTTCTCCTAGCCTTTAGAATCTGCACATGCAAGAAATCTAAACGGGTAATGAGAACAACTGCTTGGAATATGGTAAACATAAACAAATGACACACGAATGACCATGTCACTATCAAACACCGTCCGACAGTTTGAAAGTTTAATATATTTATCAATTTTAAATTCTAACTTTCAAAATCTGCAAATTTTGACCGTTTATGAAGATTTAGTCAATTCGGTTTTCGTTCAGATTTCAGGCAACGAAAACTTGAGCTCCAACATCGTACAATCGAAAATAAGGTAGAAATAAAATCTTTTTGGCTTTTACAAAGTTTATATTAAAACACACCTAAAATCTTTTTGGTATTTTTGAAATTAAAAGACAACAATTTAAAATCCTTTGAGTGTTATCAAACGACATCACCGCTAGTGTCGTGCTGATATGCACCAAACGACGAAATTGTTTAAAAGAAAAACAATAAAAGTTAAGCAGTAAATAAATATATACAGACATTCTTTTTGTGAGTTTCGAGGGTAAGAGAATAATATCAGTGTACGGTCATGCCAAAACACTCTTGTTGTTCAGTTAGTTAACATTAAGATAAGCATCCTATAACAATTATCGGTATTGTTGTCCACTTAAGCTCAACTTATCAGATGTAATCATGACAAGAGGATACGTTAATGTATGATTTATACTTACCGACCGGTGTTCATCCACATCACGACACATTCCCGTATCAAGGTATGCACGAGAGTTCATCTTACCGGTGAGTATACCGATTATCATCTGTTTGACCGTATAAGATGTGAGATTCTCACTTATTTTGATTTGAAAATAAGCCCTATGTGATATAATCACTTATTGATGAGGAACTTGATTTTCATATGCATGAGGGCACAGGTGCAAGTCTGTGAACAGGTCAGTACTTCCGTACAACAGAGAGACGAACTTGACACCCGGATAAATGTGATATTTTATCACTTATTTGATATGGACATGTGATTGTTTATCACTTATTGAGGTCGAATGCAGTATGTAATATGTACACGTATGTATAGTATCATGGAAGATCTAGACTTGCGTCCCCGTTATTTTTCGGTAAAAGATACAACCATGATGCCCAGATGATAATCAGCATAAAGACCGAATATCTCAGAACCTCGGCAATCTATCAAACGAAATTTCGGTACTAAGACCATATGCCAATGAATGGTTTCCACCTGGTCTTCAGTCGATTAAGATTTATATCACCCTGCACACTTTAAAATGATTGTGAGCCTACCGATACATCTTATATAGAGCTGCTTATCGTTTTTCATATAAGGTTTAAAGAGGTTTGGATAGACCACTGATGTACTATCATTTTCTCTTTTGCTCGCCAGGAAACTCATTTTTGTTTTTCTATTGTTTTTGTGTTTTTGAATTTTTCGATGTTTTTGGATTTTCTGATTTTTTGAATTTAGAATTTACTCCCCCTAAAATCAATAAACTAAGACAAATTTAAAAACACAAAGGTATTTACAAAAATGATTTTCCGATGTTGGTTTTACTCTTGCTTGACCTTAATGCCGTTTACCAATAATAAAAAGTCAAATCTTGATTTGTCAAATGCTTTGGTAAATAAGTCGGCACGTTGGTCATCGGTGTGGACCTTAACAACATCGATTAGCCTTTTCTCAAAGCAATCACGTATGAAGTGATATTTGATTTCGATGTGTTTGGTCTTCGAATGCTGCACAGGATTTCAAGTGATATCTAAAGCAGCAGAATTATCAACGTAAATAGGAGTAGTTAGGAATTCAAAACCGTAGTCCCGCATTTGTTGTTGGATCCAAAGAACTTGGGAGCAACAACTTGAGGCAGTATTGTATTCAGCTTCGCATGTTGATGTAGCGACACACGTCTGCTTCTTGCACTGCCATGTGACTAGGCGATTCCCTAAAAACTGACATCCAGCCGTTGTGGATTTACCGTCGATTTTGCATCCGCCAAAATCAGAATCACTGAATGCTACCAATTCAAAGTTATTATCCCTAGGGTACCACAGACCGGTGTCAGGGTACGCCTTCAAATAACGAAAAATCCTTTTGACAGCTGCAAGATGTGAGGCCTTCGGGTTAACTTGATATCTGGCAAGCAGGCACGTTGGGTACATTATGTCTGGCCTTGATGCTGTGAGGTACATAAGAGATCCAATCATCGCGCGGTAGTTTGAGGGGCTAACAGCTTCTCCCTTCAAGTCAGGAGTAATTCCGTGATTTGTTGGCAATGGGGTACCAATGGGCGTTGCATCAGACATCTGGAACCGGCTCAAGATGTCACCAACATATTTAGTCTGATGGATGAATATCCCAGACTCTGTTTGTTGTACTTGCAGGCCCAAGAAGAAGGTCATTTCCCCCATAGCACTCATCTCGAATTTATCCTGCATAATGCGCTCGAATTCCCTACACAAGACATCATTAGTAGAACCAAAAATAATATCATCAACGTATACCTGTACCAGAAGAAGATCTCCATCTTGTTCTTTGATGAAAAGAGTACAGTCGATAAGACCTCTACGAAAACCGTTCTCCAGCAGATAGTGAGATAAGGTTGCATACCAAGCTCGCGGTGCTTGATGAAGACCATAAAGAGCTTTGTTGAGCAACCAAACCCGATCGGGATGGATAGGATCTTCAAAACCTGGAGGCTGTTCGACGTACACCTCTTCTTCAACCACACCATGTAAGAATGCACTTTTCACGTCCATCTGATAAACCTTGAATCCTTTGAAGGACGCATAGGCTAGAAAGATTCGAATTGCTTCGAGACGTGCCACTGGTGCATACACTTCGTTGTAGTCGATCCCTTCAATCTGACGAAAACCTTGAACGACTAAACGTGCTTTGTTTCGGATAACAACTCCGCGGTCATCCTTTTTGCATTTGAAAACCCAACGGGTACCAATCTTCTTGTATCCAGCAGGTTTCTCTACGAGTTTCCAGACACCCAGCTTCTGGAATTGTTGCAGTTCTTCCTGCATTGCTTCAACCCAAGCGTTATCTTTCAAGGCTTCTTTCCACGTTCTTGGTTCTTCCTGTGAGACATAACACGCGAAAGACCAATCGTTTTGTTGCCCGGATTCTCGAATAGCTGCATACAAGCCTGCATTATTGTTATTTCGCAACATGTTTCTCGTTTGAACGCCACTTTGCACATTTCCAATGATGTTTTGTTGAGGATGGGTATTATGAATCCTTGTTTCTGGATTATCTGGAACTGGAACATTTATACCCAGGTTGTTGAGATTAAGATCAACAACCAATTCAAGGCCCGGAATTGACGAAGAGGATGATGCAGTAGCCTCAGCTGTTCTATGGGCATCCACTGGAGGAGTACCCTCTGAAGTACCATGAACTGCTGTTGTTGGGGCTTCTTGATCTGCATCTAGAAATTCATCATCCTCTAAAGATTCGTTCAATTCATTTGCATCATGAAAATCCTCATTGTTGAGAGTATTATTGTTCACCGAAGAAGATGGTTCTTGATTAACAAGAATTGGACGAACCACCGGTGAAACTGTTGCATTGTCACTCTCGAAAAACATCCTAGCCGCAGCATTTTCTTCAACTGTTTCAACATTGATCGAATTGAAGAAGTCATCGTACTCAACCATCCAAGGTTGACCCGGATTTTTGACTGGCAAGGTGTGCCGTTGTACTCTGACCTCAGACCATTCCTCGACCCTTTTAGTCTCTAGATTCCAGACTCGTAAGTTAGGGGTGGCATACCCAAGAAAGTATCCATCAATTGCTTTTGCCCCAAACTTTCCGTTAGGATCGATGATTGTGCATGGAGCTCCAAACGGTTCTAGATAAGACAAATCTGGTTTCCGTTTTTGAAGAAGCTCAAAGCAGGTCTTGTTGTGTCTTTTGACTGTAAGGACTCGGTTCAATGTGTAACATGCAGAGGCCACAGCTTCAGTCTAGAATGGAATGGGTAGCTGCGACTCTACCAACATTGTCCTAGCAGTCTCAATCAATGTGCGGTTCTTACGTTCAGCGACACCATTCTGTTGAGGAGTATAAGCTGCACTAAACTCATGAAGAATACCCTTTGAAGTGCAGAACTCCGTCATGGAATGATTTTTAAATTCAGTACCATTGTCGCTACGTATCCGCCTAACCTTCAACTTATACAAATTCTCAATCTGAATGATCAAGTTTTTGATGATGCCAAAGGTTTCACTCTTGTGTGCCATGAACGCCACCCAGGAAAATCTTGAATAGTCATCTGTGATCACGAGGCAGTATTGATCACCCCGAATACTCTTGTGCTTGACAGGACCGAACAAGTCCATGTGCAAACGTTCAAGAGGAACTGCCACCGTGTTGATCTTCTTTGTAGGGTGCTTCTTCTTTGTTTGCTTTCCTTTCTGGCACGAAACACAGACGTCTTGAAGATGGAAATTTTTGAGGGGAACACCATTCACCAATTCATTTGAAACCAAATGATTCATTTTGCGTAAGTGAATGTGACCCATTCGTCTGTGCCAAGAGATAGTGTCTTTTTCTGTGGCTTTGGAAACGAAACAAGTTGCTTGTGCAGACGTTGTAATAGCTTGGCTCATATCAAGGACGTACAAATCATTTATCCTTGGAGCCGACAAGAGAATCCATTCTTTTGGAATTTTGAAGCCGGGCTTCAGCACATAACATCCATTAGCATCAAAGTGTACTGAGAACTGCTTGTCACAGATTTGAGAAACACTAAGAAGATTGTGATCAAGTTGTTGCACAAAGTTGATCTTGTCAAAGCTGACAATCCCGTTGGATATCATTCCTTCACCCGTTATATATCCACCTTTATCTCCAGCAAAAGCAACATAACCTCCTCTAATGGATTTAACGTCGTAGAGAAGCTTCATGTCGCCTGTCATGTGCCTGGATGCCCCACTATCAACAATCCAATGACTACTGACAGTTCCTCCTGGAACACCCTGCACATGAACTCAAATGAATTAGTTGGAGATGGGGACCCAAGCCATTGTGGTCTTGGGTCTTCCATTTTCATCAATGACAATAACTTCTTGTCTTTGATGGTTGGTGAATTGTGATGGTCCCCCTGATTCAGTAACCGATTTAGGTTTCCAGGTCTGTCTTGTTTTACCAGTGTCTTTCTTTAAAATTTTAACTTCTTGATTGTTTGAAGTTTTAGAATTGTCTGGTTTTACAGCAACAGATTGTTTTTGAACCACATCGATTTTAATTGCTTTCTCAATCTTCTTGACCTGTTGGCGTTTCTATTTCTTTTCCCTTTCTTTTACAAGTCGGGGATCTTGTTTTGTGGAAACAGATGGCTTACTGTCAGTCTTGTCACGGGGATCATCAACCTTTTCTTTTAGCTTATGAAGATATGGACAATTACGAATAATATGTCCAATGGTTCCACATTCAAAACATGATCTTCGTTCTACAAACCCCGAAGAATCATGTGATCGTCTAACCGATGATGTTGAACTTTGTGAACCCGAGGTACTAGGTTTTGAACTGCTTGGTTCATTTCTTTTCTCGACAATAGCTTTCTTGACAAAATCTAAGTTAGATTGATTTTCAAACTTTTCAATTTTGTCCGTTCCCGTCGATTTCACAAAGTTAACATTTTTCTTCTTCTTTTGATTCGGCTTCTTTTGGACTTGAGCCGGTGATTTTCCTTTGGACTTGGTGTGATTTTGCTGTTTTGGCATTGTTGGCAATTTCTTGTTGCCAAATTGCTTTCGGATTTCAGCTTTTGGGATAGGAGGACACTGTGTAACTGTAACTTTAGGTCCTGCCTTTCCCAAGAACTTACTCGTCGAATTCTCAAAGACTTTACTGATTAAGGATTGATTAACATTCTTAATGGGAAAATCTTTGTCTGAGTAAATTTTATCATCATCAACTAGAGTGTACAGCAAATTCACACTCTCCGGCTCTTCTGCAGATGAGGACTCAGTTGCAACAGTCTTAGCGGATTGAGCAGGAGGATCACATAAAATATGATTCTCAAGAGGTATGTCCTCATTTTTGGTCACCACATCAGACTTTGCTGGGACAGTATCATCAGATTCATCATCAGAGGAATCAGCATCCTCAATCACAACTGGAGGATCTTGATTCTGTTCAGCACTTACAAATGTATCTGCTGACACATCTGAATCTGAGGATACTTCCTTTTGGTATCCGAGTCCAGCAGCAAACTCTTTCACATCTAGAGGCACAGATGGTTCAAAGAACACCCTGTCCTCTTCATCAGGCATGGCATCATAATTGTGTCTAACTGGTGGTGGACATTTCTTGTAGCCAATGCATGTGACATCCCTCTTTTCCTTCTGAACATCAATGATGTGATCCAACACATAGCTGGAGCTCAAATAACTGTCTAGCTTAAGCTGGATCGCATCGCTTTCTGTTTTCACACAAGCCATCTCCTTTTGCATAATCTCAAGGCGAGATATATACAAATTAATATCAGTCTGTTTTCTTGAAACCATTTTTGTCAGTTCAGTTTTATCTTTCTTTAAGGTCTCAATTACTGACTTAAATTCTTTTTCATGGTTTTCATAAAACATGTTGGCTTCTGTGCATTTTGAGAGATCCACAGTCAACTTCTGATTGTGGATGAATGTCACATCATATTTCTCTTGCAAAGCCTCATGCTTGCTTTGCAAGTCACACCACTCAGCACTCAAGGAACTATGTTTGTCTTGCAAGTCAAACAAACTAGCTTGTAAAGCATCATGTTTGGCTTGCAACTCAGACATGTTTCCTTCTAAGTCAGCACACCTAGCATGCAATCTATCACATTCATCACAGTTAATAGCAGTGGGTTCATCGACACATACCTGACTTGATGAACCGTCGACATTAGCCATAAAGGCTGAATGGAGAGAAGACGAAGTATAAGCAGCTTGATCCACCAGAATAGATCTTCTTTGAGTTTCT
Organism: Helianthus annuus; assembly: GCF_002127325.2. Classification (NCBI taxonomy): domain Eukaryota; kingdom Viridiplantae; phylum Streptophyta; class Magnoliopsida; order Asterales; family Asteraceae; genus Helianthus; species Helianthus annuus. The sequence continues at coordinate 150,432,276 of NC_035437.2, read as the reverse complement.
GCTGCAGCTTCCTCCAAAAGCTCATCAAAGTCAGCATCATCCGAAACATTAGATGTCTCACCCACATGATCATCACCAGAGTTGGATGATTCTTCATCAACACTCCTGCTGTACCCAGAGGAGTCTTCATCTTCAGACGATTCACCACCACTGGCAGAAGATTCTCTACCACTGGTGTGAACTATCTCCTTCACAATCTGAGCAAAACATGCTGTTCCATCGGGAGCATCACCACCCAACTGGATTGACCAGTCACAACCTTCATCCACCTGAACTGCAAGTGCCCGGTTGGTTTGGTTGTTGACAGGCACCAATGTACGCTCATTGTTTCTGTTCTGCTGGTTGCCTTGATTTCTGAAGGGGTTTTGATTCCCGTGCTGGGCTGGCTTTGTACATTCCCTCTTAAAGTGACCCCGTTCACCACAGTTGAAGCACTTAACAGCTTGTTTATCGAACCCATACTTGGTGTCTCTCTTACTTTCCAAGCTGGTTCTTCCAGTACTTTCCATCCAATCCTTTGCTCTTCTCACAGCACTCGCAAAGGCCCACTTGATATCCATCAAGTCCATCTCTTCTTTGTCAATCTGCCGGTGGTCTTCTTGTGTCAGATTAATATTTCCAATCTGACCTTCTATCAACCCACAGTACGCGCTCACTACAGTGTTAAGTAGCTCCATGTGTTCCTTAGCTATTTCTACACTGACTTTAGAAAAGCTTGAAGTGTCGAGCTGTACAGTACTAGGCTTTGATTGTTGACCTGCAGATGATGTTCCTCCATAACATGCACGTTGTGTTTGAGCAGGAGGAGGAGGAGGAGGTGGCTGTATTGGATTTCCATACATGTCTGTGGTAGGAGGTGGCTTAACAGGAACTTGCACCAGATTTCCATACATATCTGTACTTGTGACAAAAGCCGTTTGCAGAGGAGCATGTGGACCTGTTCTTGTAGACGAAGTATTGGAAGTTCCACAATACATTTCTGGATTTTGTGGCAATGGAACTCTCTTCGCCTTTAATGTTTCCTCCTGATCCTTGTTTTCCAAAAGCTGCACGAAGTCGTTGATATTTGTAGTTTTCAACACTCCGTTATACTTCAGGATTTCCAAGAAACTACTCCATTGGGGAGGCAAAGCATCAGCAAACTTTTTCACCACTTCTGCTTGAGTTGTCGTCACACCAAAATTATTCAGCTCAGTAAGCAAATGATAAAACCGACTTGTCATGTCTCCCAAAGACTCCTTATCTAAGCATGTGAAACAGTCGAATTCTTTCTTGAGCAGATCATGACGCAATTGACGTGTTGCTTCATTCCCTACTCCCCTGGTTTTCAAACCGTCCCACAGCTTCTTCGTAGTCTTGAAGCTGACAAACTGATGATAGATGTCTTTGCTTAACGCCTGAGTGAGAATGGCGTAGGCTTTCTTTTCCAGATCATATATTTTCTTTTGATCTTCTGGAAGATCGGCAAAACTAGCAGTCGTTGAAGCGGCGACTTCGATAGCTTGATCAAAATCTGTGGTGAAACGTATCCACAGCTCTGTATTTTGACCCAGAACATATGTACGGAATCTATCAGCCCAACCCGGATACTCGTTTAAATGCATCAGCTTTGGAGGTCGATTTAAACTTCCTGTTTCACTTTCGCTCAGTAATATACTTTGGATACTAGGAGTTTGATTCGAGACTAATGCCCACTGATTTCCCTGAGAAGATGTCGATACCGGAGACTCGGCCCATGAAGGCGATAGACTTGTAGACGTGTATTTTCCACTGTCTGGCGCCGGTGTACTCCACCATGAGGGAGTGACACCAGAACTTGTATATTTACCGCTGTCGGGGGCCGGATTCCACCAATTCGGATTCATGATTAATGACCAAAATAAATGCTAAGTGAGTAATCCGAAAGATCACACAGTCGAAGGATCTTGGTCGAAAGATCTGAAATCACAGAAACTTGTTAACAATAAACTGACCACAATCGAAAGATCAACTCTTGTTCGAAGGATCAACAGTACTCGAAAGACTACTGTTGAATCTCGAACAATGATTTCGAAAGATTCAAGAACTCGAAGGATTCTCCTTTGAAAGATCCTTATCTTTCGAGTTAAATCCTTATCTTTCGGACACCTGTCTTTCGAATAGATTCCTTTATCGAAAGATATGTTTCAGACTTCGAAGGATGGGTCGAAGGATGATAATCTTTCGAGCCTTCCTTGATCGAAAGATGGTCTTTCGATGTCGAAAGATATCTTTCGAGAGATTCTGACACAACTGACGCTAATTTGATAGGTTGGTGAAAAGGTGATGGGTAGGTAAGTCAACTTTCGGCAGAAAGGGATGTGCAGGCTGTACCTTTCCCACCAACTTTGAAAAATTGCCCAAAATGGATAACCTTATCCCCAAACCAGTCGCCGGAATCCTTACCGGAGAAATGGCCGGAAATTACCAAGTTACTTAAAAACAAGTTTTCAAGTTACCCAACCCAAACTTTGAACACTCCCGAAGGTTTAGAATCCGTTTTTCAGTTTAAATATGCGAGAAAAACCACCAAAACGGGTGCTAAACCAAGTGTCCAAACACACCAAACACTTGAACAAACCCGGTTTTAAACAAGGTAAAGAGCCAAGCTCTGATACCACTTGTAGGTCCCTTTGTCGTGGAGGATGACGAACCTAAACCTTGTTATACAAACTCACTAGCGAGTGCGGAATCCAAGCTAGCAAGCAAACCGGGATGAAGCAAGTATAAACACAACACACAAGGTTCACCGATTAACACCAATGTATTAATACGTATGAAGGTTTCGGTTACAAGCACAATGTTTACAAATCTAACTTGCAAACTCTCAAAGTGTGTGTGTGAGTTTCCGGACAGAATGCTCTCAGCCTATCTCTCGGATGTGTGTGTATTCTCTCTAACAAGTCTATCTCCATTGAACTCAACACACTGCATGGGTATTTATACCCAGCCCATGATGTCTGGTCCGAAGGATCCGATAGATGGTCCGAAGGATCATCTATCGATGACTAGTCAATCGAAGGATCAACATGTACTTCGAAGGATGATGTATCGATCATCCATCGAAGGTTCATCTTTGATCACCTCGAAGGATCAACATTATCCTTCGAGAGCTATCCTTCAAGCTATCCTTCGAGCAATCCTTCGACACAGACAATCATCTTTCAACATCTTTCAACATTTACAAACTGTTGCCCAAGTCAAACCGGAGGATGGTTGACTTGGTCAACTTACAACACTAAACAGGACATCGTTTACATCGTGACCGAATACAGACAAAGTACAGACACAGGTGCACCAACAACTTCATATAGTAAGATTTTTTCGTATATTTATTTTTTATAGATGATTTTTTTTTAAATTGAGAGTATCAATTAAAGTGGAAGTTTTAGGATAAGAATCGAACTGAAATAAAAATAAACTAGAAAAAAAGCAGTGTTGTAAAAATCGGGATTAGTTAGCGATTAATCACTAGTCGGTCGGACACTAATTAATTTTTCGTTAATTGGTAGTCGGCCCTAATCGGCCGACAAAAAATCGGCGATTCCGGCCAAACTAATAATTACAAGGGTTACTGTACAACCCCTTGTAAAATGTATGATATAATAATAGGAATTTCATCCATACTATAGCTATGTAGGCAATGTTATAAATTCACAAATGGTTGTTTTGAGATTGTACGTGCTACGGTGATTCCAAGTTGATCTTTGGTACGAACTATAAATGACATAACTCTTTGTATAAATTAAAAAAAAAGAGTTAAATGTCATTTTAGTCGCTGTAGTTTGGGTCATTTTATCAATTTAGTCCAAAGGTTTTAAACATTGCCTTTTTAGTACAAATAGTTTCAAACATTGCCATTTTAGTCCACTAGGTTAACTTCATTCATTTTTATTTTTTTTGTTAACGAGAAGAGCAATTCAGTCATTTTATATGTAATTATGTTAACTAGAAGGGCAGTTCGACCATATAAAATAAATGACCAAATTGCCCTTCTCGTTAACAGAAAAAGGGATGAAGTTAACCTAGTTGACTAAAATGGCAACGTTTCTAACCTTTAGACTAAACTAGCAAAATGGTTAAACCACAGGGACTAAAATGACATTTAACTCTAAAAAGAATCAAAGTTCATTGGCTTAGTATAGTGAATATCAACTTGTAATTTAATATTAATAATAATAATAATTACATAATTTTTTAAATGAGATTATTATTTGAGAGGGAAATTTTGGATGAAATATTTTGGTGGAGAAGTTTAAATTTTAGAGAAAATACTTTGGTGGAAAATTTTAAGATGAAATATTTTGGAGGTAATTTTTAAAAGATGTAAGTTTAACATTTGGTCATACATTTTTCCATGACATTTGATAATATTTCGTCACACAAAATAAACAAAGTGACGATGATATGATGGATGTTTATGTAATGCCACATGAAATTTTGTACTTTTAGGGGTGGATATGATTTTACTTTTGGTCACACAAAATATTATATGTGACCATATGTATTAGATTTTAGTCACATTATTAAACATATAATATGGCCGTAGATCACATTTGGCCACCCTTTTCTAGTGTGGCTGACGTGCAGCTAAAGGTTTCACATACATACGTTTTTAGTCACATGGAACAAATAATGTTGTCGTAGATCACATTTGGTCACACTTTTTTAGTGTGGCTAATATATGTCATAGTTTTTTTCTTTAAATGTGGCTAAAGGTTTTGAATACGTATTTATTGGTCACATGAAAATAAATATTGTGATCGTAGATAACATTTGGCCACACTTTGGTAGTGTGGCTAATATATGTCACAGCTTTTTCTTAAAGTGTGTCTAAAGGTATCAAATGCATGTCTTTTTTTGTCACATTAAACAAAAATATGTGGCCATAGATCACATTTAGCCACGCATTTTGAGTTGTGACTAATAAACGTCACATTATTTTCTAAAAGTATGGCTAATGGTTCTGAACTGGTACAAACGGTCACACTAAATATATAATATGTGGCTAAAGATGTTTTAAAATGTGAGAAATTACCTTTAGCCATACATTCTCAAATGTGTGGCAGGGCGGTTTTGCCAAAAGTGTGGCTGTAGCCCCTTTTTCACGTAGTGGTCTTCGTGGGCCTGTTGATTGTTCGTGGCCCAGTAACCTTCTTCGTAGGGTTACTAACCTTCTTCGTAGGGTTACTGGGCCTATATAAGGAGTCACTCCTTTCACATTTCAATCAAGAGAGTCCCTGTGAAGTTGTAAACACTATGTGTATGTGTGTACTGATTCTCTTCACTTAATTAAAGCCTGTGAATCTTTGGTTACTTGTGTTTGCTTTATTTTGCTTTGGTTTGCATAACTACATGGATTCCGCACTCGTTTTTGTGTTAACAAACAAGGAAGTAGGATATCTTGATCCTCCAAGTGGACCTACGAAAAGTTAAACACATTTTAGGGAAGTTAATCTTTTTTTTCATATATTTTACATATGGTGTTTGTTTAGTTGAAGTTTTTAATAAAGAAAAAACATGAGTTCAATTGTTCTTAAGTTGTCTTGTTTTCAAATCAAATATCTCATGCATTACTAATTTAATCTAATCTAACTATATAATAAAAGAAACCGTGTTTGGGACACTTGTCATTATATTAGACCATGTACTCAATCGATAATTATTATTTAGTTTAATATCTTCTAATTAATTATAGATAATCTCCTACAAAATATTATTTAGTTTAATCTTTTCTACCTAATTATAGATAATTATTATTTATATCTATACAAATAATAATTAAAATAAAGAGATATTAATTGTAGCAATTATAACTAGAACATAATAATACAAGTAACAATGCTAATAATGATATTAATAAAAAAACAATATTTTTGTCATATGTATATTAATAGTTATAATTAAAAAAATATAATATTTACTTATAACAACATTTAAATATAAATACAAATTAAAGAAACACCAATAATATATAATCCATTAGAAATATAAATATACTTTAATCTCAAAATATTTCTCCTGAACCATTATATATAATCGATTAGAAATATAAATATACTTTAGTCTCAAAATATTTCTCCTGAACCATTAAATTTTACGAGCATATAAGTGATGACAATGTACCTGCCATTTACATGTGATTAATCTTTTTAGAAATTTTAAAAGTTAAACATTAATTACTATATGTGTTTTATTATATATTTACTTTTAGTCATTTAGATTTTAAAATCTTAACTAATACAATTAAACTTCCTAAAAGAATGATGATAAACGTGGATTAAGTTATTCCATTTGTATCTTAAATCAAACAGATTATATGTTTATTTAAAAATAAAATTCGGATAAAGAGGAGTTTGATAAATCAAATTGGGATAGATAGGAAAATACATGATTTTAAAGATATAATATTTTTATTATTTAGTATATAAAATTACATTTATTCAACTCCTACAATACCTATGGTTTATATATGTATAACTTTTTAATATATAAAATTACATTTATTCAATCCGTGTAATACACGGGGTTATAACTAGTTTAATAATAAAGGATTACAAATAATAACATATTCAATCTTATATTATACATATTTTTCAATAACTAATACATTAATATCACTTATGATTGTCTTTATTTTTTTATTATAATAAGTGATTCCGACGTGTCATGGTCACTATATTTATTCTTATCATTTTTAATTATTTACCATATCTTTTAAATTTCTTTTACAATTATTAAAAAAACTTGACCATAAATAGGTTTACTGAGCTCCTTTATTTTTTATTCGATTATAAGTCATTTAACATATTTAATAGAACAATTGATCATCATCCATTTATCAAGAAAGTAACACTATTTTACTAATCACACAAAGAATAGACAGAGTGTCGTACATTTTAAAACTAAAAACACTTAAGACTACATACAGACATAATCTTTACCATCATTGTTAAAGCCTCAAAAGTCAAAAACCTCTTTTTCCCTAAATTGGTTTCAAAGCTCTTGTTGATATAAACTAATTTCAATTGTTTAAAGGTAACTCTCAAATACATATAACCTAAAATAAACTAATTTCGATTGTTTAAAGGTGACTATCAAATATATATTAACGTAAAATCAAGTGAAACAATGCTATTTGCACCCACTATATATATAAAAAAAAGTTGATCGACAGACCAACTATCAGTTACACAATCACAAAGCATCAGTCCGAAGTAGATCTAGTGAACTGATTGAAATTTTGAAAACCAATTGTAAAGCCACAATCGAATCAAAGCATATCTAGAATCAAAATCAGACACCTATATCACACACTTTAATCGCTAGTAGATCCAATCAACTGATTGAAAATTCAAAGCGATCTTAAACGCACCGACTGAATTGAAGCATCTATAGCAACTCAAGCAATTTAAGTAAATCTGAAATCAAAATTTGGGTATATATAAATAGCCGAAGCATTAATTTCAATATGCTAAGTCAGAACTTAAATCAAACTTGATTTGTAGCAATGGTTAAGTATAAAAAGGATAGATAGAATTTTCTTTACCCTGAGCCATGTATTGCAATCTGAGTACCTTGCACTTGTGTCCGGAGTGACTTCGCTTATGATTGAACGCCATAATCTCACCTTCACACATTTACAGCCAGGAAATATACGCAAGGTGGCTTATAATGGAATGCCCAAATCTCACCTTCACCAACTCAGCTCAAGAAATCATATCGTATTCGCTTATTCGGATCATATCTAATCATGTGAATGTTGTGTATAATGACAATAATCGGTTCCTTTTTTATTATTTGTTAGACCACCCTTAATGGGTCTTTTTTTTCAAAATTCGCCCCCAATCACGCCCAATATCGCCCCATCCCCACCCCTCTCGGCGTTTTCGGGCGTATTTGTGTTGGTGCACTTGTGTCTGTACTTTGTCTGTATTCGGTCACGATGTAAACGATGTCCTTGTCAGTCCTGTAAGTTGACCAAGTCAACCGTCCTCCTGGTTTGACTTAGTCAACAGTTAGAAAGATGGTTGTCTGTCTCGAAGGATAAGAGATCGAAGGATAATGTGGATCCTTCGATCTCCTCGAAAGATATGCTTCGAATGATTGACCTCGAAAGATCATCCTTCGAGGTCCATGTGAATCCTTCGATGACTTGATGTTCGATAGATGATCCTTCGACCATCTATCGGATCCTTCGGACATGACAACCTGGGCTGGGTATATAAATACCCATGCAGTGTATGTGAGAAGACAGATGCACACACACAGAAAGATAGAGAGTATTCTTGAGAGCATTCTGTCCGAACACACACACACACACTTGAGAGTTCGCAGAACAGATTTGTGAACATAGTGCTTGTAACCGAAACCTTTCATACGTATTAATACAGTGGTGTTAATCGGTGAATCTTTGTGTGTTTGTGTTTATACTTGTCTCATCCCGGTTTGCTTGCTAGCTTGGATTCCGCACTCGCTAGTGGGTTAGTATAACATGGTTTGAGGTTCGTCATCCTCCGACAAGGGACCTACAAGTGGTATCAGAGCTAAGGCTCTTTACCTTGTTTAAGACCGGGTTTTATTCAAGTTCTTGGTGTGTTTGGACATTTGGTTTTGCACCCGTTTTTGGAGTTTTTATTGCACTTTTAAACTGAAAAACGAGTTCTAAACCTTCGGGAGTGTTCTAGGTTGGGTTGGGTAACTTGAAAACTTGTTTTTAAGTGACTTGGTTATTTCCGGCCATTTCTCCGGTCATTATTCCGGTGACTGGTTGTTGTCCATTTTGGGTAAGTTTTGTTTGAAAATCTTGGGTTGGTAAGAAAGTACAGTCTGCCATACCCTTTTGCCGAAAGTTGACCTTACCTATCACATCACCTTTTCACCAACCTTTCACATCAGTGTCAGTGTGTCAGAGTCGCTCGAAAGATATCTTTCAACATCGAAAGACCATCTTTCGATCAAGGAAGGATCGACAGATCATCATCTTTCGACCCATCCTTCGGAGTCCGAAACATATCTTTCGACCAGGGAATCTATTCGAAAGACAGTTCATCGAAAGATAAGGATATATACTCGAAAGATAAGGATCTTTCAAATAGTGAATCCTTCGAGCTTGTGAATCTTTCGAAATCATTGTTCGAGATACAACAGTGATCTTTCGAGCACTGTTGATCCTTCGAACAAGATTTGATCTTTCGATTGTGGTCTGTTTGTTGTTAACAAGTTTCTGTGATTTTAGATATTTCGAACAGGATCCTTCGGCTGTGTGATCTTTCGGAATATTCACTTAGCATTTATTTTGCTTATCAATCATGAATCCGAATTGGTGGAATCCGGCTCCAGATAGTGGTAAATATACAAGTTCAGGTGTCACTCCCTCATGGTGGGGTACACCGGCTCCAGACGATGGAAAATACACGAATACAAGGTCATCTCCTTCATGGGCCGAGTCTCCGGTATCGACATCTTCTCAGGGAAATCAATGGGCATTGGTATCGAATCAAACTCCGAGCATTCAAAGTATCTTATTAAGCGAAAGCGAAACAGGAAGTTTGAATCGACCTCCAAAGTTGATGCATTTGAATGAATATTCAGGATGGGTTGAGAGATTTAAAACATATGTTCTTGGTCAAAATACCGAACTGTGGATACGTTTCACTACAGATTTCGATCAAGCCATAGAGGTTGCTGCGTCAGATACTGCTACGTTTGCCGATCTTCCAGAAGATAAAAAGAAAACCTATGATCTGGAAAAGAAGGCATACGCCATTCTCACTCAGGCGTTAAGCAGGGATATCTACCACCAGTTTGTCAGCTTCAAGACAACAAAGAAGTTTTGGGACGGATTGAAAACCAGAGGAGTAGGAAATGCAGCAACACGTCAAATGCGTCATGATCTTCTCAAGAAAGAATTTGATGGTTTCACTTGTATGGATAAGGAGTCCTTGGGTGATATGACAAGCCGGTTTTATCATTTGCTTACGGAATTGGACAATTATGGTGTAACGACAACTCAAGCTGAAGTGGTGAAGAAGTTTGCTGATGCTTTGCCTCCTCAATGGAGTAGTTTCTTGGAAATCCTGAAGTACAACGGAGTGTTGAGAACCACTAATATCAACGACTTCGTGCAGCTTTTGGAAAACAAGGATCAGGAGGAAACATTAAAGGCAAAAAGAGTTCCAGTGGCGCAAAATCCAGAGATGTATTGTGGAGCTTCCAATTCTTCGTCTGCAAGAACAGGTCCACATTCTCCACTTCAAACGGCGTTTGTTACTAGCACGGATATGTATGCCAACCCTGTGCAAGTTCCTGTTAAGCCACCTCCCACCACAGATATGTACGAAAATCCAATACAACCACCTCCTCCTCCTCCTCCTGCTCAACAACAACGTGCATGTTATGGAGGAACATCATATGCTGGTCAACAATCAAAGTCAGGTACCGTACAGCTCGACACGTCAAGCTTCTCTAAAATCAGTGTAGAAGTAGCTAAGGAACACATGGAGCTGCTTAACACTGTAGTGAGCGCGTACTGTGGGTTAATAGAAGGTCAGATTGGCAACATTAATCTGACACAAGAAGATTACAGGCAGATTGATAAAGAAGAGATGGACTTGATGGATATCAAGTGGGCCTTTGCGAGTGCTGTGAGAAGAGCAAAGGATTGGATGGAAAGTACTGGCAGAACCAGCTTGGAAAGTAAGAGAGACACCAAGTATGGGTTCGATAAACAGGCAGTGAAATGCTTTAACTGTGGTGAACAGGGTCACTTTAAGAGAGAATGTACAAAGCCAGCTCAGCACGGGAACCAAAACCCCTTCAGAAATCAAGGCAACCAGCAGAACAGAAACAATGAGCGTACATTGGTGCCTGTCAACAACCAAACCAACCGGGCACTTGCAGTTCAGGTGGATGAAGGTTGTGACTGGTCAATCCAGTTGGGTGGTGATGCTCCCGATGGAATAGCATGTTTTGCTCAGGTTGTGAAGGAGTTAGTTCACACCAGTGGTAGAGAATCTTCTGCCAGTGGTGGTGAATCGTCTGAAGATGAAGACTCTTCTGGGTACAGCATGAGTGTTGATGAAGAATCATCCAATTCTGGTGATGATCATGTGGGTGAGACATCAAATGCAACAATCGATGCAGATATTGATGAACTTTTGGAGGAAGCTACAGCGGAAGCTCAAAGAAGATCTATTCTGGTGGATCAAGCTGCTTATACTTCGTCTTCTCTCCATTCAGCCTTTATGGCTAATGTCGACGGTTCATCAAGTCAGGTATGTGTTGATGAACCCACTGCTATTAACTGTGATGAATGTGATAGATTGCATGCTAGGTGTGCTGACTTAGAAGGAAACATGTCTGAGTTGCAAGCCAAACATGATGCTTTACAAGCTAGTTTGTTTGACTTGCAAGACAAACATAGTTCCTTGAGTGCTGAGTGGTGTGACTTGCAAAGCAAGCATGAGGCTTTGCAAGAGAAATATGATGTGACATTCATCCACAATCAGAAGTTGACTGTGGATCTCTCAAAATGCACAGAAGCCAACATGTTTTATGAAAACCATGAAAAAGAATTTAAGTCAGTAATTGAGACCTTAAAGAAAGATAAAACTGAACTGACAAAAATGGTTTCAAGAAAACAAACTGATATTAATTTGTATATATCTCGCCTGGAGATTATGCAAAAAGAGATGGCTTGTGTGAAAACAGAAAGCGATGCGATCCAGCTTAAGCTAGACAGTTATTTGAGCTCTAGCTATGTGTTGGATCACATCATTGATGTTCAGAAGGAAAAGAGGGATGTCACATGCATTGGCTACAAGAAATGTCCACCACCAGTTAGACACAATTATGATGCCATGCCTGATGAAGAGGACAGGGTATTCTTTGAACCATCTGTGCCTCTAGATGTGAAAGAGTTTGCTGCAGGACTCGGATACCAAAAGGAAGTATCCTTAGATTCAGATGTGTCAGCAGATACATTTACATTTGTAAGTGCTGAATAGAATCAAGATCCTCCAGTTGTGATTGAGGATGCTGATTCTTCTGATGATGAATCTGATGATACTGTCCCAGCAAAGTCTGATGCGGTAGCCAAAAATGAGGACATACCTCTCGAGAATCACATTCTATGTGATCCCCCTGTAAAACCCGCTAAGACTGTAGCAACTGAGTCCTCATCTGCAGAAGAGCCGGAGAGTGTGAATTTGTTGTACACTCTAGTTGATGATGATAAAATTTACTCAGACAAAGATTTTCCCATTAAGAATGTTAATCAATCCTTAATCTGTAAAGTCTTTGAAAATTCGACAAGTAAGTTTTTGGGAAAGACAGGACCACGTGTTACAGTTACACAGTGTCCTCCTATTCCAAAGGCTGAAATTCGAAAACAATTTGGCAACAAGAAATTACCAACAGTGCCAAAACAGCAAAATCACACCAAGCCCAAAGGAAAATCACCGGCTCAAGTCCAAAAGAAGCCGAATCAAAAGAAGAAGAAAAACGTTAACTTTGTGAAATCGACGGGAACGGATAAAATTGAGACTTTTGAAAACAAATCTAACTTAGATTTTGTCAAGAAAGCTATTATACAGAAAAGGAATGAACCAAGCAGTTCAAAACCTAGTACCTCGGGTTCACAAAGTTCAACATCATCGGCTAATCGATCACATGATACTTCGGGGTTTGTTGAACGAAGATCATGTTTTGAATGTGGAACAATTGGACATATTATTCGAAATTGTCCATATCTTCATAAGCAAAAAGAAAAGGTTGATGTTCCCCGTGACCACAATGACCGTAAGCGATCTGTTTCTGTAAAACAAGATCCCCGCCTTGCAAAAGATAGGGAAAAGAAACAGAAATGCCAACAGGTCAAGAAGATTGAAAAAGCAATTAAAACCGATGTGGTTCAAAAACAATCTGTTGCTGTAAAACCAGACAATTCTACAACTTCAAACAATTCAGAAGTTAAAATTTTAAAGAAAGACACTGGTAAAACAAAACAGACCTGGAAACCTAAATCGGTTACTGAATCAGGGGGACCATCACAATTCACCAACCATCAAAGACAAGAAGTTATTGTCATTGATGAAAATGGAAGACCCAAGACCACAATGGCTTGGGTCCCCATCTCCAACTAATTCATTTGAGTTCATGTGCAGGGTGTTCCAGGAGGAACTGTCAGTAGTCATTGGATTGTTGATAGTGGGGCATCCAGACACATGACAGGCGACATGAAGCTTCTCTACGACGTTAAATCTATTAGAGGAGGTTATGTTGCTTTTGCTGGAGATAAAGGTGGATATATAACGGGTGAAGGAATGATATCCAACGGGATTGTCAGTTTTGACAAGATCAACTTTGTGCAACAACTTGATCACAATCTTCTTAGTGTTTCTCAAATCTGTGACAAGCAATTCTCAGTACACTTTGATGCTAATGGATGTTATGTGCTGAAGCCCGGCTTCAAAATTCCAAAAGAATGGATTCTCTTGTCGGCTCCAAGGATAAATGATTTGTACGTCCTTGATATGAGCCAGGCTATTACTACGTCTGCACAAGCAACATGTTTCGTTTCAAAAGCCACAGAAAAAGATACTATCTCTTGGCACAGACGAATGGGTCACATTCACTTACGCAAAATGAATCATTTGGTTTCAAATGAATTGGTGAATGGTGTTCCCCTCAAAAATTTCCATCTTCAAGACGTCTGTGTTTCGTGCCAGAAAGGAAAGCAAACAAAGAAGAAGCACCCTACAAAGAAAATCAACACGGTGGCAGTTCCTCTTGAACGTTTGCACATGGATTTGTTCGGTCCTGTCAAGCACAAGAGTATTCGGGGTGATCAATACTGCCTCGTGATTACTGATGATTATTCAAGATTTTCTTGGGTGGCGTTCATGGCACACAAGAGTGAAACCTTTGGCATCATCAAAAACTTGATCATTCAGATTGAGAATTTGTATAAGTTGAAGGTCAGGCGGATACGTAGCGACAATGGTACTGAATTTAAAAATCATTCCATGACGGAGTTTTGCACTTCAAAGGGTATTCTTCATGAGTTTAGTGCAGCTTATACTCCTCAACAGAATGGTGTCGCTGAACGTAAGAACCGCACATTGATCGAGACTGCTAGGACAATGTTGGTAGAGTCACAGTTGCCTATTCCATTCTGGACTGAAGCTGTGGCCTCTGCATGTTATACATTGAACAGAGTCCTTACAGTCAAAAGGCACAACAAGACCTGCTTTGAGCTTCTTCAAAAACGGAAACCGGATTTGTCTTATCTAGAACCGTTTGGAGCTCCATGCACAATCATCGATCCTAATGGAAAGTTTGGGGCAAAAGCAATTGATGGATACTTTCTTGGGTATGCCACCCCTAACTTACGAGTCTGGAATCTAGAGACTAAACGGGTCGAGGAATGGTCTGAGGTCAGAGTACAAAGGCACACTTTGCCAGTCAAAAATCCGGGTCAACCTTGGATGTTTGAGTACGATGACTTCTTCAATTCGATCAATGTTGAAGCCGTTGAAGAAAATGCTGCGGCTAGGATGTTTTTCGAGAGTGACAATGCAACAGTTTCACCGGTGGTTCGTCCAATTCTTGTTAATCAAGAACCATCTTCTTCGGTGAACAACAATACTCTCAACAATGAGGATTTTCATGATGCAAACGAATTGAACGAATCTTCAGAGGATGATGAATTTGTAGATGCAGATCAAGAAGCCCCAACAACAGCAGTTCATGGTACTTCAGAGGGTACTCCTCCAGTGGATGCCCATAGAACAGCTGAAGCCACTGCATCATCCTCTTCGTCAATTCCGGGCCTTGAATTGGTTGTTGATCTTAATCTCAACAACCTGGGTATAAATATTCCAGTTCCAGATAATCCAGAAACAAGGATTCATAATACCCATCCTCAACAAAACATCATTGGAAATGTGCAAAGTGGCGTTCAAACAAGAAACATGTTGCGAAACAACAACAATGCAGGCTTGTATGCGGCTATTCGAGAATCCGGGCAACAAAACGATTGGTCCTTCGCGTGTTATGTCTCACAGGAAGAACCAAGAACGTGGAAAGAAGCCTTGAAAGATAACGCTTGGGTTGAAGCAATGCAGGAAGAACTGCAACAATTCCAGAAGCTGGGTGTCTGGAAACTCGTAGAGAAACCTGCTCGATACAAGAAGATTGGTACCTGTTGGGTGTTTAAATGCAAAAAGGATGACCGCGGAGTTGTTATCCGAAACAAAGCACGTTTAGTCGTTCAAGGTTTTCGTCAGATTGAAGGGATCGACTACAACGAAGTCTATGCACCTGTTGCACGTCTCGAAGCAATTCGAATCTTTCTAGCCTATGCGTCCTTCAAAGGATTCAAGGTATATCAGATGGACGTGAAAAGTGCATTTTTACATGGTGTGGTTGAAGAAGAGGTGTACGTCGAACAGCCTCCAGGTTTTGAAGATCCTATCCACCCCGATCGGGTTTGGTTGCTCAACAAAGCTCTCTATGGTCTTCATCAAGCACCGCGAGCTTGGTATGCAACCTTATCTCACTATCTGCTGGAGAACGGTTTTCGTAGAGGTCTTATCGACTGTACTCTTTTCATCAAAGAACAAGATGGAGATCTTCTTCTGGTACAGGTATATGTTGATGATATTATTTTTGGTTCTACTAATGATGTCTTGTGTAGGGAATTCGAGCGCATTATGCAGGATAAATTCGATATGAGTGCTATGGGGGAAATGACCTTCTTCTTGGGCCTATAAGTGCAACAAACGGAGTCTGGGATATTCATCCATCAGACTAAATATGTTGGCGACATCTTGAGCCGGTTCCAGATGTCTGATGCAACGCCCATTGGTACCCCATTGCCAACAAATCACGGAATTACTCCTGATTTGAAGGGAGAAGCTGTTGGCCCCTCAAACTATCGCGCAATGATCGGATCTCTTATGTACCTCACAGCATCAAGGCCAGACATAATGTACCCAACGTGCCTGCTTGCCAGATATCAAGTTAACCCGAAGGCCTCACATCTTGCAGCTGTAAAAAGGATTTTTCGTTATTTGAAGGCGTACCCTGACACCGGTTTGTGGTACCTTAGGGATAATAACTTTGAATTGGTAGCTTTTAGTGATTCTGATTTTGGCGGATGCAAAATCGATGGCAAATCCACAACGGCTGGATGTCAGTTTTTAGGAAATCGCCTAGTCACATGGCAGTGCAAGAAGCAGACGTGTGTCGCTACATCAACATGCGAAGCTGAATACATTGCTGCCTCAAGTTGTTGCTCCCAAGTTCTTTGGATCCAACAACAAATGCGGGACTACGGTTTTGAATTCCTAACTACTCCTATTTATGTTGATAATTCTGCTGCTTTAGATATCACTAGAAATCCTGTGCAGCACTCAAAGACCAAGCACATCGAAATCAAATATCACTTCATACGTGATTGCTTTGAGAAAAGGCTAATCGATGTTGTTAAGGTCCACACCGATGACCAACGTGCCGACTCATTTACCAAAGCATTTGACAAATCAAGATTTGACTTTTTATTATTGGTAAACGGCATTAAGGTCAAGCAAGAGTAAAACCAACATCGGAAAATCATTTTTGTAAATACCTTTGTGTTTTAAATTTGGCTTAGTTTATTGATTTTAGGGGGAGTAAATCCAAAAATCTGAAAATCCAAAAACATCGAAAAATTTCAAAAACACAAAAACAATAGAAAAGCAAAAATGAGTTTCCTGGCGAGCAAAAGAGAAAATGATAGTACATCAGTGGTCTATCCAAACCTCTTTAAACCTTAAATGAAAAACGATAAGCAGCTCTATATAAGATGTATCGGTAGGCTCACAATCATTTTAAAGTGTGCAGGGTGATATAAATCTTAAATTGACTGAAGATCCGGTGGGAACCATTCATTGGCATATGGTCTTAGTACCGAAATTTCGTTTGATAGATTGCCGAGGTTCTGAGATATTCGGTCTTTATGCTGCATATCATCTGGGTATCATGGTTGTATCTTTTACCGAAAAATAACGGGGACGCAAGTCTAGATCTTCCATGATACTATACATACGTGTACATATTACATACTGCATTCGACCTCAATAAGTGATAAACAATCACATGTCCAAATCAAATAAGTGATAAAATATCACATCTATCCGGGTGTCAAGTTCGTCTCTCTGCTGTACGGAAGTACTGACCTGTTCACGGACTTGCATCTGTGCCTTCATGCATATGAAAATCAAGTTCCTCATAAATAAGTGATTATATCACATAGGGCTTGTTTTCAAATCAAAATAAGTGAGTATCTCACAATTTATACGGTCAAACAGATGATAATCGGTATACTCACCGGTAAGATGAACCCTCGTGCATACCTTGATACGGGAATGTGTCGTGATGTGGATGAACACCGGTCGGTAAGTATAAATCATACCTTAACGTATCTCCTAAACATGATTACATCTGATAAGTTGAGCTTAAGTGGACAACAATACCGATAATTGTTATAGGATGCTTATCTTAATATTAACTAACTGAACAACAGGAGCGTTTTGGCGTGACCGTACACTGATATGATTCTCTTACCCTCGAAACTCGCAAAAAGAATGTCTGTATATATTTATTTACTGCTTTCAGTCTTTACATTTGAAAAATTCAAAAATACCAAAAAGATTTTATTTCTATTTTATTTTCGATCGTACGATGTTGGAACTCTAGTCTTCGTTACCTGAAACCTGACTAAAAACCGAAATGACTAAATCTTCATAAACGGTCGAAATTTGCAAGTTTTGAAAGTTAAACTAAAATTGACAAATTTATTAAACTTTCAAACTGTCGGACGGTGTTTGATTGTGACATGGTCATACGTGTGTCATTTGTTTATGTTTACTATATTCCAAGCAGTTGTTCTCATTACGCGTTTAGATTTCTTGCATGTGCAGATTCTAAAGGCAAGGAGAACATAGTCGATGACAAGCTTCGGAATGAAGACACGACGTGAAGGCACTCAAAGGATGAAGATGATCGAGTTGCCGCTGACCATCATCAACACCACAAGGATCTCACTTCATAAAGATCAAGTTTTTCACGAGCATATCTCAAGGGGGAGCTTATGTTAAGGGGGAGTTTGTCAACACACTTCCTACATGATACAGGTAGTTTGTTGATACACTCTCTGCTTTCAAGACGTGAAGACTTTGAAGATCCTCCGACATTGAAGACTTGAAAGGACATCAGAGTTATGAGAACTCGAAGACCAAAGACCATCGAAGTTCGAGACGAGTCTACAACTATAGAAGATAAAGACAAAGCTACAGCCAAGGGGGAGTTTGTTGGTGCACTTGTGTCTGTACTTTGTCTGTATTCGGTCACGATGTAAACGATGTCCTTGTCAGTCCTGTAAGTTGACCAAGTCAACCGTCCTCCTGGTTTGACTTAGTCAATAGTTAGAAAGATGGTTGTCTGTCTCGAAGGATAAGAGATCGAAGGATAATGTGGATCCTTCGATCTCCTCGAAAGATATGCTTCGAATGATTGACCTCGAAAGATCATCCTTCGAGGTCCATGTGAATCCTTCGATGACTTGATGTTCGATAGATGATCCTTCGACCATCTATCGGATCCTTCGGACATGACAACCTGGGCTGGGTATATAAATACCCATGCAGTGTATGTGAGAAGACAGATGCACACACACAGAAAGATAGAGAGTATTCTTGAGAGCATTCTGTCCGAACACACACACACTCTTGAGAGTTCGCAGAACAGATTTGTGAACATAGTGCTTGTAACCGAAACCTTTCATACGTATTAATACAGTGGTGTTAATCGGTGAATCTTTGTGTGTTTGTGTTTATACTTGTCTCATCCCGGTTTGCTTGCTAGCTTGGATTCCGCACTCGCTAGTGGGTTAGTATAACAAGGTTTGAGGTTCGTCATCCTCCGACAAGGGACCTACAATTTGATCAAGATTTTTGTTTTGGCTTGCTTTAAAACACGCTGGAGGGACGAGAAATTGACCAATAAGACCGTTGCCACGATCATAAAACGGCTAGAATTTTTTTTTTCTTTTTTTACTTCTCACCTATATATATATATATATACACACTTCTACATTTTTACAAACCAAAACTCATACAATACTACCATTTTACAAACTTAAACCTCTATAATCTCAAATATTCAACCATTTTTATAAAAAAAATATGTTCCCCTAGTTCCTCATCCATTGCAAATTATTACTACAGAGAGTTTTTAGTGGATGATGGTGAATCCACCGACGAGGAGGTCGAGCAAGAGGCGGTTACGAGTGCTTATCAACTAGCGGTGAGATTTGTGAAGCATTGTTGCCGGCCCGAACGTGAAATTAAAACAGTAGATTATATTGAATGAGACCGATGTGTGGCAAACGATCGGTTGATGAAAGATTATTTCGATGAGGAGCCAACATTTCCGAACCCAGAAGTTTTTAGCCATCGTTTCCGAATGAGTAAGCGTTTGTTTCTAGGCATCGTCGACGACTTGGAAAGCAACTTTGATTATTTTAAACAAAAAGCGGATGCGAAAGGGACACTTGGAGCAAGAAATGACCAAGAAAACAACGCGAGACACCTTGGAGCATTTTTGTCGCGGTACATTCCTATACTTTACCATAAACATTACAAGTATTTTTTTTAAGCTTATGTTTGTATACGTTTGTTTTTATAAAGGTATTATAGATTTGTACGGTGCGCGTTATCTGATAACGCCCACATAGGACGACCTTCAAAAGATTTACGAGGTACATTCTACTGAGCATGGTTTGCCTGGTATGATCGGGAGCTTGGATTGTATGCATTGTCGTTGGGATAACTGCCCGACCGCATGGCGAGGTCAACACACACGGGTGACCAAAAGGGACCTACTATTATTCTTGAGGTGGTTGCCTCACAGGATTTCTGTGAGAGCTCCAAAAGCGTCTTTTTACGCAAACAGAAACTACTACCCTTATGGATATTATTTGTGTGACGTAATTTATCCTAGGTATTCCATTGTCGTGAAGACGTTTAGTGATCTTATCGATGAAAAAAGAGCACACTTTAAAAAGGTTCAAGACTCTTCACCAAAAGAAAAGACAATGAGAGATGCTTTGGGGTTCTTAAACAACGATGGCACTATTTGAGAAATCCATGTCGTGTATGGACCAAGCAAAAAATGAGATATGCTAAGTACGCTTGCATAATCAGTCACAACATGATTTTGGAAGACGAAGGAAAGGCGAAATGCCAGAATTATGTACCAGAAGCCGTTCAGGAGGAGCATCCGCAGGCGTCAATGGAAGAAAGATTGAATAATGCACAAGTATTGCGTTACAAACCCTACCATTCTGCGTTAACGGTTGATTTGTTACAACACGAATGGTCGGTTCGGTATATCCCACCTGAGGGTGAGGAAGAAACGGAGGACGAGGAAGACGAAGTTGGCGAGGACGAAGAAAGCGAAGACGAAAATTAATGTATTTTATTTTTTTAGTAATTTTTTTTACATTACCCCTTTTTTATTTTTAATATTGTAATTTTTTTATTTAATGAAGTATTATTAGTTTTTAATTTAAAAAAAAATCAATTGTTGTGTAATGAATGGTTGGGGCATTATTGGGCATTATCCTACTACGCCTATTTTGTAAAAACGCCCAATAATGCCCCTTGCTGACTGGACTGCCACGTGGCAGAAAACGCCCAAGGGTGAGGGCATTATTGCTCAAACGACTACGCATGGTCATAGGATTAAAATTACGTAAATGAACATACTTTCTCGTTTTGCGCAAACTAAAAGTCCAAAATAGTTTTGGTATAATAAAATTCCAAAACATGTCAAATAAACATGAAAAAGTCCCTCAACCTAATGTTGCTATATTGAAGTCCCTACACTTGCCTAGAATGCATGTATGTGTGAAAAAATGGACTAAAGCTATAGATTAAAAAATATAACAATTTAAAATTTTAATTTAAAAAAACAAAAAAGAACGACAAAATGAGCAGGTTAATTATGGATCCTAACAAATCAGTTCAGTGAACTTAAGTTCTAGGTAGGAGATCAACATCAACTTACAGGGCAGGTGTTCTGTTAGAGCAACTTCGGTTTTCCTTTGCAGCAATGAGATGGTAGGGCCTCCACTCAAGAAAGATTGAACGAGTCATGGTAAGAGGCTTTGTTGTGTGCTCTCCAGTATATTGATCTCCTATGTAATACCTCAGGACATGTTTTTTCCAACAATTTTGTCCCTTAGTCATTGCAATTGTGAACTCAAACCTTCAAGTGTTAGTTTTTTTTAATTAATGTATTAGTTTTTTGTTGTACATGGACCATAGTTGGAGTCGTCGGCTCTCCTAGGTTCCCTTAACATATTATTAATTTTTTTTATTTGACTAGATGGGTAAAAAGACAAAAGTACCCTCATGGATTTGAGTTAACCTGAAAATTTAACGTTAGTTAAAACAAAAGGACGTAAACTGTGACAACTTATAAACTTTAGGGATGTCCACATGATCTGTAATTTATCCCAGATATAAAGGATGTAATGCGTAATCTAATCAACTACATTTTAAGTGTTTCTATCATAATGAAAGCTAGGGTTTTACATTATCCCAGATATAAAGGATGTAATGTGTAATTTCATCAGCTAAACATTTTATGTGTTTTATCATAATGAAAGCTAGGGTTTGCATACGGAGGAACTCGTCCTCTAGAATTCCAACTATGGATGGGCGAAGGAAGATCCATGAGGTCAGTTAACTTCTCCGTCTTTGATTTCTATTGCGTCTTTATCCGATTTATCTTTGATATTTATTGCATCTCTGTCCGATTGGTGTTCAGTTTCACAAACAAAAATGGGGATTTGATTCTAATCTCATTAGTTTAATTATTTATTGTTGTTTGCGTGTTTATAAACATCGATTCATAAATAGGTTTATCATTGCATCATAACTAACACAAAAGAATAGGATTATGACTTTTCGTTGCAGTTTCTGATCCTACAATTTATTCAGCTTTTTATGTTGATCTCCTCTTAGTATCTCAGAAAACATGTTTTATTACATTTTGATCTTTTCACCGTTCCAATTGAGTTAGGAAAGTTGGGCAATTTCGAGCCAGGCTTTGCAAATTCAATCAAAGTCGGAGTAATTTGTTAAACTTGATAGGAGACACAATGATGGATTGTGGACGTGTAAGAGAGTGTGGTCATCATGCCTTGTTTGCATTCTTCTTAATGATGAAAATGTTGCGGATGGTGTATAGTAGTCACGGTCAAAAACAATAATACCATTATATGAAATTTATGGTATGTGGTTTTGAAAGAAAAGGGATGGAGTCCCTCGGGATCCTTGTAATTTGTGATGACGACATCATCCACTCCATTTGTCATTGTTACGCCTAAGGGGTGGTTAAAGATATCATAACACTCTTTGCAAATTCTCTATATATCTGTTTTTGTATCATTGTTTGATTTTCTTGTTGAGTTTTCATAGCATACCTCAAGAATTGGAACCGGAGTACCAAGGTTTGAGTTCTCAATTGCAATGACTAGAGGGTAAATTTGTTAGGAAAAACATGTTCTGAGGTATTACATAGGAGATCAATACACCAGAGACCGCGCAATGAAGTGTCTCGCCGCCATGACTCGTTCTCGAGTGGAAATTTTACCGTTTAATGCTCATTGCTGCAAAGGAAAACTGAAGTTGCTCTAACACCATACCTGCCCGGTAAGTTCATGTTGATCAGCAACCTAGAACTTAAATTTAGTTAACTGATTTGTTAGGATCCATAATTAACCTGCTCATTTTGTCTCCCTTTTTTTATTTCTTTTAAATTGGGATTTTATTTTTGTTTATTTTTTACTCTATGGCTTTAATCCATTTTTATGTTACATCTGTAGATAGTCAGCTATATCCATCATTTCAAGATTTCTTAAGTTTAAAAGATTTTCAATATACACTTTCCACTTTGTTGGAGTTGAAGTGGCCACTTTTACTTGTGTTTTAAGTTCCGCTTGTTTTGAACACAATAGCCTGATTCGTGTTAGATTATGTCTTGATTGTTTTGTCCGTCGTAACTGCTTCAAACTTGACTCCTCTCTATTAAAGTAAAATATATTTTCTTAATTCAACAATTCGTACTGATTTGGAAAATATAACTTTAAGAATTTTTTAACGAATTTCAAGGTTTCATTTGTTCATAGCATTTCTTTCACTTCTGTATTTTCGGAGTCCTAGCTTTCTAGTGTCTAGACAATTGTAGAGACTTTAACATAGGAAAATTTTTGAAGCACTTTTTCGTGTATATTTGACATGTTTAGGAACTTTAATATGCCATATGTTGGACTTTTTCTAGAAAAATGTGAAAGTATGTTGGGTTACATAATTTTAATCCTAACAAATAATAAAAAAACCCGGTTATTCTTTTCTTGCCACAATTTTCATGTCATTGTACACAACAAAAATAACATGATTACAAGTTATCCAAAAATGACAAGTGTTGGGTGTTATAACCAAAATCTAAGGGAGGTAACCGTAACTTTAGCCACCTTGCATATATATATTTTTTTTTTGGCTATGAATGTGTGAGGGTGAAATTTAGGCGTTCAATCACAAGCCAAAGTTTCTCCGAACACAAGTGTAGGGTACTCATATTACAATACATGGCGAAGGCAAAGAAAATTCTCTCCGTCTTTTCCTTTGTACTTCCATCCATTGTTACAAATCGTGTTTGATTTAGCAAATTGAAGTTTATGCATGGTTGGTTTACGTTAAGATTTCATTTTTTTATAAAGATTCAAATGCCCTCCCCAACATGCGGGCTTGCGTTAACGTTTGGACATTTTTTTTACCGTTTAACACCATGCGGTGACGTAGAGCTCTCTGTTTACTAGTTTTTTGTTAAATAAATCTAACTTTTGATTATTTATTACTACATAAAGAATATTAAAGATAAATATTTTTTTTATTTGGAAACAAAAAATCATTTGTTTTAATATAAAAAACTCACATTCACTGAATGGCCAATATTTATTTTATATTAAACAAAAACATTTTTTGAACAAATTCCGTTTTCTTTTTTTCAAAAAGTTTATATATGAATGTTAAACAAACAACTAAACAAAAATGTGTTTCTATATACTTTTTTAAAGCTAAATGTTTTTAAGGTATTATAAAAAAAATCAAATGATAAGAGAAATTAATTGATAAGTAAAAAGGAAAAAAATAAATAAAAACACTCTAAGTGACATGTGGCTTAGGCTGGGTTGCAACCTTGGAATGACCCACCCATCCTGTTGAGAAATCACAACCAACCTTTACCTAAGAATCGGTCAGCATAGTGGGTGGTGTCTAACAGACCCCTCAACGACCTTCCATCCCCCTTCTCTCTCCACCAAAAAGAGTGCGAGTGCATCAGACTTCTCAATACAAATTTCATTAGCAATACAAAAAATTAAAACACTAATGTGTACTCAGTATTTTTAAGAAGATAAAGCCAGAGCAAGTAAAAGACTGATGCCTAATTAATTAGGTGGATTTGCATAGAAGTCAATACACTCTTGGCATCCACCGCACATTTACAAACACAAGATGCGTACCCTTTGCTGCTTGTTTTCTTGGGGCATCCGCTATGTCGTCTTGAGCTTCACTCCTCAAGATCGTCACATGTCCACCTTAAACAAATAAAATAGGCCAGTCTTATGTGATTATGAATCCTTAAAAATCGCGTAATTAAATAAAAGTTTTAGATAGGTAGATGAACTTACCTAGCCGGTATCATGTTATGGCAGGTCCGGTTTTCCCTAGCAGCTGCATCATGATAGAACCTACATGCATACTTTGGCCAAAGATCAAAAGCGACGCACCTTGTGGCAAGCCCTACAACACAAGAACTCGCCACAGTGGGAGACTTGGTTGTGCGGTCTCACGTATTCATCTCATATATAGTATCTCAAAAGACATCTTTCACCCAACTTTATCTTCTCACCATTGCAATCCGGAACCCAATCGACCTCCAGTTTGGCACGTTTGTACTTCTTGAGGCATGTTTTGCAAATCGTGTAGGACTATTAAATATTGTTTTCAACCAAAAGTACCATAATTAAGTTTTTATAACAAACTGTATAAAAAAGAAAGTGGGTGTGTAAAGGAGTTTGATCATGCCTCGATTGCAATTTTGGTTGCAATGGCAAGTGGCAGAGATGGTGCCATTGTCACGTATTTTGAGGATGCCCACGAAGTCTCCTAGCCTGTTGTTTGTGCAACCACACACTATTTCAATGTAATGTGGTGCTCTCACTATGATTTGCCCAGCAAAGGCACTCAATTCCTCATTGGAAAAAATAGTCCCAGCTCCTCCTCCTGTTGGTTGTGCATCCAAACACAATTCAGTTACAAATTGAAAAAGTTGTAGAAGTTTGAAGTTTAAAGTTTAAATTTTGTTAAGAATCTTATTAATTGAGATGGTTTCAAAAATTTAAAATCAGACCATGCCTATAACTAACTTTTCCAATGAGGAATTAGTGCCTTTGTTGCGCATATCATGGTGAGAGCACCACATTACATTGAAATAGTGTGTAGTTGCACAAACAACCGGCTTAGAGATTGTGTGGGCATCCTTAGAATCAGTGATGATGGCACTATCTTTGCTATTTGTTATTGCAACGATGCCTGAAATCGAGAGTTATGATCAAGCTCTTTTTCACACATCCACTTCTTTTTTAGTATCTTTTGTTAAAGAAAACTTGATTATCGTACATCTAGCTGTTAACAATGTTTAATTGTCATGCGAAGTTTGCAAAACACGCATTGGGCGTTAGAAATTTGCCAATATGGAGGTCCAAGGTTTGGGTTTTAAATTGCAATGGTGAGAAGATAAAGTTGGGTGAAAGGTGTTTTCTTAGATATTATAAAGGAGATGAATACGTGAGACCACACAGCCAAGTCTCCTAACATGATGAGTTCTTAAGTTGTGCCGCATGCCACAAGGTGTGTCGCGTTGAGCTTAGGACAAGGGATGCATGCAGGACCTACCATGATGTAGCTACAAGGGAAAATCGAACTTGCTCTAACACATACCTGCCCGGTAAGTTGATGTTGATCAGCCACCTAGAACATAAATTTAGTTAACTGATTTGTTAGGATCCATAACTTACCTGCTCATTTTGTCTCTCTTTTTAACTTCTTTTAGATTGAAATTTTATTTTGGTTTAATTTTTAATCTATAGCTTTAATCCATTTTTTATGTTACGTCTGTAGATAGTCAGCTATATCCATCATTTCAAGACTTCTTAAGTTTAAAAGATTTTCAATATACACTTTCCACTTTGTTGGAGTTGAAGTGGCCACTTTTAATTGTGTTTTAAGTTCTGCTTGTTTTGAACACAACAGCCTGATTCATGTTAGATTATGTGTCCATAGTTTTGTTCATCGTAAGTACTTCAAACTTGACTCCTCTCTATTAAAGTAACATATATTTTCTTAATCGAACAACTCATACTGATTTGGAAAATATAACTTTAGGAATTTTTTTAACGTATCTCAAGGTTTCATTTGTTCATTGCATTTCTTTTAGTTCTGTATTTTCAGACTCCTAGCTTTCTAGTGTCTAGACAATTGTAGAGACTTTAATATAGGAAAATTAGGTTGTAGGACTTTTTTGCTTATATTTAACATGTTTAGGAACTTTAATATGCCATATGTTGGACTTTTTCTAGAAAAATGTGAAAGCATGATGGTTTACATAGTTTTATTACTAAAAAATTATAATAAAAAAACCTGGTTATTCTTGCCAGAATTTTCATATCATTGTACACAACATTCAAATGATTACAAATTATGTGAATGTGATATGGATTCTTGTGCTGAGTTGTCAAAAAAAAGTGACAAGTGTTGGGGGTTATAACCAAAATCTGAAGAGGTGACTCTAACTTTAGCCATCTTGTGTATATTTTTTGGCTATAATTGTGTGAGGATGAGATTTAGGTGTTCAATCATAAGCCAAAGTTTCTTCAAGCTCAAGTGCAGGGTACTGAGACTACAATACATGACCCAGAGCAAAGAAAATTCTCTCTGTCTTTTTCTTTTTCTCCAGCCAAAGTCGACACACCTTGTTGCAAGCACTACAACGCAAGAACTCGCCACAATGGGAGATTTGGTTGTGCGGTCTCACGTATTCATCTTCTTTATAGTGTCTCAGAAGACATGTTTAACCTAACTTTTTCTTCTCACTATTGCAATTTAGAACCCAAACCTTCGACCTCCAGTTTAGCATGTTTGTACTAGTTGTGGCATGTTTTGCAAATCTTACAGGACTGTTAAACAATGCTTTCAACCAAGTACCATATTTAAGTTTTTATAACAAACTATATATATATATATATATGTATATATATAAAAGAAAGTGGGTGTGTAAAGGAGTTTGATCATGTCTCAATTTCAATTTTGGTTGCAATAGCAAGTGGCGGAGATGGTGCCATCATCATCTATTCTCAGGATGCCCACGGAGTCTCCAAGCCTGTTGTTTGTGCAACCGCATGCTATTTCAATGTAATGTTGTGATCTCACTATGATTTGCCCAACAAAGGCACTCAATTCCTCATTGGAAAAAATAGTCTTAGCTCCTCCTCCGGTTGTTTGTGCATCCAAACACAATTCAGTTACAAGTTGAATATAAAATTTTGTTAAGAATCTTATTAATTGCAATAGTTTCAAAAATATAAAATCAAACCATGCTTGTAATTCTTTCAATTTGTAACTGGATGGAACCAAGACTAACTTTTCCAATGAGGAATTGAGTGCCTTTGTTGGGCAAATCATGGTGAGAGCACCACATTACATTGGAATAGCGTGTGGTTGCACAAACAACCAGCTTGAAGACTCTGTGGGCATCCTGAGAATCAGTGATGATGACACCATCATTGCTATTTGCTATTGCGATGATGCCTGCAATCGAGGTATGGTCAAGCTCTTTCACACATCCATCTTTTTTAGTATCTTTTGTTAAAGAAAAACTAAATATGGTTCATTTGCTTGTAAATCGTATTTAATTATCTTGCGAAATTCGCAAAAGATGCATCATATGCTATAAATGTGCCATAGTGGAGGACGAAGATTTTGGTTTTAAATTGCAATAGCAAGATGATAAAGTTGGGTGAAACATGTTTTCTTAGATATTATAAAGGAGATGAATATGTGACACCACACAGCTGAGTCTCACACCGTGATGAGTTATTAAGTTGTACCGCACGCCACAAGGTGCGTCGCTTTGAGCTTAGGACAAGGGATGCATGAAGGACCTACCATGATGCAGTTGCAAGGGACATGATTCCGAGCAATGAAGTTCATCTACTCCATCTAAAAGTTGAATTTGGTTACTTGATTTTTTAGGATTTATGATCATATAAAACCTTTGTATATGTATTTTACTTAAGGTGGACATGTGAAAACATCGAGGAGAGGAGCTTGAGAACACACAGTGGATGTTGTAGGAATAGCAAGTGCAAAGGTTGCGAGCATTGCGTGTGTTTTGGTTGTCAAATGTCATTGTACACAACATTCACATGATTAGAAATTATCTGAATGTGATATGGATTCTTGTGCTGAGTTGTCAAAAAAAGTGACAAGTTTTCGGTGTTATAACCAAAATCTAAAGAGGTGACTCTAACTTTAGCCACCTTGTGTATATTTTTTTTTGTTATAAATGTGTGAGGATGAGATTTAGGTGTTCAATCATAAGTCAAAGTTTCTCCAAACACAAGTGCAGGGTACTGAGATTACAATACATGGCGCAGGGCAATGAAAATTCTCTGCATCTTTTTCTTTGTACTTCTATCATTTGTTTTAATATAAAAAAATTAACATTCATTGAATGGCCAACAATTTTATTTTATATTAAACAAACACATTTTTTGAACAAATTTCGTTTTTCAAAAAGTTTATATATGAATGTTAAAAAACAACTAAACAAAAATGTGTTTTTAAATAATTTTTAAAGCTAAATGATTTTCAGTTATTATATAAAATCAAAAAATATGAGAAATTAATTGTTAAGTAAAAATGAAAAAAATAAATAAAAATTGAAACCTTGGGTTGGGTTGCAACCTTGGGTTGCCCCACCCACCCTTTTGAGAAATCACAACCAGCCTTTACCAAAGAATTGGTCACCACAGTGGGCGGTGTCTAACAGACCCCTCGATGATCTCTCCACCTGAGTGCATCAGACTTTTTAATACAAATTTCATTAGCAATACAAATATTTAAAACGCTAGTGTGTATTCAATATTTCTTAGAAGATAAAGGCAGAACAAGTAAAAAAACTGATGCCTAATCAATTAGGTGCATTTGCATAGAAGTCACTACACTCTTTGCATCCACAGTCCTCAAATCTGCACATTTGACATCCGAAACAAACGCAAAATGTGCAACCTTTGCAGTTTGTTTTCTTGGGGCATCCGTTATGTCATCTTGAGCTTCTCTCCCCAAGATCGTCACATGTCTACCTTAAACAAACAAAATATATATAAAGCGGGCTAGACTTTTGTGATTATGAATCCTTAGAAATCGAGTAATTAAATTAGAGTTTTAGATAAGTAGATTAACCTACCTGCCCGGTAACATGTCATGGCAGGTCCGGCCGAGTGGCTGCATCATGATAGAACCTACATGCATCCTTTGACCGAAGTTCAAGTCGACACAACTTTTTGCAAGCACTACAACGCAAGAACTCGCCACAATGGTAGATTTGGTTGTGCGATCTCACTTATTCATCTTCTTTATAGTGTCTTGGTAGAAATGTTTAACCTAACTTTATCTTCTCACTATTGCAATTTAGAACTCAAACCTTCCACCTCCAGTTTGGCACATTTGTACTAGTTGTGGCATGTTTTGCAAATCTTACAGGACTGTTAAACACTGTTTTCAATCAAGTACCATAATTAAGTTTTTATAACAAATTATATATATAAAAAAGAAAGTGGGTATGTAAAGGAGTTTGATCATGCCTCGATTGCAATTTTGGTTGCAATGGCAGGTGGCGAAGATGGTGCCATCGTTATCTATTCTCAGGATGCCCACGGAGTCTCCAAGCCTGTTGTTTGTGCAACCGCATGCTATTTCAATGTAATGTGGTGATCTCACTATGAATTGCCCAACAAAGGCACTCAATTCCTCATTGGAAAAAATAGTCTTAGCTCCTCCTCCGGTTGTTTGTGCATCCAAACGCAATTCAGTTACAAGTTGAAAAAACCGTTGAAGTTTGGATACTAAATTTTGTAAAGAATCTTATTAATTGCCATAGTTTCAAAAATATAAAATCGAACCATGCTTGTAATTCTTTCAATTTGTAACGGAATTGAACCGAGACTAACTTTTCCAATGAGGAATTGAGTGCCTTTGTTGGGCAAATGATGGTGAGAGCACCACATTACATTGAAATAGCGTGTGGTTGCACAAACACCCAGCTTGCAGAATATGTGGGCATTCTGAGAATCAGTGATGATGACACCATCATTGCTATTTGCTATTGCAATGATGCCTGCAATGGAGGTATGGTCAAGCTCTTTCACACATCCATTTTCCTTTTTAGTATCTTTTGTTAAAGAAAAACTAAAATATGGTTCTTTTGGCTGTTAACAGTATTTAATTATCTTGCGAAGTTCGCAAAAATGCATCAGATGGTAGAAATGTGCCAAAGTGGAGGACCAATGTTTTGGTTTTAAATTGCAATAGCGAGAAGATTAAGTTGGGTGAAACATGTTTTCTTAGATATTATAAAGGAGATGAATATGTGAGACCACACAGCCAAGTCTCACACCGTGATGAGTTCTTATGTTGTACCGCATGCCACAAGGTGCGTCGCTTTGAGCTTAGGACAAGGGATGCATGAAGGACCTACCATGATGCAGCTGCAAGGGACATGATTCCGAGCAATGAAGTTCATCTACTCCATCTAAAACTTGAATTTGGTTAGTTGATTTTTTAGGATTTATGATCATATAAAACCTTTGTATTTTACTTAAGGTGGACATGTGAAAACATCGAGGAGAGGAGCTTGAGAACACACGGTGGATGTCGCAGGAATAGCAAGTTCAAAGGTTACGAGCATTGCGTGTGTTTTGGATGTCAAATATGTAGATTTGAGGACTGTGGATGTCAAGTGTGAGCTGATTTCTATGCAAGCTCACGTAATTAACTGCCATCATATTTTACTTGTTCTAGGTTAATCTCTTTAAACATATTCGATAAACAATTGAGTGTTTTTAGGTTTTGTTAATTTTTCTTAATGTTATGCTTGACCATATATCACTACAAATTAAAGGATCTTTATGGAGGCGAACTTCACAGCCTTTGATCCTCCCTGAAGGTATGGTGTGTCACTAATATACCTGTGAAGATCCTGGAAAATGGGTGTGGGTAAACTCCGCATATCTTACATCTTACATCTTACGGAGGGGTTATCTATAGAAGCATCAAGGGATGCGACAATTGTGGTCATACAGTTGTAAATTCTGCAATGAATTACCGACAAGATTTTCACCGCTGAGTTAAATAAGCGGCTGTTCTTTCTGTCAGTGATATTTTTCCCCTGAAAGTTAGGGTTTTACATATGGAGTCCTCTTGAATTCCAACTTTGATTGGGCGAAATTAAGGAAAGTTCTTGTAAAATTTTGGGTTAACTGTTTTTTTTTTATTTCTGTTCCATCTTTTTCTGATTTATCCTCGTAAAGTACAATTGATTTTTGTTTCATATCTGCTGAGACAATGTCCATAAAAATTGATGAAGTTACAAAAAAAATGATGAAATTGGGGATGTTTTGATTCCAATGTGATTAGTTTAATTATTGTTGTTTGTGTGTTTATGAACAGTGATCCATAAAATACTATAAAAAGTTACAAGAAATTGATGATGATCATTAAGACAAGTTACCAATGTATCTTAACTAACACAAAGAATTGGGATATGACTTTTTGTTGCAGCTTCTGATCCCACAATTTGTTCAGTTTTGATTGAAGAATTACAAGTTTTTTATGTTGATATCTGTTGATGCACTTCGTGTGGATGCGGCTCGGTTCGGTTCGTCACGGCTCATCGAGTATCTAGACTTAACATCCTCCTGTTAAGTAATGTGAATGGAAATTGTGTGCAGACATTGGAACAGTTGGATTGGAATTCACATCGAAACAGAGATGTCTTGGAATGATGTACACATCATTGAAACAGGGAATGGCATTTGGGCTGGACATCATGATCGAAACAGGGATGTTGGTTTGAGATGAAATTAACGAAACACATAAAAGGAATTTGAACTGGATCGGAACACATGGGACTTTATGTAATCGAAACAGACCTATTTCGATAATGAAGTATTGTGTGTCTTCATGTGTGTTTCGATGAGTGATATAATGACAATTATATCCCTATTTCGATATGTATAGTTTAGTTTCTTCATCTTTCGATGTTCCTCTGTTTATTTGGTTATGTTTCGTTGTAAAGGTGTTTGTTTCGTTGTATTGGTCTCTCGTGTGTGACTATAAATACCAGAGACCTCCCCTGTTCTAAAAAAGAGAGCACACCCACCCAGAGAGTATTGAGAGCATTCTTGTTGCATTTTATACTGTTACTCTGCTGGAATAGAGATTGAGCTTTAAACAGTGAAATATTTCTTGTGTTTGTGTGTTCTTGGGCTTGATTTGCACATAATCGAGGATTCCGCACTTGGTTATTGTGTTAAACAACAAGGATAAGGTGGTCTAGATCCTCCTCTAGGGACCTACAAGTGGTATCAGAGCTTTGGCTCAATTCCTTGTTGAAAATCAAGCTTTATTGTGAGATTTGAGTGATTTTCAAGTGTTTATTGAGGTGTTCTTGTTCAAAAACTGAAAACCCACTTGTTTTCATGATAAAATGGTCTAAACTTGTTAAAATGATGTTGTTTTGTGAAACGTTTGGTTGAAAACTTGTCAAATCAGTTGAAGATCTTCAAAATCTGCATTTTAGTGTGTTCGGGTGTTGAGTTTTTGAGTTTCGTATTTTCCGGCAAAAATTTTGGCTGGAATTGTTGTCGGAATAGTACATTCCGATGGGTGCGTCTCATTGGTTGACCTGCACACTGCATACAGGCGGTGGTGGAGTAGATGTCTTTTTTGTCTCTCTGTGTTTTTCAGCGCTTGTCTCTGTCTTTTTGTATCATCTTCGAAACAGATCTACATCGAAACAATATTTTAAAATAAGAGTCATCGAAACACACCTTAAAACAAAAATCATCTGTTTCGGAAACTCATTTAAACGAAACAGAAGATGGTTTGACAGTCGCATTCCTATAGAAACACATAATTTGAAGTTCCTTATATTCCTATTGAAACACACTTAACTTTTAAGGTTCCTTTTATTCCTATTGAAACACACATTTTGTCTTGTCTTTTGAGCTCTTCATCGAAACAAGGCTGGTTCTATAATATTATATCTATTTCGATAGATGTTGAAACAAAAGACAAAAGGTTCTTAGTTTTAAAATAGAACAAAACACCCAATTTAAATTCCTTGTTTCGATAAGAATTCACTAATTTCTATTTCAATATACCAAATATCAATTTCAAACCTTTTTCACAACCTGTTTCCATAGAAACCATTTTAATTAATTCTATTTTCATCAACAGTCTATTTGGAAATATATATCATTCTCAAAAATCTATTTCGATAACTTTAAAATTATCCATCTGTTTTGATAGCTTTTGAAAAGATGTCTTTCGTTGGACCATCTCAAAGTCTGTTTCGTTCCTTTTGGTTTCAAAACTCTGTTTCGTTTCATAATCATCTCATTCACTAACAATTTTCTTTACAGTTAGTAAGTTTACAGTAGCCACATCAGTCCCTCTGTTCTTAGTCAAGATGACTACAAATCCTTGGGGTTCGATTCAAGAGTCAAGCACAAGTAGCAATTCTCCACAAATAGTTCTGCCACATCATGGGTTCAATTTCTCATGCCGTCGCAATCCGCAATGATATCCGCAAGTCAATGATCGTTTGTGGCAAACCAAAACCAAAGTATACAAAGTCTTCTTTTGAGTGAAAATGAAACCGGTAGCAACAACCACCCGCCAAAACTCATGCATGTAACTGATTACCCAGGGTGGAAGGGAAGATTTCATACTTACGTTCTTGGTCAAAATAC
This sequence comes from Helianthus annuus, assembly GCF_002127325.2. Lineage (NCBI taxonomy): Eukaryota > Viridiplantae > Streptophyta > Magnoliopsida > Asterales > Asteraceae > Helianthus > Helianthus annuus. Next base: position 150,398,048 of record NC_035437.2, on the reverse strand, counting down.
GGTGTTGTTGACGTGTTTTACAACGACATACAATGAAGCTCTTGAAGAAGCCGGATCGGATCCTACTTCGTTGGCGGTGATGAGTGAACAAGATAAGAAAGCGTACGATCTAGAAAAGAAAGCATTTGTCATTCTTACTCAAGCGTTGAGCAAAGACATTTATCATCAGTTCGTCTATTGTACCACCACCAAGGCATTGTGGGATACGTCAAAAGCAAGAGGGGAAGGGAATGCGGTAGCTCGCAAGCTTAGACATGATCTACTCAAGAAAGAGTTTGATGGATTCATGTTTATGGAAAATGAGTCTCTTGGAGACATGTCTACAAGGTTTTATCATCTGCTTAATGAGATGTTCTCGTACCCCGTGACAGTGACTCCTCAAGAGATCACTGCGAAGTTTGCGGATGCTTTGCCACCAATGTGGAGTGGATTCTTGGAAATTCTGAAGTTCAACGGTGTTTTGGATAATACCAACATCTACGAATTCATTCAAATGTTGGAAAATAAGAATGCAGAAGAGATCAGGAAAGCGAAGAGGATACCCGTTCAACAGAATCCATAAGTATATTTTGGAAATGCGAATCCTTTTTGTGGCAAAACCTATTCAAGCAACCAAACCACAACCCGCTTTTGTGTCAAACTCTAATCCCTTTGTAACACAAAAAATTGAGTCAACCTCTCAAGCCTTTGTTCCACCACCTTTCATAGATCCAGCTCAGTCAAACCATCAAGCGTGCTATGGAAACAATTCATCAACCTTCAGTGCTGACCCAACTGCTAACCCAAATACTGTTCGTCTCGATACTTCAAGCTTCTCTAAAGCCAGTGTCAAAGTTGCAAAGGAACACATGGAGATTTTGAATACTCTAGTTAGTGCTTATTGCGGGTTGGTGGCAGGTCAAATTGGCAACATCAACCCAACACAGGAAGATTACCAAAAGATAGACAAAGATGAAATGGAGTTGATGGATATTAAGTGGACGTTTGCAAGTGCAGTTCGACGGGCAAAAGACTTTATGGAAAGAACTGGTAGAACAAGTTTGGAGAGTAACAAAGACACGAAGTATGGTTTTGATAAGCAAGCCGTCAAATGTTTCAGATGTGGAGAACGAGGACACTTCAAGCATGAATGCACGAGACCAACTCAGTATGGCAACCAAAACCCTTTCAGAAATCAGACCAATCAGTCAAACCAGACCTCCAACAATACTGAACGTGCAATGGTACCTGTCGGCAACTCCAATCAAGCTGGATTTTCTAAAGCCAACAATACAAGAGCCTTGTCGTTCAAGCCAATGAGAACTGCGTCTGGTCTGTGCAATTGGGTAGCGGAGGTTTGGGTGGCACAGGTTGTTTTGCTAAAGTAATCCAGTTTATAAAGCATGTTCAAAATGGTGATTCGTCTGAGGATGAAGGAAGTTCTAGATACAGTGAGGCTTCAGATGAGGAAAGCTCAAGCTCAAGCGAGGATGGTATTGAAGAAGTGTCAAGTGAAACCATGATGCAGGTGTAGAAAAGTTGCTGAGCGATGCTCAGAACGTGCAAAGGAGACTGTTGGATCTGATGATGGACACAATTCTCATCACTTTGCTTTCATGGCAAATGTCGGATGCCAATCAAGTTAGGTATGTTCCAATAAATCAACTATTGTTACTTGTGATAAATGCGTTGAATTAGGTGCTAAGTTGTCAGAGTTGGAAGGTCAATATGACGTGGCATTCATCCACAATCAAAAGTTGATTGTGGATCTTTCAAAAAGACCGAGGCTAATTTGTTTCTTAAGAAAAATGAAAAGGTGTTTAAAAATGTAATTGAAACCTTAAGAAAATATCTTTCTGAGGTAACAGAAATTGTTTCAAGAAAATAAACTACGAATAACAATTACATTAACATGCTTGAGGAAACAAAGAAAGAGTTGGCCTATGTGAAGTGTGAAAATGAGGCGATCCAGCTCAAGATAGACAGTTATTCCAACTCTAGGTTTGTGCTGGATCACATCATTGACATACAAAAGAAGAAAACAGATGTCACATGTGTTGGGTATAAGAAGTGTCCGCCACCGATTAGAGAAAATTATACCAAGATGCCTAATGAGGAGGATAAGCCCCACTTCGAGCCCACAGTTTCACTAGACATAGAGGAACTCGCAACTGGGCTCGGTTTCCAAAAGGAAGTATCCTCCGATCAGACACAATCAGTTGATGCCAAATGTTCGACCATCGCACAGGATCAGGATCCTCCAGTAATTGTTATTGTTGAAGATGCTGATTCATCAGATGAGATGATGAGTCCAAAGATGACAAACCGGTGTAGTCTGATGCAGTGACCAAAGAGGAGAATATACCTCTTGAGAATCATATTTTGTGTGATCCTCCAGTTAAACCTGCTAAGATGGTTCCGATAGAGTCAACTTCTTTGCAAGGATCAGATAGTGTGAATGTGTTGTAAACTCTGGTTGGTGATGATCGAATTTATTCAGACAAAGATTTTCCGATTAAGAATGTAAACCAATCTTTAATGAGTAAAGTTTTTGAGGAATCGACCGGTAAGTTTTTGGAAAGTCAAGTTCACGAGTTGTGGTTACACAATGTCCTCCTATCCCAAAAGCTGAAATTCGAAAACAATACGGGAGCCAATAATTACCGACAGAGGAAAATCAACAAAATCGCACTAATCAAACAAGAAAACCAGCAAACAAGCCATCAAATCAAGTGGCTTAGAAGTCAGCAAATCAGGGACGAAAGGGGCAAAAGCAAACAAATGCCAAAAAGATGAACTTTGTGAAGTCAATGGCGGTATCGATAAACTCAAAACTTTTGAAAACAAATCTAATGTGGATTTTGTTAATCATGCGAAAAACTTAAAACAAGATGGTCAAAACAACTGAAGCCCAAGTACCTCGAAATCACAAAGTTCACCATCTAGTCATCAACATGAGTCTTCGGGGTTTGTTGAACGAATATCATGTTTTGTGTGTGGTGAATTTAGACATATTATCCAAAATTGTGCTTATCTTCATAAGCTTAAGGCTAAAGCTAATGGTTCCCCAGATCAAAGTTACCGAAAGCGATCTGTTTCACTAAAACAAGATCCACGTCTTGTGAAGGAACGTGAGGTGAAACAGAAATGCAAGCAGCACAAGGTAATTGAAAAGGCGTTCAAGGCCAAAGTGGTTCAAAAACCATTAGTTTAAGCAACACCAGAAAGTGATAATGTTTCAAAATTAAAAACTAGTAAACCTCAACAGATCTGGAAACCAAAAACGGTCACAAACTTAGGGGGAGCATCATGTGACAACTCGAATTTCCAAGATTTCATTTGCGCATTTATTGCACGTTCATTGCTTGTTTAGTATTTAATTACACAATTAGTTTGCCGTGAAACTGTAACCTCTTGGATGCAATGAAGTGTATTGTGTGATTTTGCATGATTATGTGTTAATTGTGAAAGACTTGTCAAATGCATAAACTTGGTGGTGAAGCTGTGAAATTGTTTGAGATGGTGTACTATTGTAAAATCTATTAATTAAGGGTGTAAAGAGTTATTAGTGAAATGTGAATCATACTTAACCCTACTCTCATTCCCTAATCATTCACTAATCATCACAAGAATCAAAACACGTACCCTCACATTCCCTAATCCTCTCTACAACCATCTTCTCATCATTCTTGGATTCACAAGTTCTTTTGCATCAAGTTTGATTACCAATCCATCTAGAAGCAAATCAAGGTAATTGTTTAATCATTGTTTATGATTGATTGTTGATTGATTGATGCATGTAAACCCTAGTTTCTGTATGTGATGTTTCTGTGCTTATTGATTCTGTTTATAGAGAACTGAATATGACAAGTTGTATGCCGATAGATGATTCATGAATGGATTGTTTGTTGTTGATAAATCGAGTGATTAAATATGAATTCTGCGATGCAAGTATATGTGCTAGGGTTTTTCTGATCGCGTTAGAAACCAAAATGTAACTGATACTCATGAAACTGAAGTTTTGCTCGATGATTATTGTTTCACATAGCCCGAATTTTGGCAAACAAGAGATGGGGTCCGACTTTTAACCCCAAGACCACCATGTCCGACCTTTTAAGGGACCAAGGGTGCGAACTTTTTGACTCCAAAGCCCTAGTCCGACTTTTAATCCACACACCCTTGGTCCGAGTTTCCTTGTCATGTGATGTCCGAGTTTTAGTGAACAAGGGGGGTGGTCCGAATTCTTTATAATGTAACAAAGGGTCCGAGTTTTGATTTAAGTAGTCTTGGTCCGACTTTGTACATATATATGTCCGAATTTTATACTTGTAATGTTGTCCGATCTTTTACATGAGAGTGCATAGCGTCCGAGTTTTAAAGCATACAAGGTTTGCCCGAACTTTGTTATCACCAAAGGTCCGAACTTTGTTTAACACAAAGGGGTGTCCGACCTTTTCAACATATGCGCATTCCGTCTTCTTTTAATTTATGCGCAAGCCCGACTTCTTAATGCATGCGCCATGCACAAACTTTATAATGCAAACACACATAGTCTGAGTTTCACTAGGGATTGCTTGTCTGAGTTATGCTTGGTGCCTTTGGTCAGAAGTTATATGCTTTTACATGATGTCTGAGTTTAATGAATGTATGCAAGATTCGACTTTCAATATTGAACTGTCTGAGTTTTGATTGAGTATATGATCTGAAGTATAGTGATGATACATGTCCTGAATTCAAATAATACTTGAAGAGACAGAATGAATTAGGATGCCAAGATCAGAATCCTGTATGATAATATGTGGTTATATGTTAAGTACGTTAACAGTGGCAATTAGGTTAATATTCGCGTTAGATTAAACTGTGTGATCAAAGACGCGACGCATGAATTATGTGAATACGAATAACTGTTTACGTGATGTATGATTCTGTATATAATCGTATGATACTGAATGCAACTGTATGATCTTGCATGTATGAATCGGTCTATGTGATATCATCCTGTACACAATAAGCACACAAAACACAGTTGCTTGATTTCCAATGACTTACAAACCCTAATTGGATGCAAACACTTACATCGTATCATGTGCAACATATCCTAGGTCGTGTGTAACGGACTTAGACATTTGATAAACCCTAGAGCATAGCATACCGAGCAAACCAAGGTGAGTTCACACAGCCAAGGCATGGGGTTCCCAGGGTGGGAATGGGATTGATTTATTTATTTGTACTTCTCTAGATAATGGAATGTAATGATATGATCCTCGGGTGAGGAAGGTGATTGGTTAAGATACTGTTAGACTAGTGATGCTTATAGAACTGATCTTCGCACACACGCCGGGGTTGGCTGCGATAATATGACTGATCTTCGCACACATGCCAGGTTTGGCTGCGATAATATGACTAATCTTCGCACACATGCCTAGGAAGGCTGCGAACTATACACTAAAACTTCGCACAGGTGCCGGGTGGCCGCGATGCAAACATACCTAGTCTAGAATACTTGAGAACTTTCCTTAATCTTCGCACACATGCCTAGGAAGGCTGCGAACTATACACTAAAACTTCGCACAGGTGCCGGGTGGCCGCGATGCAAACATACCTAGTCTAGAATACTTGAGAACTTTCCTTAATCTTCGCATACATGCCTAGAGGGCCGCGATACGAACTATTACGATACATGACTTAATGAACGAACACAAGGCTTACCATACTATAACAATTACTGAACTATAAACTGTGAACTCGCTCAACTAGTAGTTGATCCTCTGTTACATGCCTTGCAGGTCGTTAGATATATGAAGCTTGCACAGGGAGGAGCAGGTCGTTGTGGAGCATGGATCGTGGATGCCATGTTAAAACATTTAAACATATGAACTTATGTTACACATTGGGTTTTCATACTTATGCTTCCGCTACACTTTGAAACTATAATTATGTTTTGAACACCTATCGTATTGAATGACTGGTTTACATTAATTTTACTTGATATTAATTACATGTTCAATATGATTGGTGGCTTGATCCTGGTCAGTCACGCTCCCAAGCGGTGATACTCCGCGTGTGGATTTTGGGGGTGTGACACATCACCTTTTCCAAACCATCGCGAAGTTGAAATAACTTTTGTCGATGAAAAGGAAGACCCAAGTCCACGAAGGCTTGGGTCTCCATCTCCAACTAATCGTTTGAGTACATGTGCAGGGTGTTCTAGGAGGCACTGTGAGTAGTCTTTGGATTGTTGATAGTGGAGCATCCATGCACATGATAGGCAACATGAGGCTTCTCTATGACGTCAAATCTATAAGAGGATGTTATGTTGCTTTTACTGGAGATAAAGGCGGATATATTACTGTGAAGGAATAGTATCCAACGGGATAGTGAGCTTTGATCACAATCTTCTTAGTGTTTCTCAAATCTGTGATAAGAAGTTTTCGGTGTACTTTGGTGCTAATGGATGTTATGTGCTAAAGCCCGGTTTCAAGATTCCCGAAGACTAAATTCTCTTATCTACTCCAAGAATTAACGATTTTTATGTTCTTGATATGAGCCAAGCTATCACCACATCTGCACAAGTAACCTGTTTTATTTCAAAAGCCACTGAAAAGGAGTCGATCTCTTGGCGCAGACGGATGGGCCACATTCACTTAAGAAAAATGAATCATCTGGTGAAGAATGAGTTAGTTAATGGTGTCCCCATTAAAACTTTCATCTGTAAGATGTCTGTGTTCCATGCCAAAAGGGAAAGCAAAGCAAGAAATCGCACCCAAAGAAGAAAATCAACACGGTAGAAATGCCGCTTGAACGCCTGCACATGGATTTGTTCAGTCCTGTCAAGCACAAAAGCATCAGCAATGACTCGTACTACCTCGTCGTAACAGATGATTTTTCATGATTTTCTTGGGTGGCGTTTATGGCTCACAAGAGTGAAACTTTTGAGATTATCAAAAACTTGATCACAACGATTGAGAATTTGTATAATTTGAAAGTTAGACGAATAAACAGCGACAATGGTACTGAATTTAAGAATCATGCTATGGAGGAGTCTGCACTTCTAAAGGTATTCTTCATGAGTTCAGTGCCAGATACACTCATTAGCAAAATGGTGTCGCAAAGCATAAGAATAGAACATTGATCGAAACTGCAAGGACTATGTTGGTAGAGTCACAGTTACCCATTCCCTTCTTGAGTGAAGTTGTGGCCTCTGGATGCTACACGATGAACCGAGTCGTTACAGTGAAAAGGCATAACAAGACCTGTTATGAGCTTCTGCATAAACGGAAACCAGATTTATAATTTCTAACCGTTTGAGGCTCCTTGCACGATGATCGATCCGGACGGAAAGTTTGGGGCAAAAGCAATTGATGGATACTTTCTTGGGTATGCCACCCCGAATTTAAGAGTCTGGAATCTCGAGAAAAAAAAGGGTCGAGGAATGGAATGGTCTGAGGTCAGAGTACAAAGGTATACGCTGCCAGTCAGATGTCCTGGTCAGCCATGGATGTTTGAGTATGATGACCTTTTCAATTCGATCAATTTTGAAGAAGATGTAGTAGATGCTACGGCACAGATGTTTTTCGAGAGTGACAACGCAACAGAGTCACCATTGTTCATCCCATTATTGTTGATAATCAAGCTTCATCTTCAGTTAACAATAATGCTCTTGACAATGAGGATTTTCAAGACGCTGCTGAACTTATCGAATCTTCAGAGGATAATGAATTTCACGATGCAGATCAAGAAGTTCCTGCAACAGTTGTGCATGGTGCTTCTGAGGCTACACCCCCAGTGGACTACCCCGCAGCAGCTAAAGCCACTGCATCATCCTCTTCTCCTGTTCAGGGTCTTGATTTGGTTGTTGATCTCAACTTCAACAATCTAGGTATAAATCTTCCAGTTCTTGCTAACCTAGAAACGAGAATCCATAATACCCATCCTTAGTAAAACATCATTGGTAATGTTCAAAGTGGCATGCAGACGAGGAATCAACTGAGAAACAATCACAATGCTGCTTGTATGTAGCGATTAGAGAATCGGATTTGCAGAATGATTGGTTCTTCGCTTGTTATGTATCACAAGAAGAACCAAGGTCTTGGAAAGAAGCGTTAAAGGATAATACTTGGGTGGAAGCTATGCAGGAGGAACTACAACAATTCCAGAAGCTAGGTGTCTGGAAACTCATTGAAAGATCTGTGAACTAAAAGAAGATTGGCACCTGTTGGGTATTCAAGTGTAAAAAGGATGACCATGGGGTAGTTGTGCGAAACAAAGCCAGATTAGTTTTTCAAGGTTTTCGTCAGGTTGAAAGGATAGATTACAACGAGTTTTATGCGCCAGTTGCACGTCTTGAAGCCATTCGGATCTTTCTAGTCTATGCTTCCCTCAAAGGATTCAAGGTTTATCAGATGGACGTGAAAAGTGCATTTCTTCATGGTGTGGTTGAAGAAAAGGTGTATGTCGAACAACAACCGGGTTTTGAAGATCCTATTCATCCAGATTGGGTTTGGTTACTCAACAAAGCTCTCTACGGGTTACATCAAGCACTGAGGGCATGGTATGCAACGTTATCCAACTACCTACTAGCGAATGGTTTTCACCGGGGTCTGATCGAGTGCACTGTTTTTATCAAAGAAAAGAATGCAGATCTTCAGTTGGTTCAGGTATATGTAGATGGTATTATTTTTGGTTCAACTAACGATGTCTTGTGCAGGGAATTCGAGCGTGTTATGCAGGAGAAATTCGAGATGAGCGCGATGAGGAAAATAAATTTCTTCTTGGCCCTACAAGTTCAACCAACGGAGTCTGGGATTTTCATCCATCAGACAAAATATGTCGAAGACATCTTAAGCCAGTTCCAGATGTCTGAAGCGACGCCCATTGGCACCCAACTTCCGCAGAATCACGGGATTACTCCGGACTTGAAGGGTGAAAACGTTGACCCTTCACTGTATCGCGCAATGATCGGATCTCTCATGTATCTCACTGCCTCGAGGCCTGACATCATGTATCCTACGTGCCTGCTCGCCCGATATCAAGCCAAACCCAAAGGCCTCTAATCTGATTACTGTAAAAAGGATTTTCCGCTATTTGAAGGGTTACCCGGACACCGGTCTGTGGTACCCTATGGATAATAGCTTCGACTTGATCGCGTTCAGTGAGTGATTCTGATTTTGGCAGCTGCAAAATCGATGGCAAATCCACAACGGCTGGATGTCCAGTTTTTAGGAAATCGCCTGGTCACATGGTAGCGCAAGAAGCAGACCTGTGTAGCTACATCGACTTGTGAAGCATAGTACATTGTTTCCTCAAGTTGTTGCTCCCAAGTTCTGTTGATCCAACAGCAAATGCGCGACTACGGTTTTGAATTCCTAACTACTCCTATTTTCGTTGATAATTCTGCTGCTTTACAAATCACTAGAAATCCTATGCAGCATTCAAAGACCAAAACTTCGAGATCAAGTATAACTTCATACGTGATTGCTTTGATAGAAGACTTATCGTTGTTGTTAAGGTCTACACCGGTGACCAACGTGCTGACCTTTTTACCAAAACATTTGACGAATGACGTTTTGATTTTTTTACTTATGGTAAACGGCATTAAGGTCGAGCAAGAGTAAACTGACATCAGAAAATCCTTTTTGTAAATATCTATTTATGTTTTTAATTTATTGTACTTTTTGCATTTTAGGGGGAGTAATTACCAAGAAAATTAAAAAAACATTGAAAAATTAGAAAATATACAAAAACATCGAAAAATTTCATAAACACAAAAACACAAAAACAATAGAAAAACAAAAATGAGTTTCCAGATGAGCAAAAGAGAAAATGATAGTACATCAGTGGTCTGTCGAAATCTCTTTGAACTTATAATGAAAAACGATAAGTAGCTCTATATAAGATATATCGGTAGGCTCACATTCATTTTAAATTGTGCAGGGTGATATAAACATAAGCGACAGAAGACCGTGTGGGAACCGCTCATTGGCATATGGTCTTGGCACCGAAATTTCGTTTGATAGATTGCCGAGGTTCTGAATACGTGGTCTTTATGTTGTTTATCATCTGGGTATCATCGTTGTTTCTTTTACCGAAAACAACGGGGACGCAAGTCTAGAACTTCTATGATACCATACATACGTGTACATACCATACATACATGTATATAATACTTGAAGCATATGACCATCAATAAGTGATAAAAATATAACAGTCACCCTCGAATAAGTGATTCTAAATCACATCTATCATCCGAGAGTCAAGTTCATCTCTTTGCCGGTACGATGGTACTAACCTGTTCACGGACTTTCTCTCGTGCCCTGCATGCATTTAATATCAAGTTCCTCATTAATAAGTGATTTTATCATATAGGGCTTGTATTCATCCTCGAATAAGTGAGTATCTCACATCATATACGTTAAAAACAGATGAGAAATGCTATACTCACCAGTAAGATGAACTCTCGTGCATACCTTGATACGGGAATGTGTGGTGAGTGGATGAACACGGGTCGGTAAGTATAAATCATACCTTAACGTATCCCTAAGTCATACGATTACATCTGATTTTTGAGATTAAGTGGACAACAATACCGATAATCGTTATAGGATGCTTATCTAAATGTTAACTAATTGAACAACAAGGGTGCTTTGGCATGACCGTACACTGATATGATTCTCTTACCCTCGAAGGCAAAAAGAATGTCTATAAATATTTATTGGCAAATTGGATTTAAATAATCCCAACTCACTGTTATTGGCCAATAATAATCCCAACTCATTTAATCAACAATAATAATCCGAACTATTCACTTTTGTTTGTAAAATACTCCCAGTTAAAAAAACACTAACTAGGTTAAAAAATTGCTGATGTGGCATGCCACGTCACCTGCCACATCAGTTGCCACGTCATCAAAAATGCCACGTAGACAGCCACATCAACTGCCACATCATCAAAAAATGCCACATCAACTGCCACGTGGCATGCCACGTACCCTGCCACGTCAGCAATTTTTTTAACCTAGTTTGTGTTTTTTTTTAACTGGGAGTATTTTACAAACAAAAGTGAATAGTTCGGATTATTATTGGTGATTAAATGAGTTGGGATTATTATTGGCCAATAACAGTGAGTTGGGATTTTTTAAATCCAATTTGCCATATTTATTTACTGCTTTCCGTTTTTACATTAAAATTCAAAAATACCAAAAATATTTTAGGTGTGTTTTAATATAAACTTTATAAAAACCAAAAAAAATTATTTCAGTTTTATTTTTGATTGCCTGATGTCGAAACTCGAATCTATCCACCAAATTCTGATTGAAAACCGGAAAACAATTGCATCTTCATAAACGGTGGAAACAAGTTTTGAAAGTTAACGTTCTAAAATTGAACAATTTTGAAACTTTCAAAATGTTGTCGGTTGGTAGTTGATTGAGAGTTGGTCACAAGTGTGTCATGTGCTTATATTGTTTGAAATCAACTCTTAGTGAGGTTTTCGTTTGAAAAATTTTCCAAGGTTGATTATATCGCTAGCGGTTGTTCTCATTACGCGTTTAACTCTGTTGTGTGTGCAGATGCGTCATCCAAACCAGCTAAAGGCGAAGAGAACGTGACAGATGACAAGCTGTGGAATAACGACACAACATTGATGCACTCAGAGGATCAAGAGGAACGAGTTGCAATTGACCACTCATCAACACCACAAGGATCTGAGGCTTTGAAGATCAAAGATTCACGAGCAACATTCAAGGGGGAGTTTGTTGATACGCTCCCTAAGTGTGACACGTGAAGACTATTAAGATCGTGCCCTGTGAAGAACAAACCATCACCAGCAACATCCAAGGGGGAGTTTGTTGATGCACTTCGTGTGGATGCGGCTCGGTTCGGTTCATCACGGTTCATCGAGTATCTAGACTTAACATCCTCCTGTTAAGTAATGTGAATGGAAAATGTGTGCAGACATTGGAACAGTTGGATTGGAATTCACATCGAAACAGAAATGTCTTGGGTCTGTAATTGTCAATCATCAATAGAAATAGGTGTTAGTCTTGTTTCATTTGTAACCTTTGAAACATAGGGGGAAACTCTTGTCAGTTGATTTCGTGGGTCTGTAATTGTCAATCATCAATAGAAACCCGTGTTAATTAGCTTGCTTGTGTTTAATCTACACACGTACTTTGATTCCGCACAAGATACGTGTTCTACGCATTCAACGGAGTTACAGAATCGATCCTAGAACGAGTCCACAAGTGGTATCAGAGCAGGAGATTGATTGCAAGGATTCAAGACACAAGATTCAAGCAATTTCAAGCATCATCACAGTTGATTTCATCATTTATTCTTCTACTCATCTTCTACACTTCTTTTGAACTTTAAATCTCAGACTCATGATGTTTTCACGGTAAAAAACGTCTGATTTTCAAACATCTTGTGTGAAAATCAGTTTTAAACAATCCTAGAAAGTTTCAGATTCAAATTCGAGTTAAATCATTGAAAACTTTGTGAAAATATGAAAAACTTAACAACTATTCAAGCTATTTACCTACGGATCAGGTTTGGCACGGATCCAACACGTCCATTCACGTACGAGGACAGTATAGAACTCAACCCTTATGTTGTGTATTTGATCTATTTTCTCTTTTCAATATGTCCTCAAACCTGCACATTTAGCATCCAAAACACACATAATGCCTGCAGCCTTCGCACTTTCTATTCTTGTGGCATCCACTGCGTGGTCTTGAGCTCCTCTCCTCGAGGTCTTCACATGACCACCTTAACCAAACAAAATGAATACAACACATGTTTTAAGAATCCTAACATATCAAGAAATCAAATATAACTTTTAGATGGGTAGATCAAGTTACCTGTTCAATATCATATCATTGCATGTCCGGTTTTCCCTTGTAGCTGCAAACAGTGGCGGACTTACAATGTTAGTAGGGGTAACACGGGCTACCCCTCAACTCCGTCTCCGTAGTGTAAAAATACCCCTTAACTCGGTTTCCGTAGTGTAAAAATACCCCGCAACTTCGTCTCCGTTATACAAAGGATAATTCTGGTCTAAAAAATAAAAAATTGGGATACCCCTAAATTTGTGGGCTAGTTCCGCCGCTGGTTGCAAAGTGGTAAAACTTGCATGCATCCCTTGTCCTAAGTTTAAAGTGACGCACCTTGTTGCATGCGGTACAACTTAAGAACTCATCATGATGGGAGAGTTGGTTGCGTGGTCTCACGTATTCATCTTTGAGAAGACATGTCTCAACCAACTTTATCTTCTCACCAATGCAATATAGAACCCAAACCTTGGTCCTTACGTTTGGCACGTTTGTACCACTCAGTGCATGTTTAGCAAACTTTGTAGGACAACTAAACACTTTTTTCAATCAGAAGTACCATAATTCAGTTTTTAAAACAAAAGATACCAAGTGTGAATAGTAATTCTACAGTTCTTAACCATGACTGGTGTTCTTGTGGATATAGGTGTTCTCTTTTGACTTTCTAACGAAGAGTTATATCTTCTGTTGGTTTTTTACCAATTTTGTTAGGCAAAAACTTCAGAAAAAAAAAAGAAGAAAAGAAAAAAAAGAAAAACAAACAAACAAAAGAAAAGAAAAGAAAAAACATTGTTTGAGTTATTTAAAGTTTAATATCAATATCCAAACAATAATAGGAATCAAAAGAATGAAGAAGCAACTGGATCACGAGCAACAACTGTTGCTGCAGCGCCTGCAGGAGTATCAGCAGGGGTTCCTGGAGTATAACCAGCAGTACCTGCTGTTTAAGAAGAGGGGCATCCCGTTAGACCTGCAGTGCCGGCAGCAGATAGAACTGCAGGAGGAGCTTCTGATGTCTGAGCTGCTGCAGCTGCTTCTGCACCTGCCAGAGCTCAAAGAGATTGAGCAGCTGATGAGGGAGAACCACCAGCGGCACCGGTTGCAGAAGATCATGCGCCACAGGGGGGGCAAGGTTCCCAGCAGTGAAGGATTTCATTAGTAACGTACTTTCAAAATGGGTTTGGTCATACACAAGATTGGAAAAAGGAGAAATGGATTGAAGAGATTTTTTTTTTTTTTACATCTTGCAAACGCTAAACTGGAATTATTTGCATGTTATATGTAACCGTCATTAAAGTTATCACATGTTGAACAATATGTATAGAAGAACACAACTTTTATTTTCATGTGTAATGTACATTCAAAACTTGTCATTGTATGTATCACACATAATTAAGTTGTGGCATATTGATTTATTTATTATTATTATGAAATATACGAGCCCAAGAAAGGGCTTAGCTTATAAGGGGCAAGGGCACCCGCTAATCAGGGCCGGCCCTGGGGGTGGGCGGGGAGGACCACCGGCCAGGGCCCGATATTTCAGAGGGCACACTATTTTTAGAAAAAAGCCTATATGTATACGTAAAAATTTCTTTTTTACCAGGGTATACCTATACAAACACCAACATAAGTCCACTTACAAAATTATTCTTATGCTTTAGATTAGTTATTAGCCTATTGACATTATATATGTTTAGACCTTTACTAAGCCTAATACCCAATTTCGTTAAGGCCTAAGGGCACGTTTTTTGGAGCTCGAACAGGGTACACGAATTCTGAGGGCCGGCCCTGCCGCTAATGTTTCGGTTGGTAATGTTAATTTTCCTATTTTTGTCCAAAATTTTTGTAACTATAGAGGCCGGTCCCTGCTAATTATTTTTGTTAAAAATTCTTGGCCTGTACCAAGTTTCTTGTCAAAAAATTTATACTTATTGTCGTATTGAGTTATAAAAAACCGTGAACGAGTTTATTAGTAAATTTTTGAACTTGAAGTGGGCTTTTAATAAAGTTCGAAACTAGGTCTTATACAAATAAAACTTGAGGGTTGTTTGATCTAAACTGAAATGAATCACCGACCAGAACATAAACATAAACTGAAACATAGCGATAGGAAATTTTTACCATCTTTGTTAAAGCCTCAAAAACCTCTTTTTCCCTAAATTGGATTCAAAGCTCTTGTTGATTCGTTATAAACTAATTTCGATTGCTTAAAGGTAACTCTCAAATATATATTAACATAAAATAAACTAATTTCGATTGCTTAAAGGTAACTATCAAATATATATTAACGTAAAATCAAGTGAAACAATGCTATTTGCACCCACTATATATATTGTTGGTACACTTTTTGTGGACGCGACTCGGCTTGGGTCGACTCGGTTCGGCTCAACTTGGTTTCGACACGGTTAGGTCCGGCTCAAGCCCGGCAATTTCGTTAAGGCCTAAGGGCACGTTTTTTGGAGCTCGAACAGGGTACACGAATTCTCAGGGCCGGCCCTGCCGCTAATGTTTCGGTTGGTAATGTTAATTTTCCTATTTTTGTCCAAAATTTTTGTAAGTATAGAGGCCGGTCCCTGCTAATTATTTTTATTAAAAATTCTTGGCCTGTACCAAGTTTCTTGTCAAAAAATTTATACTTATTGTCGTATTGAGTTATAAAAAACCGTGAACGAGTTTCTTAGTAAATTTTTGAACTTGAAGTGGGCTTTTAATAAAGTTCGAAACTAGGTCTTATACAAATAAAACTTGAGGGTTGTTTGATCTAAACTGAAATGAATCACCGACCAGAACATAAACATAAACTGAAACATAGCAATAGGAAATTTTTACCATCTTTGTTAAAGCCTCAAAAACCTCTTTTTTCCCTAAATTGGATTCAAAGCTCTTGTTGATTCGTTATAAACTAATTTCAATTGCTTAAAGGTAACTCTCAAATATATATTAACATAAAATAAACTAATTTCGATTGCTTAAAGGTAACTATCAAATATATATTAACATAAAATAAACTAATTTCGATTGCTTAAAGGTAACTATCAAATATATATTAACGTAAAATCAAGTGAAACAATGCTATTTGCACCAACTATATATATTGTTGGTACACTTTTTGTGGACGCGACTCGGCTTGGGTCGACTCGGTTCGGCTCAACTTGGTTTCGACACGGTTAGGTCCGGCTCAAGCCCGACGTCACGACATTCCTCCGTCATGCGCCCCATAGTTTCCACACGCGAAGCACGGAGCGCCGCAAACCAAGTCCCGATGACACACCACCATGACATCATCATTGTGATGTCATGATGATGTCACATGCATGAATTTGTGAAAGTTGTCTACAAATTAGAAATGGGCCGTAACCTTTTTGATTTGGGCCAAAACCCATTAGTTTAGAAGGCATGTCGCCAAAACCTTGTGTGTTTCGTCGACTTTAACGTTTCGTCGACTTTAACGTTTCGTCATGCCATCTTTGCGTTTCATCGACTTTAACGTTTCGTCGTGCCATCTTTGCGTTTCGTCGATACCTGTGTCTGTTTCCTATAAATACCCCTAATAGTTTCTGTGTGAAACTGATGAGTATGAGAGAGCTATGAGACTGAGAGTCTGTAAAACATTGTTTGTATATGTTTGTGGTTGTACTCATTCCTAATCAATAGATATTGAATCTTTGGTTACGCGTGTGTTTTACACTGTGTTTGGTTTGCACCGTCACGGGGATTCCGCACCCATTACCGTGTTTGTTATAAACAAGGATAGGTTTTCGTATCGGATCCAACGAGAAAAACGGGACCTACAATTGGTATCAGAGCTTTGGCTCTTTTCCTTGTTTAAAACCAAACATTGTCGTGTTTGAAACAAGTGTGTTATTGTGATTTTTTTTTTCAGATTTCGTTCTTAAAAAATTTATATATTTTCTGGAAATCAGTGTTTGAAGTGTTGTTTTTGCTATAAGTTTTAGTGAAAACCTTATTATTTTGCATGTCTACATGTTAGCATTTGGTTTTTGTTGAAAGTTTATGCAAAAATCTTGTTTCCGAAAATTTATCCGGTGATATTTTGGCCGGAATCATCATATTGTTCATCTGATCTTCATAGTGTTCTTCAAATACTCTTATTGTTCTTGATATATTAACTGTGTTTGATCTTTGTTGAAGTTAAATTATTGTTGTTGATTATTAAAATACGTGTGTTTGACAAAGATGACCACAAGCATGATGGGTTGGTGATTTTTGAAAATTGTGTACCCACTTTGTCAGAGAATAGATAAGTCACATGGTGTAGTTGAATTTGTGTGTCTTTTGTGTCAGAGAATAGATAAGGCTTGTTTGAAATATCTCACCAAACATCATTTTGATCTTATCACTCTCAATTTCGTCACATGCACCTTTAATCATTCAGACTTTCATCGCACACATATCATTCAGTTTCGTGGAGCACAAAATCCATTCTGTTTCGTCGATCAACACACATCAACCATTCAGTTTCGTCGCCAAGATCTCAACATCAGTTTCGTCGCAGTCTTTCTCCATGTTTCGTCGATCTTAATTCAACACAAAACAGTTTCATCGCATACATATAATTGAGTTTCGTCGCATACATATAATTGAGTTTCGTCGTCTGATATCACAATCAGTTTCATGGTTCATTATCAAAAAGAGTTTCGTAGAGATACTTGTCATTTTTTAACAGAAGACTTGCAAAAGTGTTTTAACAGCGTGTTTTCAGTGTGTGATCAGGAACTTTATTCAATACATCAATTATGAGTTGTACTGAAATGTACCTGCCTGGTTTTGCTCCTTCAGCTCCACCTCCGGTTTTCGATCCGAGTGCCTATCATCCGCCAGCGCATATGAGTGCTCAAGCTCAAGCTTATTCTAGACCTCATTTGGGTAGTGCTTATATTCCTATTCCAACACCCCAATCTCCACCTCAAGTTACCACTACTCAACCTCAGTTCGATCCAAATGCCTATATTCCAACACCATCACAAGCCCGACCTCAACCCATATTCACTATAAGTGACTATTTCCGTATTAAATCAACGGCTACTCCACTTCAACCTCTATTTGTTACACCTCAAGCCCAACCTCAACAAGGCAACCAAAATCCTTTCATAAATTAAACAAGTACATCCACGTCCAACTCAAATCAAACTGATGAAAGGAGTGACTGGTCTGTACAATTTGGAGGTGGAGATCAAGGAGGAACTGTGTTTTATGCTTAAAGTGTCAAGAATGTCAATACTGGTGAATCTTCAGGAAAAGATGATAGTTCGGGATACATTGGCAGTTCGGATGAAGAATCGAATTTGAATGAAAGAACTGATTCTGAAGGTGATAGTTTGTCGAATGGTGCCAAGGAGATGAAATGTCAAAACTCTGACTTGATCAAGAAAGCTGATGAGAAGAAATGGAGAAGATTCTTACTGAAGATGGATCTTTCTCTTCTCAGACTGCCTTTATGGCTAATGTCACAGCTTCTACAAGTCAGGTAAAATCTGAAACTCCTAGCCTATGTAGTGATTGTGCTGATATGAAACATAAATGTGCTAAATTGAAACGTGAATCTGAAACGGTTCATAGTCACAATCAGAGTTTGGTTATTGAACTGTCAAAGTGCAAAGAGGCAAATATGGCTTTAGTTAGAAATGAAAAGGATTTTAAATCTGTGATTGAAACCTTAAAGAAAAGTGTTTCCGAAGTGACCAAAATTGTTTATGATAAACAAGTTAGTATTAACGATTACATTAACATCGTTGAGGAAACCAAAAAGGAACTAGCCATTGCCAAATGCGAGCATGATGCAATCAAGCTCAAACTGGAGAGTTATTCTAACTCCCGATTTTGTGCTCGATCACAACATTGACGTTCAAAAACTAAAGGGTAATGTTAAAGGCGTTGGGTATAAGTCGTGTCCGCCTCCTTTGAGACACAACTATACCAAGATGCCCGATGAGGAGGAAATGCCGCGTTTTGAGCCAACTGTACCTCTTGATTATGTGGAAGTTACAACTGGCTTAGGGTTCAAAACGGACAATTCATCGGAGGGCTCATCTGATAGCAAGGAAAAGTCATCATGTGCTTCAAATCAAAGTCCTCCAATGTTAGTGCATTATGTGTCTATCGCCTCCGTCAATGTAGTCCGTAGCAGAAACCGAAGAATGCAACTTTATGATGTTTCTAATTAAAAAGTCAAGGTGGTAATTTTGTAAATAATGAGATTTCTTATTATATCCCTTGGCCTATAAATAGAGGAGTTAGTGGTAAAGTTTAAGACTTTTGCTCATTTGACTTTTAGGAGATCTAATCTAAGAGAGAGAAAGTATAGAGAGAGAAAGTTCTCTCACGTGATTCCCGGCTTTGTACACGTCATCTTATTCAATAGAATCACGGTCATAGTACGTTTTTGTGTGTTCGGTCACGCACGTTCACGGATTCCGCACGTCGAACGTGTTGTTACGCAATCGTTTGGTGTCAAAACCGATCCAACAATTGGTATCAGAGCTGGAGCTCGATTGCACTGATCAAACACATAGATTCGTACCAGATTTCATTGATTTCAGATCCGAATTTCATCTATTTCTTCATCTTTTTCACTTTTATCACGGTTTTCACTGAAAAACGTCAAATTGAACGGGTTTTTACGGTCCAAATCGGCTGATTTTTTGATATGTTGTGCGAAAACACTTGATTTACAACCCTACCAAATTTCAGATTCAAACTCCTAGCCGTTTAGGAGAAATTTGAGTTTTTAGGTCCGATTTCGCGTCAAAAACCTGATTCCGCTTGAAACTTCATCATAATTCTGCTCGAAATCAGCTTTAAACTTGATTCCGCTCGAAATTATCACCTTATTTCGCTTGTAAAGACATAAAAGTCTGATTTCGCTCGTGAACTTATCATTTGATTCCGCTCGAAATCAGATTATTTCTGATTTCGCTCGAATATTATTTGCTGATTCCGCTTGAGTGTTATATTTCGCTTGAGCACGTGAAACATATCATCGAACAGTGTGTTTTTTACTGACTAAGACGTATCGGTCCAATTATATGTCGTTTTAATTGATAATGGTCGGACATTGATAGTTTAAAAGTGTTGACTCATTAAATGTGAAATCAGTTTGCATGTGAATATATCAAAGTTTTTGTCGGATTGACTGGAGGTTACACGTGAATTGTGGTTGTCAGCTTAGTGATTATTTTGGCCCAATCAAGTTCACCATAATTGTGGTCTAATAAAAACATAATAACTCATTGGCTCATTACTATATTTTGCATATTAATTGAGTGTGTTTCTTGGTCCAATCATATACATTCTCTGCATGTGAACTGATTAAATCTTGTCGGCCCATTTAATACATAGTTTCGGTCCAATAGATTTAGTGTTGTTAGCCCAACACACATTCTCGGTCCAATCAGATTTAATTAGAATCAAAATTGTCGGACATTAATGGGTGCATGTGATCATCTCTGTTCAAAGTGTTAGAGGTCCAATCATGTTATAAAGGGGGCGGCCAAATCAAAATATTAAAAACAATATTAAAGCCCACTGCAGACGTGTGGCCCAATCATACTCGGATAACATTTGGACATAGTGGCAGTACTTATTTGATACCAAGTCTTGCATGTGATTTTATTGAGTAAAGTGATAAGTGTTAACCCAATACAAAATCTCTGCCCAGATTAAAATTGATAGGTAAGTTGTTGGCTGGCCTATGTGATCACATTGCTTGAATCTATAGTCCATTTTCAAGCCCATTCATTTAGTGATTTCACCCGAACAATATTGGAACGGATCCGCAAATCTTCGACACGAGTCTTAGATTAATTTCATCGTCACACACTTTTACGTATTCATTCCATTTAAACTGATTGATTGTTTGTTTGTTTGCAGGTGATTCGAGGTGTTTTACAAGGCACAAATACCAAGAAGTTGAAATTTTGTGGACTTTGAGCTAAAAAAAATTTTTGAACCAAGTCGTTTAACAAAGAATTTGTGGTTAAAAATGTTTGACGAACAGGAAAACACTAAACTTGAAAGACTAAACGATTGGTATAGTTGTTTTGGTGAGAAAAAGGAAGTTTTGGTTGAAAATTTTGAATGTTTCTTGAGTAAGAAAAATGAAACAGTTATTAAATTGGAAAAACGATTTGAAAGCTTAATTGACAGTTTAAAAAATCATAAGATAAGCATATCAAATGATAAAATGATATCAACATTTGCTGACGCATTACCAGCTGAGTGGAATGAATTTTTGATTAATCTGAAAAAGGATTCTAGATTCACAAAGTTGCATTTTAGTGAATTTATCAGTGAGATCAAAACAGCCAATTATAAAAAATGAGAAGGAAAAGAAGGAATTGATAATTGAAATAGAAAAGAACTTAGAAAATATAAGCTTGGATGTGGTTCGTGAAATAAGTAAAAGAGTTAATATGTGTCTTGCAGCAAAAAATGTTATGAAATACGATATTAAGAGGGGTTGTTATATTAATGAATATATGAATCCTCTTGATTTTGTTAAAATTTTTTGTGCAGGCACATACAAGACAGAGACACAGGATATTTCAAAGAATGAAGAAGCAGAAAAAGATGATGAAACTTCAAAATGTGAAGTTGTGTGCTCAAAATGCGAAAAATCAGAAGCGGACAATGTCAAACTGTTGAAGGATGTGGAGAGTTTGACATTGGAAAACAAAAGTTTAAAAAATGAAAAATTGAAATTGGAAAAAGATTTTGAAAAAATTAAAGTTGAAAATGAAAATGTTTCTTCGAGAAAATTAAAAAATAATGTTTTAAAAGAAAAAGAAACAGAATTTCAAGATCAGATAAGAGTTTTTGAAAATGAAAAATCTGTTCTTGAAGAGAACAAAATTGTGAATGAAAAGGCAATCAATTCTCATCTTGAGAAAATCTCTCAGCTTAAAAATGAAGCTGAGAATTCAAGGAACAAAATTGAAGAACATGAAAAGAAATTGAAAGGTTTTATGACTTCTGCATCATATGTTTGTCCAACACCGATCAATTCTGTTCCAATAAGTGACAGTGTCACAAATTTTGACAAAGTCAAAATTGAGGATTGTGATGATAAAACTGATGATGAAAATGAGAAAAATGAGAAAAGAAAAATATTTTTAGAACTAAAAGAAAAATTCAAAAATACTGTTTTACATTCTACTGAAATAGATGAATGCTCACAGCAAAAACCTGTTAAGAAGAGTGTAGAACAGAAACAAAAGGTTAAAAATTTGAAAAATTTTAAAAATGAAAATAAAAGCTCATCAGTTCAGTCATCCAATCATTATGAAAAACCACAAAAATTTAAAAATCAAAACTCACAAATAGTTGGTAACCAGTGGTGCAGGTTTGACCATAGTGCTCAAATGCCAAATCAAGGATACAAGAGGAGACATGAGTACCACAAGGCAACTCAATGCTATGATCTAAGTGTGTGGTATGAAAGTAGTGAAAGGTATGATAACAGAGTGTGTTACACTTGTGGCTATCAAGGACACATTGCTGTTAACTGCCAAAGTCAAAGATTCGAAACATGAAGGTGCTATGAATGCCACATCAGAGGACACATTGCCAAAGATTGCCCAATGAGATCAAAGGGAAGATCGAGGGCTGAATCTCAGAAAATGGCAAAGAAACCAGTCAATGTCAAGCCCAAAGCACAGAAAGTTCAAGAACCTAAAGTTCACAAACAGAAAGTGAAGCTTTCGTAGGGGCAGAAAGACAGACTGAGGAAGAAAAGGAAGAAGGCAAGAGAGTATCTCGAAAGGATTTTGTCCTCGGATACAACAAGAAAATCAGAGAAGAGTTCTGATAAATCGTTTTGCTCTCCAAAGAATGATCAGTCAAGTAACACGAATTTATCAGATACAAATCTGAGGACAGAAGAGAGAGTAAATGGCGATGAATCTGGCTTATCAAAGTCAGACAAGCCACATTCAGGCAATGATTCTGGTTCGTCAAAATCAAAAGAGCCATTTGTTGGGGTAAAAACTGTCAAACCCAAGGCTGGTCAAACTTGGGTGAATCTGTTCAAGTAAAATCCTGACTTGCCGGAGTTCCCAAGTTGGTAAGTGTGGAACAGGTATCGGCATCTTTCTTGAGAAATTCACAGGTTGGTAACTGTGATATTTCGAATTACAAAAGACTAATCAAGGACATTAAGTTGTACTTGATTTATCTTTCCGACAAGTGATTAAAGGAAAACAATGTGATGAAAGAACACCGAATTTGTGAAAAGACAAACAAAACTAAATTCCCGGAAAAACCATTTTGATTAAAACAAACTTAATTGTTTTGAAATCATAATGGGAAAATAGTTTGTTTTCAGGGGGAGTTCTGATTGTTTATGCCAAGTAAATGGTGAATTGAAGCGATTTGATATCAGTTTGTCACGCTTCTTGTATAGTTTGTTTTCAAATTTTCCCAGAAAATCAAAATTGAAACATATTTTGATTTTAGGGGGAGAAAAATTAAAAAAAAAATTAGAAAATTTGAAAATGACAAAAACATTGAAAAAGCAAAAATGAGTTTTGTTGAGAAAAGAGGAAATGATTGTACATCAGTGGACTATCACATCATGCTAAAGAAATGTAATGTCAAATGTGATAAACGGTCTCACTAAGGATACGACGATAGGCTCAGCTAGACTAGTAGATTTGCGACAATGATACAAACTAAATGAAAAAGCCTAGTTCTAGTGGGAAAATGGTTGAAAGCATAGTACTTAGTTTTGTCCTTCGTGATTGTGTACCTACTCAGTAATCGCTGAATGCCAAAAAGCATAAAAACTGGTTAAGTTTTTGAACTTTCACAACTTGCTTAAAAGTCGCTGTGATTGTGCATTTTATTTTGCAAAGATTTAAACTTGTTTTATCTCTTTATTTTGTTTAAGCATTGGACATCCTCTGCGTATACGTGAGTATCGACCTGGATGTTATTGCCTAAACGTTCTGCTTTATTTTCTTTGGTGTTTCGTTTAAGCTTTGGATCACCTCTGCGTATACGGGAGTATCGACCTGGTGGTTAAAGCCTAAACAACTTCAACTTGTTTTATTTTCTTATTTTGTTTAAACATTGGACTTTCTCTGCGTATCGAAAGATCGACCTGATTGTTAATGTTTAAACATTCTGCGTTATTTTCGCACATATCACAGTTGATGAAAGTTTAAAGGCATTATTTGAGTTAGTGTATTGCATGATGAGGGGATATGCTGAGATCGTGGGGTCCATAAGAATTTAGTGCAAAATTAATATACCTTAACGTATCGGTAAGCATTTCGAAAGTTTTTAGATTGAGTTTAAGAGGACAACTATATCGTCAATCTATGTGAATCGTTTAGAACTTAAAATGATTAAAGCTTAACGGTGCTAGTGATTTGTCTCATAATCTGATATGATCCTCTTACACAAACTCACAAGAAATATTGTCTGTATATATTTCTTTACTGTATTTTATTCAAAAACAAAAATCCAAAAAGATTGTGTTTAGTTTAAAATTTTGAAAATACAAAAAGATTTTAGACAACTGATGTTGAAGAGTTGATTTTCAAAATTCGAGTGCTAAACATGATGAACAGGGTTGGGAGAATATGTTGAAAACTTTGAATGTTATTTACAAAAGTTTTGAAAGATTGTGTGGTTAGTTAATCAAGGTCATTCATTTGAACTTGATGTAACTATACAGAGTGATGAATGAATGATTTCTACTGGTAAGTTTCTTAAATCTTAGTGTTATAAAGTTGTGAAACTTATGTTGAGGTAGAGGATGTGCAGATTAACCAGGTTTCAAATCCTGAGCAGATACAGAATAGAGCCAGGAATTGATCCTGAACTTGTGAACCTGTGAAAGCCAGACTACGATCCCGACAGCTGAGTCTAAGGGGGAGTCTGAAGACGAGCTCAACGCAAGAGGAAGCGTGGATTCAAAGAGCCAGATAACTATTTTGGAGGAGCTTGTATACGGAAAGCCAGGCGTCGATCCTAAAAGCACGGAAGCTTAACGAAAGGGGGAGCCTGAAGGAAAAAGAGTCTAAGAAGAATAGGAGCAACGGAAGCTCAAAGACAGATACATGGGAATTCTGGTCGTAAAAGAGAAAAGACAACACGCTACGAGATTGACTACGGCAATATCCAAGGGGGAGTCTGTTACTCCATTATGTGTCTATCGCCTCCGTCAATCTAGTCCGTAGCAGAAACCGAAGAATGCAAGATTTTATGATGTTTCTAATTAAAAAGGCAAGGTGGCAATTTTGTAAATAATGAGATTTCTCATTATATCCCTTGGCCTATAAATAGAGGAGTTAGTGGTAAAGTTTAAGACTTTTGCTCATTTGAC
This sequence comes from Helianthus annuus, assembly GCF_002127325.2. Classification (NCBI taxonomy): domain Eukaryota; kingdom Viridiplantae; phylum Streptophyta; class Magnoliopsida; order Asterales; family Asteraceae; genus Helianthus; species Helianthus annuus. The sequence continues at coordinate 150,372,894 of NC_035437.2, read as the reverse complement.
TTTTAGGAGATCTAATCTTAGAGAGAGAAAGTCTAGAGAGAGAAATTTCTCTCACGTGATTCCCGGCTTTGTACACGTCATCTTATTCAATAGAATCACGGTCATAGTACGTTTTTGTGTGTTCGGTCACGCACGTTCACGGATTCCGCATGTCGAACGTGTTGTTACGTAATCGTTTGGTGTCAAAACCGATCCTACATCCAACCGTTGAGGACTATGATTCTTCGGATGGTGAACCAGATGTGAGTGATGAGGATAAATCTCTTAAAAAGAACAAAGGAGTAGAAGTCCCCGTTGAGAATCATATTCTGTGTAATCCTCCTACTCCTGTTGTGCATTCAACTGCTAAACAAGAGATGGATCCTATCACTGAGACAGTGTCTACTATTAAAAGTGATAACGTGTTGTACACTTTAGTCGGTGATGACAAAATTTATTCAAACATAGCTTTTCCAATTAAAAATGTCAATCAATCTTTGATTGATAAAGTGTTTAAAGATACTAACAGTGAGTTTTTGGAAAAGGGGATCCCGAGAGTTTCAGTAACTCAGTGTGATCCGATTCCAAAAGCTGAAGTTAGAAGAAAATTTGGAAATCAAAAATCACCAACAAAGCAACAACCTATCGCTTTTAAGAGTAAACAACAACAACGAGTTCAAAAGCCTAAGGTTACACAACAAAGGCTGAAACAAAAGGAGCTCGTTACAAGAAGAAAGCAAAAGACATTAAATTTGCGGCCTCCAAAGGTACTGATAAAGTGGAGACTTTTGAAAATAAGTCAAATACCGATTTTGTTCAAAAAGTCAACATTTTGAAACGTAATAGTGATAACAATACACCCAACACACAAACGGGTGTGAAGCTAGTACCTCAGGGTCTACAAATTCAACGTCAGGTCATCGAACAGAATCTCCTAATTTTGTTGAAAGGAGATCATGCTTTAAATGTGGGGAGTTTGGCCACATTATCAGAAATTGCACAAACTCTCCGAAACCAAATTTTGTTGAAAGAGCCCCTTCTGAACAAGGTCACCAACAACGTCGTCCTGTGTCACCAAAAACTGACAAATGCACTGTTAAAGAACAGGAAACAAAACAACGACGTCAAAATGTGAAGGTGGTTGAAAAGGCTTTAAAACCAGAAACTTTTAAAAGGAAACAAATTTTGTCACAACCGTTAAAACCGAAGATTTCTAAATCTGTAAATGATATACAATCCGGTAAAAGGAAACAAGCTTGGAAACCGAAAACAGGTGAGGATTCAGGGGAGGCTTGCAATTTAAGGACCTTCAAGAAATTGAAATTACATTTCTTGATTCTCAGGGGCAACCCAAGTCTATGAAGGCTTGGGTCCCCCTCTCCAACTAATCTCTGAGTTGGTGTGCAGGATGTTCCAGGAGGAACTATCGATAGTCATCGGATTGTTGATAGTGGAGTGTCCATGCACAAGATCGACGACAAAGAAATTGTTGACTTTGATGGAGAGAAAAAGAAAAGAAGACAGCATTGTCTGTCGAAAGAAATTGAAACCTTCGACGAAATGAAAATCTTTACAAAGTTTGATTGTTAAAGGCTTTAATCGGGTTCCCAAGATAAATTCAATCAAAATGTACGCACCTGCAGGATGTCTGATGTTCAAAATCAACAAGATGAATGTGCAGTGTACATTTCTTCACTGTGTGATTGAAGAAAATGCGTTTGTTGAACAAACCAACCGGGTGTGCGGATGCCTTGGCGTGGATTGAACAACCGCACACTACTTTTCAAGAGAAAGATAAAGACTTTAGCTGGTGCAATGTGGAAGACCAGCCGGACCCAGAGATCTATGATCTTGTTGCTGTGAAGAGATTTCTCAGTAGCTACAAAATCGACTTTGAAATCCACACCTGGTGGATATCCAGTTTGGGAGAGCACTCAGATTCCTTGCAATGCATGAAGAAGTTGCAGGATACGGTTTTGAATTTCTAATCTCTCCTATACTTGTCGATATTTAAGCTGCTTTATGATTTATTATCTTCTCGTACAGCACTCTTTGACCTGACATGTTGAACTCGAATATCACCTCACACGTGATTGTTTCATTATGAAACTCGTCAACGTTGTCATGGTCCACACCGCTTACCGACATGCCAACTGATTTTTCCAAAATTCGATAAATCATTTCTGATTCAAAATTAATTTTGTTAAACGGCATTAAGGTAAAACATGAGTTAAATCCGCATCAGAAAATCGTTTTTGTAAATAACCTTGTGTTTTTAAAATTTATTTTTAGTTTGTTAATTTTAGGGGGAGTAAATCCAATTTGATAATTCAAAAACATCGAAAAATTTTCAAACACCCAAAAACAATGGAAAAACAAAAATGAGTTTCCTGGCGAGCAAAAGAGAAAATGATAGTACATCAGTGGTCTGTCGAAACATCTTCGAACTGAACTCAAAATGAAAAATGATAAGCAGCTCTATATAAGATGTATCGGTAGGCTCACAATCATTTTAAAGTGTGCAGGGTGATATAAATCCTTAATCGACTGAAGATCAGGTGGGAACCATTCATTGGCATATGGTCTTAGTATCGAAATTTCGTTTGATTGATTGCCGAGGTTCTGAGATATTCGGTCTTTATGATGTCTTATCATCTGGGTATCATGGTTGTATCTTTTACCGAAAAACATAACGGAGACGCAAGTCTAGATCTTCCATGATACTATACATACGTGTACATACTGCATACGACCTCAATAAGTGATCAACAATCACATGTCCCTCAAATAAGTGATAAAATATCACATTTATCCGCGAGTCAAGTTCGTCTCTTTGCGGTACGAAAGTACTGACCTGTTCACGGACTTGCTCCTGTGCCCTCATGCATATGAAAATCAAGTTCCTCATCAATAAGAGATTCTATCACATAGGGCTTGTTTTCAATCAAAATAAGTGAGTTTCTCACATCTTTTATACGGTCAAACAGATGATAAACGGTATACTCACCGGTAAGATGAACCCTCGTGCATACCTTGATACGGGAATGTGTCGTGTGTGGATGAACACCAGTCGGTAAGTATTACTCATACCTTAACGTATCCCCTAAACATGATTACATCTGTTAAGTTGAGCTTATGTGGACAACAATACCAATAATTGTTATAGGGTGCTTATCTAAATGTTAACTAATTGAACAAAAAGAGCGTTTTGGCGTGACCGTACACTGATATGATTCTCTTACCCTCGAAACTCACAAAAAGAATGCCTGTAAATATTTGTTTACTGCTTTCGTTTCTGCATCTTTGTATATATTTATTTATTGCTTTCCGTCTTTACATTTGAAAAATGAAAAATATCAAAAAGATTTTAGGTGTGTTTTAATATAAACTTTATAAAAGCCAAAAAGATTTTATTTCTAGTTTATTTTTTATTGACCGATGTTGGAACTCGAGTCTATCCTACCCAAAATCCTGATCGTAAGCCGGAAAACAATTGCATCTTCATAAACTGTCGAAGTTAACAAGTTTTGAAAGTTAAAAGGTTAAAATTGATTTTTTTTAAACTTTCAAACTGTTGTCGGTCGGTGTTTGATTGAGATTTGATCTCATATGTGTCGTTTGGTTAGTTTGTCTATATTCCAAGCGGTTGTTCTCATTGCGTGTTTAGCTTTCTTATATGTGCAGATGCGACATCAGAACCAGCTAAAGACGAAGAGAACGTGTCAGATGACAAGCCGTAAAGAGAAGACACGACGTTGATGCAATTAGAAGATCAAGGTGATCGAGTTGCCGATGACCCTTCATCAACACCACAAGGATCTGAAGAATTAACGATCGAAAGTTTCATGAGCATGACTCAACGGAGAGTTCATTCTAAGGGGGAGTTTGTTAACACACTTCCTAAATGAAATGGGGAGTTTGTTGAGACACTTTCTTCTTATTAAGCGTGAAGACTTTGAAGATCCTCCGACATAAAAGACACAGAAGACGAACCATCACCAGTAGCATCCACGGGGGAGTTTGTTGGTACACTTTTTGTGGACGCGACTCGGCTCGGTTCGACTCGGTTCGGCTCAACTTCGTTTCGACACGGTTAGGTCCGGCTCAAGCCCGACGTCAACAAGTATGTTTCTTTGGGATTTTACAGGGATCTGGGGGTAACTCAATTCGTTGAGTATGCAAACGATGTACTTGGTCTAGCTGACTTCCTGAGTACTGATGCTGAAGATCTGTAGTGCATTACGTGGTCAACTTCACAAAGGCGAGACAATGTGTTAGTGCATGCATATGTCGACTTCGTCTTGTATTGAGTGATGTGTGTAAAATGCAACATATAAAACACATCAATTAAGGCATAAAACTAACCCTTTTTAAGTACTAATGTTGGAAAAAGAGTGTTTTTGTCTTCCTTTTGTATTTTCAGGATGAAATGAGCTCAAAATCACAAAAGAAGCAAAAAGACCACTAATTCTACCATAAATACAAGAAAAGGGACAAAAGTAAACTGCCCGGACCCTCAACGACACCTCCCAAGACAAAGAGAAGAGAACAGAAGTCTGAACACGCCCCGTGTCCAGTGAACACGGGGGCGTGCCCAGGAAGCAGCAGAAAAGACAAACCAGTAGAAGCTTCCATTGCTCACCACGGGGCCGTGCCCAGCGGACACGGGGGCGTGTTGAAAGTACAGCAGGCGCATTAATTGTAATTCGCAATTACAATTAATGAAGAGAGAGAATGTCAGACGGGCACGGGGCCGTGTCCAGCGGACACGGGGCCGTGTCCAGCGTTCTGTTCAGCCTATAAATAGAGGAGCTTGGTTTCATTCTCTCTCATCCCTTGGCACACCACCTCTCTCACACTTCATCCACCACCCATCACCACCATAACACCATCATCCACCACCATCATCCATTGTCCATCATAGAGTGTGTGAGTCGTCTCGGGATCCAAGATTGATCGTAGAGTTCTTGACAATCAAGGCCATGTTTGCCTAAGTCTCTTACATCACTTGGTGAAGACAAGTGTTTAGTATAATACTTTTTATTTTTAATCTTTTGCACTTTTTATTTGGTTTTGTATTAATGACTTTAATAACTAGTTACTTATGTTGAAGGTGATCTTTCCTTATCGTTTGTCCGTGGTGTCTTGGCATTATTTTACTGTCTATATAAAATAAAAGATTTTCACCATTCATATCTCCACGGTCTATATGGAGGTATGTTGGCTACCTGGTCGGGGGTTAAGGGAACGGTTTGGTAAAGGTCTTGCCCTTGTTCAGCGTTTAGAGGTCCTGCTTGGGACCTGGGTCAAATTTAGTAGGATCTCCTTCAATGCCCATAGGTATTGGATGGCGGGGATCCAAACTCTTTGACCCCCTCATAAGCTAACTACTATTAATACTATAACCCGGCTATTTAGGACTGTATCCCTGCTGACTCAGACTACTTAGCCGAGGGTAACGTCACCGCCGAAAACGGGGCCTACCATAATTTGCATTAATAACTTAATTCATTATCTTTCAATAATCCGACCCTTTAGGATTGTATCCTTGCTGACTCAAACTACTGGGTTGAGGGTAACGTCGCCTTCGAAAAAGGGGCCTACTACAATAACTAAGATAATCTCTTAAACAAGTGCAAAAGTGCGAAAATAATCAAAGGTTATACTAATACACGTGTCGGATCCAAGTGATTCATCTTGTCTATCTGTTTTTATTTTATTTTATTTTATTTTTCAGCATTTAGTTAGTTTTTATTTTTCTTAGTTTAAAATATTTTTCTAACTTTTTGATTTGATTAGACGTTGAGGATAAACCGGTATTAAAAGCTCTTGTGTCCTTGGACGACCTCGGTATCTTACCAACACTATACTACGTCCACGATGGGTGCACTTGCCCATATGTGTGCTTAGTGTTAGTAAATATCGTGTTTTATAAATTTAAAACTTGGCTAAAAGTGTAAAAAAGGCTTAAATATATATCTAAAAACATATATACACTAACACGCATCAAGTTTTTGGCGCCGCTGCCGGGGACACAAGGATTTTAAGAAAGTTAGGAATCAACGGCCTAATCATCTTTTTATTTTTCTTTAATTTTTAGGATTTTTTTTAGATTTTTCAGCTTCTGCAGAGCTCAGCACGGGGCCGTGCCCGCTGAACACGCCCCCGTGCCCAATCATTGGAACTGGCAATCCTGTTTTATATCAGACAGTAGGCTGAACACGGGGCCGTGTCCACTCAACACGCCCCCGTGCCCAAGATTCAGTTACTGAAAACAGAACCGTTTGATCCCGGCGGTTGGTAACTTCTGATACAAACATGAGTAATAGTGATTCTTTTTACTTTCGGCACTCTTATGGTTTGTGGTGTCAATTATGTGGGGGCGAACACGAGGAATTAAAATGTTTCTTCCTCACTTATAGGCCACACTATATAGACCCACCAATTCCTTGTAGCCTTAAGAGGGGCGAAAGTAAAAATAAACACTATTTCTCCCTCGAATGCGCCCAACCGGATATTCTAGGAGATATGCTCCTTGACGAGCTATTTCAACTAGAAGAACTACTTCTAAATTGGTCAAAAGAACTTAGGAAGGATTTCCTAGATCCATCCCAAGATGATGACCATGAGGAAATGTTGGAACCGCATTCTGACAACCTCGTTGCTCCCGAAAATACCTTTCTTCCTAGACAAGACGTGGACGATAGTCGTCCCTGTGCCGATTGTGCCGTGAAGGACTCCCCATCGACCTCGTTCGGTGCATACATAGACCTGAGCGATTCGGCATACACCTTCTTTAACGAGAGCCCGGGAAAGGGTTGGACTTGTCCACCTAGAATGAAAATAGGAATTACCCTCACCGACAACCTCTTGCGTTCTCGCCTTAGTATAGGACAATTAAGGTATCTTAGGCACTTTGGGGTTGTTCCAACAAGTCAGGAGCCACCCGATAAGAATTAGCTCCTTAATAAAGACAAAACTTCATAAATCAGCTTTCCGACACGGGGCCGTGCTCGGCCAACACGCCCCCGTGTCCATCAAAAGATTCCCTTCTGATCATGACGTCAGAATACGGACAAACTGTGTCAGAATTTTCTCTGCACACGGGGCCGTGTCCATCGGACACGGGGCCGTGTCCAGCAGGCTGTCGTTTTCTATAAATGCAGCCAAAAATCCTGCACATTTGGACCAACTTGGGGACAGAGATTTGAAGGAATCCTCTCTCAAACAATCCTAGGTAAGTCTAAAAGAAGTTTCCAACAACCCATCTTGTCCTTTCCTCTTCTAGACATTTCCTTCTTCTTCATCTTTCTTCAAGAACTACCATGAAAAGTTTGAATTTTCAATCTTTGTGGTAGGGAACAATGAGTTTTGATCATAGAATCTTGGTAAAAACATGTTATGTAACATTGTTTAAAGTTATTTGCTGACAAAAAGCTTGCATAAACCCAGAAAATAACTTAAAAGCCCAAGATTCCTTGCTACAAAATTCTGCAGAAAGATGAACACGGGGCCGTGCTCAATGAGCACGGGGCCGTGTCCAGAAACTGTTTAGTCTTATAAACTATTTTTGGTTTATTTTTCGTAGAATGGCGAGTGAAAACAGCGAAACATCATCCGTTCATTCCTCAAACAGCCGAAGGGGAAGGAGGCCTTCCGTTGAAGCCACACTTGTGCACTACGTGATAGCACTAAGAGAGGCTCTCGACGAAATGACGTCCGTAGAGGAGGTCCTCATTGACCGTATCAACGATCTTACGATGGGATTGGAAAGCAGCTTCCAAGAGATTAACCTTTTGCACCAAAGGTTAAACATTTTGGTGGCACCTCCCATGGAACCAGTCCTTCCACAACAAGACTGGAACTAAGCACTCGGTATTAACAACCCTACCGGGTGGGGAGACATCCCCGCGGAACCTCCTATGGAAATCCCACAAGAAGTCCCGGCGGAAGTTGAAACTCCTCAAACACATGCAAACGAGCCTTCCTTCCTCCTTCCAAGGGAGGTAGAGGAGTGGCTTGCCGACATATGAGGAGAAACGTGTCCGAAAGATGGAGCTCTACAAAGCCTTATCTAACCAAGATCAGTAGATTCTTGGAAATTTTGCTAACATTAAAATAAAACATAGGGCTAGAACTCCATAAGCTTACTATCTATGTAATTTTTTTTTATGTATTATCTCTCTATTAGCAATGTTATGATGGTTTTTATGATTTATGGACTCGTGGTGGTAATGGATGAAAAAGGGAACGAGAAAAAAATGGAACCATGCAGAAGAACAGAACAAACCGACAAAAATCTCCATAACAGAAGGCTCCACACGGGCCGTGCCCAACCAACACGGCCCCGTGCTGAGCCCCCTGCAGGAAATCACCCAGTTCAGGTAACTGGACACGGGCCGTGTTCAGCGAACACGCCCCCGTGTCCAGGCTTCTGTTTCACTTTTATAATTTTTGTTACTGGCACTTGACCACGGGGCTGTGCCCGGTCAACACGGGGCCGTGTCCAGAGCGCCAGTGACACAAATCTTTGTTTTTAAACACACTTTTACATATTCTAATCAACCAAAAACTTTATTTTTGGACACATTGAGGACAATGTGTAAATTAAGTGTGGGGGGGATGCTAAAACCTTGGAATTTTGCAAAATCCTAAAACAAGCCTTACACAAAACTCTATTGGAACCGCTAAACACCCCAAATTTTTTCAAAAACTTTTTCATTTTTTTTATTATTTACTTGTCTTAGTTTAAGTTGGGAATAACAAGTTATAAAAGGGTTATATTTTTACAAACTTACAACCGATAGCGTCGTGATAAAAAGAACTAACATAAGAAAATTATGAACCGGTATAACAAGTCTAGCTAAAATTCGATTATATATGCTTGGTCACATTAAAAACCCATTCCCACAAAAAGTGAGTTTTGAGCCTTTATTGAGCATAAAAATACACATATTTAGATTAAATGCTCATTTTTCGTTTCTTGTGTGAATAGCCGCTCGGTCTTTACAAATCTAGAACTTGCCACGACGATACATTCCCGGTCCTTACCAACTTAAACCCAAGTAAGTAAATGATGGAGGCATTAGGACTAACTATTTTCTTTCAAAACCATTATTTTTCAATTTTTTTTTACCTACCCAAAACCCCCTAGAAAACCCCTTTGAGCCTAAACCTTTCATTTCATTACCCCCAAAACAAATTTTTTTTTACCCACCAAAAACCTTTTTTATTTTTTTTTCACCTTTATTTTAGTAACAAACTCGGTTTTTCATAAACATACCCTTTACGTGACGAAAAAAAAAAAAATGAATGAAGTCAAAAACAAACATAAGCTACAAAAAGCTTGTTTGGAGAAATACTTCAAAAATAAATGTCACCAAAAATAAGGTATTTCACGAAAACCGACACTTGTTACGATTTTCGCCCTTTTTACTAACCACTAACCAACCACCCACCTTTAAACCCAAGCCTTCACCCCAAAAGACCTCTTGATATTTACAAAGGTAAAAAGTTAAAAAGGAGGAGGATTGATCGCTTGGCAAGCATATGGAGAATGTAAATCCGTGCCGCTCTCGAGCGATTCACTTAAATCTACACCTTCGGCCGAGTGATTGAGTGATCTCCCGTGAGGTATGTGAACTTGTATATAAATGGAATTTTAATAAGGCATGCTATGCCCAAATAAGTAGTTTATCTTATGAAAAGTTCAAAATAAGCCACGACGAATAAGATTGTAAATAAAATAAAAATAGAACCTATACAAACCTTGGATTCCCGACACTCTAGGACAAGTTAAAAACTTCTCTTCTACCTATTCCATTTGGGAGTGTAAGCCACATTAAAAGAGTTTTGCTTGAGGACAAGCAAAAGTTCAAGTGTGGGGGTATTTGATGTGTGTAAAATGCAACATATAAAACACATCAATTAAGGCATAAAACTAACCCTTTTTAAGTACTAATGTTGGAAAAAGAGTGTTTTTGTCTTCCTTTTGTATTTTCAGGATGAAATGAGCTCAAAATCACAAAAGAAGCAAAAAGACCACTAATTCTACCATAAATACAAGAAAAGGGACAAAAGTAAACTGCCCGGACCCTCAACGGCACCTCCCAAGACAAAGAGAAGAGAACAGAAGTCTGAACACGCCCCGTGTCCAGTGAACACGGGGGCGTGCCCAGGAAGCAGCAGAAAAGACAAACCAGTAGAAGCTTCCATTGCTCACCACGGGGCCGTGCCCAGCGGACACGGGGGCGTGTTGAAAGTACAGCAGGCGCATTAATTGTAATTCGCAATTACAATTAATGAAGAGAGAGAATGTCAGACGGGCACGGGGCCGTGTCCAGCGGACACGGGGCCGTGTCCAGCGTTCTGTTCAGCCTATAAATAGAGGAGCTTGGTTTCATTCTCTCTCATCCCTTGGCACACCACCTCTCTCACACTTCATCCACCACCCATCACCACCATAACACCATCATCCACCACCATCATCCATTGTCCATCATAGAGTGTGTGAGTCGTCTCGGGATCCAAGATTGATCGTAAGAGTTCTTGACAATCAAGGCCATGTTTGCCTAAGTCTCTTACATCACTTGGTGAAGACAAGTGTTTAGTATAATACTTTTTATTTTTAATCTTTTGCACTTTTTATTTGGTTTTGTATTAATGACTTTAATAACTAGTTACTTATGTTGAAGGTGATCTTTCCTTATCGTTTGTCCGTGGTGTCTTGGCATTATTTTACTGTCTATATAAAATAAAAGATTTTCACCATTCATATCTCCACGGTCTATATGGAGGTATGTTGGCTACCTGGTCGGGGGTTAAGGGAACGGTTTGGTAAAGGTCTTGCCCTTGTTCAGCGTTTAGAGGTCCTGCTTGGGACCTGGGTCAAATTTAGTAGGATCTCCTTCAATGCCCATAGGTATTGGATGGCGGGGATCCAAACTCTTTGACCCCCTCATAAGCTAACTACTATTAATACTATAACCCGGCTATTTAGGACTGTATCCCTGCTGACTCAGACTACTTAGCCGAGGGTAACGTCACCGCCGAAAACGGGGCCTACCATAATTTGCATTAATAACTTAATTCATTATCTTTCAATAATCCGACCCTTTAGGATTGTATCCTTGCTGACTCAAACTACTGGGTTGAGGGTAACGTCGCCTTCGAAAAAGGGGCCTACTACAATAACTAAGATAATCTCTTAAACAAGTGCAAAAGTGCGAAAATAATCAAAGGTTATACTAATACACGTGTCGGATCCAAGTGATTCATCTTGTCTATCTGTTTTTATTTTATTTTATTTTATTTTTCAGCATTTAGTTAGTTTTTATTTTTCTTAGTTTAAAATATTTTTCTAACTTTTTGATTTGATTAGACGTTGAGGATAAACCGGTATTAAAAGCTCTTGTGTCCTTGGACGACCTCGGTATCTTACCAACACTATACTACGTCCACGATGGGTGCACTTGCCCATATGTGTGCTTAGTGTTAGTAAATATCGTGTTTTATAAATTTAAAACTTGGCTAAAAGTGTAAAAAGGGCTTAAATATATATCTAAAAACATATATACACTAACACGCATCATTGAGTCTTAGTCTTAGAATGTTAGATTAGGGCACGCTTTACAAGAAAATAGAATAGTGTATGTATGTATGCTAGTGATTTCGCTCTTTAGGTCATTTGGTGGTCACTGGAGCGAAATCAGATATGTATATTCTTGATTTCCATACCGAGGTGCTGCCGGTGTGAGATTTGGATGTAAACGCTGTTATATCAATCAAAAAAGTGATTTAAGTGAAGATCTAGCCGTTTCTATGTTGGTTACTTGTTTTCCGCACCTGTAACTGATCGAGACTCCTCTGATAGACTCGTTCGGGTCAGAATACGATCCTACAAGTGGTATCAGAGCTTCAGGAGGAGGAGTTCTACAGAGATTTGCTGGATTTCATCATAAATTCTTTCTTCTACACCTTCTTTCTTCATCAGAACGAGATTTTACGGTCAAAACTTGCTCAATTTTTCACAGACTATAGGAAATTGATCATAGACAAATCCCTGAAAGTTTGACACTGAAATACGGACTAAAAATGGACCAAATTGCATTCCGAGTTGCTTTCGCTCATACGAACAACCAGTGATTTCGCTTATAAGGTCTTTCAGGTTTCGCGCTAAAGTACACCCAAGTGACCTAATTTCGATCATCTGGACACCTAGAGTCTCTGATTTCGCTCTTACGTCCAACCCAAACCCTATTTCGCTCATAAGGACATACAGAACAGTGATTTCGCTCATAAGGCCCTTGAAGACACCTGATTTCGCTTTTATGTACACCCAAGGAACCTGATTTCGCTTTTTAGGTCATCCAAAAGAACCTGATTTCGCTTATAAGTACCTGTGTTTGAATAACGTGCATTCAAAATGGATACTGAGTTCTACAACGTGTTTGCTACAACTCCGGCTAGTCCATCCGACATTACTAAGACCGTGACAATGGAAATTGAAACCGGAACAATGCAAAAACCCCCGAAACTTATGGGAATTGAGGATTATCACGGATGGAAGAAACGGTTTGAGAATTGGGTTCAGGCGAATCATCTAAAAGCTTGGGAGAGCATTGAAACTGAATATGAGAGGCCAAAGAATTCAGTGGGTGTTGGTAAAATCATTTCAGAGTTCACTGAGCAGGAAAGAGAGAGTTATAAAGCAGAAAAAATGATGATCAATCTGTTACAACAAGCTGTTAAAGAGGATATATTTGTGTTGCTTCAACATGATGAAATGCTTATTCTATCTGGGAAGCTCTTAAAAAGAAGTTTGAAGGAAGTACTGAGATGCTACAGAGTAAAGCAGCTTTGTTGAAAAAAGAGTTTGAATTGTTTACGTGCATGCCTGGTGAAAAAACAAAGACTCTTATTGAAAGATATTGTCATCATGTCACAGTTGAAGATTACAAAAACTCCAGCAGAATGGGTTGAAAAGCTTGCCGACGCATTACCACAAAAGGAATGGGGTACATATCTGATGATATTGAAGAATTCCGGACAGTTTAGCAGGTTATCAATTGCACAGTTTATTGAGAAGTTGGAGGCACAGGATCTGGAGCAGCAGAAAATTGCAAGAATGAACAGTTCAAGTCATCAGCAAGATATCAAACTGTACTATAAAGGAAATGTTCAAACAGTTGAAGCAAGTCCAAAAATTCAAACAGCTTTTAGTGCAGGAAACTCATCCGGAACATCTAGTCCAAGCTCAGTCAACACTAGTGGATTTTCAAGTGTGAATCCTCCAAGTGTTCAAAGTGCATCTGCTGTAAATGGTCATCTGATTCAGTGCAATGTAGCTCTACATCTTCAAAATGGACAAAATTATTCTGAAGAGGTTGTAAAGAATCATATGGGATTATTGGTCACTGCATGATTGCCAGAAAAATTGGCAATCCAATGCTCACAAAGGAAGATTATGACCAAATCGATGCAGAGGAGCTGGAACTGATGGGTATTAAATGGGCTTTAGCGAGTGTTTTGAGGAGAGTAGAAAAGTTTAGATTGATTACAGGAAGAAATGACTTCTTGGATGCAAACCTTTCTAATCTAGGATTTGATAAATCTAAAGTTGTCTGTTTTCGTTGCAGGGAGAAAGGTCATTTTAAAAGAGAATGCAAGAATCAGGAGCTGAGAGGAGCGAAGGAGACATCTGGGAAAGATGATTATTATAGGAAATCCATTTATCAGCAAATCACTCATCAACCGCATCAACAAAAAGAAGCTCAAACGCACATGGAAGAATGATCGAGGATGCAAACAGGAAAGCTTATTATGGCATCGTTGATCAAGATGATGAGAAAATGGCTGAAGGTTTTAGCTGGGACAAGTTTATTCCAGCTGATTCAAATGTTGAAGCGTTTATTGCACATATTGTTCGAAAGCCAGAAATGCTGAAGGAATGGATGGAAGTGTTATCTGATGAAGAGAAAAGTGAAGATGAAGGATTTGTTTCATCTGAAAACAGTTCATCAGAAACAAGTGATAGTGATGAAGAGATGGAACAGATAAATCTTGGAAAAACGCATTTATCTTCTGACACTTTTGAATTTTATTTTGCAGAAAAATTGAAGAAACTGAAAGAGAAGAAAGCTGCAAAAGAATTTAAAGAAGTCAAAGTGGTTGAGAAGATTGTGGAAATTGAAAAGATAGTTGAAGTCGAGAAGATCGTTGAAATCACAAAACCCTGTCTTACATGTTTAGAGTCTTGTAAACAATGTATCGAAAAAGATGAGAGGTTTAATGAGTTAGAAAAGTTGAAAGAACAATTGTTGTTTGATGTAAAGAATTTGAAAAAGTCGTATGATGTATTGAACAGACATGTGAATAGTCTGGAGAAGACTAACTCTAAAAGAGAGAAAGCTTTGAAGATGATGAATGCTACCATGATGACAAAGCAGAAAGAGATCAACTTGTACATAGAAGAATGTGCAAAGTGAAAGAAAGAGTTGGATAACGAAGCAGCTGAGAATGAAAGAATCAGAAGATTGTTGCGAAGTTACACAAGTTGTGACTACATAATCGATAGAATTTATCCAAAAGTTGAAAGATTTGAAGCGTTTAAAGGTGAAGAAACAAAGTCAAAGAAGAAGAAGGATACTGGTAAGAAACAGGGTGTCTGTTATAATAAGTGTTCGCCTCCAATTTGGGAAGGGTACTCACCTAGAAAACCTAACGATGAAGAACTAAAACAGGCGGTCAATATTAAGCTAGAATCTGAGATAACCGATGTTTTACCAGACAATATTGATGTCACGTTCACAGCGTCCGACACAGATCATGAGTCCGAACTGATAAAACGAGTGGTCGATCAGGTGTTGGATAAGGATGAGGAGTCAGAGTCAAAGTCCGAGTCCGAAAGTTCGTGTCAGTTAGTCGGGAGTTCAAATTCGTCCGAAAAGAGTTCAAAATCATCGGGAAAATGGGTTTACAGTAAAGAGTTTTTGTTGTCAAATCTAATTTGAATGATAGAACATTTGAAGTTGTGTATACTTTTAATGATTCTGACAAATTATATTTTGATAGAGAGTTTCTAATAAGAGGTGTTAAACCAGAAATGATCAAAAAGGTTTTCAAACTAACAGAAATTAATATTTCTGAAATAAAAGATGTAAATCTTACAAGAAAACTAAGACCTTACACTTCAAGATTACAACAATGTTTAAACAAGAAAAAGGGTTACAATTCTGGTTCTGGTTTTCAAAAGAAACCAAACCAAAATCGTAGCTACAAAAAGAAAGGCTTAGGTTTTATTCCACCTGAAAACTATAAAAATGAAAAATTCTCTAAAAATACAAAATTTGTTTCAGGACCATCTGCTGAAGAGGAAAAGAAGAGCTCATTCTAGAGACAAACAAATCAAGAATTCCTAGCTGAGAAAAAGCAGAATGAAGTTCAGAAAAAAGAAACCAGAACCTGTTTTAGATGCAATGAAGTTGGATACATTGCATGGAATTGTCCTAAATCAACCAAGACAAAAGAGGGAGTTTCTGGAAAACTGAAAGAAGTTATTGTTGATAAAACCGAACCACCAACTGAAAAATTTAAAGTTTTCAAAAATTCAACATTTGAAGTTGGTGAGTGTTCAAAGAGATTTTACAGGCGAAGTGTTAAACCTGACAACCAAAAATGGGTTGTTAAGAAATCTGATGTAAAATCTGGTGATGAATCTGATTCCACAAAATCAGAGGAGCCACAGTTTGATGAGAGTGATGAAAACTCAGTTCCTTCAATGGATGATGAGAACTTTCCACCATTGAGGACTGAAAATTTTAAAAGGAAAGTTGGAAATTCTGAAATCTCAAATCAGGGTTATTCTGAAAAGGATAATTTTGATGTTGAGAAAGCATTTAATGGGAAAGTAAAGAAGATTTTTGGAAAGATGGTTAATGGGAAGGTGAAAGGGGTAAAAGACTTTTATGCTAAAAAGAAAGCAACTTACACCCCAACAAAATCTGAATTGAAATCACCCAAGGATGGTCAGGCTTGGGTGGACATTTTCTTTGCTTGAAAAATCTGACTATGCCGGAGATCCCAAGTTTGTAATCGTGGATCAGGAATCGGCATCTTTCATGTTTAATAAGGTTGTTTTTGAAAATACTTGAAATTGTTAAAATTTTACAGGTTGAATGACTACGCCGGAGCTTCCAGGTTGGTAAGTGCGAAGCAGGAATCGACACTTTGATGGGTAAAATGTAGATGACTCATTCCTACAATTGGTATTGATTGGTTATACCTACAAGTGGTTATTCTTACAAGTGGTTTAGAGGTTGCTTGATTGCAAACAGTGAATCAAGGACATTAAGTTGTACTTGATTTACTACATTTGATAAAACTGACAAGATGATGAACCATATCCCCGTACTTAAACAAGTGGTAAACTTACAAGTGGTAAAAACAAACTCATTTTCCGGAAAAATTATTTTGATTAAAACAAACTTTCCACAAATAGGGTATTATCCCGGGACTTCTGCTGAATGGAAGTTCTGACCTAGTCCCCGGATAATGCTTTCCACAAATGCTTGAAACATAGCATCGCCCTCAGCAAGCTGATGAAACAATAAAATTGATAGTCGCTGCTGTTGAAATAAAAAAGATCCTCTAAAGGGGACACACCGAAAAGTCGAAGCCGTCATCTCTCTGCGTATACGGAAGTATCGACCTGAGCTCTCAGGGCCCTCGCATTTAACCCCTGAACAGATATCATCTGTGGTATACTCACCTGTAAGACTTGTTGGTGCAGTTGTCTGTCGACTACATCTTCGTTCGAGTCCTAGAGTCTCAGAATAGGAATGGTTGTTAAATGATTGTAAATATTAGAAATAGTGATTGTATAGGTTTAGATATTGGATCGCTCATTAGGGTATTATTGGTTGGACCGCTCATACGGTAATGTATGAACCGCTCGAGTGAACAAACAAGTGGGTCGCTCGAACGAACATCATGTAGGACCGCTCGAAGTGACTACTTGGACCGCTTATTGGACCTGTCCAATAAGCGGTTCCCAATCATTATAAATACCTCATTAGCGATTCCATTTGAAACGGTTGGAACATTGTGTAGAAATCGTGCCGAAGCTTTGCCGGTGCGAGATTTGAGCTGTAAACGTCAGATATTAGTAAAACAAGTAGTTAAAGTGATTTGCCTGCTGTTTCTACCTTAGTTTCTTGTAATTCCGCACCTGAAACCAAGGAGAAAGCCTCTGAACGACTCGTTCGGGTCAGAATACGATCCTACAAGTGGTATCAGAGCTCAGGAGGAGGTTCTCTGCAGAAATTAGCCGGATTTCGTCACTTTTTCTTACTTCTACACCTTCTTTTTCTGATTCGAAAAGATTTCACGGTCGGAATTTGCTCAATTTTTCACAGATTGTGCAAAATAGTATCGAGATAAACCCTAGAAAGTTTCAGAACAAAATTCAAAGTTTTAGTGGATCAAAATTGGAATTGAGGTTGAACCGCTCGTTCGAACAGTTCTTGGACCGCTTATCCGGATGAATCAGGAACCGCTCATTCGATCGGATTACCTTTGAATCGCTCATTCGAACGATTGAGGATCGCTCATTCGAAAGATCAGGAACCGCTCATTCGAATGATCAGGAACCGCTTATCCGGACGGATCAGGAACCGCTTATCCGGACGGATCAGGAACCGCTTATCCGAACTTGTTTGGACCGCTTATAAGACTGGTTGTGGATCGCTTATTTGAATCATTTCTGGATCGCTTTTTCAGACAACTTTTGAACCGCTTATTTGTCATCTGGATTGCTTATCTGGACCGCTTATTTGGCTCAATTGCTGTTTGATTCGCTTTTCTGTCACATTTAGATCGCTTATTCGTCAACAAACACTTGTCGTTCTATTTTGCGAAACATGGCAATGATGTTTGATGAACAGGAGAATTATTATTTCGAAAGATTTAATAACTGGAATAACGGATTTCTAGATGAGGGGTATAGAAAAGTGAGCAAAGATGGTTGGGCAAAAAGGTTCAAATATTTCGTGTGTCTGAAA
The DNA here is from genome assembly GCF_002127325.2 of Helianthus annuus. Lineage (NCBI taxonomy): Eukaryota > Viridiplantae > Streptophyta > Magnoliopsida > Asterales > Asteraceae > Helianthus > Helianthus annuus. The sequence goes on along the minus strand of NC_035437.2, from coordinate 150,354,856 downwards.
GACGAAATGTTGGAGGATCTTAAAGACAGATATAGTGTTTTACTGAGTTATATGAAAGATCATGAGATATATCCGTCAAATGTTGAAAAATTAGAGAAATTCGCAGATGCATTACCGATTGAATGGGGTGAATGTTTGAAGAATTTAAGAGAGAACTCAAATTTTTCAAAACTACCTCTAAATCAATTCATCAGCAAACTTCAAGCTCATGAACTTGAAGATAGAAAGAAGAAGAAAGATTTGATCAAGGTTTTGGAATATAATGTGCTAGATCTAAGTTTAGATGTGATTGAAGAGATGCACAAAAGAGTTACTAAATGTATCAGGGCAAAACATGTGCTGAAATACGATTTCAAACGAGGTTGTTATATTGATAATAATGGAAATCCTTTTGATTTCGTTAAATTGTTTTGTGCAGGTACATTGATAGCAAAGGAAGAAGAAACTTCAAAAGCTGAAGAATCGGTGAAGAATGAAACAATGTGCTCAACATGTGATAACTTTAAGACTGACAATGACAAACTCGTGAGAGACATAGAAAGTTTGGCATTTGAAGTCAAAAAGTTGAAAGACGAAAAGCACGTTGCTGAAAATCAGATTCTTTCTCTGGAAAAAGATTGTGAGTAGTTGAAAGCCGAAAATGACAAACTGTTGGTTGATTTTAACAGTTTGATTTTGAAAACTCAAGAATTTGAGGGGCAAGTGAAAATTCTTGAAGATGGGAGAAGTGTGTTTAGTGAAAACAACATTGAAAAACAAAAGATGATAAATTCCCATCTTCAGAAGATTGTCGAACTTGAAAAAGAAGGTGAAAGCGCTCAAAAGAGAATCAAAGAGTTGGTAAAAGAGCTTGAAGACAAACAGAAATCTTCAGAAGATTTAGATTTCTGGATTAAGCTTGAAAACAAGAATCTAAAAGCCAATGAATCAAAATTTCAGGAACAGATAAAAGTTTTGATGAATGAAAAGTCTGTTCTTGAAAATTTGAAGGTTGAGAATGAAAATTCCATCAAGTCTCATCTTGAGAGAATATCTCAGCTTGAGGAAGAAGCTAAGAATTCCAGGACCAAGATAGATAAACTTGAGAAGAAATTGATCAGTTTTGCAACTAAATCTGACAAGTTGAATATTCCTTGTCCAAAACCGATCAATTCAGTTCCGATGAGTGAAAAGGCTACAAACTTTGACAAAGTCAAAGTCAAAGATTGTGATGATAAAACTGATGAGGAAAATGAGAAATTTTATTCAGCAGATGAGTCTGTGACAGAGTCTGATGATGAAAATGTTAAGAAAGAAAAACAAAAATTGTTTTTAAAGTTGAAAGAAAAATTTCAGAAAACTGTTCTGCAATCAACTGAAAAAGGTGAATGCTCTAAGCAAAAACCTGTGAAGAAGATTGTAAAACAGAATCAAAACTTTAAAAATGAAGGAAAAAACTCATCAGTGCGATCATCCAATCAAAAGAAAAAATTACAAAAAATAGAAAATGAAAATTCAAAATTTGTTGTGTGCAGGACGAACTACAGTTCTAAAGCGTCAAAACCAGCACATTTGAGGAAGGAATATCACCAAGCCAGACAATGCTATGATCTGAGCGTTTGGTGTGAAAATGGTAACTGGTATGATAACAGGGTGTACTACAGCTGTGGATATCAGGGGCATATTGCTGTTAACTGCCAATACTGGAGTTATGAGACAAGGAGGTGCTATAACTGCAACATCAAAGGTCACATTGCCAGAGATTGCCCAAGGAGATCGCATGAAAGATTGAGGGCCAATTCTCAGAAAATGGCAAAGAAGAAACCGGTCGTTGTCAAACCCAAAGAACTAAAAGTTCAAGAACCAAAAGTTCAAAAACCAAAAGTTCAAGAACAGAAAGTTCAAGAGACGAAAGTGAAGCTTTCGTAGGGGCAAAAAGACCGACTGAGGAAAAAGAGAAAGAAAGCGAGAGAATATCTCGAGAAAATTTTGTCCTCGGGTTCACCCGACAGATCGAAGAAGAGTGCTGATGAATCAACTTCCTCAACTGCAAAGTCAAGCAAGTCGAATTCATCAGATGCAAATCTGAGGACAAAAGAGGAGAAAAAGAAGAAAGTGAAGTTTTCACTTCCTGGCGATGAATCTGTTTCTTCGGAAACAAAGGAGCCACATGTCGGCGATGAATCTGACTCATTAAAGTCAGACAAGCCACATTCAGGCAATGATTCTGGAATGGTAAAGCCAGAGGAGCCATGTGTTGAGGTAAAGGTCGAGAATTCTAGTTTAACAATAGATGAGAAAAATTTTCCACCATTGTTGAATAAGAATTCAAAATCACCCAAGGCTGGTCAGGCTTGGGTGAAACTTTTCAAATAGAAAAACCTGACTTGCCGGAGCTCCCAGGTTTGTAAGAGTGGAGCATGAATCGGCATCTTTTTAAATCTGTGTTTGAAGATTTTGCAGGAATTGCCGGAGATCCCAAGATGGTATCGTGGATCATGAATCGGCATCTTTCTTGAATTTTATTCGGTAACGTCAATCATGCAAACGGTAAAGAGGTTTGGTTGTGTTTGTGAATGTTTTACAAGTGGTACAGAGGATTCTGGACTACATAATGGTAAATCAAGGACATTAACTTGTACTTGGATTTTCCTACTTTTGTGTAGAAAACAAGATGATGAAGTAACCCCGTACCTAAAATGTTTGGTAAACAAACTAATATTTTCTGGAAAAACCATTTTGATTAAAACAAACTTAAGTGTTTTGAAATCACAATGGGAAAATAGTTTGTTGTGAGGGGAAGTTCTGATTGTTTATGCCAGGTGGATAGAGAATTGAAGTGATTCTCATCATGTTGTCAATTTTGTACAGTTTGTTTCAAATTTTCCCAGAAAATCAAAATTGAAACATATTTTGATTTTAGGGGGAGAAAAATTTTAAAAAAATTAGAAAATTTGAAAATGTCAAAAACATTAAAAATTTAAAAATGAGTTTTGTTGTGAAAAAGAGGAAATGATTGTAAATCAGTGGACTATCACAGCATGCTAAAGAAATGTAATGTAAAATGTGATAAACGGTCTCACTGATGATGTGACGATAGGTTTTTATACATTTAGTAGATTTATTCGGGATATAAACCTAAAATTTCAAACTTGTGAAATTCGTGGGGAACACTACTTGGATATATAGGTAACCCCTGAAATCTCGTTTGAAAGGTCTCGTATTCTGATATACTAGGTGTTTATACTCTATGATGTCTGGGGTATTATTCCGGGACTTCTGCTGAACGGTAGTTCTGACCTAGTCCTTGGCTAATACTTTCCGCAAAATGCTTGAAACATAGCATAAAGCCCTCAGTTGATTAGACAATAAAATTGATAATCATCTGTTGTAGCTGAAAAGATCCTCTAAAGGGGACACACTGCTAAGTCGAAGCTGATATCTCTCTGCTGAACGGAAGTTCTGACCTGAGATCCCTCAGTTCTCGCATCTTTCCCCTAATTTATGTACAGACATCATTGTAGTGTTCATACCTGTAAGACTGAATATTGGGATTCTGGATACGGGAGTATATTCAAGAGGTGGGACACATGAATTGAACTAAGTTCATAAAATACCTAAATATTATCCTGAATAGATTGAAAATTGTATGAAAACTTAAGTGGACAACAATATGGTCAATCTACGTGAATCGTTTAGAACTTAAAACGATTAAAAGCTTAACGGTGCTTGTGTTATGTCTCAAAAACTGATATGATCCTCTTGCACAAACTCACAAAAATATGTTTTTTTTTGCATTTAAATTTCTGTCTTTGCATTTACGTTTCATATTTTCAAAAATCCAAAAAGATTTTCGACAACTGATGGTGAAGAGCTGATTTTTAAACTCTCAAAGGCTAAACTTGATGAACAGACAGGTTGGTTAAGACATTTGAAATGTTTAAAATGATTCATTAGGTTGAATCAGTAATTGGAATGTTTCAAATTCTGTGAAGCAGTGGTTAATTGAGAATTGTATCACATGATTAAGTTGATTCATTAGATTGAATCACAATTATTCTAGTTTGTGATAGAATGTTTGAGATGTATGCAGATGGTGCAGTTGATGAGCTGAACAGAGAAAGCCAGGAGATAATTTCGATGGTGGTAACAAAATCCCAGACGACTATCCTAGCAGAGTGATAGGGGGAGTCTGATGAAGGTTATAGCCAAAGAAAGTTAGATCCAGGCAGAATTCTTGAAGAAGACCGAACTATATCCGAGAATGTCTTGTTGAAGACTCTCACTGAAGATTCCGTCAACATTCAAGGGGGAGTCTGTTGGTGCAGTTGTCTGTCGACTACATCTTCGTTCGAGTCCTAGAGTCTCAGAATAGGAATGGTTGTTAAATGATTGTAAATATTAGAAATAGTGATTGTATAGGTTTAGATATTGGATCGCTCATTAGGGTATTATCTTGTTGGATCGTCGTTGACCCTGAATGAGTCGATCAGAAGAGTCGTTTTCCAATTCAAAGGCGGAATCAGTGAATTAGACGCTCAAACTAAATATAATGCTTCACTTTATTGATTCTGATAATGTTTACAACCTGGAAGCAATTCGGCAGCACTTCGTTACAAGTTCCGAGCCGTTCCAAATGAAATAACCAGTCACCTATTTATAGAATTCTGGAACCGCTAATACGACATGTCACAAAAGCGATCCAGGTATGTTGTGTGGATCGCTTTTATGGACAATGTCCATATAAGCGGTCCAACATGCTATTTAACCACTTCTCGTTTCTCGAACCTCGTGCACTGGTTATTCTAACCTATCCTATCCTATAACATGATACAAGACGAAGTCAATAGACGTAATGCACCAACAGACTCCCCCTCGGATATTGACGAAGTCTTCAGTGAACATTCTCTGTTATGCCACCTCTTCAGTCTTTATCATCTTTGCCAACTTGTTCAGATTGCATCCATATAAGAATCCTTTAATCTTTCTCTTTGATCATCTTTACACCTTCATCATCAGTAGGCTCCCCCTCTCGTCAAGCTTCCGTGCTTTTAGAGATCATCACCTTGCTTTTCAGTTACAAGCTCTTCCTATTTTACAATCTATCTTCAGACTCCCCTTTAGACTCAGCTCCTCGGGATCGTAATCTGAATCTTTCCTGTAATTCTCAAACATTCATAAGTAACAATATTTTCAAATTCGTCAAACATGTTCTCTAATACACTCCCCCTGTCAACAAACTTAACAGATATAGCACTATCAAGAATCCAATTCTCTCACAAATTATCATTCAAGTTCAAATTAATGACCTTGAAGATATCACACATGTTTTTGAAAATTTTCCAAGAAATTTCAAGTTAAAAAAAATTAATGAACTTGTTTTGTTTTTCAGAAACACAATCAGCATACTAAGATTTTGAAACTCAGCAACTCAGACATCGGTTTATCGAAAATAACGCAGAAATCAAAATCTTTTTGTGTTTTTCTGAAAAAAAATAAAGCTGTAAAGAAATATATACAAACATATTTACAAACAATATTTTTGTTTGAGTATGCGTCAGAGGATCATATCAGTGTATGACAAGTCACAAGTACCGTTAAGCTTTAAATCATACTTAGAATTAAACAATTCACTTAGATTGTCGATATACTGGTCCTTTTAAATTTTCATACAAATTTCAACTGTTTCAGGATACGATTTAGATATTTTAAGACTTAAACTCATTCATGTGTCCCACCTTTTGAATATACTCCCGTATCCAGAATTCCAATATTCAGTCTTACAGGTAAGAATACTACAATGATGTCTGTACATAAATTAGGGTATGCGAGAACTGAGGGATCTCAGGTCAGAACTTCCGTTCAGTAGAGAGATATCAGCTTTGACTTAGCAATGTGTTCCCTTTAGAGAATCTTTTAGCTACAACAACTGATTATCAATTTTATCGTCTAATCAGCTGAGGGCTTTATGCTATATTTCAAGCATTTTGGTGAAAGTATTAGCCAGGGACTAGGTCAGAACCACCGTTCAGCAGAAGTCCCGGAATAATACCCCAGACATCATAGAGTATAACCACCTAGTATATCAGAATACAAGACCTTTCAAACGAGATTTCAGGGGTTACCTATATATCCAAGTAGTGTTCCCCACACAATAAGCAAGTTTGAATTTAGGCTTATATCCCGAAAAAGCTTACTAATGTATAAAAACCTATCGACATATCATCAGTGAGACTGCTTAATACTTTTTAATCATTACATATCTTTAGCATACTGTAACTGTCTACTGATGTACTATCATTTCCTCTTTTTACGCAAAACTCAAATTTTTGATTTTTATCATGTTTTTGTATTTTTCAAATTTTCTAATGTTTTTGTATTTTCTAACAATTTTTCTCCCCCTAAAATACAAAACCATTAAAGAAATTTGACAAACCGATACTGATAGCTTTGTCTCGCCATCCATTTTCTGCTTCTCATGCTCTGTTTCGCAGAAAATATAACGTACCCCCATGATTTACAACCCATTGATTTTGACCATTAGAAAACCATTCTTCAACCTTTGAGTAATCATGTTTGTTCCGCCGTGAGGGTTTCGGCATAGTCCATCACCACTTATTCTAAGTAAACAATCATCAATCATCTCAAACATCAAGCAAACAAACACATAACCAACAAACATACAACAATCATCAAAACCAACACAAATTCATACAAAACAACAAACAAACTCCCTGTCTGACCAAAACCAGGGATCTTCAATCTCTTTCCATGCAACACTCTCACAATCTTCATCTGCATCTAGTACCTGCACATTCAAACTTTATCAAATACACAAACAATTTGTCATAAAACTTTCAAACAATAAAGATAGATGCCGATTCATGCTTCGCGATCCAGGAAGCTCCGGCAATTCCAACTGCTTAATCAAACATGGTATCCACCCAGGCCTCAGGAGCCTTAGATGTAACCTTGATTCTAGCAATCTGAATTTTAAAATTTTCAGCTTTAAGCGGTGGAAAATTTGCATCATAAGCAACCACATCTGAAACCTCAGACGTTTTCACCTCAGAAGTTGAACCTTTCGTTTCAGCTTTTGGTTTCCAAATTTGTGTTTGTTTTTCAGATTTCTTTTCAGCATTCTCAGTTTTTATCTTATCGACACGTTTCTTAACCGACCATTTTTGACCTTTAGGAACACCTTTTTTATAAAAATTTGTTTCTTTCTGAACCTGTTGCTCTTGAATAACATTTTTAGGTTTCAACACTTCACGAGATTTTGTCACAACAACTAAAGGTCTCCAAATCTGTGTTGTAGTCGATCTGGATGTCTGTCTTGAATCGAACCTGTCCGATTTTGGTTTCCAAATTTGATTTGATGCAAACTTGTTTGTAGTGTACCTCCAAGTTTGTCTCGAATCAAATCTGGTTAACCTTGATTTCTCATTACCAGATTTCTGTTTTTGAACATCAACAGACTTTAGAATTTGACATTTTCGTGCAACGTGGCCAATTTGATCACATTTAAAACACACTTTCTTTGACACATATTTTGGCTGTTGTTGTTTCTTTTTCATGGCCTCAAACTCTGTATTAGATTGTGTGCCGATTTTGATTTCTTCTTCAGTAAAATTTTTTCCCTGAACAAAATTCATTTTTGTCTGAACATTCGACCTTTCAGTTCTATTTCGACTCTGTGTCTTCTTATACCCCAAACCAGACCTTGTGTTTTTCTTCTTAGAACCAGGTTTGTTATAACACCTTTTAGAACCTTGACCAGCATACTTCGAAATCTCAGACTTCTCAATTTCGACCATCTTGAAAACTTTGTCGATTTTCTCTGAAATCACATTCTGAATCGGGAAAACCACATCTAAGAATAGTTTGTCCGATCCAATCATGGTATAAACCAATCCTTTTGAATCATCATTCAAATTCTTCTCAGATTTCGTGTCTTTCAGATATCCATCATAAAGATTTCCTTCATCTTCATCCTGTGATTCAGACTTTCCTTTCAAAACACTATCAACCACCTTACTCACCACCTCTGAATCATCAGCATCATCAGATTTGGTGTAAGTAACATCGATACTGTCAGGTAATTGGTCAGCTATGTTCAAACCCTTTGCCACCTTTTCCTCATCATAAAAAGTATAATTGTCTCTCAATGGTGGTGGTACCTGATGATATTCTGAACCAATACCCTTTTTACAAACATTAGTATCTTTGTTATCAGGTGTGATATTGAAAATACGTTCAAGAATGTACGAAGAGTCATGATAACTTTGAAGTTTTGTAACAATCTTTTCTTTTTCAGCCAAGACTTGTTTAAGATTCGCAATTTCATCAACATGTTTGTTTAATTCAATTTGCTTTTCTTTAAACTGGCGTTCATACAAATCCTTAGTAACTAAAGTTTCAGACAAACGTTGATCAAAACTCTTGACTTGGCTCTTCAAAGTATCATAAGCTTCTTGCACTCTCTGACTTGATTGTTTTAAAGAATCATATTGCTTTTGTAATTCTAAAAATCTAGATTCTTTTTCAATGCAATCAACACATTTTGTAGAACATTTTTCTTTCAAAACCATATTTTCTTTTTCAAGATTTTCACATTTTTGTGTTAATTTCTCGACTCTTGATTTCAAATTTTGTTCCGATTCAATTCTTTCTTTACATTTTTCTTTTAAAGCATTTATCACTTCATCATTTAATGAGTCAGAAAATTTTATTACCTCAGTGATCGACGACACATCGGCTGCCCCTGTCTTCTGTATCTTTTCAATCTTCTTTTCAGCATCAATCTTTACCACAGCCTTGACTTCTTCAATCATTTTCTTCAAATCTTCTTCTTTTTTCTTCTTCAACTCTACCACCTTCGGTAGGCTTGCCTCAAAAATCTCTTTCAATTCTTTCATGAATTCTATCAAATAATTTTTGTCAGAGAGCCTTTTTGTGTTGTAAACGCCTTCACTTGGAAACGCATTAGTTACCGCATCAAAATCAACTTTTGCTGGATCAACCACCGGATTACCATACGGATCCAAATAACATTCCAATTCTTCACTCCACCTCTCAGCTCTCTGTGCTTCTTGAAACGGAGCATACAACTTGCCAATCTCCCATCTGGCTCTGTCTCTTCTCCACCATCTATCATGCTCTTCTTTTGACATGTTCTTATATTCGTGAATTACCTGAAATTCAATGACTGGAAGCAACCAAACAAACTGAATCAGTTAAAACAATATCAAGTAATTTTTGAAATACACTAATACTCGATTGTAGTGAAATAATCTTGACACTTGAACGAAATCAGATTGAACGAACGAGCAAAATCAAATTTGTCAGAAAAGCGGACCACGTTGACAAATGAGCGAACCAGGAATGGTCACATAATTGTTCGGGTCAGAATACGATCCTACAAGACTGAATATTGGGATCTAGATACGGGAGTATATTCAAGAAGTGGGACACATGGATAAGTTCAAATATGATCCTTCAAATTTTGTCATTTTCCACAGGGGCAAAATGATTATTTTTTTTATAAATAAATACCATATTTTATAAGACAAATATTACCTTATTTGCCTCTAAGGAAAATGACAAAATTACAGAATTTTATAAGACAAATATGATCTAATTTCATTTTTGGACCAACATGGCAATAAAACTGAAACCACAGGGAACCAGATGCGAAAAGTTTGAGTTTTGGACTAAAGTGGCAAAAGTGACCAAACCACAAGGACCAAAATGGCAGTTTACTCTAAAAATAATTAATAAAATGTATAATTTTTATTCGAATTTCGAATCGAATCGAATTTGAAATTATAAATTCGTAATCGATTTACTTGACTCGAATTGAATCGAATTCGAATTCGAATTCTTATAATCGAAACGAATTCCTGATAATCCCTGATAATCGAATCGAATTTAATCGAATTTCAAAAAATTCGAATTCGAAAGTGGCTTTGTTGTGTGCTCTCCATTATATTGATCTCCTATGTAATACCTCAGGACATGTTTTTTCTAACAAATTTGACCTTAGTCATTGCAATTGTGAACTCAAACCTTCAAGTGTTAGTTTTTTTTATTAATGTATTAGTTTTTTGTTGTACATGGACCATAGTTGGAGTTGTCGGCTCTCCAAGGTTCCCTTAATGTATTATTAATTTTTTTTATTTGACCAAATGGGTAAAAGGACAAAAGTACCCTCATGTGCATCACACATGATCTGAGTTAACCCGAAAATTTAACGTTCGTTAAAACAAAAGGATGTAAACTGTGACAACTTATAAACTTTAGGGATGTCCACATGATCTGTAATTTATCCCAGATATAAAGGATGTAATGTGTAATTTAATCAACTAAACATTTTAAGTGTTTTATCATAATGAAAGCTAGGGTTTGCATACGGAGGAACTCGTCCTCTAGAATTCCAACTATGAATGGGCGAAGGAAGATCCATGAGGTCAGTTAATTTCTACGTCTTTGATTTCTATTGCGTCTTTATCCGATTTATCTTTGATCTTTATTGCATCTCTGTCCGATTGGTGTTCAGTTTCACAAACAAAAACGGGGATGTTTGGTTCTAATCTCATTAATTTAATTATTTATTGTTGTTTGCGTGTTTATAAACATCGATTCATAACTAGGTTTATCATTGCATCATAAGTAACAAAAAAGAATTGGATTATGACTTTTCGTTGCAGTTTCTGATCCTACAATTTATTCAGCTTTTTATGTTGATCTCCTCTTAGTTTTTTAGAAGACACGTTTTATTACATTTTGATCTTTTGACCGTTCCAATTGAGTTACGAAAGTTGGACAATTTCGAGCCAGGCTTTGCAAATTCAATCAAAGTCGGCGTAATTTGTTTAACTTGATACGAGACACAATGATGGATTGTGGACGTGTAAGAGAGTGTGGTCATCAGGCCTTGTTTGCATTCTTCATAATGATGACAAATGTTGCGGATGGCGTATAGTAGTCACGGTCAAAAACAATAATATCATTATATGAAATTTATGGTATGTGGTTTTAAAAGAAAAGGGATGGAGTCCCTTGGGATCCTTGTAATCTGTGATGACGACATCATCCACTCCATTTGTCATTGTTACGACTAAGGGGTGGTTAAAGATATTATAAAACTCTTCGCAAATTCGCTATATATCTGTTTTTGTATCATTGTTTGATTTTCTTGTTGAGTTTTCAAAGCATACCTCAAGAATTGGAACTGGAGTATCAAGGTTTGAGTTCTCAATTGCAATGACTAGAGGGTCAAATTTGTTTGGAAAAAACATGTTCTGAGGTATTACATAGGAGATCAATACACCAGAGACCGCGCAATGAAGTCTCTTGCCATGACTCGTTCTCGAGTGGAGATTTTACCGTTTAATGCTCATTGCTGCAAAGGAAAACTGATGTTGCTCTAACACCATACCTGCCCGGTAAGTTGATGTTGATCAGCAACCTACGACTTAAATTTAGTTAACTGATTTGTTAGGATCCATAATTAACCTGCTCATTTTGTCTCCCTTTTTTATTTCTTTTAAATTGAAATTTTATTTTGGTTTATTTTTTACTCTGTGGATTTAATCCATTTTTTATGTTACGTCTGTAGATAGTCAGCTATATCCATCATTTCAAGATTTCTTAAGTTTAAAAGATTTTCAATATACACTTTCCACTTTGTTGGAGTTGAAGTAGCCACTTTTACTTGTGTTTTAAGTTCCGCTTGTTTTGAACAAAACAGCCTGATTCGTGTTAGATCATGCCTTGATTGTTTTGTCCGTCGTAACTGCTTCAAACTTGACTCCACTCTATTAAAGTAAAATATATTTTCTTAATCGAACAACTCGTACTGATTTGGAAAATATAACTTTAAGAATTTTTTAACGAATCTCAAGGTTTCATTTCTTAATAGCATTTCTTTCGGTTCTGTATTTTCGGAGTCCTAGCTTTCTAGTGTCTAGACAATTGTAGAGTCCTTAACATAGGAAATAGGTTAAAGGACTTTTTTCGCGTATATTTGACATGTTTAGGAACTTTAATACGCCATATGTTGGACTTTTTTCTAGAAAAATGTGAAAGTATGTTGGTTTACATAATTTTAATCCTAACAAATAATAAAAAACTCCGGTTATTCTTCTTGCCACAATTTTCTTGCCATTGTACACAACAATCACATGATTACAAATTATCCAAAAAGTGACAAGTGTGGGATGTTATAACCAAAATCTAAGGGAGGTGACCGTATCTTTAGCCACCTTGCGTATATTTTTTTGGCTATGCATGTGTGAGGGTGCTATTTAGGCATTGAATCACAAGCCAAAGTTTCTCCGAACACAAGTGTTACAAATCTTGTGTGATTCAAATTTTGGTTTAGCAAATTGAAGTTGATGCATTGGGTTTGTTTACGTTAAGATTTCAATTTTTATATAGATTCAAATGCCCTCCCCAACATGCGGGCTTGCGTTAATGTTTGGACTTTTTTTTACGGTTAACACTTTGCACCATGCGATGACGTTGAGCTCTCTGTTTACTAGTTTTTTGTTAAATAAATTTAACTTTTGATTATTTATTACTACACAAAAAATATGAAATATATTATTTTTATTTGGAAACAAACAACTCATTTGTTTTAATATAAAAAAAACTCACATTCACTGAATGGTCAATATTTTTATTATTTGAACAAATACATTTTTTTTAACAAATTCGGTTTTTTTTCAAAACGTTTATATATGAATGTTAAACAAACAGCTAAACAAAAATGTGTTTCTATATACTTTTTTAAAAATAAATGTTTAATAGTTATTATAAAAATCAAATGATATGAGAAATTAATTGTTAAGTTAAATATAAAAAAATATTAAACACTCTAACTAAGTGACATGTGGCTTAGGCTGGGTTGCAATCTTGGAATGCCCCACCCACCCTATTGAGAAATTACAACCAACCTTTACCTAAGAATCGGTCAGCAAAGTGGGTATGTCTAACAGACCCCTCAATGACCTTCTCTCCCCCTTCTCTCTCCACCAGAGTACATCAGACTTCTCAATAAAAATTTCATTAGCAATACAAAAATCTAAAACACTAACGTGCATTCAATATTTTTAAGAAGATAAAGCAAGAGCAAGTAAAAGACTGATGATTAATTAGGTGCATTTGCATAGAAGTCAATACACTCTTGGTATCCACCGCACATTAACAAACACAAGATGTCTACCCTTTGCTGCTTGTTTTCTTGGGGCATCCGCTATGTCGTCTTGAGCTTCTCTCCTCAAGATCGTCACATGTCTACCTTAAACAAACAAAATACATATAAAACAGGCCAGTCTTATGTGATTATGAATCCTTAGAAATTGAGTAATTAAATTAAAATTTAAGATAGGTAGATCAACTTACCTGCCCGGTATCATGTCACTCTAGCAGCTGCATCATGATAGAACCTGCATGCATACTTTGGCCAAAGATCAGAGTGACGCATCTTGTGGCAAGCGCTGCAACACAAGAACTCGCCACAGTGGGAGACTTGGTTGTGCGGTCTCATGTATTCATCTCCTATATAGTATCTCAAAAGACATGTTTCACCCAACTTTATCTTTTCACCATTGCAATCCAGAACCCAACGACCTCCAGTTTGGCATGTTTGTACTACTTGAGGCATGTTTTACAAATCGTGTAGGACTATTAAGTAATGTTTTCAACCAAAAGTACCATAATTAAGTTTTTATAACAAAGTGTATAAAAAGGAAAGTGGGTGTGTAAAGGAGTTTGATCATGCCTCCATTGCAATTTTGGTTGCAATGGCAAGTGGCAGAGATGGTGCCATCGTCACGTATTTTGAGGATGCCCACAGAGTCTCCTAGCCTGTTGTTTGTGCAACCACACACTATTTCAATGTAATGTGGTGCTCTCACTATGATTTGCCCAGCAAAGGCACTCAATTCCCCATTTTAAAAAAATAGTCCCAGCTCCTGTTGTTTGTGCATCCAAACACAATTCAGTTACAAGTTGAAAAAACCGTAGAAGTTTGAAGTTTAAATTTTGTTAATAATCTTATTAATTTCAATGGTTTCAAAATTTTAAAATCAAACCAAGTCTATAACTAACTTTTCCAACCAGGAATTAGTGCCTTTGTTGCGCAAATCATGGTGAGAGCACCACATTACATTGGAATAGCGTGTAGTTGCACAAACAACCGGCTTAGAGACTGTGTGGGCATCCTTAGAATCTGTGATGATGGCACTATCTTTGCAACTTGCTATTGCAATGATGCCTTCAATCGAGGTATGATCAAGCTTTTTCACACATCCACTTCTTTTTAGTATCTTTTGTTAAAGAAAAATTGATTATCGTACATCTAGGTGTTAACAATGTTTAATTGTCATGCAAACTTCGCAAAACATGCATCGGGTGTTAAAAATTTGCCAATATCGAGGACCAAGGTTTGGGTTTTAAATTGCAATGGTGAGAAGATAAAGTTGGGTCAAAGGTCTTTTTTTAGGTATTATAATGAAGATGAATGCGTGAGACCACACAACAAAGTCTCCCAACATGATGAGCTCTTAAGTTGTGTCACATGCTACAAGGTGTGTCGCTTTGAGCTTAGGACAAGGGATACATGCAGGACCTACCATGATGTAGCTACAAGGGAAAATCGAACTTGCTCTAACACGATACCTGCCCGGTAAGTTGATGTTGATCAGCCACCTAGAACTTAAATTTAGTTAACTGATTTGTTAGAATCCATAATTAACCTGCTCATTAATTTGTCTCCCTTTTTTATTTCATTTAAATTGAAATTTTAATTTGGTTCATTTTTTAATCTATTGCTTTAATCCATATTTTATGTTACGTCTGTAGATAGTCAGCTATATCCATCATTTCAAGACTTCTTAAGTTTAAACGATTTTCAATATACACTTTCCACTTTGTTGGAGTTGAAGTGGCCACTTTTACTTGTGTTTTAAGTTCCTCTTGTTTTCAACACAACAGCCTGATTCGTGTTAGATCATGTCTTGATTGTTTTGTCCGTCGTAACTGCTGCAAACTTGACTCCACTCTATTAAAGTAAAATATATTTTCTTAATCGAACAACTCATACTGATTTGGAAAATATAACTTTAAGAATTTTTTTAACGGATCTCAATTCATAGCATTTCTTTTAGTTCTGTATTTTCGGACTCCTAGCTTTCTAGTTTCTAGACTATTGTAGAGACTTTAACATAGGAAATTAGGTTGAAGGACTTTTTTCGCGTATATTTGACATGTTTAGGAACTTTAATACGCCATATGTCGGACTTTTTCTAGAAAAATGTGAAAGTATGTTGGTTTACATAATTTTAATCATAACAAATAATAAAAAATCCGGTTATTCTTCTAGCCACAATTTTCATGTCATTGTACACAACAATCACATGATTACAAATTATCCAAAAAGTGACAAGTGTCGAGTGTTATAACCAAAATCTAAGGGAGGTAACCGTATCTTTAGCCACCTTGCATATATTTTTTTGGCTATGCATGTGTGAGGGTGATATTTAGGCATTCAATCACAAGCCAAAGTTTCTCCGAACACAAGGGCAGGGTACTCATATTACAATACATGGTGCATGCAAAGAAAATTCTCTCCGTCTTTTTCTTTGTACTTCCATCCATTGCTACAAATCGTGTTTGATTCAAATTTTGATTTAGCAAATTGAAGTTGACGCATTGGGTTGGTTTACGTTAAGATTTCAATTTTTATATAGATTCAAAAGCCCTCCCGAACATGCGGGCTTGCATAAACGTTTGGACATTTTTTTACCGTTAACACTATGCACCATGCGACGACGTAGGGCTCTCTGTTTACTAGATTTTCGTTAAATAAATCTAACTTTTGATTATTTATTACTACACAAAAAATATGAAATATATTATTTTTATATGGAAACAAACAAATCATTTGTTTTAATATAAAAAAAACCTCACATTCACTGAATGGTCAATATTTTTATTATTTGAACAAATACATTTTTTTTGAACAAATTCGTTTTTTTTTTCAAAAGTTTATATATGAATGTTAAACAAACAGCTAAATAAAAATGTGTTTCTATATACTTTTTAAAAATAAATGTTTATAAGTTACTATAAAAAATCAAATGATATGAGAAATTAATTGTTAAGTTAAAAATAAAAAAATAAATAAAAACACTCTAACTAAGTGACATGTGGCTTAGGCTGGGTTGCAATATTGGAATGCCCCACCCACCCTGTTGAGAAATCACAACCAACCTTTACCTAAGAATCGGTCAGCAAGGTGGGTATGTCTAACAGACCCCTCAACGACCTTCTCTCCCCCTTCTCTCTCCACCAGAGCGCATCAGACTTCTCAATACAAATTTCATAAGCAATACAAAAATTTAAAACACTAATGTGCATTCAATATTTTTAAGAAGATAAAGCAAGAGCAAGTAAAAGACTGATGATTAATTAGGTGCATTTGCATAGAAGTCAATACACTCTTGGTATCCACCGCACATTAACAAATACAAGATGTGTACCCTTTGCTGCTTGTTCTCTTGGGGCATCCGCTACGTAGTCTTGGGCTTCTCTCCTCAAGATCGTCACATGTATACGTTAAACAAACAAAATACATATAAAACAGGCCAGTCTTATGTGATTATGAATCCTTAGAAATCTAGTAATTAAATTAAAATTTTAGATAGGTAGATCAACTTACCTGCCCGGTATCATGTCATGGCAGGTCCGGTTTTCCCTAGCAGCTGCATCATGATAGAACCTACATGCATACTTTGGCCAAAGATCAAAGCGACGCTCCTTGTAGCAAGCGCTACAACACAAGAATTGCCACATTGGGAGACTTGGTTGTGCGGTCTAATGTATTCATCACCTATATAGCATCTCAAAAGACATGTTTCACCCAACTTTATCTTTTCACCATTGCAATCCAGAACCCAATCGACCTCCAGTTTGGCACGTTTGTACTACTTGAGGCATGTTTTGCAAATCGTGTAGGACTATTAAATACTGTTTTTCAACCAAAAGTACCATAATTTAGTTTTTATAACAAAGTGTATAAAAAAGTAAGTAGGTGTGTAAAGGAGTTTGATCATGCCTCCATTGCAATTTTCGTTGCAATGCAAGTGGCAGAGATGGTGCCACCGTCACGTATTTTGAGGATGCCCACAGAGTCTCCTAGCCTGTTGTTTGTGACCACACACTATTTCAATGTAAAGTTGTGGTCTCACTACAATTTGCCCAGCAAAGGCACTCAATTCCACATTTGAAAAAATAGTCCCAGCTCCTTCCTGTTGTTTGTGCATCCAAACATAATTCAGTTACAAGTTGAAAAACTCGTAGAAGTTTGAAGTTTAAATTTTGTTAAGAACCTTATTAATTTCAATGGTTTCAAAAATTTAAAATCAAACCATGTCTGTAACTAACTTTTCCAATGAGGAATTAGTGCCTTTGTTTCGCAAATCATGGTGAGAGCACCACATCACATTGGAATAGCCTGTAGTGGCTTAGAGACTGTGTGGGCATCCTTAGAATCAGTGATGATGGCACTATCTTTGCAACTTGCTATTGCAACGATGCCTTCAATCGAGCTATGATCAAGCTCTTTCACACATCTACTTCCTTTTTAGTATCTTTTGTTAAAGAAAAATTGATTATGGTACATCTAGCTGTTAACAATGTTTAATTGTCATGCGAACTTCGCAAAACATGCATCGGGTGTTAAAAATTTGCCAATGTGGAGGACCAAGGTTTGGGTTTTAAGTTGCAATGGTGAGAAGATAAAGTTGGGTAAAAGGTGTTTTCTTAGGTATTATAAAGGAGATTAATACGTGAGACCACACAACAAAGTCTCCCAACATTATGAGCTCTTAGGTTGTGTCACATGCTACACGGTGTGTCACTTTGAGCTTAGGACAAGGGATGCATGCAGGACCTACCATGATGTAGCTACAAGGGAAAATCGAACTTGCTCTAACACGATACCTGCCCGGTAAGTTGACGTTGATCAGCCACCTAGAACTTAAATTTAGTTAACTGATTTGTTAGAATCCATAATTGTCCTGCTCATTAATTTGCCTCCCTTTTTTATTTCTTTTAAGTTGAAATTTTATTTTGGTTAATTTTTTAATCTATGGCTTAAATCCATATTTTATGTTACGTCTATAGATAGTCAGCTATATCCATCATTTCAAGACTTCTTAAGTTTAAAAGATTTTCAATATACACTTTCCACTTTGTTGGAGTTGAAGTGGCCACTTTTACTTGTGTTTTAAGTTCCTATTGATTTGAACACAACAGACTGATTCGTGTTAGATCATGTCTTGATTGTTTTGTCCATTGTAACTGCTGCAAACTTGACTCCACTCTATTAAAGTAAAATATATTTTCTTAATCGAACAACTCGTACTGATTTGGAAAATATAACTTTAAATTTTTTTAACAAATCTCAAGGTTTCGTTTGTTCATAGCATTTCTTTCAGTTCTGTATTTTCGGAGTCCTAGCTCTAGTTTCTAGACAACTATAGAGACTTTAACATAGGAAATTCGGTTGAAGGACTTTTTTCGCGTATATTTGACATGTTTAGGAACTTTAATACGCCATATGTTAGACTTTTTCTACAAAATGTGAAAGTATGTTGGTTTACATAATTTTAATCCTAACAAATAATAAAAAAATCTGGTTATTCTTCTTGCCACAATTTTCATGTCATTATACACAACAATCACATGATTACAAATTATCCAAAAAGTGACAAGTGTCGGGTTTTATAACCAAAATCTAAGGGAGGTGACCGTAACTTTAGCCACCCTGCATATATTTTTTTTGGCTATGTGGTGTGAGGGTGAGATTTAGGCATTCAATCACAAACCAAAGTTTCTCTGAGCACATGTGCAAGGTACTCATATTACAATACATGGCGCAGGCAAAGAAAATTCTCCCCGTCTTTTTCTTTGTACTTCCATCCATTGTTACAAATCGTGTTTGATTCAAGTTTTGATTTAGCAAATTGAAGTTGATGCATTGGGTTGGTTTACGTTAAGATTTCATTTTTATATAGATTCAAATGCCCTCCCCAACATGTGGGCTTGCGTACCATTAACACCATGCGGCGACGTAGAGCTCTCTGTTTACTAGTTTTTTGTTAAATAAATCTAACTTTTGATTATTAATTACTACACAAAAAATATTAAAGATATATATTTTTTTTATTTGGAAATAAACAAATCATTTGTTTAATATAAAAAACTCACATTCACTGAATGGACAATATTTATTTTATATTAAACAAATACATTTTTTTGAACAAATTCTGTTTTTTTTTTTTTTTTTTTGAACTTTTATATATGAATGTTAAACAAACAGCTAAACAAAGATGTGCTTCTATGTACTTTTTTAAAACTAAATGTTTTTAAGTTATTATCAAAAAATCAAATGATATGAGAAATTAATTGTTAAGTAAAAAAGAAAATACCTAAATAAAAACACTCTAACTAAGTGACATGTGGCTTAGGCTAGGTTGCAACCTTCGAATGCCCCACCCATCCTGTTGAGAAATCACAACCAACCTTTACCTAAGAATCGGTCAGCAAAGTGGGTATGTCCAACAGACCCCTCAACGACCTTCTCTCCCCCTTCTCTCTCCACTAGAGTGTATCAGACTTCTCAATACAAATTTCATTAGCAATACAAAAATTTAAAACACTAATGGGTATTCAATATTTTTAAGAAGATAAAGCGAGAGCAAGTAAAAGACTGATGATTAATTAGGTGCATTTGCATAGAAGTCAATACACTCTTGGCATCCACCGCACATTAACAAACACACGATGTGTACCCTTTGCTGCTTGTTTTCTTGGGGCATCCGCTAAGTCGTCTTGAGCTTCTCTCATCAAGATCGTCACATGTCTACCTTAAACAAACAAAATACATATAAAACAGGCCAGTCTAATGTGATTATGAATCCTTAGAAATCTAGTAATTAAATTAAAATTTTAGATAGGTAGATCAACTTACCTGCCCGGTATCATGTCATGGCATGTCCGGTTTTCCCTAGCAGCTGCATCATGATAGAACCTACATGCATACTTTGGCCAAAGATCAAAGCGACGCACCTTGTGGCAAGCGCTACAACACAAGAACTCACCACATTGGGAGACTTGGTTGTGCGGTCTAACGTATTCATCACCTATATAGCATCTCAAAAGACATGTTTCACCCAACTTTATCTTTTCACCATTGCAATCCAGAACCCAATCGACCTCCAGTTTGGCACGTTTGTACTACTTGAGGCATGTTTTGCAAATCGTGTAGGACTATTAAATACTGTTTTTCAACCAAAAGTACCATAATTTAGTTTTTATAACAAAGTGTATAAAAAAGTAAGTAGGTGTGTAAAGGAGTTTGATCATGCCTCCATTGCAATTTTCGTTGCAATGCAAGTGGCAGAGATGGTGCCACCGTCACGTATTTTGAGGATGCCCACAGAGTCTCCTAGCCTGTTGTTTGTGCAACCACACACTATTTCAATGTAAAGTTGTGGTCTCACTACGATTTGCCCAGCAAAGGCACTCAATTCCACATTTGAAAAAATAGTCCCAGCTCCTTCCTGTTGTTTGTGCATCCAAACATAATTCAGTTACAAGTTGAAAAACTCGTAGAAGTTTGAAGTTTAAATTTTGTTAAGAACCTTATTAATTTCAATGGTTTCAAAAATTTAAAATCAAACCATGTCTATAACTAACTTTTCCAATGAGGAATTAGTGCCTTTGTTGTGCAAATCATGGTGAGAGCACCACATTACATTGGAATAGCGTGTAGTTGCACAAACAACCGGCTTAGAGACTGTGTGGGCATCCTTAGAATTAGTGATGATGGCACTATCTTTGCAACTTGCTATTGCAACGATGCCTTCAATCGAAGTATGATCAAGCTCTTTCACACATCCACTACCATTTTAGTATCTTTTGTTAAAGAAAAATTGATTATCGTACATCAAGCTGTTAACAATGTTTAATTGTCATGCGAACTTCGCAAAAGATGCATCTGTTGTTAAAAATTTGCCAATGTGGAGGACCAAGGTTTGGGTTTTAAATTGCATTGGTGAAAAGATAAAGTTGGGTGAAAGGTGTTTTCTTAGGTATTATAAAGGAGATGAATACGTTAGACCACACAACCAAGTCTCCCAACGTGATGAGCTCTTAAGTTGTGTCACATGCTACAAGGTGTGTCGCTTTGAGCTTAGGACAAGGGATGCATGCAGCACCTACCATGATGTAGCTACAAGGGAAAATCGAACTAGCTCTAACACCATACTGCCCGGTGAGTTGATGTTGATCAGCCACCTAGAACTTAAATTTAGTTAACTGATTTGTTAGGATCCATAATTAACCTGCTCATTTTGTCTCCCTTTTTTATTTCTTTTGAATTAAAATTTTATTTTGGTTTATTTTTTTAATCTATGGCTTTAATCCATTTTTTATGTTACGTCTGTAGATAGTCAGCTATATCCATCATTTCAAGACATCTTAAGTTTAAAAGATTTTCAATATACACTTTCCACTTTGTTGGAGTTGAAGTGGCCACTTTTACTTGTGTTTTA
This sequence comes from Helianthus annuus, assembly GCF_002127325.2. Taxonomy (NCBI): domain Eukaryota; kingdom Viridiplantae; phylum Streptophyta; class Magnoliopsida; order Asterales; family Asteraceae; genus Helianthus; species Helianthus annuus. The sequence goes on along the minus strand of NC_035437.2, from coordinate 150,333,251 downwards.
AGTTCCTCTTGTTTTGAACACAACAGAAGATTGAAATAGAGAAAGGGTAGAACGTGGCTTGTTTTTGAGATGTAGACTGTTAATTTACGAGTCATATATTATGACAAATAAGGTTAGTTGCACACAAAGTTATGGTTTTTCTTTCGTGATATTGTTGTTAAAAAAAATTGTATTTAAAATAATCCAAATGCATAAATTACTTTACTAATAAAAATGAAAAAAGGACCACTGGATAGATTTCTAGCATAAAAATTGCTATTATCAGAAAATGAAAACCAACAGATCAGATCAGTTTTTATACAAATGAAACCAAAGAATTAACATATTCCTAGCAATTATAATCAAGGAAAAAAGAAAGTTTCACTCACTTTACTTCATTATTTATATCATGTAAACATGGTCTTCCAATGTGAACAATATGCAAATACAAGAGAAGTGGTGCCATGGGTGGGTCGGCTGCACTGCATGCACTCCTCAGCAGCAGCAGCGCCGCACGCAACAGCGGCGGCTGCACGATCGCAGCAGTAGCGGCTGCACTGCACGCAACAACGGCGGCTGCGCGGCTGCACGATCGCAGCAGTAGTGGCTGCACTGCACGCAATAACAGCGGTTGCGCAGCTGCACGGTCACTTAACATTTTGGGGACGATATGTGTGTTATTCCTATAAACACATATAAAATCGTTTTTTATATGTGAAAAAATAAATAATAACGCTTCTAAGAATATTATGACGTATATTATGATGTAGATACCGGCCTTGATTCAGCGGGTGAAAAGTCCCATTTTAAGTTCCAGATCACAAGTTCGACACCTTTGATAGAAGTTCTTTTATTTTTTATTTCTTACTTTGTTTGATTTTGTCCACATGCTTTTAATTAAGGGTTGTGGGATTATTGGAGGGAATTTTTAAAGTTGGGATTATTATTGGCCAACTGGTGAAACTTAGGATTATTAAAATCCAATAACCCTTTAATTAATGGCAGACTACTAATTCTACTTTGTTAACACTTAATAGAGTATGCTTTTCGGCTTGTGTATCTGATGGTCGATGTGATGGGCATGGGTCATGGGGGGACGGAGCCGCGGATCAACCACCTAGCGGTGGCGATTTTTGTCCTGGTAACCATCAACAGGACCGTAAGTCTTATTAAAATTAGTTTTTACTATTTTTACTTCATTTATTATAAATATGTGACTAATAATTTTTAATTATAATTGTAGTTGTTCCTCGGGAAAAGACAAGGGGGAAGGCCAAAAACCTTAAACTCGATGCAGAGTTGAGGAAAACGGGGCGACCTTTAACCCTTCCAATTGATACAGAGTGTACGTTTCATCCGGTTGGTAAGCCATGTGACTATTTTACCCGCAAGGTGGGTATATACATGTGGCGTAAAATTCCATTAGATAGATCAGGTTGGAAGAATGTTGATCAGTTTGAGAAGACTTCCTTGGTTGTGCATCTAAAGGTAAATTAACATTTGTTTAAGTTAAATGTATATGTTCTCTGTTGATTCCTTCTTTGCTTAACTAATTTCTTTTATTTAAATCGTAGGCAAAATTCGATCTTGCTCAGGTTGAAAAGGATATCCACGCCTCTAAGATTAAGGGTGGCATACAACAGGTAATCCAAAAGCGGTTCAACGACCGTAAACACCTAAAGTTGAATTTCTGAATGGTGGAGGGTATGCCGACATAAAGACATAAAGCGAGCAAGAAACAAAGTCCCCGAAGATATGGCTAAAGAAAACTGGCATAAAGCAATTCGCTGTTTCTTAACGCCTGAACATATCAGGCGGTCGTTAGCTAACGCAGCATGCCGTGGGAAACAGAGATACGCAAACCGAGGGGGATCAAGCTCTCATGCTAGTACTTCTTTCAAAGAGGTTATGCTTTATATGTATATGTATATGTATATGTATATGTATATGTATATGTATATGTATATGTATATGTATATGTATATGTATATGTATGTATATGTATATGTATATGTATATGTATATGTATATGTATATGTATATGTATATGTATATGTATATGTATATGTATATGTATATGTATATGTATATGTATATGTATATGTATATGTATATGTATATGTATATGTATATGTATATGTATATGTATATGTATATGTATATGTATATGTATATTTCATATCTAATTAAAGTTTGATGTTAAACAGAGTTTGCAGACTCGAAGTGTTCTACAAAACCCATACCGATAAAGATGGGAATTTTTCCAGCTCGGTAGCCGAAGAGGATTATGTAAGTATTTATTTAAAGTTTAATTCTCAAACATATATATGGTATTTACTCTTTTTAAATTACAAGTAAAGGTCTGATTAGTTTGATTCGGCTCGTGAACAACAAATTGGTATTTACCCTTTTTAATTCCACTCACACCCGATTTCATATTGATTAGTGTTTTATTATAATTCATGCTACATTTTTAATTCCACTCACACCCGCTTTCATTCATTTGGTATAAACTTGACCATGAAACCCAAATCTACAAATATTTAGCTTTACAGGATATATAAACACTAAAATAAAAACAAACCAATCTAACGTCAACCTGCAACCATACATATTGGAAGAAAGGTGTAGTTTGAACAAACCAATTAATTCTAGTGATATCCCTTCATTATAGAGCCTCCACACCTAAATATAGTGTAGAATACTAATGTTATTAGGTTGTATGAATATTTTGAAGAAAGGTGTAGTTTGTGAGTAATGAACATACATGTCCACATATATATATATATATATATATATATATATATATATATATATATATATATATATATATATATATATATATAGGGGAAGGTTCATTTGAGAAGAAAATTTAATTGAGAATAAAAAGAAAAAAGAGTACAATTGTAAAATACTAAGTAGTTATTCTTTCATCTCATTTATTACAATCTTTAAGTAATTAATTACTCATAAAGACTATTATTATTCTCTACACTAATTTAATTGCCTACACACATAAAAAGTTATCCAACACATCTCGAAAATTATCCTACACATACTTAAATTTATCCTACACATAGTTAAATTTATCCTACACAACTCGTAATTTATCCTACACACCTACAAATTTGTCCTACATTCTAAATTAATTTATTTTTAAATTTTTGAAAAAAATATATATTTTGAAAGTAAGTTACAAATTTAATTTAGTTAGCTATTAAAAAGGAAGATTCGATATTAATGATATATGTAAGTTTACAAATATACCCTTACATTAAAATTAAATGCAAATATTAAATGAAGTAAAATGAAACATTCTTATTGGTTGAAACTTATTCTTTTTTCTTCTTACAAAAAATTTCTTCTCATTTGAACCTTCCACTATATATATATATATATATATATAGGGTAGGGATATGGTAAAAAGTGTTTAAAATATGAGAAGGGTAAGAAGTGTTCTAAACCATTGGATATTTGATCTAATGGTTGAGATCAATAGGGTATAAAAATGTAAATTGTGTTTTAATTATAAGGACCTTATGTAAAATTGAAGGGCAATAGTGTCTTTTCGGATGTTTCAAATATGGTAACCGTATCCTATACAACCAAAACCCCCATCATTCTCCTAAAAACTACCGATTTCCATTCAAAAGTTGATTATGCGATTTCCTTGACTATTGTAAGACACTATAAATTTTAATTAACAATAATCTGTTGATTTAAATCAGTTAATAATCATAAAACACTACGAACCAGAAAATTAAGATGTCTGTACAGAATATAACACTATTGATTTGGGATAAAACACTATGAAAGGAAATTAAGATATCTGTACATAATATAACACTATTGATTGGGGATAAAACACTATACATATAAATATAAAAAAAAATAACACTGTTAATGATAAAACACTAAAACAAAAACTTACCCTAAACAATTCAATGTATAAAACACTATTGATTGGGGATAAAACACGATGAAAGGAAATTAAGATGTCTGTACAAAATATAACACTATTGATAGGGGATAAAACACTATGAAAGGAAATTAAGATGTCTGTATAGTATATAACACTATTGATTGGGGATAAAACACTATACATAATATAACACTATTGATTGGGGATAAAACACTATAAAAAATAACACTGTTAATGTATAAAACACTATGAAAGGAAATTAAGATGTCTGTACATAATATAACACTATTGATCATCCATATGACACTATACATCTAAATATAAAAAAAATATAACTCTGTTCATGATAAAACACTAAAACAATTATAATTGATAAAGAATGATGCGTACATGAAATTCTTATTGGATATTGCAAAAAATTACAAAATTCAAAAGAATCCCTAAAATATCTCATCGCCAGTTTTTTTGGCAGTTATCTTGGAATCAATTAATTGATAAGAATGGAAAATTACTAATACACCCTTTTGAATTAATTAAGATAAAGGACACTTGCCATTCCCAAATTATTTCTCACACTTCTCACAAAAGTTGAACTTTGTACAGGATCTTTTATTCCTCTACCTACATATATATATATATATATATATATATATATATATATATATATATATATATATATATATATATATATATATATATATATACGTATAGTGTTCATTTAATATCTAATTATGTAAGTATTTATTTAAAGTGTAATTCTCAATCATCTTTGTAAATACAGCGTCGGTTAGTGTTACAGTATGAGGCTTTGAGTCAATGCTCGTGTGAAGAAGAAGGTGGTAGTTCTTCACAACCGGATGATGTTGCAATCTACGAAAATGTGTTGGGTTTGAGGCGTGTTTATACTCGAGGTATTGGGCCTAAACCTTGTTCAAGTACATCGCGGGTTGTCTCTGGTGAGGAGTCGCAAACTTCACAATTTTCAAAGGTAAACTATCCTATTTTAGTTTAGAAACTAGCCTATTTTTTATATGTTGGTTGCTTTATTTGGTAGTTTAATAAATTTCGTATACATATTGTTGTAAGCACTATTCCAGAGTTGGTTCCAAAACCCGGATATTAGAAATGAACTTCAATACTTTTTGAGTTCGAGTTACCTAACAAAGTTTTGAAGCGTAGATGTTGATGGTGAAGAAGCGGATGATGGCAGCGATGATGACACGGATATGATTTAAGATTATGACATTTTAGATGTTAAGTAGTTTTATGACGTATTAGTGACTTAAAACAATTTCGGATTGTGACGTTTATGTTGTTTACCCATATGAAGCTTATTCTTATGTAGTTTATATTTGGTTAGTTTTTGTGGCTCGTGAACTAGAAATGACCAGGTTTTAATATGAAAAAACTAGAAACCGAAAGGTTTTAATATGAAAAAAACTGGAAAAAACCTGAAAAATCCAAAAAAAAAGTTTTAGTGGCGACGCTCGTCGTCGCTATTGAGCAAAAGGCTTTAGCAACGAAATCAGCATTAGCGGAGACATTCTTTAGCGACGAAAAACAAGCAATAGCGACGAAGCAGCGACCGCTTTAGCGACAACATGTCGCCGCTATCGCCTATTTCTAGCTTTAGCGATGGTTTTTGTCGCCGCTAAAGCTGAAATTTCTTATAGTGGCACTTTGTTGGAGTTGAAGTGGCCACTTTAACTTGTGTTCTAAGTTCCTCTTGTTTTGAGCACAACAGCCTGATTCGTGTTAGATCATGCCTTGATTGTTTTGTCCGTCGTAACTGTAACTGCTGCAAACTTGACTTCACTCTATTAAAGTAAAATATATTTTCTTAATCCAACAACTCAAACTGATTTGGAAAATATAACTTTAAGATTTTTTTAACGAATCTCAAGGTTTCATTTGTTCATATCATTTCTTTCAGTTCTGTATTTCTGGAGTCCTAGCTTTCTAGTGTTTAGAAAATTGTAGAGACTTTAATAAAAAAATAATAATAAAAAACCTGGTTATTCTTTCCACAATTTTCATATCATTGTACACAACATTCACATGATTACAAATTATCTAAATGTGATATGTATTCTTGTGCTGAGATGTCAAAAAAAAAAAAAAGTGATTAGTGTTGGGGGTTATAACCAAAATCTATAGAGGTGACTCTAACTTTCGCCACCATGTGTATATTTTTTGGCTATATATGTGTAAGGATGATATTTAGGTGTTCAACCATAAGCTAAATGTTGTTGCAGTTTTTGTCTCCGATGCTGTCCGAATAGATTAGATTTATTTTATGCTGATTATGTAATAGTTAGTGAAACGGTCAAACGAACGTGTATAGATGTAGATTCATGATTCGGACCTTGAACCGTGATTAGTGAGTGATTAAGTTCAAGACGGGAGAGATTAGAGACTAATAAAAACTTCTTTATATTAATCCGGTAGTGTAACGTTAGAAAGCGGCCCGATTACAAGATAACCGAACAATACCAAAGGAGTATACATCCGGGGAGAGACCAAGTGGTGATCTCTCCCCCAATGTTCAAAACCTTCCTCCTAACTCTCCAATTGCAAATGAACCAAAGGGGTGGTATTTATAGCCACATCCACTTCACTTGCACACACACACACACGGTCAAACAAATAACCAACGAGCGGGTCAATACACGTTCGTTTGACCGTTTCACTAACTATTACATAATCAGCATAAAATAAAACTAAACTATTCGAACAACATCGGACACAAAAACTGCACCAATAAATTCCCCCTTGCTCGTTACTGTCGAATGCTGAAAATGTAACTGCAATCGATCTTTAGTCAAGTATTTGTTGATGTTATCTTCTTTATGTTAACAAATTCCCCCTTGACCAATGATCCAGGTAAGTAGTGTCTTCACTTGAATCTTCATAGCAATACCAAACCCTTGAAGCTTTTCCATATAATATTTCCCCCTCAAAGTAAGCGTATCAGTGTTGCGTGTTGTGCAATCTCCTCGCAAGGCTAGATTGACCGATCTTCCGCTAATTTTCCAATACTCCAACCGGCATCTGATAAGGGTTCCATTCTTAAAAAACAAACTGCATCAAGTTTTGATCTTGTCATACGAACTCCATTTCATTCAAGAATACTACATTGGTAGAGTTTTCTGGTGAACTGTCTTCTGTAAGCCCTTTTTGTGGAATCGACCAACTAATGCACTTTGATCATCATCATCAACACTCAGGAAGTCAGCTAGACCGAGTATATCACTTGCAAGCTCAACCAGCATGCTCAGTTGAACTACATCCAGATCTCATTGTGTCGCCTTTGTGAAGTTGACCACGTAATGCACTACGGATCTTCAGCATCAGTACTCAGGATGTCAGCTTGACCAAGTACATCGTTTGTGAACTCAACGAATTGAATTACACCCAGATCCCTGTAAAATCTCATAAAATAGATTAAAACGGGTTATGTAAATATATTAATCACAATCCGATTTAAACAACTACATACCCGACCAAGCGGTATTATTATAATTCCGTATCCCAAGCCCGTATAGGGAAAATAAGTTAAAAGTATTTACCTGAGCAAGTATATATCACAATCAGCGAGTGCAAGTAGCTTTTACCAGGCTCCTAATCTGGAACAAAGGTTTTTAATAACCTATTAGATTCCTAACGGGTCTTATTTAAGCCTAGACTTAGACCGGTTAGATTTATAGGAAGATATACGGTTCAAAACGCATGATTAAGCGAAGACCGGATTAGAATGTGGTTTAGACCCGACAAGTTTGTATACTTGTATAATATGGGTAAACTAATCACATTCTGGATTTTGAGATAAAAATGATAAGGTTTGACCCGTTTCGGCTAGTTTACGCAAACTAGTTACATAAACCGCACCGCACCGAACGCGAAAAGTGCGTAACTGTGACAACTGTGCTCTGTAATCGATGTACGATATAAAACAATGTTGATTATTAATAAAACAATTTGCTTTGGTGTTATTATATGTGCTTTGGTATTATTTTGTATGTATTTATGTTTGGTGATTTTACAATTCGATTCAATTCCAATTTCAAGCTCTAAATCGTTTTCCGAAAGGTTATACGCGCACTGATGCGTAAATATAACTAGTTTAATGCAACAAACACTCCGGAATAGTGAAATAGGATTAACATATCTTAAATAACCTCCACATAACTTAGAAATAAGTTCTGGATGGTTTGGTGTGTTAAAATCAACTTTGTTCGATCGTAGGGACTATTTGTGTCAAACTGCGAAACTATACCTATTTGTATAGTAACGAACACCCCGGAACTTGATCATAAGTTAAACATACCCTAAATAACCTTTACATAGCTTAGAAATAGGCTTTGAGGGGTTCGGTATGCTAAAATAAACTTTATGCTCATTCAGGGACTAAAAGCGTCAAAAAGTGCATAAGTTTGCATTTTTGCGCATATCTTACGTCCTGAATATATCCAGACATCCAAAAATTTATGTAATCATTAAAATATTTTATTTTAGTGATTGGCGTGATAAAATTCCATTCGTCGCGTAATTTGGATCGTTTTTGCGTTCATTACGATTTCCATCGTAATTAACCAAACAACGCAACCGTACGACCAAACGAACCGACATCAGAGATGTTTTTGAGCATATTTTAAGTTCCCTATACTTTAACTTTATTTTAGATCCTTGAAATGGGGTTAACGGGTCTTAAAAGTGCCAAAAAAATCAAGTTTTACAAGTGTAGGGACCATTTTTGAAATTTCTGGCAGATTCAATGAACCTAGTCCATTTTGAAGTGTTGATGGTTTTCACCCATGGTTTTGCAAAACCATGGGCTGGTATTCAATGAACATAGTCCACATTAGGGGATCCCATGGTTTTAGAAAACCATGGGCACGCATGTAAGGTCTAGATCAAAGCTCAGTTTTCGAGGAACGATCTTAACGGTGCTAGAAATCCTATATATACCCCATCCATTTCACTTCAAAACCCACAATTTGAAATCTGATTTATGCTCTCTAAGTGGAAGTATATGCTTCCTACCTGAGAGAAAAATCGGAATCAAATCTTGCGGGGACCTTCTGTAAGCGTTCTATCGTTCTTTTCATTCGTTTTAGCATTAAAGTCAAACTGCGTTTGACTTTCTGCATTGACCAGTTTATGGTCAATGTGAAGTTCGTTTGAACTTCATAACGTGAGCGTAATCACGATGGTTATAGTCCCTAGTGACTATACCTACTGATTACCACGTTATCTAGGCTCAGTGACGAGTCGTAGTTTTGGCCAAAATGCGTTTTCTCGCGTATTTTGTAACCAAACTACTCTAGGATGTCAAACCAGTTGTTTTGATATCAAAACCTGTTTTCTAACTTAAATAAACATGTTCTAGCATGTTTAGCTCGTCACTTTTTAGTTTGGTGCTTGTGTAGAGTCGTAAGTCAAGCGGAATAAACACCCGCTTAAACTTTCGAACATTACCCGTTTGGTCGATCGTTAGGATCCGACCAAACATGTTTAGTGACCATAGTTGCATAGGGAATAACCTTCCGAGGTTATACCTTATGGTCACCGAGTTTGAGGAGTTGTATGATAAGTAATTTATATGCCTTAGGTAAATTACCAAAATACCCTTTTCATGCAGAATTGGTAATTAAGCATATGTAACCTAAACTTTTGTCACGTAACAGATTATGTAACATATTTAAACATGTTTAGGCATATAACACTTGTCATAGGACTAGTTAGACGTCTCGAACGCGCATTGCGCGCACGACGCGTTAAAGTAGCGTAAGCTACCTTAATGGGTCACGATGGGTCGAAAGCACTAGGGTTAGGTTTCAATATAGAATGTAGGCTTTGTCAAACCATATCACATGAGTTCCAACACTCACTTGGTTTACAAGACCTCATTCTGTCCGATCTTCCGATTCAGGCGTCTATTGTTTGGCTAGTCGTTCGATTACTTGGTGCTACTTGATTTCTCTGATTTGCTTGAGTTTGTTGGAATTCTATTTGATCGAGGATACTTTGCACTACATGTGAGTACATAGTTCCCCTATTTTACTGTTTTTAAATGTTTTGGGGTGATTCAAATGTACGAAATGTTTTCAAGGTTTAAACGATGGTTTCAAAAACGATTAAAACGATTTTTACAAAACTAATAGCGATTTCAATAATGTGAACAAAACTTGATGGTTGTAGTTACATAACAAATGACATTCATTAATTTTGGCCCAACCGACCAGTATTAGGTTATGGTACCATAGGATCTGACAAATGCCGTTACTTTACTACACCCATGGTTATGTGTGGGGGTTGTGGGTAGCGACTGAATCTGATGTTTGTTAACTTACCCTTTGGTGGTTTGTTAATTCGAGAAGCGAGAAGCGAGGTGATCGAGTCACGAAGGTTTGAATGTTGTTAGCGAGACGACCATAAATAGTTTTTTCACAAATTAAAACGAGGATGATTTAAACGATTTTAAACGAGTTAACGATTTTGAAATGATTTCAACAAGTTAAACGATTTGGGTAAACGATTGGTTTTTGGTTAGTGTTTAGATAACGGGACGGGTGTAAGGTGATGAAAGCATGGTGGATACGCCGCTGGTACTCCCTATATATAAGTGTTTTCAACATATTACATACCGTGGCGTTATTTAGTTCACTTGGGTAAACGATTTTGAAACGATGTCACACAACGATGTTTTCTAAGAGATATAAACTATACGAGTTTTTAACAAGTTTTTACAAGATGTTTTACAAGTTGGTTTTCTAAAACAAATGTTTTTGGGTTAAGAAGCATGGCTACGAGGTTTTATAAACTATAATCAACTTGATTTGAGTTGGTTAACTATGTTGCAATACATTTTTTTTAAAACAAGGTTTGTATTTTGACTCTTGTAGTCTAATAAAGTACTGCAACATATAAACGAGCCACGATTTCGATACTCTTATAAAACCTATGTACTCGCCAGCATTTCCTTGCTGACTAAGTTTTTACATATGTTTCAGGTGTTGATGCTTGATCGATTTATAGGATGCATGCGTCACATAGGATCTGGACAAGGCCTTAGTGACATAATAACTATGATAGACGATATAAAACTTGTTTGTTCTATGTGTTAAGACAATGTAATGTTTAATTTTATCAATAAAACAAAACTATTTTGTATCCATGGTTGTGAAACAATAGCTTCTGTTGCAACACTCCCCGACGTTTCCGCCACGGTTTGTTGTCCTACGTGGTCGGGGTGTGACAGTAACGGGTAACCACATGAGTCATGAACAGGTTTCCTAAGTTAATATGCCTTAAATATGTTGTGATATCAGTATGATACCTTCCATTATGTCCAAAACGAACTTAAACTCAAATTATGCCCTGTAGGGGTATTTTGGTCATTTTAAAGCTTATAAAAGAGTTTAAATATTAATCTGATATAATCTGCAAAAAATACCTAATTTAATAGGTTACATCAGTAGGGTATTTCATATATGTGAAATTTATCATTTATAACCAAAATATGCACCGTAGGGGCATTTTGGTAAAGTCACATAAGCTTAAAAGGTCAAATCTGGAAATCTGAGTTTAAAACTTTTGCTTACTGGTAAAGTATAAAAATTTACTAAAAACATCAGTAGGTATTAAGTCTTATATGTTTAAAATAGTTTAAACTCATACTATGCGTTTAAAACGCGTAAAAAGGCGGTTTTAAGCGATTTCCGGGTTTTATAGGAAAAGCTGATATTTTTATCATTCCAGAAAGCTTAAAATACTTAATTTATCACATAAAATCAGTAGCAAAAAGTTTGGTATCAAAATGTTATGTAAAACTCATTTTATAGGCCAAAAGGGCAAAACCGACAATTACCGAATCAAAGCTAGAACCCTATGTTATGCTCAGCCTAAAAATAAATAAAAATCTTTAAAAATCCCAAAATATTATTTTACATCAGTAGGTAATATTTTGGTATCAAAAATTGGGTTTAGATAGGCCTTATGCTAATTACATCGTTTAATTAATAAAAAGCTTTCTATTTACGATATTGAGCATAACTCCTAATCTAGACCTCAAACTGATGTGAAAATTTAAGGACATGTTTATAATTCAGTAACAGAGGTTGTTGTCTTTTCACATTTTCCAAATTCTCGTCTTATGGTCAAAAGGGCATAATAGTCAACATTTAGGCATATAACGGAAACATGCATATGAATCGGATAACTAATGAACCAAGTTGTATAATCAGAGAGGTTTATGCTAACATGTAACCTGGTCCTAATAAAGCTCTAAGGCGTTTCTGAAATATGCTCTAATGGGTCAGAACTGAAAGTCAAAGGAAAAGTCCACTTATGCGACTTTCGGTCCCGAACCGAGCTTAAACTGAAAATTGTCGGGTTGAACATGCTTAGACATGTTCTAACATTAATTACCAAGTTATATGAATGATAGAACAGGTTGCATGGCTTCTACATTGTTAATTATGTGTTTATTTGAAAAATAGCTTTCCGTTGACTTTTTATTATTAGGTTTGACCCGACATTTGACCAAGTTAGGGTGATAATCAGTAGGTGCCCTCTTAGGGGTTTATTACCTACATAACTACCAACTTATAGCTACTTTTAATTTAACGAATGGCTGGACCATTAGTGATTAATCATGAAGTTAAACTTTAATTACGATAAGTTTGACTTATGGTCATTAAGCTAATTAAAACTAAAATTAGGAGGTTAAGGACACTTACAAAGGTCCTAAGCACGATTATGGATCCAAAGGAAACTTGTTGAAGACCAGAGAAGCTCCAGAGATCAGTTTGAAGTGAGTTTCAAATCAGTTTGAAGGAAAAGTTTCTTATGTAGGATTTAAAATTCTATAGGATCATTACAACAAAGCCTACTAGTGATCCCTGATGATTTCGAGGTGTCCCTATAGGTTAAAAACCAGTTGCAATGCCCCTAAATTCGAAAACCATCTTTATAAGTCAGTGCAACCTGCTGAACTCGCAGCTGTCCAAAAATTCTGCCCAGTTACAGGTCTTACGGACCGTAAGCCTTTGGATTTGTGGTCCGTATCCGCTTTTTAAATATACTCGCCCAGCTCCGCCACCTTACGGTCCGTAAGGTGGTATCCTTGCGGTCCGTAAGCATTGCCAGAAGACAAAAACTTGAGAATTTTTAGGCTTTGACCATGCAACCTTTTATAATTCGAATCTTCAGTCATTTATCAGCAGGAGGGGACCATGAATCAGATCTTGCATGTCCTTGAGAGTGTTGCCATGCACTTACACCATTTGGACTTTATTGAAGAAGGTTTTTGAAGGAAATATGTCGTAAGAACATAGGATCCATTGCTTATGCAATTTGAATTGTACATTATTAAGATAACCGGATTTGAATATATATCAGATGTTTATTAAATATTAAGGTTTGGGATTTATAATTAGGTCGATCAGAGGTATTAAATAACATGTCGACACTTTTAAATCCTACCATACATCTTTTAACTTGATCCAGGTTTATAACACGTTTACCTTACATGACACGTGTCTTTATTTTATTGGGTATGATTTTACGAGGTGTTACATCCTCACCCCCTTAAAAGAAATCTCGACCTCGAGATTTATTGAAACAAATGAGGGTTCTTTTCTTTCATTGTGGATTCTACCTCCCACGTATACTCGGGACCTCTTCGGGCATCCCATTTGACCTTCACTATCGGCACGTGCTTCCTTCGAAGCTTCTTAACCTGTCGATCCTCGATCGACAAAGGTTTCTCAACAAATTTCAAGCTCTCATCTTTGTGCACATCCATATGGGGTATGACTAGTGATTCATTAGCTAGACATTTCTTCAGATTGCAGATGTGGAATACATTATGAATACCACTGAGCTCTTCAGGCAAATTTAACTTGTAAGCCACTGTTCCAACGCATTCGATGATCTCGAATGGTCCTATGTATCTGGGGCTTAACTTTCCTTTCTTACCAAATCGCAACACTCCCTTCCAGGGTGATACTTTTAGCAACACCTTGTCACCTACCTCGAACTTTAGTGGTTTACGCCTTTTATCTGCGTAGCTTTTATGCCTATCCCTGCCAGCTTTGAGACGATCTCGTATCTGCACAATCTTGTCTGTCATCTCCAGGACTATATCAGGAGGTCCTGTTAGTTGGACATCTCCAACTTCTGCCCAACAAACGGGCGTTCTGAACTTCCTTCCATACAAGGCTTCAAATGGTGCAGCTTGAATACTGGAATGATAACTATTATTATATGAAAATTCGATCAATGGAAGATGATCATCCCAACTTACACCTAGATCAATAACACAAGCTCTTAACATATCTTCCAGTGTTTGAATTGTTTGCTCGCTTTGACCATCCGTTTGTGGATGATATGCAGTGCTAAAGTTTAGTCGAGTGCCTAAGGATTGCTGGAAGCTTTTCCAGAAATGCGATGTATACCTTGTATCCCTATCAGAGATGATAGACACTGGCACCCCATGGAGGGATACAATCTCATCCACGTATAGCTGAGCTAACTTATCTGAGTTGTGTGTTTCTTTAATAGGTAGGAAGTGGGCTGACTTAGTCAGTCTATCCACTATCACCCAAATAGTATCATTTCCTCGTTTAGTCTTCGGTAACTTGGTGATAAAATCCATAGTCACCATCTCCCACTTCTAGGTGGGAAGATCAGGCTGTTGTAGCAAACTTGACGGCTTCTGATGTTCAGCTTTAACTTGAGCATATGTCAAACATTTGGCTACATAAGTGGCTATAGACTTTTTTAAGCCTATCCACCAATAATTTGTCTTCAGATCCTTGTACATCTTGTCACTTCTAGGATGAACAGAATACTTGGAACTATGGGCTTCCTGAAGGATTACTTCCCTAAGCCCTCCATAGACTGGAACCATATCCATCCATTTATTCTCAGAATTCCGTCCTTGCCATAGGATAACTGCTCAGCAGTTACTCCTAACTTTTCATCAGAGTAAATTACAAGTTTTGTCCTTTATGTTTGTCCCAAATTTCAGGCGATGTCCTTTACATTTAAAATTGACGAGTTTTGTCCTTAACGTTTCAAAATCCTGCATGTTATGTCCTTTAGGCTAAACCCAGTTAGATTTTTTGGTTAAGTATGGTTGTGTGCCTTGCACATGAGGGTAGTCTTATCATTTCATTATCCAGGGGTTATTGTGCAAATAACATATGTCTAAGGATTGACGTGTACAAAAATTAAAAACACTAAAATAAAACAATTTGTCAACCCTCTTACCCTTCCCTCTGGAACATTGTCTTCCCCAATTCTCACCCAAATCAACCTAAACCCTAATTTCACAAACTTTTTTTTCTCAATTGAGTGTCCCCTTAAATTCCCCACAAAACTAAAAGAGAGTCTTAGAGATTTTGAGTTCATGTTTGAAGTGATTTGATCTACCATTACAATGAAGGAAATGAAGGTGATTTGGTCGAGAGTTTACAAGGTTACATCAAGAGATGGAGAGGCTCGATGATTTGACATAAAGGAGGGGTGCTAAATGTATTATATTTAGCTAGAGTCTACTTTGAGGAAAGACATTGAGATGGTATCTTTACAGGGTTACAACAAGAGATGAATGATAATATGTTTTTTGGTGTAGATATGGGATTCTTTTCTAATTAAGTCAGAAATTTACACTGAGTGATATTTTTGATGTAAGAACCTAGATTTAACAGAAATTTACTAACCTGAAGCTTAATTGGGTCGGTTATTAGGTCTTTTTTTACTAGCAAAACCCGAATAGCCAGACCGGAAAACCAAAACCCGAAAACCCCCAAAGATTTATTGTCTATTTTTATGTTTTTATTTGGAGTGCTTGGTAATTGGAACACTAAGTTTTATAACTTTTGAAGATTACCATATCATGTTATCAAATGATGTTTAAATTTTGATCATTTTTCTTAGTAGGACTATACATTACGATGATATTTTGTTAAAAACATATATTTTTTTCATTTTACATATAAAATCCGAAAATCGAATAACCCGACCCGAACTAACCCAAAGCCTAATAACCCGAACCCGACCTGTTACATAGTTGGAGGTGCATAGACTTGTTACAGCAAAGACAAGAGATTTCAGAATTCCACAAAAAAAAAAAAACAAGAAAGGTGGATTAGATGTTAATATCAACAATATAACCCATATGTGGAAACAAAGTAAATGGATGAAGAGAATTAGTTCTAACTGTTTCACATATGTTTTCCTCTATGCAGAAATTGTAGAAAGCAGCCAACGCCTCATCTTTCGTATCAAATCCACAATAAACAGACTTAGAAAATCCATACACATTTCTTTTGGACTCATCCCATGTTCGATAAATGCCAGGATTTCTTCCTTTGAAGACAACGTAAGTTTTCATGCTATCGGTAAAAACATGGATTAAAATTTCCACGCTACTTACTTTATATGATCCCGAATACATGAACTTCCACTTGCAAACTCATGAACTTCAAATCATCTCCAGACATCATCATGAGTGATTTGGGTTTAAATTGAAGAGGGGTTTAGGGAGAAATCATTGGTAGATCGTGGGGAATTTAAGGGGACACTCAATTGAGAAAAAAAAAGTTTGTGAAATTAGGGTTTAGGTTGATTTGGGTGAGAATTGGGGAAGACAATGTTCCAGAGAAAAGGGTAAGAGGGTTGACAATTTGTTTTGTTTTAATGTTTTTAATTTTGTACACATCAATCCTTACACATATGTTATTTGCACAATAACCCCTGAATAATGAAATGACAAGACTACCCTCATGTGCAAGGCACATGACTATACTTAACCAAAAAATCTAACTGGGTTTGGCCTAAAGGACAAAACATGCAGGATTTTGAAACGTTAAGGACAAAACTCGTCAATTTTAAACGTAAAGGACAGCGCCTGAAATTTGGGACAAACATAAAGGACAAAACTTTTAATTTACTCCTTTTCATCAGGATAGTTAGCTTCTAATACAGTTTCTATTTGAGCGGCTAACAACCTTTCATTCAAACTATTCTTTAATTCAATGCTCTTGGCATTGATTCTTTTGGGCTTGACCCTTTCCTTCATACTTAAGGCATCGACGACTACATTCGCCTTGCCTGGATGGTATCGTACTTCACAGTCATAATCATTTAAAGTTTCCATCCATCGACGCTGCCTCATGTTTAAGTCCTTTGGATTAAACAGACATTGAAGGCTCTTGTGATCAGAATAGATCACGCACTTGGTACCATATAGACAATTGTAGGATCGTGTTCTGACCCGATTGAGTAGTTCAGAGGCGTTTAACTACGTTTCAGGTGCGGAATAACAAGAAACAGAGGTAGAAACAGCTGAATCTTCACTAAAACTGCTAACTGTATTGATTAACAATCGATTACACGCAGTTCTTCACACCGGCAGCACTTCGGCATGGAATACAAGACAATCGATATGGTTTCGCTCATATGAACACCTATATATAGGCATGGTAGTTTCGCTCCAATGGACACATGTCCATATAAGCGATACCTATCATGTACATATAAGCGAAACTATCAGATTCAGACCATATGAGCGAAACCTCTACCTAAAATACATATACTCTCCTGTTTTCTCGTAAATCGTGCCCTAATCTACACAATACTATGTAAGACTCGATACAAGACGTAGTCGATAGATGTAGTGCACCAACAGACTCCCCCTCAGATGTTGACGAGTCGACTATCGAGTCACGACAATTCTGCGGCTTTACATCTTCATTCTTGATCAGTCTCTAGGCTTTTCTCTTTCTCTATCTTCATCAACAGACTCCCCTTCTCGATTTGTTGGCATTTCTTTGTTCTTTAGCAACATCAGATACAGGATCATTGTCTGCCTCTTCATGTTCCAGGATTGATACCTGGCTCAAGCTCAATCTGCAAAGACTTCAAATTCTCAGGATCAAAACTTGGCTTTCTTCAATCAGAGTCCTCAAGTATCGTAACCTGGCTCTTTATCTTTTGGTCCAAGATCGACACCTGACTACTCCTGCACATTCTAAGCCCAGAAATAAATTTCCTAAATTTAACAATTTGAATGCACCAACACTGACTCCATCTCAGAAACATATGCACCAATAACAACTTTCTCTCAAATCACAAACACATGATGAACCACTTGTTGATTTAAAAACATATTTTGACAATTAAGACACACTCCCCCTCACAACAATGTCATCATGTTTAGCACTCGGAATTTTGAAAATCATCTTTCCAATATCAGTTGTTGAAAATCTTTTTGACTTTTTCAAAATTTTATGCTAAAACACACACAAAATATTTTTGAATTTTTTGAAAGAAAGTAAATGACACCACTTGTAAAGACAAAGACTGACACCAATTGAAAAAAAAAAAACAAGATGCAGAAATGAAATATTTACAAGCAATATTTTTGTGAGTTTGCGTAAGAGGATCATATCAGTTTTTGAGACTTGTCACTAGCACCGTTAAGCTGCATTACATACTAAGTTCTAAACAATTCACCTAGATTGTCAGTATTTTTATCCACTTAAATTTTCACACTTCAACTGATCCGAGATACGAATTAATGTTTTAAGCACTTAAACTTATTCGCGTGTCCTACTACTTGAATATACTCCCGTATCCAGATCTCAATATTCAGTCTTACAGGTGAGTATACCACAGATGATATTTGTATAAGGGTTAGATGCGAGGGCCGTGAGAGCTCAGGTCGATGTCACACCCCGACCACGTTAAAACAACAAACCGTGGCGGAAACGTCGGGGAGTGTTGTAACAGAATCATTGTTTCAAAACACACGGAATATTGAAGTTTTGTTTTATTAAACATTAAACGTTTTACATCGTCTTGAAATCTAACAAACAAGTTAAACATAGTCTATCATTGTTATTAAGTCACTAAGGCCTCGTCCAGTCCTATATGAGTGTGCATTCTAGCAATCGACATCAATCAACAATACCTGAAACATATGTGAAAACAAAGTCAGCAAAGAAATACTGGCGAGTACATAGGTTTTATGAGAGTGTCGGATTCATGGCTAGTTTATATGTTGCAGTACCTTGTTAGACTACAAGAGTCAAAATACAAACCTTGTTTTGAAAAGTATAGTATTGCAACATAAATAACCAACTCAAATCAAATTGGTTATAGTTTGTTATAAAATCTCGTAGCCATGATTCTTAACCCAAAACATTTGTTTTAGTAAAATAATTTGGAAATATCTCGTAAAAGCTCGTTAATAAAACTCGTATGGTTTATATCATTTCAAAAACCTCGTTGTGTGACATCGTTTTAAAATCGTTTCCCCAGTGAACTAAATAATGACACAAAATGTAGTATGGTAAGAGCATTTATATATAAGATGTACCAGCGGCGTATCTACCATGCCTTTATCATGCTACACCAGTCCCATGATTTAATCACATCCCAAAACCAATCGTTTAACCAAATCGTTTATCTCGTTTAATTTGTTTCAAATCGTGTAACTCATCCCAAAATCGTTTAACTCGTTTTAATAGTGAAAAATACTTTTGGTCGCCTCGCTAATAACATTCAAACCTTCGTGACTCGCCTATCTCGCATTAACAAACCACCAAAGGGTAAGTTAACAATCTCGCATTAACTAACCACCAAAGGGTAAGTTAAAAATCATCAGGTTCGGTCGCTACCCACCTAACCCACACATAACCATGGGTGCAGTCTGATAACGAGATTTGTCAGATCCTATGGTACCATAACCTAATACTGGTCGGTTTGGCCGAAATTAATGATTGTTATTCGTTATGTAATTACAACCAACAAGTCTTGTTCACCTTATCAAAATCGTTATTAATTTAATATAAACCATTGTTTAAATATCGAAATCATTTAACACATATGGATCACCCCAAAACAATCGAAAACAGTAAAATAGGGGAACTATGTACTCACTTGAGATTGTAGGGTATCCTTGATTTTGTGAACTATCGATGCACGGGAAATCAAGGAATCAAGTGGTACCTAGTATCGGATTGCTAGATAAATAAATCGACACCTAAATCGGGAGATAGGATAGAATGAGGTTCTATAAATCAAATGAGTAATTGAACTCATATGGTATGATTTAATAGTCCCAACATTCTGATTGAAAGGCCTACCTAAGTGCTTTTGACCCGTTTCAACCCATTATGGTAACATAAGCCACTATAATGCGTCGTTAGCGTAAAACTATGTTCGGATGGTAATCTATGTGCTATGTCAAGTCTTACATGCCCAATTATCCCTAAACATGTTACTAAATCAGATTACTTGTCAAAAATATGTTCACATAGTCAAATTACGGATTCTAGCTTCGAAAGGGCATTTTGGTCATTTACTATGGGCATACAAGCTAACTAGCAAATGACTAACCGATCCTACGTGATCATAAGGTATAACCTCAGTGGTTATTCCCTATGTAATTATGATCACTAACTAAGCTTGGTCGGATCCAAAGATCGACCAAACGGGTCGGGTTCGGAAGTATAAGCGGTTGTTTAGACCGCTTATCTTACGATCCTAAACAAGCACAAACTAATAGTGTCGAGTTAGACATGTCAAAACATGTCTAACCTACTGATTTGGTATCAAAACAAAGTGTTTTGATACCCTAAAGTAGTTCCGTTGCAAAATGCGTGCTAAAACGCATTTTGACCGAAACTTTGACTCGACACTACAACTAGATAACGTGGTAATCAGCGGTTATAATCGCGAAGGATTATAACTATCGTGATTACAATCACGTGTCAAAGTTCAATTGAACTTTGACTTGACCAATTGATGGTCAAAACCGAAAGTCAAACTGTTGGCCAAACTGTTTGACTTTCTGCACTACATAAGGAAAAAGCAAGAAAAAGAATGAAAGAAGCTCACTTAAGGTCCTTGCTATCTTTTCTACAAGAAGACAAAGTCCCAAATGCTTGAGAGAGAGCTCCAAAGCAGATGTGAAGAGAGGAATGAGTGAATGAGCAAAGAAATGAGTTGAAAGGCCTTGCTATTTATAGTTGTGGTAATGCTCTAGGATCATTACAAGTGGTTTTCTTGGTCATTAAGCATTAAATCACAACCATACATGTGTTTAGGGACAGCTAGCATGCCTTGGAGAGGTGGTAACTTGGTTACCACACAAAGAAATTGCAAGTTTGGCTCCTGAAATTACAAACTGTTGCTGAAAACACACATTCTGCCCAGATGAGGCGCTCGCGTAGCGCGACAGCATAGGCAGGAGGGCTCGCGCTACGCTACGGTGTATCAGATTCAACAAAGTTTCAAAAATGGCAGAAATGGTCCCTGCACGCGTTTAAAGCCTTTTTCGATGCGTTTAAACCCCGTTAACCTCATTTCAAGGCTCTAAAATGAAGTTAAAGCATAGGGGACTCAAAACATGCTCAAAAACATCTCGGATGTCGGTTCGTTTGATCGTAAAATTGCGTTGTTCGGTTAATTATGACGGAAGTCGTAACGAACGCAAAAACCGATCCAAATTAAGCGACGAATGGAATTTTGCATGGCGATCACTAAAATAAAAATATTTTAGTGTGTACAAAAATTTTGGATGTCCAGATGTGTCCAGAACGTAAGATATGCGCGAAAATGCAAACTTACGTCGTTTTTAACACTTTTAGTCCCTGAAAGATCATAATAGCATGTTTTCGCACACCGAACCACTCAAAGCTTGTTTCTAAGCTATGATTAGGTTATATATGGTATGTTTAACTTATGATTAAGTTCTGGACTGTTCGACACCATACGAATCGGTATAGTTTCGCAGTTTGACACAAATAGTCCCTGCGATCGAATAAACTTGATTTCGGCATACCAAACCATCCAAAACTTATTTCTAAGTTATGTAAAGGTTATTTAAGGTATTTTAAGCCTATGTCACTATTCCGGAGTGTTTGTTGCATTAAACTGGTTATATTTACTTATTAGATCGCGTATAACCTTCCAGAAAGCGATCTAGAGCTTGAAATCGAACGAGAATTGATATGTGCAAACGATACACATATTTATAAAATTTTCCAAGTATGAAATACAATATTTCATTGTTTTGGTATTTGTTCGATGGTCTTGGAGGCACAGATGTCACAGTCTCCCCTACTTCAGGAAATTTCGTCCCGAAATTTAATCAGAGGAAACTTGTGAGAGCTCGAAACATGAAGTCGGAAAGATAAGACAATACTGGTTGGGTTCTTGAACGTCTAGTAACTTTAATAACATTATGCTTGCAATGTAAGAGGGACACTTATATACAAGTATATGAAGTGTCATTGGTGCGTCCACCGTACCTCATTACATCGTTCACATTTCGTCATTGTTGCCACTATCAGTTCTTACACATGATAAATCTTACTGTGGTTTCTGTGCACTGAATTTCATAATTATGTACGCGTCCATAATTACGTAATTCCTTGCATAGTCCACACAGTGTATTTGATAATGTGTAGGGAGGAACCAAATGAACGAACCTGTGATGAGCGTGACTAGACCATCATTGAGTCCTTTAGATCAATAAATGATCTTTTAAAACAGACTACCTAGAAGTCTTTCCAGCTATATCACATATCATTCTTGACCAGATGTTGAATCAATCTTTAACTAGACCACTCAAGGGGTCTTTTTCGAAATATGAAATGGCACTTATATAATCCAAGGGTCTTAACTACCACGTAGAAGCCCATTAAGGATTTAAGGTAGTACCTTTGAATATCCTACTATGAATCCCGCATATGAGGATATGGGAGATTCTATGAGGATTTCGAAAACAAAATCGGATCGCACAAAACACAAAGGAAAACACATAAACACATAATCACAAAATCGCATAATTGATTAATTCGACCTTTAATTTGTTATCTTTGGACCCGGGTATTTAAAGTACACTAGGAATCCAATCCGTGGATTTTATTTGGCACTTTAAATATTTCCAAGAGTCTAACTATGAAGATAGGAAGATCTTAATAGGAATTCGGTTTGTCCTTATTGAAATTTAATGTACGTATTAAGGCGTACAAAGAATCCAATCAAAGGTTTCGATTAGAGCGATAATCATCCACAAGGATCTAACTGCAAAGATAATAAGATCCTATATGGATTTCGGAATTCGAATAGCAGGGGATGCTTCGAAACCTTGCACTAGACGTGCTTAGGTCGACACACGAGGAAGAATCCTCATGAATTTGAGGTGCTAGCTATGCCAAGGCGGCATAGGAAGCAGAATTTTGAGGTTGAGTATAACATCGAAAAAGTAATACCCTTAGTTATCTAACCAAGGATTTAAAGTGATTACTCCAAATGTCACTTGTATTCGGTACTTCGTTTCTTGAAACGAGTACTTAGAATTTTTGAGGAAATCATGAGCGATCACATGAATGGAAGAACTACAAGAGTAGTTTGTAAAGAACATAGTTCTTTGGTGTAGGTATTATAGGGGTATGCCATACACAAATGTAACTACACTTGTATATCAGAATTGTGAACAACGGTTTATTTATAAACCAAACACGTTGTTTTAGAGTTCAACAAAAGAAACAAAAGCATAAGTTTCCAATTATTTCAAGCAGCAGCTTCTTCTAATCAGCCCAATGCTCATCCGTGGGTCAGATTTGCATTGACAAACTTTGGGTATTCGTCCCTGAAATGACTCGTCTCGTCATAGAAGTAGCAAGTTCCAGGAGGAGAACGAGCTTGTGCTGGATTTGCTTGAAGTTGAATAGGGTTCTGAATAGTTTGGTTTAATGTAGCAACTGAACGACAGTCTCTTGCCAAATGACCAACAAGTCCACACTTGAAGCATATTTGGCATTTGACACTAGCATGGTGATGGAGGTTACACTGATGGCACAAAGGGGCTGTTCCTTCGTATGGTGCTCGAGTAACAGTAGGACCTGCAACAGCTTTGTTTTGGATGACAAAACGGCAAATGTTAACCAAATGTCCCCATCGCCCACAGTGGGTACATTTGAAACAAGGTTCTTGATTCGGATGATGGCCATTGCATTGATTGCAGAAAGGAGCAGTTCCCAAGTACCGCTTCTTGGCTGGTGGTGTTGCCACCTGACCAGGTCCTGCTTGATTTGGTGCAACGGTTGGAGGATTCTTTAAGGTCTTACGCTTCTTTGACCTTTTTGAAGGCTTGGCTTTTGCTTCCTTTGATGCTTCTCGGGTGGTTTCATCCTGGAGACGGGACATGGCAATAGCTAATTCAGCAGTCTTCAAGATTACTTCGCCTATTCGTTGGGCAACTTTAGTAGCCTGTTCGGACATCTGAGCGTCGTTGCAATGAAGTGACATTTTGAAGGAAGGAAAGACAAAAGGGGGGGGAATGAATGAAAGGCTACCGGGTAATCAAAATAGAATGGCAATGCATAGAAATTGCGATCATTTGTTTGTTACCTAAGGCAAACAAATGAGACGGTGACTAATCAAAGTAAATGGGTCATATTAATGTATCACTGAAGACATGCTCGCCTATAAGTGAACACTCACCCAAGAGTTCCCAGGTAAGAGTGACTGGTCCGATAATGCGGATTTGTACGAACACTCTAGCCTTAGACAGAAAACTCAGGGTACAGGCATTCACTCTTCCAGTTTGCACGTGTTCACATTATTTAAACCCAAACTTTGACGAGATTTTGAAAACTCAAAAGGCATAAAGCCAAAGATGAATCAAACCGGAAGGGTTCAAAACCGTATAACAGAGGGTTCAAAACCTAGTAATCAATCATCCTAGAACAGATGATTAATTTTCGAAGCGGATTCAAAAGTTATGTTCTTATTGTGGTTGTCACTTAAGGATAAGTGACGGTATTGTTTTATGACTAAACGCAAGTAAACTCGCGTTAGGGTCCTAGGAAGGTTATAGACTAGGTCAAAGCATTACTAATAACCTAATTCCCTATAACCATGAGCTCTGATACCAACTTTTCTGTCACACCCCGACCACGTTAAAACAACAAACCGTGGCGGAAACGTCGGGGAGTGTTGTAACAGAATCATTGTTTCAAAACACACGGAATATTGAAGTTTTGTTTAATTAAACATTAAACGTTTTACATCGTCTTGAAATCTAACAAACAAGTTAAACATAGTCTATCATTGTTATTAAGTCACTAAGGCCTCGTCCAGTCCTATATGAGTGTGCATTCTAGCAATCGACATCAATCAACAATACCTGAAACATATGTGAAAACAAAGTCAGCAAAGAAATACTGGCGAGTACATAGGTTTTATGAGAGTGTCGGATTCATGGCTAGTTTATATGTTGCAGTACCTTGTTAGACTACAAGAGTCAAAATACAAACCTTGTTTTGAAAAGTATAGTATTGCAACATAAATAACCAACTCAAATCAAATTGGTTATAGTTTGTTATAAAATCTCGTAGCCATGATTCTTAACCCAAAACATTTGTTTTAGTAAAATAATTTGGAAATATCTCGTAAAAGCTCGTTAATAAAACTCGTATGGTTTATATCATTTCAAAAACCTCGTTGTGTGACATCGTTTTAAAATCGTTTCCCCAGTGAACTAAATAATGACACAAAATGTAGTATGATAAGAGCATTTATATATAAGATGTACCAGCGGCGTATCTACCATGCCTTTATCATGCTACACCTGTCCCATGATTTAATCACATCCCAAAACCAATCGTTTAACCAAATCGTTTATCTCGTTTAATTTGTTTCAAATCGTGTAACTCATCCCAAAATCGTTTAACTCGTTTTAATAGTGAAAAATACTTTTGGTCGCCTCGCTAATAACATTCAAACCTTCGTGACTCGCCTATCTCGCATTAACAAACCACCAAAGGGTAAGTTAACAATCTCGCATTAACTAACCACCAAAGGGTAAGTTAAAAATCATCAGGTTCGGTCGCTACCCACCTAACCCACACATAACCATGGGTGCAGTCTGATAACGAGATTTGTCAGATCCTATGGTACCATAACCTAATACTGGTCGGTTTGGCCGAAATTAATGAATGTTATTCGTTATGTAATTACAACCAACAAGTCTTGTTCACCTTATCAAAATCGTTATTAATTTAATATAAACCATTGTTTAAATATCGAAATCATTTAACACATATGGATCACCCCAAAACAATCGAAAACAGTAAAATAGGGGAACTATGTACTCACTTGAGATTGTAGGGTATCCTTGATTTTGTGAACTATCGATGCACGGGAAATCAAGGAATCAAGTGGTACCTAGTATCGGATTGCTAGATAAATAAATCGACACCTAAATCGGGAGATAGGATAGAATGAGGTTCTATAA
This sequence comes from Helianthus annuus, assembly GCF_002127325.2. Classification (NCBI taxonomy): domain Eukaryota; kingdom Viridiplantae; phylum Streptophyta; class Magnoliopsida; order Asterales; family Asteraceae; genus Helianthus; species Helianthus annuus. Next base: position 150,307,026 of record NC_035437.2, on the reverse strand, counting down.
ATCAAATGAGTAATTGAACTCATATGGTATGATTTAATAGTCCCAACATTCTGATTGAAAGGCCTACCTAAGTGCTTTTGACCCGTTTCAACCCATTATGGTAACATAAGCCACTATAATGCGTCGTTAGCGTAAAACTATGTTCGGATGGTAATCTATGTGCTATGTCAAGTCTTACATGCCCAATTATCCCTAAACATGTTACTAAATCAGATTACTTGTCAAAAATATGTTCACATAGTCAAATTACGGATTCTAGCTTCGAAAGGGCATTTTGGTCATTTACTATGGGCATACAAGCTAACTAGCAAATGACTAACCGATCCTACGTGATCATAAGGTATAACCTCAGTGGTTATTCCCTATGTAATTATGATCACTAACTAAGCTTGGTCGGATCCAAAGATCGACCAAACGGGTCGGGTTCGGAAGTATAAGCGGTTGTTTAGACCGCTTATCTTACGATCCTAAACAAGCACAAACTAATAGTGTCGAGTTAGACATGTCAAAACATGTCTAACCTACTGATTTGGTATCAAAACAAAGTGTTTTGATACCCTAAAGTAGTTCCGTTGCAAAATGCGTGCTAAAACGCATTTTGACCGAAACTTTGACTCGACACTACAACTAGATAACGTGGTAATCAGCGGTTATAATCGCGAAGGATTATAACTATCGTGATTACAATCACGTGTCAAAGTTCAATTGAACTTTGACTTGACCAATTGATGGTCAAAACCGAAAGTCAAACTGTTGGCCAAACTGTTTGACTTTCTGCACTACATAAGGAAAAAGCAAGAAAAAGAATGAAAGAAGCTCACTTAAGGTCCTTGCTATCTTTTCTACAAGAAGACAAAGTCCCAAATGCTTGAGAGAGAGCTCCAAAGCAGATGTGAAGAGAGGAATGAGTGAATGAGCAAAGAAATGAGTTGAAAGGCCTTGCTATTTATAGTTGTGGTAATGCTCTAGGATCATTACAAGTGGTTTTCTTGGTCATTAAGCATTAAATCACAACCATACATGTGTTTAGGGACAGCTAGCATGCCTTGGAGAGGTGGTAACTTGGTTACCACACAAAGAAATTGCAAGTTTGGCCCCTGAAATTACAAACTGTTGCTGAAAACACACATTCTGCCCAGATGAGGCGCTCGCGTAGCGCGACAGCATAGGCAGGAGGGCTCGCGCTACGCTACGGTGTATCAGATTCAACAAAGTTTCAAAAATGGCAGAAATGGTCCCTGCACGCGTTTAAAGCCTTTTTCGATGCGTTTAAACCCCGTTAACCTCATTTCAAGGCTCTAAAATGAAGTTAAAGCATAGGGGACTCAAAACATGCTCAAAAACATCTCGGATGTCGGTTCGTTTGATCGTAAAATTGCGTTGTTCGGTTAATTACGACGGAAGTCGTAACAAACGCAAAAACCGATCCAAATTAAGCGACGAATGGAATTTTGCATGGCGATCACTAAAATAAAAATATTTTAGTGTGTACAAAAATTTTGGATGTCCAGATGTGTCCAGAACGTAAGATATGCGCGAAAATGCAAACTTACGTCGTTTTTAACACTTTTAGTCCCTGAAAGATCATAATAGCATGTTTTCGCACACCGAACCACTCAAAGCTTGTTTCTAAGCTATGACTAGGTTATATATGGTATGTTTAACTTATGATCAAGTTCTGGACTGTTCGACACCATATGAATCGGTATAGCTTCGCAGTTTGACACAAATAGTCCCTGCGATCGAATAAACTTGATTTCGGCATACCAAACCATCCAAAACTTATTTCTAAGTTATGTAAAGGTTATTTAAGGTATGTTAAGCCTATGTCACTATTCCGGAGTGTTTGTTGCATTAAACTGGTTATATTTACGCATTAGATCGCGTATAACCTTCCAGAAAGCGATCTAGAGCTTGAAATCGAACGAGAATTGATATGTGCAAACGATACACATATTTATAAAATTTTCCAAGTATGAAATACAATATTTCATTGTTTTGGTATTTGTTCGATGGTCTTGGAGGCACAGATGTCACAGTCTCCCCTACTTCAGGAAATTTCGTCCCGAAATTTAATCAGAGGAAACTTGTGAGAGCTCGAAACATGAAGTCGGAAAGATAAGACAATACTGGTTGGGTTCTTGAACGTCTAGTAACTTTAATAACATTATGCTTGCAATGTAAGAGGGACACTTATATACAAGTATATGAAGTGTCATTGGTGCGTCCACCGTACCTCATTACATCGTTCACATTTCGTCATTGTTGCCACTATCAGTTCTTACACATGATAAATCTTACTGTGGTTTCTGTGCACTGAATTTCATAATTATGTACGCGTCCATAATTACGTAATTCCTTGCATAGTCCACACAGTGTATTTGATAATGTGTAGGGAGGAACCAAATGAACGAACCTGTGATGAGCGTGACTAGACCATCATTGAGTCCTTTAGATCAATAAATGATCTTTTAAAACAGACTACCTAGAAGTCTTTCCAGCTATATCACATATCATTCTTGACCAGATGTTGAATCAATCTTTAACTAGACCACTCAAGGGGTCTTTTTCGAAATATGAAATGGCACTTATATAATCCAAGGGTCTTAACTACCACGTAGAAGCCCATTAAGGATTTAAGGTAGTACCTTTGAATATCCTACTATGAATCCCTCATATGAGGATATGGGAGATTCTATGAGGATTTCGAAAACAAAATCGGATCGCACAAAACACAAAGGAAAACACATAATCACAAAATCGCATAATTGATTAATTCGACCTTTAATTTGTTATCTTTGGACCCGGGTATTTAAAGTACACTAGGAATCCAATCCGTGGATTTTATTTGGCACTTTAAATATTTCCAAGAGTCTAACTATGAAGATAGGAAGATCTTAATAGGAATTCGGTTTGTCCTTATTGAATTTTAATGTACGTATTAAGGCGTACAAAGAATCCAATCAAAGGTTTCGATTAGAGCGATAATCATCCACAAGGATCTAACTGCAAAGATAATAAGATCCTATATGGATTTCGGAATTCGAATAGCAGGGGATGCTTCGAAACCTTGCACTAGACGTGCTTAGGTCGACACACGAGGAAGAATCCTCATGAATTTGAGGTGCTAGCTATGCCAAGGCGGCATAGGAAGCAGAATTTTGAGGTTGAGTATAACATCGAAAAAGTAATACCCTTAGTTATCTAACCAAGGATTTAAAGTGATTACTCCAAATGTCACTTGTATTCGGTACTTCGTTTCTTGAAACGAGTACTTAGAATTTTTGAGGAAATCATGAGCGATCACATGAATGGAAGAACTACAAGAGTAGTTTGTAAAGAACATAGTTCTTTGGTGTAGGTATTATAGGGGTATGCCATACACAAATGTAACTACACTTGTATATCAGAATTGTGAACAACGGTTTATTTATAAACCAAACACGTTGTTTTAGAGTTCAATAAAAGAAACAAAAGCATAAGTTTCCAATTATTTCAAGCAGCAGCTTCTTCTAATAAGCCCAATGCTCATCCGTGGGTCAGATTTGCATTGACAAACTTTGGGTATTCGTCCCTGAAATGACTCGTCTCGTCATAGAAGTAGCAAGTTCCAGGAGGAGAACGAGCTTGTGCTGGATTTGCTTGAAGTTGAATAGGGTTCTGAATAGTTTGGTTTAATGTAGCAACTGAACGACAGTCTCTTGCCAAATGACCAACAAGTCCACACTTGAAGCATATTTGGCATTTGACACTAGCATGGTGATGGAGGTTACACTGATGGCACAAAGGGGCTGTTCCTTCGTATGGTGCTCGAGTAACAGTAGGACCTGCAACAGCTTTGTTTTGGATGACAAAACGGCAAATGTTAACCAAATGTCCCCATCGCCCACAGTGGGTACATTTGAAACAAGGTTCTTGATTCGGATGATGGCCATTGCATTGATTGCAGAAAGGAGCAGTTCCCAAGTACCGCTTCTTGGCTGGTGGTGTTGCCACCTGACCAGGTCCTGCTTGATTTGGTGCAACGGTTGGAGGATTCTTTAAGGTCTTACGCTTCTTTGACCTTTTTGAAGGCTTGGCTTTTGCTTCCTTTGATGCTTCTCGGGTGGTTTCATCCTGGAGACGGGACATGGCAATAGCTAATTCAGCAGTCTTCAAGATTACTTCGCCTATTCGTTGGGCAACTTTAGTAGCCTGTTCGGACATCTGAGCGTCGTTGCAATGAAGTGACATTTTGAAGGAAGGAAAGACAAAAGGGGGGGGGAATGAATGAAAGGCTACCGGGTAATCAAAATAGAATGGCAATGCATAGAAATTGCGATCATTTGTTTGTTACCTAAGGCAAACAAATGAGACGGTGACTAATCAAAGTAAATGGGTCATATTAATGTATCACTGAAGACATGCTCGCCTATAAGTGAACACTCACCCCAAGAGTTCCCAGGTAAGAGTGAATGGTCCGATAATGCGGATTTGTACGAACACTCTAGCCTTAGACAGAAAACTCAGGGTACAGGCATTCACTCTTCCAGTTTGCACGTGTTCACATTATTTAAACCCAAACTTTGACGAGATTTTGAAAACTCAAAAGGCATAAAGCCAAAGATGAATCAAACCGGAAGGGTTCAAAACCGTATAACAGAGGGTTCAAAACCTAGTAATCAATCATCCTAGAACAGATGATTAATTTTCGAAGCGGATTCAAAAGTTATGTTCTTATTGTGGTTGTCACTTAAGGATAAGTGACGGTATTGTTTTATGACCAAACGCAAGTAAACTCGCGTTAGGGTCCTAGGAAGGTTATAGACTAGGTCAAAGCATTACTAATAACCTAATTCCCTATAACCATGAGCTCTGATACCAACTTTTCTGTCACACCCCGACCACGTTAAAACAACAAACCGTGGCGGAAACGTCGGGGAGTGTTGTAACAGAATCATTGTTTCAAAACACACGGAATATTGAAGTTTTGTTTTATTAAACATTAAACGTTTTACATCGTCTTGAAATCTAACAAACAAGTTAAACATAGTCTATCATTGTTATTAAGTCACTAAGGCCTCGTCCAGTCCTATATGAGTGTGCATTCTAGCAATCGACATCAATCAACAATACCTGAAACATATGTGAAAACAAAGTCAGCAAAGAAATGCTGGCGAGTACATAGGTTTTATGAGAGTGTCGGATTCATGGCTAGTTTATATGTTGCAGTACCTTGTTAGACTACAAGAGTCAAAATACAAACCTTGTTTTGAAAAGTATAGTATTGCAACATAAATAACCAACTCAAATCAAATTGGTTATAGTTTGTTATAAAATCTCGTAGCCATGATTCTTAACCCAAAACATTTGTTTTAGTAAAATAATTTGGAAATATCTCGTAAAAGCTCGTTAATAAAACTCGTATGGTTTATATCATTTCAAAAACCTCGTTGTGTGACATCGTTTTAAAATCGTTTCCCCAGTGAACTAAATAATGACACAAAATGTAGTATGATAAGAGCATTTATATATAAGATGTACCAGCGGCGTATCTACCATGCCTTTATCATGCTACACCTGTCCCATGATTTAATCACATCCCAAAACCATTCGTTTAACCAAATCGTTTATCTCGTTTAATTTGTTTCAAATCGTGTAACTCATCCCAAAATCGTTTAACTCGTTTTAATAGTGAAAAATACTTTTGGTCGCCTCGCTAATAACATTCAAACCTTCGTGACTCGCCTATCTCGCATTAACAAACCACCAAAGGGTAAGTTAACAATCTCGCATTAACTAACCACCAAAGGGTAAGTTAAAAATCATCAGGTTCGGTCGCTACCCACCTAACCCACACATAACCATGGGTGCAGTCTGATAACGGGATTTGTCAGATCCTATGGTACCATAACCTAATACTGGTCGGTTTGGCCGAAATTAATGAATGTTATTCGTTATGTAATTACAACCAACAAGTCTTGTTCACCTTATCAAAATCGTTATTAATTTAATATAAACCATTGTTTAAATATCGAAATCATTTAACACATATGGATCACCCCAAAACAATCGAAAACAGTAAAATAGGGGAACTATGTACTCACTTGAGATTGTAGGGTATCCTTGATTTTGTGAACTATCGATGCACGGGAAATCAAGGAATCAAGTGGTACCTAGTATCGGATTGCTAGATAAATAAATCGACACCTAAATCGGGAGATAGGATAGAATGAGGTTCTATAAATCAAATGAGTAATTGAACTCATATGGTATGATTTAATAGTCCCAACATTCTGATTGAAAGGCCTACCTAAGTGCTTTTGACCCGTTTCAACCCATTATGGTAACATAAGCCACTATAATGCGTCGTTAGCGTAAAACTATGTTCGGATGGTAATCTATGTGCTATGTCAAGTCTTACATGCCCAATTATCCCTAAACATGTTACTAAATCAGATTACTTGTCAAAAATATGTTCACATAGTCAAATTACGGATTCTAGCTTCGAAAGGGCATTTTGGTCATTTACTATGGGCATACAAGCTAACTAGCAAATGACTAACCGATCCTATGTGATCATAAGGTATAACCTCAGTGGTTATTCCCTATGTAATTATGATCACTAACTAAGCTTGGTCGGATCCAAAGATCGACCAAACGGGTCGGGTTCGGAAGTATAAGCGGTTGTTTAGACCGCTTATCTTACGATCCTAAACAAGCACAAACTAATAGTGTCGAGTTAGACATGTCAAAACATGTCTAACCTACTGATTTGGTATCAAAACAAAGTGTTTTGATACCCTAAAGTAGTTCCGTTGCAAAATGCGTGCTAAAACGCATTTTGACCGAAACTTTGACTCGACACTACAACTAGATAACGTGGTAATCAGCGGTTATAATCGCGAAGGATTATAACTATCGTGATTACAATCACGTGTCAAAGTTCAATTGAACTTTGACTTGACCAATTGATGGTCAAAACCGAAAGTCAAACTGTTGGCCAAACTGTTTGACTTTCTGCACTACATAAGGAAAAAGCAAGAAAAAGAATGAAAGAAGCTCACTTAAGGTCCTTGCTATCTTTTCTACAAGAAGACAAAGTCCCAAATGCTTGAGAGAGAGCTCCAAAGCAGATGTGAAGAGAGGAATGAGTGAATGAGCAAAGAAATGAGTTGAAAGGCCTTGCTATTTATAGTTGTGGTAATGCTCTAGGATCATTACAAGTGGTTTTCTTGGTCATTAAGCATTAAATCACAACCATACATGTGTTTAGGGACAGCTAGCATCCCTTGGAGAGGTGGTAACTTGGTTACCACACAAAGAAATTGCAAGTTTGGCCCCTGAAATTACAAACTGTTGCTGAAAACACACATTCTGCCCAGATGAGGCGCTCGCGTAGCGCGACAGCATAGGCAGGAGGGCTCGCGCTACGCTACGGTGTATCAGATTCAACAAAGTTTCAAAAATGGCAGAAATGGTCCCTGCACGCGTTTAAAGCCTTTTTCGATGCGTTTAAACCCCGTTAACCTCATTTCAAGGCTCTAAAATGAAGTTAAAGCATAGGGGACTCAAAACATGCTCAAAAACATCTCGGATGTCGGTTCGTTTGATCGTAAAATTGCGTTGTTCGGTTAATTACGACGGAAGTCGTAACGAACGCAAAAACCGATCCAAATTAAGCGACGAATGGAATTTTGCATGGCGATCACTAAAATAAAAATATTTTAGTGTGTACAAAAATTTTGGATGTCCAGATTTGTCCAGAACGTAAGATATGCGCGAAAATGCAAACTTACGTCGTTTTTAACACTTTTAGTCCCTGAAAGATCATAATAGCATGTTTTCGCACACCGAACCACTCAAAGCTTGTTTCTAAGCTATGATTAGGTTATATATGGTATGTTTAACTTATGATCAAGTTCTGGACTGTTCGACACCATACGAATCGGTATAGTTTCGCAGTTTGACACAAATAGTCCCTGCGATCGAATAAACTTGATTTCGGCATACCAAACCATCCAAAACTTATTTCTAAGTTATGTAAAGGTTATTTAAGGTATGTTAAGCCTATGTCACTATTCCGGAGTGTTTGTTGCATTAAACTGGTTATATTTACGCATTAGATCGCGTATAACCTTCCAGAAAGCGATCTAGAGCTTGAAATCGAACGAGAATTGATATGTGCAAACGATACACATATTTATAAAATTTTCCAAGTATGAAATACAATATTTCATTGTTTTGGTATTTGTTCGATGGTCTAGGAGGCACAGATGTCACAGTCGATACTTCCGTATACGCAAAGAGATGACGGCTTCGACTTTTGGTATGTCCCCTTTAGAGGATCTTTTGATTACAACAGCAGCGACTATCAATTTTATTGTTTCATCAGCTTGCTGAGGGCGATGTTATGTTTCAAGCATTTGCGGAAAGCATTATCCGGTGACTTGGTCAGTACTTCCATACAGCAGAAGTCCCGGGAAAATACCCCAGATATCACTGAGCATAAAGACCTAGTATCTCAGAATAAGGGACCTTTCAAACAAGATTTCAAGGGTTACCTATATATCCAAGAAATTGTTAACCCACAGAACAAGCAAGTTTGAATTTTTATGTTTATATCTCGTCACAATTTACTAAATGTGTAAAAACCTACTGGCATATCCTTAGTGAGATTGTTTATCACATTTTTAACTTTCCAATTCTTTAGCATGTTATGACAGTCCACTGATGTACTATCATTTCCTCTTTTCACAGCAAAACTCATTTTTGATAATTTTCAATGTTTTTGGCTTTTTCAAATTTTCTAATGTTTTTGGATTTTCTGAAGATTTTCTACTCCCCCTAAAATGCAAACACATTAAGGAAATTTGAAAACTTTCTAAGTTTTGGACCCACTTGAAATGTAAAACAAACTGTACAAAACTTGACAACCGACATCAAATCACATCAAATCGCCATTCACTAGGCATAAACAATCTGAACTCCCCCTATCACAAACCATTTACTCATTTAGATCTCAAAACACTTAAGTTTGTTTTAATCAAAATGATTTTTCCGGAAAATGAGTTTGTTTTTACCACTTGTTAGTTTACCACTTGTAAAGTATGGGGATATGGTTCATCATCTTGTCAGTTTTATCATATGTAGTAACAAGTACAACTTAATGTCCCTGATTTACCATTTTCAGTTCAGAAACCTCTGTACCACTTGTAAAAAGAATAACCACTTGTAAGACACAATCAATACCACTTGTAGGTATGACTAACCAATACCACTTGTAGGAATGAATCATCTACATTAACCTCTTTATCACTTGTAAGATTAGTCACAAAGATGTCGATTCCTGCTTCTCAATTACCAACCTGGAAGCTCCGGCGTAGTCCTTTCTCCTGTAATCATTTAAACAATCTTAACAACTTTCATACAAACTCATAAAACATGAATGATGCCGATTCCTGATCCACGATATAAACTTGGGATCTCCGGCAAAGTCCTAAGACTTTTTAAGGAAAACAAACTTCCATCCAAGTCTTCTCAGACTTGATGGCTTTCAATTCTTGCACAGTGGGGTTATATGTTGCCTTTTTAGTAACATAAAAATCTTTAACCCCCTTTGCTTTCCCATTTAGCATTTTTCCAAAAATCTTTTTAACACTTCCATTAAATGTTTTCTCGACATCAAATTCATTTTTCTCTTTGTAAAACTGATTCGAGAATTCAATTTTACCAACTTTCTTTTTAACTTCTTCAAACTTCAGTGATGGAAAATCAACATCATTCACTGAAATTTTTACCTCACCTTGTGGCTCCTCTGGCTTTGTGGAACCAGACTTATCGCCGACATTCACATCAATTTTCTTAACAATCCACACTTGGTTGTCTTTTTTTTTTCTTTTTATAAAAATTCTTCTTCGAACACTCACCAACCTCATAAGTTGAGTTTTCAAAAACTTTAAGTTTTTCGGTTGGTGGTTCAACATCAACAACCTTTTCTTTCAATTTCCTAGAAACTCCCTGTTTTGATTTGGCATTTTTTGAACAATTCCATGCAATGTGACCAGCTTCATTGCATCTGTAACAGGTACAAGTTTCCTTTGAATGACACACTTCAGTCCCATTCTTCTTCTTTTCAGCAAGAAACTCTTGATTTGACTGTCTCCAGAATGGTTTCTTCTGTTCATCTTCTGAACTTCCACCTGACACAAATTTTGTTTTTGTTTTAGAATTTTTCTCATTTTTATGATTTTCTGGTGGAATAAATCCAAGACCTTTCTTTTTGTAGCTACGATTTTGGTTAGGTTTCTTTTGAAAACCAGAACCAGAATTGTAACCCTTTTTCTTGTTTAGACGTTGTTGAACTCTTGAAGTGTATTTTTTAGGTTTTTCAGTAATATTTAAATCTTTTATTTCAGAAATATTAATTTCTGTCATTTTGAAAACCTTTTTGATCATATCAAAACGAACACTTCTTATTGGAAATTCTTTGTCAGAGTATAATTTGTCAGAATCATTTAAAGCGTATACTACTTCAAATGTTTCATCATCCAAATTTGCTTTCGATAATAAAAACTCTTTAGTATAAGACCGTTTGACCGACGATTTTTAACTGTTGGCTGACGAATTTGACCCTCCAGACTGTCACACCCCGATTTCCACGTGTCTCACCGGTGGGCCCGGTGGGGGATTACCGTGACGTAGTTGGCAACAATATAGTCAAACCACACAATATATATGAATGCACAGCGGAAGCATAAAGATAAATATATTTCAACATTAAGTGTAATATCAATGTATCACCATTGTTGAAATAATAATCCACAGGGGATCAATAATAATAATATCAAAGTATTGTTCAACAGACTTCAGGCATCTTAAGCTTACGAGACTTCTAATGATGCTAAGGAGAAATCCCAGCCAATTACGCATAGTACCTGCATTTAGTCTTTTTGGGGAAAATACGTCAGTTCACACTGGTAAATACATTCAACTGACACTTTTGTAAAATGTTTAATAAAATTGGTTTAAATGCTCAAGGCACAAACTCTTTATAACTTGGGATAATTTATAATCAAATCTTGTAAAGAATTACATGTTACTATGCGTTCAGTCGCCCGGGTCGTACCGTGTTAAAGTTTAATAGACACACCACATAGCATAAAACCGTGGCGGGTAACCAACGGCTACACTTTTATAGTTATGGACATAATGCCGAGTATACGCCTACACCGGGATGTCAAGGTCGTGGCCATTCGTAAATGCTGCCAAGGATATCCGGGACATGGTCATTAAGCCCCCAAAGGCGTAAAGCCAACAAAACAAGTTTTTAAACGGGTCACATTGATAATACCCAACTACTAATGAGTTGGGGTCAATTGCCCGACCAAGCGGTATTTTAAATACCGTAACCCAAGCCCGTATAACGGAAAATAAGTTAAAAGTATTTACCTTTGCAAGTATAATTCCTTAAATTGAAATAAATTGCAGATAGCTTTTACTGGTCCCCTAATCTGGAACGAAGGTTTAATTTAACCTATTAGAATCCTAACGGGTCTTTATTTTAGCCGTAGCCTAGACCGGTCAGTTTCAAAGTATAGTTACGGTTTAATCGCGTGAAAGGCGAAAACCGTTAATGGAGTGTGATTTTGACCCAACAAGTTTGAAGACTTGTTTTATATGGGTATAATAGTCATACTCTGTATTTTGGGGTCAAAACAATATGGTTTGACCCGTTTCGGCTAATTTATGTAAACTAGTTACATAAGCCGAACCGTGCGCGCTAAAGGCGTAACGGGTAACCGTAGGAGTCCTACACTGGTTTCCTAAGTCAATATGCTTTAAAGAGGTTGTGGTATCAGTAGGATACCTTCTATAATGCCCGTAATGAGTTTAAGTTCATAATATGCCCCGTAGGGGTATTTCGGTCTTTTTAAAGATTATAAAAGAGGTTCATGATTTCTAAAGGAAATCTGAGTTTCCCGAACAATTTATAAAGTCTAAAATACTTTATTTATTAATTAAAATCAGTAGCCACTAGAATCGGGTCAAAAGACCTTGTAGAACTCAAGTTATGGCCGAAAAGGGTATATTCGGTATTGACCGAACCGTTGCCATAACCGCAGGTTATGAGCAGGTTAAAAATAATTAAAAATCTTTTTAAAAAATCCCAAAATATTATTTTACAACAGTGAGTAACAGGTTTAGTGTCGAAATTCGGGTTTAGATAGGCGTTATGCTAATTGCGCTATTTAATTACTAAAGTTTCGCAATTTGCGCTATTTAGCATAACTCATATTCTGGACCTCAGATTGACGTGAAATTTTAGGGACATGCTTAGAAATCAGTAACCAAGGTTATGATCCCTTCATATGTCCGAAGTTCTCGTTTTAAATTAAAAAGGGCGTTACGGTCAACTTTTAAGCATTTAACGGAAATGTCTAAAAGACTCGGACAAACAACGAACTGGCCACAGAGGGTTATACCATCATGTAACCTGGTCCTAAGAGAGTCCTAAGGCATATCTAAATCAAACTTTAACGGGTCAGAACTGAAGTCAAAGCAAAAGTCAAAGCTTTTGCGACTTTCAGCTCCGAACCGGGTCAAAATAGTAAATGGTCGGATCAAACAAGCTTAGACTAGTTTACACACTTATTATCATGTTTTATGAGTGTTCAAACAGGTTACATATCATCTATATTACAGATTATGCAAGAAATCGCAAAATGACATTTCTGTTGACTTTTTCTAAGCATGTTTGACTCGACATTCGGACTAGTTAGAGTGGGAATCAGAGTGTGCCCTTTTAGGGGTTTAAAGCCCACATGATTACCAACATATAACTATCTTTGATTCGACAAATCACTGGACCATTCGTGATTTATCGCAAAGTCAATCGTTAGTTACGACAGATTGACTTTTAGGCTAAAACTATGGAAAAACGAAACCACAAAGGGTTAGGCAACTTACAGAAGCTTGGTGCACGACTGAGAATGATAGAGGAATGCTTGAGAGCTCCAAGAATGATCAGAAGGCAGGTTTTGAGGTGTGATTCAATTGTGCACAATGCATTGGCTTTTATAGTGAGATATTGAGCTTAGGATCATCACAACTCACCCTACATTGAGTCATGGATGATCAGCAGGTGGCCCTTGGTGCTAGGGGGCAAGTAGAGGGCGCCCATGCTTCAATTAATGCTCACAAGTTCGTTCACAAGCTAAATCATTGAATCTGTCCAAAGTTTCTGCATCTGGGACTCGTACGCGGCCCGCATTAGGATCATGCAACATGGACGCGAGTCGCCTGGATCTTCATGTCAGGAAACGTATCTACAGGTGGCTCGCGGCCCGCATTGACTTGCTTGTTTCACTCAGGCGGGCCGCCTGAGGGTTGATTTCAAAGATTTTCAAATCTTTTGTAATCATTAACCTGACCTTTCGGGTTCGAAGGGGTAACTTTGCGATTTAGCCCTCGATTATTTACCGTTAAGGGCCTCGTGCCTTTTACCCGCACTGTTAAGTCCCCGGTTAGTTTAATTACTATCCGAAAAGCCTTAACTTTCATTGTTGACGCTTTTAACCCCTCGCATACGAATTTGATCATAACTTTCTCGTTTTAAAACGGAACTTCACGAAATTTATATAGTACATTCTAGTGAGCGTATTTTACTGTTACAAAGCCTCGGGTTCGTCAAAGGGTCACTCAGAGGTATTAATTAAACATGTTGACACAAGTAACCCCTGTAGCTTGTAATTCCTCACTTTCTCCCGCGTTTCGCTCCGTACGATCCATGATTTATTCGTTTGAAGGTACGAGCATCATTTAGGGTTACTATACAGTATATTTACCCTTCGTTGACATTTATAACCCTCGAATTTACATACTTTCAAGGTTTGTCAACTTTAGTCCTTTATTTAATATCTAATGCCACGTGTAAACTAATGACACGTGTTAACACATTATTGGACACAAAATTTCGAGGTGTTACATCCTCACCCCCTTAAAATAAATCTCAACCCGAGATTTACTCAAACAAATAAGGGTATTTTTCTTTCATTGTGGATTCAACCTCCCACGTGAATTCGGGACCTCTACAGGCATCCCACTTGACCTTTACTATAGGTACATGCTTCCTTCGAAGCTTCTTTACCTGTCGATCTTCAATCGACAAAGGCTTCTCCACACATTTCAAGCTCTCATCTATATGCACATCTGTGTGTGGGATCACTAATGATTCATCAGCGAAGCACTTCTTTAGATTGCAGATGTGGAACACATTGTGAATTCCATTGAGCTCCTCCGGTAAGTTTAGCTTATAGGCAACGGACCCGACACGTTCGATAACCTCGAAAGGTCCTATGTATCTCGGGCTTAGTTTGCCTTTCTTACCGAAACGCATCACCCCTTTCCAGGGTGATACTTTAAGTAACACTTTTTCACCTACTTCGAAGTGAAAATCTTTACGCTTTGGATCCGCGTAACTCTTCTGCCTACCTCGGGCAGCTTTGAGACGGTCTCGAATCTGGACAATCTTGTCCGTCGTCTCGAAGACTATCTCTGGTCCTGATAATTGGACATCTCCAACTTCCGCCCAACAAACAGGCGATCTACACTTTCTACCGTATAATGCCTCGAAAGGCGCAGCCTTAATGCTGGTATGGTAGCTATTGTTGTAGGAGAATTCGATTAATGGTAGGTTCTTATCCCAACTACCACCCAAATCGATAGCACATGCACGTAGCATGTCTTCTAACGTCTGAATAGTACGCTCACTCTGACCGTCTGTCTGAGGATGGTAAGCCGTACTAAAATTCAAACGTGTGCCCAAAGATTGTTGGAAACTCTTCCAGAAATGCGACGTGTATCTAGTATCCCGGTCAGAGATAATAGACACAGGTATGCCATGTAAGGCTACAATCTTATCAACGTATAACTGGGCCAACATGTCGGAGCTATAAGTCTCCTTGATGGGTAAGAAATGCGCTGACTTAGTCAGCCTATCAACGATAACCATATTGTGTCATTTCCTTTCCTCGTCTTGGGTAACTTGCTAATAAAATCCATAGTTACACATTCCCACTTCCATTCAGGAAGTTCAGGCTGTTGTAGCAAGCCAGATGGCTTTTGATGCTCAGCCTTGACTTGCGCACAAGTTAAGCATTTGGCTACATAAGCGGCTACAGACTTTTTCATGCCCATCCACCAATAATTTGCCTTTAGATCCTGATACATCTTATCAGCTCCTGGGTGAACATAATATTTGGAACTATGGGCTTCCTGGAGGATAACATCTCGTAGTCCTCCATAAATTGGAACCCATATTCGTCCATTCAATCGTAAAATTCCGTCCTTGCTAAGAGTTAACTGCTCCTCAGTTACTCCCAGCTTCTCTTTAGGATAGTTAGCCTCCAACACAGCTTCTCGCTGTGCAGCTAACAACCTTTCAAAATTATTCTTCACTTCAATGCTCTTGGCATTGATTCGGATGGGTTTCACCCATTCCTTTCTACTTAAGGCATCAGCGACTACATTCGCCTTGCCCGGATGATATCTGATTTCACAATCATAATCATTTAAAGTCTCCATCCAACGGCGTTGCCTCAAGTTTAGCTCCTTCTGATTAAACAGATGTTGAAGGCTCTTGTGATTAGAATAGATCACAAACTTGATACCATACAGATAATGCCTCCACAGTTTTAGTGCGAACACAACGGCACCCAGTTCCAAGTCATGGGTGGTGTAATTCTTCTCGTGCACCTTTAACTGTCTCGAAGCATAGGCAATAACCTTGCCTTTCTGCATGAGCACACACCCAATGCCAGTGTGTGATGCGTCGCAGTAAACTACGAACTCCTCGGTACCTTCAGGTAATGTCAGCACAGGAGCGTTGCTCAGCTTTTGCTTCAGAATATCAAAGGATTCTTGCTGCTTAGGGCCCCAAACAAATTTTATTTTCTTCTTAGTCAGGGAAGTTAAGGGTGCAGCAATCCTTGAAAAATTTTCAATGAATCGCCTGTAGTATCCTGCCAATCCCAGGAAACTACGAATCTCTGTAGGCGTCTTCGGCTCATGCCAGTTCATAACTGCTTCAACCTTAGCGGGATCCACTTGGATGCCCCGCTCGCTGGCGACATGTCCAAGGAATTGGACTGCTCGTAGCCAGAATTCGCACTTAGAGAATTTGGCATAGAGTTTCTCATGATGTAGCAGTTTGAGAATACAGCGAAGGTGTTTCTCATGGTCAGCTCGGTTCTTCGAGTATATAAGAATGTCGTCGGTGAAAACGATGACGAATTTGTCCAAGTACGGCTTGCAAACGCGATTCATGAGATCCATGAACGCAGCCGGTGCATTAGTGAGCCCAAAAGGCATCACTAGGAACTCGTAGTGACCGTAACGAGTCCTAAATGCGGTTTTATGTACGTCTTCATCTCTGACTTTCAGTTGATGGTAGCCTGACCTCAAGTCAATCTTCGAAAAATAACTTGCCCCTTGTAACTGATCGAACAAATCGTCGATCCTCGGCAAGGGATATCTATTCTTTATCGTGACCTTATTAAGCTCGCGATAATCGATGCACAGACGCATCGATCCGTCCTTCTTCTTAACAAACAGGACAGGTGCTCCCCAGGGAGACGAACTGGGTTTGATGAAACCTTTAGCTAGCAGTTCATCCAGCTGGGTCCTTAACTCCTTCATTTTGGTTGGTGCTAGCCTGTAAGGTGCTCTAGCAATAGGTGCTGCTCCAGGGATGATATCGATCCTGAATTCCACTTGCCTATCTGGTGGCAAACCAGGTAGATCTTCAGGGAAAACTTCTGGATATTCCAAAATGACGGGAATGTCTTCTATCTTCGGTTTAGGCTCTTCAATAATCACCTGTGCCATGTAGATGACACAACCTTTCTTTAGACATTTTGAAGCCTTGAGCATAGTCACTTGCTCAGGCAATCCGTACTGGGTATCTCCCCGAATGGTAAGCGATTCACCAGCCGGAGTCTTTATCACTACCTGTGTAGATCCCAAAACGTCTCCGGATCACAGTGGTTGGTTGTTTTAGCCCATAACACCTATTGATTAGGTGTTTGAGATATGAAAAGTCAAGAAGAATCAAAGATGAAGGTGAAGCTAATGGATTAATGAATACAACAAGTGTTGTATTGAATCCAAACAATAAGATATAACAATAAACAACCTTGGATATCAGATTTGAGCACAAGATCAACAAGAGAAAGTAACAACACTAATATTCATCAAAGAGCCAAAAGCTTGGCTAGGTTACAATGCTTGGGGTATTTATAGTAGACTCCTGACTTGCCAGCAAATTTATAAATTTGCTAGAATCTTAACTACACCAAGTCAGGATTACTAATTCTAGAGAGTTACAAAATAAGCCCCTATACATTCAAAATAGCTACAAACTAGTATTAAACTAATCCAGCACAAGTATCAACGATCTCATACGCTCTAACAATATCCCCCCTAGATCGTTGCATACTTGTCTTTTCATTCTTCGGTAGTTGTCGCTGGATTCTCAGTAGCTTGCTTCTCGGGCTCTGTTGGATTTTCTTCAATAACTATTGTTTCTGGTGGTGCCACGGTCTCGGTCGGTGCTTCCGGAGTTTCTTGAGTAACATTAGCTTCACACGTTGGTTGGTCCTCCTTAGTGGCCTCATATGTGGATGAGGCCAGAGGTGTTGGTGTTGTTTGTGAGGTTGTGGTGGGTGGATCAGCAGTAGAAGCAGAAGATCCGCCCTTCTTTCTTTCATGTTTCTTTTTCTTTCTCACTTCCTGTTTCTTTGCATCCTTTTCTTTTCTCTTATCCATTTTGTCAACCATATCCAGCATATCTCTTTTTAGCCTCCATGCTCGCTCCACCGCTCTCGAAAATAACGCCGCCTCCTCCAAATTAGCATTTCCTGCTCCCACGTTTATACGGTTGGCGTTTAGTATTGTCAGATCAGAGAGCCCAAACATGAAGACATCCATTGGATCCAGAATACGGATATCTTCATTTTCATTTGATCTTATAACAGCTTCACCGGTCTTACTGTCATAGAACCATTTCCTGAAGTTTGTGAGAGCTACAGGAGCTTCTTCTGGAAGTTTAATCCGAGTGACAACTTTAGCTGGGTTGATTACCCACGTCACCTTCCCTTTTCCAGTAACTGGATCGATGGTTGTTTTGGACACTCTGCGCCTTGGTCGCTGAGGAGCGTGATTTTGGAATCCCTTGTTACATTCCTTAGCAATTATACGTTCAAAGTCCCTTCCTATTCCTCCTTCTTCGTGATTCAGTAAGTCTAGACGCCCAAGTTCCCTGAGATCCCATCTCGGAAGTGTGAATAGGTCAAATCCAGTTTCAAAGTACTGAATTATTCCACCGCATCTTTTTACCACGAACATTCCTCTAAGATTATCATACTTCCAACTGATAATCTTATCAGTAGCCTCAGATTTTTCAACTTTGATAACTTGATGAAAATCAGGAAGTCGTTCTCTTTCCTTTTTGAACCATTCCGGGTGCTCGGGAGCGAATGTTTTTCCATTTGCTTGCTCGTATAAAACTTCATCCTCAAGCCCCCATTTGATGAACTTTGATGGCATATCTTCCTGATCTACCGCTTCTTCCTCACTTTCATTATCTTCCGATACTTTGTCAACTGACTCTAACCGCCTCTTCTTTGCTTCAGCCTCTTTTTCTTTTCGAGATGTTTCTTCTTCAATAAAAGCATCGAAGTCAAAGATTTCGTCAAACGTGAACATTGGTTCGATTTTCATTTTCTCACACATCCCTCGCATCATCCTGTACATTTTCTCTAGCCCTGCTTGCTGAAACCTGATGAATTTGGACTGCTTAGCCATGTACGCAGTCATATCTTTGTTTTTCTTCCTCTGGTCTTTAAGCTTTTCCCTGAGGATGTTGGTATCATTCACTTGATTTTTCAATAAGCAGATTTCTTTTGCCACTGAAGGCCCGGAGTCTTTGATTAACTTGTCATACAGGTCTTGGAAGGGGCGAACCCTTTGCGGAGGAACCGGAGGCCTTGAAATCCTTGTAGGCTTGACTGGAGACACATTTGATGGGCCTTGACTTGCTTGGACTTCATCGGGATCAACAAGTATGGCGTCAACAAATTCATTCATTCTTTGAATTTCTTCAGGTATCGTTTCAGGCCTTTCTGTGGGAGATATTTCTTTACGCTTTAAACTTTTATCTCTTTTCTCCTTCTCTTGCATAGCATGAATTGCTTTCAAATCTTTGATGTGTTGGCGGTGCTCTTCAGATTCAGCTGCCCTTATGCTTGCACCCATGAAACGTTCAGAGCTTTCTGTTGTCTTTTTCTTTTTGGGCGGTTCCCCTTCAGCAGGTTGTTTTTCTTTTCTTTTACCTTTACCGCGTTCTTCTCTTGCAGCTGCTTCGGCCTGAGCCTGAGCAGCTTTCTGCTGTTTTTCTCTTACTCCTTCTTTGTACTTCTGATAAGCTGCCTTGACAATTGGTAATCTTTCTGCTCGGTACATCCAATCATGCAGCAATACCCATTCATTGGTCTTTATTTCAGTATACTGTCGGCTGGTGGGGACATGAAACTTGTAAGTGTTTCCATCATTCGGAAGATCCTTGTGTTGATCGTTGATAAGCATTTGGATAAATCTAGGGTACATCGCCCACGTAGCTCCGTTTGCATTTTCACGCATGTAGTTGAATATTAAGCCCGAGAAGTTGAACTTCTGATTGAGGCATAAATTCAACATGGCCGCCGACCATTCCAGGTTCAACCCATCAAATCCACCTTTTCGATGAGCTAGACTCATGGAGATCACATGAACGATGAATCTCCAGTCTCGAGTGAGTCCACCTCTCTTGATTTCTTTCTTATTGCGGAAGTCTCCAGCATAACCCATTCCTTTGAAACCATCGAGGATATCGTCTTGACTTAGACTTAGCGGATCCTGATCACTGTCTTGAAACTTTAAAACTTGGCGAATCCTGTCTTCAGTCACCTCCACTCTCTTGTTGCGAACGGTTGATACTATCCCTGGTTTGTTGTTGATTGATTCTAGCTTCACATTTTGCCAGAAATCTTGAATGTGTATGGGGTAGACTATAACAGATGTCTCCACAGCGTATCCGATCCTGCTGGAACGCACCCATCTGGTTACATCTTCAAAGTCAGTAGGCACTTCGTCTAGATTTATACTTTGATTGTGCTTTAGCGTTTTATCCCATTCCAGATTCTTCACCATAATGCGCTTTACACGAAAAACGAGGCAAGTTAGAGTGGATAATTACATGATGAACTATGCATAGAAAGGAATTTGAAAGAAATATACACAATTATATTAAATATTTAATTAAATTAAATGAATTTAAAAAAAATCAAAAGGTTGATATTTTCGCTGCCAAATCATGCTAAGATCGCTGGTGTCGGTTAACGAACTTTGAAGATTAGATCAGTCAGCGAAGATGGTTCATCATCGCTGACTTCGCTATACAACTAGATATCGGAGTTGTCTCCAACATCGCTCGATTACCGAACCTGATCGGAGACTATATCTTCGCTAAGTTCGCTAGTCGATCAGACCATGAGATAAATTCGCTGGCGAATTTAACGAAGACATGGTTCCTTTTACCGGAAACTAATTACCAGCGAAGACAACAAGCTAAATCGCTACACGAGCGAAATAGAATGTTTGCTGGTTGCTCGAACTCGCGTTCGAGACTTTTGATCTTCCCTACTTAATTTCGCTATGTTCGCCATATTCATCGACAAATTCGCTGGCATCATATTTTTCTTGATAAACCCTTTCAAAAACCCTAACAGTTGACAATCATATGACCAGACATTGATTCAGCACAGATCTTGAGCGAAAGTGTTTGCAACAATGTCGGATAAAACTCTATTTGTTACTTGAATCATCAATCAAAAATCTATCATAACCCACATATTTACAAACTAACAAAAACTTCATGAAATCAAAACTTAGAAACCCACAGTGAATCGATTCGACAGACCCAACAGATCTGGTAGTTGATGACTTTAATCAAGAAATGGAAAACCGGAATTTTGAGAAGAAGATTACCTGAAATTCTTGATAGGTTATGAATCTTGTGTTGAGTTTATGAAACAGATCGGAGTTTGATAGAGAAGATGAAGTGAACGGTTTTTGAGAAGTTGTGAAATGAATTTGAATTTTTTAACTGTCGGTAAAAAAATTATATATATGTACGAATTAGGATAACCAGCGAACTTATAAGTTCGCTGGTATCTTAATTTCGCCGCCAGGTGATAGTTTTCAATCAATTTCAATTTCGCTAGTTGATTTCAAACTTTCTCGTAAAACGTGCCCATTTTTGTTTAAAAAGCTGTTTATTTTGAAATATTTACAACAATGCTAAAAATTGGGCCATTTTGACTCCGAACTTCAAATTTCTTGCTTTGGAAGGTTCCATTTAACGCAGATTTTCTTGAAATATCTGACGCTTACCGAGCTTACCTGCAGAAGATCACATTGCCAACACTTGCCAAATTCTTAATATATTATTATTATTTTGCTAACCAGGGCACAAGAAAAAAACTGTCAGTATGTTTGTCCGCTTAAATCCATGCATCCTTCTTTCAACATACCTTCGGAGAGCGCGTTTATCATGTTTTCGGTAATATTGACAAGTCTTCGATGGCCCCCACACAAGCTATTGAAAATAGAATCATTACGCCCTCGTGAGTCCCACATCAGGACATACCCCCGCGATCAAGGTATGCACAAAGATTCCTCATAACAGGTGAGTATATTGGCTTCATTCTCTTCAACGATAGAACGGAGATCAGGTCTGTACTTTCGTACAATAGAGATCCCAAGAGCTATCGAGGGCTGAGACAGACAGTTCGGCTAACAGGTCAGTACCACCGTACAGCAGAGTTGCCAAACTAATCTATCAAAGGATTCTGGCCAAAAATGGCGCTTATTATGGATTTTGGCCAAAAATGGCGCTTATCATAGCGTCTAGGTCAGCATGTATCTGGATGCAGCAAAAGAACGACTATGATATCCCCCGAATGAAATACCAATATAAAGACCCGAAATCTCAGACTTTGGCAATCTATCAACGCAAGATTCAAGGCCATTAAGCCATATGCCGCAACGTGTTAGCCACTGAGATGCGTAATGTCTGAGAAAAGCCAGAATTCTTGTGTAGACATTAGGTTTTGCTCCCTAACAGCAATTTACTCGTTGGTGTTGCTGAATCTACCGACATGTCGTTGCTTGGTACCCCGATTTCTTTTTGTTTTCTGTGATAGCAAGAAATGACAGAGTGTTAGCAATTTTCTATCACTTCCTCTCGTAGGAGTCAGATATAAGCAATCGTTTGGATTTTCTGAATATATCCCCCCTAAAATCTTTATTTTCGTGAGTCCATTTTCCCGAAAATAAAATTTTAATAAGAAAATCTTTTTGGTGAGCAACGCTTTCCGATACTTGTTTTACTTTCAACAAACTTTTTTTTTAACAACACAAGATTCATTTCCAGTCAAGGAAATTGACCATTTCCAACCAGGTTACCAACTGGTTGAAACGAGTTTTGTCGAAAGCTTTCGTGAAGATGTCGGCCCGTTGTTGTGTTGTATCCACTGGCACCACTTGAATATATCCCTTTTCATAAGCATCTCGAATTGCGTGAATATGAATTTCGATGTGCTTTTTTCTTGAGTGGTGTATGGGATTCTTCACAATTCCTAAACACGCTTCATTGTCGATGAATATAGGAGTCTTCATGATGTTGGTTCCGTAATCCAGCAACTGATTTTGTATCCAAAGAACTTGTGAACAGCAACTGTAGGCCGCGGTGTATTCTGCTTGAGCGGTTGATGTGGAGACTGTTGTTTGCTTCTTGCTCTGCCATGAAATCAAGCGGTTTCCCAAGAATTGACATCCTCCTGATACAGACCTGCGATCTACTTTACAACCTGCATGATCACTGTCAGAATATGCAATTAAATCAAAATTACTATCTTTAGGATACCAAAGACCTAGTTTCGGAGTTCCTTTGAGATAGCGGAAGATGCGCTTTACAGCAATTTCATGGGATTCCTTGGGATTTGTTTGGAAACGAGCACAAAGACAAACTGCCCACATGATATCTGGTCTACTAGCTGTCAAGTACATCAGGGAACCGATCATTGAGCGATAGAAGGATTTGTTTACTGGCTTTCCCTGAGGATCTAGAGTGAGTTCTGTCTGAGAGGCGAATGGCGTGCTTGCAACTTTGCAGTCGTTCATGTTGTACTTCGTGAGAATATCTCGAATGTACCTTGCTTGATGAATAAGAATCCCATCCTCCTTTTGCTTCACTTCTAGCCCCAAGAAGAAATTCAGCTCTCCCATCATGCTCATCTCGAATTTCGCCTTCATGACCGTTTCGAATTCTCTGCACAGTGCCTCGTTGGTTGACCCGAAGATAATACCATCCACATAGATTTGAACCAGCATAACATCCTCCCCAATCTTTTTGGTGAAGAGAGTCATGTCGATCTTTCCTCTGGTGTAGCCACATTCTAACAAGTATGTGGACAAAGTCTCGTACCAAGCGCGTGGTGCTTGGTGAAGACCATAGAGCGCTTTGTCCAACTTGAAGTATCGTCCTGGAAAATGGTGGTCTTCGAACCCTGGTGGCTGACATACATACACTTCTTCCTTCACTTTCCCGTAGAGAAAAGCACTCTTGACATCCATTTGAAAAACTTTGAAATTTCTATATGGTGCATAAGCCAAGAATATTCTGATTGCTTCCAGTCGTGCAACTGGAGCGAATACTTCTTCGTAGTCAATCCCTTCTTCTTGACGAAAACTTTGCACCACCAATCTGGCCTTGTTCTTAATCACCACTCCACGATCATCCATCTTGTTTCGAAAGACCCATTTAGTGCAAATTGGAAACTTTCCTTCAGGTAAATCTACTAGTTCCCAAACTTTAAGTTTCCTGAACTGAGACAGCTCTTCTTGCATTGCCTGAACCCAGCTGGAGTCTTGAATAGCGTCTTCGATGTCACGTGGAACTGATTGCGATAGAAAAGCTGCGAAGAGACCTTTGTTGATGCTGGACGACTGCCCGCGTGTACGTACTCCTTCTTCTACTGCTCCGATAACATTTTCAAGAGGATGATTTCGATTTGTCTTGTATCCGGCATTTGTCAGAGTTTCAATTTGCTGCGGAAGGTTGGTGAAGTGTTCATCCACATAAATCACTGGTGGATCATCTTCTTGAGTTGGCTCATTTACATTCGCCTGTGAAGAAGAAGCACCGTTTTCTTGGGTGTTCTCAAGCGAAGTGTCACCAGTTGCATCATTTACAGTCAAAATCGGGTCAGCAGTTGATGGAGATAGACGAGTGGTAAATGGAGTCAAACCAATGTCGGATGATTCAAACAAAGGTTCAACTTGAGTGTCTTCAACAGGTTCATGCTCTGGGACTATCTCCGGAATTTCAAAGTTATTGAAGATCACACTCACATCATAGAACCAATCTGGAGAACTTCCGGTGTTGGTGTAATTTCCTTCTTGAAAGTCAACATAGTAAGATTCAATCACCATCTTTGTTCGTTTGTTGTAAACACGGTAGGCCTTCTGTGTGGATGAATACCCCATAAAGTAGCAGATATCACCCACTGCTTCAAATTTGACGAGATTTTCTTGAGTGTTTAAAAGAGTGCACGAGCAGCCGAATGGTCTGAAGAAGTCAATAAGTGGCTTTCTTTTGAAGAGAAGTTCATATGCTGTCTTTCCATGAGGTTTCACGATGAGTACCCTGTTTAGAACGTAGCATGCCGTATTAACTGCTTCTGCCCAGAAAATAATTGGAAGCTTTGAGTCCACCAGCATGGTTCGTGCAGCTTCGATCAGCGTTCTATTCTTGCGTTCAGCAACTCCATTTTGTTGGGGAGTTCTGGCTGCACTGTATTGGAGATGAATTCCCTTTTCTGTACAGAACGATATGAAGGTCTGATTCTTGAACTCGGACCCGTTGTCGCTTCTAATAGACTTCACTTTTAGCTTGGTCACGTTTTCAATCAGCGGAATGAATGATTTTAAAACTTCAGCTGTCTCGCTTTTTGCTTCAAGAAAATATACCCATGAAAACCGAGAGAAATCATCTGTTACAACCAAACAATAAGAGCTTTTAGCAAGACTTTTAACACTGATAGGACCGAAGAGATCCATATGCAACAATTGAAGTGGTGCAGATATCGTGTTCACTGCTTTGGACTTGTGCGGTTTCTTATGCTGCTTTCCCTGGGCGCATGCAATACATTTTTCAGAAAATGGAAATTCTTTAATTGGAAGACCTCTAACTAAGTTTAACTTAGAGAGTTTGTTCATATTTTTGAAATTAACATGGCCCAGTCGTCTATGCCAAAGCAGTGACTCCGATTCTGAAGCTTTGGAGATTAAGCAGGTCAAGTTGTCATTTGTCTTGGCATTTTTCATGTTGAGCACGTATGTGTTGTTCTGTCTTGGAGCAGTGAGCATGATCATTTCTGCAGGAACAACATAACCGGGCTTCAGGAACAAGCATTCCATGTCATTGAAAAGCACCGAGATTCCTTTATCGCAGACTTGAGAGACACTCGTAAGATTGTAGCACAGCTCTGGAACATAGTTGACATTTTCCAGCGTGAGGGCTTCGGACACCACATCTCCTACTCCAACAATCTTTCCTCCCTTTTCGTCTCCTGCGAAAGATACGAACTCACCATCAATGAAGCGAAAGTTCTTCAGCAGTTCCTTCAATCCAGTCATGTGTCTTGAGCATCCGCTGTCGACGTGCCAGATGTATTCCATAAGCATTCGAAGCCATTTCTGGAGTTTATTCTGATATACACAAATATACAAATATACAAATTAGTTTGATTTAGGAACCCAAATTTGCTTCATTTCGAATCTGTCGTGGTTTTGACCCACGTTGACCTCTTTTTGTTTCCAAAAATAGGCAGTTGATTCCACTAGATTTTTAACAGATTTCTTAAGATAATTTAATTGATATGTGACTTTTGTAAGGAAATCATGTTCTGGTTTGGAAAACTTTTTGGTTTTACAATGTTTCGCTGTATGTCCTAAATGACCACAGCGAAAGCATCTTTTATGTCTGGGTCGTTTGGTGTTAGAAGATGATGTATGTGATGAGAGTCTTGAATTTTCTGCTTTCTTCATTTTCTTGTCCACTCTGCTTTCATCTTCTGAAAGTTCTTCATCATTGTCTGAATCGAATGAGTTTTCAGACGTGTTGTCCTCGCTCGAGCTTTGTTCTTCACTTGCTTCGTAATTTGACTCATTGTAGCTTCGATCTTTGTTTGTGCCTTTTGAATCTTGGTCTTCAATAGCTTCATAACTTGAACACTCGAAGCTTTCATCACTAGTTGCTTGATCTTCACTTGAACTTTCTGATATTTGCTCGTCTTCTGTGGTAGTGACGCTTGAATTTTCATTATCTTGGTCTTCAGTGACGCTCCTTTCT
This sequence comes from Helianthus annuus, assembly GCF_002127325.2. Classification (NCBI taxonomy): domain Eukaryota; kingdom Viridiplantae; phylum Streptophyta; class Magnoliopsida; order Asterales; family Asteraceae; genus Helianthus; species Helianthus annuus. The sequence goes on along the minus strand of NC_035437.2, from coordinate 150,280,535 downwards.
GATTCTGTCATACCTGTTCTGGAAGGAATAAATTCGGGAATTTCCTTTGTAAGGAATTTTCCAAAGCTATTCCTTTTTAATTCTGGCACAAATACAGGAGATTCACAAGCAACTTTATCATCACAACACACATAATTCAAATCATGACATTCAGACACATAATGTTCACGATCACGGGTCTCAAATGTAGGCACATGGCCCTTACAGTCATCCAAGGATTTAAATTTAGGCACTTGGCCATTACAGTCATCCATCCTACTTAAATTATTACATTCATCCTTAACATTGTTTTTCTTAGAACAATTCCAGACGAACCAGTTAACGGTGGAATAACTGTCGCCTGAATATCCAATTCCTATTTTTGACCCGCCGCAGTCTCCATCCTCATCGCACACATCTTCTTTACACTCAATGGGATCTGCATTGCTTTTGGAACAGTTAGCTGTTGTCTCATTTTCATAAAATTCATTTTGTTCAACTGAGGCCTTTTCATTTATGAGATCATTTTCGGGATGAGGAGTCGGCATAGGCACGCAATTTTTGCTGTGAGGTGGAAAGAAGAGTTTTCTTTCATTTCCGTGCCTATCCTTATATCCAATCCTGTCTTTCACAAACGTTGGTCGTTGGCAATTTTTAATGTCAGTAAAGGCCTTTTGACTGACATTCCATTTATCTATTACAATTTGAAGTTTGTTCTTTTCGTTCAAAGCTTTTTCTAATCTTTCTGTAAGATCATTAATGATAAAATCTTTTCTAAACACAAATTCTTTAAGGGTTTGCATTTCAGCCAAAGTTGAGTTCAACTTTCTCTGATATGCAGCCTCGTTCTGTTTAAGCTCGTTGTTAAATTTTAAAGCTTTGTCTTTTTGCCTTTCAAATTCTAGGTTTAAGAATTTGTAATGTGCCACGACATCAACACATGCTGGTGAGCATAATTTTTCTTTAAAACTAATTGGAATACTATTTACCAAGTCCTTGTCAGCCTTTTCTTTTGATGAATCTGCTTTCATGGCTGCTGCTTGGACCTTATCCTTGCCTTTCTCAGATGTTTCTTTAGCAACATGCTTTTCTGCTTGATCACAAGTCTCCACTGAAGTAAGAATGCTTTTCAATCCCTTGTCAGCAGCATTGTCTCCAGTCGGAATTCTAGCTGTCTACTTCTCAAACTGCCTGGCAGATGATTCACCTGAGATCTTGGCCATCAGGGCTTTGTTAACTTGCTCCTTTGCTTCAGTGATTTCCTCACTCCAATCATAGTCTTCAATGACTAAAGCTTTTGGCGTGCTGGGAGACGCATTGTTTTTGTTCTCTTCAACTGTGATTTGCTTAACAGCAGGAGTAGTTTCACTGTTTCCTTCTTTTAACAGAGGACAATCGCGCTTGAAGTGTCCTAGATTCTTGCAGTTGTAGCACCTCAGCTTAGATTTGTCAAAGCCAGCTTTTCCAAGACCCAAACGCTTGCCTGTCTTGTCTTGAAATTTCTTTAACCTTAAAGTGATCATGGCCATTTGCCATTTCAGATCCATTTCTTCCATATCATCTGGATCAACCTGATACATGTCTTCAGCAGTGAACATCTCCTTTTTCAGTTCCCCCGACATTAGGGCTTCGTAGCTGCTCAGAAATGTGTTGAAGAGTGCCACATTTTCAGTGGATACTTTCAACGCTTGAGTATCCACAGTGATGGTCTTTTCAACAAGTTGTGGGGCTTTAGATGCGCTTGCGGAAGCGTTCGCGTAAATTAAGTCAGAAGCTTGTGGAGTGATGCCCCCTGAAGCGAGAAATGCCACATTCTTCAATCCAGCTGAAGGTTGAGTTGACTTAGGTTGATATCCAGCAGTGTTCATCTCTCTTTTGTTAACATCCATTTCAAAGGCTCTTAGGGTGTTGATCAGATCTGACAGAGTGACAGGATTAGGATTGTTGAGGAAATCCTTCTTGATCATCATGCATTGTAGGCTCCATTCCTTGGGGAGTGAATCAAGCAGCTTCTTTATTGCAGCACAATTTGTAACAGGATTTCCTGCCTTCTTCATTTTGGTCATCATGTTCAAGAAGCGACTGATGTGATCAGAAAGACTTTCTCCAAGAACTCCGCAAAACATGTCGTATTGTTTCTGCACCATATCTCTCTTGCTTTCGATCAGTTCTTCATTTCCTTCATAGTACTCGATTAATGCATTCCAGAGAGCATTTGCAGTTCGGTGTTCTTCAAACATGTTGCAATCGTTGGTTGATAGAGCCATGGTTAGAGCAGCGTGTGCGCGATGATCACGTTGAATGAGAGCCTTGTCTTCATCAGTGAAGGTAGTAGCGTCATTGTTAGCAACTACTGCATCTCCTCGAAGTTCCGTTGGAATATGAGGACCAGCGGTAATAGAGAGCCACAAATTGTAGTCCGTGTACTCGAAGAACGATTGAATTCGAGTTTTCCAAGTGCTAAAGTCTTCCGCCCCTTTCAACTTTGGTGGACGAGTGGTAGTTCCAGTTTCAAGTTCCGCTTGAGCAATTGGACTTAGTTGATTTAGCGACATCTTTGCTTGATTTAGACAAGTATGAGCTGATCAGATATTAAATTCGCTGACAGGGCACTTAATTTCGCTGATGACCGATGATGATTGAACACCTTCGCTAGCTAATCCGCTACCTTCGCTGGAGAGTTATGCAATCCTGCACGAGCGATCACGTAACTTCGCTGACAAATCAAAACACAGACAGATGTTAGGTTAATTTCACCGATAACCGTGATAAGAACGCTGTGGTTCGCTATCACGGCTCTCGAAGTCGCCTTAGATAATTTCGCTCAAGGGACAATTGACACTATTTCGCTAATGATCAACAATTTCGCTCGAACAATGGTCGGCGAAATTAATGATTATGCGATAAGATTCTCAACGATTCGGTTTACTTCGCTATATTCAACGCTGAGTTCGCTGCCTTCAACAGATAATTTCGCCACATTCAAATATTGTTCGCTGGCTTCAAGTTAATTTCGCTGGACAGAGGGTTTAACACGAACTAAAACCCTCTAATCACTCAAAAACAGCTCAAAAACCATGTTTTGATGCAACAAAATGTCCAAAATGACTCTCTAATCAAGTATTAACAACATCCTATCGATTAAACACACCAAATCAATCCATTTTAAGCTCAAAAATTTGAAAAACCTTGAAACTTTGAAAAAACCTTCAAAACAATGAAAAATCTCAACAAGAACACAACAACCAAGAGCACAAAGGCTCTGATACCAAATTGTAGATCCCAAAACGTATCCGGATCACAGTGGTTGGTTGTTTTAGCCCATAACACCTATTGATTAGGTGTTTGAGATATGAAAAGTCAAGAAGAATCAAAGATGAAGGTGAAGCTAATGGATTAATGAATACAACAAGTGTTGTATTGAATCCAAACAATAAGATATAACAATAAACAACCTTGGATATCAGATTTGAGCACAAGATCAACAAGAGAAAGTAACAACACTAATATTCATCAAAGAGCCAAAAGCTTGGCTAGGTTACAATGCTTGGGTATTTATAGTAGACTCCTGACTTGCCAGCAAATTTATAAATTTGCTGGAATCTTAACTACACCATGTCAGGATTACTAATTCTAGAGAGTTACAAAATAAGCCCCTATACATTCAAAATAGCTACAGACTACTATTAAACTAATCCAGCACAAGTATCAACGATCTCATACGCTCTAACAACCTGCTTTCTGTTGCAGACGATTTGGGCCTGGTTGTGAGATAACCAGTCCATACCCAATACCAAGTCAAAACCGGCCAATTTAAAGGGAAGTAGAGATAGAGGAAAAGAGTGGTTCTTAATGGATATCACACATCCATCTAACACAGTGGAGACGGTTTCTATGGTGCCATCTGCTAGCTCTACCTCGTAATTCACATTTAAGGTTTTGACAGGCATATTCAGCAATTTGCAAAATTTATGATCTATGAAAGACTTATCAGCGCCCGAATCAAAAAGTACTCTTGCAAAGATATCATTTACGAGAAAAGTACCTGTGATCACGTTATCATCCACCACTGCTTCATTCGCCTCCATCCTGAAGACTCTAGCATTGTTCTTCTTGGCCTCTTCAGGCTTCTTGGCATATTTAGGGCAGTTGCTTTTAATGTGCCCCTTCTCGTTGCAGTTATAGCAGGTTGCATCTTTTATCTTCTTGCAGTCCACGGTCTTGTGGTCCTTGGACTTGCACAACCCGCAAGCGTACGACTTCGACTGAGTCTGCGAGTTTGATTCGAGCTTACACTTTCCAAAGTGATGTCTCTTGCACGTCTTGCACTTGGGCTTCTCACCAGACTGTTGCCCATCCTTCCTTGACTCCGACCCCCTCTTGTTATCACCGTTTCCACGGTGTTTCTTGCTCGACCTCCGTGAAGTTTCATCTTCACGCTTTCTCTTTTCAGCTTCTTTATTCCTTAACGATCTTTGTCGGACCGCATCCAGAGTAAGGGACAAAGATATATCGGCTACAGATCGAAAGGTCGCTGTCCGAGAGGCCTTCACGCTTGCCTTTATTTCGGGGGCTAAGACAACGATGAAACGAGCGATTCTCTTTGGCTCCGGGGTTACCGGATACGGAACCAACCGGGACATCGTGTTGAAGCTCGTTAGGTAAGCTTGGCAGTCAAGGTTTGTCATCACCAATGACAGGAAGTCAGTCTCTATCTTTTCACCCTCATTTTGAGGGCAGTAATTCTCCTTGATGAGAGAAACGAATTCCTCCCATGTCATGCTGTATAGAACAGCCTTTCCTGAGGCCTGAACCAACAACCTCCACCAAGCCAGGGCCTCGCCCTTGAATGATTGAGACACAAACTTTACCACGTCTCTTTCTGCACAGCCGCTGATGTCCACCACGGTGCCTATCTCATCAAGCCACGTCATACAATCGACCGCTCCTTTCTCCCCAGTGAAGTCCCCGGGTTTGCATGATACAAAGTACTTGTAGGTGCAGCCTCTGGCGCGAGATGCGTCAGTATATACTCTTTCTTGACGGACACTGTTTTCATTGGACGAGCGGTTATCATCGTCCTTATTAGGCTTGGACCGCGGTTTGCTGTGAGATTTTGTGTGGGTTTTCAGCTTTGAGTGTGGTTTGGTTATGGTTCGGCTTCGAGATTCAGTATATTCCTCATATTGTCGATCCAGAGCTGCCTTGACAGCATTATCGACAAGAGCTTTCAACTCTGCACCCGTCAGATGAACTTGGGCGTTATCGTATAAGTCTTCCTTCGAGTGGCTATTTTCTCCACTAGGATCAACCATGGTAACTTGAATCTGTTACAGAAGATAACGAAATTTTTATTTAGGAGTTTATTATGGAATTGTCTTTTATAGCAATTCATTAACCATGGTAACAGAGACCATATCTGGTTAATTTGTTACTCACTTTTATTTAGGATTTGAACATACTTATCCTAATTACAAATAATATTGTTATTGGCACAAAAAGCCTAGTCACGAGGACGTTTTATAATATTAGCCGAGATTACAGAGAATCAAGGTATGAAGGTTTGAACCGTAGTCCTTTTACCTTTTCTGACAGGGAGTCATAGACCACCACTGCCTTTTGTCTTATATGACAATAATTATGGCCCGTAGGCACAACATCACTAATGGATGTTTAATAAGTTTGGCCCGTAGGCACTACATCACTAATGGATGTTTTAATAATTGATCATCTTTATTGATGATTTAACCCATGATTTATAAATCATTAATTTGGGTTTTGGAGTCCTTAGAAGGATTCTTATACAAGAATGACGCGTGCGAACGATCACATCTGCCATGAACGTTAACATGATTACAGAGGTTAACTGGAATTCTGAATCTTTTAATCAGGTCTTACCATCTTGGCCGGGTCTAAAAAGACACCTGGCTAGGTTTCACTCTTAAGATTCTTTATTTAGGCAGATTTAATTTTAAAAGGAATGATTTTGATTTATTTCATATATAGTAATAACAAAAATGAAATTTGTAACATAACATTCCATAAACTTCAAATACGATTACACGCTGCCCAAAGCGGGACTTTTAAATAAAAAAGTACCTACGCAGAGGTTTGTAGAAAGACAAGTCCACGCAGGGACCAATAGAAGACAGATGTCCGCGCAAGGACTAAAAGATAAGTCCATGTAAGGACTGAAATAAGATAAATGTTCACGCAGGGACTAAATTGCAAATACAACATTACATAAGGAGACTAATGGTCTCGTTTCTTCCTCCCTTTTAGTAGGTTTGCTAGGCCCTTGAGAAATCCACAATTACTCTTGCGTTCCTGTTCGAAGTCTCGTTCCACACGGTTTAAACGGTGGAGTATTTCTTCTTGCTCTGGTGGAGAAAAACGTGGCTGCTGCGACGGTTGCTGAACCGGAGGTCTAGGAGGTATTGGATACCCATGAGCTGAGTTATCTGGTCTCCAAGAGGTTCCATGAAGGGCATTATAATTAGCCGCTACCACATATGGATCGGCATCATAGTTATAGTTGTAGTGCGTGTGAGTCGGCTGCTCAAACGGATTGTACGCCGTGGAAGCGCCGTACGCTTGTATCGGATTGTCAAATCTGAATGGTGGCGGAGGTGATGCAACTGGTGCAGAATTCACCTCTGCAGGGTGACCAGAAGGTTCCCCTAATTGTGGTTCTTCTTCAGGTACTGACGAAAAGTGACTAGCACTCGAGTGGCGAGGGGTGCTGAAATGAAATTCCCCTCCTAGGGTAGACATCCGTGCTCCTGATCTTCTACGCCTTGGCGGATCTGGAATTACTGGTTGAACCGGTGGCGGTGGCGGTGGCGTAACTGCCACAAACCGCGAATCCTTAGAAGGATCCTGTTGTTGCTGTTGATCGTGAGGCGAGAAATGATGTGAAGGTGTAAAGTACCAATTATATTGGTCGAACCTCGCCTGGTAGCTATCGGGACCTTGATAGGGTGTTCCATGGAAGGATGACCCATCCGAGATCTCGATTGGATGATTGGGAGTACCCCTTGCAGGTTCGACAGGGTCTGTATCCTCGTCTATATCCATTGCATTATCTTCAGAAAAGTGATCCTCTGGTACTAAAGGGTTATACCCTATTGGCTCTTGGACATAATCTGCCGGGTTAAACTGTCCTATGAAGAAAGGTGAAGGATCGCCATATGAACGGTGCGAAGCAGATCGCTGTAGAGGTATAAAGGATGGTTGAGGGTTATTGGGATTATTTTCCGAATCTGGTCCAAATGAATGACGGTATGAGGGTGTTGAGCTATGCGAGGTAGAATGTCTCGCTGGTTCAAAAAGGTTTCTTCTTCGTCTCTGTGGTTCCTCACTTCTTGTACTAGAAGGAGCTCGCATGTTCGAAGGTCCAGCTTCATGATCATTGTGAGTAATGATCGTTCCTCTGCCTCTTCCTCCTCTTCCTCGTCTGATTGCAGGTGGCATATTTCCTGCTTTCAAAACTTTAAATAACAATAAACAATAGAAAGACAAACTTGAATAACAATTCGAACTACTCGTGTGGTTCCTTATGATCATTTGTGATCTCCCCAAAAATCCTAAGTACTAGTTTCTTTTAAGAAACAAAGTACAGGTGCAATTCTTAATCAGATACTTGAAGTACCATTTCAAATCTTTGATTTGATAAAGGTACTGTCGTAAGTCCTTAATTGGATTCTTTATTTATCCTAATACGAATATTATAACACGACAGAAACAAATTCCAAATCCTTATAAGATCTTCCTATGAGGATATTTTAAAGTACTAATTGAAGTCCGTGATTGGATTTCTAGTGTACTTCAAATTCACAAACGAGCTAATAACTAAATTAACGAATACACAATTTTTGGTGATTTTGTGTTTATGTGTAATTCCAAAGCTTGTTATCTAAGTCCTGGTGGAATCTTCCGTATTTTCATATGTTAGATTCTTAGAAGGATACTCAAAGTACTGTCTTAAATCCTTAAGGGGCTTCTATGCAAATAGTAAGAACCTTGGATTCCAAAGTGCTGATTCAAAACGGTTATTTGATTCCGAGTTATAAAGATCCCTTAAGTGGTCTATTTAAAGAGATCATACAACGGTCTAGTTAAGGAAGATCATGTGTTGATCTGGTTAAAAGGATCGTTCATTGATCTAGTTAAAAAGATCCTTTGGTGGTCTAGTCAAGTCATTTCATGGTTATTCGATTGATTTTACCCTACACATTATGAGATGAACTGTGCGGACTGTGCAAGGAATTACGTAATTATGGATGCATACGTAATTATGGAATTCAGTGCACAGAAACCACAGCAAGTTTTGTCATGTGTTAAGACCTATAGTGATGAGAATAACGAGACAGGAACAATGTAAAAGGGCATGGTGGATACGCCGCTGGTACTTCCTATATATAAGTGTTCCTTATTACATTGCGAAAGTAGCGTTATTTAAATTACTAGAAGTCCTGGACCTTGGCCAATGACATTTTATTTTGTAATCTCCGACTCTGATTTCGAGCACACACAAGTTTCCTATAATAGTCTTCATAGGAAACATTCTCCTATCCGTTGTTCGAAACCCCATGTTTTTGTTACTGCAATAAGGACATTCTGGCAGTTATCAGATTCGCTAAGAATCCAAACGTAACCTAGAGTTTTACTTTGGGAAACGGAGGATTCATTCAAAAGCGAAACAATCACAGTTGTCTTCACAAGTTTCCTCTAGAATTAAATTTCGGGACGAAATTTCCTAAAGTAGGGGAGACTGTGACACCTGTGTCACCTCGAACACCAAACAAATGCCAAACCTATGAAACATTGTGTTTCATACTGGGGATTTGTATAAATATGTGTATCTTTTACACATATCAATTCTTGTTCAATTCCGAGCTTTAAATCGCTTTCTGGAAAGTTATACGCGCACTGATGCGTAAACGTAATCAGTTTAACGCGACAAACACTCCGGAATAGTGAAATAGGCTTAACATACCTTAAATGACCTTTACATAACTTAGAAATAAGTTTTGGAAGGTTTGGTATGGCAAAAACAAGTTTATTCGATCGCAGGGACTATTTGCGTCAAACTGCGAAACTATACCGATTCGTATGGTGTCGAACAGTCCGGAACTTGATCATAAGTTAAACATACCATATATAACCTAAACATGGCTTAGAAATAAGCTTTGATAGGTTCGGTGTGCGAAAACATGCTTATGTGATCTTACAGGGACTAAAAGTGTCAAAAACGACGTAAGTTTGCATTTTCGCGCATATCTTACGTTCTGGACACATCTGGACATCCAAAATTTTCGTACACACTAAAATATTTTTATTTTAGTGATCGCCATGCAAAAATTCCATTCGTCGCTTAATTTGGATCGATTTTGCGTTTGTTACGACTTCCGTCGTAATTAACCGAACAACGCGATTGTACGATCAAACGAACCGACATCCGAGATATTTTTGAGCATGTTTTGAGTCCCCTATACTTTAACTTCATTTTAGAGCCTTGAAATGAGGTTAACGGGGTTTAAACGCATCGAAAAAAGGCTTTAAACACGTGCAGGGACCATTTCTGTCATTTTTGAAACTTTGCTGAACCTGATACATGGTAGCGTAGCGCGAGCACCTCCTTCCTATGCCGTAGCGCTACGCGAGCATCATATCTGGGCAGAAAGTCTGTTTTCAGCAACAGTTTGCAAATTCAGGGGCTGTTTTGGTAAATTCTTGGTGTGTTGAGCAAGTTATGTGCTCTCCAAGTAATACCAGCTGTCCCTAACACATGTATGGTTGTGATTCATTGCTTAATGGCTAATCAAACCACTTGTAATGATCTTGTTCATCATCAACAACTATAAATAGCTTGGCCAACTTCCTCATTCTTTGCTCATTTCCTTCTCTTCACCTCTCTAATCTGATTTGGGAGCTTTCTAATCTGCTTGGAACTTTATTCTTTGTAGAAAAGATAGCTAGGACCCTTTGTAAGTCTTCTTTCATGCTTGTTCTTTATGTTTAAGCAGAAAGTCAAACAGTTTGGCCAACAGTTTGACTTTCGGTTTTGACCATCAATTGGTCAAGTCAAAGTTCAATTGAACTTTGAAACGTGATTGTAGTCACGATAGTTATAATCCTTCGTGATTATAGCTGCTGATTACCACGTTAGCTAGTTATAGTGTCGAGTCAAAGTTTCGGTCAAAATGCGTTTTAGCACGCATTTTGCCTCGGAACTACTTTAGGGTATCAAAACACTTTGTTTTGATACCAAATCAGTAGGTTAGACATGTTTTGACATGTTTAACTCGACACTATTAGATTAGTGCTTGTTTAGGGTCGTAAGGTAAGCGGTCTAAACAACCGCTTAGCCTTTCGAACCCGACCCATTTGGTCGATCTTTAAGATCCGACCAAGCTTAGTTAGTGATCATAGTTGCATAGGGAATAACCACTGAGGTTATACCTTATGATCACATAGGATTGGTTAGTCGTATGCTAGTTAGCTTGTATGCCCATAGGAAATGACCAAAATGCCCTTTTGAAGCTAAAATCCGTATTTTGATTATGTGGACATATTTTTGACATATAATCTGAATTAGTAACATGTTTAGGGATAATTGGGCATGTAAGACTTGACATAGCACATAGTTAACCATCCGAACCTAGTTTTACGCAAACGACGCATTATAGTGGCTTATGTTACCATAATGTGTCGAAACGGGTCAAAAGCACTTAGGTAGGCCTTCCAATCAGAATGTTAGGTCTATTAAATCATGCCATATGAGTTGCAATACTCATTTGATTTATAGAACTTCATTCTATCCTATCTTCCGATTTAGGATCCGATTGTTTAACATAGTGATCCATACTAGGTGCCACTTGATTCCTTGATTTCCCGAGCTTTGTTAGGACACTTAATCAAGGATACTTGCAATCTCAAGTGAGTACATAGTCCCCTCTTTTACTGTTTTCAACTGTTTTGGGGTGAAACATATATGCCTATCTGTTATTTTCCTGATTTTAAACTACATGATAATACATGCTTAGTACATATTCTTTTGATAAATTAAACGATTACCTAAGGTTTAAAACACTGATTTTCCAAAACTTATAAAACTAAATTGTTGGATTGTACCTATTTTTATACATTCACCCAGCCGATTGGTAGTATGATATAGCGCTATAGGAGTAGACACCCCATTCCTGTTGTATGGAATGTCAGAAACCAAATTTAAACCAAATAGAAATTGCCTTCGTGGTATTTCTATAGTCTCCAAAGTGTAGTTTGATGCACTAAGGCTTGGTTGAATACCAAATCACACTCTCTTTGTATATGTTGATATACTACAAAAGTACAGTTTGATGTGCTCTCAAATGTGATCTACCAAAGTATATTTTGATATACTATGTACAAAAATCCATATGTTTTAACACACCTACTTTGTTATTTAAACCAAAGCATAGTTGATATGCTATTTTTAAACCAAAGCATAGTTTGATATGCTACTGATTACCAAAGTATAGTTTGATATACTACCAACTTTGTTATTTTAAACTAAAGTATATTTTGATATACTATCTAAAGCGTAGTTGATATGCTACTTTTAACCAAAGCATAGTTGATATGTTATTTACAAACCAAAGTATAATTTGATATACTACCAATACTTTTATTCTTAAACCAAAGTATACTTGAGATATACTACTGAAACTATTATTTTAATTACTAAAGTATATTTTGATATACTATCCATTTAACTATTTCAAAACTAAAGTATACTATGATATACTATTTGTACAAACTTTTCAAAACCAAAGTATATTTTTGTCTATACTATAAACCCGTTTTCCAAAACGACACATTTTCAGAAACAAAACTTTTACATTAGATTCATGGCTATTTTGAAAAACATAAAACCTTTTCTTATATTATCTAAAGCCATGAATCTAATACACAAAATCCTATGTTACTCACAGGCATTTTTATGCTGACGTACCATATTTTCATATATGTTTCAGGTACTGCTATGTGATGATTGTTGATGCACGCTACATATAGGATGGACTTGTGCCTTAGCGACTTAAAACTGAGAAACAATTATTTTTTTTATTATAAATTGTACCAAAACATTGAATTCAATAATTCAATAAAACAAAACTATTTAATCCATGGTTGTGAAACAATGATTCTGTTATAACACTCCCCGACGTTTCCGCCACGTTTTGTTGTTTTACGTGGTCGGGGTGTGACAGTAACGGGTAACCGTAGGAGTCCTACACTGGTTTCCTAAGTCAATATGCTTTAAAGAGGTTGTGGTATCAGTAGGATACCTTCCATAATGCCCGTAATAAGTTTAAGTTCATAATATGCCCCGTAGGGGTATTTCAGACTTTTTAAAGATTATAAAAGAGGTTCATGAGTTCTAAAGGAAATCTGAGTTTCCCGAACAGTTTATAAAGTCTAAAATACTTTATTTATTAATTAAAATCAGTAGCCACTGGAATCGGGTCAAAAGACCTTGTAGAACTCAAGTTATGGCCGAAAAGGGTATATTCGGTATTGACCGAACCGTTGCCATAACCGCAGGTTATGAGCAGGTTAAAAACAATTAAAAATCTTTTTAAAAAATCCCAAAATATTATTTTACAACAGTGAGTTACAGGTTTAGTGTCGAAATTCGGGTTTAAATAGGCGTTATGCTAATTGCGCTATTTAATTACTAAAGTTTCGCAATTTGCGCTACTTAGCATAACTCATATTCTGGACCTCGGATTGACGTGAAATTTTAGGGACATGCTTAGAAATCAGTAACCAAGGTTATGATCCCTTCACATGTCGGAAATTCTCGTTTTAAATTAAAAAGGGCGTTACGGTCAACTTTTAAGCATTTAACGGAAATGTGTAAAAGACTCGGACAAACAACGAACCGGCCACAGAGGGTTATACCATCATGTAACCTGGTCCTAAGAGAGTCCTAAGGCATATCTAAATCAAACTTTAACGGGTCAGAACTGAAGTCAAAGCTTTTGCGACTTTCGGCTCCGAACCGGGTCAAAATAGTAAATGGTCGGATCAAACAAGCTTAGACTAGTTTATACACTTATTATTATGTTTTATGAGTGTTCAAACAGGTTACATATCATCTATATTACAGATTATGCAAGAAATCGCAAAATGACATTTCTGTTGACTTTTTCTAAGCACGTTTGACTCGACATTCGGACTAGTTAGAGTGGGAATCAGAGGGTGCCCTTTTAGGGGTTTAAAGCCCACATGATTACCAACATATAACTATCTTTGATTCGACAAATCACTGGACCATTCGTGATTTATCGCAAAGTCAATCGTTAGTTACGACGGATTGACTTTTAGGCTAAAACTATGGAAAAACGAAACCACAAAGGGTTAGGCAACTTACAGAAGCTTGGTGCACGACTGAGAATGATAGAGGAATGCTTGAGAGCTCCAAGAATGATCAGAAGGCAGGTTTTGAGGTGTGATTCAATTGTGCACAATGCATTGGCTTTTATAGTGAGATATTGAGCTTAGGATCATCACAACTCACCCTACATTGAGTCATGGATGATCAGCAGGTGGCCCTTGGTGCTAGGGGGCAAGTAGAGGGCGCCCATGCTTCAATTAATGCTCACAAGTTCGTTCACAAGCTAAATCATTGAATCTGTCCAAAGTTTCTGCATCTGGGACTCGTACGCGGCCTGCATTAGGATCATGCAACATGGACGCGGGTCGCCTGGATCTTCATGTCAGGAAACGTATCTACAGGTGGCTCGCGGCCCGCATTGACTTGCTTGTTTCACTCAGGCGGGCCGCCTGAGGGTTGATTTCAAAGATTTTCAAATCTTTTGTAATCATTAACCTGACCTTTCAGGTTCGAAGGGGTAACTTTGCGATTTGGCCCTCGATTATTTACCGTTAAGGGCCTCGTGCCTTTTACCCGCACTGTTAAGTCCCCGGTTAGTTTAATTACTATCCGAAAAGCCTTAACTTTCATTGTTGACGCTTTTAACCCCTCGCATACGAATTTGATCATAACTTTCTCGTTTTAAAACGGAACTTCACGAAATTTATATAGTACATTCTAGTGAGTGTATTTTACTGTAACAAAGCCTCGGGTTCGTCAAAGGGTCACTCAGAGGTATTAATTAAACATGTTGACACAATTAACCCCTGTAGCTTGTAATCCCTCACTTTCTTCCGCGTTTCGCTCCGTACGATCCATGATTTATTCGTTTGAAGGTACGAGCATCATTTAGGGTTACTATACAGTATATTTACCCTTCGCTGACATTTATAACCCTCGAATTTACATATTTTCAAGGTTTGTCAACTTTAGTCCTTTATTTAATATCTAATGCCACGTGTAAACTAATGACAAGTGTTAACACATTATTGGACACAAAATTTCGAGGTGTTACATCCTCACCCCCTTAAAATAAATCTCGACCCGAGATTTACTCAAACAAATAAGGGTATTTTTCTTTCATTGTGGATTCAACCTCCCACATGAATTCGGGACCTCTACGGGCATCCCACTTGACCTTTACTATAGGTACATGCTTCCTTCGAAGCTTCTTTACCTGTCGATCTTCAATCGACAAAGGCTTCTCCACAAATTTCAAGCTCTCATCTATATGCACATCTGTGTGTGGGATCACTAATGATTCATCAGCGAAGCACTTCTTTAGATTGCAGATGTGGGACACATTGTGAATTCCATTGAGCTCCTCCGGTAAGTTTAGCTTATAGGCAACGGACCCGACACGTTCGATAACCTCGAAAGGTCCTATGTATCTCGGGCTTAGTTTGCCTTTCTTACCGAAACGCATCACCCCTTTCCAGGGTGATACTTTAAGTAACACTTTTTCACCTACTTCGAAGTGAAAATCTTTACGCTTTGGATCCGCGTAACTCTTCTTCCTACCTCGGGCAGCTTTGAGACAGTCTCGAATCTGGACAATCTTGTCCGTCGTCTCGAAGACTATCTCTGGTCCTAATAATTGGACATCTCCAACTTCCGCCCAACAAACAGGCGATCTACACTTTCTACCGTATAATGCCTCGAAAGGCGCAGCCTTAATGCTGGTATGGTAGCTATTGTTGTAGGAGAATTCGATTAATGGTAGGTTCTTATCCCAACTACCACCCAAATCGATAGCACATGCACGTAGCATGTCTTCCAACGTCTGAATAGTACGCTCACTCTGACCGTCTGTCTGAGGATGGTAAGCCGTACTAAAATTCAAACGTGTGCCCAAAGATTGTTGGAAACTCTTCCAGAAATGCGACGTGTATCTAGTATCCCGGTCAGAGATAATAGACACAGGTATGCCATGTAAGGCTACCATCTTATCAACGTATAACTGGGCCAACATGTTGGAGCTATAAGTCTCCTTGATGGGTAAGAAATGCGCTGACTTAGTCAGCCTATCAACGATAACCCATATTGTGTCATTTCCTTTCCTCGTCTTGGGTAACTTGCTAATAAAATCCATAGTTACACATTCCCACTTCCATTCAGGAAGTTCAGGCTGTTGTAGCAAGCCAGATGGCTTTTGATGCTCAGCCTTGACTTGCGCACAAGCATTTGGCTACATAAGCGGCTACAGACTTTTTCATGCCTATCCACCAATAATTTGCCTTTAGATCCTGATACATCTTATCAGCTCCTGGGTGAACAGAATATTTGGAACTATGGGCTTCCTGGAGGATAACATCTCGTAGTCCTCCATAAATTGGAACCCATATTCGTCCATTCAATTGTAAAATTCCGTCCTTGCTAAGAGTTAACTGCTCCTCAGTTACTCCCAGCTTCTCTTTAGGAAAGTTAGCCTCCAACACAGCTTCTCGCTGTGCAGCTAACAACCTTTCAATCAAATTATTCTTCACTTCAATGCTCTTGGCATTGATTCGGATGGGTTTCACCCATTCCTTTCTACTTAAGGCATCAGCGACTACATTCGCCTTGCCGGGATGATATCTGATTTCACAATCATAATCATTTAAAGTCTCCATCCAACGGCGTTGCCTCATGTTTAGCTCCTTCTGATTAAACAGATGTTGAAGGCTCTTGTGATCAGAATAGATCACAAACTTGATACCATACAGATAATGCCTCCACAGTTTTAGTGAGAACACAACGGCACCCAGTTCCAAGTCATGGGTGGTGTAATTCTTCTCGTGCACCTTTAACTGTCTCGAAGCATAGGCAATAACCTTGCCTTTCTGCATGAGCACACACCCAATGCCAGTGTGTGATGCGTCGCAGTAAACTACGAACTCCTCGGTACCTTCAGGTAATGTCAGCACAGGAGCGTTGCTCAGCTTTTGCTTCAGAATATCAAAGGATTCTTGCTGCTTAGGGCCCCAAACAAATTTTATTTTCTTCTTAGTCAGGGAAGTTAAGGGCGCAGCAATCCTTGAAAAATTTTCAATGAATCGCCTGTAGTATCCTGCCAATCCCAGGAAACTACGAATCTCTGTAGGCGTCTTCGGCTCTTGCCAGTTCATAACTGCTTCAACCTTAGCGGGATCCACTTGGATGCCCCGTTCGCTGACGACATGTCCAAGGAATTGGACTGCTCGTAGCCAGAATTCGCACTTAGAGAATTTGGCATAGAGTTTCTCATGATGTAGCAGTTTGAGAATACAGCGAAGGTGTTTCTCATGGTCAGCTCGGTTCATCGAGTATATAAGAATGTCGTCGGTGAAAACGATGACGAATTTGTCCAAGTACGGCTTGCAAACGCGATTCATGAGATCCATGAACTCAGCCGGTGCATTAGTGAGCCCAAAAGGCATCACTAGGAACTCGTAGTGACCGTAACGAGTCCTAAATGCGGTTTTATGTACGTCTTCATCTCTGACTTTCAGTTGATGGTAGCCTGACCTCAAGTCAATCTTCGAAAAATAACTTGCCCCTTGTAACTGATCGAACAAATTGTCGATCCTTGGCAAGGGATATCTATTCTTTATCGTGACCTTATTAAGCTCGCGATAATCGATGCACAGACGCATCGATCCGTCCTTCTTCTTAACAAACAGGACAGGTGCTCCCCAGGGAGACGAACTGGGTTTGATGAAACCTTTAGCTAGCAGTTCATCCAGCTGGGTCCTAAACTCCTTCATTTCGGTTGGTGCTAGCCTGTAAGGTGCTCTAGCAATAGGTGCTGCTCCAGGGATGATATCGATCCTGAATTCCACTTGCCTATCTGGTGGCAAACCAGGTAGATCTTCAGGGAAAACTTCTGGATATTCCGAAATGATGGGAATGTCTTCTATCTTCGGTTTAGGCTCTTCAATAATCACATGTGCCATGTAGATGACACAACCTTTCTTTAGACATTTTGAAGCCTTGAGCATA
Organism: Helianthus annuus; assembly: GCF_002127325.2. Lineage (NCBI taxonomy): Eukaryota > Viridiplantae > Streptophyta > Magnoliopsida > Asterales > Asteraceae > Helianthus > Helianthus annuus. The sequence continues at coordinate 150,263,173 of NC_035437.2, read as the reverse complement.
GTCACTTGCTCAGGCAATCCGTACTGGGTATCTCCCCGAATGGTAAGCGATTCACCAGCCGGAGTCTTTATCACTACCTGCTTTCTGTTGCAGACGATTTGGGCCTGGTTGTGAGATAACCAGTCCATACCCAATACCAAGTCAAAACCGGCCAATTTAAAGGGAAGTAGAGATAGAGGAAAAGAGTGGTTCTTAATGGATATCACACATCCATCTAACACAGTGGAGACGGTTTCTATGGTGCCATCTGCTAGCTCTACCTCGTAATTCACATTTAAGGTTTTGACAGGCATATTCAGCAATTTGCAAAATTTATGATCTATGAAAGACTTATCAGCGCCCGAATCAAAAAGTACTCTTGCAAAGATATCATTTACGAGAAAAGTACCTGTGATCACGTTATCATCCAGCACTGCTTCTTTCGCCTCCATCCTGAAGACTCTAGCATTGTTCTTCTTGGCCTCTTCAGGCTTCTTGGCATATTTAGGGCAGTTGCTTTTAATGTGCCCCTTCTCGTTGCAGTTATAGCAGGTTGCATCTTTTATCTTCTTGAAGTCCACGGTCTTGTGGTCCTTGGACTTGCACAACCCGCAAGCATACGACTTCGACTGAGTCTGCGAGTTTGATTCGAGCCTACACTTTCCAAAGTGATGTCTCTTCCACGTCTTGCCCTTGGGCTTCTCACCAGACTGTTGCCCATCCTTCCTTGACTCCGACACCCTCTTGTTATCACCGTTTCCACGGTGTTTCTTGCTCGACCTCTGTGAAGTTTCATCTTCACGCTTTCTCTTTTCAGCTTCTTTATTCCTTAGCAATCTTTGTCGGACCGCATCCAGAGTAAGGGACAAAGATATATCGGCTACAGATCGAAAGGTCGCTGGCCGAGAGGCCTTCACGCTTGCCTTTATTTCGGGGGCTAACCCAACGATGAAACGAGCGATTCTCTTTGGCTCCGGGGTTACCGGATACGGAACCAACCGGGACATCGTGTTGAAGCTCGTTAGGTAAGCTTGGCAGTCAAGGTTTGTCATCACCAGTGACAGGAAGTCAGTCTCTATCTTTTCAACCTCATGTTGAGGGCAGTAATTGTCCTTGATGAGAGAAACGAATTCCTCCCATGTCATGCTGTATAGAACAGCCTTTCCCGAGGCCTGAACCAACGACCTCCACCAAGCCAGGGCCTCGCCCTTGAATGATTGAGACACAAACTTTACCACGTCTCTTTCTGCACAGCCGTTGATGTCCACCATGGTGTCTATCTCGTCAAGCCACGTCATACAATCGACCGCTCCTTTCTCCCCAGTGAAGTCCCGGGGTTTGCATGATACAAAGTACTTGTAGGTGCAGCCTCTGGCGTGAGATGCGTCAGTATATACTCTTTCTTGACGGACACTGTTTTCATTGGACGAGTGGTTATCATCGTCCTTATTAGGCTTGGACAACGGTTTGCTGTGAGATTTTGTGTGGGTTTTCGGCTTTGAGTGTGGTTTGGATATGGTTCGGCTCCGAGATTCAGTATATTCCTCATATTGTCGATCCAGAGTTGCCTTGACAGCATTATCGAAAAGAGCTTTCAACTCTGCACCCATCAGATGAACCTGGGCGTTATCGTATTCGTCTTCCTTCGAGTGGCTATTTTCTCCACTAGGATCAGCCATGGTAACTTGAATTTGTTACAGAAGATAACGAAATTTTTATTTAGGAGTTTAATATGGAATTGTCTTTTATGGCAATTCATTAACCATGGTAACAGAGACCATATCTGGTTAATTTGTTACTCACTTTTATTTAGGATTTGAACATACTTATCCTAATTACAAATAATATTGTTATTGGCACAAAAAGCCTAGTCACGAGGACGTTTTATAATATTAGCCGAGATTACAGAGAATCAAGGTATGAAGGTTTGAACCGTAGTCCTTTTACCTTTTCTGACAGGGAGTCATAGACCACCACTGCCTTTTGTCTTATATGACAATAATTATGGCCCGTAGGCACGACATCACTAATGGATGTTTAATAAGTTTGGCCCGTAGGCACTACATCACTAATGGATGTTTTAATAATTGATCATCTTTATTGATGATTTAACCCATGATTTATAAATCATTAATTTGGGTTTTGGAGTCCTTAGAAGGATTCTTATACAAGAATGACGCGTGCGATTTTAACAAATCACATCTGCCATGAACGTTAACATGATTACAGAGGTTAACTGGAATTCTGAATCTTTTAATCAGGTCTTACCATCTTGGCCGGGTCTAAAAAGACACCTGGCTAGGTTTCACTCTTAAGATTCTTTATTTAGGCAGATTTAATTTTAAAAGGAATGATTTTGATTTATTTCATATATAGTAATAACAAAAATGAAATTTGTAACATAACATTCCATAAACTTCAAATACGATTACACGCTGCCCAAAGCGGGACTTTTAAATAAATAAGTACCTACGCAGAGGTTTGTAGAAAGACAAGTCCACGTAGGGACCAATAGAAGATAGATGTCCGCGCAGGGACTAAAAGATAAGTCCATGTAAGGACTGAAATAAGATAAATGTCCACGCAGGGACTAAATTGCAAATATAACATTACATAAGGAGACTAATGGTCTCGTTTCTTCCTCCCTTTTAGTAGGTTTGCTAGGCCCTTGAGAAATCCACGATTACTCTTGCGTTCCTGTTCGAAGTCTCGTTCCACACGGTTTAAACGGTGGAGTATTTCTTCTTGCTCTGGTGGAGAAAAACGTGGCTGCTGCGACGGTTGCTGAACCGGAGGTCTAGGAGGTATTGGATACCCATGAGCTGAGTTATCTGGTCTCCAAGAGGTTCCATGAAGGGCATTATAATTAGCCGCTACCACATATGGATCGGCATCATAGTTATAGTTGTAGTGCGTGTGAGTCGGCTGCTCAAACGGATTGTACGCCATGGAAGCGCCGTACGCTGGTATCGGATTGTCATATCTGAATGGTGGCAGAGGTGGTGCAACTGGTGCAGAATTCACCTCTGCAGGGTGACCAGAAGGTTCCCCTAATTGTGGTTCTTCTTCAGGTACTGACGGAAAGTGACTAGCACTCGAGTGGCGAGGGGTGCTGAAATGAAATTCCCCTCCTCGGGTAGACATTCGTGCTCCTGATCTTCTACGCCTTGGCGGATATGGAATTACTGGTTGAACCGGTGGCGGTGGCGGTGGCGTAACTGCCACAAACCGCGAATCCTCAGAAGGATCCTGTTGTTGCTGTTGATCGTGAGGCGAGAAATGATGTGAAGGTGTAAAGTACCAATTATATTGGTCGAACCTCGCCTGGTAGCTATCGGGACCTTGATAGGGTGTTCCATGGAAGGATGACCCATCCGAGATCTCGATTGGATGATTGGGAGTACCCCTTGCGGGTTCGACGGGGTCTGTATCCTCGTCCATATCCACTGCATTATCTTCAGAAAAGTGATCCTCTGGTCCTAAAGGGTTATACCCTATTGGCTCTTGGACATAATCTGCCGGGTTAAACTGTCCTATGAAGAAAGGTGAAGGATCGCCATATGATCGGTGCGAAGCAGATCGCTGTAGAGGTATAAAGGATGGTTGAGGGTTATTGGGATTATTTTCCGAATATGGTCAAAATGAATGACGGTATGAGGGTGTTGAGCTATGCGAGGTAGAATGTCTCGCAGGTTCAAAAAGGTTTCTTCTTCGTCTCTCTGGTTCCTCACTTCTTGTACTAGATGGAGCTCGCATGTTCGAAGGTCCAGCTTCGTGATCATTGTGAGTAATGATCGTTCCTCTGCCTCTTCCTCCTCTTCCTCGTCTGATTGCAGGTGGCATATTTCCTGCTTTCAAAACTTTAAATAACAATAAACAATAGAAAGACAAACTTGAATAACAATTCGAATTTGTCCTATGTTCTTGTCTAGACTCAAGTATGTGCAATTGTGTAACTGAGATTAAACACAAAGGTTAGTGTTTAATTCACTCAGTGTTGGCTCTGATACCAACCTGTCACACCCCGATTTCCACGTGTCTCACCGGTGGGCCCGGTGGGGGATTACCGTGACGTAGTTGGCAACAATATAGTCAAACCACACAATATATATGAATGCACAGCAGAAGCATAAAGATAAATATATTTCAACATTAAGTGTAATATCAATGTATCACCATTGTTGAAATAATAATCCACAGGGGATCAATAATAATAATATCAAAGTATTGTTCAACAGACTTCAGGCATCTTAAGCTTGCGAGACTTCTAATGATGCTAAGGAGAAATCCCAGCCAATTACGCATAGTACCTGCATTTAGTCTTTTTGGGGAAAATACGTCAGTTTACACTGGTAAATACATTCAACTGACACTCTTGTAAAATGTTTAATAAAATTGGTTTAAATGCTCAAGGCACAAACTCTTTATAACTTGGGATAATTTATAATCAAATCTTGTAAAGAATTACATGTTACTATGCGTTCGGTCGCCCGGGTCGTACCGGGTTAAAGTTTAATAGACACACCACATAGCATAAAACCGTGGCGGGTAACCAACGGCTACACTTTTATAGTTATGGACATAATGCCGGGTGTACGCCTACACCGGGATGTCAAGGTCGTGGCCATTCGTAAATGCTGCCAAGGATATCCGGGACATGGTCATTAAGCCCCCAAAGGCGTAAAGCCAACAAAACAAGTTTTTAAACGGGTCACATTGATAATACCCAACTACTAATGAGTTGGGGTCAATTGCCCGACCAAGCGGTATTTTAAATACCGTAACCCAAGCCCGTATAACGGAAAATAAGTTAAAAGTATTTACCTTTGCAAGTATAATTCCTTAAATTGAAATAAATTGCAGATAGCCTTTAGTGGTCCCCTAATCTGGAATGAAGGTTTAATTTAACCTATTAGAATCCTAACGGGTCTTTATTTTAGCCGTAGCCTAGACCAGTCAGTTTCAAAGTATAGTTACGGTTTAATCGCGTGAAAGGCGAAAACCGTGAATGGAGTGTGATTTTGACCCAACAAGTTTGAAGACTTGTTTTATATGGGTATAATAATCATACTCTGGATTTTGGGGTCAAAACAATATGGTTTGACCCGTTTCCGCTAATTTATGTAAACTAGTTACATAAGCCGAACCGTGCGCGCTAAAGGCGTAACGGGTAACCGTAGGAGTCCTACACTGTTTTCCTATGTCAATATGCTTTAAAGAGGTTGTGGTATCAGTAGGATACCTTCCATAATGCCCGTAATGAGTTTAAGTTCATAATATGCCCCGTAGGGGTATTTCGGTCTTTTTAAAGATTATAAAAGAGGTTCATGAGTTCTACAGGAAATCTGAGTTTCCCGAACAGTTTATAAAGTCTAAAATACTTTATTTATTAATTAAAATCAGTAGCCACTAGAATCGGGTCAAAAGACCTTGTAGAACTCAAGTTATGGCAGAAAAGGGTATATTCGGTATTGACCGAACCGTTGCCATAACCGCAGGTTATGAGCAGGTTAAAAATAATTAAAAATCTTTTAAAAAATCCCAAAATATTATTTTACAACAGTGAGTAATAGGTTTGGTGTCGAAATCCGGGTTTAGATAGGCGTTATGCTAATTGCGCTATTTAATTACTAAAGTTTCGCAATTTGCGCTATTTAGCATAACTCATATTCTGGACCTCGGATTGACGTGAAATTTTAGGGACATGCTTAGAAATCAGTAACCAAGGTTATGATCCCTTCACATGTCCGAAATTATCGTTTTAAATTAAAAAGGGCGTTACGGTCAACTTTTAAGCATTTAACGGAAATGTGTAAAAGACTCGGACAAACAACGAACCGTCCACAGAGGGTTATACCATCATGTAACCTGGTCCTAAGAGAGTCCTAAGGCATATCTAAATCAAACTTTAACGGGTCAGAACTGAAGTCAAAGCAAAAGTCAAAGCTTTTGCGACTTTTGGCTCCGAACCGGGTCAAAATAGTAAATGGTCGGATCAAACAAGCTTAGACTAGTTTATATACTTATTATCATGTTTTATGAGTGTTCAAACAGGTTACATATCATCTATATTACAGATTATGCAAGAAATCGCAAAATGACATTTCTGTTGACTTTTTCTAAGCACGTTTGACTCGACATTCGGACTAGTTAGAATGGGAATCAGAGGGTGACCTTTTAGGGGTTTAAAGCCCACATGATTACCAACATATAACTATCTTTGATTCGACAAATCACTGGACCATTCGTGATTTATAGTGAGATATTGAGCTTAGGATCATCATAACTCACCCTACATTGAGTCATGGATGATCAGCAGGTGGCCCTTGGTGCTAGGGGGCAAGTAGAGGGCACCCATGCTTCAATTAATGCTCACAAGTTCGTTCACAAGCTAAATCATTGAATCTGTCCAAAGTTTATGCATCTGGGACTCGTACGCGGCCCGCATTAGGATCATGCAACATGGACGCGGGCCGCCTGGATCTTCATGTCAGGAAACGTATCTACAGGTGGCTCGCGGCCCGCATTGACTTGCTTGTTTCACTCAGGCGGGCCGCCTGAGGGTTGATTTCAAAGATTTTCAAATTATTTGTAATCATTAACCTGACCTTTCGGGTTCGAAGGGGTAACTTTGCGATTTGGCCCTCGATTATTTACCGTTAAGGGCCTCGTGCCTTTTACCCGCACTATTAAGTCCCCGGTTAGTTTAATTACTATCCGAAAAGCCTTAACTTTCACTGTTGACGCTTTTAACCCCTCGCATACGAATTTGATCATAACTTTCTCGTTTTAAAACGGAACTTCGCGAAATTTATATAGTACATTCTAGTGAGCGTATTTTACTGTTACAAAGCCTCGGGTTCGTCAAAGGGTCACTCAGAGGTATTAATTAAACATGTTGACACAATTAACCCTGTAGCTTGTAATTCCTCACATTCTCCCGCGTTTCGCTCCGTACGATCCATGATTTATTCGTTTGAAGGTACGAGCATCATTTAAGGTTACTATATAGTATATTTACCCTTCGTTGACATTTATAACCCTCGAATTTACATACTTTCAAGGTTTGTCAACTTTAGTCCTTTATTTAATACTCTAATGCCACGTGTAAACTAATGACACGTGTTAACACATTATTGGACACAAAATTTCGAGGTGTTACACAGACTCAGACTTTGACTCGGACTCCTCATCAGTATCCAACACCTGATCGACCTCCTTTTTTATTAACTCAGACTCATGATCAGTGTCAGACGAGGTAAACGTGACATTAAATTTATCTGGTAAAACGTCAGTTGTGTCGGTTTTTAGCTTTATATTGACTGCTTTTGCAAGTTGCTCCTCGTTTGGTTTTCTAGGAGAATACCCTTCCCAAATCGGAGGCGGACACTTGTTATAGCTAACAGTCGGTTTCTTACCACTATCTTTCTTTTTCTTTGGCTTCTCGTCTTGAAAAGCTTCCATACCTGCAACAGTTGGGTAAATAGGATCAATTAGATAATCAGAACTAGAATAACTTTGTAACAAGCGTCTAATTCTCTCATTCTCAATCTTCTCTATCTCCAACTCTTGCTTCCATTTAGCACTTTCTTCGATGTAGAAGTTGATAGCTTTCTGCTTTGTCATCATGACAGCATTCATCATCGTTAGTGCCTGTTCTCTTTCTGAATTTTTCTTTTGGAGACCAGTTACAGTTTTGTTCAATATATCATAAGATTCTTTCACATAGTTAAGGTTGAACAGTAACTGCTCCTTCTTCTTGTCATACTCAGCAATTATCTCGTCTTTTGCTGCACATCCCTTGCAAGTTTCCAAGCACTTCTCGCAAGGCTTTACAACTTCAACAATCTTCTCAACCTCGATTGTTTTTACCACTTCAACCACTTTTCCTTCTTCAATCACCTTCTCATCTTTAGCAATCTCCTCAGCCACACTTTCATCTTTCTCATTCTGAACAACATCTTCAGTTTTCAGTTGTTGTTGTTCTTTAGCAGCTCTTTTCTCCTTTAATTTCTCCATGCGATCTGCAAAATAGAAATGAAAACTTTCAGGAGAAAGATGAGTTTTAGCAATATTTATATGCTTTTCCTCCTTATCATCACTACTGCTATCATCTGGAGGTGATTGATCAAACTGTGCAGACTTTTTAGAATCAGCATCTGATAAACCAGAATCAGATGGTGTTTGATCAAATACAACTTCTTTTTCTGAGTTAATATCATTTTGTACACTCTCATCTGAACTCTGTAAATTTTCATCAACACTTTCTGAGCTTTCGTCAGATGTAATAGACTGTTCCTCCACACTTTTCACTGTCTCACCAATAGATTTCATCCAGGTGGCAAACATGTCTGGTTCTCTAATGATTTTAGCAATGAAAGCTTTGAAATCACCCTTTTCATCAACAAACATATCCCAGCTGAAGCCTTCAGGTAATTGTTCATCATCTTGATCAACTAAACAGGCTTTGCTATCAGGAGATATGTAGTTGCTCCAGTTGAAGTCTACTAAACATGCTCTTTTAGAATCCTCAATCTTTCTACCATGAGCAGTCTGTGAATCTTGTGATTGACCAACCTGCTGATAAATGGCTTTCTGGTAGTAGTCATCTTTTCCGAAAGGATTCTGAGCACCACTAGCTTCCCTATTCTTGCACTCTCGCTTGAAATGGCCTTTCTCCCTGCATCGAAAACAAGTAACTTTAGATTTATCAAAACCTAAAGTAGATACATGAGCATCGAGAAAGTCATTTCTCCCGGTAATTGTCTTGAACTTTTCAGCACGTCTAAGAACACTAGCAAGACACCATTTGATATCCATCAGTTCCATCTCTTTGGCGTCTATTTGATCGTAATCCTCCTTTGTTAGCATAGGATTTCCGATTCGACAAGCAACAAGACCCTCATAAGATAATAATACAGAACCAAGTAGAGCTATGTGGTCTTTTGCAGTGTCTTCTGAAAAACATTGACCTTCTGGAAGATTAAGAGCGATGTTGCACTGAATCACATAACCATTTCCTGTCTTTGTGCCTTGAGACTGAAAGCTCATATTTGACTCTTTAGGATTGACACTTGGAAATGATGAGAATCCACTGCTTTTGGTTGAACTCTGATCTGCCTTTTCTGATGAATCTCCAGCACTGAATGCAGTTTGGATTTTAGGACTTCTCTCAGATTCTGGAACTGGAATACTGCCTTTATAGTATATCTTCAAGTCCTGTTGACCACTTGGACTGTTCATCCTTGCGATCTTTTGCTATTCCAAATCCCGACTCTCGATTTTTTTGATAAACTGAGATATAGTCAATCCATCATACACACCCGTGTTTTTCAGAATCATCAAGTATGTTCCCCATTCTTTCTGTGGTAGTGCATCAGCAAGCTTGTCTACCCACTCTTCACGGTCTTTAGTAATACTCAACATCGACATTGATCGCACTAAATTGCAGTAACGTTCAATCAGCTTCTTTGTGTCTTCACCCGGTAGACTGCTGAACAGATCAAACTCTTTCTTAAGCAGTGCCTTCTTGCTTTTTATCATGTTCTCGCTACCCTCAAATTTGACTTTAAGTGCATCCCAGATCGACTTTGCAGTTTTGTCGTGCTGTAGCAAAATGAATATGTCTTCTTTGATAGCTTGTTGAAGCAGACTGATCATCATCTTTTCTGCTTTGTACATAACCCGTTCCTGATCCGTGAACTCAGATAACTCCTTTAAAACCTGCAAATCTGTTCGAGGCAACACGTATTTCTTCAGAATGCATTCCCATGATCTAAGATGATTAGCCTGAACCCAGTTCTCGAATCTATCTTTCCACCCGTAGTATTCTTCAATATTCATTAATTTCGGGGGCTTTTGGGTGGTTCCTATTTCATTTTCTATATTCATGGCTTGAACAATAGCAGATGGACCACTCGGTGTTGCAAATGCGTTATAGAACTCGGTATCCATGATGACTTAGCACGTTTTCCAAGATCAGAGACAAATAAGCGAAACTACTGATGTTCACAAGAGCGGAACCAGATTGACCTAATGAGCGAAACCTCAAACAAAGATGTCCTCTGGAGCGAAACTATGATGTTCAGATAAGCGAAACTAGGGTTTGTCCGTATAAGCGAAACCCTGATGTACCAAAAAGCGAAACTATTGATGTTTATAAGAGCGAAACTGCTATATGACCTTTGGAGCCAAACTATCAGGCAATTTGGAGCGGAACCTCTCAATTATGTGACACACGAGCGAAACTAGATGGTCTTTGGAGCGAAACCTCTAAGTGTCCATAAAAGCGAAACCTAATCGGAATGTAATTTGACCCATTTTTAGTTCGTATTTTTGTCCGAAACTTTCCAGGATTTGTTAATGTCTAATAACATACAGTCTGAGAAATTTTGAGCGAAATTCGACCGTTAAAACTTTCTACATTTAAGAAAGAAGGTGTAGAAGCAAGAAATGATGATAAAATCCAGCTAATATCTGCAGAACTCCTCCTCCTGAGCTCTGATACCACTTGTAGGATCGTATACTGACCCGATTGAGTCGTTCAGAGGCGTTTAACTACGTTTCAGGTGCGGAATAACAAGAAACAGAGGTAGAAACCGCCGAATCTTCACTAAAACTGCTAATTGTATTGATTAACAATCGATTACACGCAGTTCTTCACACCGGCAGCACTTCGGAATGGAATACAAGACAATCGATATGGTTTGGCTCATATGAACACCTATATATAGGCATGGTAGTTTCGCTCCAATGGACATATGTCCATATAAGCGATAACTATCATGTACATATAAGCGAAACTATCAGATTCAGACCATATGAGCGAAACCTCTACCTAAAATACATATACTCTCCTGTTTTCTTGTAAATCGTGCCCTAATCTACACAATACAATGTAAGACTCGATACAAGACGTAGTCGACAGATGTAGTGCACCAACAATAATGCCTCCATAGTTTTAGTGCAAATACAACGACACCCAACTCCAAGTCGTGGGTGGTGTAATTCTTTTCATGCACCTTCAATTGTTGGGAAGCATAGGCAATGACCTTGCCTTTCTGCATGAGCACACATCCCATACCAGTGTGTGATGCGTCACAGTTTACCACAAATTCTCGACTCCATCAGGTAATGTTAATATAGGAGCATTTCTCAACTTCTGCTTAAGAATATCAAAAGATTCTTGCTGCTTAGGACCCCAGTCAAACTTGCTATTCTTGCGAGTTTGTAAGGTTAGGGGCACTGCAATTCTTGAGAAGTTTTCAATAAAACACCTATAGTATCCTGTCAACCCTAGAAAGCTGCGAATCTCAGTGGGCGTCTTCGGCTCTTGCCAATTCATGATAGCTTCTATCTTAGCGGGATCCACTTGGATACCACGCTCACTAACAACATGTCCAAGAAATTGGACTTCACGAAGCCAAAATTTATATTTCGAAAACTTAGCATAGAGCTTTTCTTGTTGAAGTAGTTTAAGAATGCAACGAAGGTGCTTCTCATGGTCAGCTTGATTCTTCGAATAAATGAGAATGTCATCGATGAAAACGATAACAAATTTGTCTAAGTAGGGCTTGCAGACGCGGTTCATGAGATCCATGAATGCTGCCGGTGCATTAGTGAGCCCAAAAGGCATCACTAAGAACTCGTAGTGACCATAGCGAGTCCTAAATACAGTCTTGTGTACATCTTCATCTTTAACCTTCAGTTGAAGATAGCCTGACCTCAAATCGATCTTAGAGAAGTAACTCGCCCCTTGCAATTGGTCGAACAGATCGTCGATCCCGGGCAATGGTTATTTATTCTTGATAGTGACTTTGTTAAGCTCGCGATAATCGATGCATAATCACATCGATCCATCCTTCTTCTTTACAAACAGGATTGCTGCTCCCCAAGGTGACGAACTAGGTCTAATGAACCCTTTGGCTAACAAATCATCTAGTTGAGTCCTCAACTCTTTCATTTCAGTTGGTGCTAACCTGTAAGGCGCTCTTGCGACAGGTGCTGCTCCAGGGATAATGTCAATTCTGAATTCTACTTGCCTATCTGGTGGTAAACCAGGTAGTTCTTCAGGGAAAACTTCCGGATATTCAAAAATGACGGAGATATCTTCTATCTTGGGCTTCTGTTCATCAACAGTCACCTGTGCCATATAAATGACACAACCCTTCTTCAAACACCTAGATGCCTTGAGCGTAGACACTTGCTCAGGCAACCCATACTGAGTATCTCCCTGTATGGTAACTGGCTCACCAAACGGAGTTTTGATCACCACTTGCTTCTTGTTGCAAACGATCTGGGCTTGGTTATGAGATAACCAGTCCATGCCTATAACTATGTCGAAACCAGCCAATTTTAAAGGAAGCAAGGATAATGGAAAAGAATGGTTCCTAATGGATATAAAACATCCCTCTAACACAATTGAGGCTGTTTCTAAGGTACCATCAGCCAATTCTACCTCATATTTCACTCTTAGGGTTTTAACAGGTAAATTTAGCAACTTACAAAGCTTATCGTCTACAAATGACTTATCCGCACCCGAATCAAATAACACCCTTGCATAAACATCATTTATAAGGAAGGTACATGCTATCACATTATCATCCTGAACAGCTTCTCGTGCATCCATTCAAAAGACCCTTGCATTGGTCTTTTTGGCTTCTTCAGGCTTTTTGGCATATTTAGGGCAGTTGGTTTTGATGTGCCCCTTTTCATTGCAGTTATAGCACGTCGCATCCTTTCTTTTCTTGCAGTCTACTGTCATGTGTTCCTTGGACTTGCATAACCCACATGCAGACGGTCCTGACTGACATTTAGATTCAAACCTGCACTTTCCAAAGTGACGTTTTTGGCAGGTTTTGCACTTTGGCTTCTCATCTGCTTGCTGACTACCCTTGTTGGACCCAGACTTCTTCTTGTAGTCAGTGTTACCCTTATGCCTCTTCTCAGACCGTCGTGAGTTATCGTCCTCACGTTTTCTCTTACTTTCTTCCGAGTTCTTAAGCGATCTCAGCCTGACCGCATCCAAAGTAAGAGATAAAGATAAATCAGCTGCTGACCTAAAAGTAGCAGGTCGTGATGCCTTGACACTGGCCTTGATCTCTGGGGCTAAACCCCCAATGAATCGAGCTATTCGCTTGGGTTCTGGTGTTACCAGATACGGAACCAGACGAGACAGCTTATTGAAACTGGTGAGGTAAGCTTGACAATCTAGATTTTCATCACCAATGATAAGAAGTCTGACTCAATCCTCTCAACCTCATGTTGAGGGCAGTAATTCTCCTTAATAAGGGCAACAAACTGATCCCAGGTCAGATTGTATAGTGGGATCTTTCCAACAGCTTGAATGAGAGACTTCCACCATGCTAGTGCCTATCCTTTGAATGACTGGGATACATACTTCACCACATCCCTATCAGCACACGCTGATATCAACCACGATATCCATTTCATCCAACCATGTCATACAGACAATCGCCCCTTTTCCCCAGTGAAATCCCTGGGTTTGCAGGAGACAAAGTATTTATAGGTGCAGGTCTTGGTATGTGGTTCACGATCAAATACTATCCTTTTCGATGGAACACTGTGTTGATTCCAGGAGTGTTGAGCATCCTCTTTCTTGGGCTCATGTTGTTTAAAGGGTGGCTTACTGTGAGCCTCAGAATGAGTCTTAGGGATAGATTTGGAGTGAGGTACAGATGAGGTCTTACTATACGTACCACTCGATTCCCTAAATTTCCTAACCACGACTTTAGATACAGCAGTGTCAATCAATGTACGAAGTTCTTCCCTGGTTATGTTGATCCTAGTATTCTCATGGTTTTCCACGGGGTGACTGTTAACTTCTTCCGACCCAGCCATGTAGCTTAATTGCTACATAAAAATAATGACAATGGTTTAATTAGAAGTTTATAATAGTATTATCATTCTTGATGATTTATTAACCATGGTATTAATAACCATATTGGTTAATTTGTTAAATATATATATATATATATATATATATATATATATATATATATATATATATATATATATATATATATATATATATATATTCAGGATCTTTATAATAATCCTTAATTATATTTTAGATAATAGCACAAAAGGCCAAGTTACAGGGACAGATTTAATTTATAAGCCAGGATTTTATAGAATCGAGGTACTAAGGCTTGAATCAAAGTTCATTACCTCTTCTTGACAGGGAGTCGTAGACCACCACTATCTTTAGTCTCAAAAGGACGTTAATTATGGCCCGTAGGCACTTCATCACTAATGGATGTATATAAATAAGAAGGGAATTGGAATAACCCAATTTAAGAATGACTTATGCGATTTTATTGAATCACATTTTTCCAAGAGTGTTAGGTTATACCTTTAAGATTCTTTTTAATATTCAACGCAGAGCAATCCTAAATTGTAAGGTTAACAAGGATCTGAATCTAATTGAGGTACTACCATCTTGGCCCTGTCTTAAAATGACACATGGGCTAGGTTTTGTCCTCCTTAGATTTTGGTATTTTATTATAATGGCAGATCTTATAAAAGGAATGATAATTTTTATTTATTTCATATTTTATGTTTATGCATACAATTAACAAAAATGAAATTTTAGATTTAACCATTCCACTAAAATTTAAACGAGTACATGATTGCCCTAAACGGGACTTAAAGAGAAATAATTTGCCCACACAGGGGCTAAACAGAATAACATGCCCACGCAGGGGCTAAACAGAAACACAAGTCCTCGTAGGGACTGAATACAGAAATAGAGGTCCACGCAGGGACTTGATTTAAAGCAAATAAATTACAATACAAATAAATAAATAAGTAATCTTCAAAAATCCCTTTTCTTGGTCTTCCCCTTGATTAAACTTGCCAGACCTTTAAGAAACCTGCGGTTGTTCCTACGCTCTTCTTGGACCTCCCGCTCTATCTGGCTCAACCTTTGGAGAACCTCCTGTTGTTGCTCTGGTGGTATCAATTGCGGCTGTGGCGGCTGCTGATGTGGAGGTTGAGGAGGTGGCGGTTGTTGGTACCCATAAGCTGGGTATCCAACTCCACAGGGAGCTCCACATGGCCCCTCGGGGTGGAGAGCATTGTAGTCCCATGCTGCCTGGTATGGGTCAACCTCAGCATAGTTGTAGTTGGTATGGGCCGGCTGCTCAAATGGGTTATACGCCGCTGAACCGGCATATGCAGGAATTGGGTTATCATAACCCAACGGTGGTGGCGCGACAGGCGCGGAGTCTACCTCAGAGACGAGGTTTGAAGGCCCACCCATCTGCGGGTCTTCATAGAGTGGTGGGTAGTGGCTGCCACTCGAAGGTTGAGGGGTGCTGATACGTACTCCTCCTCGCATGGACATTCGTGCGTTTGATCTTCTTCGCCTCGGTGGCTCCGGAGGCGGCTGCTGAACTGGTGGTGGTGGCGATGGAGTGACCGCTACAAAACGAGAATCCTCAGAGAGATCCTGCTGCTGCTGCTGCTGAGGCGATGAGTGGTAAGACGGTGTAAATACCCAATCATATTGGGCAAACCTCGCCTGGTAGCTGTCTGGACCATGGTAAGGTAATCCATGGAATGATGACCCATCTGAGATCTCAATGGGGTGAGTAGGCGTCCTGGTTGGAGGCTCGGCGGGATCGGTATCTTCATCCATGTCCATCGCATGGTCGCCAGAGAAGTGGTCTTCGGGTCCCAATGGGCTAAAACCCACTGGTTCTTCAATGAGGTTTGCCGGGTTGAACCGGCTCTGAAAGTAAGGTGTTGGGTCATTGAAGGAGTGGTGAGAGTTGGATCGTTGGAGAGGGATGAAGGAGTGGTGTGAGTTGTGGGACTCATTTTCAGATTGGGGCCCGAAAGAATGGTGGTAGGATGGTGACGAAATTAGCGAGACAGATCTCCTCGCTGGCTCCAGATACGTCCTCCAATCTTCCTTTGGACTTGTACTCATGGTAATAGATGGGGTTCGCCGGTGTGAAGGTCCGGCATCATGATCGTGACCCGTAATTGGGGCCTTGCCTTGTCTTTTTCTAAATTTCGGTGTCATTTTGATAAACCTGTCAGAGCAACAAAAGAACAACAAGGAAACAAAATAAAGGACAAATAAACGAATTAGGATTAGTCCTAAGTTCTTTGTCTAGACTCGAAAGTCGAGGAATGTGCAACTGTGTAACTGAGATTAAACACAAAAGGCTAGTGCTTAATTCACTCAGTGTTGGCTCTGATACCAACCTGTCACACCCTGATATTTCCACGTATTACTGGTGGGCCCGGTGGGGAGTATCGTGACGTAGTTGATATCATCATAGTCAAACAACACAATTTAATGCACAGCGGAAGCAAAAGATGAATCACATTAGAAACCGAATATAAAGTAATATCAAAGTATTACAACGGACTGTAAAGGATCCACAAGCGGATCAAAAGATAAAAAGGAAAATTGTTCAACAAATTTTAACATCTAAGCATGCAAGACTTGTTTAATGATGCCAGGAGTAGCCAGCCTATTCCGTCTAAGCTTGCAAGACTGGTAAATACAATTAACCAACTCATTTTGAAAAGAGTTTAAGAAAATTAATTTGAATGCACATGGCACAAAAGTTCTTTTATAACTTGGGACAATTATTTAAAAATAATCTTGTATACAGTTTTACTTATTTGTCGTCCGTCAGGGCCGGTTAGAAGAGCCGGACAAGATTAACTGACACGCCACAGGTATAATGCCCACAAGGTTAATTCCTTAAAGTGGGTTACCAGTTTTTACATATGCAACTATCAGGTGTATGCCTACACCCCGTGGTTAGGTCGTGGCCATTTCAATGAATGATGCCAACGATATCCGGGACATGGTCATTAACCCCCCAAGGGCCATATACCAAATAAAACAGATTAAAACAGGTTATGTAAATATATTAATCACAATCCGGTTTAAACAACTACATACCCGACCAAGCGGTATTATTATAATACCGTATCCCAAGCCCGTAGAGGGAAAATAAGTTAAAAGTATTTACCTGAGCAAGTATATATCACAATCAGCGAGTGCAAGTAGCTTTTACTGGGCTCCTAATCTGGAACAAAGGTTTTTAATAACCTATTAGATTCCTAACGGGTCTTATTTAAGCCTAGACTTAGACCGGTTAGATTTACAGGAAGATATATGGTTCAAAACGCATGATTAAGCGAAGACCGGATTAGAATGTGGTTTAGACCCGACAAGTTTGTATACTTGTATAATATGGGTAAACTAATCACATTCTGGATTTTGAGATAAAAATGATAAGGTTTAACCCGTTTCGGCTAGTTTATGCAAACTAGTTACATAAACCGCACCGAACGCGGAAAGTGCGTAACGGGTAACCACATGAGTCATGAACAGGTTTCCTAAGTTAATATGCCTTAAATATGTTGTGATATCAGTAGGATACCTTTCATTATGTCCAAAACGAATTTAAACTCAAATTATGCCCCGTAGGGGTATTTTGGTCATTTTAAAGCTTATAAAAGAGTTTAAATATTAATTTGATTTTCAGGTCTGATATAATCAGCAAAAATACTTAATTTAATAGGTTACATCAGTAGGGTAATGCATATATGTGAAATTTATCATTTATAACCAAACTATGCACCGTAGGTGCATTTTGGTAAATTCACATAAGCTTAAAAGGTCAAATCTGGAAATCTGAGTTTAAAACTTTTGCTTATTGTTAAAGTATAAAAATTTACTAAAAACATCTGTAAGTATTAAGTCTTATATGTTTAAAATAGTTTAAACTCATACTATGTGTTTAAAACGCGTAAAAATGCGGTTTTAAGCGATTTCCGGGTTTTATAAGAAAAGCTGATATTTTTATCATTCCAGAAAGCTTAAAATATTTTATTTATCATATAAAATCAGTAGCAAAAAGTTTGGTATCAAAATGTTATGTAAAACTCATTTTATAGGCCAAAAGGGCAAAACCGACAATTACCGAATCAAAGCTAGAACCCTATGTTATGCTCAGCCTAAAAATAAATAAAAATCTTTAAAAATCCCAAAATATTATTTTACATCAGTAGGTATAAAGTTTGGTATCAAAAATTGGGTTTATCTTTAAAAATCCCAAAATATTATTTTACATCAGTAGGTAAAAAGTTTGGTATCAAAAATTGGGTTTAGATTGGCCTTATGCTAATTACGTCGTTTAATTAATAAAAAGCTTTCTATTTACGATATTGAGCATAACTCCTAATCTAGACCTCAAACTGATGTGAAAATTTAAGGACATGTTTATAATTCAGTAGCAAAGGTTATTGTCTTTTCACATTTTCAAAATTCTCGTTTTATGGTCAAAAGGGCATAATAGTCAACATTTAGGCATATAACGGAAACATGCATATGAATCGGATAACTAATGAACCAAGTTGTATAATCACACAGAGTTATACTAACATGTAACCTGGTCCTAATAAAGCTCCAAGGCATTTCTAAAATATGCTCTAATGGGTCAGAACTGAAAGTCAAAGGAAAAGTCCACTTATGCGACTTTCGGTCCCGAACCGAGCTTAAACTGAAAATTGTCGGGTTGAACATGCTTAGACATGTTCTTACATTAATTACCAAGTTATATGAATGATAAAACAGGTTGTATGGCTTCTACATTGTTAATTATGTGTTTATTTGAAAAATAGCTTTCTGTTGACTTTTTATTATTAGGTTTGACCTGACATTTGACCAAGTTAGAGTGATAATTAGTAGATGCCCTCTTAGGGGTTTATTACCTACATAATTACCAACTTATAGCTACTTAATTTAACTAATGACTGGACCATTTGTGATTAATCACGAAGTCAAACTTTAATTACGATAAGTTTGACTTATGGTCATTAAGCTAATTAAAATTAAATTAGGAGGTTAAGGACACTTACAAAGGTCAAGCACGATTATGGATCCTAAGGAAACTTGTTGAAGACCAGAGAAGCTCCAGAGATGAGTTTGAAGTGAGTTGCAAATGAGCAAGGAAAAGTTGCAACGTTGAGTTTCTTATATAGGACTTAGATTTCTATAGGATCATTACAACAAAGCCTACTAGTGATCCCTGATGATTTCCAGGTGTCCCTATAGGTTAAAAACTAGTTGCAATGCCCCTGAATTCGAAAACCATCTTTATAAGTTGGTGCAACCTGCTGAACTCGCAGTTGTCCAAAAATTCAGCAGGAGTGGACCATGAATTAGATCTTGCATGTCCTTGAGAGTGTTGCCATGCACTTACACCATTTGGACTTTATTGAAGAAGGTTTTTGAAGGAAATATGTCGTAAGAACATAGGATCCATTTCTTATGCAATTTGAATTGTACATTATTAAGATAACCGGATTTGAATATATATATATATATATATATATATATATATATATATATATATATATATATTATATATCAGATGTTTATTAAATATTAAGGTTTGGAATTTATAATTAGTTCGCTCAGATATATATAATATATATATATATATATATATATATATATATATATATATATATATATATATATTATATATCAGATGTTTATTAAATATTAAGGTTTGGAATTTATAATTAGTTCGCTCAGAGGTATTAATTAACATGTCGACACTTTTAAATCCTACCATACATCTTTTAACTTGATCCGGGTTTATAACACGTTTACCTTACATGACACGTGTCTTTATTTTATTGGGTAAGATTTTACGAGGTGTTACAATAACCCTCTCGTTTGACCACTTCAAACGAGCGGGTCAATACACGTTCGTTTGACCGTTTCACTAACTATTACATAATCAACATAAAATAAAACTAATCTATTCGACAGCAACAGACAAGGGGGAATTTGTTGGTGCAGTTTTTGTGCCCGTTGCTATTCGAATAGATTAGTTTTATTTTATGCTGATTATGTAATAGTTAGTGAAACGATCAAACGAATGTGTATTGACCCGCTCGTTTGAAGTGGTCAAACTAGAGGGTTATGTGTTTGACCATGTGTGTTTGCAAGATAAGTGGGTGTGGCTATAAATACCAGCCCCTTGTTTATTTGCAATGTAGAGAGTGAAGATGAAGGTTTTAGACTTTGGGGGAGAGATCACCACTTGTCGTTGAACCGCCGCCCCTACCATCGACCCACCGTCATCTTCGGTTGAACCACCACCACCTGCAGCCCCCACTACAACCAGTTGTCTCATCATATAACCCATGCCCTCAGCGCCTGCCGTCCTCCATATAACCCATGTCGCCGACGCCTGCCGTCTCACCATATAACCCATGCCACCGGTACCTGTCGTCGCACCACCACCCCCACTCCCCACCCCCGCGTCGAAGCACGATGACCCGTTGTTGATCCACCACCACCCACCGTAAAAACTATTGAACCACTAGAAACCACTGCCGCACATTTAACGCTTCACATTTTTGTACTTTCCTTATTTAAAAAGTTGTATTCGTATTTCTATTTTTAGAAACATTGTAATTCGTATTTCATTTCAATATCGGGACTTCGATCATAATGGGAATTCACTTTAGTATTCTTACATGTTACCTTTCATATTTGTGTTATATACGTAATCAATCTTTAAATACGTGTTTATACGCAAACCGAGACTTAAAATACACTTTAGATACCTAAAAACGCGTTAAAATACAAGAAAACAACATAAAATAACCTAGTTACAAAGTGCAGGGACTAAAACTGAGCAAAACCAAAAGCTTTTCCACCTCCTTTCTCCTCCAATCACTTTCCACATTTTTTAAGCCAATCATATTTCACCCTTCTCCAACTCCTTTCTCCTCCAATCTCCTTCCACCTTCATTAACTCCTAAACCCTAATCCCCACTTATAAATACAAGCCTCCACCACCTTCTAAACACATTCCACACACTAATCTACTCCAGAACTCTCTAATCCTCTCAAGAATTCAAAGCAAAGAAGAATACTTTCAAATGTTCTAAGTGAGTTTTCACTAACTTTTATTCACCTTTCTTCTTCTAATCTTTTTTAAACTACTTGGGCAACCTCTAGGAAGGTTTCCACAAGTTTTCCATGGAAAACTAAGGTGGAACCTCACCATATTTGAGGTCCAAAGTAGCATAAAATTTTCCTCTAATTTATTTTTAATTTGTTTCTTGCATTTCTTGGCTAAAACTTAGTGAAATCTTGTACCCACCAAGCTCCCAACTAAGCTCATAGTTGTGGGTTTGTGTTGTGGTTGATTTCCACCAAGAAACAATCTTAAAAACTCTTTTAAATTTTGCTCATACATGTTCCAAGTGATTGAAAGCATCCAAGCTTCAACCTTCTATGTTGAAAAGCTTGTGCACGTGTTATGTGTGAACCGTGGGAGCCTTGGCTTTCCAAACTAGTTCCACTACCTCACTTATTTATTTTGGTTATGTTTATCCAAGTAGCTTCCAAGAATCAAAGTAACACAACCCTACCGCACCTCCAACATTTACCATGATGGGTATGGAACACATGGGTTGATCTTACTTGGCTACTTGCTTGAGTGTTGTGTATAATTATTTTGACGTTTTCTTTTCAAAATTTGGACCTGTTTAACAAAATTCGTGTTTGATTTGTTACAAATGTTTTAATTTTATCTGTATATCTAGAGTTCACGAAGTTCACCTTTTGAACATTTTTCTTGTTCTGAGCTCTTGTTCCCCTTTTCTTTCCAGATTTGACATGATTTTGCTTTTGTTGACCGTTCTAAATTGGTAACTTTTGATTCCCAAATTGCTTTATAACTTTGAGTTTTGGGATAGGAGCACACTGAGTTGCCAAAACTCTTGGGCTCGACTTACCCAAAAACTTGATTCTCAAGAGGTATATTTGCATCCTTGATCAATCAAGGATTGACTGACGTTTCTGATTGGAAAATCATTGTTTCATCATCAGAACTATGGGAGCATCCTATTTGTTTACTTACGGTGAATCCTTGACCTCTAACGTTTGACCTTGACTTGAGGATGCACACTTAGTGAAACTAAGTCTAGTTGTAAACTCAGCATGGTCTAAAGGAACGATGGGTTCAAACCATGGCATATCCTCATCATCAGGTAACTTGGTGTAGTTATCCTTCATCTGTGTAGGGCAAGTGTGATACCGAATGCATTTCACATCTCCTTTCTTCTTTTGGCTATTGATGAAGTGATCTAAGACGTATCTGGAGTTGGAATAGCAATCCAACTTCTGTTTGGTCATCTCATAATTACATCGTGCGAGGGCTAACTCTTTCTTTGTTTCGTCAATGATATTAATGTAATTATTAATACCAGTTTAGTTCTTTAAAACAATTTTCTTAAGTTTAGAGTTATCTTTTCTTAAGGTTTCAATTGTTGTTTAAAACTCCTTCTCATTTTTCTTTATAGCCGTGTTAGCCTCAGTGTACTTTGCCAATTCTACAATGCAGTGTCTCTTCACCGGTTTAAATTTATCTTCTAATTCTAAACAATTAACACACTTACAAGGATTTGGTTTTATCGACACTTACCTTATTAGATTGGTCATCCAAGGGAACCATGTTTGCATGTTCATCATTAGAGAAAAACTTGTCAGGCGAATCAGTTGCTTTCTCATCAATAACCTCCTGCGACATTCCTTCGGATCCATCCTCGCTTGAAATTGAAACATCTTCATCCGAAATCCCACTGTACCGTGAACTGTCTTCGTCTTTCAAACAATCACCATCACTGACATTCTTGACAATTTCGACGTAAAACAGAGTTCTTGTTTGACTATCATTTCCCCCCAACTGTACGATCCGATCACACCAGACATAAGGTTTAGCCCAATAGTTGATTTTCGAAGATTGATATCCTAAAAATAATTAATCCCATGTTGAAGGATCAGATGATTATTGTGGAGGGCTATCTGAGTTTACGTTCTTTGAGGGTTGTTCTAGTTGTTGTGGATAATTTCTCGAGCTTGGATTGTTTGGGTTCCAAAAAATTATAAACTCGCGAAAATTTAATAAAAACAAGACAGTTGACGTGCAAACTTTTGGTTCACAACCCACTTAGTTAAAACGAATAAACGAAATGAGCTTCGAATATGGACTTTGGGTTTTAAAAGATGTAATTTGGGCCTATCGTTTTATAAAGTAATTGGATTTGACTTATAAAAAGAAACAAATGTCGAGTATAGTAAATAACGGGCTTTCAAATGTGATGGCTTTCAAAGGATGGCCCAAGAAAACTCACAATTGTTTTAAATGATGGATTTAGACACTTGGTCTATAACAATGGTGATGTTTATTAGTCCAAACGATGGTAAAGATGGGCTGGACTATGGATTTAAAATGATAATGGATCAACTAATAAATGAAATTTGAACTGGTTTATTAATTATTAATTATAACAAGGGTTTATTAATTATTAATTATAACAAGGGTTAGTGGACTGTTGCAAAGCCTCATTTGGAATAATGAAACAAGAAGTTGAACGATATTGGGCATTGACCAATTGGGGCTTAAATTAAACGATGGATGAAATGTGATGGCCACCAAATGTAATATCTATTGTTTTATGATAACAATTCTCACAATTCTAGTTCTAGAACAAAATGAAACTTGGGCCCAACTGTTGTCTTAGAATTTAGTGAAGTGTGGCCCATTGGCTTAGCAAATGATAGTGGCTGAATAAAATTGAACAATGTAGGACTTGAATTGTTTAAACGGAAGTGGAAGTGGGTATGGATTAAAATAATAACACTGACATTGCAATTAATGAGCTTTATAAGGGTGTAAGGAGTGGTTAAACACTTTGGAGTGACAAACTAAAAAATCAACCAATGAGAGTGTGCCACGTCAATCAGTGAAAAGTGTTTAAACTTTGGTGAAAAGTGTTGGCAATGGTTTAAACACTTGGTGAAGTGGTAAACTTTTTTTTCAAAAAAAAAAGGAAAAAGGTGTGATTGGTTGAGAGATGGCATGGACGCCACCCCACAACACCCTCTCTCTCATACACTCCCTCTCTCTCTCCTGCTCCCTCACTCTCTCTCTTCTTCCCCGCGTCGGCAAGCAATCACCAATCCATTTACCACACCGATCGGTAAAGGGGTTGGCGGCGGTGTTGCCGCTCGGCAAACCGACTTTGCCGCGCCCCTTTACCGACCACTCCGGACACCCTAATACCATAGCTTGAATTGATTTAAAAATCAATCATCCACTGTCGTTTGATTAATAAATGATGTTAACGATAGTTACTTTTCAAAATAAATAAATAAATAAATAAATGATCACTGTCGATTGATGGTAATTCATGTTCACTGTCGATTGATAGCAATTCATGTTAACTATCAATTAATTCATGTTAACAGTCGATTGATGGTTTTGAAAATTGGTATTCACTGTCGATTCTATAAGGACCAATGACTGTCGATTAAACAGAGTTAGCTGATATCACAGTGTCGATCTGAAAGCTGTGTATCTCACTGTCGAAGTGAGCTTCACTGTCGATTGAAGTTATAAATACCAAGACTGTCGATTGAAATTTATATGCAGTGTCGTAAAAGACAAGGAGTACAATTTGCAGGGGAGAAAGGGACAGTCCCAACCCCACCAAGGTCAGCCAATAAGATTCAAACAGAATTTGTACTACTCCGGTGACTGATTTCCGGCGAGAGAAAAATGGTGGTTATAGTTTTAACCTCAAAAACTCAACAAACTTTGTACTTTTGATTATCTCCGGCAGTTCTTAACATGTTTTTATAAAAAAATCAACAAATATCATCCTATTATCGATTTTTAATCCTTGTTTTTCAGTAAAGAAAGTGGGTTTTGGGTTTTTATCCAAAAATTCAAAAAAAATCACTCCAAAACCTCAGCGAAAACTCGCACTACGCCAAAATAGGGATACTGTCACACAAAAAAAAGTGAGTACATGTCTTTCGTCACACATATTTTTTTCAGTTTATGTGTGACCAAATCCCCGAGCCATCGTAGGTATCATAAGGCCATACACACTTTTTAGTGGCCGTAGAACTTAAAAGTGTGGCTACAGGGTACCAACATTTTTTTGTTAAAATCTAGCATTTAATGGATAGCAACAGCCACATATATTTACTTTAAGTGTGACCATTACTACTATATGAAATACCAAAAAAGTTTGTTTTAGCCACATCAGTCCGAAGCATTCTCAGCCGCATTCAGTCATCAAGGGCAATTCATGATCGCTAATCGCCATACTTTGATCAAGAATCAGCTCGAGATGACCACACCATGAAAGCGACGATTGATAGACAACAAGCCGAGATCAAAAGACTGTCAGATGCTGATGCAGCAAAGATAATGGAGATTGAAAGGCTAAAGTTGATGCGGGCCCAAGTGTGGAAGAGCGGGCCATCTTATACTTGGAGGCCCAAGATCGTGTAACAAAAGGGGCTTCACTAAAATGGCTCTAACTTGGGCTACGGGGGTCCGTTTTGGGCGTCTGACCAGGCAAAACGAACGTGAGAACGAGCTCCATCTTGTTGCAAACGCCTACGACGGTTTGGGTCTTCGTCCGGGCCAAAAAACTCTTATTTCCTTTAGTTATTTACGTTTTTATGTTTTTTGAAGTGTTTTGGGCATTTTGTTTTCGGCTTGTGTTTGGCCCGTTGTCTTTTTGAGGCCCATTTCGAATTTCGGTTTCTATTTATATGTCCCTCTAGTAATATGAAAAAGCAGACTTGAATTTTGAGATAACTCATATTTTACTTAAAATTCCGTGCCCTTTGGGTTGAATCTTGGGGGTTGGGGAAGAACTACACGGGTATTCACATATCAACGTGTTTGATCTTCATTTTCGTAACACACGCTACATCAGTTGGTATCAGAGCCGAATTCCTGGCTTAAAATGCCTCTGAGGAGAAACAACACTAGGCCTCTCGATGAAGTGTATGAACGAGAGTTGGAGCAGCGACTTATGGCGAGAGTGGATCAACGGTTGGATCAAGTGGTCGATCAGTTGACTGACCGGATGGCCGACTTGATCAATTGTAGGTGGCAGAGATCCAATGACAGGTATGGTTCTGATTTTAGTAACCCATTTGGTGATGGTTTGACTTCTGAAGACGAACAGGAAGGGCGACCAAGGGGTGAACGTGGAAGGGGTAACAGACGTTGGGATTCTGGGATAAGGATTGATATTCCAGAATTTGATGGGGCTAGTTTGAATCCGGAGGGGTTCATCGATTGGTTGGCTACCGTGGAGGAG
Organism: Helianthus annuus; assembly: GCF_002127325.2. NCBI lineage: Eukaryota > Viridiplantae > Streptophyta > Magnoliopsida > Asterales > Asteraceae > Helianthus > Helianthus annuus. The sequence goes on along the minus strand of NC_035437.2, from coordinate 150,236,986 downwards.
GTGTTTGAGTACAAGGAGGTGCCTGAAAACAAGCGGGTGGCCTTGATTGCTACCAGGTTACGTGGTAGGGCCTCTGCGTGGTGGCAACAATTGAAATTAACACGGAATAGGCTCGGAAAGTCAAGGATCGTGACATGGACCAAGATGAAGAAGTACTTGCGGTCCAACTTTTTGCCTCATAATTTTCAAAGGTTGATGTACCAACGTCTGCAAAATTTAAAATAGGGGGCTAAATCGGTTGATGATTATACCACAAAGGTTTACCAGTTGAATGCTAGGAACGATATTCAAGAACCGGAGGAACAACTTGTTTCTCGGTATATTGGGGGTCTGAGGGTTCAAATCATGGAGTCCGCGAATCTTTTTAACCCGTTAACCATTCCAGAGGCACACCAATGGGCGTTGGCCTTTAAGAAGCAAAACCATCGGGTGGGCGGTTCATTTACCCCTGCTGGAGGAAACGTTTGGTCGGGCAGTGGGGCACCTCATGGCGGGCCTAGTTAGCAAAGGCCGGGGGTTAACAATACCGGGTCTACTTCTAAGGGGGCTAGTAGTAGTGGTCCAAGATGTTTCAATTGTGGTGAAACGGGCCATCGTCAATCGGAGTGTAAAAGGACTGGCAAAAAGCACTTGTTTGCTGAGTCTGAGGACGAACAATATGAAGAGTATGAAAATAATCCAGTGTACGATGAAGAAACTGAATACGAAGAGGAGGTTGTGACCGGTGATGTTGGGGTGAACTTGGTAGTCAGACGCTCTTGCTACACACCAAAGGCAGATGGGGATGACTGGCTGAAGCATAACATCTTCCGCTCAACATGTACCATTTTGTGAAAGGTTTGCATGTTTGTTATTGATTCGGGAAGTTGTGATAATTTGATATCTGAAGAGGCGGTCCAGAAATTGGCTTTGAAGATAGATTGTCATCCCAAGCCTTATAAGCTTCAATGGCTTAAAAAGGGAGGTGAAGTGACGGTATCTAAAAGAGCCCTTGTTTCTATTTCTATTGGGTCCATATATAAAGATGATGTTGTGTGTGATGTGGTCCCTATGGATGCTTGTCACTTATTATTGGGTAGACCTTGGGAATACGAGCGTAATATAGAGCACAATGGGCGGTCAAATACTTATAGCTTTCTGTTTGGTGGTGTGAAGATAACTCTTATTCCTAGCAAGCCTAAGCAATTAGCCACAAAACAGTCGGGTACTCTGTTGACCATTAGTCAGTTTCAAGATGAGTTGCAGGATGCAGACAATGTTTTTATTTTGATTGGGAGGCCAGTGCCCGAGGAGGTCAAAATTCCTGAATGTATGGTTCCGTTATTCGAGGAGTTTGTTGATGTTTTCCCAGATGTTTTGCCTGCAGGGTTGCCACCCCTACGAGACATCCAACATCACATTGATTTGGAACCAGGGGCCCAACTACCCAATAAGCCCCATTATAGAATGAGCCCAAAAGAGCATGAGGAATTGCGTCGGCAGGTTGAAGACTTAATTTCTAAGGGGTACGTTCGGGAAAACATGAGTCCTTGTGCTGTTCCTGCTCTGTTCACTCCAAAAAAAGATGGGACATGGCGTATGGGTGTTGACAGTCGTGCAGTCAACAAGATCACTGTGAGGTACAGATTTCTGATTCCCCGACTTGATGATTTACTTGATCAAATTAGTGGTGCCACTATTTTCACAAAACTAGACTTGAAGAGTGGGTACTACCAGATTCGACTCAGGCCTGGTGATGAGTGAAAGACCGCCTTCAAAACTCGTGAAGGGTTGTATGAATGGTTAGTGATGCCTTTCGGTTTATCCAATGCCCCTAGTACGTTTATGCGGGTCATGAATCAGTTGTTTAGACCCTTTATTGGTAAATTTGTGGTGGTTTATTTTGATGATGTTCTCATTTATAGCCCTAATTTTGACGAGCATGTGAAGCATGTACGGCAGGTTTTGACCTTGCTCCGTAGGGATAACTTGTATGCAGCCAAAAAGAAGTGTGTCTTTATGGTCCCTAAGGTCCTATTTTTGGGGTATGTTGTTTCTAGTGACGGTATACAGGTGGATGAATGAAAGGTAGCGGCTGTTAAGCAATGGCCAACTCCAACTACGATAACTGAAGTACGTAGTTTCCATGGTCTTGCTTCATTTTATAGACGGTTCATTCGAAATTTCAGTTCCCTTATGGCGCCAGTGATTGACTGCATGAAAGGGAAGACTTTTATATGGACTCAGGAGGCAGAATCAGCTTTTCAGTTAATCAAGTAAAAGCTTACAACAGCACCAATTCTAATATTGCCAGATTTTTCTCGGGTTTTTGAGTTGCACACGGATGCCTCGCAGGGTGGTGTTGGGGCAGTCCTAAGTCAGGGGGGCGTCTTGTTTCCTATTTCAGTGAGAAGTTGACTGGGCCGAAGTTGCATTATAGCACTTATGATCTTGAATTTTATGTAGTGGTCTAGGCTGTGAAACATTGGCGTCATTATTTGTTTCACAAGGAGTTTGTTTTATTTACAGACCATGATTCGTTGAGGCATATCCGCACTCAAGATAAAGTATCACATAAGCATGCCCGGTGGATGGCTTTCTTAGAAAAGTTTACTTTTATTGTGAGGCATAAGTCTGGAATTTCGAATCGTGTGGCAGATGCCTTGAGCAGAAGGAGTAACCTGCTTGTTTCTATGAGAGTTGTTGTACCTAGGCTAGACAATCTCATGGAACAGCTCACAACAGATCCATATTTTTCTGTCATTTTGCAGGACGTGCAGTTTGGGAAGAGGACAGATTTCCTTGTGCATGACGGTTTTCTTTTTAAGGAAAATCAATTATGTATTCCCAATTCCAGCCTCCTCCTTCAAATAATTAAAGAACTGCATGGAGAAGGGCATGTGGGGAGAGACCGTACTTTACGATTGGTGCAGTCTTCCTATTTTTGCCCTACTATGCGGAGGGATGTTGATCGGTTTGTTAGACGTTACAGGATCTGTCAAGTTTCAAAAGGCACAGCTACCAATGCAGGGCTTTATATGCCTCTACCCATTCCTCAGCAGCCTTGGGTAGATATTAGCATGGATTTTGTGTTCGGATTACCCTGTACTCAGCGTGGTAATGATTCGATCTTTGTAGTGGTGGACCGGTTTTCGAAAATGGTGCACTTTATTCCTTGCAAGAAGACAACAGATGCAGTTAATGTGGCTCGGTTGTTCTTTTGGGATATCTATCGTTTGCATGGATTGCCATCCTCTATAGTTTCTGATCGGGATACTCGTTTCTTGAGTCACTTTTGGCGCAATCTATGGAAGATGGTGAAAACTCAGCTCAATTTTAGCAGTGCTTACCACCCACAAAACCGATGGGCAGACGGAGGTTGTTAATCGGTCACTTGGTAATCTTTTGCGATGTCTTGTGGGTGATCATGTGAAGTCTTGGGATCTGTAACACCCCAAAATCGGGTCTGGTAATCAAAATTCGCTAATAGTGATGAACGGGTAAAATACCATTAGTGGTAAAATTAACCCCGTGAATATTAGGACTTAAACAAATAATCCTAATATAAAAAAAAGGAGAATAAATGTTTTAAGAAAAACAAAGTTATTAGGAGCCCGGGTTAACGGGACTTAAAATAAACGGGTTATAACTCCCGGAACCCACTAAGTTAACAAGGAATAATCAACCTGGTTAGTTATTTCTTTTAAGACAATATATAAGCATGAACTTGTAAGCCTTTTAAATAACCTTTGACACTAGAGGGACCAAAAGGGGGCAAAGATGAAAGATTATTTTTGATTAAAATAAATAAACACCAAAACACACACTTGAGTGTGTGTTTGGTCGTACATCATCAGGAGCACAAGAAGGGTTCCTTCAAAACCCTAAAACCCACAAATTCAACAAAATCAAAGGGAAATAGAGCTAGAGAATTGGGGCTTTAACTAAATTCGTGATCACCTCAGTAAAGGGATCATAAGGTATGCTTAATTTCATTGTTTGATTTCATCTTGAATTCTTGATAATAATTGAAGTCGAAAATTGGGTCTGCATGATTGATGTTCGAATGAAATTAGGAATGAAATCATGACTAGGAGTAAACCCTAGTCAATATCTTGTGGAATTGATGTTCAAATTATGAGATTCATGATCATCCACTCATGGGTTAAATGGGTCTTGTAGAAATAGGATGAACACTAGAATTAAAATTGTCAAACTAGTGTTATTTGAGCTCTATGAAGCAAGCTTAGAATGTTAATGAATAAAATTAGACATATGAACTTAAGGAGGATGTTAAAAGTGGTTAAATAACTAGTCTTGAAACTAGACAATAATTTTGTAAAACGATGCCCATAAGGTGTTTGTTAGAATGCCTAAGAGAAAGCTAAAATGTTAAGTTTCAAATAAAAAACCGCATATTCGAATAACATAGTGAAATATGTGTTATATGTCATGAATGGAGTTCTAAACAAATCATTGATTGAACTCTATAGACAAAGGAATCGAGTCTTTAAGCGGACAAACCGGAGTGGACACGCGCTTGAAGGGAATGCTTTAAAGGTACGCGGCTTGTCATCTCGTTACATTTATGTAGACAAGCTTAGTTTAAATATGTGTAATGTATATAGTAGCGAAAATGGTTGTGTTGCTATGTCATTGAAGTGATGGGATTCACTCGACAACCAAATGGGTCAAATTATTAGTTAAAAATAAAAGTGATCAAAATGAAGACACCGTTTGATAAAAGTTATAATGGGTCGAACAATTTAAAAATATTGTTTTTAAGTAATAAGAACCATGGCGCGAACCGGAATAGGTTCAAGGGGCATGATGGTATTAATCTACCATCATACGTTGACAAATGGTCATGTCGACTAAACGGGTCAAATAGTGTGCAAATACCATTTGACAATAATAACTAACGACTACTTGTTGAGTTTTTGTATAACAGGAAATAACATGTATTTGCGTTGCTTTAACTAGAAAATTTAAAGCAAAAAGTATGTATACGGGTCGATGCTATGACCCGAGCCAGGTACGCATATTTAGAGTTCTAGTAGAAGTGATATTTTGGTCAAAATTATAGCGAAAGTCCTTTGTCGTAAATTGAGGGACTAAAATTGACCAAAAGGCCCTATTAGATAAACCGGGTAAACGACCCTTAGAGGTTGTTTAGGAACTTGTGTTGTGATTATGTAGCCCTTAGACACGTATATGAGTCTTAGGCCAAAACCTTTTATGAGTTAAACGCCCTAAAGGGGTCATTAGCGTAAAGTAACTAAACGAAGGGTAGATTGGGATTTCGGGTTTTCTTAAGTTAAATCCACCGCAAAAATGGTTGTGGTGGAAAATAAGTAGACACTTAAATTTGGAAATATAAGGCGTGAAAAGAGAAGAGCGGATTTGATACTTAAATGCATAAAAACCCCCAAACGGGTCAAAATGAATTACGCGCGTAGCTTGGGTGTTTGCCGCGTAATTCACAAAACTTATGAATCCAAGATAGATATTTTTAGTTAAATACCTTGGTCTAAGAATTTTGATTAACTAGAATCAAGTTTGGGAGGTCTTAAATACAAACGGGTCAAATGTTAATTTTGAACAATAAGCCGAATACTTAGAAATCCAGAATTTTATTAGTTTGAATGTTGGATTTTAACTCCATAAGGTGGAGAATCAAATTACAATTACGTAGGAAGAAACGGTACGTCAAACAGACGAGCGGATTGAAAGATACGAAAGGTTTCGTGTCAAAAACCGCAAAATGGGAGTTCTGATACAGGGGCCACCGTAATTTACGGTGCCCACCGTAAGTTACGGTGGAGTTGAAAGCATTACGGCAGCTGCATACTGATCTACGGTAGGGGCATGTTATACCAGGGGCCACCGTAACGTAACCTACGGTGCCCACCGTAACTTACCGTGGAGGCCAGTTTCAAATCCTTGTTTTTGGGATCAAGATATCCGTGTTGGAATTTCTCGATTTCCTTATTTAATTCGATTATTCGACCCAATCATCCTTGTTGTACTAGTTATTTAATTATCAAAACTAACTTTTAAGTTGGTTTTGATCTCAGGTGAATGTCAAGAGTCCCGGATGAAGATCAAGCATCAGCATCGAGCAAGAACCGAACACGCGTTAAATGAAGCTTCCGCAAGTTGTTTCATCGTTATTCTAAAACGATGAATTAAATTACATTATGTTGTTTTGCTTTCAAGTTTAGTAAAGTTTTAATAAACCCGTAATTGAGCATGAATGTTTAAATATTAATACTCAGTAATTTGCGATTATTTACAGAAATCACTAAATAAAATTTATGGTTGTTACAAGTTGGTATCAGAGCCCCGGTTTAAGGGATTCAAGTACGGTGTGGAAAACCATGCTTGGACTTAAACCTTACCCTCTTGATAAGGATTAGTGTTCGGTTCGAGGCTTGATCGCAAATCCGGTAAGTACATGTATATTAATGGTTCTATACGATTAAAGTGTTGTGAATAAACACATAGAGTTTTGGTGTAATTCAAGTTACATCAATAAAATCGATAATTGATAGATATAGTTAACAAAACTACGCGCGTTGACACGTACGGTTGAAAAGCCTTGTATTATGATACGGGCGTTTAGTGAAGTTGACATTACTAATCTTTGTAAATGTTTTAAATGAAAGGATACTCGCATCCGAAGATGGCGAGGGTGTAACAAGTGACGGATAGGATAGAAGAACGGTCCGAAGTATGACAAGTGGAGCATGCTCACTAAGGACCAAATTGCGTAACAATCGTGAATAGGAATAATGGCATGGAACGCCCGTCGGGGCAAGCATTACAGGTGCACGCTTTAAATTTAATCGCACAAGTAGTCATATGCAACAAACACGTAAAGAATGACGGTTGTATATATATGATAGAACTTAGAAAACCTGAATAAGATACCTATTCAGGATCATATTTCCAAGAGAAATTTAATAGAAAATGTGTTATTCACGATGATGAATAACAAAGAAATAACAGGATTAGTTCATATGGAAACTTGGACGGTGGTAATATTCCAAGTGGAAAACTCTCAATATAATGCTATTGAGAAAAGTAGCGATCACAATAACGGGTGCGATTATATAATAGTTTGATAGAAAAGAAAAACATTTTATATGTTCAAATGTAAAACTAGTAAAACTAATGATTGCTGTTTTGGCAATTAAATAAAGTTTCACTAAATGAAATAAAAGGTATGAAATAAATAGAGGCGTTACTTGCATAGGGTGTGATGTGAAAACTATAAAAAGGTCATGTGTATCATATGTGTCGATCGCTTACTCTGGCCAAGTAAGTAGTGGCATATGATACCAAGAACTTCTTGTAGCGGACACATTTACGTCCGATGTAGTAAGGATGGGGTGAATGGGACAAATTAAAAAGTACCCAAATGAGTCAAATGAGCAAAACATTTGATAATAATGTAAATTTATAGCCTGGTGACGGAAGCGTATTACATTAGGATAATGAGCCCGAGTGAAGGGACAAAGATCAATGTAAAATGATTAAGATATGAATTGGGAGGGGGTGTACTTACACTCGAACCCGGAGAATGTGAACATGTAAAATGATTAAGATATGCATTGGGAGGGGGTGTACTTACACTCGAACCCGGAGAATGGAAACATGTAAAATGATTAAGATATGCATTGGGATGGGGTGTATTTACACTCGAACCCAAAGAATGAAAATGTGTCTCTTAACGGGCCGTTTTTGTAAAACGTCAAACATGAGGACAAAGTCGGAATATAAAATTGAAACGAAGTCTTAATGGATACCGGGAGGGTTGCAGTAATAACGACTTCGGTAAAATACCCGGTTGATGGGTAAGGATCTAAACACATTCGGAGACTGAGAAATGGAAACGCGGATGGAAACTCAAAAGACTCGGGTTTCGGGCATGACTAAAAGATGATAAGAAGCTGTAAATTGAAATTTTGATAAATTATGTTCAACTATTTTAAAGTTGAACGGGTTGAATAAAGAATGAAAATTTTCATTCATAAGCAATGAAATTTCATACGAACAAGTCAAAAGAATTAAATAAATGATGACGATTGCTAATGTAAGTAAGCGTGAATCGAATAAATAAAAGTGCGAAATATTAATGGACCTATGTAAAGGGTTTCAAAGAAATAAATTTATAAATCGGGGAAACGGTGAGCGTAGGACAAACTGACGCGTAAGCAACGTCAGAAGTCATAAGTCGGAAGGTTAGTCCGAAAGTAAACGAATGAAGTCTTAGACTACGGTCAAGACCAACTAAGGTTCAAAAAACAAAAACAAATGATTCCAAACATAACAAGGGATGCCTCGAAGCTATATAGGTATATATACATTTGAAAATGAATACGAATAAAAGATGATCTACGGGATCATCATAACCGACGGGATTAAACGTAGTGATAAGGTCTACGGGAACAAGAAGACCCTTGGGTCATAAGTAGAAAGAAACGAACTGCTAACATCTCACCTTGAAAAGGGGCAAAAATCTAAAGGAATAGCCTACGAGGCTAAGTAAAAGAACCTACGGGTTGGTTGAGTTAAGTGTGGGAATTGATTCTAATTCCACGAATTAAATAATATCGGAAATGAATGAATCCTTGGACTTAAAAAAAAAATCCTAGAAGTAATAAAAGGATATAAGACAAGGTGAAGAGAAAACGTTAAACTAAAATTTAGTTTTAGTAAGAAATGACGTTTTAACAAATATATAAGTATTATGAGAGAAGTTAAGAAAAGGTTAATATTAAAGGATTTAGGTCTAGACCGATAGGTGTAAAAACAATACATTCGAAAAGAGGATTTTCGATGATGAAAGGTTAATATAAACCCAAACATGGCTTGATGTGATCACGGCCAAGAAAGGTAATGTGAAGTATAATCACATTGTAGCCCGAGTAAGTGGTAAAAAGTAACTGGACTAATAAGTCTAGTTAGTGAGACCGGTTAAGGTCATTTAAATAAATTTGGTTGCTTGTAAGTGGTGGATTCGGTATAACTGAATGATGGAGAATGCGAAACCCGAGTGTTAACGTGCTTATCTTGTGTGATTTATCGCCGTTTACGTGATTATATGTTTGGAATATGTGCACTACGAAAGTTTGTGGTTTTGCAGGTTAATCGCGTAATTTGGTGAATTTAAAGTGCTTAAAGATGATGCGGAACATCCGTGAATGATAAACATAGCGAAAGGTGTTAGTCGGAAGTATAACGTAAGTTACGGTGTAGTTCTGTAGGCTACGGATTGGATTATTTAATATGAACAGAAACATTGAACCGTAGGCTACGGTTCACATGCGTAACCTACGGCAGAACATGTGACAACTCGAACTTTAGACTTGCTTTTTGTAACGATACGTGTTTATGTGAACCTTATTTGATTGAATGAATGTTACGGTTAAATGTTTAAATGTTGCGTTATTGGACCACACAACACTACACCCGATCCATAAATCAATTGGGCCTTACTATTGTTTGCAAACCCACTCGGTCCATGTAATGGACTCGAGATCACAAGACGGCCCAAGTGAGGTTTCGGCCCACCCTCACCTCACACGTATATGCATATACACAATTAGGGTTTTTACTTCTCACTTTACACGCAACCAAGATTACACACACACGATCTCTCTCTCGAGTCGGAACCAAGAACCGCCGAACACCCATTCAAGCTTTTGAATTCGGAATCTTTCTCTCCTTGTCTCGGTTAGTATCGAGTTAATGAATTCGTGCTTATATGATCTTGTTAGTATTCGAATTGCATGATAGTAATCTAGGGTTGTTGCTATATGATTTACTGTCTTTGCAAGTCTGTTCATAATATGATTTATGAATACATGATATCCGGGTCGAAGGCTATTGTTCTTGTTAGTGTTCCTGTTAAAAATCGAATTGGGTGAATGGGAATAACCGGCTGCATGTACACTAATTGGTCCAAGAATATGTTGTTAACCGGCTAGGTTGCATGATAGTTAAGGATTCGGTATAAGGCTTGTATGGTAATCCGATTGCATGTTGTTACTGTTCTTAATAATATGAAATTTGCTATGAACATGATCTGTTGTTAATATGAAACTGTTAATAAATTTCTGTGATTGATCTGAAATCCGAAACTGCCTAAGTTGTTTGCTAGATTCACGGAATGATTGTTAGGAATGATTATGGAAACCAGTTACACACACGGTTGCGACTCGGTATCACCAGTTGCGAGTCGAAACCTCACACCCAGCAGGACAAGCCGAGACCATGGTTGCGAGTCCCGTTGCGACTCGTAACCGGACCATGACGAACCGAAACCACGGTTGCGAGTCCCGTTGCGACTCGTAACCGGACCTTAACAACTCGAGACCAGCTCCGATTGCGACTCGAGATCATCACCATTACGTGTCTCGTTGCGACTCGGGATCTCCTCGTTGTGACTCGAAACGGGCCATGCTATTGGACTTTTACTATACAGGCCCAATTGGTTTGGGCCGGGCACTTGGATATTTGTTTACTGTTTGTTTTGGGCTGCTAGTGGGATACGTGTACATTGCCATGGTTATATGTGTATACATTACGTGTAGCTGATACGTGCAATAGTTGAGTACGAACCTAACTTGCATAAGTAACCATGATAGGACGTGGTTGATCTCTTACTGTAAACTTGAGCATTTTATTGTCTGCCGAGCAAACCCAGGTGAGTTCACACTCCTACTAAGGCATAGGATTCCCGGGTCGTGGGAATGGGATAAAGGTTACAATTGACTAAGAACGTACATATGCTTTTCCTAGACTATCACCTACCATGATCCTCGGATGTCAGGACGGTTCCGTAGGTTAGAATAACACCTACGTGGTCATATGCCAATCACTGCCTCGGATGTCAGGCACGCACGTAAAACCTACGTGTACGCATTACTTACTTCTATCCTCGGTACAAAGGATACGTACGTGAAACCCACGTACACCCCCGCGTCTCCTATCCTCGGTTGTGAAGGATACGTGCGTAAAACCTACGTACACCCCATACGCGCTACTGTTCTCGGAAGAAGAACAGGGATGATACGAGTAGTTGATACGAATAGTCTAGTGGTCACATAACATGGGAAGCCCCCACCTATACAACCTACTATCGGCCCAGTAGAGCCACCCGTTACTTACTGTTACGCACTTACTTACTGTGAACTCGCTCAACTAGTTTGTTGATCATTCTGTTACATGCCTTGCAGATCGTTAGGTACATGGAGCTTGCACAAAGAGGAGCCGGTCGTTGTGGACAAGGATCGTATTACTTTGTTAGACACTTATGACATTTCAGTATTTTTAGCTTGGGTATACAACAATGCTTCCGCTACTTAAACAAATGCTTGGGTTTGAAACATCAATCATGTCATGATGAACTACTTTAATGACTTTTATTATTATTAAATGCTATGTTTGATATGATTGATGGCTTGATCCTGGTCATGTCACGCTCCCAAGCGGTGGTACTCCGCGTGTGGATTTTGGGGGTGTGACAGATTGGTATCAGAGCCATTGGTTATAGAGAACTAGGTTTAATATGGGAAAACGTTTTTATTAAAACCAGACTATAACCAGAACAGTGCTCTCAACGATCCGCAACGACGCTTCGCTCCACGTGCAAGACTCGACATTTTAGGTAATAAGGCTTATGTTTATTGCCTACTTGCTAGAATTACTTAGAACTTTGCTCGTGGTATGCTTAGACTACAATGCTCACTATTTGCTATTGCTTAAGAACCCTTACGTGCTTACACTTTTCTGTCATCGCACTATTCGTGAACTTTTCTCACCTATTTCGCCTTTGACATGAAGATCAATGGCTGGAAGAATTAACATGACACAAGCCCAGTTAGAGGCTCTTGTTCAAGCCCAAGTTGCTGCGGCAGTTGCAGCAGCTCAAGCAGGTAGTATATCCTGCAGTATAGGCACACACTAGGATCTCTAGATCCTACATTAACTCTCGTATTTAACTTCGTCCTATTCGTACACAATAGGTCAACACGCGCAGCAGCCTGTCTGCACATTCAAGAACTTTATGGACTGCCGTCCCGGCACGTTCAGCGGCACAGAAGGAGCGGTTGGACTCCTCCATTGGTTTGAAAAGCTAGAATCAGTATTCGAAATGTGCGAGTGCCCTGAGGCTCGCAAGGTCAAGTTTGCCACCGGCACCTTGGAAGGAATCGCGCTAACTTGGTGGAACGCCCAAGTTCAAATCTTAGGGTTGGCAGCTGCTAACGCCACCCCATGGAACGATTTCAAGGAACTTATCAAGAGAGAGTATTGTACGCGTGAAGATATTCACAAGCTAGAAGACGAGCTGTATAATCTGAAAATGGTTGGGTCGGAGATTGAAGCGTATACCAAGCGGTCAAACGAGCTGGCCGTGCTGTGTCCAACTATGGTAGACCCTCCATACAAGCGTATCGAGATGTATCTCAAGGGGTTGGCACCAGAAATCCAGAGCCACGTTACCTCGGCTAACCTCGAGAACATCCAGGAAATCCAGCGTCTCGCTCATCGCATCACCGATCAGGCAGTGGATCAGAATAAACTGCCTAAGCGTGTCAGCGCTACTGCTACAGTCACTCCTTCAACTACTCCCGCTACCCTCAGTGACAATAAGAGGAAATGGGAGGGGGATTCAAGCAAAGCATCAGTTTCGGTTCAGTCCCAGAATCAGCAGCGAAAGACTGACAACTATCAAAGCCCTAACCAGCAGTCGTCAGGTAGCCACAGGCAGGGTGGATATCGCGAAAATCTTCCAAAGTGCAACAACTGCAACAGGCACCACAACGGCCAGTGTACCAAGGGTCGTTGCCAAAGATGCCTCAAGATGGGTCACGAGGCCAAAGACTGTAGAAGCCTTCGTCCTGCGAACCAAAATCAGCAGCAGCCTCACGCTCAGCCTAACCAACAACAGGGCAATAAGGGATGCTACAATTGTGGTGCTGAAGGCCACATCAAGAGACACTGCCCACAGCTCAACAGGAACCAGAACAACAACAACAACAACAACCAGGGCAACGGCAACAACAACAACGGAGGAAATAACAACGACAACGAAGCTCGGGGCCGTGCTTTTGTGCTAGGTCGAGGTGACGCAGTGAACGATCCCAACGTTGTTATGGGTAAGTTTCTCCTCGACAATATTTACGTTACTGTCTTATTTGATTCGGGTGCGGATACAAGCTATATGTCTGTGAAAATGTGTCAACTGCTAAAACGTGCACCAACACTTTTACCCACCAAACATGTAGTAGAGTTAGCTAACGGTAAAAGTCTAGAAGCCACGCACGTAGTTCAGGGTTGTAATCTTATCCTAGCTGGTCAAGCCTTCTCTATTGATCTCATTCCCATAGTTTTGGGAAGTTTCGACGTCGTGATTGGGATGGATTGGTTATCCCAACACCAGGCAGAAATCTTATGCAGTGAGAAGATCATTCGTATTCCACGTTCTGGTCAAGAACCTCTCGAAGTCCAAGGCGACAAGAGTGGTGCTGTGGTTGGCATCATCTCATTCTTAAAGGCTCAGAAGTGCTTACGTAAAGGTCACACAGCCATTTTGGCTCTTGTTTCAGACGCATCAGTAAAGGAAAAGAAATTGGAGGATATACCAGTCGTACGTGACTTCCCTCAGGTGTTTCCTGAAGATTTACCTGGCTTACCGCCTCATCGTCAGGTTGAATTTCAGATCGAGCTCGCTCCAGGAGCAGCACCCATAGCTCGCGCACCATATCGTCTAGCTCCATCAGAATTGGAAGAATTGTCAAAGCAGCTACAAGAGCTCTTGGAAAAGGGCTTCATTCGTCCAAGCTCTTCGCCTTGGGGAGCTCCAGTGCTTTTCGTGAAAAAGAAAGACGGTACGTTCAGGATGTGTATCGACTACCGTGAACTCAACAAGGTGACGGTGAAGAACCGTTATCCTCTTCCACGCATAGACGACTTATTCGACCAGTTGCAAGGGTCGTGTTACTATTCCAAGATCGACCTACGCTCAGGATATCATCAACTGAGAGTCCGCGAGGAGGACGTCTCTAAGACAGCATTCAGAACTCGCTATGGTCACTACGAGTTCTTGGTTATGCCGTTCGGACTTACGAACGCACCTGCTGTATTTATGGATCTTATGAACAGGGTGTGCAAACCCTATCTCGACAAGTTCGTCATAGTATTCATCGACGATATTCTGATTTACTCCAAGAGTCAGGAGGAACACGAGCAGCATCTTCGCCTTATTTTGGAACTCCTTCGGAAGGAACAGCTGTACGCCAAGCTTTCTAAATGCGACTTCTGGCTTCGTGAAGTCCACTTCTTAGGCCACGTGGTAAACAAGGATGGGATTCACGTCGATCCATCCAAGGTAGATTCGATCAGAAATTGGCCTGCACCGCGTACACCGACAGAAATACGCCAATTCTTGGGTTTGGCAGGCTACTACAGACTGTTTATTAAAGACTTTTCAAAGATCGCGCAACCACTTACGCTACTGACACAGAAGGGTGTCACCTACCGTTGGGGCAAAACGCAGGAAACTGCTTTTCAGTATCTAAAGGATAGGCTTTGCAGCGCACCTATTCTCTCATTGCCAGAAGGCACAGAAGACTTCGTAGTATATTGTGATGCATCCATCCAGGGTCTTGGATGTGTGTTGATGCAACGTGATAAAGTGATAGCCTACGCTTCTCGGCAACTCAAGGTTCACGAACGAAACTACACGATGCACGATCTAGAGCTGGGAGCTGTTGTTTTCGCGCTTAAGATATGGCGACACTACCTGTACGGTACCAGGTGCACGATTTACACCGATCACAGGAGTCTCGAGCATATCCTTAAGCAGAAGGATTTGAACATGCGTCAAGGACGATGGGTCGAGTTACTTAACGACTACGAATGCGCTATCAAGTATCATCCAGGCAAGGCCAATGTTGTGGCTGACGCCCTCAGTCGGAAAGACACTCTACCACGGCGCGTGCGAGCGCTACAACTTACGATTCAGTCTAACCTTCCAGCACAGATACGAAATGCTCAGGTAGAAGCATTGAAACCAGAAAACGTCAAGGCCGAAGCCTTACGCGGCTCACGACAACAAATGGAACAAAAGGAAGACGGCGCCTACTATGTAACGGGCCGGATTTGGGTCCCTCTCTATGGCGGTTTACGCGAACTTGTAATGGATGAAGCTCACAAGTCTCGCTACTCGGTACATCCAGGTTCAGATAAGATGTACCACGACATCAGCACTACTTATTGGTGGCCTAGCATGAAGGCCCACATCGCTACGTACGTTGGAAAATGTTTGACCTGTGCGAGAGTCAAGGTCGAATACCAGAAACCAGCTGGTCTACTTCAGCAGCCTAAGATACCGCAATGGAAATGGGAAGAAATTTCCATGGATTTTGTTACAGGCTTACCTAGATCTCAGCGTGGGAACGATACAATATGGGTCATAGTTGATCGACTCACCAAGTCTGCACACTTCCTGCCGATTAAGGAAACGGACAAGTTCTCCACTCTCGCAGACGTCTATCTTAAAGAAGTTGTTTCGAGGCACGGAGTGCCCACCTCTATTATTTCGGATCGCGATGCACGATTCACGTCAGAGCTATGGCAAGCAATGCATCAATCTTTCGGTTCACGATTAGACATGAGCACAGCATATCATCCTCAGACGGATGGGCAGTCTGAGCGAACGATCCAAACACTTGAAGACATGCTTAGGGCATGCGTTATCGATTTCGGCAACGGCTGGGAAAAGCACCTCCCTTTGGTGGAGTTCTCGTATAATAACAGTTATCACACCAGCATTCAAGCCGCTCCATTCGAGGCATTGTACGGACGTAAATGCCGGTCACCTCTCTGTTGGGCAGAGGTGGGGGATAGTCAAATTACGGGTCCAGAGATTGTAGTGGACGCCACAGAAAAGATAGCACAGATACGACAACGCATGGCGGCAGCACGCGACCGTCAGAAAGCTTACGCGGACAAGCGTAGAAAACCTTTGGAATTTCAGGTCGGAGTATCATAACTGTAGAAGCTTGATGATGAACTTCGTGATCTTGAGGTACTTGGTCCTATATCATAACAGTTTGTGTGCTGTGTATAGTTATTTTGACTGTTAATTTTCTTTTGCATAACAAACTCTGTGTTGGATTTGTTTTCAAAAGATTCAATTTTATCCGTCCCTCTGGATTTCTCGACGTTCACCTTCTGAACCTTCTTCTTGTTTTGGCTTTGTTTGCCTTTTCCCTTTCCTTGGTGAGCGTGACTTTGCTTTTGTTGATTGTTTTGTGGTTGCAATTTTTGATTCCCATATTTCTTTCTAACTTCGGATTTTGGGATAGGAGCACACTGAGTTACTACAACTCCTGGCCTCGACTTTCCCAAAAACTTACTAGTAGAATCTTCAAAAACTTTATCAATCAAGGTTTGATTGACATTCTTGATTGGGAAATCCTTGTCTGAATATATTTTATCAGATCCAATCAACGTGTAAAGCAAATTCACGCTTTCACAACTCTCAGACTCTTGCGCAGATGTGGACTCAACCAGGACAGTCTTAGCAGGTTTTGCGGGAGGATCACATAGAATATGATTCTCAAGAGGTATGTCCTCTGCATCAGACTGTGCTGAGTTAGTATCCTCGGATTCATCATCTGAAGAATCAGCATCCTCAACAATGACTAGAGGATCTTGATTTTGTTCAGCAGTTGATACTTTCGCATCTGCTGACACATCCGAATCTAATGATACTTCCTTCTTGTAACCAAGTCCAGCTGCGAATTCCTCAACATCTAAAGGAACAGATGGCTCAAAGTAAGGTTTATCTTCCCCATCAGGCATCGCGGTATAATTGTGTCTAACAGGTGGAGGGCACTTCTTATATCCAATGCACGTGACATCATCTTTCTTTTTCTGTATGTCAATGATGTGATCCAGCACATACCTAGAGTTGAGTAACTATCTAATCTAAGCTGGATCGCCTCATTTTCACACTTGACATATGCCAACTCTTTTTTGTGCTTCCTCGAGCCTAGTGATGTAATTGTTTATCGAAGTTTGTTTTCTTGAAACCATTTTTGTTAGCTCGGACTTATCTTCCTTTAATGTGTCGATTATTTTTTTAAATCCATTTTCATGATTTTTGTGAAACATATTGGCCTCTGTGCACTTTGAAAGATCCACGATCAAACTTTGATTGTGGATAAACGTCACGTCGTACTTGCTTTGCAAATCATCATATTTGCTTTGCAAGTCAGACAATTTGCTTTGCAAATCAGACAATTTAACACTTAAGTTAACACAACTATCACACCTATCAGAACTTGGTTTATCGACACATACCTGACTGGATTCACCCTCAGACATTAACTCATTTGCCTCGGAATCAACAACCTCCCTCGATGATTCACATTCAGCTCCATCCTCGCTTGAACTTGTAACATCTTCAACTGAACTACTGCCATGTTCAGAACTGTCATCATTTCCCGAGGACTCACCATCACTGACGTTCTTGAGAATTTCAGCATAAAATGTCGTTCTTGTTTGACCACTGTTCTCCAACTGAACTGTCGGATCACAATCGACAGTAGATTTATCCCGTAGATTGACTTTTGATGGTGGAGGGTTATTTGACGGCGTGGGAGACTGAAGCCAAGATGGCACTGAACTCTCTTGTGTTGGAATGGGTGAGGACGGGGGTGTGGGAGACTGAGCCCATGAAGGGACTGGACCTGAACCTTTACTCGTATACATATCCGCATTAGGATTCGGTATCCAACGACCATACATATCTGTTATCATTTTCGGTGTACTTTGATGAGAAGGATCATATGATGATTGAGATCCTATAATGCTTGACCCCCAAAGGTGTGTACTCATGATTGATTATAAATAACCATCTTTTAAACCAACAAAAAAAAATTTAGAATTCCATGAAAAATTCTCAAAGTATAAATCCCATGAATAATACTTTCAGGCCCAAATGACTAATAAAGCCCAAATGGTTAACGATTAATCCCAGCCCACGAAGGATATTAATACTTCGTGAAGATGAATATCAGGCCCAAACCACAAAGAAAAATACGAAATGAGGCCCAACTAATAACCAGCCCACAAAAAATGAAATATTTCGGCCAAGAGAATTTAATTGAAGGAAGCCCCACAAACAAAAGCAGGTCTAATATAAACCAATGAAAAATCTGAGTTGGTCTTTTGTGAGAATGAGACAAAATAACAGTTGACTTTTAAAGCCTACTAGCAACAATCAGACAAAGAACATGGGATACCCACGAAATAGTTGGCGAGAACTTTCCAATTCAGACAGAATCTTGTTCCTGAATATGTGAAAGTTTAAAGCTGGTTTACCCAAGATAGAAGACAAATATTCAAACAAAAACACTTCCGGTGACATTTTACGGTGACCTTGCTCGCCGGAAAAAATGGTAAGTTATAGTTTTGTTCTTCAAAACTCCGCAAAACTTGCGTTTATCATCATCTCTACGATGTTTAACAAGTTTTAAACAAAAATATCATCACATAACATCAGATTTTCACAATTTAGTTCAGTTTTTCAGCAGAGTTTTTTTTTTTTTTTTTTTTTTTTTTTTTTTTTTTTATGTTTATGGGATAAAAGCTCAAAACCCACTCGAAAAACTCACAATGAACTCGGTTTTCAACAAGAAATCGAGCCTTACGCTCTGATACCACTTGTAGGTCCCGATACGGATCGTCGGACAACTACGAGATCTTGTTTCAGATGCCGTAGCGAGTGCGGAATCCAAGCTACGACACAAACCGAGCGAGAGAAAGAACAATACGCAAAGATATTTAACGATTAACGGTTTGTGTATTGATTTCGACAGAGTTTCGGTACAAGATTCGACTAATACAAAGCAACCAGAAAACTCTCTCTCACTACACTCTCTCTCTATATTATCCCAGCTCTATGTTTCTGTCTCAGTTTACTGCTTATAAAGGATCAGGGTCGACGAAAACGAAGCAGGTAGTCGACGAAACTCATAGTTGTCGACGAAACACTTGTCTAAACTCCAAAATCGACGAAACGCTTCAAAGTCTTCAAAGTCGACGAAACAGATGTTGAGTTTCGTTGACAACATGTGCAAACAAAAGGGTTTCGGCCCATATTGGTTTCGGCCCAAGTGAATTCTGCCCAACAATTTGATTCGTCCAAAACAAACGAATGCACAGAACAGTTTCAATATTTGCATGCATTTTCTTCTATGACATCATCATGACATCATCATGATGATGTCATGGTGATGTGGCGCCTCGGGAAGGCTCGCGGCTCTCCGTGCTTCGCGTGTCGAACTCTGGGGCGCACGACGGAGGAATGTCGTGACGTCGGGCTTGAGCCAAACCTAACCAAGTCGAACCGAACCAAGTCGCGTACACATATTGTGTACCAACAACTATCTCATTTTGTTCATATATAAAGTTGATTAATACTATACAATAACTTATGTTATGTATGAATATCATTTATAATAAAGATTGTCAATATATTTTCAGCAACTGTGGGTTACATGTCTTTCAGGAACTTTTGGGTAGGATTATCAAGATTGGATATTCAAAGCAGTTTAAGAAACCTACACCACGATCACCACACTCGAGTGAGACATGCCATAAGTTGTTTGTGTCAAGTTGGGTTGACCCGCATTTATATGTGTGCGGGTTGGGGTTGATATCTATGACGTATTATGGCTTCTTGAGCAGGCGCGACGGATGGTAAACGACAAGTCCAACTAGAATACAGCAGACGTGGAACAACTCTGGTCTAGTGAATAGAAAGAACGACAGTACGAGACCTGATTTGGGACGAAACCCGCCGAGGCGCGTGATATAAGGTTCAGCAATCAAAGGTTCAATGTCTCATCCTATGATATAGGCTTGTGCACCGGTCGTTTTTTATATACTAACGTATAAATACATAACTTGCCTTACTAAAAAACACATAAATACATAACGTATAGTTTTAGCTTATTATGGATAAGCCATGCCAAAATCTTTGTCTTCTTTTTTATTGGTTTTTATATGGTGTTTATGTACTTCTTAAACCAAATTGATTAGTTTATATTGCTAAAAAATGAATATATGTTTCATAGTTTTTCTTTAGATACTTAACCATATTTTTATATTAACTAGATTCGTTTTACCCATTTACATTTATTGTTGATTGTTGTTCATGGCGGCCTAATAGAGTGCAAGGCAAATGGCTTGGTCACATAACGGGTCAAAAAAGACAAGTTTATATATAGGTATTAATTGTTGCTGAGTTGAATGGTTTGAACATGTAATGCATTTAACGCACTCCGCCACAACGCATGGGTAATCATACTAGAGTTGCAAATTCGCTTACACCCTTTTCCGTTTCAGGTTGTCGAAGAGACATGCACAAATCTTTTTACCAAATGTGATGTGTGAGTTTTATTAGAGAAGTTTACAAGTTTCTACTCCAAGTGTCAGGTATACATATACTTCTATACATATACTTCTGAGAGACTTTACAACAATTACTACTACTACAAAAATAGGCATTTGCTCCGGCCAAATCCGTAGCAAAAAAGGTGTTTGCTACGGATTTGGTTCGTAGCTACAAGTCCCGTTGCGAAATTATTTGCTACGAACTTTAGCTACGAAAAATATGTTTGCGACGAATTTAGCTACAAAAAATGGCGTCGGTATTTTAGCCACGAATTTGCTATGAAGAAGGTTGATACGAAATTTTACTATGGGTTTTTAGCTACGGATGTATTTAGCTACGGAAACTTTTAGCTACGATTGTTTTTAGCTACGGTAGTTTTTAGCTACGGATACTAGTAGCTACGGAAAATTTTAGCTACGGATGTTTTTAGCTAGGAATACTTTTAGCTATGGTTATTTTTAGTTACGGACTAGTTTTGCTACCAATGGGTTGGCTATGATAATTTGCAATGTTTCTGCTACAAAATTTAACTACGATCTTGCTATCGTTTACACGAGAATTTGCTACCTTTTACATTTTTTTGCTACGAAACTTGCTACGTTTTTTGCTATCGGGTTTGCTACATACTTTAGCTACGAATTCACTATGATTTGGCTACAAAATTTTGTAGTGTTTTGCTACAATTCTGCAACGGAATTTAGTTACGAATTTCGCTTGACTTTGCTACGGATATAGCTATCAATTTTAGAAGGTCTTTGCAACAAATTTAGCTACGCGATTTGCTTGGAATTTTTCAAATAATTGTTTTTTATATTGTTTTCTGTTTTTCATTTATAAATATTATATTCAAATTTCATAAATATAAAAAACTAAAACTAAAAATAAATACTCAAACCATATAACATAATAATTCAAACATAACAATAAATATTAAAAACCCATACTAAAGATCCAAATCATCCAAACATAACCGAATGCAACACGATAAAAATCCAAATAATTCAAACATAACCAAACTTAACACGATAGAAACCCAAATTATCTAAAAGCAATATAATAAAATTCAATGCATTTTAAGTTGGTGGCGGGTTTTGTGACAACATTTGAATTTTCTCATTCATTTCGGCATGTTTAGCGAACATGTTTAGTTAGACGGGTTGGTTTGGGTCAACCCGCCGGGTTTTCGGGTTGGTAAAGTCTAATAGTTTTATTTTGGGCAAAATGACATATATCATCTGGCCGAGATTCGAAAAGAAAATCCCATCGTTCCATGGGCAAACGGTTGGATACAAGCTAGAACAGTTCATAATGGATGCATTTCCATATGCACCTTTAACCGCACTTTTTGAGGTCATCCCTAAACTTCTATTTTCACAGTTGAAAACTTAGCTAGGCGTGTGGGTGCATCTGACGGCTTCTTAACACAATTGGTGCCTTTTTATTCCACTTACATGCACAACATTTAAGCTGCTTTATTTGTAAAAAAGAAAACCATATATCCTAGCTAACTGGTCTTCATTTTTAAAATGTTGAAGGTGTTGAGGGTTCGCCACTTGTTTCATATATTGGATAAAACCTTAAAGCAATCTGTTGCGGTAGAACATTAACATTTCATGCTCGTTGTGAATTCACATTCTACCTTTTTTTCTTTTTTTGTTATTACTTTTTTTTTCTATTTTATGTTTTATACAGAATAATATATGATGAGAATTTGTATGGATCCTTCTACAGCTCTACAGATACAGCTCTATCTAACGCAACTTCATTTTGTTTTATGTATTACATTTTAAAACTTATATAAGATTTTTTCTATCATTTTAAGGTTTGAATTATGTTTCCGCCTCGTATTGTCGACTCCGCCGCAACGCGCGGGTTCCCCACTAGTAATATAATTAAAGGAATAATTGACGCATTTAAACTAAGTTAGGGTTTTTACCCGGAAGCTAGCAATGGCCTGGGACATTTAGAAAATTTAGAAGATTGAAGTTGGGCCGAAACGGAGACCGATAGCACTGTTTCGGCAACATCAACGGCATGGGTGATTCTTAGCTACAGAAGAAATTCGATGGAAAACCTATGAGATACGTGCCCTCGCGCACCAGCGTGTCGTGGCAATGATGGTGGCACGATTGTAGGAGTTACGGTAGCAAACTTGCTAAGAACTCTAATCGGAGTCTTTGTAGGTGATAGCGGCATTGGGGAGATCTAAAATTTTCTCATAACAAGAAACTAGTAAACCCCGATTGGAATTGTGATCAATGATGACAACACAGTTGGAGCTAGAACAGAGACACGAGAAAGAAATCGGAATTTGAATAAGGGTAGGAAACCGGAACAAGATTGGGACCATGAACATGATAGGGATGGGCAGGATTCGGTTCCGGAACCAGAATTTGCATTGAGAGCCACTCTGCAGTGGCGCAGCTTAGTGGGAACCGGGGGGTGCACCACCCCCCAATATTTGGGTTAGAAGTGTAAAATTTCTGTTTTTTTCGTCCGACATTTTAAAATTCTATAGGATCGCTCCCCATTTTTTGGCCTAAATATTTATACAATATATAAATTGAGTCCCATGACTTTCTGCCCCTTGCGGAACTTTTGGTTAAGCTACGCCATTTAATGGAGGGTAACACTCAACATGCAGTAATACCTCTATAAAGTAATAATGTTGGGACCGGGGTATGTTATTAATTTAGTGAGATATTATTATATCCATAAATTAATAAATTATTAATTTAAAGAGTTGGCTTAATTAGTAATTATTAATATATAGTTTCACTAGAACCAATATATTTACACTGGGATTTCAAAAAAATTATTATCTTATTATTTTATCGATGCGGGTCTAATTTTGTACCGGTCCCAAGGGACCGGACAAATTATTAGTTTTATTGAGTATTAAATTATAGAGGTTCTACTGTAATATAATAGTAACTTAAAATTGAAGTTAGTTTGTTGGACACCTAAGTTTAAACGATTATAATTTAAATAATTAAAGAACCAGATATTTGGTTTCACAATTTTCATGTCACTCGACACAAACACTCACATGAAACAAAATTGTCAGAAAATGATGTCGTTAAGGGTTTCTTGAGCTGATTTGGCAAAAATAATCATGACAAGTGTCATCTAAGAGAGGTGAATGTAACGTGCCCACAACTTTAGCCCCTATCATTTTCTTATAAATTCGGAAGGGTTAGATTTGGGCGTAGAATCATAAGCCAAAGCCTCTTCGAACACAAGTGCAGGGTCCTCGCATTACAATACATGGCGCACGGTAAATAAACATTATCTTCATGTTTTTCTAGAAATTCATCTTTTGTTACAAGTCGTGTTTGATTTTAAGTTTTGATTTAGCAAATTGAAGTTAATGCTTGGGCTATATGCGCCCAATTTTGATTTCAGATTCGTTTAAGTTGCTTGAATTGCTATATATGCTTCAAAATCTATAGATGCTTTTAAGATCACTTTGAATTTTAAATCAACTGATTGGATCTATTTGTGACTAATGATTGTGATATAGGAGCGAAATTTTGATTTCAAATTAACTAAGTTTGCTTAATTTGTTATTTATGTTTTGATTCCGTTGGTGTTTTTACAATTGAATCTCTACATTTCAATCAGTTGACTAGATCTACTCTAGAATTATGCTTGAGTGTTGAAATAATAATGTTGGAAATTTTGTGAAAATAGCAATTTTCATAAATTTAGGAAATGCATTTTTCCTAGTTTTGGACAAGAAATAAATATAAGAAACTGAGAGGATTTTATATATTTATTTGTGGGTTTGTGTTCTATCTTGGAAGAGCTTCACAACGAACTAAATCGCGTCCAAAACGCAGCTAAGATGAATGAGATATCGATGCTCAAAGTTTGGTGTTTGAAACATTGAATGCTAAAATAATGGGAAAGTGGCACCTTGTCCCACATAGGAGGAGAGATGAAACTTAAAAAGGTATTTAAGTGGGAAAACTTCATCCTTATTGTTTCATGGAGGTACACATTAGTGTACTCGCGAAGGGTGCGGAGCACCCTAACCTGCAGAGCACCCTAACCCGCGCACGTGGCGTGGGCGATGGGCGCAATGTGACGCTTTAATGACGCACTTTGCACTTCAAACCGCTTGAGAGCCGCCTTTGTATTTTTTACCGCACGCGTGTGGCTCAACACATTGGATGCAAGGACCAGGTGCACGCATGGGTGCATGGCGTATGACCAGGCTGGTTTGCGCGCCAATGGCGCATGACGTTGCAGGCGGGTGCACGGAGCATGACCATGTTGGTCTACGCGCAGGGGTGCATGTACACTGATGTGGCGAGGTGAGCCAATATGGCGCGACTGTGTGGCGTGATCGTATAGGTTCCCTGGTGACGTGGCGTGCACGCGCATGAGTGGGGCAGCCTTGTATAATCGCGCATTAAAGTGAATCAAAGTGGCATGCGCGCACCAGAGTGCGTGTCATGTGCGCGCGCACGCGACAGAAGCTTCCAGCCTTTAATGATAGAGCAATTTCATTTCAGCATTTGAAACGGACAAGTTAACGATTTTGACTGAGAATTAAATGACGAATTAAGGTGCATTAGAGACGTTTAATGCAATTTAATTCATTTTTCTGTTTCATCCAAACCTGTAGTATAAATAGGAGGGCAGCCTGCTGCATATGACACACCGAACTTCACCAACTTATGCAACTCTTTCTCTGCAAAATCTTCTTTCTATCTTCTTTTTTTCAAGGTATACCTTCGTGTTTCGTCAACTCCGGCAGTGCAACTGTTTAGCGAGTTGTATATCGGAAACAAACGAGTTCTCTTGGGACACTCGAAATTTGTTTAAGGGACCCGTGTCTAACATGATCCTCAGCTAAGAACGTCTTTCTGTTTTGTAATTTTGTTCTTGTTTATCTGTTATTTCAGTTGTAACTGTATTGTAATTTACTCCTTTCTTCATTTCTGTTTTGTAATTCAAGTTAATAAAAAATATATATTTCATTTTATACGAACGGTCCCCTACTGATAACTGGTCTCATGTTGATGGATTATTTACTAGAAATGCACCTCTTTAGGTGTGACAACCAGAAAAATTACTGTTTAATCCGTACAACTAAAGCACTTTTTATGAAACTAATTACGAGGATTTAGGCTTAATCACATATTAATTGAGTCCACAAAGTCTATCAATATCCGATAAAATGCATGGGTTTGCGTTTGGTAACCGTAAGATATCGTCATATCGCATATCGCGTAACCTCAAAATTGTACGAAATGAAAATTGGTTATTATACGAAGCTATAAAATCTGAAATTCGGATACTATTTTATCTATGCATAAAGTGATTAGTAGTTATTCGATGGTTTTAGATCGCGACTAGTTGTTATACCTGTATTCGCAATTTCGGGTTTTTTTTGGATTCCAAACGCCTATGCTAACATATACAAATATACATACACGACACATATATGTATGGCAATAAGTTTCTGGAGCAGGATTTTATTATATCTCTAATTTAGTTGATATATTTTAATTTGTAGATTGGTTTAAATATCAAATTCTTGATATCCGCTAGAACAACACGGGTATATCATTCCCATGTACACTTTGACTAAAATAAACCTATTTAATCAAGTGTGGAATGGAGTTGATGTGTGTAAAATGCAACATATAAATCACATCAATTAAGGCATAAAACTAACCCTTTTTAAGTACTAATGTTGGAAAAAGAGTGTTTTTGTCTTCCTTTTGTATTTTCAGGATGAAATGAGCTCAAAATCACAAAAGAAGCAAAAAGACAACTAATTCTACCATAAAATACAAGAAAAGGAACAAAAGTGGACTGCCCGGACCCTCAACGGCACCTCCCAAGGCAAAGGAGAAGAAACAGAGTCTGAACACGCCCCGTGTCCAGCGAACACGGGGGCGTGCCCAGGAAGCAGTAGAAGAGACAAACCAGTAGAAGCTTCCATTGCCCACCACGGGGCCGTGTCCAGCGAGCACGGGGGCGTGGTGAAAGTACAGCAGGCGCATTAATTGTAATTCGCAATTACAATTAATGAAGTGAGAGAATGTCAGACGGGCACGGGGCCGTGTCCAGCGGACACGGGGCCGTGTCCAGCCTTCTGTTCAGCCTATAAATAGAGGAGCTTGGCTTCATTCTCTCTCATCCCTTGGCACACCACCTCTCTCACACCTCATCCACCACCCACCACCACCATAACACCATCATCCACCACCATCATCCATTGTCCATCGTAGAGTGTGTGAGTCGTCTCGGGATCCAAGATTGATCGTAAGAGTTCTTGACAATCAAGGCCATGTTTGCCTAAGTTTCTTACATCACTTGGTGAAGACAAGTGTTTAGTATAATACTTTTTATTTTTAATCTTTTGCACTTTTTATTTGGTTTTGTATTAATGACTTTAATAACTAGTTATTTATGTTGAAGGTGATCTTTCCTTATCGTTTGTCCGTGGTGTCTTGGCATTATTTTACTGTCTATATAAAATAAAAGATTTTCACCATTCATATCTCCACGGTCTATATGGAGGTATGTTGGCTACCTGGTCGGGGGTTAAGGGAACGGTTTGGTAAGGGTCTTGCCCTTGTTCAGCGTTTAGAGGTCCTGCTTGGGACCTGGGTCAAATTTAGTAGGATCTCCTTCAATGCCCATAGGTATTGGATGACGGGGATCCAAACTCTTTGACCCCCTCATAAGTTAACTACTATTAATACTATAACCCGGCTATTTAGGACTGTATCCCTGCTGACTCAGACTACTTAGCCGAGGGTAACGTCACCGCCAAAAGCGGGGCCTACCACAATTTGCATTAATAACTTAATTCATTATCTTTCAATAATCCGACCCTTTAGGATTGTATCCTTGCTGACTCAAACTACTGGGTTGAGGGTAACGTCGCCTTCAAAAGAGGGGCCTACTACAATAACTAAGATAATCTCTTAAACAAGTGCAAAAGTGCGAAAATAATCAAAGGTTATACTAATACACGTGTCGGATCCAAGTGATTCATCTTGTCTATCTGTTTTTATTTTATTTTATTTTTCAGCATTTAGTTAGTTTTTATTTTTCTTAGTTTAAACATTTTTCTCACTTTTTGATTTGGTTAGACGTTGAGGATAAACCGGTATTAAAAGCTCTTGTGTCCTTGGACGACCTCGGTATCTTACCAACACTATACTACGTCCACGATGGGTGCACTTGCCCATATGTGTGTTTAGTGTTAGTAAATATCGTGTTTTATAAATTTAAAACTTGGCTAAAAGTGTAAAAAGGGGCTTAAATATACATCTAAAATATATTACACTTCACGCACATCAAGTTTTTGGCGCCGTTGCCGGGGACACAAGGATTTTAAGAAAGCTTAAAATCGACGGCCTAATCAGTTTTTCAAAACCTTTTTAAAACGCAGCACATTTTTCTGCATTTTAGTTTAGTTTTGCATTTACAGTAGCCTGAACACGGGGCCGTGCTCACTGAACACGCCCCCGTGCTGCATATTTTTAGTTAGATACCCAGATACAGAGTCTGAACACGGGGCCGTGCTCGCTGAACACGCCCCCGTGCTCAACGTGACCAGTAAATTTAATTAAAACGCCCAGATACAGGCCCTGAACACGGGGCCGTGTCCAGCTTCTGTTTCCGTCTTATTTTTTTTGTTTTCTGGTCCCGAGACTCAGTTGTGGTCTGTTGAGTGAGTCTTATGGATCAATACTCAAGAGGTTACAACTACACCTATGATGAGGATGATTATAGGGGTAATTATTGCACTAATTGTCGTAACGCACGCTCGGTTCAATATAATAACTCATATCAACCATCCAATTCATACAACCATTATGAGGAGCCCAGGTACGAGCCATCAACTTCATACACATCCTATGAAGACCAAAGGTATGAACCTCCTCCCTCATACTCATATTTTGAGGAACCAAGGTATGAGCCTTCATACTCATACTTTGAAGACTCAAGATATGAGCCACCACCTTCATACTCTTATTATGAGGAACCATGGCGTGAACAACCCACCTCATATGAGTACTATGAAGAACAAAGTTTCGACCCTTATCCATCATATACTTACAATGAAGAACAATGGTGTGAACCATCTACTTCATATGAGTACTATGAGGAACCAAGGATCGAACAACCGGATTCAAGCTTTGAGGATCCAAATTCTTTCAATCTCACCGAAGTGACCAATAGGATATTAGAGCACATTAAAACTATCGAACGTTGCATAAAAGAATCTCGCGCAAGGGAAGAGGAATCCCGCGCAAAAGAAGAGATAAAAATTGATAATAACGTAGAGATAGTTGAAAGTGTAAAAATGGAAGAACAAGAAAGTGAAAAACCGACACATGAGTTAAACAACGAAAATGGTGAGTCCGATAATGTTAAAATTCAAGAAGAGTCTAATTTTGAAGAAATTAACCTCTTGTCACCTACTTTCGAAAATCATTGTTTAATAACCCCTCATGCCAAGTTTTTAAAAGAGTTAAACACTAGTGCTAAAATCAAAGACTTAGTAAGTGTTAAGTTAACTAATGATCAAACCTCGCTAATAAAAGAAGACCCTTTTGAAATTAACATTACACCGGTTCCATGTTTCTTTCAAAACTCATTTATTAGCAATATCACCATCGATAAGGATCTTTGTGTTAACATAATGCCTAACTACATTTTTGAAAAATTAAGTGTTAGTGATTTTACTCCACTTCAAATACCCATTTTTCTATCCAATCGGAAAGTAATAAAATCAATCGGTGTAGTTGAAGATGTTTTGGTACAAACAAATCAAATGGTAATCCCAACCGACTTCGTCATCCTAGATGACGCCCCCTTAGTCTTGGGAAAGCCTTTTGTACAAACTCATAGAGCTTTGAAAAACCGGAAATTTAACAATCTACCTCTCCAATTAGGGGCATTCAAAAGGAGCATAGATCTTGAGCGCTCAATGAAATATCCTTTTGGCAACAATGACCCCCTAATTGAAGATGAAGCTGAACCACCCGATACAACCAACGAAGAGGACCACTTTGTCGAGGAAGAGATAGCCATAGAACAAACTTTTAAAGTTCTTGATCTAGATGAGCCACAAAATAAGGTGTCTTCTAAAGACCCACCCATTGAGCTCAAAGAACTTCCTAAGGGTTTGGAATATGCTTTTCTAGGCAAAGAAGGTAGTTTACCCGTAATTATTTCATCTAAATTAAGTAATATAGAGAAAGAGAAATTAGTTAACCTGCTTAAAAAAACACAAAAACGCGATCGCTTGGAAGCTTGTAGATATTAAAGGAATAAGCCCTTCCATGTGCACGCACAAAATTTTAATGAATGATGACTACAAGACGGTAATTCAACCACAACGAAGAGTGAACCCCAATGTTCAAGAAGTGGTTAAGAATGAATTCATCAAACTACTCGACGCCGGACTAATCTACCCTATCTCCGATAGCCCGTGGGTAAGTCCCGTTCAAGTAGTCCCAAAGAAAGGAGGTATGACGGTAATAACTAACGAGAAAAATGAATTAATACCAACGAGAACCGTCACAGGATGGAGAGTCTGTATAGATTATAGGCGATTAAATGAAGCAACTAGGAAAGACCACTTTCCTTTGCC
Source organism: Helianthus annuus (assembly GCF_002127325.2). Classification (NCBI taxonomy): domain Eukaryota; kingdom Viridiplantae; phylum Streptophyta; class Magnoliopsida; order Asterales; family Asteraceae; genus Helianthus; species Helianthus annuus. The sequence goes on along the minus strand of NC_035437.2, from coordinate 150,206,894 downwards.
CTTCATTGATCAAATGTTAGAAAGATTATCCGGTCATAAATTTTATTGTTTCTTAGATGGTTTTTCAGGTTACTTTCAAATACCGATAGCACCAGAAGACCAAGAGAAAACAACTTTCACATGTCCCTACGGAACTTTTGCATATCGACGCATGCCATTCGGTCTATGTAATGCGCCTGCAACATTCCAACGTTGTATGGTCGCCATTTTCCATGATATGATCGAAAAGACAATGGAAGTCTTCATGGATGACTTTTCCATCTTTGGAGACTCATATGACCAATGCCTCGATAATCTTGAACGAATGCTATCCCGATGTGAGGAAACTAACCTCGCCCTTAACTGGGAAAAATGCCATTTCATGGTAACAGAGGGAATAGTACTCGGTCACAAAATCTCAAGCGAAGGAATGGAAGTTGATCGAGCAAAAATAGAGACTATTTCTCGATTACCTCCTCCATCCTCCGTGCGAGCAATCAGAAGTTTCCTAGGACATGCCGGATTTTATAGAAGGTTTATCAAAGACTTTTCAAAAATTTCAAGGCCTCTAACAAAATTACTTGAAAAAGATGCACCCTTCATCTTTGACAAGGAATGCAATCAAGCATTTCTAACCCTCAAGGAAATGCTAGTCAATGCACCTATCATGATAGCGCCAGATTGGAAATTTCCTTTCGAAATCATGTGCGATGCAAGTGACTTCGCTGTTGGAGCAGTCTTGGGACAAAGAAAAGAAAAACATTTCCACCCAATTTATTATGCTAGTAAAACTCTTAATGATGCGCAAGAAAATTATACAACTACAGAAAAAGAATTACTAGCAGTGGTATTTGCTTTTGATAAATTTCGTTCTTATCTTGTTCTTTCTAAAACAGTAGTCTATACAGACCATGCAGCCATCAGGTACCTCTTCAAGAAGCAAGACGCAAAACCCCGTTTGATAAGATGGATTCTACTCCTCCAAGAATTCGACATTGAAATCAAGGACAAAAGAGGAGCAGAAAACACTGCTGCAGATCATCTCTCACGCTTAGAAGACCCAGCTTTGGAGACAACCAGAGACGAGCAAATCAACGAGAAATTTCCCACGGAATCCTTGGAAATGATGGAGAGTAGACAAGAACCATGGTATGCCGACTACGCTAATTTCTTAGCTAGCGGTATAGTCACCAAAGGATGGCCACATCATCAAAGAAAAAAATTCTTTGCTGATGTAAAGCATTACTTTTGGGAAGACCCCTATCTTTTCAAAATGTGTGCCGACCAGCTCATCCGAATGTGTGTCTATGGTAATGAAGCACGAAGAATTCTCCATCATTGTCATGAAGGTCCATACGGAGGACATCATGGTGCCGCAAGTACCGCACGAAAGGTATTTGATTCAGGATTTTACTGGCCGACCATTTACAAGGATGCACAAAACCTTGTAAAGACATGTGATGCCTGCCAAAGATCAGGTAATATTTCTTCCAAAAACGAAATGCCTCAAAATGGCATTCTCGTCTGTGAAATCTTTGATGTGTGGGGACTCGATTTCATGGGACCTTTCCCACCTTCGAAGGGAAACAAATATATACTTGTGGTAGTCGATTACTTGTCTAAATGGGCAGAGGCCGAGGCTCTTCCAACAAATGATGGAAGAGTAGTGGTAAAATTTCTGAAAAAGCTGTTCTCTCGTTTCGGGACACCAAAGGCTTTGATAAGTGATAGAGGTACCCATTTTTGCAATCATCAACTCGAAAAAATATTAACAAGGTATGGGGCCTATCACCGGGTCTCAACAGCATATCATCCTCAAACAAATGGGCAAGCCGAAGTGACTAATCGAGGTTTAAAACGAATACTTGAAAAAACCGTAGGAATAAATAAAAAAGAATGGGCCGATAAATTAGACGACGCTTTATGGGCTTTTCGAACTGCTTATAAAACCACTATAGGCACAACCCCATATAAACTCGTCTATGGAAAAAGTTGTCACTTGCCAGTAGAAATAGCTCACAAAGCCTACTGGGCAATAAAAAACGTAAACTTAGATTTGGAAAATGCCGGTAAAAATCGATTTTGTCAAATAAACGAATTAGACGAGCTTAGGAATTGTGCGTATTCTAACTCCGAAATTTATAAAGAAAGAATGAAAAATTTGCATGATAAATATATTAAATCTAATGAATTTCGGGTTGGAGACCAAGTTCTATTGTTTAATTCACGACTTCGATTATTTCCTGGTAAGTTAAAATCTAGGTGGTCAGGACCTTTTTCCGTCACCCATGTTTTTCCACACGGTACAGTAGAAATTAAAACTCGAAATGGGACACCATTTAAAGTCAATGGCCAACGGCTGAAACTCTACCGAGGATCCATTGAGGATGAGGAAGAGGAGATCTCACTTCAAACGGTTAACGAATAAACTCATACCCGACATGTTACAGGTAAGTGTACGTTTAAAAAAACCGGTAAATCTTCTAACCATTTTTTCGGAAAAGAAGGGGCATGCACACGAGCACAAAAAAAAAAAATTTCAAAAACTTTGCCCGGCACGGGGCCGTGTCGAGGCGACTGTCGGGATAAAACCCTCTTTTCCTATCAGTTACACCATTCCACACGCCCCGTTTAGCCGAAAACTCTCTGGTTTGAGGCGATTTTCTGCAGTTTTTCAACGTCACCACCGAATCTAACAACGTCAAGGTATGATTCTATCTTCATTAGTAGTTAGATTAGTTACTTGCATGTAGTTAAAACATCAAAAAATTGGGGAAAAATCTAGGGTTCTTCATGTTCATCCGGATCGAACTCAAAATTTTTGATGAAATTTGTTAGTAGTAGTTTAGATTAGAGTAGTAGAAAGTAACTAGGCATGTATTGTTGATAGATTTGTCCGATTTCCAAATAAAACTCCAAACCCTTGTTCTTGAACCGAAAAACACGAAATTGAAAGGGTAAACGGTTTGTTTTGAGAAAAATGACACTTAGGGTTTCATTTTCGGGGGAAACCGCTACTATTGGGCTAAAAATTTTCAGGTTTTCGAAACCGGGACGAAAAATGGAATTTTTGGGTTACAGACGCCTGGACACGGGGCCGTGTCCGCTGACACGGGGCCGTGTCCAGCCCACTGTTTGCAGTTTCACTCTGATTTTCCTTGTTTCGTACTAACTTTTTATGTATTCTTTTCAGATGTCGAAATTCACAAGGTTTAGCGCAAATGAACTGGACGCTAGAGCACGGTACGAGGTTCTACAAACAAGACCGGAAGAGTACCCAAGGCGGGCGTGTACTGATTTGCTAACCATGGTGAACCAACTTGACCGCTTCAACAACATTGTGAGGGGTCCACTGCATGTCGCATTGACCACCCGACTACGGTCGGTACATCAATGCACGATGGAGTTCTACAGCACCTTCATTTTCAACTCGAGGCGCGAACCGTTTGATTATGACGCGGTCGAATTTCGATGTGGAGGGACCACGTTTAGAACCTCCATGGCACAGTTTGGAGCCATCATTGGTCTATATAGTGAAGAGGAAGCGGGGAATGAAGAAAATACAGGGGGGTTACGAGACTTGGATGCAACTGAACGCCAAGCCGCATGGGCTCAAATAGGTGAAGGAATCTACAACCCGAGCAACACCAAAAGTACCAAACTGAGGGACCCACTATACCGATACATCCACAGGCTCCTATCATACTCGCTGAACCAATGCCACAACAGTAGTGGCGTTGTTGGGTTGAAAGATTTGGTTGTCCTTCACTGCATCCACAACCAGAAGCCTCTAGATGTTCCGTACCTCCTACTGCGAAACATGCACCTAAACCGCCTTGCTCATGCTCCTACACCGATCTTCTTCGGAGGATGGGTGTACCGTCTTTTCAAGCACTTCACAAATATCCCAAGGTCCTTCGAAAGGAGTCCATGGTTGGGACGGGTCGATTATCACATTTGCCGATCCATGAACTTGCTTTATGAAGCGAAGGACGGGACGGTGAGCTTTCAGAGAACGCAAGGCTATGCATGGAATCTGCAAGAGGCTCTAGTTCTTCATGCACCACATCCCCATTATCAGTATCCACCCCAAGGCGATGCGGGCCAATCCTCCTCTCAAGGAGGTGGTTTTCCTAACTTTCAAAGTTTACATGATCTTTTGCAGGAAAACCTCATGTGCACAAGGAACACCTACAATCTCGCCAACAACACACACCACCAGGTTGGAGCTATCGAACGCAACATTAACGATATACAAGATGATATCGGTAGCATCCGGGAGTACATGGTGAGGAACGGGGGTGGAGGTGATGGTAGTGATGAAGATATGGAGTAGGAGGCTTGGAGGAACAAGGGGCTGGTTGGTGATGAGCCCACAGGTTTAAGTGCCCTTCTAACTATCAAACAATTCATGGCCTGCGTGCCATTTGTCGAACAATTTACTTTCTCTAACTACTTTTTATCTTTGTTTTATTTTTACTTTATGTTTGGATGATGCTTGACGATGGTAATTTAGGATGGTTTGTGCTTGTTTGGTTGGTATTTAGTGTTTAAACAGGTGCAATGCGAGGGTTAGAGTGCTAAACATTAGCACTTGCAGCCCCATGATGGAGAAACCGGGAGACAAAACCTATTTTTCAGGCTAACAGACTGTCCACACGGGGACGTGTCCAGCCGACACGCCCTCGTGTTCATCTCCCAGATCTGCTGTTTGGCTACTGACCTGCAATTTTTTGCCAGACACGAGGTCGTGTCCAGCCGACACGCCCCAGTGTTCAGCTTCTGTAAGTTATCGTTACTGGCAGTTCACCACGGGGTCGTGTCCAATGGGCACGGGGCCGTGTCCAGACTGCCAGTAACATAAATCTTTGCTTTTTAACCCACTTTTATACATTCTAATCAACCAAAAACATTATTTTTGGACACATTGAGGACAATGTGTAATTTAAGTGTGGGGGGGGGATGCTAAAACCCTTGAAATTTTGAAAAATCCTAAACACAAGCCTTACACAAAACTCTATTGGAACCGCTAAACACCCCAAATTTTTTCAAAAACTTTTTCATTTTTTTTATTTACTTGTCTTAGTTTAAGTTGGGAATAACAAGTTCTAAAAAGGTTATATTTTTACAAGTTTACAACCGATAGCGTCGTGATAAAAAAAGAACCAACATAAGAAAATTATGAAACGGTATAACAAGTCGAGTTAAAAAATTCGATTATATATGCTTGGTCACATTAAAAACCCATTCCCACAAAAGTGAGTTTTGAGCCTTTATTGAGCACAAAAATACACATATTTAGATTAAATGCTCATTTTTCGTTTCTTGTGTGAATAGCCGCTCGGTTCTTACAATCTAGAACTTGCCACGACGATACATTCCCGGTCCTTACCAACTTAAACCCAAGTAAGTAAATGATGGTGGCATTAGGACTAACCATTTTTTTTCAAAACCATTATTTTTCATTTTTTTTACCTACCCAAAATCCCCCTAGATAGCCCCTTTGAGCCTAAACCTTTCATTTCATTACCCCAAAACCCTTTTTACCCACCAAAAACCTTTTTATTTATTTTTTTTAGTAACAAGTTCGCTTTTTCGTAAACTCACCTTTTTATGTGACGATTGAAAAAAAAAATGATGATGATGAAGTCAAAAACAAACAAAAGCTATAAAAGCTTGTTTGGAGAAATACTTCAAAATAAAAAGTCACTAAAAACAAGGTACTTCACGAAAACCGACGCTTGTTACGATTTTCGCCCTTTTTACTAACCACTAACCAACCACCCACCTTTAAACCCAAGCCTTCACCCAAAAAGTCCTCTTGATATTTACAAAGGTAAAAAAGTTAAAAAGGAGGAGGATTGATTGCTTGGCAAGCCTATGGAAGACGTGAGTTCCGTGCCGCTCTCGAGTGATTCACTAAAAATATACACCTTCGGCCGAGTGTTGAGTGATCTCCCGTGAGGTATGTGAACTTGTATATAAATGGAATTTTAATAAGACATGCTATGCCCAAATAAGTAATTCATCTTATGAAACGTTCAAAATAAATCATAACGAATAGGATTGTAAATAAATAAAAATAAAACCTATAAAAACCTTGGATTCCCGACACTCTAGGACAAGCTAAAAAACTTCTCTTCTACCTATTCCATTTGGGAGTGTAAGCCACATTTAAAGAGTTTTGCTTGAGGACAAGCAAAAGTTCAAGTGTGGGGGTATTTGATGTGTGTAAAATGCAACATATAAATCACATCAATTAAGGCATAAAACTAACCCTATTTAAGTACTAATGTTGGAAAAAGAGTGTTTTTGTCTTCCTTTTGTATTTTCAGGATGAAATGAGCTCAAAATCACAAAAGAAGCAAAAAGACAACTAATTCTACCATAAAATACAAGAAAAGGAACAAAAGTGGACTGCCCGGACCCTCAACGGCACCTCCCAAGGCAAAGGAGAAGAAACAGAGTCTGAACACGCCCCGTGTCCAGCGAACACGGGGGCGTGCCCAGGAAGCAGTAGAAGAGACAAACCAGTAGAAGCTTCCATTGCCCACCACGGGGCCGTGTCCAGCGAGCACGGGGGCGTGGTGAAAGTACAAATGAAGTGAGAGAATGTCAGACGGGCACGGGGCCGTGTCCAGCCTTCTGTTCAGCCTATAAATAGAGGAGCTTGGCTTCATTCTCTCTCATCCCTTGGCACACCACCTCTCTCACACCTCATCCACCACCCACCACCACCATAACACCATCATCCACCACCATCATCCATTGTCCATCGTAGAGTGTGTGAGTCGTCTCGGGATCCAAGATTGATCGTAAGAGTTCTTGACAATCAAGGCCATGTTTGCCTAAGTTTCTTACATCACTTGGTGAAGACAAGTGTTTAGTATAATACTTTTTATTTTTAATCTTTTGCACTTTTTATTTGGTTTTGTATTAATGACTTTAATAACTAGTTACTTATGTTGAAGGTGATCTTTCCTTATCGTTTGTCCGTGGTGTCTTGGCATTATTTTACTGTCTATATAAAATAAAAGATTTTCACCATTCATATCTCCACGGTCTATATGGAGGTATGTTGGCTACCTGGTCGGGGGTTAAGGGAACGGTTTGGTAAGGGTCTTGCCCTTGTTCAGCGTTTAGAGGTCCTGCTTGGGACCTGGGTCAAATTTAGTAGGATCTCCTTCAATGCCCATAGGTATTGGATGGCGGGGATCCAAACTCTTTGACCCCCTCATAAGTTAACTACTATTAATACTATAACCCGGCTATTTAGGACTGTATCCCTGCTGACTCAGACTACTTAGCCGAGGGTAACGTCACCGCCAAAAGCGGGGCCTACCACAATTTGCATTAATAACTTAATTCATTATCTTTCAATAATCCGACCCTTTAGGATTGTATCCTTGCTGACTCAAACTACTGGGTTGAGGGTAACGTCGCCTTCAAAAGAGGGGCCTACTACAATAACTAAGATAATCTCTTAAACAAGTGCAAAAGTGCGAAAATAATCAAAGGTTATACTAATACACGTGTCGGATCCAAGTGATTCATCTTGTCTATCTGTTTTTATTTTATTTTATTTTTCAGCATTTAGTTAGTTTTTATTTTTCTTAGTTTAAACATTTTTCTCACTTTTTGATTTGATTAGACGTTGAGGATAAACCGGTATTAAAAGCTCTTGTGTCCTTGGACGACCTCGGTATCTTACCAACACTATACTACGTCCACGATGGGTGCACTTGCCCATATGTGTGTTTAGTGTTAGTAAATATCGTGTTTTATAAATTTAAAACTTGGCTAAAAGTGTAAAAAGGGGCTTAAATATACATCTAAAATATATTACACTTCACGCACATCAGAGTTTACAATTATCTAATAATAATAATAATAAATAAGTAGAGCATGTACTTAAGCTTGTAGGCTTTGACTTTCTTCACTCCTATAACCGTCAACCTCATCCCTCAAATTTTCCTACAATTTACCTTAGAGTAAACTGCCATTTTAGTCCCTATGGTTTGGTCAATTTTGCCACTTTAGTCTAAAACTCAAACTTTTTACATCTGGGTCCCAGTGGTTTCAGTTTTATTGCCATTTTGGTCCAAAAATGAAATCAGGTAATATTTGTCTTATAAAATCCTGTTATTTTGTCATTTTCCGCACGGGCAAAATGATCATTTCTTTTTTATAAATAAATACCATATTTTATAAGACAAATATGATTTCATTTTTGGACCAAAATGACAATAAAACTGAAACCACAGGGACCCATATACAAAAGGTTTAAGTTTTGGACTAAAGTGGCAAAAGTAGCCAAACCTCATGGACCAAAATGGCAGTTTACTCCTTTACCTTATGTATATATGCTACATGCCCTTTTCATGCACACCATACCCTTGACAACCATGTTTTATAAGATTACTACTAGACAATTATAGGGGACCCATATTTTCCTTTATCATTCATAGCCTTCACCAGAGTTGTCATTTTCTTTGTTGATTGACAGGATATGGATCAAAGAAAGAAAAAGGGGAAATAGCAAGATTAGCCAAGAATTGGTCAAACTTTTGAAACTAGCCAACAGAAACGTCTTGTAGAGATGCTGCCATATTGTTCAAACGTCTTGACGATGTACCAATCACATGCATACACATGTCCGACATACCCTGTAACGTCTCAGAAGTCTTAGCTGAGACGTCTTCACGTGGCTTGAGACGTTTCGACATGGCTAGCCGGTTAAGCTGGCTTGAAAGGTCTCAGAAGTCTTAGCTGAGACGTCTTCACATGGTTCGAGACGTTTCCACATGGCGCGAGACGTTTCCTTCGGCTCCAAAACTCGAGACATTTCAGATGGCAACTAAGACGTTTGCTCTAAAACTCGAGACGTTTGAGCCGTTTCAACTGTTTCTAGGACGTTTCACAAACTTCTAAGAAGTTTTTAAGACATTTTTCTTGGATTAAGACGTTTGAGCCGTTTCAACTGTTAAATAAAATAAAAATAAATACCGGTATGTACAGCATGTTTCGTTAAATGAACCCATTTCTTCCCCTATATATACAACTTCTTCTTCACAATATCCTTTACCATACTCTACATTCAACATCTTCTCAAAATATCCTTTACCCCCATAGTTTTCACACCTTCCAAAAATGGTCAGACCCTCTGAAAATGATTTGTTTAAATTAATTGAAAAAGACGTTTTCCTAAGCTTTAATATGATTTGCTTAAATTAAATGATTTGTTTAAATTAATTGAGGATGCCATCGGATTTCCCGGTCTATGTGCTCTGATCACTACAAAGTGTTCAAGAACTCATCTACAAAGGCACCTGAAGCATGAAACGGGTTGTTCGGCACATGACAGTTGTGCCTATTTAGGGTGGTTGATGAGAATCACAACACATTTGGGTTTCGCCAATGTGTTAGTTGGGTCTTATAGTAATGTGCTTAATGTGTCTAGCGTTTGGCAAATCATCAAACATCACCGAAGCTGCAGAATCGTTCAAGAAACATCTTTATCATTGCTAGGTGTTTTGATGCAAATTTCGAAAGCAGAAATAGATTCACTCTTACTTTACTATTTTTTCCCGATCTCCTACCCAGTCGGAAGTAGCGGTTTGGCGTAGTTATTTGAAGACAATTTACTTAAGTCGGAAATAGCGGTTTGGCGTATTTTAGTTTAAATGTTTATGTTTATATTTTTACGTGTTATGTTTTTTATGTACTTTGTATTAAATAATAATAAAGTTTACTGATTTACATTGGATATGTTATTAAAGGAACCCACAATTGCAGTAAATTTCCATGCAAAAAAAAAATTACATAATAAAGCAGCCAATAGCCGTTTAAACAGTAAACTTTGTTTTATCCTAACCATTTATAATTTTAAACCCACTATATATACCCCTCACCCCCACCCACGCCGTTCACATAAGGTGTTTCAGCAACCATTTCAAATATCCACCATTTCAGCAACCCTTTCAAATCCACCTTTCTTCAAACCCACCGTTCATCCAACCTGAAAATGGCTTCTTCTTCTTCTTCTTCCTCTTCGTCTTCCTCTTCGTCTTCCTCTTCCTCCTCTTCCTCCTCTTCCTCCTCTTCCTCTTCCTCTTCCTCTTCCTCTTCCTCTTCCTCTTCCTCTTCCTCTTCCTCTTCCTCTTCCTCTTCCTCTTCCTCTTCCTCTTCCTCTTCCTCTTCCTCTTCTTCTTCTTCTTCTTCTTCTTCTCCGTGGACAGAACTGGAAGACATAGCTTTGTGTGAGGCATGGAAGGAGGCGATTACCGATCCTCCGCGTCGAGGGCAGGGGGGTTGTGGGTCCTTGTGCAATGTTATTTTGCACAACTACGTGGTCCGAACCACAACCGCACCGTCGACGCGTTATCTTCAAGGTTCCGCGTCATCCGCTTGAACTGTGAGATGTTCGAGCGTTTCTACAAGGCTGTGGAGTCTCAAGTGCAGGACCTTGGGGAGGAGGACACGAAGCAAGTCGCCCTCATCAACTACCGCCACGAAGTTGGACGTGATTTTAAACACGTCTCGGAGTGGGAATCTATTAGGATCTGGTTTTAGGTTTTATTTTGTTTCGTTTTTTCTTTTTTTAATCTAATATTTAATATTTATGTTTTTTATATTAATATAAAATGTTTTGTATATAAACCTAAAAAAGTAGCATTATTGGGCTGTTTGACCGATTGGACTGTTTGGGAAAATCCCGAAAATAGCCATATTTGACTGTTTCACCGTTTTGGGGGTTTGGGCCCAAGAGCCATATTGGGCCATTTAACCGTTTGGGCTTGTTGGGCAGATCATATTGAGTCATTTCAATCTATTGGGCTGTTTGGGGGGCAAGAAAACAGATAATTGAATAAACGGTTTTATAAAATTTTACCTTTATAACTTTAAAATAATAAGTTTAAATTCAAATAATTTAATTAACGGTCCAACAAAGCTAAATATTACATCCTAAAAACGTGATTTAAATATAAATTCTCAAAGTTTCAAACACGGAAATGTGTTCAAAGTCCTCCTCGTAAAGCATTGCGTAGTCAAGCACGGCCTCTTGAATAACCTCTTCTTCATCCAGGTTGTTGTCCTGGTTTTTTTAACGTTTTGGTACCTTCCTAGAAAATGGGTACATTTGAAGCGTAGTAAAGCACAATGAGTCTTGATATCATCGACGCTTTGGGTCGTCTGTAGCAGGTGAACACAAAAAAAAAAAAGTTGAGTACCTGCCCCCAGAACGCATGATCGGAACTTGAATAGGTGCCTAGATCACGAGCGGCGGCGTAGGAGACTGCAACAACAATATCTTCTTCGTGGGTCCAAGGATCCATATTTTTTTAGCAAGTTGGAACTTTGAAATGAAATTGATATTTGATGTGGTTAAATGGCAACAACAATGTCTTTATCCAAAAGACCTTTCAACAGCGAGATCTATCACGACGATGCAGATTCTCGACAGGCAATGAAGTTTCAGTGGATTGTACAAAGCTGCTATTATTATGGGATCAACTCAGGAAGCAAGTGGTCGAATACTCACAAAGGATGGTAGAGACATTGAAGATCGACGACTAAGCTGCAGCCAAGTGGGAGTTTGTTGGTGCACTTTGTGTCTGTAGCTTGTATTATTATCTAGTTGTTTTGTGCGTTGATCTTGAACATGTAATGTTTACGAGTTGTTTATTATGTTTATAGTTTGATTTGTTTGTAAGTGTGTTAACTGTGACATCCTCCTGTCACTAGTTAACAACACAAGTTAGAATGTTGTACATGGATGCCATCGAAATAGGGACAAAGATAGTCTCATCCAAATAGATAAATCTTGACTAGTTGATATATATATATATATATATATATATATATATATATATATATATATATATATATATATATATATATATATATATATAGTGGAGGGTTCAAATGAGAAGAAATTTTTTGTAAGAAGAAAAAAGAAGAAGTTTCAACCAATAAAAATGCTTCATTTTACTTCATTTAATATTTGCATTTAATTTTAATATAAGGGTATATTTGTAAACTTACATAGATCATTAATTTGTAGTTTTCCTCTTTAATAGCTAACTACATTAAATTTGTAACTTATTTTTAAAATATATATTTTTTGAAAAAATAAAAAAAATTAATTTAGAGTGTAGGACAAATTAGTAGGTGTGTAGGATAAATTACGAGTTGTGTAGGATAAATTTAAATATGTGTAGGATAAATTTCGAAATGTGTAGGGTAACTTTTTATGTGTGTAGGCAAAAAAAAATTAGTGTAGAGAATGATAGTCTTTATGAGTAATTAATTACTTAAAGATAATAATAAATGAGATGAAAAAAAACAATTTAACATTTTACAATAGTACCCTTTGTTCTTTTTATTCTCAATTAATTTTTCTTCTCAAATGAACCTTCCCCTATATATATATATATATATATATATATATATATATATATATATATATATATATATATATATATATATATATATATATATATATATATATCTAAATAGACCGGTTGTCTATTTGGATACCATGTTAAGCTATTTGGAAGTGGCTTATGTTATTTCGTCCTATTTCGTTTTTGGAGTCTGTATTTCAATGTATTCTCACTGGTATGTGCTATAAATACCAGTGAGTGTCCCCTGTTTCAATTAGAGAGCACACCAGAGAGTTTGAGAGCATTCTTGTTGAATCTGTAATGTTACTCTACTGAAATATCAATACAGTGAATGTTTGAAGTGATTTCTTTGTTGTATTGATTGTGTTCTTGGCTTTGATTTGCATATAAACAAGGATTCCGCACTTGTTTGTGTGTTAACCAACAAGGAATTGGTTCTCTAGATCCTCCTTTAGGGACCTACAAAATGTGTGGCTAAAAGTGTTTTAAAATGCTATAAATGACCTTTCGCCACACATTTTTTCGGCGGTTTTGCCAAAAAGGTTATTGTAGCCCATTTTTGACGTAGTGTCGGTTTTTAACAAGAAATCGAACCGAAGCTCCGATACCACTTGTAGGTCCCTATATCGGATATCGAACAAGATGATTTCTTGGTTTAGATGGCCTAACAAGTGCAGAATCCAAGCTACACCATAAACCGAGCGAGAGAACATAATGAATAACAAAGGTTCAACGATTGACGATTCGTGTATTCAATTGGACAGAAGTTTGGTACAAAATACAACTAATACGAGCAATCCAAAACTCTCTCTATACACTCTCTCTCTAGCTCATTCAAGATCCCCTACAAGTGACAAGGAAAAAGCTGTTTATACTAACAACTCACATAACCTATTGACAGTGATTGAGTGTCAACAACAGCACTGCCCTTGGCTTATATGGATCGACAACGGCATGTTGTTGTTACATCGACAGTGAAATGCATGCTTTCCAAGTCAGCTTGATGATGTCAGGATGTCATCATTGTCGAACCAAAGGTTCCATGGGCAACATTGTTTATCATTGTCACTCGTATCTTGTACATCAATCGTTCGACATCGGTCACTGCAGAACCATCACTAGCGACATACACAAAAATGCATCAACAAAAAAGCCTATCTCATACACATGGACTATATATAAAGAAATCCTAATAATATAATAGTAACTTAAAATTGAAGTTAGTTTGTTGGACACCTAAGTTTAAATAAAGAACCGGATATTTTGGTTTCACAATTTTCTTGTCACTCGACACAACACTCACATGAAACAAAATTGTCTGAAAACGATGTCCTTAAGGGTTTCTTGAGCTGATTTGGCAAAAATAATCATGACAAGTGTCACCTTAGAGAGGTGAACGTAACGTGCCCGCAACTTTCACCTTTATCATTTTCTATAAATTCCGAAGGGTGAGATTTTGGCTTAGAATCACAAACGAAAGGCTCTTCGAACACAAGTGCAGGGTACTCGGATTACAATACATGGCGCAAGGTAGATAAACATTCTCTTCATGTTTTTTAGAAATTCATCCATTATCACAAATCGTGTTTGATTTTAGGTTTTCATTTAGCAAATTGAAGTTAATGCTTGGGCTATATGTGCCCAATTTTGATTTCAGTTTCATTTAAGTTGCTTGAATTGCTATATATGCTTCAAAATCTATATGTTCTTTTAAGATTGCTTTGAATTTTAAATCAACTGATCGGATCTATTCGTGACTTATGATTGTGATATAGGAGCCAGATTTTGATTTCTGATGAACTAAGTTTGCTTAATTTGTTATTTATGATTTGATTCCGTAGGTGTTTTCACAATCAATATCTAAATTTCAATCATTTGACTAGATCTACTCTAGACTAACGCTTGAGTGTTAAATTGATAACTTGTCTCATGATTGATGGATTATTTACTAGAAATGCACCTATTTAGGAATTAACTTTTAACAATCAGAATTAGTTTATCAGAAATCAACACACGCTTTAAATTTAATTTAGGCAAAAGCGGTTTATGATGCACTAACAAAGATGATAAAGATTACCGCCTGTGATCCTCACAAACCAGTCTTTTCGATTTTGAAATGTATTTTGATAATATTTAGGTGTGTAGATAATTTTTTCTTAAATGGTCAGATTATTTTATTACCATTTTTCCTAGTTGGTAAAAGTTGAATGTCACTAACTTGTGTTATGATCGATTTAATATTTCTTTCTTAGATGGTTGGAGTAATTAATATTTGTAATTATCATATCTGATGCATTATCTAAATTTCTTAATCTGTCTAAAGAAAACATAATAACTCAAAACTTCAATGTGTATAACTTAATCTGTCCTGTGAAGTTTTTCTTGGACATTTTTCCTCATTGGTTGTGATTATGTTTATATTTATACTTGAATTACTTGACCATATTACTATGGATTGGACGTATAACTTAATGGTTGATTTCCCTTTAAAAGAAATTATTAGTTTCTTTAATAACAGTTTTTCCTAGCTGATAAAAAAAATCGTATTCCCTTTAAATAAAATTACTTTCTTATATTTCTATCAAATCATGCCAATAGTTTTTCAAATTGTGACTCAATTGCGTTTGGATGCACAAACAACAGGAGCTGGGACTATTTTTTCCAATGAGGAATTGAGTGCCTTTGCTGAGCATATCATAGTGAGAGCACCACGTTACATTGAAATAGAGTGTGGTTGCACAAACAACAGGCTTGGAGACTCTGTGGGCATCATGAGAATAGTTGACGACGGCACCATCTCCACCACTTGCCTTTGCAACCCAAATTGCAATCGAGGCATGATCAAACTCCTTTACACACCCATTTTCTTTTTTTATACACTTTATTATAAAAACTTAATTATGGTACTTTGGGTTGAAAACAGTATTTAATAGTCCTGCACGATTTGCAAAACATGCCTCAAGTAGTACAAACGTGCGAAATTGGAGATCAAAGGTTTGGGTTCAAAAGTGCAATGGTGAGAAGATAAAGTTGGGTGAAACTTGTCTTCTAAGGCACTATAAAGGAGATGAATACGTGAGACCGCACAACCAAGTCTCCCACCGTGATGAGTTCTTGCGCTGTAGTGCTTGCAACAAGATTCGTCGCTTTGAACTTCGGTCAAAGGATGCATGTAGGTTCTATCATGATGCTGCTTCTAGGGAAACCCGGACTTGTCATGACATGATACCGGGCAGGTAAGTTGATCTACCTGTTTGATTTTAGAGGATTCATAATCACATAAAACTGACCTGTTTATATGTATTTTGTTTGTTTAAGGTGGACTTGTGAAGATCTTGAGGAGAGAAGCTCAAGACGACATAGCGGATGCCCGAAGAAAACAAACTGCAAAGGTTGCACACACTGTGTTTGTTTCGGATGTCAGATGTGCAGATTTGAGGACTGTGGATGCCAAGAGTGTATTGACTTCTATGCAAATGTCCCTAATTAACTACGCGACAGTCTTTTACTTGTTCTGATTTAATCTTCTTAAAGATATTGAATACACAATTAGTGTTTTAAATTTTTGTAATGCTAATGGAGAGAGAAGGAAGAGAGAAATTACCCTAACTATACCCAAAGCACCCTCATTTCCATCTCCATTTTTTCGGTTTTCAATGTGTTCTAACACCCTTGGCTGTTACGTTTCACCTCCACAAAACTAAAACCAAAGCCACCGCTGACCTTCCCTGCCATGTTTCCATGATTTTCTTCTCTGCCATGTTTCCATCATATTGCCACACACAAGCTAGTAACCGGGGATTAACTAGTTTGCGACCACCAAAATCCTGACAACACCAACGTAGATTAAAACCACCACGAAACCAACCTGATTCGTGACTCAACACCCATATTGTTCTCCCCCTCGTCTCAGTTCTGTTTGCCCACTAGAAGTCCTGAAGACACTGTCAGTGTCGTTGCAAAAGGTTTCCAACAATGCCCATTGAAAAATGATCTGTTTTAGCATCCAAGAAATTTTGGTGATGCATTGCTACATTTGATCAGCTACAACGAAAAAGGGGCTGGGGTTGCAGATCGGTTCACCGGTAAAGGGTGATTCAATCAAATAACCATGTTCTATATTTTTTACACAAGTGTCAACCATGGGGCTAGAATCTGCACCACTTGCGGGGAAATGCCTTACTACGCACCTCGGGCAATAAACCATTTCTAACCCACCTAATTTGCTCCCATGGATGTTTGTCCATCTGCGCTCCTGAAATTGCAATGCTGGCAGAAACTATAGGAGAGAGCGAGAGGGATAGTGGGGAAGGAGCTTGGGTTGGTCTGCGTTAACATAATTATATTTTAAATGGACCCACACTTTATTTATATATTTAATATTAAGGGTGTTTTATTCATTTACTAAATGTCTAACAAAAAGTTTAATTTCCATCCACCTAATGACTATTTATATTATGATCAAGTGTATAATTTCTCAAAAGTCAAAACTATACCCAAATCTGAAATATAAAATCGTAACTAGTCTTAAGCTCCTCGCGTTGCGGTGAGGGTGAAAACCCGTGCTAAGTAGCACCAATGCCACACCACAATAGGTCCGGTGCATTGTGGCTGGACCATTAGGGTTTAGGGTTAACCGAATGAAAAGTAAAAGTAAAAATGTTGAATCACGCACGCATGTTAGAGTGTGTTAACACGCAAAAATTACACCAAAGTGTAAAATAAATAAATAAAATTAAGTCGACCTAGGACGCACGCTAGGACCCACGCTTTGTGATAGGGCTGTTAAACGGAAAAAAAAACGTAAAAACGTTGAACCACTTATGCACTTTGCAGCATGTTAACTTGCAAAATTTATAACGAAACATAAACGAAAAATTTGTAAAATATGAAAACTATAAGGGGCGAAAGTTAAAAGTGGAAAAATGTTTGCGTTAAAATAAAACATGCTTTGTCACAAAGATGAAAGATATAAAGATTAAAAGTTACCAGACTTGGACAAAATTATAGATTTATTAGTGTAACTGTGTAAGTCATGATTTCCCCTGGCAGAGCTAGGGTTTTACACCGAGACGAACTCATCCTCTTGGAGTCCAAGTTCAAACGGGCGAAATCAATGAAGATCGTTGTATAATTATCAGGTTCTTTAATCTCTTCGGTCCTCATACAATTCGATTTCTATCGCATCTCTGTCTAATTCTTTTAGTTTCAGCCGTATCACATCTTAATAAAAGTCAAGGATTGATATGTTCATAGGAATCGAATTTAGAAAAAATTGGGATTGTTTTGGTGTAGTGTGGTTATTTTTAATCATTATTATTTGTGGGTTTATGAATATCTGTAGGTCCCTCTCGGAGGATGAGGTTCAACCTTAACCTTGTTATACTAACCCACTAGCAAGTGCGGAATCCAAGCTAGTGAGCAAACCGGGGTTAAACAAGCACAAACACAAACACACAAAGATTCACCGATTAACACCACTTGTATTAATGCGAATGAAAGGTTACGGTTACAAGCACAATGTTTACAAATCAGTTTTGCAAACTCTCAAAGTGTGTGTGTGTGTTCTGGACAGAATGCTCTCACTATCTCTCGTATCTTTCTGTCTGTGTGCATCTGTCTACAAGTGAACACATTGCATGGGTATTTATACCCAAACACAGCCGGTCTGTCCGAAAGATCAAGTGGACTGCTCGATAGATCATCTTTCGAGCATCCAGCTCTCGAAGGATACACACATACCTCGAAGGATGGTATATCCTTCGAGGTCCAACTGCATCTATCGAAGGTTAACTATCGAAGGTCAACTTTCGAGCACATCGAAGGATTTATATCATCCTTCGATGTATCATCCTTCGAGACAGACAATATACAACCATATACTAACTGTTTGTCCAAGTCAAACCGGAGGATGGTTGACTTGGTCAAACTTACATGACTAACAAGGACATCGTTTACATCGTTACCGAATACAGACAAAGTACAGACACAAGTGCACCAACAAACTCCCCCTTGGCTGTAGCTTTGTCTCGATCTTCGATGGGTGCAGATTTGTCTCGATCTTGATCATCGTTGATCTTCATGTCTTCAAGACTCTGATGTCCTTTCAAGTCTTCAATGTCGGAGGATCTTTAAAGTCTTCACGTCTTGAAAGCAGAGAGTGTATCAACAAACTACCCGTATCATGTAGGAAGTGTGTTGACAAACTCCCCCTTAACATAAGCTCCCCCTTGAGTTATGCTCGTGAAATACTTGATCTTTATGAATGAGATCCTTGAGGTGTTGATGATGGTCCGCGGCAACTCGATCATCTTCATCTTTTTTGAGTGCCTTCGCGTCGTGTCTTCATTCCGAAGCTTGTCATCGACCATGTTCTCCTAGCCTTTAGAATCTGCACATGCAAGAAATCTAAACGCGTAATGAGAACAACTGCTTGGAATGGTTAGTATAAACAAATGACACACGAATGACCATGTCACAATCAAACACCGTCCGACAGTTTAAAAGTTTAATAAATTTGTCAATTTTAGTTTATAACTTTCAAAACTTGCAAATTTTGACCGTTTATGAAGATTTAGTCAATTCGGTTTTCGTTCAGGTTTCAGGTAACGAAGACTCGAGCTCCAACATCGTACGATCAAAAATAAAATAGAAATAAAATCTTTTTGGCTTTTATAAATTTTATATTAAAACTTACCTAAAATCTTTTTGGTATTTTTGAATATTTCAAATGTAAAGACTGAAAGCAGTAAATAAATACAGACATTCTTTTTGCGAGTTTCGAGGGTAAGAGAATCATATCAGTGACCGGTCATGCCAAAACGCTCCTGTTGTTCAATTAGTTAACATTAAGATAAGCATCCTATAACAATTATGGGTATTGTTGTCCACTTAAGCTCAACTTATCAGATGTGATCATGGAGAGGGGATACGTTAAGGTATGATTTATACTTACCGACCGGTGTTCATCCACATGATGACACATTCCCGTATCAAGGTATGCACGAGGGTTCATCTTACCGGTGAGTATACCGATTATCATCTGTTTGACCGTATATGATGTGAGATTCTCACTTATTTTGATTTGAAAACAAGCCTTATGTGATATAATCACTTATTGATGAGGAACTTGATTTTCATATGCATGAGGGCACAGGAGCAAGTCCGTGAACAGGTCAGTACTTTCGTACAGCAGAGAGACGAACTTGACTCCCGGATAAATGTGATATTTTATCACTTATTTGATTTGGACATGTGATTGTTTATCACTTATTGAGGTCGAATGCAGTATGTAATATGTACACATTTGTATAGTATCATGGAAGATCTAGACTTGCGTCCCCGTTATTTTTCGGTAAAAGATACAACCATGATACCCAGATGATAAGCAGCATAAAGACCGAATATCTCAGAACCTCGGCAATCTATCAAACGAAATTTCGGTACTAAGACCATATGCCAATGAATGGTTCCCACCTGGTCTTCAGTCGATTTAAGATTTATATCACCCTGCACACTTTAAAATGATTGTGAGCCTACTGATACATCTTATATAGAGCTGCTTATCGTTTTTCATTTAAGGTTTAAAGAGGTTTGGATAGACCACTGATGTACTATCATTTTCTCTTTTGCTTGCCAGGAAACTCATTTTTGTTTTTCTATTGTTTTTGTGTTTTTGAAATTTTTCGATGTTTTTGGATTTTCAGATTTTGGATTTACTCCCCCTAAAATCAATAAACTAAGACAAATTTAAAACACAAAGGTATTTACAAAAATGATTTTCCGATGTTGGTTTTACTCTTGCTTGACCTTAATGCCGTTTACCAATAATAAAAAGTCAAATCTTGATTTGTCAAATGCTTTGGTAAATAAGTCGGCACGTTGGTCATCGGTGTGGACCTTAACAACATCGATTAGCCTTTTCTCAAAGCAATCACGTATGAAGTGATATTTGATTTCGATGTGTTTGGTCTTTGAATGCTGTACAGGATTTCTAGTGATCTGTAATGCAACAGAATTATCAACGTAAATAGGAGTAGTTAGGAATTCAAAACCGTAGTCGCGTAATTGTTGTTGGATCCAAAGAACTTGAGAGCAACAACTTGAGGCAGCAATGTATTCAGCTTCGCATGTTGATGTAGCGACACACGTCTGCTTCTTGCACTGCCATGTGACTAGGCGATTTCCTAAGAACTGACATCCAGCCGTTGTGGATTTGCCGTCGATTTTGCATCCGCCAAAATCAGAATCACTGAAAGCGACCAATTCAAAGTTATTATCCCTAGGGTACCATAGACCGGTGTCAGGGTAAGCCTTCAAATAACAAAAAATCCTTTTGACAGCTGCAAGATGTGAGGCCTTCGGGTTAACTTGATATCTGGCAAGCAGGCACGTTGAGTACATTATGTCTGGCCTTGATGTTGTGAGGTACATAAGAGATCCGATCATTGCGCGATAGTTTGAGGGGCTAACAGCTTCACCCTTCAAGTCAGGAGTAATTCCGTGATTTGTTGGCAATGGGGTACCAATGGGCGTTGCATCAGACATCTGGAACCGGCTCAAGATGTCGCCAACATATTTAGTCTGATGAATGAATATCCCAGACTCAGTTTGTTGCACTTGTAGGCCCAAGAAGAAGGTCATTTCCCCCATAGCACTCATCTCGAATTTATCCTGCATAATGCGCTCGAAATTCCTACACAAGACATCATTAGTAGAACCAAAAATAATATCATCAACGTATACCTGTACCAGAAGAAGATCTCCATCTTGTTCTTTGATGAAAAGAGTACAGTCGATAAGACCTCTATGAAAACCGTTCTCCAGCAGATAGTGTGATAAGGTTGCATACCAAGCTCGCGGTGCTTGATGAAGACCATAGAGAGCTTTGTTGAGCAACCAAACCCGATCGGGATGGATAGGATCTTCAAAACCTGGAGGCTGTTCGACGTACACCTCTTCTTCAACCACACCATGTAAGAAAGCACTTTTCACGTCCATCTGATAAACCTTGAATCCTTTGAAGGATGCATAGGCTACAAAAATTCGAATTGCTTCGAGACGTGCAACAGGTGCATACACTTCGTTGTAGTCGATTCCTTCTATCTGACGATAACCTTGAACGACTAAACGTGCTTTATTTCGGATAACAACTCCGCGGTCATCCTTTTTGCATTTAAACACCCAACGGGTACCAATCTTCTTGTATCCAGCAGGTTTCTCTACGAGTTTCCAGACACCCAGCTTCTGGAACTGTTGCAGTTCTTCCTGCATTGCTTCCACCCAAGAGTTATCTTTCATGGCTTCTTTCCAAGTTCTTGGCTCTTCCTGTGAGACATAACACGCGAAATACCAATCGTTTTGTTGCCCGGATTCTCGAATAGCCACATACAAGCCTGCATTGTTGTTGTTCCGCAACATGTTTCTTGTTTGAATGCCACTTTGCACATTTCCAATGATGTTTTGTTGAGGATGGGTATTGTGAATCCTTGTTTCTGGATTATCTGGAACTGGAATATTTATACCCAGGTTGTTGAGATTGAGATCAACAACTAAATCAATGCCCGGAATTGACGAAGAGGATGATGCAGTTGCTTCAGCTGTTCTATGGGTATCCACTGGAGGAGTACCCTCTGAAGTACCATGAACTGCTGTTGTTGGAGCTTCTTGATCTGCATCTAGAAATTCATCATCCTCTGAAGATTCGTCCAATTCGGCAGCATCGTGAAAATCCTCATTGTCGAGAGTATTATTGTTCACCGAAGATGGTTCTTGATTGACAAGAATTGGACGAACCACAGGTGAAACTGTTGCATTGTCACTCTCGAAAAACATCCTTGCCGCAGCACTTTCTTCAACGGCTTCAACATTGATCGAATTGAAAAAGTCATCGTACTCAAACATCCAAGGCTGACCAGGACATTTGACTGGCAAAGTGTGCCTTTGTACTCTGACCTCAGACCATTCCTCGACCCTTTTAGTCTCTAGATTCCAGACTCGTAAGTTAGGGGTGGCATACCCAAGAAAGTATCCATCAATTGCTTTTGCCCCAAACTTTCCATTAGGATCGATGATTGTGCATGGAGCTCCAAACGGTTCAAGATAAGACAAATCTGGTTTCCGTTTTTGAAGAAGCTCAAAGCAGGTCTTATTGTGCCTTTTGACTGTAAGGACTCTTTTCAATGTGTAACATGCAGAGGCCACAGCTTCAGTCCAGAATGGAATGGGCAACTGCGACTCTACCAACATTGTCCTAGCAGTCTCGATCAATGTGCGGTTCTTACGTTCAGCGACGCCATTCTGTTGAGGAGTATAAGCTGCACTAAACTCATGAAGAATACCCTTTGAAGTGCAAAACTCCGCCATGGCATGATTTTTAAATTCAGTACCATTGTCGCTACGTATCCGCCTAACCTTTAACTTATACAAATTCTCAATCTGAATGATCAAGTTTTTGATAATACCAAAGGTTTCACTCTTGTGTGCCATGAACGCCACCCAAGAAAATCTTGAATAATCATCAGTTATCACGAGGCAGTATTGATCACCCCGAATACTCTTGTGCTTGACAGGACCGAACAAATCCATGTGCAAACGTTCAAGAGGAACTGCCACCGTGTTGATCTTCTTAGTAGGGTGCTTCTTCTTTGTTTGTTTTCCCTTCTGGCACGAAACACAGACGTCTTGAAGATGGAAATTTTTGAGGGGAACACCATTCACTAATTCATTTGAAACCAAATGATTCATTTTGCGTAAGTGAATGTGACCCATTCGTCTGTGCCAAGAGATAGTGTCTTTTTCTGTGGCTTTGGAAACGAAACAAGTTGCTTGTGCAGACGTAGTAATAGCTTGGCTCATATCAAGGACGTACAAATCATTTATCCTTGGAGCTGACAGGAGAATCCATTCTTTTGGAATTTTGAAGCCCGGCTTCAGCACATAACATCCATTAGCATCAAAGTGTACTGAGAACTGCTTGTCACAGATTTGAGAAACACTAAGAAGATTGTGATCAAGTTGTTGCACAAAGTTGATCTTGTCAAAGCTGACAATCCCGTTGGATATCATTCCTTCACCCGTTATATAACCACCTTTATCTCCAGCAAAAGCAACATAACCTCCTCTAATAGATTTGACGTCGTAGAGAAGCTTCATGTCGCCTGTCATGTGCCTGGATGCCCCACTATCAACAATCCAATGACTACTGATAGTTCCTCCTGGAACACCCTGCACATGAACTCAATTGATTAGTTGGAGATGGGGACCCAAGCCATTGTGGTCTTGGGTCTTCCATTTTCATCAATGATAATAACTTCTTGTCTTTGATGGTTGGTGAATTGTGATGTTCCCCCTGATTCATTAACCGTTTTTGGTTTCCAGGTCTGTTTTGTTTTACCAGTGTTGTTCTTAAAAATTTTAACTTCATGACTGTCTGAAGTTTTTGAATTGTCTGGTTTTACAGAAACAGCTGTTTTGTTAACCACATCGGTTTTAATTGCCTTTTCAATTTTCTTGACCTGTTGGCGTTTCTGTTTCTTTTCCCTTTCTTTTACAAGGCGGGGATCTTGTTTTGCAGAAACAGTTTGCCTGCGGTCAGTTTGGTCACGGGGAACATCAACTTTTTCTTTTTGCTTATGAAGATATGGACAATTTCTAATTATATGTCCAATTGTTCCACACTCAAAACATGATCTTCGTTCAACAAACCCCGAAGTATCATGTGATCGTTTAGCTGATGATGTTGAACTTTGTGAACCCGAGGTACTAGGCTTTGAACTGTTTTGTTCATTTCTTTTCAGAACTGTAGCTTTCTTGACAAAATCTAAGTTAAATTTATTTTCAAACGTTTCAATTTTGTCCGTTCCCGTCGATTTCACAAAGTTTACATTCTTGTTTTTCTTCTGATTCGGCTTCTTTTGAGTTTGAGCCGGTGATTTTGCTTTTGGCTTGGTGTGATTTTGCTGTTTCTGCACTGTTGGTAATTTCTTGTTGCCATATTGTTTTCGAATTTCGTCCTTTGGAATAGGAGGACACCGTGTAACTGTAACACGTGGTCCTGTCTTTCCCAAAAACTTACTAGTCGAATTCTCAAAGACTTTACTGATTAAGGATTGATTAACATTCTTAATAGGAAAATCTTTGTCTGAATAAATCTTATCATCACCAACAAGAGTGTACAGCAAGTTCACACTCTCCGACTCTTCTTCAAATGAGGACTTGATTGCAACAGTCTTAGCAGGTTTTGCAGGAGGATCACATAGAATATGATTCTCAAGAGGTATGTCCTCATTTTTAACTACCGCATCAGACTTTGCTGAATCAGTATCATCAGATTCATCATCAGAAGAATCAGCATCCTCAATCACAACTGGAGGATCCTGATTCTGTTCAGCAGTTACAAATGTATCTGCTGACACATCTGAATCTGAGGATACTTCTTTCTGGTATCCGAGTCCTGCTGCAAACTCTTTCACATCTAGAGGCACAGATGGTTCAAAGAACACTCTGTCCTCCTCATCTGGCATGGCATCATAATTATGTCTCACTGGTGGTGGACAATTCTTATAGCCTATGCACGTGACGTCCCTTTTCTCCTTTTGGACATCAATGATGTGATCCAACACATAGCTAGAACTCAAATAACTATCTAACTTGAGTTGGATTGCCTCACTTTCCGTTTTTACACAAGCCATTTCTTTTTGCATTGTCTCAAGACGAGATATATACAAATTAATGTCAGTTTGTTTTCTGGAAACCATTTTAGTTAGTTCGGTTTTATCTTTCTTTAATTTTTCGATTACCGACTTAAATTCCTTTTCATGGTTTTCGTAAAACATGTTGGCTTCAGTGCATTTGGAAAGGTCCACAGTCAATTTCTGATAGTGGATAAAAGTCACATCATACTTTTCTTGCAAAGCTTCATGCTTACTTTGCAAGTCACTCAAATTCTCATTCACTGTAGTATGTTTGTCTTGCAAGTCAAACAAGCTAGCTTGTAAAGCATCATGTTTGCCTTGCAACTCAGACATACTTTTCTCTACATCAGCACATCTAGCACGCAATCTATCACATTCATCACAATTATCAACACTGGGTTCATTGACACATACCTGACTTGATGAACCGTCGACATTAGCCATAAAGGCTGAATGGAGAGAAGACGAAGAATAAGCAGCTTGATCCACCAAGATAGATCTTCTTTGAGTTTCTGCTGCAGCTTCCCCCAAAAGTTCATCAATATCTGCATCGATTGCTGCATTTGATGTCTCACCCACATGATCATCGCCCGAACTTGAGGATTCTTCATCTGAACTCCTGCTATAACCCGAAGAGTCTTCATCCTCAGAAGATTCACCACCATTGGCGGAAGATTCTCCACCACTGGTGTGAACTACATCCTTCACAACTTGAGCAAAACATGCTGTTCCATCGGGAGCATCACCACCCAACTGGATTGACCAGTCACAACCTTCATCCACCTGAACCGCAAGTGCCCGGTTGGTTTGGTTGTTAACGGGCACCAATGTACGCTCATTGTTTCTGTTCTGGTTCTGCTGGTTGCCTTGGTTTCTGAAGGGGTTTTGGTTCCCGTGCTGTGCTGGCTTTGTACATTCCCTTTTAAAGTGACCCCGTTCACCACAGTTGAAGCACTTCACTGCCTGTTTATCGAACCCATACTTGGTGTCTCTCTTACTCTCCAAGCTGGTTCTGCCAGTACTTTCCATCCAATCCTTTGCCCTTCTCACAGCACTAGCAAAGGCCCACTTGATATCCATCAAGTCCATCTCTTCTTTATCAATCTGCCGATAGTCTTCTTGTGTCAGATTAATGTTGCCAATCTGACCTTCTATTAACCCACAGTACGCGCTCACTACAGTGTTAAGCAGCTCCATGTGTTCCTTAGCTACTTCTACACTGACTTTAGAGAAGCTTGAAGTGTCGAGCTGTACTGTACTTGGCTTTGATTGCTGACCAGCAGATGATGTTCCTCCATAACATGCACGTTGTTGTTGAGCAGGAGGAGGAGGTGGTGTTGTATTGGATTTCCATACATGTCTGTGGTGGGGAGGTGAGGTGGCTTAACAGGAACTTGCACCGGATTGCCATACATATCTGTACTTGTGACAAACGCCGTTTGTAGTGGAGCATGTGGACCGGTTCTTGCAGACGAAGTACTGGAAGTTCCATAATACATTTCTGGATTTTGTGGCAATGGAACTCTCTTCGCCTTTAATGTTTCCTCCTGAT
This sequence comes from Helianthus annuus, assembly GCF_002127325.2. Classification (NCBI taxonomy): domain Eukaryota; kingdom Viridiplantae; phylum Streptophyta; class Magnoliopsida; order Asterales; family Asteraceae; genus Helianthus; species Helianthus annuus. Next base: position 150,180,261 of record NC_035437.2, on the reverse strand, counting down.
CCTTATTTTCCAAAAGCTGCACGAAGTCGTTGATATTTGTAGTTCTCAACACTCCGTTATACTTCAGGATTTCCAGGAAACTGCTCCATTGGGGAGGCAAAGCATCAGCAAACTTCTTCACCACTTCTGCTTGAGTTGTTGCTACACCAAAATTATTCAACTCAGTAAGCAAATGATAAAACCGGCTTGTCATGTCTCCCAAGGACTCCTTATCCATGCATGTGAAACAGTCGAATTCTTTCTTGAGAAGATCATGACGGCAATTGGCGTGTTACTTCATTCCCTACTCCCCTCCTCTGGTTTTCAACCCGTCCCACAACTTCTTAGTTGTCTTGAAACTGACAAACTGGTGGTAGATATCCTTGCTTAACGCCTGAGTGAGAATGGCGTATGCTTTCTTTTCCAAATCATACGTTTTCTTCTGATCTTCAGGAAGATCGGCAAACGTAGCAGTGTCTGAAGCAGCAACCTCTATAGCTTGATCGAAGTCTGTAGTGAAACGTATCCACAGTTCGGTGTTTTTGACCAAGAACGTATGTACGGAATCTGTCAACCCAGCCCGGATATTCATTTAGATGCATCAACTTTGGAGGACGATTCAAACTTCCGGTTTCGCTTTCGCTCAACAAAATACTTTGGATGCTCGGAGTTTGATTCGATACTAATGCCCATTGACTTGAAGATATGGCATTTGCTTGTGAAGATGTAGACACTGGAGACTCGGCCCATGAAGGTGATAGACTTGTACATGTGTACTTTCCACTATTGGGCCTATCTGGAGCCGGTGTACCCCACCATGAGGGAGTGGAACCCGAACTTGTATATTTTCCACTGTCTGGAGCCGGAGTTCCCCACCAACTCGGATTCATGTTTGAACAGAAAAATGAATTCTTATATAACTATCTTCGAAAGATAACAGCAGCCGAAGGATTCCTGATCAAAAGACAAGCTAACACAAACTTGTTAAGTTAAAACAGACAAGAATTGAAAGATCAACACCTTGTTCGAAGGATCTACACCTGTTCGAAGGATCAACAGTGTTCGAAAGATCACTGTTGAATCTCGAACAATGTTTTCGAAAGATTCACAAATTCGAACGATTCACAATTTGAAAGATCCTTATCTTTCGAATATAGGTCCTTATCTTTCGAACAACTATCCTTCGAATAGATTCCCTTGATCGAAGGATAATCTTCAAACTTCGAAAGACTGTTCGAAAGATGCTTATCTATCGAACTGTCTTTGATCGAAAGATGGTCTTTCGATGTCGAAGGATATCTTTCGAACGCAGCTGACACAACTGACACTGATGTGACAGGTTGGTGAAAAGGTGATGGGTTGGTGAAGTCAACTTTCGGCAAAACGGTATGGACAGGCTGTACCTTTCTACCAACTTTGATTTTTCAAATAAAATATTACTCAAAATGGACAACCTTATCCAGAAACCGGTCACCGGAATTATGACCGGAATTTGGCCGGAAATCACCAAGTTCCTTAAAAACAAGTTTTAAGTTACCCAAACCGCTCTTGAACACTCCCGGTTAGTTTAGAACACGTTTTTATGTTTAAAAATGCAAGAAAACCACCAAAAACGGGTGCTAAACCAAGTGTCCAAACACACCAAGAACTTGAACAAACCCGGTTTTAAACAAGGTAAAGAGCCTTAGCTCTGATACCACTTGTAGGTCCCTCTCGGAGGATGAGGTTCAACCTTAACCTTGTTATACTAACCCACTAGCAAGTGCGGAATCCAAGCTAGTGAGCAAACCGGGGTTAAACAAGCACAAACACAAACACACAAAGATTCACCGATTAACACCACTTGTATTAATGCGAATGAAAGGTTACGGTTACAAGCACAATGTTTACAAATCAGTTTTGCAAACTCTCAAAGTGTGTGTGTGTGTTCTGGACTGAATGCTCTCACTATCTCTCGTATCTTTCTGTCTGTGTGCATCTGTCTACAAGTGAACACATTGCATGGGTATTTATACCCAAACACAGTCGGTCTGTCCGAAAGATCAAGTGGACTGCTCGATAGATCATCTTTCGAGCATCCAGCTCTCGAAGGATACACATATACCTCGAAGGATGGTATATCCTTCGAGGTCCAACTGCATCTATCGAAGGTTAACTATCGAAGGTCAACTTTCGAGCACATCGAAGGATTTATATCATCCTTCGATGTCTCATCCTTCGAGACAGACAATATACAACCATATACTAACTGTTTGTCCAAGTCAAACCGGAGGATGGTTGACTTGGTCAAACTTACATGACTAACAAGGACATCGTTTACATCGTTACCGAATACAGACAAAGTACAGACACAAGTGCACCAACAATATCCATTCATAAATAAGCATAAATTTACAAGAAACTGATGAAGAATGAGACAAGTTGAAGATTAACATTTGTAATCTACTTTTGTTATTAACTGCAAGCATTGTTCTTAACCTTTTAAGAACGTATGTTGTATTTTAATCAAAACTAACACAAAAACCATGGGATTTTTTTTTCAGCTTTGATCCTACTATGACATTTTTCTCTTCGGTTTTGATCTTGTGACCGTTGCAATTGAGAACCCAACTGTAGGTCCCTCAGAGGATGAGGTCAAACCTTAACCTTGTTATGTGAAACACACTAGCGAGTGCGGAATCCAAGCTAGAGTTCAAACCGAGTTGAAACAAGCACAAACACAAGACACACAATATTCACCGATTAACACCACTTGTATTAATACGTATGAAAGGTTCGGTTACAAGCACAATGTTTACAAATCAGTTTTGCAAACTCTCTAAGTGTGTGTGTTCTTGACAGAAGTGTCTCTCAAGTGTTTCTGATGTCTCTACTGAAATGAACACACTGCATGGGTTTATATACCCAGCACAGAATGTCTGATCGAAGGATCATGTTGACTGATCGATAGATGATCTATCGAGCATCCAGCTATCGAAGGATACACATATACTTCGAAGGATGGCATATCCTTCGAAGTCCATCTGTATCCATCGAATGATATCTTTCGAGCTCATCGAAGGATATACACAATCCTTCGATGCCTTATCCTTCGACACAAAACATTACAACCATTCCATTTTCTAACTGTTTGTCCAAGTCAAACCAGGAGGATGGTTGACTTGGTCAAACTTACAAGACTAACAAAGACATTGTTTTACATTGTGACCGAATACAGACAAAGTACAGACACAAGTGCACCAACAAACTCCCCCTTGGCTGTAGCTTTGTCTCGATCTTGATCATCTTTGATCTTCGTGTCTTCAAGACTCTGATGTCCTTTTAAGTCTTCAATGTCGGAGGATCTTCAAAGTCTTCACGTCTTGAAAGCAGAAAGTGTATCAACAAACTACCCGTATCATGTAGGAAGTGTGTTGACAAACTCCCCCTTAACATAAGCTCCCCCTTGAGTTATGCTTGTGAAAGACTTGATCTTTATAGCTTGAGATCCTTGTGGTGTTGATGATGGTCAGCGACAACTCGATCATCTTCATCATTTGAGTGCCTTCACGTCGTGTCTTCATTCCGAAGCTTTGTCATCGACCATGTTCTCCTTGCCTTTAGAATCTGCACATGCAAGAAATCTAAACGCGTAATGAGAACAACTGCTTGGAATATAGTTAGTATAAACAAATGACACACGAATGACCATGTCACAATCAAACACCGTCCGACAGTTTGAAAGTTTAGTAAATTTGTCAGTTTTAGGTTTTAACTTTCAAAACTTGCAAATTTCGACCGTTTATGAAGATTTAGTCAATTCGGTTTTCATTCAGATTTCAGGTAACGAAGACTCGAGCTCCAACATCGTACGATCGAAAATAAAATAGAAATAAAATCTTTTTGGCTTTTAGAAAGTTTATATTAAAACACACCTAAAATCTTTTTGGTATTTTTAATATTTCGAAATGCAAAGACTGAAAGCAGTAAATAAATATATACAGACATTCTTTTTGCGAGTTTCGAGGGTAAGAGAATCATATCAGTGTACGGTCATGCCAAAACGCTCTTGTTCTTCAGTTAGTTAACATTAAGATAAGCATCCTACAACAATTATCGGTATTGTTGTCCACTTAAGCTCAACTTATCAGATGTAATCATGGCGAGAGGATACGTTAAGGTATGTTTTATACTTACCGACCGGTGTTCATCCACATCACGACACATTCCCGTATCAAGGTATGCACGAGGGTTCATCTTACCGGTGAGTATACCGATTATCATCTGTTTGACCGTATATGATGTGAGATTCTCACTTATTTTGATTTGAAAACAAGCCCTATGTGATAGAATCACTTATTGATGAGGAACTTGATTTTCATATGCATGAGGGCACAGGAGCAAGTCCGTGAACAGGTCAGTACTTCCGTACAGCAGAGAGACGAATTTGACTCCCGGATAAATGTGATATTTTATCACTTATTTTGATATGGACATGTGATTGTTTATCACTTATTGAGGTCGAATGCATTATGAATATGTACACGTATGTATAGTATCATGGAAGATCTAGACTTGCGTCCCCGTTATTTTTCGGTAAAAGATACAACCATGATACCCAGATGATAAGCAGCATAAAGACCGAATATCTCAGAACCTTGGCAATCTATCAAACGAAATTTCGGTACTAAGACCATATGCCAATGAATGGTTCCCACCTGGTCTTCAGTCGATTAAGATTTATATCACCCTGCACACTTTAAAATGATTGTGAGCCTACCGATACATCTTATATAGAGCTGCTTATCGTTTTTCATTTAAGGTTTAAAGAGGTTTGGATAGACCACTGATGTACTATCATTTTCTCTTTTGCTCGCCAGGAAACTCATTTTTGTTTTTCTATTGTTTTTGTGTTTTTGAAATTTTTCGATGTTTTTGGATTTTCAAATTTTTGGATTTACTCCCCCTAAAATCAATAAACTAAGACAAATTTAAAACACAAGGTATTTACAAAAATGATTTTCCGATGTTGGTTTTACTCTTGCTTGACCTTAATGCCGTTTACCAATAATAAAAAGTCAAATCTTGATTTGTCAAATGCTTTGGTAAAAAGGTCGGCACGTTGGTCATCGGTGTGGACCTTAACAACATCGATTAGCCTTTTCTCAAAGCAATCACGTATGAAGTGATATTTGATTTCGATGTGTTTGGTCTTTGAGTGCTGCACAGGATTTCTAGTGATCTGTAATGCAGCAGAATTATCAACGTAAATAGGAGTAGTTAGGAATTCAAAACCGTAGTCGCGTAATTGTTGTTGGATCCAAAGGACTTGGGAGCAACAACTTGAGGCAGCAATGTATTCAGCTTCGCATGTTGATGTAGCGACACAAGTCTGCTTCTTGCACTGCCATGTGACTAGGCGATTTCCTAAAAACTGACATCCAGCCGTTGTGGATTTGCCGTCGATTTTGCATCCGCCAAAATCAGAATCACTGAAAGCAACCAAGTCAAAGTTATTATCCCTAGGGTACCATAGACCGGTGTCAGGGTAACCCTTCAAATAACGAAAAATCCTTTTGACAGCTGCAAGACGTGAGGCCTTCGGGTTAACTTGATATCTGGCAAGCAGGCACGTTGGGTACATTATGTCTGGCCTTGATGCTGTGAGGTACATAAGAGATCCGATCATTGCGCGATAGTATGAAGGACTAACAGCTTCACCCTTCAAGTCTGGAGTAATTCCGTGATTTTGTGGCAGTGGGGTACCAATGGGCGTTGCATCAGACATCTGGAACCGGCTCAAGATGTCGCCAACATATTTAGTCTGATGGATGAATATCCCAGACTCAGTTTGTTGCACTTGTAGGCCCAAGAAGAAGGTCATTTCCCCCATAGCACTCATCTCGAATTTATCCTGCATAATGCGCTCGAAATTCCTACACAAGACATCATTAGTAGAACCAAAAATAATATCATCAACGTATACCTGTACCAGAAGAAGATCTCCATCTTGTTCTTTGATGAAAAGTGTACAGTCGATAAGACCTCTTCGAAAACCGTTCTCCAGCAGATAGTTAGATAAGGTTGCATACCAAGCTCGCGGTGCTTGATGAAGACCATAGAGAGCTTTGTTGAGCAACCAAACCCGATCGGGATGGATAGGATCTTCAAAACCTGGAGGCTGTTCGACGTACACTTCTTCTTCAACCACACCATGTAAGAATGCACTTTTGACGTCCATCTGGTAAACTTTGAATCCTTTGAATGAGGCATAAGCCAGAAAGATCCGAATAGCTTCCAGACGTGCAACAGGTGCATAGACTTCGTTGTAGTCGATTCCTTCTATCTGACGAAAACCTTGAACGACTAAACGTGCTTTGTTTCGGATAACAACTCCGCGGTCATCCTTTTTGCATTTGAAAACCCAACGGGTACCAATCTTCTTGTATCCAGCAGGTTTCTCTACGAGTTTCCAGACACCAAGCTTCTGGAATTGTTGCAGCTCTTCCTGCATTGCTTCAACCCAAGAGTTATCTTTCATGGCCTCTTTCCAAGTTCTTGGCTCTTCCTGTGAAACATAACACGCGAAAGACCAATCGTTCTGTTGTCCGGATTCTCGAATAGCCGCATACAAGCCTGCATTGTTGTTGTTTTGCAACATGTTTCTTGTTTGAATGCCACTTTGCACATTTCCAATGATGTTTTGTTGAGGATGGGTATTATGAATCCTTGTTTCTGGATTATCTGGAACTGGAATATTTATACCCAGGTTGTTGAGATTGAGATCAACAACTAAATCAATGCCCGGAATTGACGAAGAGGATGATGCAGTTGCTTCAGCTGTTCTAGGGGCATCCACTGGAGGAGTACCCTCTGAAGTACCATGAACTGCTGTTGGAGCTTCTTGATCTGCATCTAGAAATTCATCATCCTCTGAAGATTCGTTCAATTCGGCTGCATCATGAAAATCCTCAGTGTCGAGAGTATTATTGTTCACCGAAGATGGTTCTTGATTGACAAGAATTGGACGAACCACCGGTGAAACTGTTGCATTGTCACTCTCGAAAAACATCCTTGCCGCAGCACTTTCTTCAACGGCTTCAACATTGATCGAATTGAAAAAGTCATCGTACTCAAACATCCAAGGCTGACCAGGACATTTGACTGGCAGGGTGTGCCTTTGTACTCTGACCTCAGACCATTCCTCGACCCTTTTAGTCTCTAGATTCCAGACTCGTAAGTTAGGGGTGGCATACCCAAGAAAGTATCCATCAATTGCTTTTGCCCCAAACTTTCCATTAGGATCGATGATTGTGCATGGAGCTCCAAACGGTTCAAGATAAGACAAATCTGGTTTCCGTTTTTGAAGAAGCTCAAAGCAGGTCTTATTGTGCCTTTTGACTGTAAGGACTCGGTTCAATGTGTAACATGCAGAGGCCACAGCTTCAGTCCAGAATGGAATGGGCAACTGCGACTCTACCAACATTGTCCTAGCAGTCTCGATCAATGTGCGGTTCTTACGTTCAGCGACGCCATTCTGTTGAGGAGTATAAGCTGCACTAAACTCATGAAGAATACCTTTTGAAGTGCAAAACTCCGCCATGGCATGATTTTTAAATTCAGTACCATTGTTGCTGCGTATCCGCCTAACCTTCAATTTATATAAATTCTCAATCTGAATGATCAAGTTTTTGATAATACCAAAGGTTTCACTCTTGTGTGCCATGAACGCCACCCAAGAAAATCTTGAATAGTCATCAGTTATCACGAGGCAGTATTGATCACCCCGAATACTCTTGTGCTTGACAGGACCGAACAAATCCATGTGCAAACGTTCAAGAGGAACTGCCACCGTGTTGATCTTCTTTGTAGGGTGCTTCTTCTTCGTTTGTTTTCCCTTCTGGCACGAAACACAGACGTCTTGAAGATGGAAATTTTTGAGAGGAACACCATTCACCAATTCATTTGAAACCAAATGATTCATTTTGCGTAAGTGAATGTGACCCATTCATCTGTGCCAAGAGATAGAATCTTTTTCTGTGGCTTTGGAAACGAAACAAGTTACTTGTGCAGACGTAGTAATAGCTTGGCTCATATCAAGGACGTACAAATCATTTATCCTTGGAGCTGACAGGAGAATCCATTCTTTTGGAATTTTGAAGCCGGGTTTCAGCACATAACATCCATTAGGATCAAAGTGTACTGAGAAGTGCTTGTCACAAATTTGAGAAACACTAAGAAGATTGTGATCAAGTTGTTGCACAAAGTTGATCTTGTCAAAGCTGACAATCCCGTTAGATATCATTCCTTCACCCGTAATATAACCACCCTTATCTCCAGCAAAAGCAACATAACCTCCTCTAATAGATTTGACGTCGTAGAGAAGCTTCATGTCGCCTGTCATGTGCCTGGATGCCCCACTATCAACAATCCAATGACTACTGATAGTTCCTCCTGGAACACCCTGCACATAAACTAAATTGATTAGTTGGAGATGGGGACCCAAGCCATTGTGGTCTTGGGTCTTCCATTTTCATCAATAACAATAACTTCTTGTCTTTGATGATTGGTAAATTGTGATGTTCCCCCTGATTCAGTAACCGTTTTTGGTTTCCAGGTCTGTTTTGTTTTACCAGTGTTGTTCTTTAAAATTTTAACTTCATGGTTGTCTGAAGTTTTTGAATTTTCTGGTTTGACAGAAACAGCTGTTTTGTTAACCACATCGGTTTTAATCGCCTTTTCAATTTTCTTGACCTGTTGACGTTTCTGTTTCTTTTCCCTTTCTTTTACAAGTCGGGGATCTTGTTTTGCCAAAACAGTTTGCCTGCGGTCAGTTTGGTCACGGGGAACATCAACCTTTTCTTTTTGTTTATGAAGATATGGACAATTTCGAATTATGTGTCCAATTGTTCCACACTCAAAACATGATCTTCGTTCAACAAACCCCGAAGTATCATGTGATTGTCTAGCCGATGATGATGAACTTTGTGATCCCGAGGTACTAGGCTTTGAACTGGTTTGTTCATTTCTTTTCAGAACAGTAGCTTTCTTGACAAAATCTAAGTTAGATTTATTTTCAAACGTTTCAATTTTGTCCGTTCCCGTCGATTTCACAAAGTTTACATTCTTGTTTTTCTTCCGATTCGGCTTCTTTTGAGTTTGTGCCGGTGATTTTGCTTTTGGCTTGGTGTGATTTTGCTGTTTCTGCACTGTTGGTAATTTCTTGTTGCCAAATTGTTTTTGAATTTCTGCCTTTGGAATAGGAGGACACTGTGTCACTGTAACACGTGGTCCGGTCTTTCCCAAAAACTTACTTGTCGAGTTTTCAAAAACTTTGCTGATTAAGGATTGATTCACATTCTTAATGGGAAAGTCTTTGTCTGAATAGATTTTATCATCACCAATAAGAGTGTACAGCAAGTTCACACTCTCCGACTTTTTTTCAGACGAGGACTCGACTGCAACAGTCTTAGCGGGTTTTGCAGAAGGCTCACATAGAATGTGATTCTCGAGAGGTATGTCCTCATTTTTGACTACCGCGTCAGACTTTGCTGGGACAACATCATCAGATTCATCATCAGAAGAATCAGCATCCTCAGTAATGACTGGAGGATCCTGATTCAGTTCAGCAGAAGACACACATGTATCTGTTGATACATCTGAATCTGATGATACTTCCTTTGTATATCCGAGCCCTGCTGCAAATTCTTTCACATCTAGAGGAACAGATGGTTCAAAGAACACTCTATCCTCCTCATCCGGCATGGCATCATAATTATGTCTCACTGGTGGTGGACAATTCTTATAGCCTATGCACGTGACGTCCCTTTTCTCCTTTTGAACATCAATGATGTGATCCAACACATAGCTAGAACTCAAATAACTATCTAACTTGAGTTGGATTGCCTCACTTTCCGTTTTTACACAAGCCATCTCTTTTTGCATTGTCTCAAGACGAGATATATACAAATTAATGTCAGTTTGTTTTCTGGAAACCATTTTAGTTAACTCGGTTTTATCTTTCTTTAACTTTTCGATTACCGATTTAAACTCCTTTTCATGATTTTCATAAAACATATTGGCTTCTGTACATTTGGAAAGGTCCACAGTCAATTTCTGATTGTGAATAAAAGTCACATCATACTTTTCTTGCAAAGCTTCATGCTTACTTTGCAAGTCACACAAATTCTCATTTACTGTAGTATGTTTGTCTTGCAAGTCAAACAAACTTGCTTGTAAAGCATCATGTTTGCCTTGCAACTCAGACATAGTTTTCTCTACATCAGCACATCTAGCACGCAACCTATCACATTCATCACAAGTTACAACAGTGGGTTCATTGACACATACCTGACTTGATGAACCGTCGATATTAGCCATAAAGGCTGAATGGAGAGAAGACGAAGAATAAGCAGCTTGATCCACCAGAATAGATCTTCTATCACTTAGTGCTGCAGCTTCCTCCAAAAGCTCATCAATGTCAGCATCAACCGAAACATTTGCTGTCTCACCCACATGATCATCACCTGAACTGGATGATTCTTCATCAACACTCCTGCTGTACCCAGAAGAGTCTTCATCTTCAGAAGATTCACCACCACTGGCGGAAGATTCTCCACTACTGGTGTGAACTGCCTCCTTCACAATTCTAGCAAAACAAGCTGTACCATCCTGAGCATCACCACTCAACTGGATTGACCAATCACAACCTTCATCCACTTGAACCACAAGTGCCCGGTTAGCTTGGTTGTTGACAGGCACTAATGTACGCTCATTGTTTCTGTTCTGGTTCTGCTGGTTGCCTTGGTTTCTGAAGGGGTTCTGGTTCCCGTGCTGTGATGGCTTTGTACACTCCCTTTTAAAGTGACCCCGTTCACCACAGTTGAAGCATTTTACTGCCTGTTTATCGAACCCATACTTGGTGTCTTTCTTGCTTTCCAAGCTGGTTCTGCCAGTACTTTCCATCCAATCCTTTGCCCTTCTCACAGCACTAGCAAAGGCCCACTTGATATCCATCAAGTCCATCTCTTCTTTATCATTCTGCCGATAGTCTTCTTATGTCAGATTAATGTTGCCAATCTGACCTTCTATTAACCCACAGTACGCGCTCACTCCAGTGTTAAGCAGCTCCATGTGTTCCCTTGCTACTTCTACACTGACTTTAGAGAAGCTTGAAGTGTCGAGCTGTACTGTATTTGGTTTTGATTGCTGACCAGCAGATGATGTTCCTCCATAACATGCATGCTGTTGTTGAGCAGGAGGAGGAGGAGGTGGTTGTATTGGATTTCCATACATGTCTGTGGTGGGAGGTGGCTTAACAGGAACTTGTACCGGATTGCCATACATATATGTACTTGTGACAAATGTCGTTTGTTGTGGAGCATGTGGACCGGTTCTTGCAGACGAAGAATTTGAAGTTCCATAATACATTTCTGGATTTTGTGGCAATGGAACTCTTTTTGCCTTCAATGTTTCCTCCTGATCCTTGTTTTCTAAAAGCTGCACGAAGTCGTTGATATTTGTAGTTCTCAATACTCCGTTATACTTCAAGATTTCCAAGAAACTACTCCATTGGGGAGGCAAAGCATCAGCAAACTTCTTCACCACTTCTGCTGTAGTTGTTGCTACTCCAAAATTGTTCAGCTCTGTAAGCAAGTGATAAATCCGGCTTGTCATGTCTCCCAAAGACTCCTTATCCATGCACGTGAAACAGTCAAATTCTTTCTTGAGAAGATCATGACGCAATTGACGTGTTGCTTCATTCCCTACTCCTCTGGTTTTCAACCCATCCCACAGCTTCTTAGTTGTTTTGAAACTGACAAACTGTTGGTAGATATCTTTGCTTAACGCCTGAGTGAGAATGGCGTATGCTTTCTTTTTCAGATCATACGTTTTCTTTTGATCTTCAGGAAGATCGGCAAACGTAGCAGTATCTGAAGCAGCAACCTCTATAGCTTGATCGAAATCTGTAGTGAAACATATCCACAGTTCGGTATTCTGACCAAGAACGTATGTACGAAATCTATCAACCCAGCCTGGATATTCGTTTAAGTACATCAACTTTGGTGGTCGATTCAAACTTCCGGTTTCGCTTTCGCTCAATAAGATACTTTGAATACTCGGAGTTTGATTCGATACTAATGCCCATTGACTTGACGATATGGCATTTGCTTGCGAAGATGTCGACACCGGAGACTCGGCCCATGAAGGAGATAAACTTGTACTCGTGTACTTTCCACTGTCTGGAGCCGGTGTACCCCACCATGAGGGAGTGGAACCTGTACTTGTATATTTTCCACTATCTGGAGCCGGAGTTCCCCACCAACTCGGATTCATGTTTGATAAGAAAAATGAATTCTATATGAATATCCCGAATGATAATAGCCAGCCGAAGGATCCAACCTCGAAAGACAAGACAAAGACAAACTGTTAAATTTAAACAGACAAGAATCGAAAGATCAAGACTTGTTCGAAGGATCAACAGTGTTCGAAAGATCACTGTTGAATTTCGAACAATGATTTCGAAAGATTCACAATTGAAAGATCCTTATCTTTCGAACAAAGATTTCGAAAGATTCACTATTGAAAGATCCTTATCTTTCGAACAATGATTTCAAAGGATTCACTATTTAAAGATCCTTATCTTTCGAATATATATATCCTTCAACTAGATTCCCTGTATCGAAGGATAAGTTACCAACTTCGAAGGGTGTTCGAAAGATCAATATCTGTCGAACCTCCTCTAATCGAAAGATGAACTTTCGACTTCGAAGGATATCCTCCGAATGGAACTGACACAGCTGACACTGAGATGACAGGTTGGTGAAAAAGGTGATGGGTTGGTAGTCAACTTTCGGCAAAAGGGTATGGTCAGACCTTACCTTTTCACCAAACAGGATTTGACTAATAAGATATTCCTAAAAAGGAAAATCTTATCCAGAGAATCCGGTCACCGGAACACGCCGGAATTATGGCCGGAAATCACCAAGTTTCTTAAAAACAAGTTTTAAGTTACCCAACCCGTTCTTTAACACACCCGGTTGGTTTAGAACACGTTTTTATGACAAGAAGTCCAAGAAAATCACTAAAAACGGGAGCTAAACCAAGTGTCCAAACACACCAAAGTCTTGTTCAAAAACTCGGTTTTAACAAGGAAAAGAGCCAAAGCTCTGATACCACTTGTAGGTCCCTCGGAGGATGAGGTCAAACCTTAACCTTGTTATGTGAAACACACTAGCGAGTGCGGAATCCAAGCTAGAGTGCAGACCGAGTTGAAACAAGCACAAACACATGACACACAATATTCACCGATTAACACCACTTGTATTAATACGTATGAAAGGTTCGGTTACAAGCACAATGTTTACAAATCAGTTTTGCAAACTCTCTAAGTGTGTGTGTTCTTGACAGAAGTGTCTCTCAAGTGTTTCTGATGTCTCTACTGAAATGAACACACTGCATGGGTTTATATACCCAGCACAGAATGTCTGGTCGAAGGATCATGTTGACTGATCGATAGATGATCTATCGAGCATCCAGCTATCGAAGGATACACATATACTTCGAAGGATGGCATATCCTTCGAAGTCCATCTGTATCCATCGAATGATATCTTTCGAGCTCATCGAAGGATATACACAATCCTTCGATGCCTTATCCTTCGACACAAAACATTACAACCATTCCATTTTCTAACTGTTTGTCCAAGTCAAACCAGGAGGATGGTTGACTTGGTCAAACTTACAAGACTAACAAAGACATCGTTTTACATTGTGACCGAATACAGACAAAGTACAGACACAAGTGCACCAACACCAACCATTGCTTCTCGAGTTTGGCAAGTGGGGAATTTTCCAGCCATGCTTTGCAAACTCTGCCAAAGGCACCACAACTTATAATTTGTGGTTTTACTATAAAATGTATGGGGGCTTCCTTGAGATGATCGCATATGTAGAGTGTGACGATGATATATATAAACACACATCGCACATTCAATATTTATTTTTGTATCAGGTGTTAAATGAATTCTATACTTTTGGTGGTGATCAATGTTAGGACCCATAATCAGCCTGTGTTTTGTCGCTTTTAAATCTTTTAAAATGTGGTTTTGATTTATTTTGGTTTGAAGATGATGATGTTAGGTGCAATGTTTTTTAATGATGATGTAAATCAGTCCCTATATCCCGTTTTTAGACTTGTTAAGTTTAAAAGTTGTTCAATATACACTTTCCCATAGCTAAGTCGTTAATGCGGTAAAATGACCGATATTTATCAGTTATATCACGGTGGGATATTTGTAATTTAATATCATACTAAATTTATATATTACAAATTAACATTTTGCAACTTGCAAAACACTAACAATTGTAGTAAGTAGGAACTTAATAAAACTTAAAACACTAACATTTAACAATAACAAGTAACAATTAAGATTTAAAGCACCAATAGCAGCAATAAGAAGAAGACAGATGGTAGAACTAAGAAGAAAGATACTGATGTCGGGAAAATCAATGATATATTGGCCAAATCTATCAGTGATATACTGGCCAAATCTCTAGCTGATATAATCAGTACCAGTACCGATATTCTGACCGATATTTTGTACGATATCTCGACAGCGGACCGATGTATCAGTTGATATATCAGGACATTAACTATAGTCCAATAGTTTTTCATCCTCTTCGTTAAATATTTGTTGTTTGAGAACTGATTTTGTAGAATAATTTAGGGGATATCAATTAATAATTTATAAACCAAACTCCCCCTAATATTAGTATCATTAATTATCGAATTCCAGTTTCTTTTACTCATTTCAATTCCAGCTCCTTTTACTCATTTCAATTCCAGCTTCCCATTACGTTTTGACATAGTTATTGATTTTGCCGAAAATGTTAAATATTTCATATCTGTAAAAGGAAAAAGGAAAATCATCGGAATCAATTACAATGGAGGGGAACCTCAATATATACATGAAAGATGTGATTCTAGGATCCGGCGAGTTTGACAGAGCTTCAGTCCCGATAAGACGTGTTCGGTGCATTTATTATTACTAAGAAAGGAGTAGAAGATAGATACCACACCGAGCAGTCACTTATAATCTGGTCTCTATTCATATCTTGACAAGTTACAGCACCATGAGACCAGTTGGACAGCAAGTCCCCTCTGGGATCCAAAAGCTTCTCCAAATGGGAACCCCAATTCCCTATTTATAGGCAACAGCCTATCCAGTCCGAATGAGCTACTGTCCATCCGTCCGGATGACCATCCGTCCGGATGACCATCCATCCGGATGACCATCCGTCCGGATGGACTTTACAATGTTACACCTACATTCGGATGGGGATTTGGATTATATGTTATCCATCCATCCGGATGGACTTGTCCATTCGTCCGGATGGACCTTTACAATATCAACACCGTGTCCAACTGATCCTATTCTATACAATATTTAACACACGCTCTATCTAGCTATTCGCACAGTGGCAACCGTACAAAATATGCACCAACAGATTCCCCCTCGGCTGTCACTGTCGAATCGTCTCTAACACTTTGAGAACCTTGAGCCGTGTTTGAATATTCTGCAATCTTCAATAGATTCCCCCTCGATTGAAGATTCGGGTTTGCTTTGATAGAGTAAAGCACCAATTCCCCCTGAAATGAATCTTCAGGTCTTTTGCATAGTTCACGACTCTACTCCGATTTGCTAAACTGCAACCTTCACGAACAATCACCAATTTGAAACCAATCAGTATAGTAATCTCTGTTTCGGCTTTACCCACATCCGAGTTTAGTATTTGATATATCATTTCATCACCACGATCTTGCATTCCTCTTGCTCGATCTAAGAATGTACAAAAACTCAACCGACCATTAATAGAAACTTCAAATACCCCACTGGTTAACTTCAAATCAGTGATTCCCCCAGAATCTCGTTTTCTGTGATCAACGTTAACGGTATTCTCCACAATCAGCAAATATTCATCGGAAAACAAATCAACTGGTAATGTAATCCGATCGCCGAAGCATTCGTCCACAATCAAATTCTTCTCCTCGGATAATCTAGATCTCAGAAGCTATCATCCACGATCACTCTCAGATTTCTGATGCTTTCATCCACGATCAGATATCAACACCTCGGATCATCTTGATCTCGGAAGCTTTCACCCACGATCAGATTCACATTCCCCCTGACAATCTGAAGTCGAAAACACCCGAGAATACTGTTGTAGTGTCACGAATTTCAAAAATGCTGGAACATCTAAAATTTTTATTCCCCCTCATTTTTGCAAATTCTGACGTCTCTATTACTGAATTCCCCCTCAAACTAAGCAATTCAGTCCTCTTTTATCAGTGAAAAACAACTCGACTATGCCGAAAATATGACAATTTTCCTCAAAACGTCAATTTTTCATCATTGCGGATTTTACGTTTTGGCCCATAAATAGTCAGATAATCTAATCTGAATGATTAACATTCTACACCAACATCATGACTACACCACTAATTTCCACAATCCGTGATCGCATCATCAAATTTGTTCACTAAAGCCCCAGACGATGTCCCCGAACAACCCAGCTTGGTCGTTAAAAACCGGAAAAAAATTTCAATCACCAAATTTTTTCTGTAGACTCTCCTCGTCGTTGCGATCAAAAAAATGCCTTTTTTAGGCATTAGTTCATCCGTTCGAATGGAATAGGTCCATTCATCCGGATGGACTGATCATGGATCACCTTGACAGTTAGCCACCTGAGTGTCTTCACCTGTCCGAATGACTATACGGTCCAAATAACCATTCGCCCGGATGACTAAATGGTCCAGATGGTCATAGTTTCGATGGTCATTCGCTCGGATGGTCATCCGCTCAGATGGTCATCCAAAGGAATATGTTCTAACAACTCAAGAACACTCCAAATCACGTTTTTCGATCCAAAATCGTTATTTGTGTGAATTTCATGATGAAACTTCACAGGATTGTGCGCGGATCAATTCCGAACAGATTGATGTCTTCAATTCCAAAATCCATTCGGGAATTGACCTTTATCTTGATGATTTTCTCTGTTTTAACATCAAAACTCCCATTTAACCCAAAATTGATGAGCTTGGTGATTTAACCGACTGTTAGATCGATTAAATCGGTACCATAGCTCTGATATCACTTGTGATTCCAGGATCCCGACGAGTTTGATGGAGCTTCGGTCCCGATACAACGTGTTCGGTGAGTTTATTATTACTAAGAAAGGAGTAGAAGATAGATACGACACCGAGCAGTCACTTATAATCTGGTCTCTATTCATATCTTGAGAAGTTACAGCACCATGAGACCAGTTGGACAGCAAGTCCCCTCTGGGATCCAAAAGCTTGTCCATATGGGAACCCCAACTCCCTATTTATAGGCAACAGCCTATCCAGTCCGAATGAGCTAGTGTCCATCCGTTCAGATGACCATCCGTCCGGGTGACCATCCGTCCGGGTAACCATCCGTCCTGATGGACTTTACAATGTTACACCTACATTCGGATGGGGATTTGGACTATATGGTGTCCATCCGTCCGGATGGACCTTTACAGTATCAACACCGTGTCCAACTGATCCTATTCTACACAATATTCAACACATGCTCTATCTAGCTATTCGCACAGTCGCAGACGTATAAAATATGCACCAACAAAAGAAACCCTAGGAAAGCCTTTCTTGGGCCCATGGGCTGTATACAAAGACCCCTAATCTATAATACTATATAATACATCTCCACTATACTCAAGGGTAAATTCCCCCTAAAATTTTTAGACGGCAGACAAAGAGTCATGCCTTCTTCCCTGTTCTTTCATCCTCTTCTCCCAATTTTGCCCCCAGCTCAATGTATTCCGCCCACAACAGTGCTAAGATGATTCAAAGCATCACTACAATTAATACAATCAATTAGGTCTCATCATTGAAATCAATTCATCACCCTGGACGATTGGAATGGCAGCAACCCTAATTCTCCTCGATGAAGAAGACGAACCGTATAAACGAGTAAGTTTTCATCCATTTATATCCAGTTTCATCAGGAAAGGTATAAGATTAAGGTTTTAAATGAATATATTGTTCAGTATTCTAATAATTTCTTAAAAAAATTCTATTATATTACCAGATATCCAGAAATATAAATGATTGTGATCGTTGCAAACTCAATTCTAATCGGTTATAAGTTAGCTATTGATTTCAGATTTGTGTACCTATCCATTAAATCGATATGTTCGTATCTGAGGAGTATGTATTTTTCGAATTTGTTGTTCACTTTCAGTTGAAACTAAAATTGTGATGCAGGAAATTGATAAATGAATGTATTTCCGACAATGGAAGATTTTGGGATTTAGGCTTAAAGAAGACAAAAGGTGAAATGATGCAGAACAGATGAGACCGTGTATTTAGCTTTGACTTTTTTGGATCAAGACTTAAATATACGTTGGAGAAATTAGAGATGTAGAGTTTATACAAAGGCTTCTACTTGTTTTGGCTCTTGTTGGGACTTGTATGGTCATTGGTGATAGTATTCTAACTCCAACCCTTTCAGGTTTCTTGTTTATTTTGCTTCTTAATTAACATATGCTTGTTGATTTCAAATTTATAGCCACTGATTTATCAATTAGTTTATATCTGTAGGGTTTATTAGGCCTAAATTAGGTTGCACTACAAGAAAGTCGATTAATAGCAGCGACAAATGTCGCCGCTAATAGTCCCAGCGCCCCTAAAGGTAATAGCGGCGACATGTCGCCGGTAATGAGTCGTCGCTAAAGGTTGGCCGCTAAAGGGTCTTGTGTCGCCGCTATTGGCTGACATCGCCGCTAGTGATATCGCTAATAGGTATGCTTAATAGCGGCGACATATGTCGCCGCTAAAAGCCATTTTTTTTTTAAATTTTAGCTGCATTTGTAGTATTTCCCGTTATAAACAAACTTGCCAATTTTCAAGTTTTACGCAACATAAACAGACTAAACAAACATAATGTTTTACATACTAAAATCGCATAAAACATTTCTGTACAATAACATCCTAAAATATCCGAAAAATAACATTCTAAAATATTCATACAATAATTCTAATTACTCCTCATCATCCTTGTCAAAAATACTGTCATCGTCATAGTCATCGTCGGTTGCGGCTTGCTTTCCCCTCGCCGCAAGATAGGATTCAAGTTGGTTTACGAATGCCGGACTTTGGAACAAACTCGAAACATATTCCTACATTAACACATATCAAAACCAATATTATGAGTATTCAGAGCGGCTAAAGGTTCAACAATATGTAAAACAAGAACCAAAACTAAAAGCCTAAATTATGTTGAAACCTATAGTGTTAGAGTGTAATATTATATATTGTTTGGATACATGCTATATTTTTGAAGTCAAATTGTATAGTTTACCTCTGAAAAGGGTTGTGGAGTTTGAGGCTGCGCACTAAACGGGTTCGATGGCGTATTCGAAGGTTTAGGCCCAAGCCCCCGAACCATCCTCGTCGAACACCCAAAACGTTTTGAAACATGGCAGCCTCATTCGGTGGTTGAGAACCGCCGCTTTCTCCACCTGTAATCTCGCGTTCTAAATTAAGCTGTATTTTACGAAGATGATTAAATATAAATATAAATAGAGTAAATTACAACCGGTGTCCTTTACGTTTCTACCATATTACAACTGGTGTCCTTTAACTAAAGATATTACAGGCTCCGTCCTTTATGTTATTAGTTTTTAACACCCTATGTCCTTTAGTGCTAACCTAGTTTAATTTTGACAACAAATTGACCCATTTTTAACTGCATTTAACAGAAATTCCAACCCCCCTTTTTTACAGCATTTAGGCAGCATTTGTAGCCTATATAACAGCAATTAAACCTATTTTTAACAACAATTAAACTGCATTTGACCACAAATTGGCCCATTTTAACTGCATTTAACAGCAATTAAACATATTTTTAACAGCCTATATAACCCCCTTTTTTTAACAGCAATTCAAACCCAGTTTTTACACTTTTGACTCTGTAATATCTTTAGTTAAAGGACACCGGTTGTAATATGGTACAAACGTAAAGGACACCGGTTGTAATTTACTCATATAAATATATATATATATATATATATATATATATATATATATATATATATATATATATATATATATATATATATATACACTTACATAATTCTGCTCGGCTACCGGGTCAACAAAATTCCCATCTTTATCGGTGTGAGTTTTACGGTACGTATCAAGACGTTTCAAACCCTGTTTAACATTAAAACTTAGATTAGACGTTAAATAAACATAAACATACAAACACACACATATAAAACGTTACATGTTTGTAGGCGGTGCTACTGTATGACGATGTACCCCCACGGTTTGGGAATTGTTGAAGTTGGCGGACTCTTGTGCTTGCCTCACATCTTGCAATATATTTGGGGTCCAAGAAGTGATCAATGGTTTTCAGCCAGTTTTCATAAGGCATATCCACGGGGTGGTGCGCCCTTGCTCTTTCGACATCGTCATAACCTCCGTTAGTAAGAAATTCATCCTTAGCGTAGTGCTTGCGGTCGGAGTACCGCTTCATAAGCACTTGTCTAATGCCGCGTTTTATGTTGTTCGCGTCCAAATCCTGTTCAACTTCATCGAAATTGAAGTTCTCCTAGGAATTAAATAAAATTGTTAAAACATTATATAAAAACGTTAAAACATTAACCGCGCGTTTACAGCTGCAAACGCAGCAGCAAAGGGTGGCGTTTTTATACTCGTTTGTTGCTGCGTTTGCAGCCGTTTAACGTCACGTTTACGGCTGCAAAAGGTTGCGTTATTGCACCCGTTTACGGCTGCAAAAGGTTGCCTTATTGCACCCGTTTACGGCTGCAAACGCAATAGCAAACGGCTGCGTTTTTTCACCCGTTTGCTGTTGCGTTTGCAGCCGTAAACGCGCCGTTAAACGGATGCAAACGGCTGCGTTTTTGCACCCGTATGCAGCCGTTTAACACCAATAAATGGCCTAAATTATTTACCTTTAGGTGGTTCATGACGGCATCCTTATAAGGAGTCGGAACTTTCTCCCAACCCATTCTATCGAAAGGGATGGTCCGCCACATGTACAAACCCACCTCGCGTGAAAATATGTCGCTCGGTACACCGACGACGAGGGTATACGTTACATCCCTATCGAATGTAAGAGAAACTTCAGTTGCAGGCTCACCTGAAGTAACATGAGAAGACCCAATTTGAAAGTATTGGGTGAGGTTGATGACAAGTGGATAGTCAGATGAAGAGTTGTTGTGGACAATGTCAATATCTTCTAAGTCGTCATCAGCATTTTGAACCGGCTCGACGCAATCATCATTTAATGGCTGATCCCAAATTTTTCGATGATTAATGTTTTCGACTACCCATCTAAGTTTATTTTTTTTTTTGTTTCGAGACGGTTCTTGGATGAAGAACACTTGTTTTTCTTGCAAAGCAAATATGATCTGATCGTCTTTGTCCCATTCATGTTCAGTGCTTATAGTGCTTATACTGGTGATATTATTGTCATACTTTACACCCCTTCGAGTATCAAACCACTTGCACCGAAATAGGACAGTTGAATAACCATTTGTATAATGCAACTCAATAATTTCTTCTAATTGGCCATAAAATTTCACACCGTTCTCTCCGGCCACTTCTACCCCAGAGTTTTGCGTTGCGTGTTTTGCATCACGTTCAAGTGTCATAAACCTAACACCGTTGACTATGCAACTAGTGTAAGTTTCAACATTTATTTTCGCACCAATTGAAAGAGCATACAATACAACTCTGGGTGGAATTCTAGAGAATTTTGTGTTTTCATCGAATGGACCTAACAAATATAGAGTAAGAATGCTTGTTATACATGTATTACCTAACCGATGTAGAGTAATGTGTGTTATATATGTTTTATACCTTATTAAGAAACCACCCCGGAAATTTCGTTTTAAGATCATCTTGGGGATGTGTAGATATGAACTCACTACATTAATGACAAATATAAGCAAGTAAGGAAGAGAAAATAGTAATCAACATTAACATATTACGAAAAGTAAAGATAGGAACACTCACTTCATGTACTCCCTGACTTCAGCGCAGTTTTCGAGGACAAACCATTCCAACTTGCTTTTTTCAATGGTTGAAAGATATTTGCTCTTCGTTACGCTTGCCGGACGACATTTAGACTCAAACACCCAAAACATACATTTTTCAACAACGACATCCTCGTTTCTATCTGGGCGATTGAACTTAGTCTGAACATCTTGAAGATACATTGAACAAAATGTTAGAGCTTCTTCAAGCACATAACCTTCAGCTATACAACCTTCCGGCCTTGTCGGGTTTCTGACATACCTTCTTAGCTTTTTCATGTACCTTTCAAATAGATACATCCATCTGAAAGCTACTGGACCTCTCGCAATCGCTTCATCAGGTAAATGCACAAGTAAATGAACCATAATGTCAAAAAATGCCGGATGATAGATCATCTCTAACTTGCATAGGATGGTAAGAATGTCATCCTTTGCTTTCCTCATATCTTCAACCAATAGTGTAGTGTTCTGGAGCAAAGTTGCTTAAAAAACATACAAAGGTCTACCATTGGTGTAGATGTATCTTTTGTCAAAAGCCCTCTAACCCCAGTCGGTATCGAACGTTGCATGAGAATATGACAGTCATGAGATTTCAACACAGTAATATTAGAATTGTTATCTGTTACCCTCTTGCTGATATTAGATCCAAACCCATCTAGTGGTTTAACTTTTTTTTTATAAATTCACAGAAAAGCTTTCGATCATCGGACTTGAATGAGTACTTTGGGTGGGGACTTAAGAACTTGCTACCCGATTGTTTCAACCACTGTGTCGGTCAGACATTTAGTTTTTGCAAGTCGTTTCGTGCGTTTGGTGTGTCTTTGGTCTTCTCATTCATTAAGAGAGTACCAAGCAAGCTGTCGCACACATTTTTCTTGATATGCATTACAGCTAAGTTGTGCTTCAGCTGCAAAGAAGACCAATACTCAAGTTCGAAAAATATGCTTCGTTTGGTCCAGTACAGCTCGAAATCTGCTCGGTTTATTCTCCCACCTCCAAAATCTGGATGCTTTCCTGGTAGACGATGAAGTAGACGACTGTGTTGAGCTTCTATGTCAGCAGGTCTAAACTGTCTCGGAGGGCCTCGTGTCTCGGGTCTCCCGTTAAAGTCAAGACTTGTTCTCCATGGATGGTTGGCATCTAAGAACCGGCGATGACCAAAATACACACATTTACCGGTTACATGCACTGAAGGAGTGTCTT
This sequence comes from Helianthus annuus, assembly GCF_002127325.2. Lineage (NCBI taxonomy): Eukaryota > Viridiplantae > Streptophyta > Magnoliopsida > Asterales > Asteraceae > Helianthus > Helianthus annuus. The sequence continues at coordinate 150,156,991 of NC_035437.2, read as the reverse complement.
CGTTGCAAGTCGGGCATGCCATGTAGCCCTGTCCACTCCAACCTGATAGACTACTACGGGCTGGAAAGTCGTTTATGGTCCATAACAACGCCGCCTTCATTGTGAAGAATTCGTTTGTTGTTGCATCTTTAGTACGTACACCTGAGTGCCACAAATGTTTAAGCTCATCCACTAACGGTCTAAGGTAAATATCCATGTCTTTCCCAGGTGATTTAGGGTCAGGAATCAACAAGGTCAACATGAATGTGGACTCCCGCATGCATAGCCATGGAGGCAAATTTTATGTGGTGAGTATAACCGGCCATGTGCAATGAGTCGAGGGTCCGTTACCGTTAAACGGATTAAAACCGTCAGCTGCAAGCCGCAAGCGAACATCGTGGCTCCATCGCGAAGTTTGGGTACTTCCTATCAAAGTCTTGCCATGAAGATCCATCAACTGGATACCGCATGGTCCCATCTTCTTCTGAACGTACGGTACTATGCCATATCATATCTCTTGCCGTGTGCCTTGAACAATACAAACGCCGAAGTCTAGGCCTCAAAGGAAAGTATCGTTACACCTTGCGAGCTACCTTTGTGCCTTTTGTGTCTTTATCGACCCAACGACTCTCATTACAAACGGGATAATTTTGCAACGACTGGTGTTCTTTCCAGAAGAGAGCACAATCATTTACGCACGCGTCTATCATCTCATAATCCAAACCAATCTTCTTAAATTTCTTCTTAACTAGATAATGCGTAGGGGGAATCTTATTGCCTGTTGGCATTGATTCTTGCAACAACTTTAGTAGACGATCAAAATGAAGTATTAGTCCAATGGTACATCTCCTTTAGATTCATAAGCTTTGCTAAAAAGTCAAGGGAAGAAAACTTAGTACAACCAGGATATAATTCAGATTCAACTTCCTTTATTATGTCTTCAAAATCGTCATCAACACCGTTAGATTCTCCACCCGACATCTCCAGGTTACAGTCTGTATCTTCTTCCATACGCTCCCCCCTAATGTCTTCAATAACGTTTTCCATACCCTCCTGTGGCACAACATTATCTACTTCTACAACTGCAGGCCGAGATTTTTCGCCGTGGTAGTCCCACTTTATGTAATCTTTCCAAAAAACCATACGGCCCAAATGGAGTTTCATTTTTGTGATGGTTGTTAAGTCGGAACATTTACATTTGGAACACGGACATCTAACTTCATTATGGTTGGGGAGCACTCTTTCACACATTGTGATAAAAGACCTGAGTCCTTGCTGGTAGCGAGCTGATTGAAGTGGGGAATCAATCCAGCTTTTATCTATAGGCATTATGCAACTGAAAGATAATTTAATTTAGGATTTGCAAGACAAGGGTAGGCTGCTAAACCCACTTTTTGAACACTTTATCTCATATATGAATGTGTATTACATGGTTGTTTGTTTAAGAAGAATTCGGCAGCATTTTCCTCTTAGCTGCCAAGTATATATGTAAGAATATATATACCCGAGGAGCAAACAGAAAATGATAACCGAATCCTTCTTAAACAAACAATCATGTAATACACATTCACATCCTAAATGAGATAAAGTATTCAAAAAGCAGTCCCAAATAAATAAACGGGGACAACCTGAAATTAATTTCTAAATCAATTTCGGGCGGGTATTTCTAAGCTCATTATGTTTAAAATGACAAATTCAATATCGGGCGTGTATTTCTATACTCGTTATGTTCTAAATGATAGTATAACTTTGGTTATGATTTAAATGATGATTTCAATTTCGATCGGATAGTTTGTAAGCTCGTTATGTTTTACATAATAATTTCAATTTCGAGCGGGTGAGCCCTTTGAAAAGGAATGTGAACATTTAGTTCTCTATTAATTTGAATATAATAATGTGATCATACATAATTCCTTTTTCAATTTAAATATATTAAAAATAAAGAAACAAGGAATAATCATATGTAGGATAACACGACATCCGTATAGAGATGCTAATTCAAATATGTATGTCTGTTTTAGTGTGTGGTCAATAAATAAATCTAATATGGATTCTGCAACACCTCTTTAAGGGGACAACGTGCACTAAAAGGGTAATGAAGTCTTGTAGCCAACCCCTAAAAGTTAAGGACAAACCCAATATTCTCACTATAGATCCATCTTCATTTGTATATATACTAGCTGGGATAACGAACTTCTTACACACATTCATTTGTTAACCAGCTTAAGTTTGCTAATATTTAGCCTTTCACCTTCACAACAATATTTTGCAAAACACATGTTTTGGTGGAATGGAATCTACTTTGGATGGTTTTAATGTTTTTGTAGGTGCGGAACGATCACTAAGGATGACAATGGGAGTTGGAAAGAAGTGGAAGGATTCACGACGACAAAGTTCTCAAAACAAGCGAAATGACATGACGAGGGAACTTTCGGATGGACTTTATTATTATTATTATTATTATTATTATTATTATTATTATTATTATTATTATTATTATTATTATTATTATTATTATTATTATTATTATTATTATTATTATTATTATTATTATTATACATCTTTTTAATTGAAGGAGTATAATTTAATAGTATAATGTTTGGAGTTCAAGTTCACAAAAGAATATAAAGAAGCTTTGGTCAGTTGTTCTTGATATCTCAAGAAGTGAAGTTGGGCCACAAATAATAATTGTTATGAGGAAGCCAATTGTTTAGAATGGATTTGCTGGGCTGGAAGGTGTGGGCCACTAACAACAAGAAGGAAAAGAAAATAGGAGCTGGCAATTTTGAAAAAAAAAAAGAAGAGATATATAAAAAAAAAACCTGAACGAATTTTGGGGAACAACTTTGGAGTTTGGACGGCTGCAGCTTGGGATCAAAGAAAGCATATTCTAGTTGGTGATTTTGGGAAAAACAAACTCAAAACAAAGAGATTATTATATTGTAGTATAGTAACCAAGAACTGGTTTCCTAAGGTTCATGAAGTGTTTAACATGCTTAAAAGCTCTATAATATACCATTTCTAGATCACTTTTCAGTGAACTAACACTAAAAGCTCTATGACAGAAGTTACTTCTGCTAGTCCTACGACCATAGACCCACAGGTTGGTTTTTTTTATCATCAAAGTTTTCAATAGGAGAAAATTAACAGCCTAAAAATATTATTAAGTCAATCAGACAAATTGTTTTCTTTATGCAAGGCCTCTTATGCTTTCTTTTGATTCTTCGACCAAGGACCCAAAAACAACAGCCATTTAAACTTTTATGGATTTTGTATCAAAAAAGCAGCCATACCCAATTTGTTCTTTTCTTTGACTTTCTAAACTCAGTCAATTTGACAAATCACAGTGTACAAGAGTTAACATATTTGACCCATCTACTATCTTTGAACAATAATAAACATACACTAACCTGATTTTGAAGAAGGAGATCTGGTGGTGACGGTGGAGATGAGATGGTGGCTTTGGAGACGAGGTGGTGCCGGTGGAGAAATTCTCTAGCATTCACCCGAGCATACACCAACAATCAAGAAATTAACAACTATTATAACAAAATAAACAAGAAATTCAACATAAAAGTAACAACACTAACCGATTTGAAGAGGAAATTGGTAAAAATGAAGGGTGTTCGCGATTAGCAGAAGAACCCGAGAGGAGGGGAAAGGTTTTGGGGAAAATGTGGAAGGAGGGAAGAACTGGCGCTATTTTGGATTTTTATTCGGCGGAGCAATAGCGGTGACAACCTGTCGCCGCTATTGATCAATATTGTCGCTGCTATTAACATGGACAAACCCCAGCCGTTGGATGATGATAAGAAACGTGTGGCTAGGGTTTAACATGAGACACCGGGTGCGGATAAGGCCAGTAGCGGCGACATATTAGTTGTCGCCGCTAATAGTGTCGGCGCTATTAATCCTTTTTCTTGTAGTGTTGCTTTTTTGTGAATTTTTTTTTTCATTTGACAATGAACTATGAGTTATATTTCTACAGTTTTGGGATAATAATATTAGCTATTTATGTGTATATTGTTTGGATTTCATGTTCTGGTGAACTAATTTATTGCTTTGAAAACTGTCAATCATTGATTTAGGGGTATTTCGTGTACCGGAGAAACCACCAAGTGAGCAACAATAGAAGTTTGTTATATGTATTTCTTGGTCAGTTGGGAGAGACTAGGAGCGGCAATTCTTGACACGACCCGCCAACCCAACCCGACCCAAACTCGACACGAAAAAAATAGGTTTGGGTCGACTAACATTACGATGGTATTATTACTGTTGATGGTTTTACGGGTTTCGTTCTATTTCTTTTGAAGATTGTATGTTCTTCTTCTACTAATATATTGGTGTATCCTTACCGTTTGAATGCCTGCCTTCCTTTGCTTCGACAATGTGAGTATTGATACAGTTTATTATAATTATCTTTCTATAATTAAGGGATATGATTTATTTCGATTTCATTTGTAACTATCTCATTTTGTTCATATATAAAGCTGATTAATACTATACAATAACTTATGTTATGTATGAATATCATTTATAATAAAGATTGTCAATATATTTTCAGCAACTGTGGGTCACATGACTTTCAGGAACTTTTGGGTAGGATTATTGTGACACCTGTGCCTCCGTGACCATCAAACAAAAACCAAATCAATGAAATATTATGTTTCATACTTGGGATTTGTAAAAATATGTGTATCATTTGCACATGTCAATTCTTGTTCGATTTCGGGCTTTAAATCGCTTTCTGTAAGGTTATACGCGATCTGATGCGTGAATATAACCAGTTTAATGCAACAAACACCCCGGAACAATGACATAGGCTTAACATACCTTAAATAACCTTTACATAACGTAGAAATAAGTTTTGGATGGTTTGGTATGCCAAAATCAAGCTTATTCGCTTACAGGGACTAAATTCAATAAAATGCGAAAGTATGCCGATTTGTACTGTACCGAACAATCCAGAACTTGATCATAAGTTAAACACACCCTAAATATCCGTTACATAGCTTAGAAATAGGCTTTGAGGGGTTCGGTGTGCTAAAATAAACTTTATGCTCTTTCAGGGACTAAAAGCGTCAAAAAGTACATAAGTTTGCCTTTTCGCGCATATCTTACATTCTGAATATATCCGGACATCCAAAAACTTTATGTAATCATTAAAATATTTTATTTTAGTGATTGGCATGATAAAATTCCATTCGTCGCATAATTTGGATCGTTTTTCGCATTCGTTCGTGTTTCGTCGTAATTAACCGAACAACGCAACCGTACGACCAAACGAACCGACATCCGAGATATTTTTGAGCATGTTTCATGTTCCCTATACTGTAAATTCATTTTAGAGTTTTGAAATGGGATTAACGGGGCTTAAACGTGTCAAAAATGCATCAAAAACCATGTTTTGCACATTCAGGGACCAAAATTGACAATCTGCCATAGTTATCTTAGGAAGGGACCAAAATGAAAAATCTAAATTCCTGCTTGTTCCAGCTGTTCCCCTCATTTGCACATGGTTTTAATGAAACTAGGGGCTCCCATGGTTTCACAAAACCATGGGTACATGTGTACGGATGAGATCGAATCTCGTTTTACGATGAACGATCTTAACGGTTGTGCAAAAACTATAAATACCCATCTTCCTCATTTGCATTCTTCACACCTTGATCTGATTGCTCTCTAAGTTGAAGTGCTTTCACTTCATACCTACCTGAGAATAATCGGGTCAAACTTCCGTTCTTGGACCTTTTGTAAGTTCTCTTTCATTCTTTTTCGCGTGGAAGTCAAACTGTGTTTGACTTTCTGCTTTGACCAGTTTATGGTCAACATGAAGTTCGTTTGAACTTCATAACCTGAGCGTAATCACGATGGTTTTAGTCTCTTGTGACTATACCTATTGATTACCACGTTATCTAGGCATAGTAGCGAGTCATAGTTTCGGCCAAAATGCGTATTCTTGCGTATTTTGTAACCAAACTACTTTTAGATATCAAAACCGTTTGTTTTGATACCAAACCTGTTTTCAAACCTCATTAAGCATGTTTTAACATGTTTAGCTCGTCACTTTTAGATTTGTGCTTATATAGGGTCGTAAGGTAAGCGATCTAAACAATCGCTTATACTTTCGAACCCGACCCGTTTGGTCGATCATTAGGATCCGACCAAACACATTAGGTGACCATAGTTGTATAGGGAATAACCTTTTGAGGTTATACCTTATGGTCACGACGTTTAGTTAGTTGTATGATAGGTAGTATATATGCCTTAGGAAAATTACCAAAATGCCCTTTTTGCGCCAAAATTCATTTTAAACATATGTAACATAATTTTTGACATCTAAACTGATTAGGCAAAATTATTAGACATGTTAAGGCATATGTTATTAATCATAGGACTAGTTAGGCGGTCCAAACGCGTTTTACGCGAACGACGCGTTAAAGTAGCGTTAGCTACCTAAACGGGTCGTAATGGGTCGTAATCACTTAGGTTAGGTTTCATTTTAGAATGTAGGCTTTGTTAAACCATATCATATGAGTTCCAACACTCATTTGGTTTACGAAAGCTTGTTCTATCCAATCTCCCGATTTAGGTCCGGTTATTTATGTAGTTACCTATATTAGGTGTCGTTTGATTTCCGTGATCCCTCTAGCTTTGCTTGGTTGTTGTTCAAGACTTCTACGCACCCTCAAGTGAGTACATAATCCCCTCTTTTACTGTTTTCAAACTGTTTTGGGGTGAAACACATGTGCCTACTTGTTACTTTCATGTTTTCATGTTTTCATATCATATACTTGCTATTTTCATTAGTACACTATTAGTACATGATTTCATTATGTTTTTATGCTACGTATGTTCATTTAGTGCATACTTAGTACATTGTTTTACATTACATTTTGATGCATATGCTCATCTAGCATATGGACACATTGTTTTACATTTTGAACCGTTGTAACCGTTTGACTATGTGAACCGTTTGTGATCATTTGACTATGTGAACCGTTTGTAACCATTGGATTATGTGAACCATTTGTAACCGTTTGATTATGTGAACCGTTTGTGACTACTTGACTATGCGAACCGTTTGTAACCGTTTGATTGACATGAACCGTTGGAAATCTGTTTGAACCGTTGGGTTAGGGAAGTGATTAGGTAACGGGGCGGGTATAATGTGTTAAAAGCCTGGTGGATACGCCGCTGGTACTTCCTATATATAAGTGCTTTTAATACATTATATATCATTGCGTTATCTAGATTACTTGGGCAATTGTTATCAAAACAAAGTTATATTACATGGTTTTTCTAACAGTATATATATATACTATTCGAGTTTTTATTTCAAAAACGATTTCCATTTTGGGTTTAATTAAACAAATGTTTTGGAGTTAAGAATCATGGCTACGAGATTTTTATAAATTATAATCAACTTGATTTGAGTTGTTTAATTATGTCGCAATGCTAATACTTTTCAAAATAAGGTTTGTTTTTAAATAAGCATTGCAACATGTAAAACGAGCCATGAATCTGACACTCACATAAAACCTATGTACTCGCCGGCATTTTTATGCTGACGTATTTTCACATGTGTTTTAGGTACTATAGTTGATGATATTTGATGATGATATTTGTGTATGCTCACACAGGATTTGACGAGGCCTTAGTGACATTAAAAGATGCAAGACTAGTTAACTATGTTATATTTTCTTTGTTGATAAGACATTGTAATACATTTAATTCAATAAAACGAAATTGTTTAATCCATGGTTGTGAAACAATGATTCTGTTACAACACTCCCCGACGTTTCCGCCACGTTTTGTTGTTTTACGTGGTCGGGGTGTAACAGAAAAGTTGGTATCAGAGCCAATGGTTATAGGGAATTAGGTTATTAGTAATGCTTTGACCTAGACTATAACCTTCCTAGGATCCTAACGCAAGTTTACTTGCGTTTAGACATAAAACAATATCGTTGCCTATCCTTAGGCAGCAGCCACAATAAGAACATAAATTCGAATCCGCTTTGAAAACTAATTACCTGTTCTAGGATGATTGATTACTAGGTTTTGAACCCTTTGTTATAAGGTTTCAAACCCTTTAGGTTTTCAAAATCTCATCAAAGTTTGGGTCTAAATAATGTGAACATATGCAAACTGGAAGAGTGGGTGCCTGTACCCTGGGTCTTCTGTCTAAGGCTAGAGTGTTCATACAAATATGCAGTATCGGACCAGTCACTCTTACCTGGGAACTCTTAGGGTGAGTGTCCACTTATAGGCGAGCATGTCTTCGCGATACATTATATTGACCCACTTACTTTGATTAGTCACTGTCTCATTTGTTCGCCTTTGGTAACAAACTAATGGTCACAATCTTCAGGCGTATTATTCTCTTTTGACTATCTTTCGCTTGTTTCCTCCTATGCCTCCCATTATCTTCAAGATGCCTCTTCATCGCAACAACACTCAAATGTCAGAACCAGGTGCTGCAATTACCCAGCGAATAGGCATCGTACTCTAGAGGACCGTTGATTTAGCTATCACCATGACTCACCTCAGGGATGAAGCCGTATAAGGGAACTGCTCCTTGGTGAAATCAATGCCACCGTCATCATCCGAATCGAATACCCTGTTTCAAATGTGCCCACGGCGGATGATGGGGACATTTGGTTAACAAGTGCCGCTTTGCAATCCAAAGCAAAGCTGTTACTTATCCTGCTGGTGCTCGACCTTCAAATTCTGCTTCATATGTCGCCTTGGCATATCTAGCGCCTCAACCTCATGAACTTTCTACCTTGTGTATCGACTTAAGCACGCCTAGTGCAAGGTGTCGAAACACCTCTCGTTACACAAATTCCAAAATCCATATAGGATCTTTCTATCCTCATAATTAGATGCTTGTGGATGGGTAACGTTCATCGGAGCCCTTGATTGAATTCTTTGTATGATTCAATACGTACATTACAATTCAATAAGGACAAAGCAGAATTCCTATTAAGATTTTCCTATCTTCATAGATAGATTCTTTAAAATGATTACAGTGCCAAATGAAATCCACGGATTGGATTCCTGGTGTGCTTTAAATGTCCGTGTCCAAAGATAACAAATTAAAGGTCAAGTTAATCAATTATGTGATTATGTGCTTATGTGTTCCCTTTTATGTTTTTGTGTGATCCAAATTTCTGTTATCCAAATCCTCATAGAATCTTCCATATCTTCGTATAAGGGATTCATAGTAGGATATCCAAAGGTACTATCTTAAATCCTTAATGGACTTCTACGTTGTAGTTAAGTACCTTGGGTTATGAAGTACTATTCCATAAATTAGACCCCTTGAGTGGTCTAGTTAAACAGATTGATCCAAAAATCTGGTTAGCAATATCATGTGATGATATAGCTGAAAAGACTCCTTGGTGGTCAAATTAAAGTGATCATTTTTCGATCTAATTAAAAGGACCCTATGGTAGTCTAGCCACACTCATCACAGGTTTGATTTTCTTCCCCTACACATTATGAAATGCACTGTGCGAACTGTGCAAGGAATTCCGTAATTATGGACGCGTACATAATTATGGAATTTAGTGCATAGAAACCACAGCAAGTTTTGTCATGTATCTAGAGTTAACCCTTTTCATTTCCGTGTCTGAGGAAGCAACCGTTGAAAATGACTCTGTCGGTTCATTTTCGTTTCTGAAGATTGTCCGTTGAGGAAATGAATATACGTTTGTTTATCCTTTTCATTTCCATTTCTGAGGAAGCAACCGTTGAAAATGACCCCGTTTGTTCATTTTCATTTCTGAAGATTGTCCGTTGAGGAAATGAATATCCGTTTGTTTACCCTTTTCATTTCCGTTTCTGAGGAAGCAACCGTTGAAAATGACTCCGTCAGTTCATTTTCGTTTCTGAAGATTGTCCGTTGAGGAAATGAATATCCATTTGTTAATCCTTTTCATTTCCGTTTCTAAGGAAGCAATCGTTGAAAATGACTCCGTCTGTTCATTTTCGTTTCTGAAGATTGTCCGTTGAGGAAATGAATATCCGTTTGTTAATCCTTTTCATTTCCGTTTCTGAGGAAGCAACCATTGAAAATGACTCCGTCTGTTCATTTTTGTTTCTGAAGATTGTCCGTTGAGGAAATGAATATCCGTTTGTTTATCCTTTTCATTTCCGTTTCTGATGAAGCACCTGTTGAAAATGACCCCGTCTGTTCATTTTCGTTTCTGAAGATTGTCCGTTGAGGAAATGAATCTCCGTTTGTTTATTCCTTCATTTCCGTTTCTGATGAAGCACCCGTTGAAAATGACTCCGTCTGTTCATTTTCGTTTCTGAAGATTGTCCGTTGAGGAAATGAATCTCCGTTTGTTTATTCCTTCATTTCCATTTCTGATGAAACACCCGTTGAAAATGACTCCGTCTGTTCATTTTCTTTTCTGAAGATTGTCCATTGAGGAAATGAATCTTCGTTTGTTTATTCCTTCATTTCCGCTTCTGAAGAATACTCGTTGTGGAAAATGACTCCGTCCGTTCATTTTCGTTTCTGAAGAATGTCTGTTAAAGAAATGACAGGATTTTTGCCTTGCATATCTCTGGTGGTTATTTGACACAAAGTCACAGACAGACTCCGACGAATAAATTTCGGGACGAAATTTCCTAAAGTAGGGGAAACTGTGACACCTGTGCCTCCGTGACCATCAAACAAAAACCAAATCAATGAAATATTATGTTTCATACTTGGGATTTGTAAAAATATGTGTATGAAATATTATGTTTCATACTTGGGATTTGTAAAAATATGTGTATCGTTTGCACATGTCAATTCTTGTTCGATTTCGGGCTTTAAATCGCTTTCTGGAAGGTTATACGCAATCTGATGCGTGAATATAACCAGTTTAATGCAACAAACACCCCGGAACAATGACATAGACTTAACATACCTTAAATAACCTTTACATAACTTAGAAATAAGTTTTGGATGGTTTGGTATGCCGAAATCAAGCTTATTCGCTTACAGGGACTAAATTCAACAAACTGCGAAAGTATGCCGATTTGTACTGTAACGAACAATCCGGAAGTTGATCATAAGTTAAACACACCCTAAATATCCTTTACATAGCTTAGAAATAGGCTTTGAGGGGTTCGGTGTGCTAAAATAAACTTTATGCTCATTCAGGGACTAAAAGCGTCAAAAAGTACAAAAGTTTGCATTTTCGCGCATATCTTACGTTCTGAAAACATCCGAACATCCAAAAACTTTATGTAATCATTAAAATATTTTATTTTAGTGATTGGCATGATAAAATTCCATTCGTCGCGTAATTTGGATCGTTTTTCGCATTCATTCGTGTTTCGTCGTAATTAACCGAACAACGCAACCGTACGACCAAACGAACCGAAATCCGAGATATTTTTGTGCATGTTTCATGTTCCCTACACTTTAACTTCATTTTAGAGCTGTGAAATGGGATTAACAGGGCTTAAACGTGTCAAAAATGCATCAAAAACCATGTTTTGCACATTCAGGGACCAAAATTGAAAATCTGCCATAGTTATCTTAGGAAGGGACCAAAATGAAAAATCTAAATTCCAGCTTGTTCCAGCTGTTCCCCTCATTTGCACATGGTTTTAATGAAACTAGGGGCTCCCATGGTTCCACAAAACCATGGGCACATGTGTACGGATGAGATCGAATCTCGTTTTACGATGAACGTTCTAAACGGTTGTGCAAAAACTATAAATACCCATCTTCCTCATTTGCATTCTTCACACCTTGATCTGATTGCTCTCTAAGTTGAAGTGCTTTCACTTCATACCTGAGAATAATCGGGTCAAACTTCCGTTCTTGGACCTTTTGTAAGTTCTCTTTCGTTCTTTTTCGCATGGAAGTCAAACTGTGTTTGACTTTCTGCTTTGACCAGTTTATAGTCAACATGAAGTTCGTTTGAACTTCATAACCTGAGCGTAATCATGATGGTTTTAGTCTCTTGTGACTATACCTACTGATTACCACGTTATCTAGGCATAGTGGCGAGTCGTAGTTTCGGCCAAAATGCGTATTCTTGCGTATTTTGTAACCAAACTACTTTTAGGTATCAAAACCGTTTGTTTTGATACCAAACCTGTTTTCAGACCTCTTTAAGCATGTTTTAACATGTTTTGCTTGTCACTTTTAGATTTGTGCTTATATAGGGTCGTAAGGTAAGCGATCTAAACAATCGCTTATACTTTCGAACCCGACACGTTTTGTCGATCATTAGGATCCGACCAAACACATTAGGTGACCATAGTTGTATAGGGAATAACCTCCTGAGGTTATACCTTATGGTCACGGCGTTTAGTTAGTTGTATGATAGGTAGTATATATGCCTTAGGAAAATTACCAAAATGCCCTTTTTGCGCCAAAATTCATTTTAAACATATGTAACATAATTTTTGACATCTAATCTGATTAGGCAACATTATTAGACATGTTAAGGCATATGTTACTTATCATAGGACTAGTTAGGCGGTCCGAACGCGTTTTACGCGAAGGACGCGTTAAAGTAGCGTTAGCTACCTAAACGGGTCGTAATGGGTCGTAAGCACTTAGGTTAGGTTTCATTTTAGAATGTAGGCTTTGTTAAACCATATCATATGAGTTCCAACACTCATTTGGTTTACGAAACCTTATTCTATCCAATCTCCTGATTTAGGTCCGGTTATTTATGTAGTTACCTATATTAGGTGTCGTTTGATTTTCGTGATCCCTCTAGCTTTGGTTGGTTGTTGTTCAAGACTTCTAAGCACTCTCAAGTGAGTACATAGTCCTCTCTTTTACTTTTTTCAAACTGTTTTGGGGTGAAACACATGTGCCTACTTGTTACTTTCATGTTTTCATATCATATACTTGCTATTTTCATTAGTACACTATTAGTACATGATTTCATTATGTTTTTATGCTACGTATGTTCATTTAGCGCATACTTAGTACATTGTTTTACATTACATTTTGTTTCATATGCTCATCTAGCATATGGACACATTGTTTTACATTTTGAACCGTTGTAACCGTTTGACATTGTGAACCGTTTGTGATCATTTGACTATGTGAACCGTTTGTAACCATTGGATTATGTGAACCATTTGTAACCGTTTGATTATGTGAACCGTTTGTGACTACTTGACTATGCGAACCGTTTGTAACCGTTTGATTGACATGAACCGTTTGAAATCTGTTTGAACCGTTGGGTTAGGGAAGTGATTAGGTAACGGGGCGGGTGTAATGTGTTAAAAGCATGGTGGATACGCTGCTGGTACTTCCTATATATAAGTGCTTTTAATACATTATATATCGTTGCGTTATCTAGATTACTTGGGCAATTGTTATCAAAACAAAGTTATATTACATGGTTTTTCTAACAATATATATATATATATATATATGTATATATATATATATATATATATATATGTGTGTGTGTGTGTGTGTGTGTGTGTACTATTCGAGTTGTTATTTCAAAAACGATTTCCATTTTGGGCTTAATTAAACAAATGTTTTGGAGTTAAGAATCATGGCTAAGAGATTTTTATAAATTATAATCAACTTGATTTGAGTTGGTTAATTATGTCGCAATGCTAATACTTTTCAAAATAAGGTTTGTTTTTAAATAAGCATTGCAACATGTAAAACGAGCCATGAATCTGACACTCACATAAAACCTATGTACTCGCCGGCATTTTTATGCTGACGTATTTTCACATGTGTTTTAGGTACTATAGTTGATGATATTTGATGATGGTATTTGTGTATGCTCACATAGGATTTGACGAGGCCTTAGTGACATTAAAAGATGCAAGACTAGTTAACTATGTTATATTTTCTTTGTTGGTAAGACATTGTAATACATTTAATTCAATAAAACGAAATTGTTTAATCCGTGGTTGTGAAACAATGATTCTGTTACAACACTCCCCAACGTTTCCGTCACGTTTTGTTGTTTTACGTGGTCGGGGTGTGACAATTATCAAGATTGGATATTCAAAGAAGTTCAAGAAACCTACACCACGATCACCACACTCGAGTGAGACATGCCATAAGTTGTTTGTGTCAAGTTGGGTTGACCCGCATTTATATGTGTGCGGATTGGGGTTGAAATCTATGACGTATTATGGCTTCTTGAGCAGGTGCGACGGATGGTAAATGACAAGTCCAACTAGAATACAGCAGACGTGGAACAACTCGGGTCTGGTGAATAGAAAGAACGACAGAACGAGACCTGATTTGGGTCAAAACCCGCCGAGGCGCGTAATAGAGTGCAAGGCAAATGGCTTGGTCACATAACAGGTCAAAAAAGACAAGTTTATATATAGGTATTAATTGTTGCTGAGTTGAATGGTTTGAACATGTAATGCATTTAACGCACTCCGCCGCAACGCATGGGTAATCATACTAGAGTTGCAAATTCGCTTACACCCTTTTCCGTTTCAGGTTGAGGTTGTCGAAGAGGCATGCACAAATCTTTTTACCAAATGTGATGTGTAAGTTTTATTAGAGAAGTTTACAAGTTTCTACTCCAAGTGTCAGGTATACATATACTTCTATACATATACTTCTGAGAGACTTTACAGCAATTACTACTACTACAAAAATAGGCATTTGCTCCGGCCAAATCCGTAGCAAAAAGGGTGTTTGCTACGGATTTGGTTGGTAGCTACAACTCCCGTTGCGAAATTATTTGCTACGAACTTTAGCTACGGAAATTATGTTTGCGACAAATTTAGCTACAAAAAATGGCGTCGGTATTTTAGCCACGAATTTGCTATGAAGAAGGTTGCTACGAAATTTTACTATGGGTTTTTAGCTACGATTGTTTTTAGCTACGGTAGTTTTTAGCTACGGATACTAGTAGCTATGGAAATTTTAGCTACGGATGTTTTTAGCTAGGAATACTTTTAGCTATGGTTATTTTTAGCTACGGACTAGTTTTGCTACGAATGGGTTGGCTATGATAATTTGCAATGTTTTTGCTACAAAATTTAACTACGAACTTGCTATCGTTTACACGAGAATTTGCTACCTTTTACATTTTTTTTGCTACGAAAGTTGCTACATTTTTTGTTATCGGGTTTGCTACATACTTTAGCTACGAATTCACTATGATTTGGCTACAAAATTTTGTAGTGTTTTGCTACAATTCTGCAACGGAATTTAGTTACGAATTTCGCTTGACTTTGCTACGGATATAGCTATCAATTTTAGAAGGTCTTTGCAACAAATTTAGCTACGCGATTTGCTTGGAATTTTTCAAATATTTTTTTATATTGTTTTCTATTTTTCATTTATAAATATTATATTCAAATTTCATAAATATAAAAAACTAAAACTAAAAATAAATACTCAAACCATATAACATAATAATTCAAACATAACAATAAATATTAAAAACCCATACTAAAGATCCAAATCATCCAAACATAACCGAATGCAACACGATAAAAATCCAAATAATTCAAACATAACCAAACTTAACACGATAGAAACCCAAATTATCTAAAAGCAATATAATAAAATTCAATGCATTTTAAGTTGGTGGCGGGTTTTGTGACAACATTTGAATTTTCTCATTCATTTCGGCATGTTTAGCGAACATGTTTAGTTAGACGGGTTGGTTTGGGTCAACCCGCCGGGTTTTCGGGTTGGTAAAGTCTAATAGTTTTATTTTGGGCAAAATGACATATATCATCTGGCCGAGATTCGAAAAGAAAATCCCATCGTTCCATGGGCAAACGGTTGGATACAAGCTAGAACAGTTCATAATGGATGCATTTCCATATGCACCTTTAACCGCACTTTTTGAGGTCATCCCTAAACTTCTATTTTCACAGTTGAAAACTTAGCTAGGCGTGTGGGTGCATCTGACGGCTTCTTAACACAATTGGTGCCTTTTTATTCCACTTACATGCACAACATTTAAGCTGCTTTATTTGTAAAAAAGAAAACCATATATCCTAGCTAACTGGTCTTCATTTTTAAAATGTTGAAGGTGTTGAGGGTTCGCCACTTGTTTCATATATTGGATAAAACCTTAAAGCAATCTGTTGCGGTAGAACATTAACATTTCATGCTCGTTGTGAATTCACATTCTACCTTTTTTTCTTTTTTTGTTATTACTTTTTTTTTCTATTTTATGTTTTATACAGAATAATATATGATGAGAATTTGTATGGATCCTTCTACAGCTCTACAGATACAGCTCTATGTAACGCAACTTCATTTTGTTTTATGTATTACATTTTAAAACTTATATAAGATTTTTTCTATCATTTTAAGGTTTGAATTATGTTTCCGCCTCGTATTGTCGACTCCGCCGCAACGCGCGGGTTCCCCACTAGTAATATAATTAAAGGAATAATTGACGCATTTAAACTAAGTTAGGGTTTTTACCCGGAAGCTAGCAATGGCCTGGGACATTTAGAAAATTTAGAAGATTGAAGTTGGGCCGAAACGGAGACCGATAGCACTGTTTCGGCAACATCAACGGCATGGGTGATTCTTAGCTACAGAAGAAATCCGATGGAAAACCTATGAGATACGTGCCCTCGCGCACCAGCGTGTCGTGGCAATGATGGTGGCACGATTGTAGGAGTTACGGTAGCAAACTTGCTAAGAACTCTAATCGGAGTCTTTGTAGGTGATAGCGGCATTGGGGAGATCTAAAAATTTCTCATAACAAGAAACTAGTAAACCCCGATTGGAATTGTGATCAATGATGACAACACAGTTGGAGCTAGAACAGAGACACGAGAAAGAAATCGGAATTTGAAAAAGGGTAGGAAACCGGAACAAGATTGGGACCATGAACATGATAGGGATGGGCAGCATTGAGAGCCACTCTGCAGTGGCGCAGCTTAGTGGGAACCGGGGGGTGCACCCCCCCCCCCCAATATTTTTGTTAGAAGTGTAAAATTTCTTTTTTTTTTCGTCCGAAATTTTAAAATTCTATAGGATCGCTCCCCATTTTTTTGCCTAAATATTTATACAATATATAAATTGAGTCCCATGACTTTCTTCCCCCTGCGGAACTTTTGGTTAAGCTACGCCATTTAATGGAGGGTAACACTCAACATGCAGTAATACCTCTATAAAGTAATAATGTTGGGACCGGGGTATGTTATTAATTTAGTGAGATATTATTATATCGATAAATTAATAAATTATTAATTTAAAGAGTTGGCTTATATTCGTGAGCAAGCGGCAACAACTCCTCACAACTTTTTGTTGCAATACGAGAATACAATGCCTCAACTCTTAAGTGCAACGAGAAGATTTAAAGATGAACTCAATATAGATTTGAAGTTCACAAAAAAAAAAAAAAAAAAAAAAAGTGACAATAGATTAATTTTTTACTAGACAATCCTAGAATTTTAGAATATTTTAGTAATTATTAATATATAGTTTCACTAGAACCAATATATTTACACTGGGATTTCAAAAAAATTTATTATCTTATTATTTTATGGATTCGGGTCTAATTTTGTACTGGTCCTTACACTGGGATTTCAAAAAAATTTATTATCTTATTATTTTATGGATTCGGGTCTAATTTTGTACTGGTCCGGGACCTGACAAATTATTAGTTTTATTGAGTATTAAATTATAGAGGTTCTACTGTAATATAATAGTAACTTAAAATTGAAAGTTTGTTGGACACCTAAGTTTAAACAATTATAATTTAAATAATTAAAGAACCGGATATTTGGTTTCACAATTTTCATGTCACTCGACACAAACACTCACATGAAACAAAATTGTCAGAAAATGATGTCGTTAAGGGTTTCTTGAGCTGATTTGGCAAAAATAATCATGACAAGTGTCATCGAAGAGAGGTGAATGTAACGTGCCCACAACTTTAGCCCCTATCATTTTCTTATAAATTCGGAAGGGTTAGATTTGGGCGTAGAATCATAAGCCAAAGCCTCTTCGAACACAAGTGCAGGGTCCTCGCATTACAATACATGGCGCACGGTAAATAAACATTATCTTCATGTTTTTCTAGAAATTCATCTTTTGTTACAAGTCGTGTTTGATTTAAGTTTTGATTTAGCAAATTGAAGTTAATGCTTGGGCTATATGCACCCAATTTTGATTTCAGATTCATTTAAGTTGCTTGAATTGCTATATACGCTTCAAAATCTATGTTTTGATTCCGTTGGTGTTTGTGACTAATGATTGTGATATAGGAGCGAAATTTAAGTTGCTTGAATTGCTATAATCACTTTGAATTTTAAATCAACTGATTGGATCTATTTGTGACTAATGATTGTGATATAGGAGCGAAATTTTGATTTCAGATTAACTAAGTTTGCTTAATTTGTTATTTATGTTTTGATTTCGTTGGTGTTGTTACAATTGAATCTCTACATTTCAATCATTTGACTAGATCTACTCTAGAATTATGCATGAGTGTTGAAATAATAATGTTGGAAATTTTGTGAAAATAGCAATTTTCATAAATTTAGGAAATGCATTTTTCCTAATTTTGGACAAGAAATAAATATAAGAAACTGAGAGGATTTTATATATTTATTTGTGGGTTTGTGTTCTATCTTGGAAGAGCTTCGCAACGAACTAATTCGCGTCCAAAACGCAGCTAAGATGAATGAGATATCGATGCTCAAAGTTTGGTGTTTGAAACATTGAATGTTGAAATAATGGGAAAGTGGCACCTTGTCCCACATAGGAGGAGAGATGTAACTTAAAAAGGTATTTAAGTGGGAAAACTTCATCCTTATTGTTTCATGAAAGTACACATTAGTGTACTCACGAAGGGTGCGGAGCACCCTAACCCGCGCACGTGACGTGGGCGATGGGCGCAATCTGACGCTTTAATGGCGTACTTTGCACTTCAAACCGCTTGAGAGCCGCCTTTGTATTTTTGACCGCACGCGTGTGGCTCAACACAGTGGATGCAAGGACCAGGTGCACGCATGGGTGCATGGCGTATGACCAGGCTTGTTTGCGCGCCAATGGCGCATGACGTTGCAGGCGGGTGCACGGAGCATGACCATGTTGGTCTATGCACAGGGGTGCATGTACACTAATGTGGCGCACCCGGCGCACCAAAGTGAGCCAATATGGCGCGACTGTGTGACGTGATCGTATAGGGTCCCTGGTGACGAGGCGTGCGCGCGCATGGGTGGTGCAGCCTTGTATAATCGTGCATTAATGTGAGTCAAAGTGGCATGCGCTCACCAGAGTGCCTGTCATGCGTGCGCGCGCACGCGACAGAAGCTTTCAGCCTTTAATGATAGAGCAATTTCATTTCAGCATTTGGAACAGACAAGTTAACGATTTTGACTGAGAATTAAATGACGAATTAAAGTGCATTAGAGACGTTTAATGCAATTTAATTCATTTTTCTGTTTCATCCAAACCTGTAGTATAAATAGGAGGGCAGCCTGCTGCATATGACACACCGAACTTCACCAACTTATGCAACTCTTTCTCTGCAAAATCTTCTTTCTATTTCTTCTTTTTTTTCAAGGTATACCTTCGGGTTTCGTCAACTCCGGCAGTGCAACTGTTTAGCCAGTTGTATATCGGAAACAAACGAGTTCTCTTGGGACACTCGAAATTTGTTTAAGGGACCCGTGTCTAACATGATCCTCAGCTAAGAACGTCTTTCTGTTTTGTAATTTTGTTCTTGTTTATCTGTTATTTCAGTTGTAACTGTATTGTAATTTACTCCTTTCTTCATTTCTGTTTTGTAATTCAAGTTAATAAAAAATTTATATTTCATTTTATACGAACGGTCCCCTACTGATAACTGGTCTCATGTTGATGGATTATTTACTAGAAATGCACCTATTTAGGTGTGACAACCAGAAAAATTACTGTTTAATCCGTACGACTAAAGCACTTTTTATGAAACTAATTACGAGGATTTAGGCTTAATTACGTATTAATTGAGTCCACAAAGTCTATCAATATCCGATAAAATGCATGGGTTTGCATTTGGTAACCGTAAGATATCGTCATATCGCGTAACATCAAAATTGTACCAAATGAAAATGGTTATTATACGAAGATATAAAATCTGAAATTCGGATACTATTTTATCTATGCATAAAGTGATTAGTAGTTATTCGATGGTTTTAGATCGCGACTAGTTGTTATACCTGTATACGCAATTTCGGGTTTTTTTTTTTGGATTCCAAACGCCTATGCTAACATATACAAATATACATACACGACACATATATGTATGGCAATAAGTTTCTGGAGCAGGATTTTATTATATCTCTAACTAGGTTAGAACCCTGTGTATACACGGGTTGAACAAATGTAATTTTATATATTAAATAATAAAAAAGTTATATCTTTATGAACCAAGTATATTGTACGGGTTAAATAAATGTAATTTTATATATCAAATAATAAAAAATAGTTATATCTTTAAAAACCATGTGTATTACACAGATTAAATAAATGTAAATTTTTATACTAAATACTAAAAACGTCGTATCTTTAAAAAACCCGTGTATAATCGGGTTGAATAAATCTACCAAATAATAAAAATATTACATTCTTAAAAACCCCGTATGTTACACGTGTTGAATAGATTAAAAAAGAGTTATATCTTTAAAAACCATGTGTATTACACATATTAAATAAATGTAATTTTGTATATTAAATACTAAAAACGTCGTATCTTTAAAAAACTCGTGTATAGTCGGGTTTGAATAAATATAATTTTGTATACCAAATAATAAAAAAAAAATTGTATCCTTAAAAACCCCGTGTATTACATGTGTTGAATAAATCTAATTTTACATAGCAAATGATAAAAAGTTATTTCTTTAAAAACTTCGTGTATCACACGTGTTATATAAATATAACTTTGTATAGTAAATAATAAAAAGTTATATTTTTAAAAACCCCGCGTTTTACACGAGTTGAATAAATATAATTTTGGATACCAATTAATAAAAAAAAGTTATACTTTTAATAAATTAGGATAACATTTAATATTAATTTATTATTTATATATTTAATATTAGATAAGTAGGAAAGAGAGGTACTTGTTTTAAAAATATATTAAATTAACAATTTAGATTTAAGGATAATATTTTATTAAAGTATTAAAAGATTTAATATTAATTTATTATTTATTTATTTTGTTACTATAAGATAAATATAGATTTGAGGATACCCTCTATGATTGACACGTGTCCAAAACTTGGTTTCTTTTATTATAGTAGATAGATTTAGTTGATATATTTTAATTTGTAGATTGGTTTAAATATCAAATTCTTGATATCCACTAGAACAACACAGGTATATCATTCCCATGTACACTTTGACTAAAATAAACCTATTTAATCAAGTGTGGAATGGAGTTTACAATTATCTAATAATAATAATAATAAATAAGTAGCGCATGTACTTAAGCTTGTAGGCTTTGACTTTCTTCACTCCTATAACCGTCAACCTCATCTCTCAAATTTTCCTACACTTTACCTTAGAGTAAACTGCCATTTTAGTCCATGTGATTTGGTCAATTTTGCCACTTTAGTGCAAAACTCAAACTTTTTGCATCTGGGTCCCTGTGCCATTTTGGTCCAAAAATGAAATTAGGTAATATTTGTCTTATAAAATCCTGTTATTTTGTCATTTTCCGCAGGGGCAAAATGATCATTTCTTTTTTATAAATAAATACCATATTTTATAAGACAAATATGACCTGATTTGCCCCTGAGGAAAATGACAAAGTTGCAGGATTTTATAAGACAAGTATGACCTGATTTCATTTTTTGACCAAAATGGCAATAAAACTGAAACCACAGGGACTCAGATGCAAAAGGTTTGAGTTTTGAACTAAAGTGTCAAAAATAACCAAACCTCAGGGACCAAAATGGCAGTTTACTCCTTTACCTTATGTATATATGCTACATGCCCCTTTTCATGCACACCATACCCTTACCCTTGACAACCATGTTTTATAAGGGTGAAGGGGGTGCTCACCTAATAGGTGAGTCCCCTCTCTTACGCCAAACCAATCCCCGTGTGCCACGTCAACTCCCCTCTTAAACTCCCCTAACACCCCCATTTGATGGCGCCACTCCCCTCTTAGGTGAATTGGGTTTTTTTTTTTAAAAAAAAAAAAAAGAAAAAAAGAAAAGATGTGATTGGACCAAGTCTCCCTCTCTCCTCTCTCTCTCCTCCCTCTCTCCTCCCCCCTCTTCGGCAGCCCACCACCGATATCTGCCCTCTCTCTCTTCACCGCTTTTGTTGGCGGAGCTTTGCCGATCGGCATCCCTCCTCCCCGATTTCCTTTACCGAATACACCCCGCTCGCCCTAAGATTACTACTAGACAATTATAGGGGACCCCTTTTTCCTTTATCATTCATAGCTTTCACCAGAGTTGTCATTTTCTTTGTTGATTGACAGGATATGGGTCAAAGAAAGAAAAAGGGGAAATAGCAAGATTAGCCAAGAATTGGTCAAACTTTTGAAACTAACCAACGGAAACGTCTTGTAGAGACGCTGCCATATTGTTCAAACGTCTTGATGATGTACCAATCACATGCATACACATGTCCGACATACCCTGGAACGTCTCAGAAGTCTTAGCTGAGACGTCTTCACGTGGCTTGAGACGTTTCGACATGGCTAGCTGGTTAAGCTGGCTTGAAAGGTCTCAGAAGTCTTAGCTGAGATGTCTTCACATGGTTCGAGACGTTTCCACATGGCGCGAGACGTTTCCTTCCGCTCCAAACTCGAGACGTTTCAGATGACAACTAAGACGTTTGCTCTAAAACTCGAGACGTTTGAGTCGTTTCAACTGTTTCTAGGACGTTTCACAAACTTCTAAGAAGTTTTTAAGACATTTTCTTGGATTAAGACGTTTGAGCCGTTTCAACCGTTAAATAAAATAAAAATAAATACCGGTATGTACAGCAGGTTTCATTAAATGAACCCATTTCTTCCCCTATATATACAACTTCTTCTTCACAATATCCTTTACCCTATTCTACATTCAACATCTTCTCAAAATATCCTTTACCCCCATAGTTTTCACACCTTCCAAAAATGGTCAGACCCTCTGAAAATGATTTGTTTAAATTAATTGAAAATGACGTTTTCCTAAGCTTTAATATGATTTGTTTAAATTAAATGATTTGTTTAAATTAATTGAGGATGCCATCGGATTTCCCCGTCCATGTGTTCTGATCACTACAAAGTGTTCAAGAACTCATCTACAAAGGCACCTGAAGCATGAAACGGGTTGTTCGGCACATGACGGTTGTGCCTATTTAGGGTGGTTGATGAGAATCACAACACATTTGGGTTTCGCCAATGTGTTAGTTGGGTCTTATACTAATGTGCTTAATGTATCCAGCGTTTCGCAAATCAACAAACATCACCGAAGCTGCAGAATCGTTGAAGAAACTGCGAACAACGCCAATGTGTAAACAATGTGTAGATGGAACTTACCAGTTCAAGAAACATCTTTATCATTGCTAGGTGTTTTGATGCAAATTTCGGAAGCAGAGATAGATTCACTCTTACTTTACTTTTTTTCCCGATCTCCTACCCAGTCAGAAGTAGCGGTTTGGCGTAGTTATTTGAAGACAATTTACTTCAGCGGTTTGGCGTATTTAATTTTAGTTTAAATGTTTATGTTTATATTTTTACGTGTTATGTTTTTTATGTACTTTGTATTAAATAATAATAAAGTTTATTGATTTACATTGGATATGTTATTAAAGGAACCCACAATTGCAGTAAATTTCCATGCAAAAAAAATTACATAATAAAGCAGCCAATAGCCGTTTAAACAGTAAACTTTGTTTTATCCTAACCATTTATAATTTTTAACCCACTATATATACCCCTCACCCCCACCCATGCCGTTCACATAAGGTGTTTCAGCAACCATTTCAAATATCCACCATTTCAGCAACCCTTTCAAATCCACCGTTCTTCAAACCCACCGTTCATCCAACCTGAAAATGGCATCTTCTTCTTCTTCTTCTCCGTGGACAGAACTGGAAGACATAGCTTTGTGTGAGGCATGGGAGGAGGCGATTACCGATCCTCCGTGTCGAGGGCAGGGGGGTTGTGGGTCCTTGTGCAATGTTATTTTGCACAACTACGTGGTCCGGACCACAACCGCACCGTCGACGCGTTATCTTCAAGGTTCCGCGTCATCCGCTTGAACTGTGAGATGTTCGAGCGTTTCTACAAGGCTGTGGAGTCTCAAGTGCAGGACCTTGGGGAGGAGGACACGAAGCAAGTCGCCCTCATCAACTACCGCCACGAAGTTGGACGTGATTTTAAACACGTCTCGGAGTGGGAATCTATTAGGATCTGGTTTTAGGTTTTATTTTGTTTCGTTTTTTATTTTTTTAATCTAATATTTAATATTTATGTTTTTTATATTAATATAAAATGTTTTGTATATAAACCTAAAAAAGTAGCATTATTGGGCTGTTTGACCGATTGGACTGTTTGGGAAAATCCCGAAAATAGCCATATTTGACCGTTTCACCGTTTTGGGGGTTTGGGCCCAAGAGCCATATTGGGCCATTTAACCGTTTGGGCTTATTGGGCAGATCATATTGAGTCGTTTCAATCTATTGGGCTGTTTGGGGGGCAAGAAAACAGATAAAAACGGTTTTATAAAATTTTACCTTTATAACTTTAAAATAATAAGTTTAAATTCAAATAATTTAATAAACGGTCCAACAAAGCTAAATATTACATCCTAAAAATCTGAGTTAAATATAAATTCTCAAAGTTTCAAACACGGAAATGTGTTCAAAGTCCTCCTCGTAAAGCATTGCGTAGTCGAGCAGGGCCTCTTTAATGACCTCTTCTTCATCCAGGTTGTTGTCCTAGTTTTTTTTAACGTTTTGGTACCTTCCTAGAAAATGGGTGCATTTGAAGCGTAGTAACGCACAATGAGTCTTGATATCATCAATGCTTTGGGTCGTCTGTAGCAGGTGAATGCAAAAAAACAAAAAAAAAAAAGTTGAGTACCTGCCCCCAGAACGCAGGATCAGAACTTGAATAGGTGCCTAGATCACGAGCGGCGGCGTAGGAGACGACAAAAACAATATCTTCTTCGTCGGTCCAAGGATCCATATTTTTTTTTAGCAAGTTGGAACTTTGAAATGAAATTGATATTTGATGTGTTAAATGGCAACAACAATGTCTTTATTCAAAAGACCTTTCCTCTTTATGATGTTTTTATATTTTTTAATCAAACCTTTACCATATTTTTCTCAGCATATCAATGCACGGTGTAACAAGCTAATGTATCAACGGGACCTTGACAGACGGTCAAGGGTGATGTCGTCAAAAGATTATCGTTGAACAGTACTCCCGCCTAGTTTTTTTAACATGATAATAAAACAAAATAACGAGGCCTACAGATATGCAGACGGGTCCAAAGAAATTTTTCCTCCCTTTTGGGACGTTGATATGGTACACTTCATTTAAGAATTTTTAATTTATTCATGCGTCATTAGGTATTTTATTCGGAGTGTTTAATAAGAGTTTTAACTCACACTGTTTGCAAGATTCCAAACAAGTAAGACAAGGTTTAGTAACTTCAACAATCTTTTCAATCTCCACAATCTTCTCTACTTCAACTACCTTTTCCACTTCAACTATCTTCTCAATAACCTTGACTTCTTTCATTTCTTTCGCAGCTTTTCTCTCTTTAAGTTTCTTCAATTTATCTGCAAAATAAAATTCAAAACTGTCAGAAGATAGATGAGTTTTTCCAACATTTATCTGTTCAATTTCTTCATCATCATCATCACTGCTTTCTGTTGAACTGTTTTCAGAAGAAACTGATTATTCATCTTGACTTTTCTCATCATCAGATAACACTGCTATCCATTCTTTCATCAACTCTGGCTTTTGAACAATTTGAGCAATGAAAGCTTTAAACTCCCTATTCTTATCCACATACTTATCCCAGCTAAAACCTGGAGCCATTTTCTCATCATTTTGATCAATGATACCGTAATAAGCTTTCTTATTTGCATCTTCGCTTATTTTCCCATGTGCAGTTTGTGAATCCTTATGTTGATGCGGTTGATGAGCAACCTGTTGATATATGGCTTTTCGATAGTAATCATGGCCACCAAAAGGATTCTTTGCTCCACTAGCCTCCTGATTTTTGCACTCTCTCTTGAAATGACCTTTCTCCCTGCATCGAAAACAAGTAACTTTAGATTTATCAAAACCCAAAGTTGAAAGATGAGCATCCAAAAAGTCATTTCTTCCTGTAATCATTTTGAACTTTTCAGCTCTTCTCAAAACACTTGCTAAAGCCCATTTTATATCCATAAGCTCCAATTCCTCTGCATCAATCTGGTCGTGATCTTCTTTGTTAGCATCGGATTGCCAATTCTTCCAGCAATCAATCCTTCGTAAGATTCCAACGCAGTAACCAGCAATGCCATATGACTTTTCACAACTTCTTCCGAAAAATTCTGCCCATTTTGAAGATGCAATGCCACATTACACTGAATCATATGTCCATTAGCAAAATTTTCACTTTGAACACTTGGAGGATTTACATTTGAAAATCCACTAGTGTTGATTGAACTTTGACTGACTGATCTTTGGACTAGCATCAACAGATGAATTTCCTGCACTAAAAGCGGTTTGGATCTTTGGACTAGCATCAACAGTTTGAACATTTCCTTTGTAGTACAGTTTGATATCTTGTTGATGACTTGAGCTATTCATTCTGGCAATCTTTTGTTGTTCAAGATCCTGTGCCTCAAGCTTTTCAATAAACTGTCCAATTGACAATCTGCTAAACTCTCCAGAATTCTTCAAGATCATAAGATAAGTACCCCATTCTTTCTGTGGTAATGCGTCAGCTAACTTCTCGACCCATTCTGCTGGAGTTTTAGTAATTTTCAACTGAGACATGGTACGCACCAGATGACAATATCTCTCAATGAGAGTCTTTGTAGTCTCCCCTGACATACTTGTAAACAACTCAAACTCCTTTTTCAGCAATGATGCTTTACTCTTGAGCATTTTTGTACTTCCTTCAAACTTCTTCTCAAGTGCCTCCCAAATCGAAAATGCACTACCATCATGCTGAAGCAAAATGAAAATGTCTTCTTTGACAGCTTGTTTTGTAAAAGACTAATCATCATTTTCTCTCCTTTATAACTATCTCTCTCTTGATCCGTAAATTCTGAGATGATTTTATCAACTCTCAAAGCAGTCTGAGGTCTAACATACTTTGTTTCAATGCTTTCCCAAGCTCTCAAATGGTTTGCCTGAACCTAGTTCTCAAAACAATTTTTCCAGCCATGATACTCTACAATTCCCATAAGCTTCGGGGTTTTTGTAAAGTTCCAGTTTCGTTTTCCAAGTTCATATTTTGAGCAATGGCAGCCGGAGTAGTTGAAGATGTGGCAAACGCGTTATAGAAATCTTCTTCCATGATTCGGCAACAAATTTCACAAACAAACACTTTCAAACTAAAATACAACTCAAGCGGAATACCCTATTCAAGCGGAATCAAACTTTCAAACAAAATTCCTTTTCAAGCGGAATACCCTCTTGAAGCGAAATCACCAATTCGAAACGGAATCAGTACAATATGGAGTGGAATCACTGATTTCGCTTGAACTTTCAAGCGGAATAGCAACTTTGAAATGGAATCAGACTATTTCAAGCGAAATCACTGATTTCGCTTGAAAATCTCAAGCGGAATAATGACTTTGAAGCGAAATCAGAAAGTGTTCATTCAAGCGGAATTACCTTTTTAGTCCATTTTTACCACTTTTAATCTGAATTTTGTTTTGAAACTCTCAAGGGTTTGTTAAAACACAGTTTTACACAATATGTGAGAAAATGAGCCGATTTTAACCGTGAAAAGTTGTTAATTTTGAAAAGAAAGGTGTAGAAAACAGAAATTTTAAGGAGAATCGGTAAGAACTCCTCCTCCTGAGCTCTGATACCACTTTTAGGATCGGTTTGTGACCCAAACGAGTCAATCAGAAGAATTCTAATCTGTTTCAGAGGCGGAAACAAAGAAACAAATGTGGAAAAAAGCTTAATTCACTTTAATTTGCATTGTATATTGATTAGAAACTGATTACAATCAGACGGCACGTCGGCAGCACTTCGGTACTGGAATTATACAATATTACAAATGATTTCGCTTGAGGTGATATATATAGGTGATGTGATTCCGCTTGAACATGACACTGTCCACTTCAAGCGGAATAAGGTTTGTTGATTTCTCTTGAAAGTGACAAATGTCATTTCAAGCGGAATTACTTCCTTCAAGTGAAATCACCTTTAAATCTACTATCTCGAACTACGTGCCCTGATCTAACAATTCTAATCTAAGACTCGATACAAGACGAAGTCGACAGACTTATGCACCAACAGGTGTATCCCTATGAAGATATGTGTACTGAAAACTTGGGTTTTACCCATGTGGTTAATGATATGGAAATGTGGTATTTTACTATGATAAAATATTTCCTAACTACGGTCCTGATGAAAATTCCGCTCCAAATTAGACAATAACAGGATACCACCGAAACTGGCCGCGGTCGCTCGTTCCCGGGTTTGTAACAGGGGGACGGGGGTTGCGACAGAAGGTGGTATCAGAGCTAAGCCACTGATTCAGCCACAGAAGTGTTCTGCTGACGCCAAAATTCAAAGTGTTAGGAAATAAATAACGGGAATACATGCATAATTGTATTTTCTTGTTATGTGTTATCTGACTATTTGTTAGTTACAGTATGAGCGATCAAGGACCATCTGACGCGTATCGTCAATTGTCTGGTTCGCCTAGGAGCGAAGGTGCCTCTTCTCAGCCTGCCCTCTCGGGGTACTCTGCTGATACAGAAGAAGGAATATTCGTATTTAAGGCTCAATCTGAAGAGCCATTTCCTTAGAAAAAGAGGGGATGGTTCAGTAAGGGAGCACACGAGCGTAGAAAGCGTAGGAAAAAGTTACAAGAGCAGAGAGCACTAGCCGCAGCTAAAAGAGAAACTGATGCATATGCCCAGGATATGCTTAATAGGGGAATAGCCAATATCCATATCTTAGCAACAACTGCAGCTGACCCTAACCTGGAGCAAATGCTAGCACCCCAACCACAACCATCAATTCCTGATCAACCGATGGAGATAGAAAACCCTGAAAACCAAGTAGTAATGCATGACTTCAATCCAGAGGAAATACTTAGGGTACCCGCACCAAATCCCTTAGACCCAAATTACGACCCAGTCCTAGAACCTGCACCCCCATTGAGTGCAGACAATGTACAAGAACTTAGGACTTTTGGTGAGGAAATTTTAGAGAGTAGTGAGATAATGCGACAGGTGGGAGAGCGTCTCGTATGGAAATACGACGAACGCAATATGGATTTTTGGATGAATCCATATCTTTAAATCGATGGTGGAGATGGTAGAAATACTAATAATGATAATAATAATATAATATAATAATAAAATATGTGTATGTGTATGAAAAAAAAACTACGGATGCCTATTACTAGTAGTGCAGTTTTAAATTTCAGTTGGTATTGTAATTTTAGTTTCAGTACTAGTGTGTAATAGACGCATAGTATATGAATAGAGTAATAGTCGCAATGCTCGACGTTTTTGACCAAAGTGTGTGTCATGTGATTGGCTATATTCAAATATTATTGGTGATATTAATATGTAGTCCCTCCGTTTTTGACCTATCCCTCTTGGGAAAAGGCCGTCTTGAACCTTGAGACCGTCACACGTGGCCAGTACACTTCCGTTTTCTTAATATTGAGATGGAGCCCTAGGGATGGTACCTCCGGTTGATGATGTCCAAGGCTTTAGCAACTTCCACTGCATTACCTATAATCGTGCCATCATCCAAATACCAAGCATGAAAGGGGAGGTTACAGTGCTCCTGGACACGGAGAATAAGGGGGTGTAAGGCTAGGGCAAAGAGAAGGGGCCCCAAGGGATGTCCTTGTTGCACTCCACTGGTAGCCCCAATACACTCGCTGCCAACATACAACGTAGTGGGTTGGGCGTACAGGAACTGGACCCACCGATAGATAGATGGGCAATGTTGGTGGACCTGTTGGAGGAACGCTGAGCGGTCAACCATGTTGAAAGCATTGGTGAAGTCTACCATAAACAAGGCCATGGACCCATCCTCATGAAAAGAGCTCAGAAACATGTTCGCACTATGAAGCACCGCCTCCGCCCCATTTGGTGTACCAACCCCGAATTGAAAATCCCCCAAATACTGGGCGATGTCCTTCCCAACTTTCTTCATAGACACCTTAGAGACCAACCTACGCCAGATGCCCCCCACGGTGATAGGCCTAATACCATTATCAGGTTTCAATAAGGGGGTGAGGGGGGCTGAGGCCAAAACTTGGCCAACACCTTAGGGCAAAGCCCCTCAAGCCATAGGTTGACGACTCTAGTAATAGCTGTGAGCAGACCCGAGGAACTTACCGAGCCCTCACAACCAATAGCGTCTAACAAGTGTTGGGCCCGCATCCCATCTCTGCCACAAGATGTCCCTCTAAGGAAGGATTGGATACATTTAAGCACGCAATCCTCTGCTGCAATAATAGTGGGTTGGACAATAGGGTTGGAAGGCAATGATGGGGGTGGCACCACAGGGTGTTTATCAATAAGAGCTTTCATGGTTGATTCTCCAAAGGGGGCAACCCCACTGGAACATAAAACTTTGACCGCCGTTGTAAAATGCCCATCCCTGACCTTCCGTAGGCATTACTTGATATTGGGGTCCTTTTTAATGTCTCCGCCCCTTCCGAAATCCCTCCTAGGAACCCCAGCGTCCCCCCACTATTCAGGAGAGAAGAGACCAGATCTGTGAAACCAGACCCATCTTCCCACAATGCAAGCGCCTGCAAGATGCTGCTGTACTCCAGGGATATTCTATTTCCTGATCTCCGCTCTTGCCTGGAAGAAGGCCTGATAACCCTCAGTGTACAACACGGCAACAAAAGCAACTGAACCCAGTTTTCAACCGAGCCTGGAGATGCCACCACTATACGTAGGGCACCCGTTAAAACCTGAGCGAACGCTAGTCGACAACTGGGGGGATGCATTTAACGGTTTGAAAACGGAGGGAAAAAACACGCACGAGAAGGGCAATATCGGTTACCACCCCTTCCAAGGAGAGTGTAAAAGTGTCAGCTACCACTTGACGTGGCTTCCTAATCCCAACAATGAAATCATCCACGTCCCCTGAGATTGGAGCAAAAGACACCATCTCATCACCATGCTTGCATCCCCTACTAAGGGCATGCATAACCATGCACTCCCTACATACCATTTGCCTC
Source organism: Helianthus annuus (assembly GCF_002127325.2). Classification (NCBI taxonomy): domain Eukaryota; kingdom Viridiplantae; phylum Streptophyta; class Magnoliopsida; order Asterales; family Asteraceae; genus Helianthus; species Helianthus annuus. Next base: position 150,125,677 of record NC_035437.2, on the reverse strand, counting down.
CTGCCCTTAGGACATCCACCACATCTAGAAAAAGGTCCAAATCCTTAGTGATAGCCTCCTTCACATGAATCTTCCTGTTTTCAGTCTTAGTCTTAAGGTGGGTGCTTTGCATGTGTTCAAGAAGGCGAAAAAACCCACTAGACCCCAGTTTACCATCCGTGCATTCGTGGAAATGTTTAAGGGGGCAAGCCCTTAACCCACTATCACACACTGACGCCAGTCCGACAGTCTTGATGTTTCTACCTCTACGCGCGGGGGCCATGCGCGGAGTCAAACGTAAATAGAAAAAATGACACAATAAACCGCCAACTCGAGGGGAGTTAGGGGTAAAATAAAAACAAACACAGGGAGCAAAAGAAAAGACCCTTTATAAGACGGGGGAGGGTAGCAACCCCAAGTTGCCCACCCTCAAAAACGCCCCCTGCCCAAACATGTCACCCCATAACAAAATAAAAAAGATATAACAACTATTTATTATTATCACGGCTACCTTTTTCTCTTTTTTTCTTTTTTCTTTTTTTTTCTTTTTTCTTTTTTTTTTTCTTTTTTCTTTTTTTTTTTAATCAATAACAAGTGAAACTTGTTTTAAAAACCAAGCATCTCATTGGGTTCTTCGTGGGGGTGGGTTATATTCTGAAGGTGGAGGTCCTTCGTGAGTGGTGGAGGTTCTTCGTGGGGGAAATTTGAATTTTGAAAAGCGAGCCAAAGGTGGAGGTTCTTCGTGGGTAGGTGGGAGGTGGGAGGATGGCAGAAGTGGAGGTGGTTTCAGCCGTAGATCGGTTCGGTCGGAGGTGGAGGTGGGCTGTCGGTGGAGGTGGAGGTTGAGGTGGGCTGTCGGTGGTTGAGGTGGAGGTGGACGTGGGCTGTCGGTGGAGGTCGGAGGTGGAGGTGGGCTATCGGTGGAGGTCGGAGGTGGAGGTGGGCTGTCGGTGGGGGGAATGTTTGACCGGAGAAGAGCGAGGGGGGGGGGGGAATGTTTGACCGGAGAAGAGAGAGGGGGAGGGGAATGCTTGACATGAGAAGAAAGAGGGGGGAGGGGTAGGCTGCGGAGAAGAAAGTGGTGGTGAACTGGGGAAATCGACGCCAGAGGGGTAGGCTGCGGAAGGGGTAGGCTACATTAGGTTAATTGGTAAAGTGAAACTTAAATTAGACTGTTGATGAAAATAGAATTAATTAAAACGCTTTCTATCGAAACAGGTTGTGAAAAGGGTTTTGATATTTGGTATATTGAAATAGAAATTAGTGAATTCTTATCGAAACAAGGAATTTAAATTGGGTGTTTCGTTAATGTTGTGATTTAAAAAGGCCTGAATTCTATTTCAAAACAAAGAACCTTTTGTCTTTTGTTTCAACCTATCGAAATAGATATAATATTATAGAACCAGCCTTGTTTCAATGAAGAGCTCAAAACAAAAGACAAAATGTGTGTTTCTATAGGAATAAAAGGAACCTTAAAAGTTAAGTGTGCTTCCATAGGAATATAAGGAACTTCAAACTATATGTGTTTCTATAGGAATGCGACTGTCAAACCATCTTCTGTTTCGTTTAAATGAGTTTTCGAAACAGATGATTTTTGTTTTAAGGTGTGTTTCAATGACTCTTATTTTAAAATATTGTTTCGATGTAGATCTGTTTCGAAGATGATACAAAAAGACAGAGAGACAAGCACTGAAAAACATAGAGAGACAAAAAAGATATCTACTCCACCACCACCAGTATGCAGTGTGCAAATGAACCAATGAGATGCACCCACCGGAATGGAATAGAATGTATTATTCCGACAACAATTTCGGCCAGAATTTTTGCTGGAAAATATGAAACTCAAAAACTCAACACCCGAAACACACTAAAATGCAGATTTTGAAGATCCTCGACCGATTTGACAAGTTTTCAACCAAACTTTTCACAAAACAGCATCATTTTAACAAGTTTAGACCATTTTATCAGGAAAACAAGTGGGTTTTCAGTTTTTGAAAAAGAATACCTCAATAAACACTTGAAAATCACTCAAATCTCACAATAAAGCTTGATTTTCACAAAGGAATCCAGCCAAAGCTCTGAAACCACTTGTAGGTCCCTAGAGGAGGATCTAGAACACGTTATCCTTGTTGTTTAACACAATAACCAAGTGCGGAATCCACGATTATGTGCAAATCAAGCCCAAGAACACACAAACACAAGAAATATTTCATTGTTTAAAGCTCAATCTCTATTCCAGCAGAGTAACAGTACAAAATGCAACAAGAATGCTCTCAATAGTCTCTGGGTGTGCTCTCTTTTTTAGAACAGGGGAGGTCTCTGGTATTTATAGTCACACACCAGATACCAATACAACGAAACAAACACCTTTACAACGAAACATAATGAAATAAACAGAGGAAGGTCGAAACATGGAGAAACTAAACTATACATATCGAAATAGGGATATAGTTGTCATTATATCACTCATCGAAACACACATGAAGACACACATTACCTCATTATCGAAATAGGTCTATTTCGATTAGATAAAGTCCCATGTGTTCCGATCCAGTTCAAATTCCTTTTATGTGTTTCGTTAACTTCATCTCAAACCAACATCCCTGTTTTGATCATGATGTCCAGCCCAAATGCCATTCCCTCTTTCAATGATGTGTATGTCATTCCAAGACATTTCTGTTTCGATGTGAATTCCAATCCAACTGTTCCAATGTCTGCACACAATTTCCATTCACATTACTTAACAGGAGGATGTTAAGTCTAGATACTCGATGAGCCGTGACGAACCGAACCGAGCCGCATCCACACCAAGTGCATCAACAGATATCAACATAAAAAACTTGTTATTCTTCAATCAAAACTGAACAATGTGTGGGATCAGAAACTGCAACAAAAAGTCATATCCCAATTCTTTGTCTTAGTTAAGATACATTGATAACTTGTCTTAATCATCATCAATTTCATGTAACTTTTTAAATTTTTTTTATGGATCACTGTTCATAAACACACAAACAACAATAATTAAACTAATCACATTGGAATCAAAACATCCCCAGTTTCATCATTTTTTGTGTAACTTCATCAATTTTTATGGACATTATCTCAGCAGATATGAAACAAAAATCAATTGTACTATACGAGGATAAATCAGAAAAAGATGGAACAGAAATAAAAAATAACAGTTAACCCAAAATTTTACAAGAACTTTCCTTAATTTCGCCCAATCAAAGTTGGAATTCAAGAGGACTCCGTATGTAAAACCCTAGCTTTCAGGGGAAAAATAAGTTAAGCTTGTTTAGTATATTATAATATTTTATTATTCTTGATTATATTTGATATTTTTTTACAATAAAAGTAAGATTTTAATAATTTAAACAAAATAGCATGATGTCAGTAATAAGCCATGATTTCTATTTAATCATTGTCATTCTTAACCTTCATCTTTCTTAAAGGTAGAGCAATAATAATTTTTGGGTTGCAGCCCATGGACATATGTTACACACTATAACGGAACATATAAATTTGTGTATATGTGTTTTACTTTTCTGCCATCAGATAATGTGTGTGTGTGTTTAGGTGCAACCAAAATCCCTAACGAGAGGTCGAGTTTTGGCTCGATACACATGGGAAACACTGTCGCAGAGAAGTCATCGATCTAGGACACACAAAAAAACACCATAGACAACCCTGTATAGCAGTAATCACTGACGAATAGTCTTAACCCAATATCAGGTATGCTCTCAACTCTATGAAGACAAGTATGTTGAGACCAAGCCAGATATGTATGCTCTCAACTCTAGGAAAATTAATACGTTGAGACTGAGCCAAACGCTAAGCCTGCTCATGATCCACAATTGTGGAGACCTTGGAGGCAAGAAGGGCCGCATCTTCAACTTGGGACCACTCACAATCCCAGCTAGGCCATTCCCAATAATTCTTAGTTAGATAATTAAGTTATTATTATACAACATACCGTGCGTATTATTACAAACTTTAATTATATGCATTTTGATTTTTATTTACAGTTTTATTTATTGTTTTCATACTATTTGTTAAGTGTTTATTTATATTTAGAACATTTACAAGAAAATGTGCAACTTTTTCTAAAGACAAATATCACTGACAGAAAGAACAGCCGCTTATTTAAGTCAGTGGTGAAAATCTTCTCGCTAATTCATTGGAGAATTTACGACTGTATGACCATAATTTTCGCCTCCCTTGATGCTTCGTAAGATGTAAGGGTGATAACCTCTCCGTAAGATGTAAGATATGCGGAGTTTACCAACACCCCTTTTCCAAGATCTTCATAGGTATATTAGTGACACACCCTACCTTTAGTGAGGATCAGAGGCTGTGAAGTTCGCCTCCATAAAGATCCTTCAATTTGTAGAGATATATGGTCAAGCATAACATTAAGAAAAATTAACAAAACCTAAAAACATTCAATTGTTTATCGAATATATGTTTAAAGAGATTAACCTAGAACAAGTAAAATATGATGGCAGTTAATTATGTGAGCTTGCAGAGTTATCAGCACACACTTGACATCCACAGTCTTCAAATCTACACATTTGACATCCAAAACACACGCAATGCTCGTAACCTTTGCACTTGCTATTCCTGCAACATCCACCGTGTGTTCTCAAGCTCCTCTCCTCGATGTTTTCACATGTCCACCTTAAGTAAAATACAAATACAAAGGTTTTATATGATCATAAATCCTAAAAAATAAAGTAACCAAATTCAAGTTTTAGATGGAGTAGATGAACTTCATTGCTCGGAATCACGTCCCTTGCAGCTGCATCATAGTAGGTCCAGCATGCATCCCATGTCCTAAGCTCAAAGCGACGCAACTTGTAGCATGCGGTACAACTTAAGAACTCATCACGGTGGGAGACTTCGCTGTGTGGTCTCACATATTCATCTCCTTTATAATATCTAAGAAAACATGTTTCACCCAACTTTATCTTCTCGCTATTGCAACTAAAAACCAATATCTTGGTCCTCCACTTTGGCACATTTCTACCATCCGATGCATGTTTTACGAACTTCGCAAGATAATTAAATACTGTTTACAACCAAATGAACCATATTTTAGTTTTTCTTTAACAAAAGATACTAAAAAGGAAGATGGATGTGTGAAAGAGCTTGACCATACCTCCATTACAGGCATCATTGCATTAGCAAATAGCAATGATGGTGTCATCATCACTGATTCTCAGAATGCCCACAGATTCTTCAAGCTGGTTGTTTGTGCAACCACACGCTATTCCAATGTAATGTGGTGCTCTCACCATGATTTGCCCAACAAAGGCACTCAATTCCTCATTGGAAAAGAAAGTCTCGGTTCAATTCAGTTACAAATTGAAAGAATTACTAGCATGGTTCGATTTTATATTTTTTAAACTATTGCAATTAATAAGATTCTTAACAAAATTTAGTATTCAAACTTCTACGGTTTTTTCAACTTGTAACTAAATTGTGTTTGGACTCACAAACAACCGGAGGAGGAGCTAAGACTATTTTTTCCAATGAGGAATTGAGTGCCTTTGTTGGGCAAATCATAGTGAGATCACCACATTACATTGAAATAGCATGCGGTTGCACAAACAACAGGCTTGGAGACTCCGTGGGCATCCTGAGAATAGATGACGATGGCACCATCTCCGCCACCTGCCATTGCAACCAAAATTGCAAACAAGGCATGATCAAACTCCTTTACATACCCACTTTCTTTTTTATATATATACTTTGTTATAAAAACTTAATTATGGTACTTGGTTGAAAACAGTGTTTGGCAGTCCTGTAAGATTTGCAAAACATGCCACAACTAGTACAAACGTGCCAAACTGGAGGTCGAAGGTTTGGGTTCTAAATTGCAATGGTGAGAAGATAAAGTCATGTTAAACATGTCTTCCGAGACACTATAAAGAAGATGAATACGTGAGATCGCACAACCAAATCTCCCACTATGGTGAGTTCTTGCGTTGTAGTGCTTGCAACAAGGTGTGTCGACTTGAACTTCGGTCAAAGGATGCATGTAGGTTCTATCATGATGTAGCTACTCGGCCGGACCTGCCATGACATGATACCGGGCAGGTGGATTAATCTACTTATCTAAAACTTTAATTTAATTACTCGATTTCTAAGGATTCATAATCACATAAGTCTCGCCCGCTTTATATGTATTGTGTTTGTTTAAGGTAGACATGTGACGATCTTGGGGAGAGAAGCTCAAGATGACATAGCAGATACCCCAAGAAAACCAACTGCAAAGGTTGCACATTTTGCTTTTATTTCGGATGTCAAATGTGCAGATTTGAGGATTGTGGATGCCAAGAGTGTACTGACTTCTATGCAAATGCACCTAATTGATTAGGCATCAGTCTTTTTACTTAGTCTTTTTACTTGTTCTGGCTTTATCTTCTTAGAAATATTGAATACACACTAGTGTTTTAATTTTTTGTATTGCTAATGAAATTTGTATTAAAAAGTCTGATGCACTCAGGTGGAGAGATCGTTGAGGGGTCTGTTAGACACCACCCACTGTGATGACCAATTCTTAGGTAAAGGTTGGTTGTGATTTCTCAACAGGTGGGTGGGCAACCCAAGGTTGCAACCCAAGCCAACCCAAGGTTTCAATTTTTATTTATTTTTTCTTTTTTACTTAACAATTAATTTCTCATATCATTTGATTTTATATAATAATTGAAAAACATTTAGCCTTAAAAATTATTTAAAAACACATTTTTGTTTAGTTGTATTTTAATATTCATATATAAACTTTTTGAAAAACGAAATTTGTTCAAAAAATGTTTTTGTTTAATATAAAATAAAATTGTTGACCATTCAGTGAATGTTAATTTTTTTTATATTAAAACAAATGATGGAAGTACAAAGAAAAAGACGGAGAGAACTTTCTTTGCCATGTGTCATGTATTGTAATCTCAGTACCTTACATATGTGTTTGGAGAAACTTTGACTTATGATTGAACACCTAAATCTCATCCTCACACATTTATAACCAAGAAATATACACAAGGTAGCTAAAGTTAGAGTCACCTCTTTAGATTTTGGTTATAACACCAAAAACTTGTCACTTTTTTTTTGACAACTCAGCACAAGAATCCATATCACATGCAGAGATATCAGCACACACTTGACATCCACAGTCCTCAAATCTACACATTTGACATCCAAAACACACGCAATGCTCGCAACCTTTGCACTTGCTATTCCTACAACATCCACTGTGTGTTCTCAAGCTCCTCTCCTCGATGTTTTCACATGTCCACCTTAGGTAAAATACAGATACAAAGGTTTTATATCATCCTAAAAGATCAAGTAACCAAATTCAAGTTTTAGATGGAGTAGATGAACTTCATTGATCGGAATCATGTCCCTTGCAGCTGCATCATGGTAGGTCCTTCATGCATCCCTTGTCCTAACCTTAAAGCAACGCACTTTGTGGCATGCGGTACAACTTAAGAACTCATCACGGTGTGAGACTTGGCTGTGTGGTCTCACATATTCGTCTCATTTATAATATCTAAGAAAACATGTCTAACCCAACTTTATCTTCTCGCTATTGCAATTTAAAACCAAAACCTTGGTCCTCCACTTTGGCACATTTTTACTATCCAATGCAAGTTTTGCGAACTTCGCAAGATAATTAAATACGGTTTACAGCCAAATGAACCATATTTTAGTTTTTCTTTAACAAAAGATACTAAAAAGGAAGATGGGTGTGTGAAAGAGCTTGACCTTACCTCTATTGCAAGCATCATTGCAGTAGCAGGTAGCAATGATGGTGTCATCATCTCTGATTCTCAGGATGCCCACAGAGTCTTCAAGAGTCTTCAAGCTGGTTGTTTGTGCAACCACACGCTATTCCAATGTAATGATTTGCCCAACAAAGGCACTCAATTCCTCATTGGAAAAGTTAGACTCAGTTCAATTCAGTTACAAATTGATAGAGTTACAGGCATGGTTTGATTTTATATTTTTGAAACAATTGCAATTAATAAGATTCTTAACAAAATTTAGTATCCAAACTTCCACAGTTTTTTCAACTTGTAACTTAATTGTGTTTGGATGCACAAACAACCGGAGGAGGAGCTAAGATTGTTTTTCCAATGAGGAATTGAGTGCCTTTGTTGGGCAAATCATAGTGAGATCACCACATTACATTGAAATAGCATGCGGTTGCACAAACAACAGGTTTGGAGACTCCGTGGGCATCCTAAGAATAGATGACGATGGTACCATCTCCGCCACCTACCATTGCAACCAAAATTGCAATCGAAGCGTGATCAAACTCTTTTAAACACCCACTTTCTTTTTTATATATATACTTTGTTATAAAAACTTAATTATGCTACCTGGTTGAAAGCAGTGTTTAACAGTCCTGTAAGATTTGCAAAACATGCCACAACTAGTACAAACATGCCAAACTCGAGGTCGAAGGTTTGGGTTCTAAATTGCAATAGTGAGAAGATAAAGTTAGGTTAAACATGTCCCTGAGACACTATAAAGAAGATGAATACGTGAGACCGCACAACCAAATCTCCCACTGTGGTGAGTTCTTGCGTTGTAGTGCTTGCAACAAGGTGTGTCGACTTGAACTTCGGTCAAAGGATGCATGTACGTTCTATCAAGATGCAGCTACTCGGCCGGACCTGCCATGACATGATACCGGGCAGGTAGGTTAATCTATTTATCTATAACTTTAATTTAATTAATCGATTTCTAAGGATTCATAATCACATAAGTGTGGCCCGCTTTATATGTATTTTGTTTGTTTAAGGGAGACATGTGATGATCTTGAGGAGAGAAGCTCAAGATGACATAGCGGATGCCCCAAGAAAACAAACTGCAAAGGTTGCACATTTCGCGTTTGTTTCGGATGTCAAATGTGCAGATTTGAGGACTGTGGATGCCAAGGGTGTACTGACTTCTATGCAAATGCACCTAATTGATTAGGCATCGGTCTTTTTACTTGTTCTGGCTTTATCATCTTAGAAATATTGAATACACATTAGTGTTTTAAAATTTTGTATTGCTAATGAAATTTGTATTAAGAAGTCTGATGCACCCAGGTGGAGAGATCGTTGAGGGGTCTGTTAGACACCACCCACTATGGTGACCAATTCTTAGCTAAAGGTTGGTTGTGATTTCTCAACAGGGTGGGTGGGGCAACCAAAGGTTGCAACCCAACCCAACCCAAGGTTTCAATTTTTATTTATTTTTTCTTTTGTACTTAACAATTAATTTCTTATATCATTTGATTTTATATAATAACTGAAAAACATTTAGCCTTAAAAATTATTTAAAAACACATTTTTGTTTAGTTGTTTTTTTAACATTCGTATATATACTTTTTGAAAAATGAATTTTGTTCAAAAAAAGTATTTGTTTAATATAAAATAAAATTTTTGACCATTTAGTGAATGTTAACTTTTTTTATTAAAACAAATGATGGAAGTACAAAGAAAAAGACCGAGAGAATTTTCTTTGCCTTGCGTCATGTATTGTAATCTCAGTACCCTTGCACTTGTGCTTGGACAAGCTTTGGCTTATGATTGAACACCTAAATCTCATCCTCACACATTTATAGCCAAAAAATATACACAATGTGGCTAAAGTTAGAGTCACCTCTTTAGATTTTGGTTATAACCCCCAACACTTGTCACTTTATTTTGACAACTCAAATAATTTGTATTCATGTGAATGTTGTGTACAATGACATGAAAATTGTGGCAAGAATAACCCTTTTTTTATAATTTTTTAGTAATAAAATTATGTAAACCATCATACTTTCACATTTTTCTGGAAAAAAGTCCAACATATTGCGTATTAAAGTTCCTAAACGTGTCAAATATACGCAAAAAAAGTCCTACAACCTAATTTTCCTATATTAAAGTCTCTAAAATTTTCTAGACACTAGAAAGCTAGGACTCTGAAAATACAGAACTGAAAGAAATACTATGAACAAATGAAACCTTGAGATTCGTTAAAAAAATTCTTGAAGTTATATTTTCCAAATCAGTACGAGTTGTTCGATTAAGAAATTATATTTTACTTTAATAGAGAGGAATCAACTTTGAAGTACTTACGACGAACAAAACAATGGAGACATGATCTAACACGAATCAGGCTGTTGTGTTCAAAACAAGCGGAGCATAAAACACTATTAAAAATGGCCACTTCAACTCCAACAAAGTGGAAAAGTGTATATTGAAAATCTTTTAAACTTAAGAAGTCTTGAAATGATGGATATAGCAGACTATCTACAGATGTAACATAAAAAATGGATTAAAGTCATAGATTAAAAAATAAACCAAAATAAAATTTCAATTTCAAAAAAAAAAATAAAAAGGGAGACAAAATGAGCAGGTTAATTATGGATCCTAACAAATCAGTTAACTAAATTTAAGTTCTAGGTGGCTGATCAACATCAACTTACCGGGCAGGTATGGTGTTAGAGCAAGTTCGATTTTCCTTTGTCGCTACATCATGGTAGGACATGCATGCAACCCTTGTCCTAAGCTCAAAGCGACACACCTTGTGGCATGCGACACAACTTAAGAACTCATCACGTTGGGAGACTTGGTTGTGTGGTCTCACGTATTCATCTCCTTTATAATATCTAAGAGAACACCTTTCACCCAACTTTATCTTCTCACCGTTGCAATAAAAGACCCAAACCTTGGTCCTCCATATTGGCAAATTTCTAACGCCCAATGCTTGTTTTGCGAACTTCGCAGGACAATTAAACACTGTTTACAGCTAGATGTACAATAATCAATTTTTCTTTAACAAAAGATACTAAAAAGGAAGTAGATGTGTGAAAGAGCTTGACCATCAATTGCTGGCATCGTTGCAATAACTAGTAGCAAAGATAGTGCCATCATTACTGATTCTAAGGATGCCCACACAGTCTCTAAGCCGGTTGTTTGTGCAACTACACACCATTCCAATGTAATGTGGTGCTCTCACCATGATTTGCGCAACAAAGGCACTAATTCCTCATTGGAAAAGTTAGTTATAGGCATGGTCTGATTATAAATTTTTGAAAACATTGCAATTAATAAGATTCTTAACAAAATTTAAACTTCAAACTTCTACAGTTTTTTCAACTTGTAACTGAATTGTGTTTGGATGCACAACCAACAGGAGGAGCTGGGACTATTTTTTCCAATGAGGAATTGAGTGCCTTTGCTGGGCAAATCATAGTGAGAGCACCACATTACATTGAAATAGTGTGTGGTTGCACAAACAACAGGCTAGGAGACTCTGTGGGCATCCTCAAAATACGTGACGATGGCACCATCTCTGCCACTTGCCATTGCAACCAAAATTGCAATCGAGGCATGATCAAATTCCTTTACACGCCCACTTTCTTTTTTTATACACTTTGTTATTAAAACTTAATTATGGTACTTTTGGTTGAAAACAGTATTTAATAGTCCTACACGATTTACAAAACATGCCTCAAGTAGTACAAACGTGCAAAACTGGAGGTCCATTGGGTTCTGGATTGCAATTGTGAGAAGATAAAGTTGGGTGAAACATGTCTTTTGAGATACTATATAGGAGATGAATACGTGAGACCGCACAACCAAGTCTCCCACTGTGGCGAGTTCTTATGTTGTAGTGCTTGCCACAAGGTACGTCGCTGTGATCTTTGATCAAAGTATGCATGTAGGTTCTATCATGATGCAGCTGCTAAGGAAAACTGGACCTGCCATGACATGATACCGGGCAGGTAAGTTGATCTACCTATCTAAAACTTTAATTTAATTACTCGATTTCTAAAGATTCATAATCACATCTTGTTTTATATGCATTTTGTTTGTTTAAGGTAGACATGTGATGATCTTGAAGAGAGAAGCTCAAGACGACATAGCGGATGCCCCAAGAAAACAAGCAGCAAAGGGTACACATATTGTGTTTGTTAATGTGTGGTGGATGCCAAGAGTGTATTGACTTCTATGCAAATGCACCTAATTAATTAGGCATCAGTCTTTTACTTGCTCTCGCTTTATCTTATTAAAAATATTGAATACACATTAGTGTTTTAAATTTTTGTATTGCTAAGGAAATTTGTATTGAGAATTCTGATGCACTTTGGTGGAGAGTGAAAGGGGTGAGAAGTTTGTTGAGGGGTCTATTAAACACCACCCACTATGCTGACCATTCTTAGGTAAAGGTTGGTTGTGATTTCTCAACAGCATGGGTGGGGCATTCCAAGGTTGCAACCTAGCCTAAGCCACATACATGTCACTAAGTTAGAATGTTTTTATTTTTTTTTCTTTTTTACTTAACAATTAATTTCTCATATCATTTGATTTTTTAATAATAACTTAAAAACGTTTAGTTTTAAAAAAGTATATAGGAACACATTTTTGTTTAGCTGTTTGTTTAACATTCATATATAAACTTTTTGAAAAAAAAAATGGAATTTTTTCAAAAAAATGTATTTGTTTAACAATGTGAGTTTTTTTTATATTAAAACAAATGATTTGTTTGTTTCCAAATAAAAAATATATATCTTTAATATTTTTTGTGTAGTAATAAATAATCAGAAGTTAGATTTATTTAACAAAAAACTAGTAAACTGAGAGCTCTACATCGCCACATGGTGTTAACCGTAAAAAAAACGTCCAAATGTTAACGCAAGCCCGCATGTTGGGGAGGGCATTTGAATCTATATAAAAAATGAAATCTTAATGTAAACCAACCCAATGCATCAACTTCAATTTGCTAAATCAAAACTTGAATCAAACAAGATTTGTAACAATGGATGGAAGTACAAAGAAAAAGACGGAGAGAATTTTCTTTGTCTGCGCCATGTATTGTAATATGAGTACCCTGCACTTGTGTTCGGAGAAACTTTGGCTTGTGATTGAACGCCTAAATCTCACCCTCACACATCATAGCCAAAAAATATATGCAAGGTGGCTAAAGTTACGGTCACCTCCCTTAGATTTTGGTTATAACACCCGACACTTGTCACTTTTTGGATAATTTGTAATCATGTGATTGTTGTGTACAATGACATGAAAATTGTGGCAAGAAGAATAACCGATTTTTTTTATTATTTGTTAGGATTAAAATTATGTAAACCAACGTACTTTCATATTTCTAGAAAAAGTCCAATATATGGCCTATTAAAGTTCGTAAACATGTCAAATATACGTGAAAAAAGAACTTCAACCTAATTTTCCTATGTTAAAGTCTCTACAATTGTCTAGACACTAGAAAGCTAGGACTCCGAAAATACAGAACCGAAAGAAATGCTATGAACAAATGAAACCTTGAGATTCGTTAAAAAAAATTCTTAGTTATATTTTCCAAATCAGTACGAGTTGTTCGATTAAGAAAATATATTTTACTTTAATAGAGTGGAGTCAAGTTTGAAGCAGTTACGATGGACAAAACAATCAAGACATGATCTAACACGAATCAGGCTGTTGTGTTCAAAACAAGCGAAACTTAAAACACAAGTAAAAGTGGCCACTTCAACTCCAACAAAGTGGAAAGTGTATATTGAAAATCTTTTAAACTTAAGAAATCTTGAAATGATGGATATAGCTGACTATCTACAGACGTCACATAAATAATGGATTAAAGCCATAGAGTAAAAAATAAACCAAAATAAAATTTCAATTTAAAAGAAATAAAAAAGGGAGACAAAATGAGCAGGTTAATTATGGATCCTAACAAATCAGTTAACTAAATTTAAGTTCTAGGTGGCTGATCAACATCAACTTACCGGGCAGGTATGGTGTTAGAGCAACTTCAGTTTTCCTTTGCAGCAATGAGCATTAAACGGTAAAATCTCCACTCGAGAACGAGTCATGGCAAGAGACTTCATTGTGTGGTCTGTGGTGTATTGATCTCCTATGTAATACCTCAGAACATGTTTTTTCCTAACAAATTTGACCCTCTAGTCATCGCAATTGAGAACTCAAACCTTGATACTCCAGTTCCAATTCTTGAGGTATGCTTTGAAAACTCAACAAGAAAATCAAACAATGATACAAAAACAGATATACAGCGAATGTACGAAGAGTGTTATAATATCTTTAACCACCCCTTAGTCGTAACAATGACAAATGGAGTGGATGATGCCGTCATCACAGATTACAAGGATCCCAAGGGACTCCATCCCTTTTCTTTTAAAACCACATACCATAAATTTCATATAATGATATTACTGTTTTTGACCGTGACTACTATACGCCATCTGCAACATTTGTCATCATTACGAATAATGCAAACAAGGCCTGATGACCACACTCTCTTACACGTCCAAAATCCATCATTGTGTCTCGTATCAAGTTAAACAAATTACGCCGACTTTGATTGAATTTGCAAAGCCTGACTCGAAATTCTTAACTCAATTGGAACGGTCAAAAGATCAAAATGTAATAAAACATGTCTTCTGAGATACTAAGAGGAGATCAACATAAAAAGCTGAATAAATTGTAGGATCAGAAACTGCAACGAAAAGTCATAATCCAATTCTTTTGTGTTAGTTATGATGCAATGATAAACCTATTTATGAATCGATGTTTATAAACACGCAAACAAGATTAGATAATTAAATTAATGAGATTAGAACCATAACATCCCCATTTTGGTTTGTGAAACTGAACACCAATCGGACAGAGATGCAATAAAGATCAAAGATAAATCGGATAAAGACGCAACATAAATCAAAGACGGAGAAGTTAGCTGACCTCGTGGATCTTCCTTCGCCCATTCATAGTTGGAATTCTAGAGGACGAGTTCCTCCGTATGCAAACCCTAGCTTTCATTATGATAAAACACTTAACATGTTTAGTTGATTAAATTACACATTACATCCTTTATATCTGGAATAAATTACAGATCATGTGGACATCCCTAAAGTTTATAAGTTGTCACAGTTTAAGTCCTTTTCTTTTAATGAACGTTAAATTTTCGGGTTAACTCCGATCATGTGTGATGCACATGAGGGTACTTTTGTCTTTTTACCTATTTAGTCAAATAAAAAAAATTAATAATACGTTAAGGGAACCTAGGAGAGCCGACGACTCCAACTATGGTCCATGTACAACAAAAAACTAATACATTAATAAAAAAAACTAACACTTGAAGGTTTGAGTTCACAATTGCAATGACTAAGGTCAAATACTCAAATTTGTTAGAAAAAAAAAAACATGTCCTGAGGTATTACATACGAGATCAATATACTGGAGAGCACACAACAAAGACTCTTACCATGACTCGTTCAATCTGTCTTGAGTGGAGGCCCTACCATCTCATTGCTGCAAAGGAAAACCAAAGTTGCTCTAACATATCATGTGCCCTGTAAGTTGATGTTGATCTCCTACCTAGAACTTAAGTTCAGTTAACTGATTTGTCAGGATCCATAATTAACCTGCTGATTTTGTCTTTCTTTTTCGTTTATTTTAAATTGTTATATTTTTTAATCTATAGCTTTATTCCATTTTTTTCACACATACATGCATTCTAGGCAAGTGTAGGGACTTCAATATAGCAACATTGTAGGTCCAGCTAGGGGAGGATCTAGTCGCCTAATCCTTGTGTACAAACCACCCCGGTTGTCCAACCGAGATAGCAAACCGAGATCGAACACGTAAATGATAGACACGAGAGTCAACGATTAACACCAATGTATTAATACTTGAAAATTAGTTACAGCACAAGGTTTACAAATATTCTCTGTAAACTCTCTCTAACTCTTTCGTGTGTGTGTTCTGTGTGCTCTCTACCTCCTCTATCTGACTTCAGTCTATTTATAGTCACACAAACACAGCATCGACGAAATGGAATCGGCGAAACAAAACATTAGCAATGAAACAGAAGCAATAGCGACGAAAGGGAATCTAGGTCGACGAAACAAGTCTTGTTTCGTCGACATCCTCTCTGTTTCGCCAATATGTGCTTAGGCCCAAAAGTTGAGGCCCACTAGCAGTGTTTCGCCGATTTGTTTTCAGCCCAAGGACCAAGTTAAGGTCCTTGATGTCTTGGCCCACTTTTGTTGTTGTTGCACACGACGGAGGAAAGTCGTGTCTCAGGCCGAATCATGTCGAGCCAAGTCGCGTCCACAAATACGTATCAACAAACTCCCCCTTGGACGCTATTCGCGAGATTCGCCTTTCATGTCTTCTATGTCGGAGGATCTTCAAAGTCTTCACGTGTTGAAAGCAGAAAGTGTATCAACAAACTCCCCGTTTCATGTAGGAAGTGTGTTGACAAACTCCCCCTCAACATAAGCTCCTCCTTGAGTTATGCTCGTGAATGACTTGATCTTCAGCACTTGAGATCCTTGTGGTGTTGATGATGGTCAGCGGCAACTCGATCATCTTTATCATTTGAGTGCCATCACGTCGTGTCTTCATTCCAAAGCTTGTCATCGACCATGTTCTCCTTGCCTTTAGAATCTGCACATGCAAGAAATCTAAACGTGTAATGAGAACAACTGCTTGGAATATAATTAGTATAAACAAACAACACACGTATGACCATATTCCAGTCAACTACCGTCCGACAGTTTGAAAGTTTAACAAATTTATCAATTTTAGATTTTTAACTTTCAAAACTTGCAAATTTTGACCGTTTATGAAGATTTAGTCACTTTGGTTTTCAATCAGGTTTCGGGCAACGAAGACTCCAGATCCAACATCGTACAATCGAAAATAAGACAGAAATAAAATCTTTTTGGATTTTATAAAGTTTATATTAAAACACACCTAAAATCTTTTTGGAATTTTTGAATATTTCAAATGTAAAGACTGAAAGCAGTAAATAAATATATACAAAGATGCAGAAACTGAAAGCATTAAATAAATATTTACAGACATTCTTTTTGTGAGTTTCGAGGGTAAGAGAATCATATCAGTGTACGGTCATGCCAAAACGCTCTTGTTGTTCAATTAGTTAACATTTAGATAAGCATCCTATAACAATTATCGGTATTGTTGTCCACATAAGCTCAACTTATCAGATGTAATCATGGCGAGGGGATACGTTAAGGTATGATTTATACTTACCGACCGGTGTTCATCCACACACGACACATTCCCGTATCAAGGTATGCACGAGAGTTCATCTTACCGGTGAGTATACCGATTATCATCTGTTTGACCGTATATGATGTGAGATTCTCACTTATTTTGATTTTGAAAACAAGCCCTATGTGATAGAATCACTTATTGATGAGTAACTTGATTTTCGTATGCATGAGGGCACAGGAGCAAGTCCGTGAACAGGTCAGTACTTTCGTACAGCAGAGAGACGAACTTGACTCCCGGATAAATGTGATATTTTATCACTTATTTGTTTGGAAATGTGATTGTTGATTACTTATTGAGGTTGTATGCAGTATGTACACGTATGTATAGTATCATGGAAGATCTAGACTTGCGTCCCCGTTATTTTTCGGTAAAAGATACAACCATGATACTCAGATGATAAGCAGCATAAAGACCGAATATCTCAGAACCTCGGCAATCTCTCAAACGAAATTTCGGTACTAAGACCATATGCCAATGAATGGTTCCCACCTGGTCTTCAGTCAATGAAGATTTATATCACCCTGCACACTTTAAAATGATTGTGGCCTACCGATATATCTTATATAGAGCTGCTTACCGTTTTTCAGTTTAGGTTTAAAGAGGTTTGGATAGACCACTGATGTACTATCATTTTCTCTTTTGCGCGTCAGGAAACTCATTTTTGTTTTTCTATTGTTTTCGTGTTTTTGAAATTTTTCGATATTTTTGGATTTTCAAATTTGGATTTACTCCCCCTAAAATCAACAAACTAAGATAAATTTAAAACACAAAGATATGTACAAAAATGATTTTCCGATGTTGGTTTTACTCTTGCTTGACCTTAATGCCGTTTACCAATAATAAAAAGTTAAATCTTGATTTGTCAAATGCTTTGGTAAAAAGGTCGGCACGTTGGTCATCGGTGTGGACCTTAACAACATCGATTAGCCTTTTATCAAAGCAATCACATATGAAGTGATATTTGATTTCGATGTGTTTGGTCTTTGAATGCTGCACAGGATTTCTAGTGATCTGTAAGGCAGCAGAATTATCAACGTAAATAGGAGTAGTTAGGAATTCAAAACCGTAGTCGCGCAATTGTTGTTGGATCCACAGGACTTGGGAGCAACAACTTGAGGCAGCAATGTATTCAGCTTCACATGTTGATATAGCGACACAAGTCTGCTTCTTGCACTGCCATGTGACTAGGCGATTTCCCAAAAACTGACATCCAGCCGTTGTGGATTTGCCGTCGATTTTGCATCTGCCAAAATCAGAATCACTGAAAGCGATCAAGTCAAAGTTATTATCCCTAGGGTACCATAGACCGGTGTCAGGGCAACCCTTCAAATAACGAAAAATCCTTTTTACAGCTGCAAGATGTGAGGCCTTCGGGTTAACTTGATATCTGGCAAGTAGGCACGTTGGGTACATTATATATGGTCTTGATGCTGTGAGGTACATAAGAGATCCGATCATCGCGCGGTAGTATGAGGGGCTAATAGATTCACCCTTCAAGTCTGGAGTTATTCCGTGATTTTGCTGCAGTGGGGTACCGATGGGCGTTGCATCAGACATCTGGAACCGGCTCAAGATGTCACCAACATATTTAGTCTGATGGATGAATATCCCAGACTCGGTTTGTTGCACTTGTAGGCCCAAAAAGAAAGTCATTTCCCCCATAGCACTCATCTCGAATTTATCCTGCATAATACGCTCGAAATTCCTACACAAGACATCATTAGTAGAACCAAATATAATATCATCAACGTATACCTGTACCAGTAGAAGATCTCCATCTTGTTCTTTGATGAAAAGAGTACAATCGATAAGACCTCTTCGAAATCCATTCTCCAACAGATAATTAGATAAGGTTGCGTACCAAGCTCGCGGTGCTTGATGTAGACCATAGAGAGCTTTGTTGAGCAACCAAACCCGATCGGGATGGATAGGATCTTCAAAGCCTGGAGGCTGTTCGACGTACACCTCTTCTTCTACCACACCATGTAAGAAAGCACTCTTGACGTCCATCTGATAAACCTTGAATCCTATGAAGGACGCATAGGCTAGAAAGATCCGAATTGCTTCAAGACGTACAACAGGTGCATACACTTCGTTGTAGTCGATCCCTTCTATCTGACGAAAATCTTGAACGACTAATCTTGCTTTGTTCCGGATAACTACACCACGGTCATCCTTTTTGCATTAAAAACCCAACGGGTACCAATCTTCTGGTAACCAGCAGGTTTCTCTACGAGTTTCCAGACACCAAGCTTCTGCAATTGTTGCAGTTCTTCCTACATCGCTTCAACCCAAGAGTTATCTTTCATAGCTTCTTTCCAAGTTCTTGGCTCTTCCTGTGAGACATAACACGCGAAAGACCAATCATTTTGTTGCCCAGATTCTCAAATAGCTGCAACATGTTTCTTGTTTGAACGCCACTCTGCACATTTCCGATGATGTTTTGTTGAGGATGGTATTGTGAATCCTTGTTTCTGGATTATCTTGAACTGGAATATTTGTACCCAGGTTGTTGAGATTGAGATCAACAACCAATTCAATGCTCGGAATTGACGAAGAGGATGATGCAGTAGCTTCAGCTGTTCTAGAGGCGTCCACTGGAGGTGTACCCTCTGAAGTACCATGAACTGCTGTTGTTGGGGCTTCTTGAACTGCATCGAGAAATTCATAATCCTTTGAAGATTCGTTCAGTTCGGTAGCATCGTGAAAATCCTCATTGTCGAGAGCATTATTGTTCACTGAAGATGGTTCTTGATTGACAATAATTGGACGAACCACTGGTGAATCTGTTGCATTGTCACTCTCGAAAAACATCCTTGCTGCAGCATTTTCTTCAACTGCTTCAACATTGATCGAATTGAAAAAGTCATCGTACTCAAACATCCAAGGCTGACCAGGACATTTGACTGGCAATGTGTGCCTTTGTACTCTGACCTCAGACCATTCCTCGACCCTTTTAGTCTCTAGATTCCAGACTCTTAAGTTCGGGGTGGCATACCCAAGAAAGTATCCTTCAATTGCTTTTGCCCCAAACTTTCCACTAGGATCGATTATAGTGCACGGAGCTCCAAACGGTTCGAGATATGACAAATCTGGTTTCCCTTTGTGAAGAAGCTCATAGCAGGTCTTGTTGTACCTTTTGACTGTAAGAACTCGGTTCAACGTGTAACATGCAGAGGCCACAGATTCACTCCAGAATGGAATGGGCAACTGCGAATCTACCAACATAGTCCTAGCAGTCTCGATCAATGTACGGTTCTTACGTTCAGCAACGCCATTCTGTTGAGGAGTATAAGCTGCACTAAATTCGTGAAGAATACCTTTTGAAGTGCAAAACTCCGCCATGGCATGATTTTTAAATTCAGTACCATTGTCGCTGCGTATCCGTCTAACTTTAAACTTATACAAATTTTCAATCTGAATGATTAAGTTTTTGATAATACCGAAAGTTTCACTCTTGTGTGCCATAAACGCCACCCAAGAAAATCTTGAATAATCATCAGCTATCACGAGGCAATATTGATCATTCCAGATGCTTTTATGCTTGACAGGACCGAACAAATCCATGTGCAAACGTTCTAGCGGAACGGCCACCGTGTTGATCTTCTTAGTCAGGTGTCGCTTCTTCGTTTGTTTTCCTTTCTGGCACGAAACACAGACGTCTTGAAGATGGAAGTTTTTAAGAGGAACACCATTCACCAATTCATTTGACACCAAATGATTCATTTTGCGTAAGTGAATGTGACCCATTCGTCTGTGCCAAGAGATTGAGTCTTTTTCTGTGGCTTTGGAAACGAAACAGGTTACTTGTGCAGACGTTGTAATAGCTTGACTCATATCAAGGACATATAAATCATTTATCCTTGGAGCAGATAAGAGAATCCATTCTTTTGGAATCTTGAAGCCGGGTTTCAGCACATAACATCCATTTGCATCAAAATGCACTGAAAACTGCTTATCACAGATTTGAGAAACGCTGAGAAGATTGTGATCAAGTTGTTGCACAAAGTTTATTTTATCAAAGCTTACAACCCCGTTGGATATCATTCCTTCACCAGTAATATATCCGCCCTTATTTCCAGCAAAAGCAACATAACCTCCTCTAATAGATTTGACGTCGTAGAGAAGCTTCATGTCGCCCGTCATGTGCCTGGATGCCCCACTATCAACAATCCAATGACTACTGATAGTTCCTCCTGGAACACCCTGCACATGAACTCACTTGATTAGTTGGAGATGGGGACCCAAGCCATTGTGGTCTTGGGTCTTCCATTTTCATCAACAACAATAACTTCCACTTTTTGATGATTCGGAAATTGTGATGGTCCCCCTGAATTTGTGGTCAATTTAGGTTTCCATGTCTGTTGAGTTTTGCCAGTTTGATTGTTTGACAATTTAACTTCGTAATTGTTTGAAGTTTTTGAAAATTTTGAGCTTTCTGGTTTAACTGAAACAGATTGTTTTTGAACCACATCAGTTTTAAGTGCTTTCTCAATTACCTTGACTTGTTGACGTTTCTGTTTCTTTTCCCTTTCTCTTACAAGTCGGGGATCTTGTTTTGAAGAAACAGACCGCATTTGGTGATTTCGTTCACGGGGATCATCAACCTTTGCTTTCAACTTATGAAGATATGGACAATTTCGAATTATATGCCCAATTTCACCACATTCAAAACATGATCTTCGTTCAACAAACCCTGAAGTCTCATGTGATTGTCTTGTCGATGATGAACTTTGTGATCCCGAGGTACTAGGTTTTGAACTGTTTGGTTCATTTCTTTTCAACACGTTTGCTTGTTTAACAAAATCCAAGTTAGATTTGTTCTCAAAAGTTTCAATTTTATCCGTTCCCTTTGATTTCACAAAGTTCACATTCTTGTTCTTCTTTTGGGTCTGTTTCTTCTGACCCTGAGTCAGTGATTTACCTTTTAGTTTGGTATGATTTTGCTGCTCTTTCGCTGTTGGTAATTTCTGATTGCCATATTTCTTTCGAACTTCAGCCTTTGGAATAAGAGGACACTGTGTTACCACAACATGTGATCCTGTCTTTCCCAAGAACTTACTTGTCGAATTTTCAAAGACTTTACTGATTAAAGATTGATTAACATTCTTAATAGGAAAATCTTTGTCAGAATAAATTTTATCATCACCAACAAGAGTGTACAGCAAATTCACACTCTCCGACTCTTTTGCAGATGAGGACTTGATTGCAACAGTCTTAGCGGGTTTTGCAGGAGGATCACATAGAATATGATTCTCAAGAGGTATGTCCTTTTCTTTGATTACCGCATCAGACTTTGCTGAGTCAGTATCATCGGATTCATCATCAGAAGAATCAGCATCCTCAATAATAACTGGAGGATCCTGATTTGGTTCAGCAGAAGACACACATGTATCAGCTGATACATCTGATGATACTTCTTTCTTGTATCCAAGTCCTGTTGCAAATTCCTTGACGTCTAAAGGAACAGATGGTTCAAAATAAGTTCTATCTTCCTCATCAGGCATGGCATCATAATTGTGTCTCACAGGTGGTGGACATTTCTTGTAACCAATGCATGTGACATCCCGTTTCTCTTTCTGAACATCAATGATGTGATCCAACACATAGCTAGAACTCAAATAACTATCTAACTTAAGCCGGATCGCCTCATTTTCAGTTTTAACACAAGCCATCTCTTTTTGCATTATCTCAAGGCGAGTTATATACAAATTTATGTCAGTTTGTTTTCTGGAAACCATTTTAGTCAGCTCGGTTTTATCTTTCTTTACTTTTTCAATCACCGATTTAAATTCCTTTTCATGGTTTCCATAAAACATGTTGGCTTCTGTGCACTTAGAAAGATCCACGGTCAACTTTTGGTTGTGGATGAATGTCACATCATACTTGTCTTGCAAAGCCTCGTGTTTGCTTTGCAACTCACACCACTTAGCATTTAACGAAACATGTTTGTCTTGCAAGTCAAACAAACTAGCTTTTAAAGCATCATGTTTGCCTTGCAACTCAGACATGTTTGCATCCAAATCAGCACATTTAACACTTAATCTAGCACAATTATCACAATTAACAGCAGTGGGTTCATCGACACATACCTGACTTGATGAACTGTCGACATTAGCCATAAAGGCTGAATGGAGAGAAGAAGAAGAATATGCGGCTTGATCCACCAAAACAGATCTCCTATGAGTTCCTGCTGCAGCTTCTCCCAATAGCTCATCAATATCTGCATCGACTGACGCACTTGATGTGTCATCCAAATGATCATCGCCTGAACTCGAGGATTCTTCATCTGAGCTTCTACTGTAGCCAGAACTGTCTTCATCTTCAGAAGATTCACCACCATTGGCGGAAGATTCTCCACCACTGGCGTGATTTAAATCCTTGACAACCTCAGCAAAACAAGTTGTTCCATCCGGAGCGTCTTTACTCAACTGAATTGACCACTCACAACCTTCATCTACTTGAACCACAAGAGCCTGGTTGGCATTTGATGGTCCTGCTTAACTTGGGTTGTTGACAGGTATCAACGTACGCTCATTATTCATGTTCTGATTCTGTTGGTTGCCTTGATTCCTGAACGGATTCTGGTTTCCATGCTGAGCTGGCTTTGTACATTCCCTTTTAAAATGACCCCGTTCACCACAGTTAAAGCACATAACAGCCTACTTATCGAACCCATACTTGGTGTCTTTCTTGCTTTCCAAGCTGGTTCTGCCCGTTCTCTCCATAAAATCCTTTGCCCTCCTTACAGCACTTGCAAAGGCCCATTTGATATCCATCAAATCCATCTCCTCTTTATCAATCTGCTGATAGTCTTCTTGTGTCAGATTAATGTTCCCAATCTGACCTTCTACTAACCCACAATACGCGCTCACCAAAGTGTTTAGCAGCTCCATATGTTCTTTAGCTACTTCAACACTTACTTTTGAAAAGCTTGAAGTGTCGAGCCGTACTGTATTTGGCTTTGACTGCTGACCAGCAGATGATGTGCTTCCATAACAAGCTTGTTGTTGAGGAGGAAGTGGATTCCCATATAGATCAGTTGCTACGTTAGATGGCCGATAGACTTGTTGTTGTGGAGCTGGTTGTAGAGGATTTCCATACAAGTCTGTTGTTGGAGCTGGCTTTACTGGGACTTGTATTGGATTCCCATATAAGTCTGTGCTTGTGACAAAAGCTGTTTGAAGTGGAGCAGAGACTGGTCTTGCAAAAGAGGTGCTGGAGGTTCCATAATACATCTCAGGATTCTGTGGTACTGGAACCTTCTTTGCCTTTAGAGTTTCTTCCTGATCTTTGTTCTCCAAGAGCTGCACAAAGTCATTGATGTTTGTTGTAGCCAACACTCCATTGTATTTCAGAATCTCCAAGAAACTATTCCATTGAGGTGGCAACACATCTGCAAACTTTTTCACTACCTCTACTGGAGTTGTCACTACCCCAAAATTACCCAATTCAGTAAGCAAATGATAGAACCGACTTGTCATATCTCCCAAAGATTCCTTTTCCATACACGTGAAACCATCAAATTCTTTCTTGAGTAAGTCGTGTCGCAATTGGCGTGTTGCTTCATTTCCTACCCCTCTTGTCTTCAACGCATCCCATAATTTCTTTGTCGTATTGAAGCTGACAAATTGATGGTAAATATCCTTGCTTAATGCCTGAGTAAGAATGGCATATGCCTTCTTTTCCAAATCATATGTCTTTTTCTGATCTTCAGAAAGATCGGCAAATGTAGCAGCAGTTGAAGCGGCAACCTCTATAGCTTCATCGAAATCTGTGGTGAAACGTAACCACAATTCTGTATTTTGCCCAAGGACGTATGTATAGAATCTATCAACCCATCCTGGATATTCGTTTAAGTACATCAACTTTGGAGGCCGATTTAAACTTCCGGTTTCACTCTCGCTTAAGAGAATGCTTTGAATACTCGGGGTTTGGTTTGATACAAATGCCCATTGACCGGTAGGAATTGCGTTAGCTTGCGAAGATACCGGTACAGGAGACTCAGCCCACGAGGGAGACAAACCCGTATTTCTATACTTGCCTTCATCCGGAGCAGGATTACCCCACCAACTAGGATTCATTTTGATATGTAAGAATGAGTACCTGAACAAATCACTCAAAACAAACAGTTAAATTAATTTTGCAATCCTTCTGTTAAAAACTTGAACAATAATCCCAACGAAACAAATTCCACGAAACAACTCCTGATTCGTCGACGAAACAGAATTCTCTTTTGGGCTTCTGAACAACGAAACGGCCCAAGACTTGATCGACGAAACAAAACAAACCACTAGTCGACGAAATAGATTAGGGCCCAATTTGTACGACGAAACTGATTTAGGAATTGAATCGACGAAACAGATTTAGAAATTTGGGCTCCCAGACAACGAAACAGGCCCAATTTACTTTCGGCGAAACACAATGTTCTTTTGGGCTTTCAAACGACGAAATGGACCAGTCTAGATGCGGCCCGCTATACGACGAAACAGGTTTTGAATGATGCGAACGACGAAACAGAAATTTGCTATTGGGCTCTCAATCGACGAAACAGGCCTAATTCCAACTTAAGGCCCAATGGATATCGACGAAACCCAGACTTGTTTCGTCGAGAATGATGATGACGAAAGGAATCTCTATTTCGTCGATGTTCGTTTCGTCGAAAAAGTAGCACAATGAGTTGGTGAAAAAGTTGGTAAGACTTTCGGCTGAACCTTATCTCTTTACTGACATACACAGACAACTTTTTCAAGTATACATCATGCCCATATCCAACATACCAACCAAAGCATGGCTATACATTTTTTAATTCATTTTGCAGTTCTCAATACACAAACACTTGACTATTTCTTTCACCAAGATCAAAAGGTTTAAAACTTGAAGAACATTTTGAAGATGAGCCCAGAAACTTTGAATTTTCCGGAAAACTTATGAGTTTTCCTGTGAACCGAAACTTTCCGAACACGAGTTTTTGCACAAAACTTCACTAAAAACCAATCTTTAGCTTGTGAAACCGGAAAATAAAAGGTTTTTATATGAACTTCCAGCAAGATATGAAGATTTTGAAGCTTTAAACGCAATTTTTCAGGAACAAAGATAAACTTCAAAAACCCGGAGAAACACCCGAAAACACCTCGGTTTTAACAAGGAGAAGAGCCAAGGCTCTGATACCAGTTTTAGGTCCGGCTAGGGGAGGATCTAGTCGCCTAATCCTTGTGTACAAACCACCCCGGTTGTGCGGAATCCAACCAAGATAGCAAACCGAGATTGAACACGTAAATGATTGACACGAGACTCAACGATTAACACAATTGTATTAATACTTGAAAATCAGTTACAGCACAAGGTTTACAAATATTCTCTGTAAACTCTCTCTAACTCTCTCGTGTGTGTGTTCTGTGTGCTCTCTACCTCCTCTATCTGACTTCAGTCTATTTATAGTCACACAAACACAGCATCGACGGAATGGAATCGGCGAAACAAAACATTAGCGACGAAACAGAAGCAATAGCGACGAAAGGGAATCTAGGTCAACGAAACAAGTCTTGTTTCGTCGACATCCTCTCTGTTTCGCCAATATGGGCTTAGGCCCAAAAGTTGAGGCCCACTAGCAGTGTTTCGCCGATTTGTTTTCAGCCCAAGGACCAAGTTAAGGTCCTTGGTGTCTTGGCCCACTTTTGTTGTTGTGGCACACGACGGAGGAAAGTCGTGTCTCAGGCCGAATCATGTCGAGCCGAGTCGCGTCCACAAATACATTTCAACAAACATTAGGTTGAGGGACTTTTTCATGTTTATTTGACATGTTTTGGAATTTAATTATACCAAAACTATTTTGGACTTTTTTTGTGCAAAACGAGAAAGTATGTTCGTTTACGTAATTTTAATCCTAACAAATAATAAAAAAGGAACCGATTATTGTCATTATACACAACATTCACATGATTAGATATGATCCGAATAAGCGAATTCGATATTGTTTCTTGAGCTGAATTAGTGAAGGTGAGATTTGGGCGTTCCATTATAAGCCACCTTGCGTATATTTCCTGGCTGTAAATGTGTGAAGGTGAGATTTTGGCATTCAATCATAAGCGAAGTCACTCCCGACACAAGTGCAGGGTACTTAGATTGCAATACATGGCTCAGGGTAAAGAAAATTCTATCTATCCTTTTTGTACTTCATCCATTCCTACAAATCAAGTTTGATTTAAGTTCTGACTTAGCATATTGAAACTAATGCTTTGGCTATTTATATGTACCCAAATTTTGATTTCAGATTTACTTAAATTGCTTGAGTTGTTATATATGCTTCAATTCAGTCGGTGCGTTTAAGATGGCTGTGAATTGTCAATCAGTTTCTTGGATCTACTTGCTATTAAAGTGTGTGATATAGGTGTCTGATTTTGATTCTAGATATGCTTGGATTCGTTTGTGGCTTTACAATTGGTTTTCAAAATTTCAATCAGTTCACTAGATCTACTTGGGACTGGTGCTTTGTGATTGTGTAACTGATAGTTGGTCTGTCGATCAACTTTTTATATATGGAATGGATTTTAATACTCCCTATTAGCTTTTGGCCGGCAATGATCTCAACTTCAAAAATAACCAATGGTGGTCCCACATTTTCACATATTGTAAACCAATGGACCTTTGCTAACAGAAAAGGAAAAGCGGACAAAAAGAAATTAAAGTTATGTTATTAAAGGTCCATTGATTTACAATATGTGAAAAGCTGGGACCACCACTGGTTATTTTTGAAGTTGGGATCGTCGTCGGCCAACAACTTAGTTAGGATTATTAAAATCCATCATTCCTTTATATAAGTGGGTGCAAATAGCATTGTTTCACTTGATCTTATGTTAACATATATTTGATAGTTACCTTTAAACAATCGAAATTAGTTAATTTTACGTTAATATATATTTGAGAGTTACCGTTAAACAACTGAAATTAGTTTATAACGAATCAACAAGAGCTTTGAATCCAATTTAGGGAAAAAGAGGTTTTTGTGGCTTTAACAAAGATGGTAAATGTTAAAGCACTGGATCGATGACGAACATCAACATTGCACTTGATTCAAGACATCAAACATCAAAACACAAACATTGAGGAATTCCGATCACCCAGATCCATTCTCACTGAGATGAATGAATGTGATGGATGCCCAATTCTAACCTATACACCCGTATATATATAGGTTGGGGCAAACCCTAAGTCCTGACCATGCATATCCACAAATTCGGACAACATAACACATAATACTGTCCGAATTTGTTATGCTTTTAACATATATGTTCGAATACATTGTATCTTGACTTCTCTTGACTTTGGACTTTGACCAGAACTGATAAAGCACAGTTACCCGACGAGAGCTGCACTTAAAGACTCCCCCTTAACTGTTGCTATCAGTTATGTCTTCAGTCACCGGATACTGCGCTTACACACTCCCCCTTGACTGATAATGTTATGTCTGCTTTCTATTTTGGCTGAGACTTGATCTTTCCGGAAGAGCACAACGATCTTCAGCCCTTCTAATTAAAGACTCGCTAACGATCACTTGAATTGCCGCTTTGTGAAACCTGAAGCATCCAACATCAAACACTGTAGATCCTCCCCCCTCAAACTACTCTCGAATCAAGTTAACACAAACCAGCCTACAACCAAATGTAAGAATATCGCTCGAAACCATAATCTTTAAACCTAACCGGCAGCAGAAAGAGACATTGGTTTCCAATCCCCTACGATGAACACTTCAACTTCCGCAAAGACATGAAGTCAGTTCAATAAGTTAATAACAAATTGAACATGTAAATGTACATCTACCATCTTTATCAAAAGTCTTCAACCCTTCATGTATGATCTCATCTCGTCATAGCTAGAAAAACTCTGAACATGCACAAATCGAAACCACCGAACTACACAAACTTCTAAACTTAAATAAAAATCCGGTACCCCGGTAACCCGGAATTCTAGAAAATTCAGAACTCGTAAAGTTCGAAAGCTTTTGAAACCGCGGATCAGATTAACCACACAGTACTTCAGAATACAAAGACATTCAGCTCAAGAAAAGAAATTCCAAATATAACTCATAAATTCGGATTTCAAAGGAATGAAGAAATTCTAACAGCACAAAGAGAATCAATAAATTCTAACAAACACTTATACTCGCACAAAGTGAGAATAAATATAACAACTCTAAATCGACACCCTTGTAATATTTTTCGACACCCTAAAAATATTTAAAATATCCCAATATGTCTTAAAATACACCCATACATGAAAACGGGCCTCGAATACCTTAAATATTAATAAAAATAATAAAAAACTGAATTTTGGGTTTTAGGCGGGCCGCGTAAGCCACCCTTAACCCTTACGCGGGTCACGAGAACTTAAAGATCTGGCAAGGCTTTGGGCCGCCACGTGGCCCAACACCCGTCAAGCCTACATAGTGACCCGGACAAGCTACAGCATTGACCGAGGTTGACGCGGGCCACGTAGGCCCTTGTCTAGCTTTACGCTGGCCGCGAGAGGACCAGAATCAGGCCCTATATAAGGAGGCCTCGGGATTTCATTTTTCGTCGCTCAGATCTTTCTTTCTTTCTCTCAATTTCACATAGTGTGCACTATATACAGGTATTATACCCCCTAAATAGCGAAGTTCTGCTCCGTTGTAAGTATTATAACCCCTGGATACGTATTAGATACTCTACCCAATTGATCTAGGGTTCCATAACGGCTGTCGTGGTTCTGCCCGACGTAGTCGTTGGAATGCCGTCTTGAGGAAGGTATTGCTAATGTTAAAATGGGTTATTATACTAACACGCGTGCATTTGTGTAATTTATAGATTATTCCCAGGAAATCCTTACTGATAATCCTAAGACAGCAATGTGAGCAATCCTCTTTTTGTGTTAACTATTTTTACAAAACCTCACACGATTAATTATATATTAAGCAGTTATTGAGTATTTGTAAGAATACAATTATCATGAGTATGTTGGGGTTTTGTATACAAAATTTGTTACCACCTGGTCAAGGAGTAACATTTCCACAAGTTGAGTATGACAGTACCATGGATGTTAATTGTTATAACTTGGAAACAAATGTAATTGCGAGACCGCCCTCAATACTGTAAAATGGTTTTTATTAGAACTTGATTAAACTGGGATTCACTCACCAGTATTTCCCACTAACAAAATGTTTTTAAACGCATTTCAGGTAACAAAATGTGAAAGCCAAATAGAAGCTAGCTGGACAGCACTAAAGGCTTGGAAATGTGGCAATAAAGTTACCTAATAATAAAATAGATGTTTTTATTAAATAAAATAGTTCGTGACCCAAACGAGTCAATCAGAAGAATTCTAATCTGTTTCAGAGGCAGAAACAAAGAAACAGATGTGGAAAACAGCTTAATTCACTTTAATTTGCCTTGTATATTGATTAGAAACTGATTACAATCAGACGGCACGTCGGCAGCACTTCGGTACCGGAAATATACAATATTACAAATGATTTCGCTTGAGGTGATATATATAGGTGATGTGATTCTGCTTGAACATGACACTGTCCACTTCAAGCGGAATAAGGTTTGTTGATTTCTCTTGAAAGTGACTAATGTCATTTCAAGCGGAATTACTTCCTTCAAGCAAAATCACCTTTAAATCTACTATCTCGAACTACGTGCCCTGATCTAACAATTCTAATGTAAGACTCGATACAAGACGAAGTCGACAGACGTATGCACCAACAGACTCCCCCTCGGATGTTGACGAGTCTTAAGTGTCGAGTCTTCAACGTCTTTAATCTTTATCAGTCTTTAGTCTTTGGGCTTCTTTCAAATCCTCTATTCTTTTATCAGCATCAACACACTCCCTTCGAACAAAACTTCTACTTGAATGTCTTCAGACTCCCCCTTTCGATGAACTGGGATCGAAGCCTGGCTTTCACAGGATCAGGATCAAGCTTTGGCTCTATTCTCAGATTCAGAGTCATCAGGTATCGAACCTGGCTCTCTAATGCTCAGCTTCAGAAACCAGACTATTCTGCACATCCTCTACCACACAATAAATTTCACAAATTTAACAATTTAACAAATTTATCTACCAAGACTTTCCCTCAAAATCAATCAGAAAGATTATACAATTAAAGAAGTTGAAAACAATCCTTCAAGAACTTTTACTCAAAATAAACCAACTCCATCTCACGAAGTGATCATCATGTTTAGCACTTGGAATTTTGAAAAACAGCTCTTCAACACTAGTTGTCAAAAATCTTTTTGAATTTTCCAAAAATTTATGCTAAAACACACTCAAAATCTTTTTGGAGTTTTTGAATAAAACGAAATGCAGTAAACAAAAATTTACAAACAATATTTTTGTGAGTTTTGTGTTAGATGATCATATCAGTTATGAGACAAATCACTAACACCGTTAAGCTTTAAACATTTTAAGTTCTAAACAATTCACTTAGATTGTCAGTATTCTGGTCCACTTAAATTTTCATACAAAGTTCAACTGTTTCGAGATACGAGATTAATGTCTTACGCACTTAAACTTATTCACGTGTCCCACCACTTGAATATACTCCCGTATCCAGATCCCAATATTCAGTCTTACAGGTGAATATACCTAGATGATATCTGTAAAGGTTAAATACGAAACCGTAAGAGCTCAGGTCAGAACTTCCGTTCAGCAGAGAGATGACGGTTCGACTTAAGGTGTGTCCCTTTTAGAGGATCTTTTCTTCAACAGCACATGATTAGCATTTTTCAATATTTCATCATTTTTATGCTAAAGGCGGCGCTATATTTCAAGCATTTGCAGAAAGTATTATACGGGGACTAGGCCACTGCTTCCGCAAAATCAGAAGTCCCGGGATAATACCCCAGATATCACATATCACTGAGCATAAAGACCTGGTATCTCAGATAGAGGGACCTTTGTAGGTCCGGCTAGGGGAGGATCTAGTCGCCTAATCCTTGTGTACAAACCAACCCGGTTGTGCGGAATCCAACCGAGATAGCAAACCGAGATCGAACACGTAAATGATAGACACGAGACTCAACGATTAACACCAATGTATTAATACTTGAAAACAGTTACAATGCAAGGTTTACAAATACACTCTTTAAACACTCTCGTTCTCTCGTGTGTGTTCTGTGTTTTCTCACACTTCTACTCTACCTTTCTTCTATCTGATATGTTCTGTTTATATAGCACCAGATATGACGAACAGAAGTAGGTCGACGAAACAACATAGTAGACGACGAAATCGAACTCGACGAAGCAAGTTGGTCGACGAAACACATGTTGGTCGACGAAACAGCCCTTGTTTCGTCGACTTGCATGTGATTCGTCGAATGGGTTGTGGCCCAATCAGTTTGAGGCCCAAGTCACTTGTTTCGGCTCAATGATGTGTTTCGTCGCTGGGGTTTTGGTCTAGACAGTTTAGGCCCAGATCTTGTTTTGGCCCAACGTGTCAAGACATTTAAACATGTGTTGTTGTGCACGGCGGAGGAATGTCGTGACTTAAACCGAATCAAGTCGAGACTCGCCGAATCGAGTCGCGTCCACTGAATATGTATCAACAAACCCCCCCTTGGACGCTACTCTTGAGGTTCGTCTTCCATGACTTCCATGTCGGAGGATCTTCAAAGTCTTCACATGTCGTAAGTAGAAAGTGTATCAACAAACTCCGCTTTTCATGTAGGAAGTGTGTTAACAAACTCCCCCTTAACATAAGCTCTCCTTGGAGTTATGCTCGTGAATCTCTTGATCTTCAATTCTTTAGATCCTTGTGGTATTGATGATTGGTCAGCGGCAACTCGATCATCTTTGTCTTTTGAGTGCCTCCATGTCGTGTCTTCATTCCGAAGCTTGTCATCGACCATGTTCTCTTCGCCTTTAGCATCTGCACATGCAAGAAATCTAAACGCGTAATGAGAACAACTGCTTGGAATATAGTTTAACATAAACAAATAACACACATGTGACCATATTTCAATCAACTACCGTCCGACAGTTAGTTTGAAAAGTCAACAGATTTTTCAATTTTGATTATTAACTTTCAAAACTTGCAAACTCTGACCGTTTACGAAGATTCAGTCGTTTTGGTTTTCAATCAGGTTTCAGGTAACGAAGACTCGAGCTCCAACATCGTACAATCGAAAACAAGATAGAAATAAAATCTTTTTGGCTTTTAGAGAGTTTATATTAAAACACACCTAAAATCTTTTTGGAATTTTTGAATATTTCAAATGTAAAGACAGAAAGCAGTAAATAATATATACAAAGATGCAGAAACTGAAAGCATTAAATAAATATTTACAGACATTCTTTTTGCGAGTTTCGAGTGTAAGAGAATCATATCAGTGTACGGTCACGCCAAAACTCTCTTGTTGTTCAATTAGTTAACATTAAGATAAGCATCCTATAACAATTATCGGTATTGTTGTCCACATAACCTCAACTTATCAGATGTAATCATGTTTAGGGGATACGTTAAGGTATGATTTATACTTACCGACCGGTGTTCATCCACACACGACACATTCCCGTATCAAGGTATGCACGAGAGTTCATCTTACCGGTGAGTATACCGATTATCATCTGTTTTGACGTATATGAAAATGTGAGAAACTCACTTATTTTGATTTGAAAAACAAGCCCTATGTGATAGAATCACTTATTGATGAGGAACTTGATTTTCATATGCATGAGGGCACAGGAGCAAGTCCGTGAACAAGTTAGTACTTTCGTACAGCAGAGAGACGAACTTGACTCCCGGATAAATGTGATATTTTATCACTTATTTTGAGGGACATGTATTGAGGTCGAATGCAATATGTACACGTATGTATTGTAATATACGAAACTTTCAAAACCCTAATGAAATGAATGTCATAAGTAGTGCGATATATTATTATGTCGGATTATCAATGCTTCCACGCTAGTAAATTTTTTTAGAACATCAAAAAGCTAAATAATTAAATATAGTGATTTTAGTAATAACAAAAATAATAAATCATATTCAGATCCTTAAATGTTTATGATATTAAATTAAAAGTTTAAGTAAGATAATTCATAGATTGAAAGTGCCATTGCAATTTTTTCCCTTGTTCAACGTAACAGAAAAAAAAAAAAAAGAAAGAAAGAAAGAAAAAGAAACAGTTAAATTTAAATATGGAGTAAATTATAACACCAAGTAAATTTCAAAATCATCCCATATTTCCAGCCATATTTACGCCACATTCCTTTTCTTACATTCAGAACCATATTTCACCGTATCTCATGGGATTTCGAATCCCTTTAAAACGACCAACCCTAGTCATACCCTCATCTTGCTTTCCTTCACAGTCCCTCCACGAGCAAAGCATCAGCGACTATTCGCTAGACGTTGGCCGCACCAACTTCGTTGTCGGGAATCATCACTAATCAAAGCCACTTCAACCCTTCCGCCCTGCTCTTTCCGTTACAGACCACCAATGCCATCACCGCAATTGACTCCGCTAGTTTGAAGCATAATCGCCGCCACCGTTCCGAGTTTGTTTTTGTTCCCTTTTGGCGGAGCACATCCATCTCTCCACCAGCCGCGACTCACTATGACAACCACCGGGGACTGACAAGGTTTGATTCGCCCTCTGTCCCACCATCCGCCGCTGCCACCGTTACCCGCCGGTCACCGTGAATTGCCATCACGATTGGTCAAGTCTTCGGTATGCTTCTTTATCCTTTGGTAACGTTATGCTTAGAACTTAGAAGCTCCACAACTTGACCCACCTCCGTTTGTTTAACCACTGTTAGGTACCATTTGTTGTCTCTGTTTACTCCAACGACAATCAGACAACTTCGAGTCGCCACCGCCATTTTGTTCTGAGTTCGTTTTGTCCAGCGGTTGAGGTAACAGTTCCGCCTTATGTTAATAAATTATGTCCAGTAGACATGATTGTATTCGATTTTGGGCTCTCAATATTCAGCTTCGCTTCCGGCGACTAAAGGATCATCGAATTTAAAAATTGTTTTGTAAAAGAGGATCATACTAAATGCTTAAATAAAATCGAGTTTTGTTTGTTTCTTTATTTGCTCTGTTACGTGTCGAGATGCCTTGTGTAGGACTTGCAGATGTGTGTTTTCTTGAGTGTAGGAGTGTGTGTTATGATATGTGCATGAGTGAATCACATATATATGTGTATGGAAAGTATTACAGATGCATGTTTGGTATGAATATATGTGTGTTATAATATCTGGGCATATATATAGTGATGCATGTATATATTGATTTTTGCATGTAAATATAAAATAAGTGTTCTGTACATGTTTGAAACCATGAATTCCATGGTGTATATATATATATATATATATATATATATATATATATATATATATATATATATATATATATATTTTATTGATTCATGCATCCATGCGTGTGTATTATTATTATTATTATTATTATTATTATTATTATTATTATTATTATTATTATTATTATTATTATTATTATTATTATTATTATTATTATTATTATTATTATGTTCATGCATGAGTGTGTACTAAATGTATGCATGTGATATATGTGTGGCTTGCATTGTGCCTGCATGTGTGCGCGTAGAGAGATATGATGTTTTTTTATACATGTAGCTGAGGTATTATTTTAAGGGTGCTTTATATAGGTGTTTATGTGTAACAGGGGTCTACTATACGAACATCACTAACATATATATAGTATAAAACTAGAATTTTATTAATTAGTTTAGGATTGAGATTTCTTACTAATTCCATATGTTATGACAAGTTTTACTAACCTAAGACAGTCGATATTAAGTAGTATGAATTAAATAGTCGTTTCGATAAAGGTTTAAAACGAAGTCCTTAGTCGCCGGGAGAAAATTTAAACAACAAAACATATAAATTAACTAAAAGTATAACTAAACTCGTAATGCGGGATATAGGTTTGCATAAGTTTGAAGAGCACCCCATTTGTGGAATTCTGTTTTGCTTGCTTGGTTAAGGTACGGATTCCTTGGTCTTCTCATCAGAGTATTTTTTTATTATATCCGTTACTTTGCAGTACGGATTTTGTTTGTTTCCGTTAGTTGCTTCATTCGCATTTATTATTTGAGAAGTTCATAGTAGCATGCAATAGACTTTAGCAGTTGTAATCAATGTTGCATGTTCTCGTTACCTTTAATTGTTGTACTCTGTCACCCGAGCATGTTTGGTTTGGTTTGGTTTGGTTTGGTTTGGTTTGGTTTGGTTTGGTTTGGTTTGGTTTGGTTTGGTTTGGTTTGGTTCGGTTCGGTTTGGTTTGGTTCGGTTTGTGGAGATGGAACAATGGGTGTACACCGTACTCACCGTCTCATAGGTGCATGGATTAGCTAGCTGTGTACCTGTTTGGTTGTTTAGGCTCGTGGGTGTTTCCGTCTCACGCGACTTGGTTTTGTGATTAATTGTAGTCACGTATTCTGATATCTGTTTCTGATCTGACATGTTTATAATATTGTCTAGTATGCTTTGTATGTCTGATTATGTTCTGCCTCAGATTATGTTGAGTATTTGTTCAAGTGTCAGTTTTGGTTTTGTGTTCAAAGATTTCTTATTTTTTCTCTTTATGCCGTTTCTTTACTTGCACTATTTGATTTTTCCGTTACTGGGCAACCTTTGGCTCAGCCGTAGTTTTCTTTGTTGTGTTTTCTTATTTGTTGACAGGATCTGGGGAATGTTGGGAACTAGTGATGATGAGAGTAAAATGCGGTTCAAGAATAAAGACTTTTATTTATTTCAACATTTTGAATTAATTAATACTTAGGATTCTTGGTTTGTTTTAAGACTTCGTTTATCTTCCAAATTCAATGTTTCTTCATTAAATGGATTGTGTTTGGTTTTGATATCTATGATAGTGACACGTCAGCCCTATCCCGGTTGGGGTGTTACATGTATAGTATCATGGAAGATCTAGACTTCGTCTCCGTTTGTTTTCGGTAAAAGAAACAACCATGATACCCAGATGATAAACAGCATAAAGACCACATATCTCAGAACCTCGACAATCAATCAAACGAAATTTCGGTACCAAGACCATATGCCAATGTGTGGTTCCCACCTGGTCTTCAGTCGATTTAAGTTTATATCACCCTGCACACTTTAAAATGATTGTGAGCCTACCGATACATCTTATATAGAGATGCTTATCGTTTTTCATTTAAGGTTTAAAGAAGTTTGGATAGACCATTAATGTACTATCATTTTCTCTTTTGCTCGCCAGGAAACTCATTTTTGTTTTTCTATTGTTTTTGAGTTTTTGAAATTTTCTCGATGTTTTTGGATTTTTAAAATTTGGATTTACTCCCCCTAAAATCAACAAACTAAGATAAAATTTAAAAGACACAAAGATATTTACAAAAACGATTTCCCGATGTCGGTTAACTCATGTTTTACCTCAATGCCGTTTACCAAAATTAATTTAATCAGAAATGATTTATCGAATTTTGGAAAAATGAGTTGGCACGTCGGTAAGCGGTGCGGGCCATGACACCATTGACTAGTTTCATATTAAAACAATCACGTGTGAGGTGATATTTGAGATCAACGTGTCTGGCCAAAGAGTGTTGTAGGAGATAATAATTCACAAAGCAGCATAAATATCGACAAAGATAGGTGAGATTAGAAATTCAAAACCGTATCCTTCAACTGCTTCGTGCATTGCCAGGAATCTGAGCGCTCTCCTAAACTGGATATCCACCCGGTGTGGATTTCAAAGTCGATCTTTTGTAGCTACTTCAATTGACCGAGAAATCTCTTCACAGCAACAAGATCAGAAACCTCCAAGTCCGGCTGGTCTTCCATATTGCACCAGCGAAGGTCTTTGTCTTTCTCTTTGAGAAGTAGTGTGCGGTTGTTCAATCCACGCCAAGGCATCCGCACACCCGGTTGGTTTGTTCAACAAACACATTTTCTTCAATCACACCGCGAAGAAATGTACACTTCACGTTCATCTTGTTGATTTTGAACATCAGGCGTGCTACAGGTGCGTACATTTTACTTGAATCTATCCTGGGGACCCGATCAAAGACCATAACATCCACATTTTGGCACATTTTTCATCTAGTCGAATTTTTTTAACTTCATTCAACCACATTCTTTCATCAGACATTTTTGTCTTCTTTTCTTTTTCTTTTCTCTCCATCAAAGGCAACAATATTCTCCTAGATGTAACACTGTGTCGGAGCCTTATGTCACCGATATTGTGTATGGACGCTCCACTATCAACAATCCTAAGACTATCAATAGTTCCTCCTGGAACATCCTACACACTCATTCAGAGATTAGTTGGAGAGGGGGACCCAAGCCTTCACAGACTTGGGTCGTCCGTCATCATCGAGAATTGTGACATCCATTTCCCGATGATTCGGAATTGATGTAGCTCCCCCTGAAACAGTTACTGGTTTTGGTTTCCAAGTCTGTTTTTGTTTTTCATTTTTAACTTCTAACTTAACAGACTGCGTTTGGACAACCTCTGGTTTTAAAGTCTTTTCAACTTCTTTTCTTTGTTGCTTTTTCTGTTTCTTTTCTCGTTGTTTAACAAGACGAGGGTCCTGTTTTGGTGAAACAGATCTTTTATGGTAATTGTTACCATGGGGGGCATCAACCTTTGCCTTTCCTTTCGTGAGATATGGACAGTTTCTGACAATGTGCCCATACTCACCGCATTCAAAACATGATCTCCGCTCAACAAACCTCGGAGTATCATAACTGTACGAACTTGACGATGAACTTCGTGATCTTGAGGTACTTGGTCCTACATCACAACCATTTGTGTGTGGTGTGTAATTATTTTGACTGTTTCTTTTTAAAATGTTGCTTTGTTTAACAAAATCCGTGTTGGATTTGTTTTCGAAAGTTTCAATTTTATCAGTCCCTCTGGATTTCACAAAGTTCACTTTCTTGTTCTTCTTTTGGGTCTGTTTCTTTTGAGCTTGAGTCGGTGATTTACCTATTGGTTTGGTGTGATTTTGCTGCTTTTTCACTGTTGGTAATTTCTAATTGCCACATGTTTTCAAACTTCAGCCTTTGGGATAGGAGGACATTGTGTTACCACAACGTGTGATCCTGTCTTTCCCAAAAACTTACTTGGTGAATCCTCAAAAATTTTACTAATTAAAGATTGATTAACATTCTTAATAGGAAAATCTTTGTCAGAGTAGATTTTATCATCACCAACAAGAGTGTACAGCAAACTCACACTCTCAGACTCTTTTGCAAACGTGGACTCGACCAGAACAGTCTTAGCAGGTTTTGCGGGAGGATCACATAGAATATGATTCTCAAGAGGGATGTCCTCTTCGTTGATTACCGCAGACTGTGCTGAGTCAGTATCATCAGATTCATCATCTGATGAATCAACATCCTCAACAATATTTGGAGGATCCTGATTCTGTTCAGCAGAAGACATACTTGTATCTGCTGATACATCCGAATCTGATGATACTTCCGGTTTGTATCCAAGTCCTGTTGCAAATTCCTCAATGTCTAAAGGAACAGATTGTTCAAAATAAGTTCTATCCTCTTCATCAGGCAGTGCATCGTAATTGTGTCTAACAGGTGGTGGACATTTCTTATATCCAATGCATGTGACATCCCTTTTCTCTTTCTGAATATCAATGATGTGATCCAACACATAGCTAGAGCTTAAATAGCTATCTAACTTGAGTTGGATCGCCTCACTTTCAGTTTTAACACAAGCCATTTCTTTTTGCATTAACTCGAGCCTACTGATGTAAAGGTTTATTTCAGTTTGTTTTCTTGAAACCATTTTCGTTAGCTCGGTTTTATCCTTTTTTAATTTTTCAATCACCGATTTAAACTCCTTTTCATGGTTTTCATAAAACATGTTGGCTTCTGTGCACTTAGAAAGATCCACTATCAACTTTTGGTTGTGGATAAATGTCACATCATACTTGTTTTGCAAATCCTCATGTTTGCTTTGCAAATCACACCACTTATTATCTAGAGAAACATGTTTGTTTTGCAAGTCAAACAATTTTGCATTTAAAGCATCATGTTTGCTTTGCAACTCAGACATATTAGCATCTAATCCAACACACCTATCACATCTATCACAACTATCAGATTTTGATTCATCAACACGTACCTGACTGGAATCACTCTCAGATGTTGGCCTTTCTGCATCAGAATCAACAACCTCCCTTGATGATTCACATTCAAATCCTTCCTCGCTTGATCTTGAACTTGAAGTTGTAACATCTTCAACTGAACTACTGTAATGTTCAGAACTGTCATCGTTTCGCGATGATTCACCATTGCTGGCATCTTTGACAAATTTAGCATAAAACGCCATTTTTATTTGACTACAGTTCCTTGGATCAAGAGATGACGGTGCTACAGTAGAACGATGGCGCTGTGAAGCAACTGGTGGTAATGGATTTCCAAACAAGTCTGTTGTCATTTTCGGTTCACTCTGCTTTTGATTGGTAACCGATGCCCATTGTTCTGCCATAATTCGAGGTCGTGTGGGAGATTCGGTTGCGGGAGATTCGGCCCATGATGGCGACAAACGCGTGTTTATATACTTGCTCTCTGCAGTTGACGGCGTACCCCACCAATTCGGATTCATTTTAACTGTATGTTGATGAATACCGGATGAAATCACTTGAAACAAACAGTTAAAACACTTTTTGAAACCTTCTGTTAAAAAAAATTCAAGTGACTCGACGAAACTGTGAATGATGAAGAGTGCGACGAAATTGGATGTAATATGATGAACGACGAAACCGAATGATATGTGATGTCGACGAAACTGGTTGATGTTTGATGTCGACGAAACTGAGTGAATTTTGTTGAACGACGAAACAGTTGTGAATTTTGATCGACGAAACTGAATGATATGAAACCTCGGCGAAATTCTATGATTGAACTATGTCGACGAAACAACTGGTGATCTTGGCGACGAAACTGTTTTGAATTTGTGTTGCGACGAAACAAGAGGATATTCTTGACGAAACTGAATGATGATATTGATTAATTTGACATATGGCGAAAACTCTTAATTAATTGATGTGTGTGATGAAATTTATTTGATGAGTGACGAAATCAATAAAAGCTGTGTGATGACGAAATCAAATAATGACGAAATCTTGTTGTGTGTTGTTGACGAAATTAGATAATGTTGGAACGAAAATGGTTGGGACGAAAACTGATGCTTATGATTTTTTTTAAGTCAACAAAGAGATAAGGTTGTATGGTGAGATATTTGATTTATGACTCTGACACACCACACTCTTCTTGACCACAATTTTCAAACAAACACCAATTGTGTCAGATAGAAGTACCACCTTTTCAAACAAAAGCCATACTTTGAAAGAGACAATTTTTCAAATTATTAATATTATAACCTTATCAATAATTCATCAAACACAATAACAAAACCCAGATTTTATGAAGAACAACATGAACTGAGACGAACTATATGATGATTCTGGCCACTGTAGTTCACCGGAAAATTTTCGAAACATGAATTTGCTTAAAAACACGACACAACTTGTACCTTTGATAATCTCCAACACTTTTAACAAGTTTTAAACCAAACAACATCAAACAAACACAGATTTTTCGAGTTTTAAATCCAATTTTTTTATGAACTAGAACTGGGTTATTGAAAAATATCGAAGAATAACTCAAAACCCACTTGAAAAACACACCGGTAACTCGGTTTTCAACAAGAAATCGAGCCTTAGGCTCTGATACCACTTGTAGGTCCAGCTAGGGGAGGATCTAGTCGCCTAATCCTTGGGTACAAACCAACCCGGTTGTGCAGAATCCAACTGAGATAGCAAACCGAGATCGAACACGTAAATGATAGACACGAGACTAAACGATTAACACCAATGTATTAATACTTGAAAACAGTTACAATGCAAGGTTTACAAATACACTCTGTAAACACTCTCGTTCTCTCGTGTGTGTTCTGTGTTTTCTCACACTTCTGAATATGTATCAACAACCTTTCAAACAAGATTTCGGGGGTTACCCATATATCCAAGAAATGTTACCCACGAGATAAGCAAGTTTGAAATTTAGATTTATATCTCGTCACAATCTAGTAAATGTGCAAAAACCTACTGGCACATCCGCAGTGAGATTGTTTATCACATTTTGACTTTCCATTTCTTTACCATGCTGTGACAATCCACTGATATACTATCATTTCCTCTTGTTCACAACAAAACTCATTTATCATTTTATCATGTCTTTGGTTTTTCAAAATTTCTAATATTTTTGGATTTTCTGAAATTTTACTCCCCCTAATATGCAAACACATTTAAAAAAATTTGAAAACAAATTCTACAAGTAAAATGACAACTGTGTGAATCACTTTATTTCGCCATCCACTTGGCATAAACAATCAGAACTCCCCCTTTCAACAAACTATTTTCCCATTAAGATTTCAAAACACTTAAGTTTGTTTTAATTAAAATGGTTTTTCCGGAAAATTAGTTTTGTTAAAACCACTTGTAGGTTCGGGGATCATCATTTTGTTTTTCATCCACTAATAATGAGATTACATCAAGTTCAAATTAATGACCTTGATTAATCACTTTATAAGAACAAACCTCTTTACCACTTGAATGTATGCATAATCAAAACCTGATACAAAAAAAGATGCCGATTCCTGCTCCACTCTTACCAACCTGGAAGCTCCAGCAAGTCACACTTAACTATTTTATAAACATTTCAATAAAGATGCCGATTCATGCTCCACGATTACCAACTTGGGAGCTCCGGCAAGTCAGGTTTTTTAATGAAAGAAAATGTCCACCCAAGCCTGACCAGCCTTGGGTGATACCAACTCCTCTTTAGTTGGGGTGTAGGTTGCTTTCTTTGTAGCATAAAAGTCTTTTACCCCTTTAACCTTCCCATCAATCATCTTTCCAAAAATTTTCTTCACATTTCCATTAAAAGTTTTCTCAACATCAAATTTATTCTTTTCAGAATAAAATTGATTCGAGATATCAACTTTCCCAATCTTTTGTTTAAAATTCTCAGTCCTCAATGGTGGGAAGTTCTCATCATCCATTGGAGGAACTGAGTTTTCACTCTTTTTAACAACATGTGGCTCCTCTGATTTTGTGGAATCAGATTCATTGCCAGATTTTGCCTCAGATTTCTTAACAACCCACTTTTGGTTGTCAAGTTTCACACTTCTCCTGTAAAACCTTTTCGAACACTCACCAACTTCATATGCTGAGTTTTTAAACACTTTAAACCTTTCAGTTGGTGGTTCAGTGTTATCAATAACAATATCTTTCAGTTCTGAGACTCCCTGCTTTGTCTTTGTTGCCAATGGACAATTCCATGCAATGTGACCAATTTCATTGCATCTAAAACAAGTTCTTGTCTCTTTTCTCTGATGAACTTCATTTTTCTTCTTTTCAGCAAAAAATTCTTGATTTGACTGTCTCCAAAATGAGCTCTTTTTTTCTTCCTCAGCAGATGGTCCTGAAACAAATTTTGTATTTTTAGAAATTTTCTCATTTTTATTGTTTTCTGGAGGAATAAAACCCAATCCTTTCTTTTTGAAATTACCATTATGGTTGGGTTTCTTTCGAAACTCTAAACCATAATTGTAACCCATTTTCTTGTTTATCCTTTGTTTTACTCTTGAGGTGTAAGATTTAGGTTTTGCAGAAAGAATTTCATCTTTTATTTCAGAAATATTAATTTCTATTAGTTTGAAAACTTTTTTTATCATTTTGGTTTTAACACCTCTTATTGGAAACTCTTTATCAAAATAAAATTTGCTAGAATCATTTAAAGTATATGCGACTTCAATTGTTTCATCATTCAAATTAGATTTTGACAATAAAAATTCTTTACTATACACCCATTTTCCCGACGATTTAGAACTCTTGACAGACGAACTTGAACTCCCAACCGACAAACACGAACTTTCGGACTCAGACTTTGACTCTGACTCCTCATCCTTATCCAACACCTGATCGACCACCCTTTTTATTAATTCGGACTCATGATCTGTGTCGGACACTGTGAACGTGATATCAATATTGTCTGGAAACTCATCAATTATCTCGGACTCTAACTTTATATTGACTACCTTTTTTACTTGTTCCTC
Organism: Helianthus annuus; assembly: GCF_002127325.2. Taxonomy (NCBI): domain Eukaryota; kingdom Viridiplantae; phylum Streptophyta; class Magnoliopsida; order Asterales; family Asteraceae; genus Helianthus; species Helianthus annuus. The sequence continues at coordinate 150,081,466 of NC_035437.2, read as the reverse complement.
ATTTGGTTTTCTAGGCGAATACCCTTCCCAAATCGGAAGCGGACACTTGTTATAATTAACACTCTATTTCTTACCGGTATCCTTTTTCTTCGGCTTCTCATTCTGAAATGCTTCAAAACCTGCAACAGTTGGATAAATTCGATCAACAAGATAATTAGAACTTGAATAACTTCTCAACAAACGTCTGATTCTTTCATTTTCAGCTTTCTCAGTTTCCAACTCTTGCTTCCATTTTGCACATTCTTCGATGTAAAAATTTATCTCTTTCTGCTTCGACATCATTGTTGCATTCATCATTTTCAAAGCATCTTCTCTCTCCGAATTTGTTTTCTGCAAACTATTTACAGTTTTGTTCAATATATCGTACGACTCTTTCAAATTCGTGACATTAAATAGCAACTTTTCTTTCAACTTTTCAAGCTCAATAAACCTTTCATTTTCATCTTCACATTGTTTGCAAGATTCCAAACAAGTAAGACAAGGTTTAGTAACTTCAACAATCTTTTCAATCTCCACAATCTTCTCTACTTCAACTACCTTTTCCACTTCAACTATCTTCTCAATAACCTTGACTTCTTTCATTTCTTTTGCAGCTTTTCTCTCTTTAAGTTTCTTCAATTTATCTGCAAAATAAAATTCAAAACTGTCAAAAGATAGATGAGTTTTTCCAACATTTATCTGTTCAATTTCTTCATCATCATCATCATTGCTTTCTGTTGAACTGTTTTCAGAAGAAACTGATTCTGCATCTTGACTTTTCTCATCATCAGATAACACTGCTATCCATTCTTTCATCAACTCTGGCTTTTGAACAATTTGAGCAATTAAAGCTTTAAACTCCCTATTCTCATCCACATACTTATCCCAGCTAAAACCTGGAGCCATTTTCTCATCATCTTGATCAATGATACCGTAATAAGCTTTCTTATTTTCATCTTCGATCATTTTCCCATGTGCAGTTTGTGAATCCTTATGTTGATGCAGTTGATGAGCAACCTGTTGATATATGGCTTTTCGATAGTAATCATGGCCACCAAAAGGATTCTTTGCTCCACTAGCCTCCTGATTTTTGCAATCTCTCTTGAATTGACCTTTCTCCCTGCATCGAAAACAAGTAACTTTAGATTTATCAAAACCCAAAGCTGAAAGATGAGCATCCAAAAAGTCATTTCTTCCTGTAATCATTTTGAACTTTTCAGCTCTTCTCAGAACACTTGCTAAAGCCTATTTTATATCCATAAGCTCCAATTCCTCTGCATCAATCTGGTCGTAATCTTCCTTGGTTAGCATCGAATTGCCAATTCTTCCAGCAATCAATCCTTCGTAAGATTCCAAGGCAGTAACCAGCAATGCCATATGACTTTTCACAACTTCTTCCAAAAAATTCTGTCCATTTAGAAGATGCAATCCCACATTACACTGAATCATATGTCCATTACCAAAATTTTCACTTTGAACACTTGGAGGATTTACATTTGAAAATCCACTAGTGTTGATTGAACTTTGACTGACTGATCCAGATGAATTTCCTGCACTAAAAGCGGTTTGGATCTTTGGACTAGCTTCAACAGTTTGAACATTTCCTTTGTAGTATAGTTTGATATCTTGTTGATGACTTGAGCTATTCATTCTGGCAATCTTTTGTTGTTCAAGATCCTGTGCCTCAACCTTTTCAATAAACTGTCCAATTGACAATCTGCTAAACTCTCCAGAATTCTTCAAGATCATAAGATAAGTACCCCATTCTTTCTGTGGTAATGCGTCAGCTAACTTCTCGACCCATTCTGCTGGAGTTTTAGTAATTTTCAACTGAGACATGGTACGCACCAGACGACAATTTCTCTCAATGAGAGTCTTTGTAGTCTCCCCTGGCATACTTGTAAACAACTCAAACTCCTTTTTCAGCAATGATGCTTTACTCTTGAGCATTTCTGTGCTTCCTTCAAACTTCTTCTCAAGTGCCTCCCAAATCGAAAATGCACTACCATCATGCTGAAGCAAAAAGAAAATGTCTTCTTTGACAGCTTGTTGTAAAAGACTAATCATCATTTTCTCTCCTTTATAACTATCTCTCTCTTGATTCGTAAATTCTGAGATGATTTTATCAACTCTCAAAGCAGTCTGAGGTCTAACATACTTTGTTTCAATGCTTTCCCAAGCTCTCAAATGGTTTGCCTGAACCCAGTTCTCAAAACGATTTTTCCAGCCATGATACTCTTCAATTCCCATAAGCTTCGGGGGTTTTTGTAAAGTTCCAGTTTCGTTTTCCAAGTTCAAGTTTTGAGCAATGGCAGCCGGAGTAGTTGAAGATGTAGCAAACGCGTTATAGAAATCTTCTTCCATGATTCGGTAACAAATTTCACAAACAAACACTTTCAAACTAAAATACAACTCAAGTGGAATACCCTATTCAAGCGGAATCAAACTTTCAAACAAAATTCCTTCTCAAGCGGAATACCCTCTTGAAGCGAAATCACCAATTTGAAACGGAATCAGTACAATTTGGAGCGGAATCACTGATTTGGCTTGAACTTCAAGCGGAATAGCAACTTTGAAATGGAATCAGACTATTTCAAGCGAAATTAGAAAGTGTTCGTTCAAGCAGAATTACCTTTTTAGTCCATTTTTACCACTTTTAATCTGAATTTTGTTTTGAAACTCTCAAGGGTTAGTTAAAACACAGTTTTACACAATATGTGAGAAAATGAGCCGATTTTAACCGTGAAAAGTTGTTAATTTTGAAAAGAAAGGTGTAGAAAACAGAAATTTTAAGCTGAATCGGTAAGAACTCCTCCTCCTCCTGAGCTCTGATACCACTTTTATGATCGGTTTGTGACCCAAACGAGTCAATTAGAAGAATTCTAATCTGTTTCAGAGGCGGAAACAAAGAAACAGATGTGGAAAACAGCTTAATTCACTTTAATTTGCCTTGTATATTGATTAGAAACTGATTACAATCAGACGGGACGTCGGCAGCACTTCGGTACCGAAATTATACAATATTACAGATGATTTCGCTTGAGGTGATATATATAGGTGATGTGATTCCGCTTGAACATGACACTGTCCACTTCAAGCGAAATAAGGTTTGTTGATTTCGCTTGAAAGTGACAAATGTCATTTCAAGCGGAATTACTTCCTTCAAGCGAAATCACCTTTAAATCTACTATCTCGAACTATGTGCCCTGATCTAACAATTCTAATGTAAGACTCGATACAAGACGAAGTCGACAGACGTATGCACCAACAGGTGTATCCCTATGAAGATATGTGTACTGAAAACTTGGGTTTTACCCATGTGTTTAATGATATGGAAATATGGTATTTTACTCTTATAAAATATTTCCTAACTACGGTCCTGATGAAAATTCCGCTGCCAAATTAGACAATAACAGGATACCACCGAAACTGGTCGCGGTCGCCTGTTCCCGGGTTTGTAACAGGGGGACGGGGGTTGCGACAGAAGGTGGTATCAGAGCTAAGCCACTGATTCAGCCACAGAAGTGTTCTACTGACGCCAAAATTCAAAGTGTTAGGAAATAAATAACGGGAATACATGCATAATTGTATTTTCTTGTTATGTGTTATCTGACTATTTGTTAGTTTACAGTATGAGCGACCAAGGACCATCTGACGCGTATCGTCAATTGTCTGGTTCGCCTAGGAGCGAAGGTGCCTCTTCTCAGCCTGCCCTCTCGGGGTACTCTGCTGATACAGAAGAAGGAATATTCGTATTTAAGGCTCAATCTGAAGAGCCATTTCCTTAAAAAAGAGGGGATGGTTCAGTAGGGAGCACACGAGCGTAGAAAGCGTATGAAAAAGTTACAAGAGCAGAGAGCACTAGCCGCAGCTAAAAGAGAAACTGATGCATATGCCCATGATATGCTTAATAGGGGAATAACCAATATCCATATCTTAGCAACCACTGCAGCTGACCCTAACCTGGAGCAAATGCTAGCACCCCAACCACAACCACCAATTCCTGATCAACCGATGGAGATAGAAAACCCTGAAAACCAAGTAGTAATGCATGACTTCAATCTAGAGGAAATACTTAGGGTACCCGCACCAAATCCCTTAGACCCAAATTACGACCCATGGTGGGACGATAACAGGGACTGTGTGCAACGCTACCCGATACATGAAGACTTGCCCATGCAAAACCTAGGAGCCTATCCAGGGTTAGATCCTCTAGATCCCTATTTCGACAACGATGTGTACATTAGGGAGATCTTAGAGAACCCTTACCCATTTCAGGCCCCTAGACCCCCATACCAGGAACCCGCACCCCAGATTCTAAACCCAGCCCTAGAACCTGCACCCCCAATGAGTGCAGACAATGTACAAGAACTTAGGACTTTTGATGAGGAAATTTTAGAGAGTAGTGAGAGAATGCGACAGGTGGGAGAGCGTCTCGTATGGAAATACGACGAACGCAATATGGATTTTTGGATGAATCCATATCCTTAAATCGATGGTGGAGAGGGTAGAAATAATAATAATAATAATAATAATAATAATAATATAATAATAATAATAATAATAATAATAATAATAATAATAAAATATGTGTATGTGTATGGAAAAAAAAACTACGGATGCCTATTACTAGTAGTGTAGTTTTAAATTTCAGTTGGTATTGTAATTTTAGTTTCAGTACTAGTGTGTAATAGACGCATAGTATATGAGTAGAGTAATAGTCGCAATGCTCGACGTTTTTTACCAAAATGCGTGTCATGTGATTGGCTATATTCAAATATTATTGGTGATATTAATATGTGGTAAATGTTTAAAATTCAGATGGACAACGAAGTGAATCAGGAAAACCAGAATGATAATATCCAAAACGACAACAACTCGAATAACGATAATCTGAATAATGAGAATCCGAACAACAATAACAATGGAAATCAAGTGGATAATAGTGTCATCTAACACATAGTGACACAAGGAATCATAGATGCAATGCCATTTATTATCCAAACTGTTAAGGAAGCAGATAATAAAAGTAAGCATAGCAGTAAGAGACCAATTGAACCGGAACATAGCGTAAATAATGGACTTGTACTTCAAGTGCCCATTCCCAAAAGAAGAAGAACTATGCCATATGGTTGTTCTTATAAAGAATTCTGGTCCTGCAAACCAATAGAATTCTCGGGAAATGAAGGACCCGTTGCAGCTCTACGTTGGGTAGAGAAGACTGAGGCTGTTCTAAAAATAAGCAAATGTGCAGAAGAGAATAAGATAATGTTTGCTTCTAATCTGTTTAAGAACTCACCCCTAGAATGGTAGAACACTATCCTCCAGTCAAGGGGAAGTGATAGGGTATACAACATGGAATGGGAGGAGTTTAAAATTATGGTAGAAAGGAAATTCTGCCCTCCCAATGAAAATGAGCAGATAGCAAATAAGTTTCTGAACCTTAGAATGACCGGAGTAGATAGTAAGGGTTATACTACTACATTATTTGAATATGCTAGAATAGTACCGACCCTTGCATCACCTAAACCAGTATTAATCTCCCGTTACATCTGGGGATTAATCGGGGAGATTAGGCATGTAGTCAAGGCAGGTAGACCTCAAACCATAGAAGAAGCTGTAGAACTAGCCAATACGTGGACAGATGAATTAATCCGCACTAGAGAAGAAGACCAGAGGAGAAACCTAACCCAAAGGCTTACTCAAGAATTCCGTTTTGGGAATTCCAACCGTAGAAATGTAGGTTCTACCTCTGCACCATACTGCAAAACCTGCAGAAAGAAGCATTCAGGAAGATGCTCCACTCACTGCAATTTCTGCAAGGCACCAGGACACAAGGAAGAAGATTGCAAGAGGAAATCCAGTAATGGACTGTGCTTCAATTGTGGAGAAAAAGGCCACATCAAGCCAAATTGTCCGAAATTGGCTCCAGCTGCGAACAACAAGAACACTAAAAATGCTAGAGCATTTGTTCTAACTACAGATGAAGCCAAAATGATCTCGAACGTCATAGCTGGTACGTGTTTAGTTAATAATATTTTTGCTAAAGTATTATTTGACTCTGGTGCAAACCAAAGTTTTATCAATACTTCGTTTTGCAAACTTCTAAATCAATCATTAACTAAACTACCACAAGAATGTCTAGTAGAGACAGCAAATGGAGAAACCGTTAGAATTCTTGAAATCTTGCAGGTAGCAAGAATAGAAATTTTTAACCAAAAGTTTATTGCAAACCTTTACCCAATGAATCTGGCAGGATTTGATGTTGTATTAGGAATGGATTGGTTAATAGCCAATAAAGCCAGTATTTTATTTATGTGATCAAAAGTCAATCCAAGTAAATTCACCAAGGGGTGAAAAGATCACAATTAAGGGAGATAAATCATCTAGATCCACTAAATTTATCTCTGTGATGAAAACTGCAAGTTATATAAGAAAAGGATCTAGAGTGTATTTGATTTCTATAATCACTAACACTAAAGGAAAAGAGCTAAAAGACATTCCAGTAGTGTCCCAGTTTTCAGATGTATTTCCAGAAGAATTGCCAGGACTACCGCCAGACAGAGAAGTTGAATTCAGAATCCACTTACTACCAGGAATGGCACCAATTGCCAAAGCACCTTATCGTTTGGCACCCGCCGAAATGCAGGAACTGAAGAAACAGTTGGACGAATTATTGGAGAAAGGATTTATACATCCAAGCTCATCGCCATGGGGAGCACCGATTTTATTTGTCAAAAAGAAGGACGGATCAACGCGTATGTGCATTGACTACCCTGAATTGAACAAGGTCACGATTAAGAATCGGTACCCATTACCAAGGATCGATGATTTGTTCGATCAACTGCAAGAAGCTCGATTTTTCTCAAAAATCGATTTAAGATCGGGATATCATCAATTAAAGGTGCAGGAAGAAGACATTCCTAAGACTACATTCAGAACAGGTATGGCCATTATGAATTTACTAGCATGCCATTTGTTTTAACCAATGCCCCAGCCGCATTTATGGACATGATGAACCGAATATGTAAGCCATATTTGGATAAGTTCATAATTGCTTTTATTGATGATATTCTAATTTACTCTAAGAGTAAAGAGGAACATGCAAAGCATTTGCACTTACTTTTAAGTCTATTAAGAAAGGAAAAGCTTTACGCTAAGTTTTCCAAGTGCGAGTTTTGGTTAGAGCAGGTATAATTTCTTGGACACTTAGTTGATCATGAAGGAATTCATGTGGATCCAACAAAGATCGAGGCAATTACCAAATAGAAAACCCCTGAATCACCAACCGAGGTTAGAAGTTTCTTAGGATTGCCTGGTTATTATAGAAGATTTATTCGAGATTTTTCTAGAATAGCCATTCCCTTAACCAAGTTAACCTGTAAATCCATTAAGTTTGAATGGGGACCAAAACAAGAAGAAGCCGTTAGAATCCTTAAGCAAAGATTAACCCATGCACCCATATTAGTGTTACCAGAAGGAACTGAAGACTTTGTAGTCTATTGTGACGCTTCTAAGTTAGATTATGGATGTGTGTTAATGCAACATCAAAAGGTGATAACTTACGCATCTAGACAACTTAAGAATCATGAAGAGAATTATTCAACCTATGATCTGGAATTAGGAGCCATAATTTTTGCCCTTAAGATTTGGAGACGTTACCTTTATGGTAGTAAGTTTACCATATTCACCGATCATAAGAGTTTAAGGTATGTTTTTGGGCAAAAATAATTGAATATGAGACAAAGACGTTGGATGGAGATTCTTAGTGATTATGATTGTAATATCCAGTATCATGCAGGGAAAGCCAATGTAGTGGCTGATGCTTTAAGTCGAAAGTATCATGAAAAGCCAAAAAGGGTACCTTCTCTTAAATTAAATCTACAAGTAGATTTAAATGATCAGATTAGAAAAGCACAAGAATCAGTAATCAAGGATGATACTGAAAAATTAAAAGGAATGATTAAAGAATTAGAACAAGGAACAGATGGAATTTGGAGATTCCATAAAAAGAGAATATGGATACCTAAATTAGGAAACCTACGCCACTATATATTAGAAGAAGCCCATAAGTCTAAGTATACGATGCATCCAGGAAGTGTGATAAAATGTACCAGGATTTAAAGAAAATTTTCTGGTGGATAGGAATTAAAAAGGATATAGCAGCTTATGTTTCTAAATGTTTAACTTGTTCACAAGTCAAAGCTGAACACCAGAAACCCTCAGGTTTGTTACAACAATTAGAAATGCCAGTTTGGAAATGGGAATTGATAACAATGGATTTTGTTACCAAATTACCCAAAACAAGAAAAGGTAATGATACAATCTGGGTGATTGTAGATAGGTTAACTAAATCAGCTCATTTCCTACCAATGAAGGAAACTTTTAGCATGGAACAATTAGCCAAATTGTATGTAAATGAAATTGTTTCATTACATGGAATTCCTTTAGCAATTGTGTCTGATAGGGATAGCCGTTTTACCTCTCATTTTTGGGCAAGTTTCCAAAAAGCAATGGGAACCAAGTTGAATCTAAGCACAGCTTACCATCCTCAAACAGACGGACAAAGCGAAAGGACAATTCAGACAATGGAAGACATGCTTAGAGCTTGTGTAACTGACTTCGGAGGTAATTGGGACGATCACTTACCTTTAATAGAATTTTCTTATAATAATAGTTATCACACAAGTATCAATGTTGCACCATTCGAAGCAATTTATGGACGAAAGTGCAGAACCCCCAGTCTGTTAGCCAGAAATTGGAGAAAAGAAACTATCTGGACCTGAGATAGTGCAGGAAACAACCGATAAGATCATTCAAGTCAAGGAACGACTGAAAGCAGCACGTGATCGACAGAAGAGCTATAGTGATAACAGACGTAAGCCATTAGAATTTCAGATAGGTGATAAAGTATTATTAAAAGTCTCTCCTTGGAAAGGAGTAGTAAGATTCATCAAAAGATGGAAACTAAGTCCCAGGTATATTGGACTTTTTGAGATTATTAGAAAAATAGGACCTGTAGCTTATCAGCTACAACTGCTAGAAGAAATGGCAGGAATACATGATGTATTTCATGTATCTAATCTCAAGAAATGCCTAGCTGATGAATCACTCGTAGTACCTCTTAAGGATATAGAGGTAAATGAACAACTCAAATTTGTAGAAAAGCCTCTACAGATTCAAGATAGGAAAATTAAAAATCTCAAGCATAAGAGATTAGTTCGGGTCAAAGTAAAGTGGGACTCCAAAAGAGGACCTGAATACACATGGGAGCTAGAATCAGAAATGCAAAAGAAATATCCACACCTGTTCCAGTAGACCTCGAGGACGAGCTCTAAAACAAGGTGGGGAGGATATAACAACTCTAAACCGACACCCTTGTAATATTTTCCGACACCCTAAAAATATTTAAAATATCCCAATATGTCTTAAAATACACCCCATACGTGAAAACGGGCCCTGAATACCTTAAATATTAATAAAAATAATTAAAAACTGAATTTTGGGTTTTAGGCGGGCCACGTAAGCCACCCTTAACCCTTACGCGGGCCGCGAGAACTTAAAGATCTGGCAAGGCCCTGGGCCGCCACGTGGCCCAACACCCGTCAAGCCTACATAGTGACCCGGACAAGCTACAGCGTTGACCGGGGTTGACGCGGGCCGCGTAGGCCCTTGTCTACCTTTACGTGGGCCGCGAGAGGACCAGAATCAGGCCCTAAATAAGGAGGCCTCAGGATTTCATTTTTCGTCGCTCAAATCTTTCTTTCTCTCAATTTCACATAGTGTGCACTATATACGGGTATTATACCCCCTAAATAGCGAAGTTCTGCTCCATTGTAAGTATTATAACCCCTGGATACGTATTAGATACTCTGCCCGATTGATCTAGGGTTCCGGAACGCTGTCGTGGTTCTGCCCGATGTAGTCGTTGGAATGCCGTCTCGGGGAGGGTATTGCTAATGTTAAAATAGGTTATTATACTAACACGCGTGCATTTGTGTAATTTATAGAATATTCCCAGGAAATCCTTACTGATAATCCTAAGACAGCAATGTGAGTAATCCTCTTTTTGTGTTAACTATTTTTACAAAACCTCACATGATTAATTATATATTAAGCAGTTATTGAGTGTTTGTAAGAATACAATTATCATGAGTATGTTGGAGTTTTGTATACAAAATTTGTTACCACCTGGTCAAGGAGTAACATTTCCACAAGTTGAGTATGACAGTACCATGGATGTTAATTGTTATAACTTGGAAACAAATGTAATTGCAAGACCGCCCTCAATACTGTAAAATGGTTTTTATTAGAACTTAATTAAACTTGGATTCACTCACCAGTATTTCCCACTGACAAAATGTTTTTAAACGCGTTTCAGGTAACAAAATGTGAAAGCCAAATAGAATCCAGCTGGACACCACTGAAGGCTTGGAAAAGTGGCAATAAAGTTACCTAATAATAAAATAGATGTTTTTATTAAATAAAATAGGGTGTATCCCTATGAAGATATGTGTACCGAAAACTTGGGTTTTACCCATCTGTTTAATGATATGGAAATGTGGTATTTTACTCTGATAAAATATTTCCTAACTACGGTCCTGATGAAAATTCCGCTACCAAATTAGACAATAATAGGATACCACCGAAACTGGCCGCGGCCGCCCGTTCCCGGGTTTGTAACATGGGGACGGGGGTTGCGACAATAAATACTGACAAACACTAAGTTCTGACAGAAGATTAAGTGATAAGTGCAGACCAGCTTATCATGTTCTGATGAAAACCACAAAGTCTGACAAAGACACACAAGTGTGGACAAGAACTTCAAACAAGTGCGGACTAGGAAAGAAACCCTAAGTGCGGACATAAGCTTAAAGATAGGTTCGGACTAGGTGATTTCAACACAAATGCGGACAGAAGATAACACACAAGTGCGGACAAAGATTCAAAACTATAAGTGCGGACAACAATAATGCTGATATGTGCGGACATAAGTGATCAAGTGCGAACAAGTCTTTGGAAACTTAAGTGCGGACAAACTCTCATAGAACAAGTGTGGACTGAATATATCAAGTGCGGACTGATGTATTCAAGTGCAGACCGATCATTTCAGAACAAATGCGGACATATGAGAAATTATAAATGCGGACAGAATCACATAAACTTGTTAAGTGCGGACATGATTTGTTGATTAAGTACGGACCTCAAGATTTGTATGTGCAGACAAGGGAAAACTCCTAAGTGCGGACAAGGTATTTATCATATAAGTGCGGACTGAATTGCAAGATCAAATGCGGACAAGACTTTATCAATTAAGTGCGGACAATGTGTATAAGTTCTGATGAAAATGTTAAGTGCGGACAACATTTGATGAGTACAAGTGCGGACTTGATTTGTTAAATGCGGACAATCATGAATATGAATCCACAAGTGCGGACAAGCACATAGCCAACAAGTGCGGACAAACTTGTATTAACTACAAGTGCGGACAAGACTTTAATTCACAAGTGTGGACACCTATCCAAGTTTTAAGTGTGGACAGATCAAGTGAATTACAAATACTCACAAGTGTGACTACACACTAAGTCATCAGAAGTAACAAATACGGACAGTAATGCTTTTAACACAAAGTTAAATACGGGCACTACCTTTTTTGTTTCAAAACACTAAAACAACTTGGAAAAGAAGAAAACATCTCAGACGACGAACATTTTCAAAATCTTCAAGTTTTCTGTAGAATCTTCACATCTCCATGATGTTTGGCGGAAACAAACATCAAATCAAGAGCAATGGTGATTCGGAAGGCGATTAGACCATTCCGAATCGGTAACATAGCACGCTTGTTGGTTTGACTGAGCTGGATCTAGGAAAAGGTGGTCGAACAAAGGCTTGAGAGGTTGACTCAATTTTTTGTGGTACGAAGGGACTAAAGTTTGACACAAAAGCGGTTTGTGGTTTGGTTGCTTGAACAGGTTTTGCGACAAAAGGATTGGCATTTCCAAAATATACTTCTGGATTCTGTTGAACGGGTATCCTCTTCGCTTTCCTGATCTCCTCTGCATTCTTATTCTCCAACATTTGAATGAATTCGTAGATGTTGGTATTATCCAAAACACCATTGAACTTCAGAATTTCCAAGAATCCACTCCACATTGGTGGCAAAGCATCCGCAAACTTCGCAGTGATCTCTTGAGGAATCATTGTCACGGTGTACGAGAATATCTCACTAAGCAGATGATAAAACCTTGTAGACATGTCTCCAAGCGACTCATTTTCCATAAACATGAATCCATCAAACTCTTTCTTGAGTAGATCATGTCTAAGCTTGCGAGCTGCCGCATTCCCTTCCCCTCTTTCTTTTGACGTATCCCGCAACGCCTTGGTGGTGGTACAATAGACAAACTGATGATAAATGTCTTTGATCAACGCTTCAGTAAGAATGGCAAATCCTTTCTTTTCTAGATCGTACGCTTTCTTATCTTGTTCACTCATCGCCGCCAATGAAGTAGGATCCGATCCGGCTTCTTCAAGAGCTTCATTGTATGTCGTTGTAAAACACATCCACAACACCGTATTTTAACCAAGAACATAAGTATGAAATCTTCCCTTCCACCCCGGTTAATCATTTATATGCATGAGTTTTGGCGGGTGGTTGTTGCTACCGGTTTCATTTTCACTCAAAAGAAGACTTTGTATACTTTGGTTTTGGTTTGCCACAAACGATCATTGACTTGCGGATATCATTGCGGATTGCAACAGCATGAGAAATTGAACCCAAGATGTGGCGGAACTATTTGTGGAGAATTGCTACTTGTGCTTGACTCTTGAATCCAACCCCAATGATTTGTAGTCATCTTGACTAAGAACAGGGAACTGATGTGGCTACTGTAAACTTACTAACTGTAAAGAAAATTGTTAGTGAATGAGATGATTATGAAACTGTTGATGCACTTTGTGGATGCGACTCAGTTCGGTTCGACTCGGTTCGGTTTGACTCGGTTAGGTTCGGTTCAAGCCCGAAGTCACGACATTCCTCCGTCGTGCGCCCTAGAGTTCGACACGCGAAGCACGAATAGCCGCGAACCGTCATCAACGATACATCATCATGACATCATCATGATGATGTCATGATGATGTCATATGGATAACTCTTTGAATGTTCACCAAGAAGTCATGTTAACTGTTCGTGACTTTCAAATGTTCACCACGAACCCTTACAGTTCGTAGACCTTGGATGGGAAGAAGGGTTCACCACGAACCCTTAACAGTTCGTGGGCTTCTCCAACTGTTCGTGGGCTTGTTAACAGTTCGTAGGATCTCTGGATTTTAGGGCTATATAAACAGAGACATGTTACTCAGTTTACACAGGAGAGTCAAAAGAGAGTTTGAGAGTTTTGTGTGTAACTTTGTAAACACTGTGTGTATGTGTTACTGATTCTCTTCACTTAATCAAAGTTGTGAATCTTTGGTTACTTTGTGTTTGTTCCATTTTGCTTTGGTTTGCATACTCTCGTGGATTCCGCACTCGTTAGTGTGTTAACAAACAAGGAAGTAGGTTTAATCTTGATCCTCCAAGTGGACCTACAGAAACCAAACACAGTTTTGAAACCAAAAGGAACGAAACAGACTTTGAGATGGTCCAACGAAACACACGAGTCAAAAGCTATCGAAACAGATGGATAATTTTAAAGTTATCGAAATAGATTTTTGAGAATGACATATATTCTATCGAAATAGACTGTTGATGAAAATAGAATTAACTAAAACGGTTTCTATCGAAACAGGTTGTGAAAAAGGTTTTGATATTTGGTATATTGAAATAGAAATTAGTGAATTCTTATCGAAACAAGGAATTTAAATTGGGTGTTTCGTTAATGTTGTGATTTAAAAAGGCCTGAATTCTATTTCAAAACAAAGAACCTTTTGTCTTTTGTTTCAACCTATCGAAATAGATATAATATTATAGAACCAGCCTTGTTTCGATGAAGAGCTCAAAAGACAAGACAAAATGTGTGTTTCCATAGGAATACAAGGAACCTTAAAAGTTAAGTGTGCTTCCATAGGAATATAAGGATGTAAGTGCAGTTCATGCCGGGTAACTGTCGCTTATTAGTTCTGGACCTTCTGGTCAACCAAAGTAGAAGTCCAAGTTAAAGTCAACGATAATGAAGAATTCTAGACTACATGAAGACCTTAAAAGTTAAGGGGGGAGTTTGTTAATGCACTTTGGGTGCAAAGTGCATGCCTTCCAATTGTTAGGGTCTTTATTGTACATATCTTGGAACTTAGTCCAAGGTTTATCCTTGGACAATTTGTCCAAGTTTTGGTCTAGAACTTTGGTCAGGGGTTTGGGTTTTGTCTGAGTTTTATCCCTAGTCTATATATATATGTTGTATAGGATTAGGGCAAATATACAAGAACGACAACGAGAGAAAGAAAGAAGCTTTGTGCACCTCTCCAGAGAGACTATGTGTTAGTGAGAGAAAGCTAGGGTTTAGATCTTTGTGATCTAAATCCAGCTTGTAGATGATGTATACTCCTTTGGTTTGTGTAATCTGTGATGACTGATTCATCAATAAAGAGATTCATCTTCTACATATTTCCATCTTGTTCATATTTTGTTCTTCATGTCCTGAATCAAGTGCAATGTTTGATGTTCGTCATCGATCCGGTGCTTTCACAGTGGTATCAGAGCATGGTTACCGATTCAGAATGGTCTAACCGCCTTCTGAATCACCATTGCTCTTGATTTGATGTTTGTTTCCGCCAAACATCTTGAAGACTTGAAGATTTTGCAGAAAACTTGAAGAAAATGAAGCTGTTCGTTGTTGTTTTGTTCTCCAAGTTGTTGCAGATATGAGGTTTGATCCAAAAATTGCTCTGTCCGAGTTTTTCTTAGTTTTAAAACCGTCTGAGTTTAAAACTCTGTGTTTGTGTTTCCGGAGTTTTGGTGAACCAGTGTGAAGTCACACTGGGAGAGTCCGGAGATTGGTTATTGAAACTTCTCTGAGTTTTCCACTTTTTCATCAGTCCGAGCTTTAACTGTTGTAAACTGGCTCCGAGGTTTTCAACAGTCTGAGTTTTAAAGATATCTTGTTCATCCTGTCCGAGTTTTATGAGATCGCTATTAGGTCCGAGTTTTAAAGGTATCATGTTCATCCTTGACCGAGTTTCTTTTATTAAAAATCGGAGGTCTATTTTGACCGAGTTCTACATCGAAACAACTCCGAGTTTATTAAAAGTCGGAATTTGTCCGAGTTTTGTTAAAAGTCCGAGTTTTTTACGGAAATTTTGACCGAGTTTCTGTTGAAGTTTCACAAGGTAATAGATAGGTTAACAATGTCAGAGTCTCCGACTTTTAGGAGTCTCCGACTTTTAAGATCAGTTAACAAACTCAGACTTTCCGAAGTTTGTCTCCGGGTCCGATTTTTGATCAGTCATTATGATATATCGGAACAAACTCTGTTCTTTTGTTTTTCCGAGTTTTACATCATAGGTCTCCGAGTTTGACATCAATATGTCTCCGAGTTTCAATCATTCAACAATCATGTCCGAATTTTTGTGAATGTCCGAATTTTACTCTTTGTATCCAAGTTTAACATGAATGTTCCGAGTTAAGAGGCCTTGTATTCCGAGTTTTACTTGTCCGAGTTTTGTTGGGTGTGGCTTGTCCGAGTTTTGATAGTTTTGATCAGTCAAATCTTTGTTCCGAGTTCATGCTTGTCCGACTTTTGATACCTTAGTGGTCCGACTTTTAAAAGGGTATATGGTCCGAGTTTTAACAGTTCAACAAGTGTTAAGTCCGAGTGAATTTTCAGTTAACAATTCGCTTCTATGTGAAAGTCGGACAAGGTGGTGGCCCATGCAGTGAATCCTCAGTGTTAATGCACTTTCATATATAGTCCGACCCTGCCCGAGTTTCTTGGTCGGACTTTTTATATAGTTCCTGTCCGAGTTTCATAGTCCGACCAATATCCGAGTATTGTCACTGAGTGTTAAGTCCGAAGTTTTTAAACAGAAACTGTTATCTCCGAGTTTTCTTTGCGATTTATTGTCCGATGTTTTGCTCCGAGGTTCTGTTCCGAGTTCTTAAAGATAATACCAACCTTTTTGATGAGCTGAACCTGTCCGAGTTTTCTTTGCGATTTGTTGTCCGATATTTTGCTGTCCGAGTATTACAGTCCATTATATTTCCGAGTTTTATACAGTGGCATTTGTCAGAATTTTCCAATCATGCCGTTTTCGGCTAGGGCTTTGGAAGAGAAACGTGCACGATTAGGATTGGTTGAGTGTGTTAACCATGAGCTTTTGCAGCCCTACCCTGTTCTTCACGAAAAGCCTGGTGATTTTGTTGCGCATATCAAATTCACGGTTCTTCTGATGCCGAATGGGTCTGATCGTATAACATCTCATGGGTCCGAGTTTAATCATTTTCTGTCTGAGTTTTGAAATGCTTTCACAGTCTTTCAAAGTCTTTCTGTCCAAGTTTTGAGATGAAGCTGGTCTAAGTTTCTAAGTCTCTCTATCGGCTTGCAACCACGCGGGTCTAGTGAAGGAAGGGCAAGAATTTCTAAGTCAACTGAAGTCAAAGTACAATATTACACCAACGGTTGAACATTATACTTGTGTGATTGACATGTTTGGTCATGCTGGACTGCTTAATCAAGCATATGGGTTGCTATCAGAAATGCCGATTGAAGCTAACTCGGTGGTGTGGCGGACGTTCTTGGCGGCATGCCTCCTTCATGGTGATGCGAATCTTGCTAAAATTGCTGCAAGAAAAGTGATTGATCTTGAACCCGAGCATTGTGGAAGTTATGTCTTGATGTCGAATGTGTATGGGACATTGGGTCAGAATGAGGAGGTGTCGGATGTGAGACTTAATATGAGACAACAGAATGTGAAGAAAACACCGGGGTGCAGTTGGATCGAGTTTGGAGATGGGGTGCATGTTTTCGGGACGGGTGATCGGGCCCATCCTGATGAAGATTCGATTTATAGTGAGCTTAATTCATTGTACATGAGCATGGGTCTATGCCACATGACTTGAGCTAAGCCATTTGATTTCATTAGATTGATGTTTTATGTAACATTATACAAATTCGCATATGAATTGATTACTCAACATGGTAAGTCCATGTTACGGTTTTGGTCAAAAAAAAAATCGAATGGGTTTTTCGGATTTCTTTGCTTGTTCTGAATTTCTTTGTACTCTAAGTACTATTCCGATGATCTGATTCGAGGTTTCAAGAGCTTTCAGGTTTACGAGTTCCAAATTTTCTAGAATTCCGGGTTACCTGGGGTACCGGAGTTTTAACTAAGTTTAGAAGCTTATTTAGTTCGGAAGCTTCAAGTTGTGCATGTTCCAAGTTTTTCTAGTTATTTCGCGTTACCTGGGGTACCAGATAACTAACTAAGAGTCAGAATAATGTGTAGTTTGGAAACTTGAAGTCGGTTTCGGATTATCGAAAAGTTTTATGATACTTATGCTGTCCGGATCAAGTGAGGAGGTGAAGAGAATAAGACTTGCTTGGATTTTTGTATTGTTTACAAAGAAATAGGGGGAGTAAAAATTTTGAAATTCCTGTTTTCTTTGTAAATCAAAAGCTCGTGGTGCTACATCGAAACAAGTTCATGTTTATTATCTTTGAGATTAACTTAGTGTTAATCTTACCGGTGGCGAAGTGTTTATAACATGAAGCAAGTTAGAGCTAGTGTATGATTGAGTTTTTAAGTTTGTTCGAGGTTTAATCAAGTGTTGACGTGATGAAGCAAATTGTTCGTTTGGCAAGTAGTTGAAGGTCATGCCTTTATCGTATGCCGGTTAGAGTAGAGAAGATTAGTCTTCTTGGTACCTCTTCCAAGTTGGTGACTGGTCGGATTCTCGAAATAGGGGTTCTTACATTGAGGGGGAGATCAGATACGAAAGTCATCGGGTAATTGGTGGATTTGTGAAGATACGAGATTGGATCTTGAAGATTCGAGATGAAATGATTTCAGACACTCGGTTGAAGACTCTGATCAAGATGGTGGATGTATTTTTACAAAGTTCAGTTTGTTATTAACTTATCGAACTGAGCTTCATGTCTTTGTGAAGTTTGAAGTGTTCAAGGTTGGGCATTGGAAATCCAATGTTTCTTTCTGCTACCCGTTAGGTTTGAAGATTAATGTATCGAGCGATATTCCTACATGTGGTTGTAGGTCGGTTCGTGTTAATTTGATTCGGGAGTAGTTTGAGGGGGAGGATCTACAGTGTTTGATGTTGGATTCTTCGGGTTTCTCAAAGCGGCCTTAAGTGATCGTCAGCAAGTCTTTAATTAGAAGGGTTGAAGATCGTTGTGCTCTACCTAAAAGATCAAGTCTCAGCTTAAGTTGAAAGCATGCATGATATCATCAGTCAAGGGGGAGTCTGTAAGTGCAGTATCCGGTGATTAAAGATTATCGATACCACACAGAACCGATGCAACAGTTAAGGGGGAGACTGTAAGTGCAGTTCCTGCCGGGTAACTGTCGCTTATCAGTTCTGGTCAACCAAAGCAGAAGTCCAAGTTAAAGTCAACGATAATGAAGAATTCTAGACTACATGAAGACCATGCACTGATCAAGGGGGAGTTTGTTAATGCACTTTGGGTGCAAAGTGCATGCCTTCCAATTGTTAGGGTCTTTATTGTACATATCTTGTAACTTAGTCCAAGGTTTATCCTTGGACAATTTGTCCAAGTTTTGGTCTAGAACTTTGGTCAGGGGTTTGGTTTTTGTCTGAATTTTGTCCCTAGTCTATATATATATGTTGTATAAGATTAGGGCAAATATACAAGAACGGCAACGAGAGAAAGAAAGAAGCTTTGTGCACCTCTCCAGAGAGACTATGTGTTAGTGAGAGAAAGCTAGGGTTTAGATCTTTGTGATCTAATCCAGCTTGTAGATGATGTATACTCCTTTGGTTTGTGTAATCTGTGATGACTGATTCATCAATAAAGAGATTCATCTTCTACATATTTCCATCTTGTTCATATTTTGTTCTTCATGTCTTGAATCAAGTGCAATGTTTGATGTTCGTCATCGATCCGGTGCTTTCACAAAGGAACTTCAAATTATGTGTGTCTCTATAGGAATGCGACTGTCAAACCATCTTCTGTTTCGTTTAATTGAGTTTTTGAAACAGATGATTTTTGTTTGAAGGTGTGTTTCAATGACTCTTATTTTAAAATATTGTTTCGATGTAGATCTGTTTCGAAGATAATACAAAAAGACAGAGAGACAAGCACTGAAAAACACAGAGAGACAAAAAAGATATCTACTCCACCACCACCAGTATGCAGTGTGCAAGTCAACTAATGAGATGCACCCACCGGAATGGAATAGAATCATGGGCGGACCTACTTTATGGGGTGGGTGGGCGGCCGCACCCCTTGAAAAAAAAAAAATTAGTGGTATTTTTCGTGAAAAATCATGACCGCACCCCTTGGAATTTTCGTCCGCACCCCTTAGAAAAAAATGTTAGGAATTTATATAAAAAAATTGTGAACTCAGATTGAAACCCGATCAAATTATGTAAACAAGTTAGCCCACTAACCCATTTAATAAAACTTAAATTCAATTTATCAAGCCCAATAACTTAATACCCATTCAAACCCCATTCCAACTACTAGTTTTGTTAAACAAAATCAGTCCACGTAATAAAAAAAAACCCAAATCGTTGATGGTTTTGTTGATTATATGATTATTGGTTGGTAAATAACAATACTAGGGCTTGAAATTCAAAATTTTAAATTGAAAATTAAGGAACATGTGCTATGGTTGAACACTTGAAGATCCTTGTTTATTTTGTATGTGATAGGATTAGGAAAGATCAATGAGTAGGGAAGTTATGTCGCGATTTCTTAAGAGGAAAGGGGTTGAGCCACTTTTTTTCGTCGGATTCTTCTAATTAAAGACCAATGTATGTTTTAGATAAGTTTTTTTGTTCTTTTATTTAATGATTAAGAGAAATAGAAGTAGGGATGATTTGAATGTTGATGCTTTTTTGTTTGTTAATGTGATAGGAAGTTAGGAACTAGGGTTTGATTGTTTGAAAATTGAAATGGACCCGACCCGATCTGATTCGACCCGCTATGAAACTTTTTTTGTTTGTGTTTACTTGTTTTACATGACCCCACCCGACCCGATCCGACCCACTATGAACCGATTTTTTTTATATAGATAGGGGTCTAAAATCTTTAAAAAATTTCTGCACCCCCAGGAAAAAAATCCTAGGTCCGCCACTGAATAGAATGTACTATTCCGACAACAATTCTGGCCAAAATTTTTGCTGGAAAATACGAAACTCAAAAACTCAACACCCGAAACACACTAAAATGTAGATTTTGAAGATCCTCAACCGATTTGACAAGTTTTCAACCAAACTTTTCACAAAACAGCATCATTTTAACAAGTTTAGACCATTTTATCAGGAAAACAAGTGGGTTTTCAGTTTTTGAAAAAGAATACCTCAATAAACACTTGAAAATCACTCAAATCTCACAATAAAGCTTGATTTTCACAAAGGAATCCAGCCAAAGCTCTGAAACCACTTGTAGGTCCCTAGAGGAGGATCTAGAACACGTTATCCTTGTTGTTTAACACAATAACCAAGTGCGGAATCCACGATTATGTGCAAATCAAGCCTAAGAACACACAAACACAAGAAATATTTCATTGTTTAAAGCTCAATCTCTATTCCAGCAGAGTAACAGTACAAAATGCAACAAGAATGCTCTCAATACAGAACACACAAACACAAGAAATATTTCATTGTTTAAAGCTCAATCTCTATTCCAGCAGAGTAACAGTACAAAATGCAACAAGAATGCTCTCAATACTCTCTGGGTGTGCTCTCTTTTTTAGAACAGGGGAGGTCTCTGGTATTTATAGTCATACACCAGAGATCAATACAACGAAACAAACACCTTTACAACGAAACATAACGAAATAAACAAAGGAACATCGAAACATGGAGAAACTAAACTATACATATCAAAATAGAGATATAGTTGTCATTATATCACTCATCGAAACACACATGAAGACACACATTACTTCATTATCGAAATAGGTCTATTTCGATTACATAAAGTCCCATGTGTTCCGATCCAGTTCAAATTCCTTTTATGTGTTTCGTTAACTTCATCTCAAACCAACATCCCTGTTTCGATCATGATATCCAGCCCAAATGCCATTCCCTGTTTCAATGATGTGTATGTCATTCCAAGACATTTCTTTTTCGATGTGAATTCCAATCCAACTGTTCCAATGTCTACACACAATTTCCATTCACATTACTTAACAAGAGGATGTTAAGTCTAGATACTCGATGAGCCGTGATGAACCGAACCGAGCCGCATCCACACGAAGTGCATCAACAGATATCAACATAAACAACTTGTTATTCTTCAATCAAAACTGAATAAATTGTGGGATCAGAAACTGCAACAAAAAGTCATATCCCAATTCTTTGTGTTAGTTAAGATACATTGATAACTTGTCTTAATCATCATCAATTTCTTGTAACTTTTTATATTTTTTTATGGATCACTGTTCATAAACACACAAACAACAATAATTAAACTAATCACATTGGAATCAAAACATCCCCAATTTCATCATTTTTTGTGTAACTTCATCAATTTTTATGGACATTATCTCAGCAGATATGAAACAAAAATCAATTGTACTTTACGAGGATAAATCAGAAAAAGATGGAAAAGAAATAAAAAATTAACAGTTAACCCAAAATTTTACAAGAACTTTCCTTAATTTCGCCCTATCAAAGTTGGAATTCAAGAGGACTCCGTATGTAAAACCCTAGCTTTCAGGGGAAAAATAAGTTAAGCTTGTTTAGTATATTATAATATTTTATTATTCTTGATTATATTTTATATTTTTTTTAACAATAAAAGTTAGATTTTAATAATTTAAACAAAATAGCATGGTGTCAGTAATAAGCCATGATTTCTATTTAGTCATTGTCATTCTTAACCTTCATCTTTCTTAAAGGCAGAGCAATAATAATTTTTGGGTTGCAGCCTGTGGATATAAGTTACACACTATAACGGAACATATAAATTTGTGTATATGTGTTTTACTTTTATGCCATCAGATAATGTGTGTGTGTGTTTAGGTGCAACCAAAATCCCTAACGAGAGGTCGAGTTTTGGCTTGATACACACATTACAAGAAACAGGCACCTTTAGCGACGACAAGTGTCGCCGCTAAAAGTCCTTCTTGTCGCCGCTATTGCCCTTTAGCGGCGACACGTCGTCGCTAAAGGTCGCCGCTATAGATCGGCCGCTATTGGTAACCTGTCGTCGCTAAAAAGGGTGTGTCGTCGCTATTGTGAATAACTTTTAGCGGCGACATTTGTAACTTTTAGGGGCGACATATGTCGCCACTAAAAGTAAAAAAAAATAAAAAAATAAAATAATTTACTGCTATGCAGTCTTTCTTCTGTGGATTCATGTAAAAAAACAGGGAAAAAAAAATTAATTTCATGGACCAAAACGTTCATAAGTATACATAGAATCAAACAATAATTTTCACATTCAAACCTCCTACAATGCAGTCTTCTGTGGATTCATGTGGAACAGAAAGTGGTGCAGCTCGATAAAGACGCATCATGCATTGTCTCTTTGATAATGGCTTGAAGATAGACCAAGTTGTTCATGTCTGACTCTTCAACTTTCCTATCTCTTCCATCATGGTTTTCAAGCTCTTGTTGGGCTATTTTTAAGACCACATGGTGGTTGACTAGTAAAGCTAAAGCCCATGTTAGAGTCGCCGTTGTCGTGTCTGTACCTGTCAATAATATGATCATCTTACAGCACAGACCTGAACAATACAAGACACACATATGTATAACTAGTTCTATACCCGTCCGATGGACGGGCATCTTAATGACATAACAACATTAGCATTTTATTGGTTCTAAGCCTGCCGTAGCTGAATCATAGAACCAACAAACCATAAAAAACAACACGAAATCAAACCATATCATATTTTAATTTATTGAAGTGGCCAACTTTCTTCATTTTTACAACTGAATCCATCCGTTATCACATATTCACACCCTATTGAGAACAATAGAAGTCAGCGTTCAATCTATTTTGTAATAACTCACCATAACACAATGAGAAAAAAAACTTAGTGCAGGAGTAACACCAACATCCTTCAAGTTTATAGTATATATAACACCATACAAATTAGAGACTATCAAGCACAACAAGAGTACCTGGTCGTCCGGCGTAAGAGGTGGTTCGGCGAGGTGATGCAGCGGCACAGAGGAGGTGGTCCGGCGTATTGTGCGGCGTCAGTATAGTTCTTCTATAGTAATTTACCTGAGAACAAACAAGCTAGCTGTTAAAAACTAGGAACCACTATTTTTATTGAATGTCAAACGCGAACTATTCACTGTTATCTTTATCAAAATATTGGAATGCAGTGTACAAATGGTCTTCTCTATCCATTCTATTCATATGCATTGTTGCGGTTATGAACTCTTCATAATCTATGGTTCCATTTCCATCTGCATCAGCCTGTTAAGTTTGTTTTTCAATGAATGAGATATAGTTTGGTTCCCAAAAGTTACAGAAAGCAAGCTAATTAATATGATCATCTTACAGCAATGACCTGTTCAGAAAGGCATCCTGCAATGACCTATTCAGTCCAAAAACAATCCTAAAATCAGATGACTTATCCCTCAAGTTATTTAAGAAGAGAATTGTCATCTCTTGATCTATACATTATCATACATAGATATAAGATATGTGTGACATAAAAGATCTAGTAGGTACCCGAAGTGCAACTTTCTTAAAGTTATTCATAGCTTTAAACTGTTTTAGCCTTCCAAGGACCGCGTTATCAAGTGGTGTATCGGGTGCTTCTCCATCTTCTTTAATCCACGGATCACTCGTGAAATCGACGTGCCCTTTCAAGATTGCATTGAATATCCCGTGCTCAGATTCTGTATCACCACATGTATTTCTTATTAGTTCACTGAATTATTAATCTTTCTAGGCTTAATGAATCAAGAAACCATGAAAATTATCACCTGCCCAGAAAGGCGGAACTCCCCTCAGAAGAATATATAGCATGACCCCAATAACAAAGATATTAGTTTGTATAATATGTGGATGCTGGATCAACAAACAAATGGGTATTTTTTTTCATACAACGAGGATACTTGATTCGCATAAACTATAAATTATTGCAAACCGCTATAAGCACCATGAATTGACCTCAAACATAAACTAAACAAATTATATGAAAGTGCAGCTGTTGACTGACCAACTCCAAAGTCCATATCATGTATTGCCCTAAACCATAAGTTATTGCATATACCCTCTATTGATTGTTTCGCCATTTTCTTAAAAAAAACAAAAGTTATTGCATATACCCATCACATTAACTCTAACTAAACTTAATAAAATTGTAATTGTATTAAAAACAAACTGACGGCTGAATATAATCAGCTACTTTGACTCGTTCAAATTATCCAACCCGTACCGATGACCCGATCAAGATTATTCCTAACAGAGCCGACCCTGAATAAAGTACGATTACAAGTATTTCACTACAAGAAATATCCATTAGCCATCTATTTGACACCCCAATTTCCATAAACCTACCCATATACATACAATTCAACACAAAATTGAAAAAATAAACTACAAACATATATGTATAAATACAGTTCAACACAATAAAAATAACAAACCTACAAATATACATGCTTATACATACTGTACTACACAAAATTAATATATAAAAAGAGAAATTGAAAAGAACGAACCGGAGGTGATCGAATGTCAGTGAAGGTGACCGGATTTCAGTAGAGGTGGCCGGATTTCAGTAGAGTTGACCGGATTTCAGCGGAGATGACCGGAAGTGGTTGCATTTTAGTGGAGGTGACCTAAAAAAACCACACAAAATCAAGAAATATAAATATATAACTAAAATAAACAACAATATAAAGAACCCTAACCGTGTATGTCGCCGGAGGTGGTCGGATTTCAGTGGGCGTTACCGGAGGTGCTTGGAATTGAGTGGAGTTGGCTGGAATCTTGGGTGATTTGAGTGGGGTGGACGGAGCACAGCTTGGAACGGGCTCACAGACACTGAAAGCCCCGCATTACGGCTGGCGGAGACCAGCGGATCGATGGTGAAGGGGTATAGTAGGATAGAATGGAGGGAAAGGGAGGGATGAAGGGTTTTATCCGCTTAAAACCCTTTAGCGGCGACAACTATCAGACATTACCCTGATCGTTGGATCAGATCTTCATCCAACGGCCAATAAATGCTCAGTAACCCTTGACCCGGATCGAACCCTTTAGCGGCGACACATATGAAGTCGCCGCTAATACTGTCGCCACTAATACTGATTATTCTTGTAGTGACATGGGAAACACTGTCGCAGAGAAGTCATCGATCTAGGACACACACAAAAAAAAACACCATAGACAACCCTGTATAGCAGTAATCACTGACGAATAGTCTTAACCCAAAATCAAGTATGTTGAGACCAAGCCAGATATGTATGCTCTCAACTCTAGGAAAATTAATACGTTGAGACTGAGCCAAACGCTAAGCCTGCTCATGATCAACAATTGTGGAGACCTTGGAGGCAAGAAGGGCCGCATCTTCAACTTGGGACCACTCACAATCCCAGCTAGGCCATTCCCAATAATTCTTAGATAGATAATTAAGTTATTATTATACAACATACCGTGCGTATTATTACAAACTTTAATTATATGGATTTGGTTTTTATTTACAGTTTTATTTATTGTTTTCATACTATTTGTTAAGTGTTTATTTATATTTAGAACATTTACAAGAAAATGTGCAACTTTTTTCTAAAGACAAATATCACTGACAGAAAGAACAGCAGCTTATTTAACTCAGTGGTGAAAATCTTGTCGCTAATTCGTTGAAGATATTACGACTGTATGACCACAATTTTCGCCTCCCTTGATGCTTCCATGGATAACCCCTCCCTTGATGCTTCCATGTATCACTAATAGTGACACACCCTACCTTTAGTGAGGATCAGAGGCTGTGAAGTTCGCCTCCATGAAGATCCTTCAATTTGTAGTGATATATGGTCAAGCATAACATTAAGAAAATTTAACAAAACCTAAAAACATTCAATTGTTTATCGAATATATGTTTAAAGAGATTAACCTAGAACAAGTAAAATATGATGGCAGTTAATTATGTGTGCTTGCAGAGATATCAGCACACACTTGCACGTCCACAGTCCTCAAATCTACACATTTGACATCCAAAACACACGCAATGCTCGTAACTTTTGCACTTGCTATTCCTGCGACATCCACCGTGTGTTCTCAAGCTCCTCTCCTCGATGTTTTCACATGTCCACCTTAAGTAAAATACAAATACAAAGGTTTTATATGATCATAAATCCTAAAAAATCAAGTAACCAAATTCAAGTTTTAAATGGAGTAGATGAACTTTATTGCTCGGAATCACGTCCCTTGCAGCTCCATCATGGTAGATCCTGCATGCATCCCATGTCCTAAGCTCAAAGCGACGCACCTTGTAGCATGCGGTACAACTTAAGAACTCATCACGGTGGGAGACTTCGCTGTGTGGTCTCACATATTCATCTCCTTTATAATATCTAAGAAAACATGTTTCACCCAACTTTATCTTCTCGCTATTGCAATTAAAAACCAAAACCTTGGTCCTCCACTTTGGCACATTTCTACTATCCGATGCATGTTTTGCGAACTTCGCAAGATAATTGAATACTGTTTACAGCCAAATGAACCACATTTTAGTTTTTCTTTAACAAAAGATACTAAAAAGAAAGATGGAAGTGTGAAAGAGCTTGACCATACCTCCATTACAGGCATCATTGCAATAGAAAATAGCAATGATGGTGTCATCATCACTAATTCTCAGAATGCCCACAGATTCTTCAAGCTGGTTGTTTGTGCAACCACAAGCTATTCCAATGTAATGTGGTGCTCTCACCATGGTTTGCCCAACAAAGGCACTCAACCAAAATTGCAAACGAGGCATGATCAAACTTCTTTACACACCCACTTTCTTTTTTATATATATACTTTGTTATAAAAACTTAATTATGCTACCTGGTTGAAAGCGGTGTTTAACAGTCCTGTAAGATTTGCAAAACATGCCACAACTAGTACAAACATGCCAAACTCGAGGTCGAAGGTTTGGGTTCTAAATTGCAATGGTAAGAAGATAAAGTTAGGTTAAACATGTCCTCTGAGACACTATAAAGAAGATGAATACGTGAGACCGCACAACCAAATCTCCCACTGTGGCGAGTTCTTGCGTTGTAGTGCTTGCAACAAGGTGTGTCGACTTGAACTTCGGTCAAAGGATGCATGTAGGTTCTATCATGATGCAGCTACCCGGCCGGACCTGCCATGACATGATACCGGGCAGGTAGGTTAATCTACTTTTCTAAAACTTTAATTTAATTAGTCGATTTCTAAGGATTCATAATCACATAAGTTTGGCCCGCTTTATATGTATTTTGTTTGTTTAAGGGAGACATGTGACGATCTTGAGGAGAGAAGCTCAAGATGACATAGCGGATGCCCCAAGAAAACAAACTGCAAAGGTTGCACATTTTGCGTTTGTTTCGGATGTCAAATGTGCAGATTTGAGGACTGTGGATGCCAAGAGTGTACTGACTTCTATGCAAATGCACCCAATTGATTAGGCATCAGTCTTTTTACTTGTTCTGGCTTTATCTTCTTAGAAATATTGAATACACATTAGTGTTTTAAAAATTTGTATTGCTAATGAAATTTGTATTAAAAAGTTTGATGCACTCAGGTGGAGAGATCGTTGAGGGGTCTGTTAGACACCACCCACTGTGGTGACCAATTCTTATGTAAAGGTTGGTTGTGAATTCTCAACAGGGTGGGTGGGCAACCAAAGGTTGCAACCCAACCCAACCCAAGGTTTCAATTTTTATTTATTTTTTCTTTTGTACTTAACAATTAATTTCTTATATCATTTGATTTTATATAATAACTGAAAAACATATAGCCTTAAAAATTATTTAAAAACACATTTTTGTTTAGTTGTTTTTTTAACATTCATATATATACTTTTTGAAAAACGAATTTTGTTCAAAAAAAGTATTTCTTTAATATAAAATAAAATTTTTGACCATTCATTGAATGTTAACTTTTTTTATTAAAGCGAATGATGGAAGTACAAAGAAAAAGACGGAGAGAATTTTCTTTGCCTTGCGCCATGTGTTGTAATCTCAGTACCCTGCACTTGTGCTTGGGGAAACTTTGGCTTATGATTGAACACCTAAATCTCTTCCTCACATATTTATAGCCAAAAAATATACACAATGTGGCTAAAGTTAGAGTCAGCTCTTTAGATTTTGGTTATAACCCCCAACACTTGTCACTTTATTTTGACAACTCAGATAATTTGTAATCATGTGAATGTTGTGTACAATGATATGAAAATTGTGGCAAGAATAACCCGGTTTTTTTATTATAATTTTTTAGTAATAAAATTATGTAAACCATCATACTTTCACATTTTTCTAGAAAAAAGTCCAACATATGGCGTATTAAAGTTCCTAAACATGTTAAATATACGCGAAAAAGTCCTACAACCTAATTTTCCTATATTAAAGTCTATAAAATTTTCTAGGCACTAGAAAGCTAGGACTCTAAAAATACAGAACTGAAAGAAATTCTATGAACAAATGAAACCTTGAAATTCGTTAAAAAAAATTCTTAAAGTTATATTTTCCAAATCAGTACGAGTTGTTCGATTAAGAAAATATATTTTACTTTAATAGAGAGGAGTCAAGTTTGAAGTACTTACGACGAACAAAACAATGGAGACATGATCTAACACGAATCAGGCTGTTGTGTTCAAAACAAGCGGAACTTAAAACATTATTAAAAGTGGCCACTTCAACTCCAACAAAGTGGAAAGTGTATATTGAAAATCTTTTAAACTTAAGAAGTCTTGAAATGATGGATATAGCTGACTATCTACAGACGTAACATAAAAAATGGATTAAAGCGATAGATTAAAAAATAAACCAAAATAAAATTTCAATTTAAAAGTAATAAAAAGGGAGACAAAATGAGCAGGTTAATTATGGATCCTAACAAATCAGTTAACTAAATTTAAGTTCTAGGTGGCTGATCAACATCAACTTACCGGGCAGGTATCGTGTTAGAGCAAGTTTGATTTTCCTTTGTCGCTACATCATGGTAGGACATGCATGCATCCCTTGTCCTAAGCTCAAAGTGACACACCTTGTGGCATGCGACACAACTTAAGAACTCATCACGTTGGGAGACTTGGTTGTGTGGTCTCGTATTCATCTCCTTTATAATATCTAAGAAAACACCTTTCACCCAACTTTATCTTCTCACCGTTGCAATAAAAAACCCAAACCTTGGTCCTCCATATTGGCAAATTTCTAACACCCAATGCTTGTTTTGCTAACTTCGCAGGACAATTAAACACTGTTAACAGCTAGATGTACAATAATCAATTATTCTTTAACAGAAGATACTAAAAAGGAAGTGGATGTGTGAAAGAGCTTGACCATCGATTGCAGGCATCGTTGCAATAACAAGTAGCAAAGATAGTGCCATCATTACTGATTCTAAGGATGCCCACACAGTCTCTAAGCCGGTTGTTTGTGCAACTACACACTATTCCAATGTAATGTGGTGCTCTCACCATGATTTGCGCAACAAAGGCACTAATTCCTCATTGGAAAAGTTAGTTATAGGCATGGTCTGATTATAAATTTTTAAAACCATTGCAATTAATAAGATTCTTAACAAAATTTAAACTTCAAACTTCTACAGTTTTTTCAACTTGTAACTGAATTGTGTTTGGATGCACAACCAACAGGAGCTGGGACTATTTTTTCCAATGAGGAATTGAGTGCCTTTGCTGGGCAAATCATAGTGAGAGCACCACATTACATTGAAATACTGTGTGGTTGCACAAACAACAGGCTAGGAGACTCCGTGGGCATCCTCAAAATACGTGACGATGGCACCATCTCTGCCACTTGCCATTGCAACCAAAATTGCAATCGACGCATGATCAAATTCCTTTACACACCCACTTTCTTTTTTTATACACTTTGTTATAAAAACTTAATTATGGTACTTTTGGTTGAAAACAGTATTTAATAGTCCTACACGATTTGCAAAACATGCCTCAAGTAGTACAAACGTGCCAAACTGGAGGTCGATTGGGTTCTGGATTGCAATGGTGAGAAGATAAAGTTGGGTGAAACATGTCTTTTGAGATACTATATAGGAGATGAATACTTGAGACCGCACAACAAGAAGATCAAACAATGATACAAAAACAGATATATAGCGAATCTGCGAAGAGTGTTATAATATCTTTAACCACCCCTTAGTCGTAACAATGACAAATGGAGTGGATGATGTCGTCATCACAGATTACAAGGATCCCGAGGGACTCCATCCCTTTTCTTTTAAAACCACATACCATAAATTTCATATAATGATATTACTGTTTTTGACCGTGACTACTATACGCCATCTGCAACATTTGTCATTATTACGAAGAATGCAAACAAGGCCTGATGACCACACTCTCTTACACGTCCACAATCCATCATTGTGTCTCGTATCAAGTTAAACAAATTTCGACGACTTTGATTGAATTTACAAAGCCTGGCTCGAAATTCTTAACTCAATTGAAACGGTCAAAAGATCAAAATGTAATAAAACATGTCTTCTGAGATACTAAGAGGAGATCAACATAAAAAGCTGAATAAATTGTAGGATCAGAAACTGCAACGAAAAGTCATAATCCTATTCTTTTGTGTTAGTTATGATGCAATGATAAACCTATTTATGAATCGATGTTTATAAACACGCAAACAACAATAAATAATTAAATTAATGAGATTAGAACCATAACATCCCCATTTTTGTTTGTGAAACTGAACACCAATCGGACAGAGATGCAATAAAGATCAAAGATAAATCGGATAAACACGCAATAGAAATCAAAGACGGAGAAGTTAACTGACCTCATGGATCTTTCTTCGCCCATCCATAGTTGGAATTCTAGAGGACGAGTTCCTCCGTATGCAAACCCTAGCTTTCATTATGATAAACACTTTTAAAATGTTTAGTCGATTAAATTACATTACATGTGGACATCCCTAAAGTTTATAAGTTGTCACTGTTTATGTCCTTTGTTTTAACGAACTTTAAATTTCGGGTTAACTCAGATCATTTGTGATGCATATAAGGGTATTTTTGTATTTTTACCCATTTAGTCAAATAAAAAAGGGTGAGGGTATTGGTACATCCCCTAAAAGTAATGACACACCCCCCTAGCAGCCCCATATAAGGCAATGAGGGTTGTATAGGGGTTGAGTGCATTAATTATGTCAGAAAAAGTAAAGTTATACAACCCTCATTGCCCTATGAGCGGTGTATTAAAAAGGTGGTAGTTGGAGCATTAAACCCTATATGCATCTCATTGCCCAATACGCCTCAAACTAATGCCAATCATTGGGTGTCAGCCAATGATTACCAATGATTGAGGTGTAAGTAACTTTATTTTGATAGGGTATTTGTATGGGGAAGTGGTGAAATATTAAGAAAATTAATTTTTTTTATAAAATGTTGTTATAAAATATTTTGTTAGTATTATAAAAACTTTATATTTTTATAAAATGAATTGTGTATATTTTTAATAAAAAAATGTGCATGTTTTTTTATATTGTAAAAAAAAAAAAAAAAAAAACCACCACGGCCGACCCACCACCACCACCATCACAGCCGACCCACCACCATCACCACCACCACCACCATAGCCGACACACCACCACAACCACAGCCGACACACCATCACCACCACTGCCACCAACATAGCCGACCCACCACCACCACCCTAGCAGACTCACCACCACCACAAGCACCCCAGCCGCCCCACCACCACCACCATAGCCGGCCCACCACCACCACCATAGCCGGCCCACCACCACCACAGCCGACCCACCACCATCACCACAGCCGACACACCACCATCACCACCACCACCACCACAGCCGACACACCACCACCACCACCACCACCACAGCCGACCCACCACCATCACCACCACCACCACAGCCGACACACCACCACCACCACAACCGACCCACCACCACCACAGCCGATACACCATCACCACCACTGCAACCAACATAGCCGACCCACCACCACCACCCTAGCAGATCCACCACCACCACTGCCGACACACCACCACCACCACCACTGCCGACACACCACCACCACCACCACCATAGCCGACCCACCACCATCACCACCATAGCCGACACACCACCACCTCCACAACCGACCCGCCACCACCACCACCACCACCACAGCCGACACACCATCACCACCACTGCCACCAACATAGCCGACCCACCACCACCACCCTAGCAGACCCACCACCACCACAAGCACCCCAGCCGGCCCACCACCACCACCATAGCCGACCAACCACCACCACCACCATAGCCGACCCACCACCACCACCATAGTCGACCCACCACCATCACCACAGCCGACCCACCACCACAGCCGACCCACCACCATCACCACCACTACCACCACAGCCGACACACCACCACCACCACAACCGACCCACCACCACCACCACCACTGCCGACACACCACCACCACCACTGCCACCAACATAGCCGACCCACCACCACCACCATAGCCGACCCACCACCACCACAACCACCCTAGCCGGCCCACCACGACCACCATAGCCGGTCGACCACCACCACCACCATAGTCGACCCACCACCATCACAACCACCCCAGCCGGCCCAACACCACCACTATAACCGGCCCACCACCACCATAACCGGTCCACCACCACCACCATAGCCGACCCACCACCATCACCACCCCAGCCGACCCACCACCACCACCACAACCACCCCATCCGACCCACCACTACCACAACCGACCCACCACCACCACCACCCAAGCCGACCCACCACCATCACCACAGCCGACCCACCACCACCACCACCAAAGCAGACCTACCACCATCACTACCACCATAGCCGGCCCACCACCACCACCACAACCGGCCCACCACCACCACCACAACCACCCCAGCCGACCCACCACCACCACCACCATAGCCGACCAACCACCACCACCCCAGCCGACCCACTACCACCACCATAGTCGGCCCACCACTACCACCATAACCGGCCCATCACCACCACCATAGCCGGCCCACCACCACCACCATAGCCGACCCACCACCATCACCAACCCAGCCGACCCACCACCACCACCACAACCACCCCATCCAACCCACCACCACCACAACCGACCCACCACCACCACAACCACCCCAGCCGACCCACCACCACCACCATAGCCGACTCACCACCATCACCACAGCCGACCCACCACCACCACCACCAAAGAAGACCTACCACCATCACCACCACCATAGCCGGCCCACCACCGCCACCATACCCGACCGACCACCACCATCACCACCACCATAGCCGGCCCACCACCGCCACCATACCCGACCGACCACCACCACCACCAAAGCAGACCTACCACCATCACCACCACCATAGCCGGCCCACCACCACCACCACAACCGACCCACCACCACCACCACCACAGCCGACACACCATCACCACCACTGCCACCAACATAGCCGACCCACCACCACCACCACCCTAGCCGACCCACCACAACCACCCCAGCCGGCCCACCACCACCACCATAGCCGGACCACCACTACCATAACCGACCCACCACCACCACCACAACCACCCGATCCGACCCACCACCACCACAGCCGACCCACCACCACCACCACCACCACAGCCGACACACCACCACTGCCACCAACATAGCCGACCCACCACCATCATTACCACCCTAGCCGACCCACCACCAAGACAATCGAGATTATCATGACATATGACATAGTGAAAAATTAATAAAATCTAAGAAAAGATACATTAATCTTATGTATTTCGGCCGTTCCTAACGAACTAATTAATAACACCATTATACCACACAACAAGACATCAATAAACATTTTAATTTTCATTTGTAACATTAATTATTTTTTCTAGTAACCATCAAATTAATAAGAAAAAACAAAAAACAAATAACCCGATAAAAAAATTAAACTATATTAATATAACACATCACTAGAGAAAGCACATGTCTAAACTCTAAACACACCTTTTACCCTAAGTGAGAAAGCACACCACGTGGATCTCAATCCCAAACCCCTCATCCACCATCCATTCAAACCCCTCATCCAACGGTTTAAAATAACTCTAAAAACACAAAATCCTTAAACACAAAATAACCTCTCAAACAAGCAGACCCCAAGATCCCTGCCCCCACCCTTTTTGCTTCAGTTCAACCACCAGAATCACCCACATCTCCATCATCGGCGACCACCGTAGGCGGCGGTGGCGTGGTGGAGTTTGTCGGGTCGTTGTTCGAGCGAGAGAGAGAGAGAAACGGCGAGATGAGAGAAACAGAAACGGCGGCGCCCGCAGCCGTACCGGTCGCCAGCAACGACAATCGTGCCGACATTGGCGACGGTAAAGGTGGGTTCTTCTTCTCGGGTCAGTTTAGGCCCAGTTTGTGCTCGGTTCAGTCATTTGGCTCGAGTTATATCCCGCTCGGTTCAGGTATGTGGTTCGATTCGAGACGAGTTTCGTTCAAGTTTGGGTTCTGTTTTCAGTTTTGGCACGGGGGATTTTGGTTCGACCGGTAATGGCAGCAAGAGTAGTGCCGGTTTGAGTCCAGGTTGTGGTCCGGGTCTCAGGTTAACGACTCTGTTTTGCCTCGGGTTTTCGGGTCAGACTCTCGTGTTTTGGTTCCGCGGGTTCAAGAGTAGTTGCCTTCCTCTATCTATGTCTGATCGACTTTATGTAGGTCCAACATTGTTCTTTTAAGCCGATGAATATATTCACAGATCAACAACTGTTTGTTTTCTTCTATGTATTTAATAGTGGTTACAACTTACAACATAACTAAATTCTCACAACTGTTGGATTAGTTGTAATAATAATTTTCAAGAGTGGTTTGTTTTGACTCGGGTCTCGGCTCGGGTTCAGCCTACACCGAGTCAACAGATTCTTAAATTTACGGATCCATTGGGTTGCAAGGATACTTATTAATATTTCAAATGTTTTGGTCAAATCCGAGATCATCACTTGGTAATATTTCAAATGTTTTAACAGATTTGAGTATTCTGTTCCTTAAGAATGCTCATTGAAAACGTAGCTAACTTTATGCATTAGTCTTTCACAACATATTTATTATTATAAAAAAATAAATAATAAAAATAATAATACTTAATAAAAAAAACATATGCATATTTAAAAAACAATGTTATAAGTAGTCCCGGCAGACGGGTCGGGCCGGGGGTCGAGTAGGGTCTTTGACCCAAGACCACCCGACCCCCGACCCGACCCGTTTGCCGGGTCTAGTTATATTATCGTTTTTTTTAATGTGCATATGTTATTTTTATTAAGTATTCTTCTTATTATTATTATTAATATTATTATTTTAATTATTATTATTATTATTATGAGTTTGAAAAATTTTGAATCAAATAAATCATGTATGCTTGGGTAAATAAACATTCTTGGTCGATAA
Source organism: Helianthus annuus (assembly GCF_002127325.2). Classification (NCBI taxonomy): domain Eukaryota; kingdom Viridiplantae; phylum Streptophyta; class Magnoliopsida; order Asterales; family Asteraceae; genus Helianthus; species Helianthus annuus. Next base: position 150,045,739 of record NC_035437.2, on the reverse strand, counting down.
GGGTCATATAGGTCGATAAGTTAACGGGCAATCATCCCGTTAACTTAGCCACGATAAAATAAACACCTTCGCCATAAGCGATCGATAAAATGGAATGGTTCGGGTAAACCTCCGGACCATCGAACAAATGGAAAGTAAGTTTGATAAATAAAAAATTTGATATTTTATAATACACACAATTCATTTAATAAAATATGAAGTTTTAAATAATAATAATGAAAAAATAAATAATAATAATAATACTTAATAAAAAAAAACATATGCATATTTAAAAAACAATGTTATAACTAGTCCCAGCAGACGTTTTATACTAACACTTGAAAAAAAAAATGTAGAAGTTTTATAATACTAATTTAAAAAAATGTTGACGTTTTATAATAATAATTAAAAAAAAATGTTGACGTTTTATACTAACACTTGATAAAAAATGTAGAAGTTTTATAATACTAGTTAAAAAAAATGTTGACGTTTTATAATAATAATTAATTAATAAAAATGTTGCCATTTTTCTAAATATATTAAATAAAAAAAATGACATTTATATACCTTCCTTTTATAACAATAAATAATAATAAATATAAATGTTTATATATTTTTTTTTATTTTAACAACAATTTAAAAAAATATATAAAGTTTTTTTTAAATAATATTTCACCCCAATGAAAACCCTCCATACCCTTCATGCATTTCCATTAGCCACAGTTGTACGAAGAAACTGTTCGATTTCACGGTTTGTTTGAGAACCTGATTCAGATACACAACGGGTTCGTGTGAATCTAAGTAATAATATGTAATAGTTAGCGATTTAGTGTGTAGGGTTTAGGGTTTCGGCTATGTATTGTATTACATTTTGTATGAAAGTGTTGTGTTTTGTGTTATTTTATCAAACAATGTTCACTTACATTTGCGTTTTGGATTATAGAGAATTTGACGTTTTATAATAACACTTGATAAAAAAATGTAGAAGTTTTATAATACTAATTAAAAAAAATGGTGACGTTTTATAATAACACTTGATAAAAAAATGTAGAAGTTTTATAATACTAATTAAAAAAAATGGTGATGTTTTATAATAACACTTGATAAAAAATGTAGAAGTTTTATAATACTAATTAAAAAAAATGGTGACGTTTTATACTAAGAGTTGATAAAAAAATGTAGAAGTTTTATAATACTAATTTAAAAAAAGTTGACGTTTTATACTAACACTTGATAAAAAATGTAGAAGTTTTATAATATTAATTATAAAAAATCTTGACGTTTTATAATAATAATTAACTAATAAAAATGTTGCCATTTTTCTAAATATATTAAATAAAAAATGACATTTATATACCTTCCTTTTATAACAATAAATAATAATAAATATAAATGTTTATATTTTTTTTATTTTAACAACAATTTAAAAAATATATATATAAAGTTTTTTTTTAAATAATATTTCATCCCAATGAAAACCCACACATCCCCCCAATTTTATTCCACACAAAAGAGCCAATGATTGGGCAATCATTGGCTGACATCCAATCATTGACAACTAATAGGATGTGTGAAAAAGTAACAAAAAAGTAAACGTATAGGGCAATGAGAGGCTTATCAGGTGGGTCCATTTTCAGGCGTATAGGGCAATGAGGGGTGTATAGGGTTAGGGGATGTGTGGATAAATTGAGGGGATGTGTGGATAACCAGACCCATAAAAAAAGGCTCAACCTATTCACACACCCTATCTGCCTATTTAGACACCTTTTGCCTCGTATAGGCCTATACGAGGCGTATAGGGTTACATCAAAGTCAGTATCTGACACATGTCACTTCTGGTTTGACTGCTTCAATATGCCCCGTATAGGCCTATACTGGGCGTATAGGGCCCCTTGTATAAGTCTCATATATGACCCTTTGCCCCTTATATGTCTCGTATAGGCCTATACTGGGCGTATATAAGGGTTTTTTTTAACAAACATTTTATACAATATTAATCGTTTTAGCAAACTTTTATACAAAAACAAGTTTTTTATTTTAAATAATTAATATTAGGACCCCTCGTTGGTGTTTTTTTAGTTGAAAAATGGATGTTTTGGTAGGGTAATTTGATTGTTTTTGGAGGGTGTTGTTTTTTTTAGTAAAAAAATGGGTGTTTTGGTGCGGTAATTTGAGTTGTTTTTTAAGAAAAGTTTTATTTTTTTATAAAAATATTTTACCGTTTTCAAGATCGGCCTTTAAAAATATTCGATCGTAGAAATATTAGATTGTTTTTAACATATAGTGTAGTATAGGTCTCGTATAGGTCCCTTATAGGTCTTGTATAGGCCTATCGACGTATACGGGCGTTGTATCATATCCTATAGTATGGTATCGTATCGTATTGTATGATATAGTGTAGTATACGTCTCGTATAGGTCTCGTATAGACCTCTATGGGACCTATACGAGACTTATACTATACACTATACGATACAATACGATACCATACTATACTATACGATACAATACGATACTATCGTATCATATAGTGTAGTATAAATCTCGTATAGGTCTCGTATAGGCATTGTATGGGCCTATGGATGTAGTATCGTATCATATAGTATCGTGTTGTATCGCATCGTATCGTATAGTGTAGTATAAATCTCGTATAGGTCTTGTATAAGCCTATCGTGTTGTATCGTATCGTATAGTATACTATAAGTCTCGTATAGGCATCGTATAACTAATATTAGTGTTATTATAATTAATATGAGTTTTTTTATAATTAATATTAGTGTTATTGATATTAATATGAGTTTTTTATAGTTAATATTAGTGTTATTGATATTTAAAAAGAGAAAACAAAAAAAAATAAAAATAGACGCCCAGTATAGGGCTATACTGGGCGTGTATGTGGACCAAAAGACCATTATACCCCTGAATTAGGCCTATACTGGTGGCAAAACAGGGTTATAATGGTCTTTTGGACCCCTCGTATAGGCCCAGTATAGCCCTATACTGGGCGTCTATTTTTTTTTTGTTTTCTCTTTTTAAATATTTAAATAGAAAAAACGTAAAAATAGACGCCCAGCATAGGGCTATACTGGGCGTATACTGGTGTCCAAAAGACCATTATAGCCCTGAATTAGGCCTATACTGGAGGCAAAACATGGTTATAATGGTCTTTTGGACGCCTCGTATATGCCCAGTATAGCCCTATACTGGGCGTATACTGGTGTCCAAAAGACCATTATAGCCCTGTTTTGCCACCTGTATAGGCCTAACTCAGGGGTAAAATGGTAATTTGAATTATATACATGTGCCTCATATAGGCCTATACTAGGCATATATGAGAGGCAAAAAAGACCAATTTACCCCAGTATAGGCCTAAATCAGGGGTTAAATTGTCTTTTTACGCCTAGACGCCCAGTATAGGCCTATACGAGGCATATACGAGGCAAATAAGACAAAATATGACATAATCAGAGATTCTCTCTTGGAAATTGAAAAAGGTAATACGCCTCGTATAGGTCTATACAAAGCGTCTTGAAGGGTGTGGAAATAGGGAGTTGGGTTTGTGAATATGTAGACCCAAAAAAAATTAATACTATGTTAAGGGAACCTAGGAGAGCCGATGACTCCAACTATGGTCCATGTACAACAAAAAACTAATACATTAATAAAAAAAACTAACACTTGAAGGTTTGAGTTCACAATTGCAATGACTAAGGGTCAAATTTGTTAGAAAAAACATGTCCTCAGGTATTATACATAGGAGATCAATATAATGGAGAGCACACAACAAAGCCTCTTACCATGACTCGTTCAATTTTTCTTGAGTGGAGGCCCTACCATCTCATTGCTGCAAAAGGAAAACCGAAGTTGCTCTAACACAACACCTGCCCTGTAAGTTGAATAGTTGATGTTGATCTCCTACCTAGAACTTAAGTTCAGTTAACTGATTTGTTAAGATTAACTGATTTGTTAAGATCCATAATTAAACTGCTCATTTTGTCTTTCTTTTTTGTTTCTTTTAAATTAAAATTTTAAGTTGTCATATTTTTTAATCTATAGCTTTATTCCATTTTTTTCACACATACATGCATTCTAGGAAAGTGTAGGGACTTCAATATAGCAACATTAGGTTGAGGGACTTTTTCATATTTATTTGACATGTTTTGGAATTTTATTATACCAAAACTATTTTGGACTTTTTTTTGTGCAAAACGAGAAAGTATGTTCGTTTACGTAATTTTAATCCTAACAAATGATAACAAAGGAACCGATTATTGTCATTATACACAACATTCACATGATTAGATATGATCCGAAAGAGAATACGATATGGTTTCTTGAGCTGAGTTGGTGAAGGTGAGATTTGGGTGTTCCATTATAAGCCACCTTGCGTATATTTCCTGGCTGTAAATGTGTGAAGGTGAGATTTTGGCGTTCAATCATAAGCGAAGTCTCTCCGGACACAAGTGCAGGGTACTCAGATTGCAATACATGGCTCAGGGTAAAGAAAATTCTATCTATCCTTTTTGTACTTCATCCATTGCTACAAATCAAGTTTGATTTAAGTTCTGACTTAGCATATTGAAATTAATGCTTTGGCTATTTATATGTACCCAAATTTTGATTTCAGATTTACTTAAATTGCTTGAGTTGCTATATATGCTTCAATTCACTTGGTGCGTTTAAGATCGCTTTGAATTGTCAATCAGTTGATTGGATCTACTTGCGATTAAAGTGTGTGATATAGGTGTCTGATTTTGATTCTAGATATGCTTCGATTCGATTGTGGCTTCAGAATTGGTTTTCAAAATTTCAATCAGTTCACTAGATCTACTTTGGACTGATGCTTTGTGATTGTGTAACTGATAGTAGGTCTGTCGATCAACTTTATATATATATATATATAGAGAGAGAGCGGTTAACATACATTACGCGTTATCGTACTTCACGTACGCGACGCTGTAAACCGTCAGATCAGGCAATAATCACGCATGGGACACAAAATAACGCATGGGATCAGATTTTTGGTGATAATCACGCATGAGAAGTGATAATCACGCATGGAAGTATAATCACGCACGTTGAGATGGTCAAAAAAAATAATAACGCACGTTATATATCTGGTCGCGTACGTTAATGTAGGTTAAGGCGTTTTGTAGATTATACTTTCTCTCTCTCTCTCTCTCTCTCTATATATATATATATATATATATATATATATATATATATATATGATCTTGTACATTAATCCAGAAGTGTGAGAAGTGTATTATAACACTATATAACATCATATAAACACCGTATAACACTTTGTAACACCATATAACACTATGTAACACTATATAACACTATATAACAAATATAACACTATATTTTGTCTGATAGCATGTCTATGATAGATGTATAGTGTTATATTTGTTATATAGTGTTATATAGTGTTACATAGTGTTATATGGTGTTATATGGTGTTACATAGTGTTATACGGTGTTTATATAGTGTTATAATACACTTCTCACACTTCTGGATTAATGTACAGGATCCATACCCTATATATATATATATATATATATATAGTGGGTGCAAATAGCATTGTTTCACTTGATTTTACGTTAATATATATTTGATAGTTACCTATAAGCAATCGAAATTAGTTTATTTTACGTTAATATATATTTGAGAGTTACCGCTAAACAATTGAAATTAGTTTATAACGAATCAACAAGAGCTTTGAATCCAATTTAGGGAAAAAGAGGTTTTTGAGGCTTTAACAAAGATGGTAAAAATTTCCTATCGTTATGTTTCGGTTTATGTTCTGGTGATCTGCGATTCAGTTCAGTTCAGATCAAACAACCCTCAAGTTTTATGTATAAGACCTAGTTTCGAACTTTATTAAAAGCCCACTTCAAGTTCAAAAATTTACTAATAAACCTGTTCACGTTTTTTTATAACTCAATACGACAATAAGTATAAATTTTTTGACAAGAAACTTGGTACAGGCCAAGAATTTTTAAGAAAAATAATTAGCAGGGACGGGCCTCTATACTTACAAAAATTTTGGACAAAAATAGTGTAGGTCCGTTTTTCTCAGAGGATCTATTACGAAACCTAATCCCTGTTTATCACGAACACGGTCACGAGTGCGGAATCCACGTGACGGTGCAAACCAAACAAAGTAATGTGTGACAACCCGTACTCTAGACTTATCTTGTGTAACGTTATATGCTCACGTGAACTATGTTAATTGAACGAATACATGATATGTTATGTGTTACATGGTTATGTGATTGCGTGATATGTTGCTTAAACCGAATAGTATTGGATTACACGAAAACCCACTCGGTCCATTTAGTGGACTCGAGACCATGACACAGCCCATGTGGGATTTCGGCCCACACCTCCTTTACGTATATATGCATACACACCTCATTAGATGTATCTCAAGGGATTGGCGCCAGAAATCCAGAGCCACGTTACCTCGGCTAACCTCGACAACATCTAGGAAATTCAGCGCCTCGCTCATCGCATCACCGACCAGGCAGTGGATCAGAATAAACTACCTAAGCGCGTCAACACTACTGCTACAGTCACTCCAGCTGTTACTTCTACTACACCCAGCGACAACAAACGGAAATGGGATGGGGATTCCGTTCAGTCTCAAGCACAGCAGCGCAGAACGAATGACTACCAGAACCCGAGTCAGCAGTCATCTGGCAGTCAGGAACAGGGTGGATACAGGGGAGTACACCCACTATGTAACAAGTGTAACAGGCACCACAGTGGAAGGTGTCACAAGGAACGTTGTCAGAGATGTCTCAAGATAGGGCACGAAGCCAAAGATTGCAGAAGCTCACGGCCAACTAATCAGAACCAGCAACTTCCACCACCAGCTCCTCAGAACCCACAGCAGCAGCAGCCACAGCGTGGAAATCGGGGATGTTTCCAGTGTGGGGCAGAAGGTCATTACAAGCGCGATTGCCCGCAGTTGAACCAGAATCAGAACCACAACAATAACCAGGGCAATGGGAACAACAACAACAACAATGGCAACGAGGCAGGAGGTCGAGCTTTCGTGTTGGGACGAGGAGACACAATGAACGATATTTGAACTTATAACTCGTTTTGGGATTTTCATTATTATGTCTCTGTTACTCAAACAAAGTTTGGTTTGAACATAAATCGTATTGGGTTTTATGGATTATTTTAACTACTATACTTTATGTTTGATATGACGGATGGTTTGATATATTTGAACGCACCTACCGTATTTACGGACCTTATGAACAGGGTGTGCAAACCCTACCTAGACAAGTTCGTCATAGTATTCGTGAAGTCCACTTCTTAGGCCACGTAGTGAACAAGGATGGGATCCGTGTCGACCCATCCAAGGTAGACTCGACCAGAACCTGGCCTGCACCACGTACTACAGACGGTTTAGGCAGGGATTTCTCGGAGATTGCTCAGCCATTTACTGCTTTTCAGCGCGACAAGGTTATCGCTTACGCCTTTCGTCAACTCAAGATTCATGAACGCAACTACACGACGCACGATTTAGGGCTGGGAGCTGATGTGTGCGCGCTTAAGATATGGCGACACTACCTGTACGGTACCAGGTGCACGATTTACACCGATCACAGGAGTCTCGAGCATATCCTTAAGCAGAAGGATTGAACATGCATCAACGACGATGGGTTGAACTACTTAGCGACTACGAATGCGCCATCAAGAACCATCCAGGCAAGGCCAATGTTGTGGCGGACGCCCTCAGTCGGAAGGACACTCTACCTCAGCGCGTGCGCGCGCTACAGCTTACGATTCGGTCTAGCCTCCCTACACAGATACGAAATGCTCAGGTAGAAGCATTGAAGCCCGTAAACATCAAAGCTGAAGCCTTACGCGGCTCACGACAACAAATGGAACAAAAGGAAGACGGAGCCTACTATGTGACGAGGCGTATTTGGGTCCCACTTTATGGCGGTCTACGCGAACTTGTGATGGATGAAGCTCATAAGTCTCGCTACTCGGTACATCCAGGGTCGGACAAAATGTACCACGACACCAGCACTACTTATTGGTGGCCTAGCATGAAGGCCCACATCGCTACGTACGTCGGAAAACGCTTGACCTGTGTGAGAGTCAAGGTCGGATACCAAAAACCAGCTGGCCTACTTCAGCAGCCTAAGATACCTCAGTGAAAATGGGAAGGAATTTCCATGGATTTCGTTACAGGCCTACCTAGATCCCAGCGTGGGAACGATACGATATGGGTGATCGTGGATCGACTCACCAAGTCTGCACACTTTCTACCTATAAAGGAAACGGACAAGTTCTCCACTCTCGCAGACGTCTATCTTAAAGAAGTTGTTTCGAGGCACGGGGTGCCCACGTCCATCATTTCGGATCGCGATGCACGATTCACGTCAGAACCTTTGCAAGCAATGCACAAACCATTCGACTCACGATTAAACATGAGCACAGCAGCATATAAGCCGCTCCATTCGAGGCATGGTACGGGCGTAAATGCCGGTCACCTCTCTGCTGGGCAGAGGTGGGGGATAGTCAGATCACGGGTCCAGAGATTGTAGTGGACGCCACAGAAAAGATTGCACAGATACGACAACGCATGGCGGCAGCCCGCGACCGTCAGAAAGCCTACACGGACAAGCGTAGAAAACCTTTGGAATTTCAGGTCGGGGACCGGGTTTTACTAAAAGTCTTACCCTGGAAGGGTGTGGTACGTTTTGGCAAACGGGGCAAGCTGAATCCGCGGTATGTCGGACCATTCGAGATCATAGAACGCATAGGCAGGGTAGCCTACAGATTGAACCTACCAGCTGAACTCGGGGCAGTTCACAATGTCTTTCATGTGTCGAACCTAAAGAAGTGCCTATCAGATGAAAACCTCATCATTCCTTTCAAAGAACTCACTATCGACGAGCGGTTGCAGTTCGTCGAGGAACCAGTGGAAATCACGGACCGAGATGTGAAGGTCCTCAAAGACAAGAGAATCCCTCTTGTCCGAGTTCGTTGGAACTCCAAACGTGGCCCAGAGTACACCTGGGAACGCGAAGACAGGATGACAGAAAAGTACCCCCAGTTATTCGAAACCAATGCTACCACTACTGAGACTGAAGCTACTACTTCGGAATTTCGGGACGAAATTCCAGATCAACGGGGGGAGGATGTGACACCCCAGGAAAAAAAAAACCAGTGAACGATTGAACTTACCTAGCTTCCTCAGTGAGTGCATACCAAATTTCGGGACGAAATTTCCAATTAGTTGGGGATAATGTGACAACCCGTACTCTAGACTTATCTTGTGTAACGTTATATGCTCACGTGAACTATGTTAATTGAACGAATACATGATATGTTATGTGTTACATGGTTATGTGATTGCGTGATATGTTGCTTAAACCGAATAGTATTGGATTACACGAAAACCCACTCGGTCCATTTAGTGGACTCGAGACCATGACACAGCCCATGTGGGATTTCGGCCCACACCTCCTTTACGTATATATGCATACACACCTCATTAGGGTTTAGTTTTACAATCTTGGCAACCTAGATCACACACTTTCTCTCTTTCTCTCGCAACCGGAACCGGGATCAAAGGCAGCCGACCCTCTCTAATCGGATCATCCCTCGTGCACACACTCTAGAATCGGTTAGTGTTTATGGTTGGTTGCTTATACATGATGTTATATGATTTCATGTTTGGTGGTGTTCTTGCATGATAATCTAGGGCTATTGTATGTGATTGATGATGTTCATGTAATCGGCTCATGTGTTGGTGTAACTCGAACGGATTGATAATCATATTAACAGACGTAATTACACATAGGCTAGGGTGCATGCTAGTTAGAATCGGCTGGTTCGATAATCCGATTACATGTTTATTCGATTTAATTGCTATTGTTCTTGATGATAATATGAATGTATGATGGATCGGTTGTTATGCATTGTTTGATCGGATATGTTTATGTATTGTTTTAGACAAGTGTTCTTGATATGTTTGGTATTAGGGTTCATAAGAATTGATGTTGATTTTCCCTGTTTGATCGATAATTGCTATATTATGAAACTGATAAATGTTGGTAATTGATGATAACTGTAACCGATTTGATCTAGTTTTCGATACTGCCAAATCTGTTAGCTAGAATCACGGATAAGATTGATTCGTTAATAAAGGAAATCAGTTACGGAGGTTGCGACACACGGTTGCGAGTCGAAACCCATAGTCTCGACTCGAGACCACAAACAGCGCAAGCCGAAACCAGGGTTGCGAGTCCCGTTGCGACTCGTAACCACACCATGACGAGCCGAGACCAGCCCTTGCGACTCGAAACCACAGTTGCGACTCGTAATCCCGGTTGCGACTCGAGATCCCCGTTGTGACTCGAGACCGGCTATTACACATACACTGTTTTGGGCCTACTTTGTCACGGGCCCAATCGTACGACTGTTATGCTATTGGATTGCTTACCTGTTTGGGCCGACATGTTATTTGGGTGAATACTATTGGGCCGGGTTATGGTTGGGCCGAATACTTAGATTGTTTATCGGATTGCTGATACGTGTACGTGTTTACCATGAATCCTTGCATGCTTGCAACGTGTTAACTTATGTGATACAATATGCGTGCTATATACGAACCTGACTTATGTGGTAACCCTGGTAGGACGTGGTTGACCACTGTTAGTTCAAGAACTCTCTTTCTCTCTTTGTGTATCTGCCGAGCAACCCAAGGTGAGTTCACACAGCCAAGGCATGGGGTTCCCAGGGTGGGAATGGGATTGAATGAAATATACGTACATACTTAGTTAACAGAACATAATGATATGAGTCCTCAGGGTGAGGGTGGTGAATGATAAGATACGGCTGGACTAGTATACCTACTTGAACTGATCTTCGCACACACGCCAGGGGTTGGCTGCGATATTATGACTGATCTTCGCACACATGCCTCAGGAAGGCTGCGAACTACACATACTAAAACTTCGCACACATGCCAGGGTGGCCAGCGATACAAATATACATAGTCTAGAATACTTGAGAACTTTCCCTAATCTTCGCATACATGCCGAAAGGGCCCGCGATACGAACCAATACTATACATGAACAATGAACGAACTAATACGATGCATGATTAGATGAACGAACGCAATGCTTGCTATACTATTCTATTACTGAACTTACTTTCTGTGAACTCGCTCACCTAGTTGTTGACTCTCTGCTGCATGCCTTGCAGGACCTTAGGTACAATATGGAGCTTGCATAGGGAGGAGCAGGTCGTTGTGGGCAAAGGATCGTGAATGCTATTTCAGCACTTATGATGATTTATACATTAATATTAATGTTTGGGTGACTTAAATGCTTCCGCTATACTTAACTATATTAAACGTTCAATATGATTGGTGGTTAGGATCCTGGTCAGTCATGCCTCCAAGCGGTGATGCTCCGCGTGTGGATTTTGGGGGTGTGACAGATTGGTATCAGAGCCATTGGTTATAGAGAACTTGGTTTTAATATGGGAAAACGTTTTTATTAAAACCGGACTATAACCAGAACAGTGCTCTCAACGATCCACAACGACACTTCGCTCCACGTGCAAGACTCGACATCCTAGGTAATAAGGTTTATGTTTATTGCCTGTTTGCTAGAATTGCTTAGAACTTTGCTCGCATTACGCTTAGATACACATGATACTATAGCATGAGAATCCCTACGTGCTTACACTTTTCTGTCATCGCCCTATTCGCGAACCATTCTTACCTATGCTACTTGTTACAATGAAGATCATGTCTGGAAGAATTAACATGACTCAAGCCCAGCTAGAGGCTCTCGTTCAAGCTCAAGTTGCTGCGGCACTTGCAGCCGCACAAGCAGGTAGTATACCCTGTAGTCATAACTTACGCTAGGATCTTTAGATCCTACATTCCTAAGCTAGCCCTTGTATTTAAACTTTGCCCTATTCGTACACAATAGGTCAACCAGCGCAGCAAGTTTGCACCTTTAAGAATTTCATGGACTGTCGTCCAAATTCCTTCAGCGGCACAGAGGGGGCAGTGGGACTCCTCCACTGGTTTGAGAAACTAGAATCAGTATTCGAAATGTGCGAGTGCCCTGAGGCTCGCAAGGTCAAGTTTGCCACTGGTACTTTGGAAGGAATAGCGTTAACTTGGTGGAACGCCCAAGTCCAAATCCTAGGGTTGGCAGCTGCTAACGCCACACCCTGGAACGACTTCAAGGAACTCATTAAGAGGGAATATTGCACACGTGAAGATATTCACAAGCTGGAAGACGAGTTGTATAATCTGAAAATGGTTGGGTCAGAGATCGAAGCGTATACTAAACGGTCGAACGAGCTGGCTGTTCTGTGTCCAACTATGGTGGACCCTCCATACAAGCGCATTGAGATGTATCTCAAGGGATTGGCGCCAGAAATCCAGAGCCACGTTACCTCGGCTAACCTCGACAACATCTAGGAAATTCAGCGCCTCGCTCATCGCATCACCGACCAGGCAGTGGATCAGAATAAACTACCTAAGCGCGTCAACACTACTGCTACAGTCACTCCAGCTGTTACTTCTACTACACCCAGCGACAACAAACGGAAATGGGATGGGGATTCCGTTCAGTCTCAAGCACAGCAGCGCAGAACGAATGACTACCAGAACCCGAGTCAGCAGTCATCTGGCAGTCAGGAACAGGGTGGATACAGGGGAGTACACCCACTATGTAACAAGTGTAACAGGCACCACAGTGGAAGGTGTCGCAAGGAACGTTGTCAGAGATGTCTCAAGATAGGGCACGAAGCCAAAGATTGCAGAAGCTCACGGCCAACTAATCAGAACCAGCAACTTCCACCACCAGCTCCTCAGAACCCACAGCAGCAGCAGCCACAGCGTGGAAATCGGGGATGTTTCCAGTGTGGGGCAGAAGGTCATTACAAGCGCGATTGCCCGCAGTTGAACCAGAATCAGAACCACAACAATAACCAGGGCAATGGGAACAACAACAACAACAATGGCAACGAGGCAGGAGGTCGAGCTTTCGTGTTGGGACGAGGAGACACAATGAACGATATTTGAACTTATAACTCGTTTTGGGATTTTCATTATTATGTCTCTGTTACTCAAACAAAGTTTGGTTTGAACATAAATCGTATTGGGTTTTATGGATTATTTTAACTACTATACTTTATGTTTGATATGACGGATGGTTTGATATATTTGAACGCACCTACCGTATTTACGGACCTTATGAACAGGGTGTGCAAACCCTACCTAGACAAGTTCGTCATAGTATTCGTGAAGTCCACTTCTTAGGCCACGTAGTGAACAAGGATGGGATCCGTGTCGACCCATCCAAGGTAGACTCGACCAGAACCTGGCCTGCACCACGTACTACAGACGGTTTAGGCAGGGATTTCTCGGAGATTGCTCAGCCATTTACTGCTTTTCAGCGCGACAAGGTTATCGCTTACGCCTTTCGTCAACTCAAGATTCATGAACGCAACTACACGACGCACGATTTAGGGCTGGGAGCTGATGTGTGCGCGCTTAAGATATGGCGACACTACCTGTACGGTACCAGGTGCACGATTTACACCGATCACAGGAGTCTCGAGCATATCCTTAAGCAGAAGGATTGAACATGCATCAACGACGATGGGTTGAACTACTTAGCGACTACGAATGCGCCATCAAGAACCATCCAGGCAAGGCCAATGTTGTGGCGGACGCCCTCAGTCGGAAGGACACTCTACCTCAGCGCATGCGCGCGCTACAGCTTACGATTCGGTCTAGCCTCCCTACACAGATACGAAATGCTCAGGTAGAAGCATTGAAGCCCGTAAACATCAAAGCTGAAGCCTTACGCGGCTCACGACAACAAATGGAACAAAAGGAAGACGGAGCCTACTATGTGACGAGGCGTATTTGGGTCCCACTTTATGGCGGTCTACGCGAACTTGTGATGGATGAAGCTCATAAGTCTCGCTACTCGGTACATCCAGGGTCGGACAAAATGTACCACGACACCAGCACTACTTATTGGTGGCCTAGCATGAAGGCCCACATCGCTACGTACGTCGGAAAACGCTTGACCTGTGTGAGAGTCAAGGTCGGATACCAGAAACCAGCTGGCCTACTTCAGCAGCCTAAGATACCTCAGTGAAAATGGGAAGGAATTTCCATGGATTTCGTTACAGGCCTACCTAGATCCCAGCGTGGGAACGATACGATATGGGTGATCGTGGATCGACTCACCAAGTCTGCACACTTTCTACCTATAAAGGAAACGGACAAGTTCTCCACTCTCGCAGACGTCTATCTTAAAGAAGTTGTTTCGAGGCACGGGGTGCCCACGTCCATCATTTCGGATCGCGATGCACGATTCACGTCAGAACCTTTGCAAGCAATGCACAAACCATTCGACTCACGATTAAACATGAGCACAGCAGCATATAAGCCGCTCCATTCGAGGCATGGTACGGGCGTAAATGCCGGTCACCTCTCTGCTGGGCAGAGGTGGGGGATAGTCAGATCACGGGTCCAGAGATTGTAGTGGATGCCACAGAAAAGATTGCACAGATACGACAACGCATGGCGGCAGCCCGCGACCGTCAGAAAGCCTACACGGACAAGCGTAGAAAACCTTTGGAATTTCAGGTCGGGGACCGGGTTTTACTAAAAGTCTTACCCTGGAAGGGTGTGGTACGTTTTGGCAAACGGGGCAAGCTGAATCCGCGGTATGTCGGACCATTCGAGATCATAGAACGCATAGGCAGGGTAGCCTACAGATTGAACCTACCAGCTGAACTCGGGGCAGTTCACAATGTCTTTCATGTGTCGAACCTAAAGAAGTGCCTATCAGATGAAAACCTCATCATTCCTTTCAAAGAACTCACTATCGACGAGCGGTTGCAGTTCGTCGAGGAACCAGTGGAAATCACGGACCGAGATGTGAAGGTCCTCAAAGACAAGAGAATCCCTCTTGTCCGAGTTCGTTGGAACTCCAAACGTGGCCCAGAGTACACCTGGGAACGCGAAGACAGGATGACAGAAAAGTACCCCCAGTTATTCGAAACCAATGCTACCACTACTGAGACTGAAGCTACTACTTCGGAATTTCGGGACGAAATTCCAGATCAACGGGGGGAGGATGTGACACCCCAGGAAAAAAAAAACCAGTGAACGATTGAACTTACCTAGCTTCCTCAGTGAGTGCATACCAAATTTCGGGACGAAATTTCCAATTAGTTGGGGATAATGTGACAACCCGTACTCTAGACTTATCTTGTGTAACGTTATATGCTCACGTGAACTATGTTAATTGAACGAATACATGATATGTTATGTGTTACATGGTTATGTGATTGCATGATATGTTGCTTAAACCGAATAGTATTGGATTACACGAAAACCCACTCGGTCCATTTAGTGGACTCGAGACCATGACACAGCCCATGTGGGATTTCGGCCCACACCTCCTTTACGTATATATGCATACACACCTCATTAGGGTTTAGTTTTACAATCTTGGCAACCTAGATCACACACTTTCTCTCTTTCTCTCGCAACCGGAACCGGGATCAAAGGCAGCCGACCCTCTCTAATCGGATCATCCCTCGTGCACACACTCTAGAATCGGTTAGTGTTTATGGTTGGTTGCTTAGACATGATGTTATATGATTTCATGTTTGGTGGTGTTCTTGCATGATAATCTAGGGCTATTGTATGTGATTGATGATGTTCATGTAATCGGCTCATGTGTTGGTGTAACTCGAACGGATTGATAATCATATTAACAGACGTAATTACACATAGGCTAGGGTGCATGCTAGTTAGAATCGGCTGGTTCGATAATCCGATTACATGTTTATTCGATTTAATTGCTATTGTTCTTGATGATAATATGAATGTATGATGGATCGGTTGTTATGCATTGTTTGATCGGATATGTTTATGTATTGTTTTAGACAAGTGTTCTTGATATGTTTGGTATTAGGGTTCATAAGAATTGATGTTGATTTTCCCTGTTTGATCGATAATTGCTATATTATGAAACTGATAAATGTTGGTAATTGATGATAACTGTAACCGATTTGATCTAGTTTTTGATACTGCCAAATCTGTTAGCTAGAATCACGGATAAGATTGATTCGTTAATAAAGGAAATCAGTTACGGAGGTTGCGACACACGGTTGCGAGTCGAAACCCATAGTCTCGACTCGAGACCACAAACAGCGCAAGCCGAAACCAGGGTTGCGAGTCCCGTTGCGACTCGTAACCACACCATGACGAGCCGAGACCAGCCCTTGCGACTCGAAACCACAGTTGCGACTCGTAATCCCGGTTGCGACTCGAGATCCCCGTTGTGACTCGAGACCGGCTATTACACATACACTGTTTTGGGCCTACTTTGTCACGGGCCCAATCGTACGACTGTTATGCTATTGGATTGCTTATCTGTTTGGGCCGACATGTTATTTGGGTGAATACTATTGGGCCGGGTTATGGTTGGGCCGAATACTTAGATTGTTTATCGGATTGCTGATACGTGTACGTGTTTACCATGAATCCTTGCATGCTTGCAACGTGTTAACTTATGTGATACAATATGCGTGCTATATACGAACCTGACTTATGTGGTAACCCTGGTAGGACGTGGTTGACCACTGTTAGTTCAAGAACTCTCTTTCTCTCTTTGTGTATCTGCCGAGCAACCCAAGGTGAGTTCACACAGCCAAGGCATGGGGTTCCCAGGGTGGGAATGGGATTGAATGAAATATACGTACATACTTAGTTAACAGAACATAATGATATGAGTCCTCAGGGTGAGGGTGGTGAATGATAAGATACGGCTGGACTAGTATACCTACTTGAACTGATCTTCGCACACACGCCAGGGGTTGGCTGCGATATTATGACTGATCTTCGCACACATGCCTCAGGAAGGCTGCGAACTACACATACTAAAACTTCGCACACATGCCAGGGTGGCCAGCGATACAAATATACATAGTCTAGAATACTTGAGAACTTTCCCTAATCTTCGCATACATGCCGAAAGGGCCCGCGATACGAACCAATACTATACATGAACAATGAACGAACTAATACGATGCATGATTAGATGAACGAACGCAATGCTTGCTATACTATTCTATTACTGAACTTACTTTCTGTGAACTCGCTCAACTAGTTGTTGACTCTCTGCTGCATGCCTTGCAGGACCTTAGGTACAATATGGAGCTTGCATAGGGAGGAGCAGGTCGTTGTGGGCAAAGGATCGTGAATGCTATTTCAGCACTTATGATGATTTATACATTAATATTAATGTTTGGGTGACTTAAATGCTTCCGCTATACTTAACTATATTAAACGTTCAATATGATTGGTGGTTAGGATCCTGGTCAGTCATGCCTCCAAGCGGTGATGCTCCGCGTGTGGATTTTGGGGGTGTGACATAATGCACATGCTTGATATGATTGATGTTCTTAGCAAAGCATGCGGTTCCTCCTTGATTGCCACCTCCAAACTGTACGGACCAATCACAACTTTCATCAGCTAGAACAACTGATGCACGGTTGGTGTTAGAAGGAACCGACTAATTTGTGTTGGCGGTGTTAGTCTGGTTATTGACAGCTACTATCCTTCTTTCCAGGTTAGCTTGATTCTGGTTGGAAGTACTTGTTTGAACCCTGAAGGGATTTTGACTTGTTTGTCTGCTCGGACGAGTGCACTCACGCTTGAAGTGGCCCTTTTCTCCGCAGTTAAAACAGGTGACAACATCTTTGTTGAACCCGTACTTTGTATCCCTTTTGCTTTCCAAAGTAGTCTTCCCAATTCTGCTCATGAAGTCTTTAGCTCGTCTAACCGCGCTTGCAAAAGCCCACTTGATATCCATTAACCCCATTTCATCCCTATCAATCTGTTGATAATCTTCATTGGTCAGATTTATGTTTCCAATCTGACCTGCAACCAACCCAATATAAGCATTGACCAATGTGCTAAGAAGTTCCATGTGTTCCTTGGCAACTTCTACATTGACTTTGGGAAGGTTTGAAGTATCAAGTCTGGTTGTATTGGAATTTTGCGGTTGAGTGAAATTGTTACCATAGAATGCTTGTTGAGGTTGAGGTGAAGGGGTAACAACTTGTGGTTTCGGGAACCAAGCGCTAGGGTCAAATTGAGGTTGAGTAACTTGAGGTTGAGGGAACCATGCACTCGAATCAAATTTTGGTTGAGTTGGGGGGGGGGGGCAACAGCTTGTGGTTTAGGGAACCAAGCACTAGAATCAAATTGAGGTTTAGATTGAGGTGGCTCTGGTACAAATCTAAAGGGATTTACATTAGTCACTTGAGAAAACGGGCTTGAATTTGACATGGAACGCCGTTTGAAGTTTTGGTTGCTAACTTGAGCTTGCAACAGGGTTAATCCCTCCAAAGTACATTTCTGGATTCTGAGGGATTGAGATTGTTTCGCCTTCCGAATTTCTTCTTCATTTTTATTTTCCAGCTTTTGAACGAAATCATAGATACTGATAGTATCTAATACACCTGTATGCTTTAATAACTCAATAAAGGGGCTCCACTTTGGTGGTAGAGCATCAGCAAACTTTGACACCATTTCCTGTGGAGTTGCAGTAACCTCGTAAGAAAACATTTCACTTATCAAATGATAATAACGAGTTGCCATTTCATTTAAAGTTTCATTTTCTATAAACAAAAATGCGTCAAACTCCTTTTTCAACAAGTCGTGTCGAGTCTTCCCTGTCGCTGCATTCCCTTCTCCTCTTGTAACTAGGATGTCCCTTTACAATAAGAGAATTGATGATATATATCTTTGTGGAGAGCTTGTGTCAAGATAGCAAACGCCTTCTTTTCAAGATCGTACGCTTTCTTATCTGCTTCAGTCATAGTTGCCAATGTGGCTGCATTTGAACCTGCTTCTTCAAGAGCTGTGTTGTATGGTGTAGTGAAACATATCCATAGCTCGGTATTTTGCCCTAGAATGTAAGTATGAAAACGGCCTTTCCAAGATGGATATTCATTCATATGATTCAGCTTTGGCGGTCGATTGTTGCTACTCGTTTCACTTTCGCTCATTAGCAAATTTTGAATACTTTGATTTTGATTTGCTACGCATGCCCACTGACTTGCAGAAATGGTTTGTTGTTGTGGCATCATATTCTTGATCCACGTCTCTGCAGAGGTCGGATCTTGAGCAGTACTTGAGCTACTGCTCCAATCCCAGGGGCTAGTACTCATGATTGATGTTTGTATGAGTGTACCTGATCAAAAACTTGAAAAGAAAGGATTAAGACAGTTTTGCTAAGCTTCTGTTAACAAATTACAGTTAAAATGACGAAGTATAAAATGACGAAATATGATTAACAATGTGAACGAAGAAGTCTTGTAACGACGAAGTTCTGAATCTTCGTCTAACACACTCTTTTGACAAAGAATGGAGAGTGTTTGAATCTTCGTCTAAAACAATTTTGACGAAACTTTGATTGTTCGTCCAACACAATCTTCGCTGACAGAGGATAAGATATTTTTGCAAAAGCAATCAATTCTTGCAGACAAGTAGGTGACGATTTTTCAAAGCTAAACAAGTTGTTGTGACAGAAGTTAAGTTGATTTAGCTAACCATCATTACATGTACCAATTTGTTAAACAAATATATTTTAAACACAAACAAGTTATCCAGATTTAAATCTAGATCAAATTTCAAGAAAAAAGCATGAATATCTCTAAGAACATTTTGAAGAACACTTTGAATATCAAGAAAAATCTGAATATTCCGTAACACGAAATTTGCTTAAACTTTTAAGAAAAACCCATTTTATCATGTAAACATGCAATGTAACAAGGTTTTTTATAAAAACTTATAGCAAATAACAAGATTTTAATTTTGAACACTTTTTCAGAAAATATGAATATCAAATAAGATCAGTTTTTGAAAAACACATAAACAACTTGATAAAACACAACACTGTTTGGTTTTAAACAAGGAAAAGAGCCATAACTCTGATACCACTTGTAGGTCCGTTTTTCTCAGAGGATCTACTACGAAACCTAATCCCTGTTTATCACGAACATGGTCACGAGTGCGGAATCCACGTGACGGTGCAAACCAAACAAAGTAATGCAAGCAACACAACAGATAACCAAAGATTCACTTTAGATTAAAAGGACGAGAACAACATCAAACACATACACACAATGCTTGAACGATAAACTCTCAGTAGTCTCTCTATGATCTCATGCCTTAACTGTTAAATACACCAAGCTATATATACTGTCCTCAGACGAACCTTGATTGACGAAGCGTCTTGTGTGACGAAGATAGAACCTTCGTCACACACAAACAACGACGAGGATTGAAGGTTCGCCAAGCATGGTTCGACTGCTAGTGCATTATCTGTCTATCACCTCCGTCAATCTAGTCTGTAGCAGAAAACCGAAGAAAATGAGATTTATAGTGTTATATTTAGTGTTACTTAGTCAAAAAGGCAAGGTGGCATAACTGTAATTAATGAGATTCCTCATTAAGTGCTTTGGCCTATAAATAGGAGGCTTATGCCTTAGGTTTAGAACTTTTGCCATTTTCACATCTTGGAAAGATAGAAGCTAGAGAGAGAAAGTTTATTGTTCGTGATTCAGGTGCTGTACATTTTCAGATATATTCGATAGAATCACAGTTTATATTACATCACGTGTGTTAGCTCGCGTTCGTGTACGGATTCCGCACGTCACAGTTCGATTACGCAATCGTTTCGGAGTCAAACCGGTCCTAACAAGTGGTATCAGAGCAGGAGCTCGATTGCACTGATCTTTCACACGATTTCGCACAGGATTACATCAGAATCAGATCCGATTTCATCTTCTTCTTCTTCATCTTTTTCATATTTCTTACGGTTTTTACTGTTTTTCATCGAATTGAACAGGTTTTCATGGTCCGTTTCAGCTGATTTTTGGATATGTTGTGCGTGTATACCTGATCTACAACCCTACAAAGTTTCAGATCGAAACTCCTAGCCGTTTAGGAGAAATCGAGGTTTTTCGGTTCGTTTTCGCGTCAAACGTACAGGTCCGCTCATACAACCATACAGGTCCGCTCCAAATTAACATGTCTGGTTCGCTTTTACGAACAAATTGAGGTTCGCTCATAGGTATCTTTTGTGTTCCGCTCTTGGTATCTTTCGAGGTTCGCTCAAAAGTGGTTCGCTCATAGGTTAAATATTGTGGTCCGCTTATAGTGGTCAACAAGTGGTTGGTTCGCTTTTCTGTCATCTTCTTCATACAGTCTGATCGTGTAACAGTTGTCGGCCACTCTTTACAAGTTACAGTTACAAGTTGGATAATCGGCCCAATCTTTGTTTAGCTAGTACACTGCCCCATTTGTGTCTCGTGTTTAAGTACAAGTTGCACCGCCCACTAAACAAGCGGCCCTATCCCAGTCTTTGTTCCACCGCCCCCATTAACTATTAGTGGCCAATAAACCAACGACATAAATCGGCCAAATGCATGTGATAAAGGTTTAAAATGCATGTGATAAAGGTTTTCAGTAGTCAACAAAGTTCTGTGCATCTTGAATAACTTTTAGCAGTCATCACGTGTTCATTAATAACATTGTCGGACCAATTAATCTGAATCTGAAAATCATCGTTGCTGTCCACTAGTTGCCGCCCAAAAAAAAATATTGTGGCCCATGTGCAGATGTTGCCGCCCAATTGAGTGTTTGGCCCAATTAAGCATTACCATCCATGTTCACCGCCCCACCCATACAAAGTGGACGGTCATAATTTTTTTTTTTGTATATGTAAAATTTTATTAGCCCAATCATTGTTGTCGGCCAATGTATTGTTGTTGACTATTATGTGTGTAGCCCATGATTTGATAAGTTTGTGGCCCTATCAGCATTCAGATCCCATTTGTAAAGTTTGATATTGCACCGCCCGTTTGTAAAGTTTAGTGGATATATTTGGCCCAAGTTCAAAGCTTATTATTTCAAAAGAGGGGGCCAGTTCATTTGAATTTTGTCAAGTCATTTGGATTTAAGTTCAACTCGCACAGTTTGATCACTCAAAGGTTCAGCTCGTATAAATTCAAATTTGTTCCAGGTCGTGTGGTTTTGCCGGGTCATAGCTTTTCGTACGGTTTGAAAATTTGAATCTCAGTTCGCATCAAGTTCAGTTCGCCCGGTGTGTCAATCTTCAGTCTGCTCAGTCTGTCAACCTTCAATCTCGCACAGAATATTCACCAGTTCGAGTATTTTGTTTCGGTTGTTTGATAGTGTTTGAACTGATAAAGTGTTTGTTTGTTTTGTTTGATTCAGGTAATTGAAGAAATTCACATCATGGCTGAGGAATTCTACAACACGTTTTTCAACACGTTCACATCCGAATCGTCTGAGGTTACAAATGTTACACCAAAAACCATTACGAAGGCGATCAACGAGAACATCAAGCATGATAAATTTTATGGAACGCAATCAAAACCACCAACCCTTGAAAGCATTGAGGATTATACCTGGTGTAAAGAACGGTTCATCAACTGGGTGAAAGCGTATGCCCATGAAAGCTGGTTTTGTCTGGAGTTTGGATATGAAAGGCCAAAAGATGACAAAAACGAAGATCTACCGTTCAAGAAACTTTCCAGAGAAGAAAGATCTGAGTTTGCAGCAGAACAAAGAATGGTTGCTTTAATCCAGACAACAATCAGAAATGATATATTTGCTTTGCTTACTCATGATGGATCCTCAAAATCAGTCTGGGAAGCTTTAAGAGTTAAAGCAGAAGGGGGAAAACAGATTAGAAAAAATAAAATTGCTTTACTAAAAAAA
Organism: Helianthus annuus; assembly: GCF_002127325.2. NCBI lineage: Eukaryota > Viridiplantae > Streptophyta > Magnoliopsida > Asterales > Asteraceae > Helianthus > Helianthus annuus. The sequence goes on along the minus strand of NC_035437.2, from coordinate 150,022,904 downwards.
GAATTTGATCTGTTTGATAATATAAAAGGAGAGACAGTGAGACAAATGATTGAGAGATTCTGTCATCTTAAAATAGAACTTGAACGTTTTAAAATTGATAAAACGAGAGAGGAACTTATTGATAAAGTCATTGAAGCGTTACCACGAGCAGATCAGTGGCAAACATTTGTTTTTATCTTAAAAAATGATGCTTCTTATGACAAAATTTCTCTTGATTCTTTGTTTGAAAAGATTGAAAGTCATGATCTGGAGTTACAAAAGCAGAGCAAGATGACTGGTTCTTCACATCAACAGAATGTGGGCTTGTATTACAAAGGCAGTGTACCTTCTGATAAAGGCGTTGGTTCACCAAAAACAACATTTAGTGGTGAAAAGATGAAAGAGTCACAAACAACGTCAACAAGTCATCATTCTGGATATCATTCATCTTCACAGTCAAATTCTGATGAATCTGAAGAGATTCTTTGCAACATTGCTCTTAAACTGAAGAATTCTCCTACGATGAGCATCAATGCAGCAAAGCAGCAAATGAGTTTCCTTGCATCGGTTCTGGAGTCATATGAAGGTCTTGTAGCTGGCAAAATTGGAAATTCCGAATTGACCAAAGAAGACTACGACCAAATTGATCCGGAAGAAATGGAACTCATAGATATTCACTGGTGTTTAGCTAGTTGCATTCGCAGAGCTCAGAGGTATATGGAGATTACCGGAAAACAATCGCTTGGAGGTGCGTCAACAAAGCTTGGATTCGACAAATCCAAAGTGACCTGCTTCAGATGCAAACAAAAAGGTCATTTCAAAAGAGAATGCAGAAATTCTGAAGTTTCTAAAGGAAATGAACGTCCTTTCAACGATGATTACTACTGAAAGGCGATCTACCATCGAAGCAGAGAAGATCCGAAACTGATTGAAGATAAACCCAAGTCAAGGGCTTGTGCAGTCTTCCATGAGGATGAAGGATTTGATTGGAGCTAGATTTGTCCAGAAGAAGATCGGATTGATTATCGATGGAAGATTAGAACAAAGGATGATGCAGAAACTATTTCAAAGAAACACGATTATTATGCCTTTGTTTCTGAGATTCAAGATGAAAACAAAGACAAAGACACTGCTGAAATTCGTGAAGAAAAAGTTGAGATCAAAGAAAGAACTCGAGAAGAGATTTTGAGTGAGAAGACTTACAAAGAATGGAACGTGGTTCACAACAGAATGGATGACATGCAGGAAGAATATGAGAGTGCTGTCAGTAACAGAAGATGGGATAAGAAAAGAGAATGTTACTACAACAGAGAAGGAGAACCGGTTGTTCCAAAGAAAGACATCATTTTTGATGATGTTCTTCTTGCTGTCCCGTTGAGAGCCGAATACTACAGAAGAGTGATGAAAGATGATGCATATGTTAAACAGTATGAAAAAGATATCAGATATGCTATGCTGTCATGTTTGAGAAAAAGGGATGAGGAAAGAATGAAGAAAAGTGTTGAAGAGATGGTGGAGAATCTGAAGAAGGTTGCTGAAGAGGTTGAAACAGAAGCTGTTGAAGCAGAAGTTGTGCAAGAAGCTGTTACTGAAGAACAGCAGATTGAAGAAGAGGTGAAGAAAGAAGAAAAGAATGAGAATGAGAAAGATGGTGATGATGGTGATGAAGTCAGTGTTGAACAAAAGCTGAATGATGCTGAGATGAAGCAGCCAGAGGCAGCTGAAAACACCGAGGTGCCTATCACTGAGGTACATTCTGATTCTGAAGTCTTTAAACTAATTGAACAGTGCAAGAAGTGCATGGAACCATGCAGAGCTTGTACTAAAAAAGATGAGCAATTCAGAACAAAAGAGCTTGAATTCACAAAAATCGAAAACATTTTCAAAGAAAAATGCAAAGAGATGTTAGAAAAAGAAAAGGTTTTTAACGAAAAAGATGAAAAACTTTCAGCAAAATGTTCAAAGTTAGAAAAAGAAAATGAAGTTTTGAAAGAAGATGTTTTCAAAATGACAAATGAATGTTCACAAAAAGAAAATGTTGTTCAAGAAATGAAAAAGGAATATGACTTAATGAAATTATCATATCATGTTATGAAAGAGTCATATGATAAAATAAAAGACGAAATGAAATATGCTCAATCTAGAATGAATTATCTTTCTGAAACAACCAAAGAGCTTAAACGAATGTATGCTATAAAACAAGATGTTGTTAATTCCTATATTGAAGATGTTGCTAAGCTAAAGCGACAGATTGCTGATTTAGAACAGGATAACAACAAGTTAAAAAGTTACCACGTGTCATCATATGTGCTTGAACGAATTTTCAATATAAAACCGGGTGATGGTGAGTCTGAGCAGAACAAGAAAGGCATTGGCTCAGAGTTTCATCAAGTTCCACCACCGGAAAAGTTTGCATTTTATGATGAGGAAAAGGTCGAAAAAGCTTTCAACATGGTAGACCAATTGCCAGGCAACATTGACATAACCTATTCCAAATCTGATGATTCTCATGATTCAGAGGTGGTAGGTAAAGTCGTTGAAAGTGTGTTGAAAGAAGAGTCGGTTGATACAGGTAACTCTGAATCACATGATGAAGATGAAGGAAATCTTCATGATGCATATCTGAAAAACACAAAATCGAGAAAAATTTGAATGATGATTCAAAGGGATTGGTTTATACCATGATTGGATCGGACAAATTATTCTTAGATGTTGTACCCGATTCAGAATGTGATTTCAGAAAAAGTTGACAAAGTTTTCAAAATGGTTGAGATAGATAAGTCTGAGATTTCAAAGTTTGTCGGTAAGAGTCATAAAGGTTCATATAACAAACCTGGTTTCAAAAAGAAAAATATGAAGGCTGGGTTGGGTTATAAGAAGAAACAACATCAGAACAAAAATGAGACGCCAAATTATCAGGCAAAAATGAGTTTTGTACAGGGAAACAGTTTGGATGAAGAAAAAAAACTTAAAATTGGACGACAGTCTAATGCTGAGTTTGAGGCTCAAAAGAAAAAGCAACAACCACAGGTCAAAGATGTGTCCATGAGAACATGTTTCAAATGTGATCAAAAAGGACATCTTGCACGCAAGTGTCCAAATCTAAAACATGTGGATGTTGATAAAAAGAAGATTGATGCTGAGAAACAAAAATCTGAGAATGTGAGACAAAGGTCAACCAAATTTGATTCGAAACAAACTTGGAGGTATAACACAAACAAGTTTGCTTCAAATCAAAATTGGAAATCAAACCAGAATAGGTTCGATTCAAGACAGACCTGGAATTCTCACACACCCAGATTCAGAACAACACAAAGGTGGAAAACTTCAGTTGATATGACAAAACCCCAACAGTTTTGGAAACCACAAGTTGTTGTTCAAAATCAAAATGTTCAAAAAGATTCACATTTTTACAAACGTGGTACACCGAAAGGTCAAACATGGAGTGTTAAGAAACATGTTGATTCGGTAAAAGATGAGAATGTTGAAGTTAAAATTGAGAAAGTTTTTGTGAAAAATGACAATGAATTTCCAGCATTGAATGAAAATTATTGTATTGAAATGCCTAAGGTTCAACAGACCTGGGCTAAATTGTTCAAGTAATTCAATTAGTTGAATGTGCAGGTGCTCAAGAATATTGAAGATTGTGAAATTGAAAGTTGGAGCAGCCTGGCACATGAAGAGGAAGCAGAGGCTGCTGGACCCTGTGTTGCCTGAAACAGGGAGTTTATGTGTTTTCTGTACATAAATAAACAATATTTCAAAATCCTAAAAATTTGAAAAATTAAAAACCAAAAATATGTTTTTAGTTTGTTAAAAATTGAAAAACCAAAAATATGTTTGTTTTAATTTTTGTCAAAAACAGAAAATTACAAAAATATGTGTTGATTGAATACGCCGAAACCCTCACGGCTGAACAAACATGATTACTTTCACCAGATTGAAAAACGGTTTTCAAACTGTAAAAATCAATGTGTTGTAAATCATGGGGGTACAAAATTTGACAAACATGATACTGTCAATCAGAGCATGAGAAGCAGAAAATGGATGGCGAGACAAAGCTATCAGTGTCGGTTATCAAATTTCTTTAATGATTTTGCATTTTAGGGGGAGAAAATTTGTCAGAAAATACAAAAACATTAGAAAATTTGAAAAAGCCAAAAACATGATAAAATTAAAAAATTTGAGTGTTGTGTAAAAAGAGGAAATGATAGTACATCAGTAGACAGTTACAGTATGCTAAAGATTTGTAATGATTAAATAGCGTTAAACAGTCTCACTGATGATATGTCGATAGGTTTTTATACACTTAGTAAAATTTTTCGGGATATAAACTTAAATTCAAACTTGCTTATTTTGTGGGGAACACTACTTGGATATATAGGTAACCCCTGAAATCTCGTTTGAAAGGTCTCGTATTCTGATATACTAGGTTTTTATACTCAATGATGTCTGGGGTATTATTCCGGGACTTCTGCTGAATGGAAGTTCTGACCTAGTCCTTGGATAATACTTTCTGCCAATGCTTGAAACATAACATAAACCCTCAGCATGCAGATGAAACAATAAAATTGATAGTTGCTGCTGTTGTAGCTAAAAGATCCTCTAAAGGGGACATACCGAAAAGTCGAAACTGATATCTCTCTGCGCATACGGAATTATCGACCTGAGATCCCTCAGTTCTCGCATACCTAATTTATGTACAGATATCATTGTAGTATTAATCACCTGTAAGACTGAATATTGGGATTCTGGATACGGGAGTATATTCAAGAGGTGGGACACATGAATGAGTTTAAGTTCTTAAAACATATAATTCGTATCCTGAATCAGTTGAAATTTGTATGAAAATTTAAGTGGATCAGTATATCGACAATCTAAGTGAATTGTTTAATTCTTAATGTGTAATTAAGCTCAACGGTACTTGTGACTTGTAAAAAACTGATATGATCCTCTGACGCATACTCAAACAAAAATATTGTCTGTAAATATGTTTGTATATATTTATTTACTGCTTTATATTTTTAGAAAATACAAAAAGATTTTGATTTCTGCTTTATTTTCGATAAACCGATGTCTGAGTTGCTGAGTTTCAAAATCTGAGTAAGCTGATTGTGTTTCTGAAAATAAAACAAGTTCATTAATTTGATATTTGAATTAAAATCAAAAATTTCAAAAACAGTTTGTGAATATCTCCAAGGTCATTAGTTTGGACTTGGAAGATTAACTGTGAGGGAGTTGGATTCTTTAACACTGCCAAATCTATAAAGTTTGTTGATAGGGGGAGTTGATTAGAGAATTTGATTGATAATTTCAAAATGATTGTTACTTATAAATGTCTGAGTGTTGCAGATGTTATACGAGACTACGATCCCGGAAGCCGAGTCTAAGGGGGAGTCTAAGGGGGAGTCTGAGCTCAACGCAAACGGAAGCGTACAAAGAGCCAGGTATCATCCCTGGAAGAGCTTGTAACCAGAAAGCAAGGTGTTGATCTCAAAGCACGAAAGCTTGACGAAAGGGGGAGCCTGACGAAGAAAAGAGTCTACCGAAAGGGGAAGCTGAAGCTGAAAACAGATCCAACGGGATTCTGTTTGAGCAAGGGGGAGTCTGTGTAGCTGAAGACGTGTTAAAGCTTCACGAAGACTCAAAAAGAGAGAGAGAAAGAAAAGTCGCTACGAGTTTGACTACAGATTGACTACAACAATATCCAAGGGGGAGTCTGTTAGTGCATTATCTGTCTATCGCCTCCGTCAATCTAGTCTGTAGCAGAAAACCGAAGAAAATGAGATTTATAGTGTTATATTTAGTGTTACTTAGTCAAAAAGGCAAGGTGGCATAACTGTAATTAATGAGATTCCTCATTAAGTGCCTTGGCCTATAAATAGGAGGCTTATGCCTTAGGTTTAGAACTTTTGCCATTTTCACATCTTGGAAAGATAAAAGCTAGAGAGAGAAGCTAGAGAGAGAAAGTTTATTGTTCGTGATTCAGGTGCTGTACATTTTCAGATATATTCGATAGAATCACAGTTTATATTACATCATGTGTGTTAGCTCGCGTTCGTGTACGGATTCCGCACGTCACACGTTCGATTACGCAATCGTTTCGGAGTCAAACCGGTCCTAACATCGACGAAGATAGAACCTTCGTCAAACACTAAACATGGACAGAATATATTACTAAGTTAACAGAAGACATAAGTAAAGACTAACTATAGTTAAACACTATGCACACAAGCATGTGTTTAACATACCTTACAAATATAGAGACAAACATCATACCAAGTAGGATCGGAGGATATCCGACTAGGTAGACTTGACGGAACTTACAGACTCGATAACAAAAGACTAAATAACATACAACGTAAACAAGACAAAGTTACATACACATAAATGCACCAACAAATAGAAAAATTAACATTACCAACCGAAACATTAGCGGGTGCCCTTGCCCCTTATAAGCTAAGCCCTTTCTTGGGCTCGTAGATTTCGTAATAACAATAAATAAATCAATATGCCACAACTTATGTGTGATACATACAATGACAAGTTTTGAATGTACATTACACATGAAAAATAAAGTTGTGTTCTTCTATACATATTGTTCAACATGTGATAACTTTAATGACGGTTACATATAACATGCAAATAATTCCAGTTTAGCGTTTGCAAGATGTGAAAAAAAATCTCTTCAATCCATTTCTCCTTTTTCCAATCTTGTTTATGACCAAACCCATTTTGAAAGTACGCTACTAATGAAATCCTTCACTGCTGGGAACCTTGCCCCCTTGTGGCGCATGATCCTCTGCAACCGGTGTCGCTGGTGGTTCTCCCTCATCAGCTGCTCAATCTCTTTGAGCTCTGGCAGGTGCAGAAGCAGCTGCTGCAGCTCAGACATCAGAAGCTCCTCCTACAGTTCTATCTACTGCCGGCACTGCAGGTTGATGTGTGCGAAGTGTAATATAATTTAGATGTATATTTAAGCCCTTTTTAAACTTTTAGCCAAGTTTTGAATTTATAAAACAAGATATTTACTAACACTAAACACACATATGGGCAAGTGCACCCATCGTGGACGTAGTATAGTGTTGGTAAGATACCGAGGTCGTCCAAGGACACAAGAGCTTTTAGTACCGGTTTATCCTCAACGTCTAATCAAATCAAAAAGTTAGAAAAGGTTTTTTAAACTAAGAAAATAAAAACTAACTAAATACTAAAAAAAAAATAAAAATAAAAACAGATAGACAAGATGAATCACTTGGATCCGACTCGTGTATTAGTATAACCTTTGATTATTTTCGCACTTTTGCACTTGTTTAAGAGATTATCTTAGTTATTGTAGTAGGCCCCTCTTTTGAAGGCGACGTTACCCTCAACCCAGTAGTTTGAGTCAGCAAGGATACAATCCTAAAGGGTTGGATTATTGGAAGATAATGAATTAAGTTATTAATGCAAATTATGGTAGGCCCCGCTTTTGGCGGTGACGTTACCCTCGACTAAGTAGTCTAAGTCAGCAGGGATACAGTCCTAAATAGCCGGGTTATAGTATTAATAGTAGTTAACTTATGAGGGGGTCAAAGAGTTTGGATCCCCGCCATCCAATACCTATGGGCATTGAAGGAGATCCTACTAAATTTGACCCAGGTCCCTTGCAGGACCTCTAAACGCTGAACAAGGGCAAGACCCTTAGCAAACCGTTCCCTTAACCCCCGACCAGGTAGCCAACATACCTCCATATAGACCGTGGAGATATGAATGGTGAAAATCTTTTATTTTAGATAGACAGTAAAATAATGCCAAGACACCACGGACAAACGATAAGGAAAGATCACCTTCAACATAAGTAACTAGTTATTAAAGTCATTAATACAAAACCAAATAAAAAGTGCAAAAGATTAAAAATAAAAAGTATTATACTAAACACTTGTCTTCACCAGGTGATGTAAGAGACTTAGGCAAACATGGCCTTGATTGTCAAGAACTCTTACGATCAATCTTGGACCCCGAGACGACTCACATACTCTATGATGGACAATGGATGATGGTGGTGGATGATGGTGTTATGGTGGTGGTGGGTGGTGGATGAAGTGTGAGAGAGGTGGTGTGCCAAGGGATGAGTTGAAATGAAGCCAAGCACTCCTATTCATAGGCTGAACAGAAGGCTGGGCACGGCCCCGTGTCCGCTGGACACGCCCCCGTGCCTGTCTGACACTATCTCTCTTCATTAATTGTAATTCGCAATTACAATTAATGCGCTTGCTGTACTTTCGCCATGCCCCCGTGCTCACTAGACACGGCCCCGTGGTGGGCAATAGAAGCTTCTATAGGTTTGTCTTTTCTGCTGCTTCTTGGGCACGGCCCCGTGCTGGCTGAGCACGGGGCGTGTTCAGTCTTCTGACTTCTCTATTCTTGCTTGGGAGGATGCCGTTGAGGGGTCGGGCAATCCACTTTTGTTCCTTTTCTTGTATTTATGTTAGATGTAGCTGCCTTTTTGCTTCTTTTGTGAATTTGAGCTCATTTCATCCTGAAAATACAAAAGGAAGACAAAAACACTCTTTTTCCAACATTAGTACTTAAAAAGGGTTAGTTTTATGCCTCATTTGATGTAATTTATATGTTGCATTTTACACACATCAAATACCCCCACACTTGAATTTTTGCTTGTCCTTAAGCAAAACTCTTTAATATGTGGCTTACACTCCCAAATGGAATGGGTAGAAGAGAAGGTTTTTGGCTTGTCATAGAGTGTCGGGAATCCAAGATCTTTTTGGTTTTATTTTTATTTATTTACAATCCTATTCGTTATGATTTATTTAGAACGTTTCATAAGAGAAATTACTTATTTGGGCATAGCATGCCTTTTTAAAATTTCATTTATATACAAGTTCACATACCTCACGGGGAATCACTCAACACTCGGCCGAAGGTGTATTTTTAGTGAATCACTCGAGAGCGGCATGGAACTTATTCCTACCATAAGCTTGCCAAGCAATCAATCCTCCTCCTTTTTAACTTTATACCTTTGTAAATATCAAGAGGGCTTTTTGGGTGAAGGGTTAGGCTTGGGCTAAAGGTGGGTGGTTGGGTTAGTGGTTAGTAAAAGGGCGAAAAGCGTAAAAAGCGTCGGTTTTCGTGAAACACTTTGTTTTATTGACTTTTTATTTTGAAGTATTTCTCCAAACAAGCTTTTTGTTTTAATAGCTTTGTTTGTTTATTTCTAACTTCATCATCATTTTTTTTGGTCACACGAAAAACCGAGCTTGTTACTAATAAAGGGTGAAAATAAAAAGGGTTTTTGGTAGGTGAAAAGGTTTTAGGGTAAAGAAATGAAAGGTTTAGGCTCAAAGGGGTTAACTAGAGGGATTTTGGGTAGGTGGTAAAAAAAAATTGAAAAATAATGGTGTAGAAAGAAAAATGGTTAGTCCTAATGCCTCTATCATTTACTTACTTGGGTTTAAGTTGGTAATGACCGGGAATGAATCGTCGTGGCAAGTTCTAGAGTCGTAAGAACCAAGCGGCTATTCACACAAGAAATGAAAAATGAGCATTTAGTCTAAAGATGTAAATTTGTATGCTCAATAAAGGCTCAAAGCTCACTTTTGTGGGAAAGGGGTTTTTATGTGATCAAGTATATATAATCGAATTTTAACCAAGCTTGTCATGCCGTTTCATAATTTTCTAATGTTGGTTCTTGTTATCACGACGCTATCGGTTGTAAATTTGTAAAAATATAACCTTATTAAAACTTGTTATTCCCAAATTAAACCAAGACAAGTAAAAAAAAACGAAAAGTTTTTGAAAAAATTTGGGGTGATTAGCGGTTCCAAATAGAGTTTTGTGTAAGGCTTGTTAATAGGACTTGCAAAATTTCAAGGTTTTAGCTTCCCACCCACACTTAAATTACACATTGTCCTCAATGTGTCCCAAAAATAAATTTTTAGGTTGATTGGATGTGTAATGTGGTGTTAAAAAGCAAAGATTTATGTTACTGGCAGTCTGGACACGGCCCCGTGGGGACCGGACACGGCCCCGTGTTCAGGTGCGAGTAACAAAAATTAAAGAAAAGAAACAGAAGCCTGGACACGGGGGCGTGTCTGGTGAACACGACCCGTGTCCAGTTACCTGAACTGGGCATTTTTTCTGCAGGGGGTTCAGCACGGGGCCGTGTTGGTTGGACACGGCCCGTGTTGAACCTTCTGTAATGGAGAAATTTATGTCGGGTTGCCTTGTTCTTGTGCATGGGGTCATGTTTCTCGTTCCACTTTTCATCCTTTACCACCATGAGTGTGTTTTATTCCTGCAAAATTAAAACTAAAAGATTAAACTAACTAAGGATAGTTCCGCGGAATGCCTCCGTGGTGCGCCACGTTTATAAGGGTCCTTGGCTAGACCCAATGTGAGGTTATATATTTTCTGAGTGGGATGTTTGGCATCCCATGTTACACCGTCAGAGAGCCGCATCCAAACTCGAATCAATAACATTCATGTAGTTGACCGGGTCGTCGTCTTCTATTCTCTTCCCAACTCCGAATTTTACTTCATCATCCTCGTACCTCAAGGTGAGCGTTCCATCATTCATATCTACCACCGCTTGTGCGGTGGCAAGAAATGGTCTCCCTAGTATGAGGGGGACCTCGATTTCTTCCTCCATATCGAGTATGACAAAGTCGGCCGGATAGACGAATTTGCTTACCTTTACCAGGACATTTTCGATGACACCATGCGGGAATTTGACGGATCGATCAGCAAGTTGTATGCTCATTTTTGTAGGACTCGTTGTTCCTAGGCCGAGTCTTTTAAACATCGATGAGGGCATGAGGTTAATGCTAGCCCCAAGATCGGCTAGTGCATTACGAACGGGGGAATTCCCGATTGAGCAGGGAATCGTGAAGCTTCCGGGATCGATTTTCTTTTGGGGAAGTTTGTTGAGTACGAGAGCAGAGCATTCTTCGCCTAAGTTAACTAATTGCAAAGTTTCAATTTTCTTTTTATGAGTGAGGAAGTCCCTCATGAACTTAGAGTATTTGGGCATTTGGGTTAGGATATCAATAAAAGGAATATTGACATGCAATTGTTTTAATAGACTTTCGAATTTTGCGAATTGCTCATTGGTCTTTTGACGAATTAACCTACCGGGGTACGGAACTCGAGAAGCCTTGGTAGGCTCTAATGACGGAGGGGAGTTCTTCTCCTGCAGAGGCGGGGGTATAGTTTCTTCGGTCGGCGGTGGTGCCTCCGCAGGCCCCACGGTGCAGTTTCGTAATGTGATGAGATGAACTTGCGCTTTTGGGTTTGTTTTGGTATTGCTTGGTAATGCACCTTGTGGTCTCTCGGAAAAATTTTGAGCTAGTTGATTTAATTGTTTTTCTATGTTTTGAATACTAGCTTGTTGATTTCTAAAATTTGACTCTAATTGTAGAAACCTTTCCAAGTTTTTCTTTTCAGTGTCGGAGATGAGGCGAGATACAGTATCTTCAAGCCTTTCTCGTCCACCTTGTTGTTGAGTGAAATTTTGTGACTCGTTTCTTGGTTGTTGAAAGTTTGTTCGTTGGGTTTGTTGGTTACTACTATTGTCGGGTTCTCTCCAACCAAGGTTTGGGTGACTTCGCCATCCTTGGTTGTAAGTGCCCGTTGGAGGACCCGACGGCCTAGGTCTATTATCAATGTAGCTTACCGACTCTTGTTGATCGTCTGTTTCTTTCATGCAACTCCAATTTTCATGTGGCCCACCACACCCTTCACAAGCCATAACCGAGACTGTTTTTGTCATTTCTAATTTTTTTATTTTTGAAGAAAGGGCCTCGATTTGGGCTTGCAAAGAAGTGCTTTCATCAACCTTATGGGTGCCCGGGGCAATAGATTTATTGCCTCGGGGGGTGTGCCACTGAAAATTGGTTTGAGCAATTTCCTCAATTTGGTTATATATTTCATGCGGGCGGCGATTACCTAAAAGTCCCCCGGAGCTAGAGTCAAGTGTCTGCCTTGTATGTGGCAACAACCCATTATAGAAAGTGGATACTTGTTGCCATATCGCAAGGCCATGATGTGGACACTTGCGTAATAGTTCCTTGAACCTTTCCCAAGTTTCATATAAGGATTCCCCATCCTCTTGTGAATATGTATTAATTTCAGTCATTAATTTAGCCGTTTTAGCGGGAGGGAAATACTTATATAGAAATTTTTGGGCTAGTTCATCCCAGGTGTTTACCGATCCAGCTGGGAGGGCGTTGAGCCAAGCTTTTGCTCGGTCTTTTAGTGAAAAAGGGAACATTCGGAGGCGGATGGCGTCATTTGATGCTCCATTGATCGAAAAGGTATCACATATTTCTAAGAAATTAGTAATATGTAGATGGGGATCCTCGTCCGCAAGCCCATTGAAGGTTGCGGAGTTTTGGAGCATTTGTATCAAATGCGGCCGAAGTTCGAAGTTATTGGCTTCAACATTCGGTGCATTGATAGCGGCGCCTAGGTTACCTACGGTGGGTCGTAGATAATCCATGAGGGTACGTTGGTCCGCCATAGGTGGATTCCCCGAAACTTTCTCTTGGTTTTTAGCTTTTAGTCTTTTTCTGAGAAAGCGTTCGGGTTCTTCTAGAGGTTCTTTTATGTCCTTATTAGAACTGGAGCTCATACACTACGTAGGATGGCGTCTGGTTCCAAGTCCTGCAATAAAAACAGAAAAGAATGCTGGTCAGAGAGTTCACCACGGCCCCGTGCTCAGCGAACACGGCCCGTGGTCGGAGTTACAGTGATTGTTTTCCAGATCCCAGTTACTGGAAAGTTGGACACGACCTCGTGTTGCACCGACACGGCCCCGTGTTCAGCCTGCTGTAACTTGGAAAACTAAAAACTGCCAGTAACGATGCTGGGCACGGCCCGTGCTGAGCTCTGCAGAAGCTGAAAAACTAAGAAAATCCTAAAAAATTAAGAAAAAAAATAAAAATATGATTAGGCCGTTGATTCCTAACTTTCTTAAAATCCTTGTGTCCCCGGCAGCGGCACCAAAAACTTGATGTGTGCGAAGTGTAATATAATTTAGATGTATATTTAAGCCCTTTTTACACTTTTAGCCCAGTTTTAAATTTATAAAACACGATATTTACTAACACTAAACACACATATGGGCAAGTGCACCCATCGTGGACGTAGTATAGTGTTGGTAAGATACCAAGGTCGTCCAAGGACACAAGAGCTTTTAGTACCGATTTATCCTCAACGTCTAATCAAATCAAAAAGTTAGAAAAGGTTTTTTAAACTAAGAAAATAAAAACTAACTAAATGCTGAAAAATAAAATAAAAATAAAAACAGATAGACAAGATGAATCACTTGGATCCGACTCGTGTATTAGTATAACCTTTGATTATTTTCGCACTTTTGCACTTGTTTAAGAGATTATCTTAGTTATTGTAGTAGGCCCCTCTTTTGAAGGCGACGTTACCCTCAACCCAGTAGTTTGAGTCAGCAAGGATACAATCCTAAAGGGTTGGATTATTGGAAGATAATGAATTAAGTTATTAATGCAAATTATGGTAGGCCCCGCTTTTGGCGGTGACGTTACCCTCGACTAAGTAGTCTAAGTCAGCAGGGATACAGTCCTAAATAGCCGGGTTATAGTATTAATAGTAGTTAACTTATGAGGGGGTCAAAGAGTTTGGATCCCCGCCATCCAATACCTATGGGCATTGAAGGAGATCCTACTAAATTTGACCCAGGTCCCTTGCAGGACCTCTAAACGCTGAACAAGTGCAAGACCCTTACCAAACCGTTCCCTTAACCCCCGACCAGGTAGCCAACATACCTCCATATAGACCGTGGAGATATGAATGGTGAAAATCTTTTATTTTATATAGACAGTAAAATAATACCAAGACACCACGGACAAACGATAAGGAAAGATCACCTTCAACATAAGTAACTAGTTATTAAAGTCATTAATACAAAACCAAATAAAAAGTGCAAAAGATTAAAAATAAAAAGTATTATACTAAACACTTGTCTTCACCAGGTGATGTAAGAGACTTAGGCAAACATGGCCTTGATTGTCAAGAACTCTTACGATCAATCTTGGATCCCGAGACGACTCACACACTCTATGATGGACAATGGATGATGGTGGTGGATGATGGTGTTATGGTGGTGGTGGGTGGTGGATGAAGTGTGAGAGAGGTGGTGTGCCAAGGGATGAGTTGAAATGAAGCCAAGCACTCCTATTTATAGGCTGAACAGAAGGCTGGGCACGGCCCCGTGTCCGCTGGACACGCCCCCCGTGCCTGTCTGACACTATCTCTCTTCATTAATTGTAATTCGCAATTACAATTAATGCGCCTGCTGTACTTTCGCCACGCCCCCGTGCTCACTGGACACGGCCCCGTGGTGGGCAATAGAAGCTTCTATAGGTTTGTCTTTTCTGCTGCTTCTTGGGCACGGCCCCGTGCTGGCTGAGCACGGGGCGTGTTCAGTCTTCTGACTTCTCTATTCTTGCTTGGGAGGATGCCGTTGAGGGGTCGGGCAATCCACTTTTGTTCCTTTTCTCGTATTTATGTTAGATTTAGCTGTCTTTTTTGCTTCTTTTGTGAATTTGAGCTCATTTCATCCTGAAAATACAAAAGGAAGACAAAAACACTCTTTTTCCAACATTAGTACTTAAAAAGGGTTAGTTTTATGCCTCATTTGATGTAATTTATATGTTGCATTTTACACACATCACAGGTCTAACGGGATGCCCCTTTTCTTAAACAGCAGGTACTGCTGGTTATACTCCAGGAACCTCTGTTGATACTCCTGCAGGCACTGCAGCAACCAGGGGCGAACTTAAGACATAGTGAAGGCGGGCGGGCGCACCCCCGGGAAAAAAAAAATTAGTGCTAAGTTCCGTCGAAAATCTCGTTCGCACCCATTGGAATTTTTCGTTCGCACCCCTTGGAATTTCTGTCCGCACCTCTTGGAATTTTTCGTCTGCACCCCTTAGATAAAAAGTGTTATCAATTTATATTTTAAATTTTTTTTAGTAAACTCTTATTTTTTTAAAAAAATAAATACTACCTAAATTATATAACTTTTAATACCTAAATAACTAAACCCAAATACCCAATACCTTTAACTAGCCCACTACTAAGTCTTAGCCCAATAAACAAACCCAACACATTAACAATATTTCAAACTAAAATAAAATAAATAAGCCCAAAACCCTTACTACATGTTCTCTCCCGCTCTCTCTATCCTCCCTGCACGCCAGCGATCAGAACGTCAGCGACAACAACAGTGAACAGTCAGCAGCCGCATACCACCGTAATCAGCCACCATACCACCGCTGATCGAACACGGGTAAATTTCTTTGTTATTTTTGATGAATTTTGGTTGATATTAGCAGCATACTAACCATGACAGTAGACATGTGCTTCATTTTGTTTTTCATTATGTTATATGGTGGGATATATTTTGTTAGTGATGATATTTTGCCTTTTATTATAGTCGCATACACCACACAGTAGATCTGGTTGGTTATATTTGTTAATTGTTAGTGAAGAATGTTTGGCTTTTTCTTTTT
This sequence comes from Helianthus annuus, assembly GCF_002127325.2. Taxonomy (NCBI): domain Eukaryota; kingdom Viridiplantae; phylum Streptophyta; class Magnoliopsida; order Asterales; family Asteraceae; genus Helianthus; species Helianthus annuus. The sequence continues at coordinate 150,007,380 of NC_035437.2, read as the reverse complement.
ATGGTGTATATGTTGTTTAGATGACTTTTAGGGTTATTTACATTATGATTTTTAGGATTTGAATAGTTGATATATTATGTTTTGAATAGATTTCAAAAAAAGAAAACCCGTATGGTGACGTTTTAATTATGTTTGTAACAAGGTTTGACATATTTTTGATGATTATATAAATTTAGTTCGATGTTCTTTTGTTTTACATGACCCGACCCGACCCGATACGAACCGATTTTTTACTTATATACCTTGGGGCCTAAAATTTTTAAAAATATTCCGCACCCCTATAGAAAAATTCCTAGGTCAGCCACTGGCAGCAACAGTTGTTGCTCGTGATCCAGTTGCTTCTTCATTCTTTTGATTCCTATTATTGTATGGATATTGATATTAAACTTTAAATAACTAACAATTCTTTTTTCTTTTCTTTTGTTTGTTTTTTTTTCTTTTTTTTTTTTTTTTTTTTTGAAGTTTTTGCCTAACAAAATTGGTAAACAACCAACAGAAGATATAACTTTTCGTTAAAAAGTCAAAAGAGAACACTTAGATCCACAAGAACACCAGTCATGGTTAAGAACTCTAGAATTACTATTCACAATTGGTATCTTTTGTTTTAAAAACGGAATTATGGTACTTCTGATTGAAAATAGTGTTCAGTTGTCCTGCAAAGTTTGCTAAACATGCATTGAGTGGTACAAACGTGCCAAACATGAGGACCAAGGTTTGGGTTCTATATTGCATTGGTGAGAAGATAAAGTTGGTTGAGACAAGTCTTCTCAAAGATGAATACGTGAGACCACGCAACCAAGTCTCCCATCATGATGAGTTCTTAAGTTGTACTGCATGCAACAAGGTGCGTCACTTTAAACTTAGGACAAGGGATGCATGCAAGTTTTACCACTTTGCAGCCCGCGGCGGAACTAGCCCACAAATTTAGGGGTATCCCAATTTTTTATTTTTTAGACCAGGATTATCCTTTGTATAACGGAGACGAAGTTGCGGGGGTATTTTTACACTACGGAAACGGAGTTAAGGGGTATTTTTACACTAAGGAGACGGGGTTGAGGGGTAGCCCGTGTTACCCCTACTAACATTGTAAGTCCGCCACTGTTTGCAGCAATGATATGATACCGGACAGGTAACTTGATCTACCCATCTAAAAGTTATATTTGATTTCTTGAAATGGTAGGATTCTTAAAACATGTGTTGTATGTATTTTGTTTGGTTAAGGTGGTCATGTGAAGACCTCGAGGAGAGGAGCTCAAGACCACGCAGTGGATGCCGCAAGAATAGAAAGTGCGAAGGCTGCAGGCATTGTGTGTGTTTTGGATGCGAAATGTGCAGGTTTGAGGACATATTGCAAAGACAAAATAGACCAAATACAACATAATATGTCTTACTGATTACATCTCAGCTTATCCACACATGATTAACCATCAGTAAGGAGTACTACATGTAAATTACTGTCTTTGATAATAATTGTTCTACACATGATTGTTCAGTTTGGTAGTCAACCTATTGTTTCCATGTACTCAATAATTGTTACGACACATAATTAGAATAGTATATAAAATTATGCATCAACACTAAAAGTAATGTGATCCCTACATCTCAAAGGTCAAACCTTTCTGGTGCCTAAAGTAGCATTCTATAGTTAAATTGCTTATCATAGCAAGTGCTAATAACTTTTTAAATACTTAATAATAAGGATATACAAGGATCATAAAATCAAGGATATACAAGGATCATATACATTGTTGCAGCAACCAAGTCCAAGAAAATCTTTTTGAACTAACCAGAAAAACAAGTAGCAATACAAGATTATCATCATAAACCTCAATATTAGTTCTCAAGAAAGTTGAGTGATCTAATGGTCATCGTAAAAGTCTTTTCAGTAACTCACAACAATTATTTCTACTGGTGATGCACGTGGGACACGTAAGAGAATTTTTAACATCTCCGACTCTTCATTCTTGTCAACCTTACGGGTTAGCAATATCACTTTTTTCAGATTGGGTGACCTAGCCAAGATAAACTTCACAAACTCCAACTCAGGCTCAAAATTACTGAAATCTTCAATCTCCAATTCATTCAAATGCTCCAACCAAACATATGAATATTCTTCAAACATAACCGAACATTTTTCCAACATCACGGAATATTCTTCCAACTCAACAGAATATTCTTCCAAGTTAACGGAATGTTCTTCCAACTTAACAGTTGGCTTTATCTCAGTACAACAATCAGTATTAATCTACGGCAGGAGTATTGTGTCAGTGAACTTTGGCATCAGAATTAAAACAATAGGATACGAGATACACTTTTACAATTTACCTCTAGTTTAATTTTCGTTAAGTTCGGAGAACATTTGATCAAAACAAGAAGAAAAGGCAATCCATAGCCATCAAAAAAACACATTTTGTCGATGGTACAGTATTTGAGGTGGATTAGCGAGGTTGGAAGCTCTTCTGGAACCGAGGCTTGAACTAATAACTTCAATCATAGGCCAAAAAAACAACGATCAACAACCAAAGTTTTACTTTTACTTTAAATTATATATAATGTGGATAAATATTACCAAAGTGAAATCACCCCAAGTGGTCAGATCTTCAACCACAGGTAAACACTTGAATAGCTCCATAATGCTGGGATTTTCATCACCGGGAAGATGATCCGCATATATACGCTGCATTGACTTACAATATTCAGATAGGTTATGAAAGCCCATGAGAATGGATATACAAGTATGAACTTACCAGACACAAGCTCTTAAGAGATGGGCAATTATACAAAAGATGCATAAGAGTTCCTCTAGATATTGTTACGTAGTTTAAGGATAAACTTGTAAGGCTACCAAATCCATTGAAGATGGGTTTATGGTTGACAACACAAGATATAATATTTAAGTCCGTTAGGTGACGCCATGGTAAGACGGGTAAGAGTAAATAATACGAATAGGGATCATAAAAGTCAAGCGTTAGTTTCTTGACAGTATGGTTCCTTGACAAATGAAGTATTACTTGATCAATTTCAAAAGGGGTTTGAAGTGTACTCATCGTAAGGGTGAACTCAAGTATCGGACCCTGGCGTTGTAACAAAACTTGGTGTATAGCACGGAAAAGTGTACACCTCGTGTCCTTGTTTTTCCTTGCAGCTTTATAAAAATGTGGTTGGGTCTGATCATACAGAGACAGTTCCTTCTCTTCATTTGATATTTTAACAGTAGAGAACTGGTCAAACACAAGGTTAGGAATTTTGGTCCATTTATACCGCCATTCCTTCGACAGGATACTTGTCCTTGCCGCTTCTTCGATTGGTAAAAGACATAGTATGGTTTCTATTATGGCTTGCGGAAGTGTGGTGATTATATCCAATTGTTGAACGTCGGACAAACGTTTAGCTTTCATGTCACGCCGCTTTTGTTGGATCAGTACTGCAAACTGTGAAAATGGATTGAAGATGAACTCTATTTACTACTCACACAGTAAAAATATACCAAATACAAAAGCATTGTTACTTTTTACCCTTGTTTTATTTAGCTATTACTCCTCTATATGATTATAATCTGGAAACACTCAACACCATCACCATGATTATAACTAGGGCTGCAATGAACAAACCTTTTCACCGAACAGTTCGTGAACCCTTCGACGGGAAGTTCATTTGTGTTCGTTCGTTTATTAAACAAACAAACACGAACAAGATATTCCGTTCATTTAGTTAAACGAACGAACATGGACAGAGGCCACGTTCGTTCATTTATGTTCGTAAACCGTTCGGTAACGTGTTCGTTTGTGTTCGGGTGTTCATTAGTGTTTTTAGTTTTTATATTTTATTTATGCACTTCAGAATTCCAACGAATAAAATATACTTAGTAAGTGTCGGTGTATTATATATTTTGTTCATGAATACTTGTTTGCGTTCATTTGTTTTCATTTGTGTTCATGAACATTAGTTTGTACCCATTTATGTACATCAACGTTCATTTTCGTTCATTGCCTAAAATTAACAAACACAAATGAACTCGAACAAGTTCACTTCCTTAACAAACAAACACAAACATAAATTCTCGTTCGGTAAGTGTTCATGAACAGTTCGTGAACACATATATTTCTTAACAAACAAACACTCGTTCAGTTCGTCTGCAGCCCTAATTATAACGACAACTCTGTTTGAAGCACAACAAAACTGTTCCTTTAACACTTTGTATTGCAGCAGCATTAATATGTTTAATATCACATGAAAACTTTCTACAGACGCATCCAAACACCCCCTAAGTATCCATTTATAACCCGGTTAAAGAAAAGAGCTAATAGCCTGTTAAATTTGGTTACTTTTTCCCATGATTAACAAATTGAAACAGGAAAAGTTTATTTACATTCTCATTATAGATATAAAAAGGTGAAAGTTGTAAGCCCTAAATCCCCAATTGTGTCAAAATAAACAAACAGAAGGCATGAGTCACCTCATAAATCAAATAATTATTTAGCTAGAAAACTGATCAAAAGGAGGAGTTACCTTCGTTTGGTGGAGTTGAAGTTAACCTAACATTTACACTCGCAAAGGGGGAGTGAAAATGTGTGTAAAAATGTTTGATATCCACTACATTTTGTTTTGAGATGAAAAATAGGATCTGGTTGAAGAAAAGATATTTATTTTGTTCCGTGTTTTTTTTTTAATTTTGCTATAATTTTGAGAGTTCGAGTCCTCTGATTTTACTTAGAACTAAGTTCAAGATCTGCCAATGACAGAAACGATACCCGGTATAGTTTACGAGGAATGGGATCAAATACAAATACTTATGTTTGTAAAAACCCTAAGAACTAACACATAATTAACAAGTGTCCCTCAATAAAAAATTAGTTTAGGGGTAATTTAGACCTTTTTACCATATTTATTTATAACTAATTTAAAATAATTATTAAAACATCCCTAAATCCATTCAAGTTTAATTCAAATCAGAGTTTGAATTTTTTAACATATCCATGATCTAGTAACTCTCCATGATCGAACCAACCAGTAAGAACCACCACAAAAAATATAATCAGCACAATACTATATAATTAGCATAACATCCTTAATCGTTCTCCATTATTAGCACATCGTCCTCAATCGTTCTCCATTATCAACATAAACGACATTAGCACAACATCCTCAATCGTTTTCCATTGTCAGCACATCAGATGTGCTGATTATATCTACTTTTGGTGTTTGTTTGTATTATATTGTAATTAACAAATAATCAGCACATTATCACAATTATAAAACAACTTTTGGTAACTTTTTTAAAAGTTACTGAAGGGGTATGGTCCCAGATCTCGCATCAGCATCGATCGCGAGTGACCATTACCCTTATCAAAACCCCCACTAGCTAACAACCTACTTGTGTCCGTGCGGGAACACGTCGACACACTGGTTGAATCCAATCTGTCCAATGATGGAGGAGGACTTACCTGGAATATGAGAACGGTATAGTGATGCGGCTGGCACCGCATCTGGTGTATGAAAACGGAAGTATTCACAGCGATGCGGCCTGGCACCGTATCCAGTGAACACTTCTATCAATACCGAGAAGCTGGATAACAGCAACAGTCACCACAGACGACGATGCGGCCTAGCACCGCATCTCACGTATTTCTTGATCAAAGAGTGAGATGCGGGAACGTCTACAGTTACCGCAAACAGCGATGCGGCTTGCACCGCACCCTGTCTACTCATCAAGTGGGACTGGCACCACAGAGCAAGTAGCACCAATGGCAGCCGCCTGTCAGGACTACGTAAGCGACAAACTGACGTGGCGTCGCCTCCCCGGCCGACATGTCTGACACACCTGCAAAGGTGCAGCATGCCGTCGGTCTATCCATCCACCTCCTCCTTCACTCCTCGGCTATAAATACCAACCCCAAACCAGGTTTAAGGTATCTCTTCACAACTCTCTCACTACTACGACTATCTTACTTTGCTTCCCAAGCAGACTACTGATTCTCACGCCGGAGAGTGGTAACAAGGAGCACTCCCCACCCCATCCTCCTTGTTACGAGTCACGGTTTGTTTCCTTGTGCAGGAGATCAACCCACCGGTGATCCAGCCAGCGATCCTCGAGAGGAAGGGATTAACCCTTCTTGACGAGACCAGTGAGTTAACCCTGCCCGGTTAACCATTGTTTCATCATTGGCGCCCACCGCTACTCTTAGCACTTTTTCAGCAATCCTTCTCCCTCTCAAAAAATCATGACTGATCACCAAAACAATGCTGGGGATAACCAAAACCCCGCAAACCCAGGGCTGGTAGGGGTTAATCCCTCAACCTCACACCCTGGACACATTGGCACGTCGACGCAAAGGGGTCATCTCTTACGTTCGGACATGACCTATCACAGTACGCATCTGTGATCCCACCAGACATGGACCCTCATGCCTGGTATGACCAGCAGGCAGCCCTGCTGGCCGCAACATATAACCGCGCTTGTGCGGAAGCGCAAGTACAAGCTGGGCCTACCCCAGCACTGCACACCCCTGCGGGTCGTATTTTACAATACGAAGGCAGGGTACCCTCACGTCCAGCCTCGAGAAGCAGACGTGGAGACCGCGGATCATCTTACTGTGATGTCCGCACAATTAACGAGGATGATTCCTCATACGGGTCCCACACCAGGGGGCCAGTATATACCCGCTTAGGTCCTTACAGCGAGGACAGGCGACGGTCCGCATCCCGATATGGCTCCGGAATTCAGAGCCGGTTGGGCCCACAGCCATATACCGAAGGGTATGGTCGTACCGACCCGGACGACCATACATATTGCGGGGATTCTCATGCTTCCAGTAGCAGACCGGGAGGACGGCACTATATTCCTCCCACTCATCCCTGCAACACATACCTCAGGGCTGCAAAGCGCCCTGAAAACCAGCCCTACAGGCCGAAAGCTGCGGCCAAAAACTCCAAATTCGCCCCGCGAATTGCCCACGCCCATGTCACAACAACAAAATTCCCATTCAATGTTGGGAAATACAACGGTTCGTCCGACCCAGACGACCACATGAACATTTTCATGGGTGCAGGGTGCAACGGCCAGTGGCATGAACCCACTTGGTGCAATTTTCCCCCCCAGACCCTCACGGGTCTGGCCAGGGCTTGGTTCGATTCTTTGCCAGTGGGATCACTGGCCTCATTCAAGGACTTACATGCAAAGTTCCTCGCTCATTTCAGCCAGCAACGGCGTCACGAACGTGATTCGATGGACGTCATGAATATCTGGCGCAGGGACGACGAATCTCTCGAAGCATTCGTCGCCCGATACAATAAAGAGTGCCTGGAGATAAGTGACGTGGCAGACCAAATGGCACGGAACCACTTCATCAAGGCCGTCAGGGAGAAGCAGATGGTTATGACCATCTCTGGCAAGGAGGGCTTGCCTAAAAAATGGGAAGATGTCATTGCCGCAGTCAAGACATACGGCCAGACACAGCGGTCCCTTGAACCGCATATGGCAAAGGCACAACCCCAAGCCGAAACCTCCCACCAGGGGTCCAAGCGTAACAATAAACGCAACTGGGACGTTGGAAATCGCGACAGCATTTCCAAACCATACTTCCCACGGACCAACCCGTTTGACCCAAGGAACCATAACGCCCAACGGGACAACCGGGCGTCAAAGAAAGATTCTCGAGACCGCAACTGGACCGAGATCACTGTGTCGCCAAGCGAAGTCCTTCTTACGGACGCACAGCTCTTGCGACCGGCCCAACCAATGAAGTCTAAGAAAAATCAAGATCTCACTCTCTATTGTGAGTATCACAAGGACTCGGGCCACACAACAAACAACTGCATCAGTCTCCGGCTGGAGATTGAGCGAGCCTTAAAAGAGGGCAAACTGCAACATCTTTTGCCAGGTGGGCAGAAACCCACCAAGCGCATCACCCCTCATGGCAAGGCACCTCCTCAGGGAAGAGGACCATGTATGTGGCCTCGAACCACATGATTAACGGATGCAAAGGAAGGCTGCACAAAGCGTCGAGAAGACCAGACAATGACTGGAAAGACGAGCAAGTCGTCTTTCCAAAAGTCCGAGGCAGACCGCGCGACAGGCGCGCCGTCGTTATTACAGGCTAACTGGCTCATTACTGCACCGAGCGTCTATTCATCGACCCGGGAAATACTTCTGATATAATCTATGAGCAATGCTTCAACCAGTTCGATCAGGAGGACAAGGATCGGTTGCAAGCAGTGGATTACCCGTTGGCCGGGTTCGCAGGGGAAACTATCTTTCCCCTTGGCCAGATCACTTTTCCTGTGCGTCTCACCAGCGGAAGGCACACAAGAACAGAAGAGGTAAACTTTTTGGTTTTAACTCATACCTCCAGATATGACGTACTCCTTGGGAGAGAATCCCAAGGTGATTTCAATATGATTACGTCCGTACCCCACTCTGCTGTCGGTTTCCCAACCGAAACAGGGGTCGCGATAATCTACGCACGCAGAGATGTCATGATGTCAGACGAAATACGTCCGACCAAGATAGCAAGGCCTGCCCCCAACAACCAACCAGAAAAATGGGTTCTCAACGCGAGATACCCAGAACAAAAGGTTTCGTTGGGTCACGCCTTGTCCCCTAACACCAAAGCGCACCTGAAGCAGCTTCTCTTCAGGAACCAAGACATTTTCGAGTGGACACCCGCAGACATGACTGGGGCCCCGCGTGAAATCGCGCAACATTGCTTAAATACCATGCCAGGTATTAAGCCGGTGATCCAAGGCCAACGCCACCTTGGATCCGCGAAAAACCAGGCGATGCATGAGCAGGTAGAAGAACTGCTCTCCGCAGGCATCCTGCGGGAAGTTAAATACCAGACTTGGTTATCCAACCCAGTCATGGTAGAGAAACCATCCGGGGGCTGGCGCATGTGCGTCGATTACAAAGACCTCAACAAAGCCTGTCCCAAGGATTGTTACGCACTTCCGGAAATCGACGAAAAAGTCGATAACCTCGCACCTTTCAGATTGAAGTGTTTCCTCGATTGTTATAAAGGCTACCACCAAGTACAGATGGCAATCGAGGATGAAGACAAAACGGCATTCCGCACTCCCACCGGGAATTACTGTTATACAAAAATGTCGTTTGGGTTGCGCAACGCAGGCGCAACCTATCAAAAACTGATGAACGGCACTTTCCGCGGGCAAATAAGCAAAAGTGTCGAAATCTACATGGACGATCTAGTCGTCATGAGCATGGAGGAAGATACCATGCTCACTGATATTGAACGAATATTCCAAACTCTGCGAAGCGTTAACATAAAGCTCAATCCAGGAAAATGCTCGTTTGGAATGGAAGAAGGCAAATTCCTTGGATTCATCGTAACCAAAGATGGATTCAAGGTAAACCCGGAAAAGGTTCAAGCGATCGAGCGCATGCCATCGCCTTCAACGATGAAAGAAATGCAACGGCTGGCTAGCAGGCTAGCCGCACTAAATAGATTCTTAGCCAACCATGCAGCTAAGTCATATCCTTTCATCAAGACCCTGCGGGACTGTTTAAAGAAAGAACAATTCCAGTGGACCGCAGAGGCCGAAAATGCTTTCCGGGAAATGAAGGAGTGTTTGATACAACTCCCAACTCTAACCGCACCACGCAAGGATGAACCACTCATACTATACCTATCTGCCGCAGATAACGCGGTAGGTGCGGTACTGATAGTGGAGCGGGAGGGGATTCAAGCACCCATCTATTACATCAGCAAGATGCTCAACGACCAGAGACAAGGTATTCAATAATGGAGAAATTGGTATTAGCACTAGTACACGCTTCAAGACGGTTGCGACGCTACTTCGCAAACCATGTCATCACGGTGCTAACCAATTACAGGATCGGCCCGATCCTATCCAAACCTGACATTTCTGGGAGATTAGCGAAATGGGCAATCGAGCTGGGCGCGCACACGCTGAACTATAAACCGCGCCCCGCGATTAAAGGCCAAGTCTTAGCTGATTTCGTCGCCGAAGTACCGGCCAATCGCATCCAAGAATGCGAAGAAGCACAAAATCCTACACCAGAACCATCTTCCTCGGAAACTTGGGCACTTTTTACTGATGGTGCCTCCAACGAGGAAGGTGCAGGCGCAGGTCTGCGACTCGTCAGCCTTGATGGCCAAGAACTTACATATGCAATCCGCCTCGATTTCAAAAGCACAAATAACGAGGCAGAATATGAGGCTCTGCTGGCAGGACTATGTTTAGCAGTCAAACTCGGCATATAACATTTGGAAGCACACGTCGACTCTTTGTTAGTGGCAGGGCAGATACGCGGCGACTATGCCGCAAAGGGGGATATCATGATCCTTTACCTCGAGCAAGCCCTGCAACTAACATCAAAGTTCACTTCATTCAATATCCGACATATCAATAGAAGTGAAAACAAATCCGCAGATGCACTATCAAAACTTGCATCCACCAGCTTCCAACACCTGGCAAAAGAGATACGCATCGAAATTCTGCAGAATCCTTCGGTACCCCTGCGCCAGGTCAATGTCATCCAATACGGCACAACATCTTGGATGACACCAATTATTGCATATTTGCAATCAGGTGTGACTCCCGAAAGCAAGTCAGAGGCACGCAAGTTACAATACAAAGCTTGCCATTATCAAATGGGAGACGGTATCTTATACCGTAAATCATACCTAGGGCCACTCCTACGATGCGTCAACCCCCAGGATGCCACATACCTCATCAGAGAGATACACGAGGGAATGTGTGGCATACACGCAGGACCATGCATGGTAGTGGGTAAAATCATGAATGCTGGGTATTACTGGCCCGACATGCACCTGGACGCCGTCAAAGAGTTGCGCAAATGTATTAACTGTCAACGACATGCTCCAAAAACTTTGCGCCCCAAGAACAACTTGGTCCCGGTCACCACCGCATGGCCCTTTCAGAAATGGGCAATCGACGTGGTCGGACCCTTCCCAGACGCACCAGGTTCGGTCAAATTTATCATAGTAGCGGTTGATTACTTCACAAAATGGGTAGAGGCGAAACCGCTCGCCTCAACCACTGCTATGATAACAAGGAAATTCATTTGGGAACACATCATCTGCCGTTTCGGTCTACCAATGTGCATCGTTACCGATAACGGCACCAACTTTGCTGCCGACGAATTTCAAAAATGGCTAGAAGAACTACACATTGAACACATATTCTCATCTGTGGCACATCCGCAAGGGAATGGCCAGGTTGAGAGTATCAACAAAAGTCTAGTCGAAGGCATCAAAGCAAGGTTGGGAACAGCCAGGCGTGGCTGGGTCGATGAACTCCCAAGCATCTTATGGGCTCACCGCACAAGCCCAAAAACGAGCAATGGGGAGACACCTTTCAGCCTAGTCTATGGCTCAGAAGCGGTGATCCCCGCGGAAGTAGGCCTCCCTTCACCCAGAATGTTGGCTATTGAAAAAATAGACAACAGTATGGAACGCAGGATTGACTTAGACCTCTTGGAAGAAAGGCGTGAAAACGCTGCCATCAACGAGGCCAAGTACAAATCCAAACTTGAAAAGTACTCCAACTCACGCGTCCGCGTTTGTACTTTCAACCCGGGAGACTACGTCCTCCGCGACAACGAAGCATCTAACGCTGAACGCCCAGGAAAACTCGCCCCCAAGTGGGAAGGACCCTACCTCATCAAAGAGGTCTTGGGCAAAGGCGCGTATAAGTTACAAACGTTAGAAGGCGAAACTATCGCACGCACATGGAATGCACAACAGCTTAGACGCTGCTACATGTAAGCCATGTTTTTTACATTTTCATGTAACCTATCGGGCCGCAGGGCATTTGCAAATAAATAAACGAGCAATTCAATGCAATATTGTTTGTTACTACTATTACAAATGCGTGTTCCACTTTGCGGTATCCGCAAAAACAGATTGGCAAAATCTTCATTCGCGATACCCACACAAAGTGCTAACCACACACAAATATTGTAATAGGCCAGCAAAAGGCAGAATATTAAGTGTCTATCTGGCCGGATAGACAAGTTTTTACAAAACTTAACACAATTCCTGAACCCTAATAAGGCAAACAATGGAATTGACACGACAAAGGTATCGAGTATACTCAACCCCATTCACAATAGGTAGAGTTCCAGACAAGTTTTTACAAAACTTAACACAATTCCTGAATCCTAATAAGGCAAACAATGGAATTGACTCGTACTCGTACGACAAAGGTATCGAGTATACTCAACCCCATTCACAATGGGTAGAGTTCCGGACAAGTTTTTACAACACTTACACAGTTCCTAAAACCTAACAAGGCAAGCAATGGAATTGACGCATACTCATACGACAACGGTATGGAGTGTACTCAACCCCATTCACAATGGGTAGAGTCCCGCATACACACGTTCAAACATGCAAGAAGTAAAAACACTTGTACAAATTGAGCAACAAACTTTATATTCAAAAAATTCAGGCACCCACGCGGTGCACAATGGATTTACATAAAGTTCCAACATGTACAAGAGGAAAACAAAAAAGGGGGCACACAGGCCAACCTAAGTCCTATTTTGTACCACTGGTACCCGCACCATCTTGGCCGGCACCAACAAAATTTTCCTCTTCCGCGTCTGCATATAACATCCGCAACCGGTCTACATAATCCGCGGCCTCTAAGCATTCGTCAAGCTTCTCCACACAAGAGAGAGACGTGTCATAAAAAGATGCAACGGCCGCATCAAGAAGCGCTTCGGTGTCCACGTCACGAAACCCGGACCGTTCTTCAGTATAACCGCCTTTACACATGACGTTTATATGACCGATACAGCGGCTATAACCAGCTTTAAAACCAGCATCGCGGGCACGTTGCTTGACCAAGTCTAAACTAGTTGCGGTTTCAGGAGCATCCATGATAGACTGAACAATCTGCAACACAAGAATAATAAGGTCATCACGTGCTAAACATTCGATACAAAAGGCACAGGATACTTACATGTGCAATACCGCGACTCCGCATCCACTCGCGGTCAGCCTCAAGCTGGTTAAATGAAGAGGTCAGAGCATCTCTGGCCTCGACAGCCTCATTAGCCCGCTTTTCAGCAACAGTCACGCGGGCCGTGAGGTCTGCAACCTTGACCTCGCGAGTCTGAACTTCAGCCTTTCAAAAACAAGAAACAGTTTGCACGAAATTGGTAAACATTCTCAAAAGGCAGAAGGAAAGATAAAATAAGAAACACAAATCATACCTGGAGGCTCACAACAGTCTGGTTTAAACGAGTACGTTCAGCATTTGCTTCATCAAGGGCATTAGCAAAACGAGCCCCCGCTTTCTTGGCCTCCTCAAGAGCCTTAGCGGCCCGGGCCTCATCCTCCTTAGCCCTGCCTACAGCTGCCTCAGCCACAGCCTTCTCTTTGGCCAAAGCAGCGTTTGCCGCCCTGAGATTGGCTAACTCCTGGCGCGCACGAAACAGATTTTCATTCTGTTTAGCCCAAGATTCTTTCCATGTCTTGCGCTCATTGGAAAGTTTTTCATTCCAACTCTTGCGTTCATCAGAAAGTAACTTAGCAAGAGTACGAAACTGTTTAGGTTTAGCAGTTGCAGCCCACTCTGCGGTCTGTTTCTGCTTCTCAAAAGCAGCCCTATTCCTTTCAAGCTGCTCCGCATCCGCACGAGCAGCCTTCACCAACTCTTCCGCTTCGGCCCGCAAGCGAGCAGCTTCCTCCTCCCTGCGGCCTAGCACCTTGTAATCTTCCAGAATGGCGTTCGCCACTATGGAACTTCCCACTAACATGGTGGAAAGTTGGTTGATGCGCAGTTCACGGGGTGCGGAACGGGCACGATCAGTTTCAAATGGGGTGCCCAGACCACCCAGAATCTCCTTGCATGCAGAAGGATCATTAGAAATATCATCCCCCTGCATAACAGTCCAGGGGGGTCGATGATAACTCGTGCTCCGATCCGGGGTGTAAGTGCGGTAATAATACTCCAATTCAGACTCCCCAGGCTGAATAGGAGGCCCATCATAACCCGCGCCACCGGAAGAAGAACCAGTAACCTTCTCACCAGCAGGAGATTTCTGCGGCTCAGTATCCGATTTCTACTTCCCAGCATCAGAAAACCGTAGATCCAAATTATCACCATCATTTGGAGAGATCAGATTATTGGAGGAATCAACGGTATCGAAAATCTGGGTCGCGACCTTCTCCACGGTACTCTCCGCCTGCACGGTTGGATCAGGAACCACCTTAACAAAAGGTGCCGCAGGTTCCTTTGGTACCCCCGCATCCGCAGCTGTGGTATGCGAGGGAGACAAGGGAGCATCAAAGAAAGAGAATCCTGCATCTTGTGTGTGACAACCGGTAATTTACGGATCTTAATTACGTGATTAACAGAGGATTAACGCAATAATAATTAGTGTTTACAAAGCAAATTAATGTAATTAGGCATTTGGAATGCCCAGGAACGTTTATCCGACTTTATAGTGAGCGAACGGTGGTTTACAGAGCAGCTTGTGAAACGTTAAACGGTAACGGATTGAAACCGTACATAATACTGTCAACGCCGACAAATATCAAATTTTTACGATAAATTTTAGCTTCGTAATTAAATTTTAGTGACTATAGTCCAAACCGGATCGAAGAACGGATTAAAGACGGCAACGATACAAATTTTCGCGATTATTACCGTAGTCGACGAACGGGCGTGCAAACAACGACAACCGACCGTACTTTGGTGCATTTTAATTTTTGACGTTAAACAGAGTTCAAAATTTTGACAACGGGTCTCGTAGGAATTACAGACCACTTTCACACGAGATGGGCTTGTAGGCCCTGGGCCCAAGCCCAAAACACATAAATCTAAACCTGTGCATAAGAAACAAGATCTACAAAAATCTTGTCATATCTTACTAAATCCCGTATAATCTCATGAAATCTCTTCAAAAGATCTTGATACAAAGGGTAGAATATATTACCTGAATGTAATATAAATGCACACAAGAAACTTTAATCCTAAAATCTCTATATATAGGCTTTATGGTTTCCTTCTCACTTCACAAATTAAATCAAGCACACAGACCTTTGTCTGTCTCCCTCCCCTCTCTCGATAATATGCAGCTAACATCAAGCCCTTCACAAACTCATTTCTCTACATAACCACACCCATCTCCCTGTGTATGCACACCCACATATGGTCCTCACTTTCACAACCTAATGCTCACAAACACCCAAACCCACTTGAACCCTCACTTTCCCCTCTCCGCTAAAGTTGAACAGCCGGACTCCGGCCAGACATGGCGTAGCCGGTGACGGCAGTGGGTCCCAGCGACGGCCCTCCTCCGCTCTCGGTCTGTTTCTCCGACACACATCAGCCGACACAACACCCCCCCCCCCGATGAACACCAGCGGCGGCGACCAGATTGAACGACAGAGAGAGAACCGGCGGAAATGGTGGTGAGCGGCGGTCAGTCGACAGAGAGGGAAAGACGGCGAGGAGAGAGAGACGGGGCAGAGGTGACGGACCGGAGGTCGAAGATTTGGTCCAGCGGTCGCTGCCTTGGACCGACGGATCTTGTCGTTATCCGATGGATTTCGCCATTTTTCCGGCGATGGAGGTTATCCGACGAACCAGTTACTCCGGCGACACCTTTCTCCGATAATACCCCCCCCCCTCTCACAACTCTCTGTTCTCTTTTGAATATTTTTTTTAAGATCCGAGTAGATTGGGTGGTGTTTCAGATGTTCGATGATGATGAGGTTGCCACTGTGTTGAAGATGATGATGAAAGTAAGTGGTTAATGTTGTTCAGTTCTTATGAATTCGATTCAAGTATGGTTTGGGTTTGTTTCAGAGACTCGAGTGGTTCAGTTGCAGATTTGCATCGGGTTTTCCGGGTTACATTTTTGGCTCGGGTCTCAGTTCTTTCGGGTTCAGTCAACCCAGTCAACACGTCGGGTTGACTGGTCAACGCCAGTCAACTGGTCAACATCAAGTCAACGGCTCGGT
Source organism: Helianthus annuus (assembly GCF_002127325.2). Taxonomy (NCBI): domain Eukaryota; kingdom Viridiplantae; phylum Streptophyta; class Magnoliopsida; order Asterales; family Asteraceae; genus Helianthus; species Helianthus annuus. The sequence goes on along the minus strand of NC_035437.2, from coordinate 149,991,400 downwards.
TTCGGGTTTTGGACTCAGCAGGTTCGGGTCAATTGTGGTTCGGATCAAGATTTCGGTGCGGTCAACGGTTTTGGTCGACTCGGTTGGACCGAGTCAACTAGGTCAAACCTGGTCAACTCAGCCGGTCAACCCGGCTGACTTGGTCAGATTGGTTTTCGACACGAGAAGATGGTAAAGATTTCACGGCGCAATACATTTCGTTATTCTTATAATTTTATATATTCCGTGAACGAGCTCAACCGATAACTTTAGCGACTATTTGCACTTTAATTTGGCATATTTGATATATATTGCGTAAATTGACTGAATTTTGATAAAAATAGCGACAACTTGTGTTGTCGTGACGTCCAAAAACAGAGGAAACTCTGCCCGTTTTTCGAGAAAACCCGTAAAATAAAACGAGTTTTATTATAAAAACGTGTTTTTCTTGTAAAACGACAACTATTGTATTAAAGCGACTTTTACGAGATACAAATATAAAGTTTCATTCGACAACGACTTACAACTTACGAGAACAACGATATGGAATTATTTCGACAACAAGAATAAATATAGTTATATTTATTTCAAACGAACTCGAATCCTTTATAAATAAATATAGTTATATATTTATTTTCCAATACATGTCGACGAATCTTTTACAAATAAATATAGTTCACATATTTATTTCGAATATCAAATGACATGATTTCATTTTGTAAAAATAAATATAAAGTTTTTATATTTATTCCACATATCAAACAAGATGGATTCGCTTTTATAAAAATAAATATAGTATATATTTATTTTAAACATGCAACGACTCGATGAAGTTTTCATAAAATAAACATAACTTATATATTTATTTTGAACGCCTAAACGGCATATACATTCGACATATAGTAAACGAAACTTAGCAAGTTTAACTTCCTCGTTACTTTTAAGCTATCAACACACCGTCGAATCGTTCGATTAACGATTCGGTAGAGCTCGGTAACACGTAGGGTAGTTACCGCAATTATTTAGAAACTTATAAGATATTCCGTGTTAGGAATATTGTGGGACGCACGCTAGCGAGCCTCGTCTTGGAAACGACATCACGAAGTCGTAATTAGCTAGCTTTGCACACGAATATTCAGGCGAGTTCATAACCCCCACTTTTTACTGTTTTACATTCTTTTTGTAAATGTTTTCGGGGTGGAAAGACATGCACGATTTTCAGAAACATACAAAGTTTTGAACAAACACAAAACTCGTATTTCTAAATCATATCACGAATGGATTTCGAGGAACTCAAATGATTTACGAAAGGTTTATACTAAACATACCGGTTTTTACAAAACAAATGCTTATTTTCGAAATATGAATGATTTTTCATAACTAAGGAGTCAGCCTTAGTGGCTGGGAAGGTTCAGTCAGGGTGGCTGGGAAGGTTCAGTCAGGGTGGCTGGGAAGGTTCAGCCAGGGTGGCTGGGGAGGTTCAGTCAGGGTGGCTGGGGAGGTTCAGCCAGGGTGGCTGGGGTGGAATATATGTTACAGTAATTACGAATACTTTTTACATGGTATGGTTAGCGTAAGGAGGTTTACTACTTAGATCATGTGAGTGGGTAGGCGAAAACTTGAGGCCATTAATCCTCATTGTAGGACCGAGGGACAGGAGCGGTAGATCTACTTGGGTGTAGCGAGCCCAGCCCCAGGCCCAGCATAACGGACCTCGGGGTGACTTTGTGCCCAACGCATAAATCCGCTAGGTTTGAGTCTTCCTACTTGCACTTCACACATATCAATGGCCTTGCAAACCATTGGTGATCTCTTTTTCCTTATTTGCTACATACCAGGTGTTTTGGTCAAAAATTACCGAAGCAATTAAGTGATCAAATTAGTTAAGTGAGGTAGTGTGCTAAAAAGTGTGTTGAAAATATGCTGGTTATGTTCTTTGGAAAAACAGTGTTCAGGATACGGCTCAGGATATTGAGCTGTATCTACGATCAAACAATGAGCAAAAAGGTAAAGTAAATGACATGAGATGTACGAGGAAAGCCCTTGATCAATCTAGACCGCCGGCATAAAATCTCGGGAGCTGACAATCGCAGCTGCCTAGTTCTTCTTATTGCTTTAAACTTCAGGATACAGTGCAGGATATAGATCAGATCTCTAAGTGTTACAATGAATTTGTGAAAGTTGCGAGAGAGCAAGTGTTAGAGTGTAGAGAGTGTGATTGTGATGTCCTGGTTGATCTGATATACCCACTATTTATAGTAACGAATTACAAACAATAATCCCTACAAATATGGGCTACTCCGAATATTCCATTATAGACGTTGTAAACCGAGTAATACGGCTCCAACGTCTTTCCTTGAACGACTTGGACCGAGTCCTCCGTGGAATAGGTCTTGTTAACGTTGCTAGCTTCTAACCCACGTACCTGCATTTAATCCGTTAGTGATCCTGAGGATACCATTCAGGATGTTACCAATATCCTGAATCAGCATCCCGGATGTAAACAGATACAATATGAACAGGATATATATCAAGATATTTTCCAGGATATGGGCTCAGAATTTCACCCATAACAATTGTCCCCAAAAATGTTACCGTTTGATATCCTAACGGTTACATTTTTCACAATGGCCGAGGCAATTAAGAGATAAGACCATTGATGTGACAGCTTTCAACCACCCGGCCTATATTTACTCATCATACCCTATATCTTCTCATCCTGATCTTCATTTAACCTCTACCGGAGAAAAAAGGTAAAGATTTCTCTCTCAACTCCATTCTTCATTCTCCCCAATATTCCGGTGATAATATGGCAAGGCAGACAAGATCTAGTTCCGGCGACTCTGCTCCCACGTTCATCCATCAAAATATTCTCCAGGATCTGGAGAAAGAAATATGTACCTTCGACGGTGCACACTTGTCAGTCCTTAAAACCTCCGGCATCTTCCCAAAAGAGACGGTGTTCCGGCCGTTTGATCGGGAAATCCGATCAGACATGGTTTCTGACGAGTGGTTGTGTTTTAATGCCTTTTCTTTCACCTTAGGGTTGCAATTTCCTTTCTCGGATTTCATCACTGAGTTCTTTAATGTCACAAAGATCTGCTTCAGTCAGACAATGCCAATGCTTTGGCGAGTCTTGTCTGTTCTTGATCAAATCAAGAACAACCATATCCCCGATCTTTCTGTTAATGACCTCCCTCTAGCATACCGACTTAGGTGCCACGGCTCTTGTCGGTTCTTGTTTTATTCTACCTCCAGTGACCCATTGATCCTCCGAGCCACCAGGAATGAAGAGGAATGGAAATCCAAATTCTTTTTTGTAAAAAGAGATTCAATCCCTGGTGGAGCGGATTATCCGGTGAATTGGTTGAAGAAGGGTAGGATTTAGGGTTTAAAGATGATCCTGCTTGTTATCCTGCTTTATATCCTGAACTGACTTTGTCGTTTTCTTGTACAGCTGATTTTAGGAAGCTAGCACCTCCCCTTGCAGATTCTCAAAAAAGAATAGACGCCATCAGGCTCCTTACCGAAGCAGAGAGAAGTTTCAACCCATCTCCCCAACTCCAAGCCCTCTTTCAAGCGCAAACATGTCTGGTAAGGATCCTGCAAGATATCCTGTAGATACATGTTTTTATTTGATATCTTTAGGAAAGGTTTAGAATTTTACTCCCTGTGTGCAGATTCCAGCAAAGTTCCAGTCTATCTAGACCTTGACGAGCTTGACAGCTATCCAACTCCAACCATAGTCAAGAAGGAGGCTCCTGCTGCCACCAGCTCCAAGCCACTCCCAGCTCCCAAGGCCAACCCAAGGACTCGTGCTTCCACAGCGAAAAAGAGGAAGGGCCTTGAAGTCAGTGCTCCAAGCTCAGGAGGGTTCTCCTATGACGATCTCAGCTTTACTGATTCCTTAGAGCCAATGACATCCTTCCTTAACAAGGTAATATCCTGACGCATACCCTGCATATATATCCTGCACATATATCCTGCCTGGATATCCTAACAGGATATCCTGATAGGATATCTTGGTCATTATAGATACATATATTCTAATTCGTACCTGTTATTGATGCACAGGGCCTCCAGCATTTGCTCCACTTGTACAATGATGCATGTGGTACTGTTGCACTCCATGAAGCCAGGATTAAGCAGCTTGAAACTACTGTTGCCGACCAAGGTGCCATTGCTGAAGCGAAGAGTCGGCACTATGAGGATAAGCTGAAAAAGGTCACCCAGGATGGCGAGCTCAAATTGGCCACCGTGCAAATGGATCATGATCAGGCCATGATCAATTTCCGGGAAGGAATCAAGACTTCTGCTATTGTCTCCCTGTTACAAGCACGCATCAAGATGGCCTATGAGGCCAAGGAGACAGGCCTCGCGTGCCCAGCTTGGCCGGTTGACTCTTGGGTGGCCAAGCTAAAGGAGCTTGGAGGAAAAGCTGTGCCACTTCCATCTGAAGCCGGTGAATCTTCCAAGTCAGCAGAGGTGGCGGATCAGGCTGGAGACAAGAAGGATGCCAGAGTGGATGCTGGTGAGGATGCTGGACAGGATGCTGGTGAGGATGCTGGTGCTGAGGAGCCGGGGAAAGCAGGAGAAGATGCCGCTGTGTGAGGGCAGCAGAGTGGGCGATGATGGATATTGATGCCTAGGCCGGAGCCCACTTTTTTAGGTTTAATGGTTGATGTCTTGAACAATTTACTTTTCTTGTTTGTTGAACAATTTCAATTTCCTGCACGTAGACAATATGGTGGCCAAAGGTGGAGGGATCCTGAGTTTCAGGACGAAGCCCTTGGTCATCAGTTAGTATGGTTTGTTTTGAACGCTTTTAACAAGTGAAGGTGGAGGTATCTTGGGTTCCAAGACGAAGCCTTCATTTGTTAAGTAAATATGTTAGGAAACTAACTATGCTTTTGGTGGATGGGTCTCGGTTTGAGACGAAGCCAAGAGCATAATCTTTTGCTATGTTAATAATATAACCCTTTTTTGGTTTTACCATTGTTGTTGTTGATATATAAATTTCACTTGTGAAAATTGTTTTGTTTGAACATTTTTGAGAACACGTTATAAATGTATCCCGGTGAATATCCTGAAAGATATTCTAATTAAAATACAACCTATTAGTTGTCTAAATAAAAAGGAAAGATCATACCAGAGATTCTCAGTGAATCAATTTCAATTCTTCATTATATGCTTGTCCCCAGTGCATACTTATAAACTCGAATCCATCCTCAGAATAGTATAACGTATGTCCCCTGTACTTAACATAGAAACACAAATGTATTCATATTTTTGACTCGAATGAATTCCAAATACCCCAGGGCAAAACCCTTGATATCTTGAAATGAACCCTTAGTATACTGGGGATAAACCCTGAGTTTCATGCGCTACAGGCGGGAGTGTATAAACTCCAAGACTTAGAAAGGTGAAAACCTTTAAACCTTAGAGAGTATGAAAATACCCTTTCATGAGAGAGGGTGATCAATCCTCATATACCTTGAGGATCCAGGGTATAGCTAACAGTAACGAAATTGTCAGCCACTTTTACATGAACTGGTCCCGCCACCTTGAACTATCCCTGGATAACTTGCGCTCCAGGCGGGGTGTTTAAACCCAATTCGGGAGAAAGGTGAATACCTTTAAACCTGTGAAGGGATCAGTATCCCTTAAACGTGAGAGAGGGGGCCAATCCTCTAATCTTCCGAGTTATCCTGAGTATACATCCTGGAGCTATATCCTGGAGCATATGCTGCAAAACAATTGTGAACTAAGGTGGGTGTTAGCTTGGCTAACACCCCTCCGATGCCTAAGTCAGTATTGTGTTCAAGATAATAAACAAATATATTTAAAAGAGATAGAATACATACCGTTCTGGGATAGAAATTAAATTCTATTCTTACTTGAAATAGAGCTTTAAGTGTATAGCATTCCAAGACCTTGGTAGCATATCCCCTTCCATATTCTTGAGTCTGTATGCTCCTTTCTCTGCTTCTGATTCAACTTCGTATGGTCCTTCCCATTTCGGAGCTAACTTGCCATCGGCAGGATTAGTAGTATTCTGAAAAGCCTTTCTTAGCACCCAATCACCAACTTGAAATCTCCTAGTCCTTATGTTTTTGTTATATGCTCTGGATATTCTTTGTTGATATGCTGCCATCCTTAGCCTTGCTGCATCTCTTTTTTCATCTATGGTATCCAAATCTTGACATAAGGTTTCAGGATTCTGCTCAGGATTCTGTAGGATAGATCTTGCAGTAGGTATTGCCATTTCCGTTGGAATTACTGCTTCCGCTCCGAATACTAAGGAGAATGGGGTTTGGCCGGTTGCATTTTTTACCGTTGTCCTGTCAGCCCATAACACAAAGGGTAATTCCTCTGCCCATCTTCCTTTTTTGGCTCCAAGTCTCTTCTTTAAGTTATTCACTATTATCTTGTTTGAAGATTCAGCTTGTCCATTCGCTTGAGGATGCACCGGAGTAGACGTTATCATTTTGATTCCCTAATTCTTGCAAAAGTCAGTAGTCCCTTTGCTTATAAACTGGGACCCATTATCACAAATGATTTCAGCTGGTACTCCAAACCTGGTCAGGATATTCCTCTTTATGAAGGATACTACTTCTTGGTCTCTAACTTGCACAAATGCTTCCGCTTCAACCCACTTAGAGAAATAATCCGTCATTGCCAGCATAAAGACTTTTCCTCCCGGAGCTTTTGGTAACTTCCCTACTATATCCATCCCCCATTTCATGAACGGCCAAGGGGATGCTATAGGATATAGTGGTTCAGCTGGTTAATGCAATATGTTACTATGCCTCTGACATGCATCACATCTTCGAGCATATTCTGCAGCATCTTTTCTCATTGTTGGCCAATAATAACCTGTCCTTAGCACTTTCGAAAATAATGACATGCCCCCGGTATGGTTACCACAATCCCCTTCATGTATATCCTGAAGTACTTCTTTGGCTTCAGGATCCTCCAAGCATCTCAAGTATGGCCCTGCAAGAGATTTTTTGTATAGAATATTATTTATGATAGTGAATCGTGATACCTTCATCCTAAATGCCTTAGGATTTTCGTCTTCGGGGATATGTCCTTCCTTGAGATATCTCATAATTGGAGTTGTCCAGGATTTAGGATCCTCTCCAGGATACACCACTTCAGGATCTTGAATACTTGCTACTTCCTTATGCTGAGGATCCGTTGCAGGATACAGGATATGTAATATCGGTATTGGGATTCCTTCCGGTATCCTGATTGATGATCCCAAGTTTGCTAATGCGTCTGCTTCGGCGTTATCCTCTCTTGGTACCTGTTCAAGTGTAAAAACATCGAAATATCCTGCTAATTTTTTAAGAATACCGAGGTATTCCATTAGTTTCTCACCCTTGACTGCATAGGATCCATTAAAATGATTAGTAATTAACAAGGAATCAACATATACTTGCAAATTCTTAATATTCATATTCTTAGCCAATTCTAATCCTGCGATTAAGGCTTCGTATTCTGCCTCATTATTAGTAGCAGGGAATTCACATCTAACAGCCTGGGGTATTATGTCCCCCTGTGGCGATTTTAGTAGTATTCCTAATCCTACTCCTCTTACATTAGATGCACCATCAGTATATAATGTCCAGGATCCTGAGGATTCTCCTAACTGTTGAACTTCTAGGTCTACCTCGTCCTGAATGTCACTACTAAAATCAGCCACAAAGTCAGCTAAAGCCTGAGACTTTATGGCATTTCTAGGTTCATATACTAAATCATAGGCACTTAATTTTACTGACCACTTGGCCATTCTACCCGACATCTCCGGTTTTCTAAGCACATTCTTAACAGGATAATTAGTTTTAACATGAATCCTATGTGTTTCAAAATAATGTCTAAGCTTTGTTGATGCCATTACTAGAGCTAGTATAAGTTTTTCTAGGTGAGAATATCTAGTTTCAGCATTTAACAAACTTTTGCTAACATAATAAACAGGATAATGCTGACCTTCGTGATCCTTTACAAGTACTGCACTTACTGCATTCCCTGATACTGCCAGATACAAGGATAATGGTTCACCATCATCAGGCTTCATCAATAGAGGTGCGGTTGAGAGATACTGCTTCAAATCCTGCAGGGCTGCTTCATGCTTTTCACCCCACTCAAACCTTTTATTCTTCTTCAGGATATCATAGAATTCTTTACACTTTTCCGAGGATCTTGATATGAATCTATTTAAGGCTGCCACTCGTCCTGTTAGCCGTTGAACATCCTTCATATTCGAGGGAGACTTTATATTCAAGATAGCTTTGATCTGCTTCGGGCTTGCCTCTATCCCTCTTTTTGTCACCATGTATCCTAAAAACTTTCCTGCCCCCACTTCAAAATGACACTTTGCAGGATTAAGTTTCATATTATACTGGTCCAGGATATCGAATGCTCCCTTAATATCCTGAAGATGATCCTCAGCTTTCTTGGATTTGACCACCATATCATCAATGTACACTTCCATGGTGTCCCCCAGTTTGTCTTTAAACATCATATTCACCAATCTCTGGTACGTTGCACCTGCATTTTTTAAACCGAAAGGCATAGCAGTATAACAATAAATACCTGTTGGTGTCATGAAAGCAGTATCCTCCTGGTCCGAAGGTTCCATTTGAATCTGCTGGAATCCTGAGGATGCATCCATGAAGGTCAACATTTCATGACCGGCAGTGGCATCCACCATCGAGTCTATATGAGGCAGAGGGAATAGGTCTTTTGGACAAGCTTTGTTCAGGTCTGTGTAGTCTACACAGACTCTCCACTTCCCATTCTTCTTTTGAACCACCACCACATTTGCTAGCCATCTAGGGAATTTGACTTCTCTAATCATCCTGGACTTCAGTAATCTTTCAACTTCCTCTTGGATAATTGCATTCCGCTTAGGGGCGAATTTCCTTCTCTTTTGTTGTATAGGTTTGAACGACCTGTCAATTCCAAGCTTGTGAGTAATAATGTCTTTAGATATACCTGTCATATCCTCATGCTTCCACGCAAACGTTGACATCCTGCATTTCAAAAAGTTAATTAATTGTTCTTCAATATCCTGAGGGATATTGGTTCCCACGAGCACCGAAATATCGTGATTATCCTGGTCTAGGATAATTTTCTTCACATCCTGCTCCGGATCCTCCATGATATCCTGGGCCCGCGTCTTTAATTGCTATGCTGCACTAGGTTTGGTTGAGGATTTCATCGAGGATGAGTAGCATTCTTTCGCCTCCTGCTAATCACTGTCGATCTTGACAACCCCCCAAGGGGTAGGGATCTTGATGCATTGGTGATACGTTGATGGAACGGCCTTCATATCATGGATCCATGGTCTTCCTAGGATGATGTTATAGCAGGATAGAGAATCCATCACACAGAAACGTTGCATCTTGTTGACTCCTTCAACATATACGGGTAGCCTTATCTCTCCCACTTTGTTCCTAGCTTCTCCACTGAAACCAACGAGCACAGTAGACTTCGAAATGATATCCATCGGAGACACATTCATTCTCTTCAGAGTCTCCAGTTGTATTATGTTGACGGAGCTGCCATTATCAACCAATATCCTGCGTACAAAATGGTTAGCCACATATAATGTTATTACCAGAGCATCATGGTGAGGATCCTGGACAGTATCCCTATCATCTGCATCAAAAGTGATCACTTTGTCAGTTGTGAGCGTGGTCATCCTGATAGGTTTGTCTCCCCTCTCGGCCTTAGCTTCCTTTGCATGTCTCTTGGCCGCCGAATACGAAGTTCCGCAAATGTCGGACCCTCCTAAAATGAAGTTGATTATCTTGGCATCGGCGGGAGGTGATGCCTCTCGCTCAGGATCCTTCTCAGTATCCTGACCCTTATTCTTCTTTCTACCTAAGAGATCTTTCAAATATCCCTTGCCTAGAAGGGAGCTGATTTCTTTCCTCAGAGCGATGCAATCCTCAGTCATATGTCCAAAATCTTCGTGGAAAGCACACCATTTCGACTTGTCTTTCCAATCTGCTTTTTGTTGATTCTTTCGAGGCCACCTGGCTTTATCTCCCAAACCCTGCATAGCATACATTACTTCATGTATATTAACAGAAAAACAATATTCAGATAATTCAGGATATTCTTCAGGATCCTCGTCTTCAACAGCATTCACTCTCTTGTTATCATTTCTGCCATATGGCTTAGAGCGATATGGTCTATATGAGGATTCCGATTTCCTGTTAGTCGATTCATATGTTGAGGATGCATTCATCTTTTCTTGCATTTTTCTGTCATCCTCCAACCGAATATATCTTAGAGCCCTGTTCCGGGCTTCATCCAGGTTCCTGCATGGGTTCATTACAAGGTCTTGATAGAATTGAGAATCCTTTTGCAGCCCCATCTTGAAAGCTTGCACAGCTGTTGCAACATCAAGGTGGGGAATGCCTAGTGATTCCCGGCTGAACTTGTTCACATAATCCCTAAGGGATTCCTGAGGCCCTTGTGTTATCCTGTAGAGATCACTTGTTAATTTTTCAGAGCTTCTACTACAAGAAAATTGACTATTAAATAAATTTACTAAGTGAGCAAAAGATGTAATCGAATGTGGAGGAACATTCAAGAGCCATTTCAAAGCCGATCCTGTCAGGGTTGAACCAAAACCCTTGCACAGGCACGCTTCCTTGAGCTCCGGAGGGATAGGGTTGATCTCCATCCTTTCCCTATACTGGGCAATATGCTCTTCAGGATCCGTGGTTCCGTCGTAAAGCTTCATGTTTGGAGTCTGGAATCTTTTTGGGATTTCAGCATCACATATGGGATGCACGAACCGAGATATCCTGTGGCTATCCTGGGATACTTCAGGAATTGGCTGCACCACCCCAGGTACACTGGATATCATATCCTTTAACTTCTGAAGCTCCCTGGATAATTCTGACGTTACAGTTGTATCCTGCAGAGATCCAACACTGTTAGTGGCAATAACATTATTATTATTTGATACGTTACCCGTTAGAGGATTTAGCCCATATCCTGAAGCATATCCTGAGTTCCTCATGGTTGATATCCTGACCGAGGAGGGTATTTCAGGAGTATGATTCTGAGGAAGGGTGGGTACAATATTCCCCCTGTTATCCTCAGTATACACAGCTGAACTAAAGTTCAACGCTCTGGGATGTAATGGAGTGAGATTATCCTCAGCAGATCTGCTCGAGCCAGACTTCAGGAGTTGTATTTCTCTTAAAAGCATTTGGTTCGTTTTCCTGTTGCTGCCTCATTTGTTCCTGCACACTTCCAAATAAGGTTAGAATTTCATCGTTAGAAGCTAAAACAGGAGCGGATCCCTGGACACTCCGAGTAGGGATAACATCTTGAGATTGTGTAGAGGCTGGCATCCTTGGAGGAGGCGGTGGAAGCACCGAACCAACTGTTGCAGAAGTTGTAGCAGACACAGTAGAAGAGCTCATGTTTGATCTTGAGGCCATTGTAAACAATGTGGCAAAAAGTTTTGAAAACAGAAAACCAATTAACGATTTCACTGAGATTTTTAGTAAAGAGAGCACCACTCGCCCCACGGTGGGCGCCAAATTGTTTTGGTCAAAAATTACCGAAGCAATTAAGTGATCAAATTAGTTAAGTGAGGTAGTGTGCTAAAAAGTGTGTTGAAAATATGCTGGTTATGTTCTTTGGAAAAACAGTGTTCAGGATACGGCTCAGGATATTGAGCTGTATCTACGATCAAACAATGAGCAAAAAGGTAAAGTAAATGACACGAGATGTACGAGGAAAGCCCTTGATCAATCTAGACCGCCGGCATAAAACCTCGGGAGCTGACAATCGCAGCTGCCTAGTTCTTCTTATTGCTTTAAACTTCAGGATACAGTGCAGGATATAGATCAGATCGCTAAGTGTTACAATGAATTTGTGAAAGTTGCGAGAGAGCAAGTGTTAGAGTGTAGAGAGTGTGATTGTGATGTCCTGGTTGATCTGATATACCCACTATTTATAGTAACGAATTACAAACAATAATCCCTACAAATATAGGCTACTCCGAATATTCCATTATAGACGTTGTAAACCGAGTAATACGGCTCCAACGTCTTTCCTTGAACGACTTGGACCGAGTCCTCCGTGGAATAGGTCTTGTTAACGTTGCTAGCTTTAACCCACGTACCTGCATTTAATCCGTTAGTGATCCTGAGGATACCATTCAGGATGTTACCAATATCCTGAATCAGCATCCCGGATGTAAACAGATACAATATGAACAGGATATATATCAAGATATTTTCCAGGATATGGGCTCAGAATTTCACCCATAACACCAGGGATTTTTATCATACACGCTTACAAAACGCTTGATTTATACAAAATAAAAACCATGTTTTATACAAATTCAAAGTATTGGTTTATACGAGCATAGAGTCAAAGTCAGGGTGGGCATTGACGGTTATACATACTTGACAAATACATGGTTTTACGATCATAGATCGTTACAAATACAAAATCCTCATATAACTGGACAAGAAAATGATTTTTAAATTCGTTTTCTCAATACCATTTCGAAAACCGGTTATTCCAAAGATTTATTTCAAATCTTTCACAACTCAAAAGATTTTATGAACTCGCTCAACTTTATGTTGATTTTTTCGCATGTTCTTTCTCAGGTTGCATTCTAAGACAAGGCGCGGTTGGAATAGCATGACCATGAAGAGTCGAGTACTTAGTGGCGTTCATTTTCTAAAAGACCTAAATTATTTGCTTCCGCTGTGCAATGAAGATACCAGTCCAGTCACGCCAATGCTCTGATATTTCGGGGTGTGACAGATTGGTATCAGAGCTATAGGTTACAGCGAATTAGGTTTCTGTTGTTATACCTAGGCTCTAACCTCACCTTTCCCCCTGGGGACTTAGATCACTGAGACATTGAATACATACAGAACGCCAAGTACTCGAATATGGTCTCCAACCTATTTTGGTCAAAAATCACACAAGGATAATGCAACCAAACTTTATGTAAACGGGGTATGATGCTTGGTTTATTGAAAAAGTAAAGGATCACTTCAGTATGAAATATGCAAAGACACAATGATTTATACGAGGAAAAAGCCCTTGATCAATGTATGATCTCCGGCATAAAAAACCTCGGGTGATGGCAACTACCGATCACCAAACTTCAATATAAGAAAAATGGTTACAACTTCGGATGATAATGAGCTGAGTACAAGGATCACTATAGTTTCGAGTGTCTAAGCGTGTGAGAATTGTGTTGTGTGTCCTTCCGAATGGGGAAGAGTGTTATATATACAAGTGTAGGTGACCTATTTTAGGTAAAAAGACTAACAATCAGCTCATTACCCCTTTAGAAATAAAAGTAAATCTAGCCTAAATTGTCGCCCTTAAATCATGCCAAGTTTCCATATCCTTTGCAACGTCCATCTCCGATTAAGCACATGCTATAATTGTAAAGACGCGTCCTTTGATCGTGATGTTAAGAACGGATCCTGCTAGATGTTCCTGCATAATATCATTTAATTCAATGAAGGTAACTGTTAGTATGACGATCCTATAATGGTCCATGATCCTGATCCTGTAGTCCCGCTGAGGATCACTATCTGCTAAAGAAACAAGGATCACATGTAAGGATCATATATCATAAAAATCCAGCCCTAACAATTGCCCCCAAAATATAAGGAGTTTATTGTAAATTAACGAGTTATATTTTGCTTTGATCTTATCTGCAACGGGCGACTCGGATGACTAGCCGTTATAACCGGACTAGCCGTTGCAACCTTTACGTCACTGAGGTGACATCCCTGCAAATCATGATTATAAATAGGAGATAGGGTTAGGATCAATCTGCATTTAAATTCAAGATATTCTCCCTTTATAATCTCTACCGAAGATCGATCAGGTATTCTCTTCTCTTTCTTCCTTCTCTTGCTCTGTTTTTCTGCTTCCTGTTTTTATTCTGCCAAGAGTATGTTGCTCCGAAATTCACCTCACAAGGATCACAAGAAGAGCAGTCCCCTGAAAAGCCAAGGGATCGTCAAAGACTCTCCTATGGAGAGGTGCTGCTTCACTAATGCTCATGTTGATAGGATCCGTCACTGTTTTCCGGCGGATGCTATCTTCAAGTCATTCACTTCCACCGCTCTAAGTGATTTTGTTTCCGACACCTGGGTGGCCTTTCCTGCAACTCCGTTTACCATAGGATATTCGTATCCTTTTCCAGCCTTCACCCAATCCTTCTTTTCCCTGACCGGCATGTCTTATATCCAAGCCATGCCGATGATCTGGAGGGTTCTGTATACCCTTGAGAGGATCATTGAGCAGGAGGGGATTGACTTAGGGATGTCGGAGCTGGCTGAGCTATATGATCTTACCACGTTTGGTTCCTGTCGGTACTTGTTGAAACGGAAAGCTGGGGAGGATCACCCTGTTCTTAAGGTCACCAAGAATGATATAAATTGGAAGCGACGATTTTTCTTTGTTAGGAAGGATACCATCCCTAATGGGAAGGATCTGCCCAAGGAGTGGGCTACTCATGGTAGGATAGAGGATCCTGGAAGGATCACCATCAGACTTGTCACTAATGTCTTTCTTTGTTATTTGTTTATTGTGCATCTATCTCCATCTCTTATCTGAAGCTGACACCTGCGGCAAAAGAGAGGCTTTTGGCCTTCAAGAAGCTTGATCCGGAGACAGGAAGTTTTCAAGTTGCCATTCAAGATTCACAGGAAGTATCCTCCGCATCTGCCACAATGTCAAGTAAGTATCCTCATTAAAAAGTAGTTCTATGTAGGATTTTTTGAATTAGTTAAAGTACTTATCTTATTTTGATTGTGTAGGCGCTGGGAAATCTGTCAAGTCCGCCTCCAAGTTTGGTATTGATGATCTTGCCAATGTCAAGTCTTCAAGAAAGAAGACTTCTGTTGCCAGTCCCTCTGCTTCGGCCCCTAAAGCACCTGTTAGGGGAAAGGGGAAGAAGAGAAAGACTTCCGAGGATCTCCAAGGATTTCCCCTGCTCCGCCAGCAGTTTCTTGATTATGTTAATGAAGTAAGGATCATTGCCCCTGTTTGCTATCCTACTTGAGTATCCTGTCTGTATATTCTGTTTCTTTGAGGATCACCTGGTCCTGATCTTACCTTTTTCCCTTTTTGCAGAAACTTGCTGAAGTAGAGACCTACCTTGGCCATGTCGAAGATCAGGAAAGCCAAATCGCCGACCTTCAACAAATGGGCGTGTTGAAGGATCTTAAGATAGCTGATCTTGAGAAGGAGCTCCGGGCTACAAAGGATGAGGCTGCTCAAATGCTGATCAACATGGATGGCGAAAAGCAGGAGATCACCCAGGATGCCAAGGTCTCTGCCGCAATTGCTATGTATAAGATACAATTGCAGATGGCTGCGGAGGCTCAGGATCCTGCCTTCGACAAGAGCTCATGGGATGTGGAGGGTTGGAAGGCAAGGCTGGCGGAATTGGAGGACGATGATGAAGCTGAGGATATCCCTATGCTTGAAGGTGGTGATGCTGGCATGGATCAGGGTGGAGAAGCTGGTGGCGATGGAGCAGCGAAGGCTTAAGCTGCTGGATTGGGCGATGATGGATATTTCGAGACTAGGCCGGAGCCCAATTTTTTAGGTTTGGTAGTGATTTTTGTGGTTGTTGATGTTTGAAACAATTTATGGTCTGTACTTAAACAATAGTTTTTAGGGTTAAGGATCCTGGATCCTTCGGACAATAGGTAGGATCGCAAATGGTGGAGGGATCCTCTGTTTGGGGGATGAAGCCTTTGTGATCCTGCCGCTTTTAATTTCCCGCACCTGCTAAGACCGCACAGACAATGGACACCCTTTGCCAACCCATGTGGACGGGCCACGTTTTGCTGGTAGAAATGTGGGTTGGCAATTTTGACAACTTTTTTGAAAGGGTTTAAGATCCTTTTGTTAATAATATAACTTTAATCTTTCTGGCTTATCTCGTGTTGTTATCCTTTATTTATCCTCTTTATTTTCCAGTTGTTTTAGAAATATATTTGTTAGAGTAACAAGAGTTGAGCAAACCATGTTTAATAAATTTAGGATATGATCCCACATCAAATATCCTGACACTGAAGATTTTTGAAGCAATCAATTTCAAGGATCATAGGTTTAGTTGTCAAAGTGTAAGGGTTGTTTAGTATAATCAGAATAGTCAAGGATCATACCTGAGGATCCAAGTTAGGATCCTAACCTTTAATCAAGATAACTGAAAGTGAAATTTTAACGGATAATAAGGATTAAGGATCCTTATTTGTTTAACTTCGAGAACCTGAAAAACGGAACATAACTTGGGACTAAACAAATGTAAAAGATAAATTAATAACTGGGGACATACCCAAAGGATAACTGGGGATGATCCCAAAGGATCACTGGGGACAAGCCCAAAGGATAACTGGGGACAAGCCCAAAGGATAACTGGGGACAAGCCCAAAGGATCATATGTAAACTGGAGTATGGCCCTTACTGGCGACTATCCAAACTTAGTGACATGAAAATGTCAAAACCTTAGCTAACGTGAAAACGTTAGAAACCTTAGGAACGGATGTATGGTACGTCTACCATTATACGTAGGATCCTGGGTATAGCCAGTACGATGAGGTTGTCAGCCCCGGAAGTGGGTACTGGTCCCAAAGACGTGAACTATATCAGGATCATCGTGCGCTGCTGGCGGAAACTGGGGATAATCCCAAGGATAACTGGGGTTGAACCCAAGGATCTGCGTTGCTTTTGAAGATCTCTGACGATATGCTGTAGATACCTGAACTATCATAACTCAAATGGTTCGTGAGAAGAGGATGAAGGATACAGGATCCTTATCCTTTGGTAAAAAGTAAGGAAATGTAATAGTTTTAAGATAAGGACATTACCAGAGTAAGGATCACTGACATCACCGGGATCCTTCGAGGATACTTCAATGTAAGGATCACATGCTTGAAGGATCATGTTCACATAAAGTACTTCTTTAAGTGAACAGCATTCCAGGCTCTTGGTAACAAATTTCCTTCCATGGTTAGCAATCTGTATGCCCCCTTTCCTGCTTCAGCTTCAATCAAGTAAGGACCTTCCCACTTTGGTGCTAACTTCCCGTCAGCAGGATTGATAGTGTTTTGGAATGCTTTTCTCAACACCATATCTCCGACTTGGAACTTCCTTATCCTAACATTTTTGTTGTAAGCACCAGCCATTCTTTGTTGGTAGCTTGCCATCCTTATCCTAGCCAGATCCCTGATTTCCTCAATAGTATCCAAATCCTGAGCCAGGATTGTAGCATTCTCTTCAGGATCACGAGCACTTGTTCTAGCAGTTGGGATCACCATCTCTGTTGGGATCACTGCTTCTGCCCCAAATACCAAAGAGAAAGGTGTTTGACCAGTGGCATTCTTGGGAGTTGTCCTATCAGCCCATAGCACATAAGGTAACTCCTCTGCCCATTTCCCCTTCTTGGATCCTAGCTTCTTCTTCAGATTGTTGATGATGATCTTGTTGGATGATTCTGCTTGACCATTGGCTTGTGGATGAACTGGTGTTGATGTTATCATCTTAATTCCCCAACTGTCACAAAAGTTAGTAGTTCTGCTTCCAATGAATTGGGAACCATTATCACATACAATTTCAGAGGGAATGCCAAATCTAGTTATAATGTTTCTTTTGATAAAGGATATAACTTCTTTTTCTCTGACTTGAGCAAAAGCTTCAGCTTCTATCCACTTAGAGAAGTAGTCAGTCATGGCAAGCATAAATACTTTTCCACCAGGTGCTTTAGGGAGCTTGCCAACTATATCCATCCCCCATCTCATGAATGGCCAAGAGGATGGTATAGGATGTAGCAATTCGGCTGGCTGATGGAGCATATTGCTGTGTCTTTGACAAGGATCACACTTTTTAGCATATTCTACAGCATCCCTTTTCATAGTTGGCCAGTAGTATCCTGTTCTAAGGATCCTTGAGAATAATGCTCTGCCCCCAGTGTGGTTTCCACAATCTCCTTCATGGAAGTCTCTCAACACTTCTTCAATTTCAGGATCCTCGATACATCTTAAATATGGTCCTGCAAGAGATCGCTTATATAATACATTTTTCAAAATTGTGAATTGAGATACCTTGATCCTGAAAGCTCTAGGATTTTCTCCCATCGGAATCTCCCCGTATTGCAAGTATCTCATGATTGGTGAGATCCATGATCCTGAATAAGATTGAGCTTCTTCACTAGGGATCACTGCAGTATCCTCTTCTATTTCCATGGCCACCTGATTTTCAATAGCAGGAGCCAGGATATGGATGATAGGGATACTTATATCTTCTGGAATCTTCAAGGATGATCCTAGGTTGGCCAATGCATCAGCTTCTGTGTTCTCCTCCCTTGGTACCTGTGTTAAGCTGAAAGAGACAAAAGAGAGTGCCAATTCCTTGACTATCTCTAAATATTTGGTTAGTTTTTCACCTTTAACAGCATAGGATCCATTAAAGTGATTGGTGATCAATAATGAGTCTACATATACTTTAAGATACTTCACCCCCATATCCTTAGCAATTTGTAAGCCAGCAATTAAGGCTTCATATTCAGCCTCATTGTTAGTTGCTTGGAACTCACAGGCTATGGAGTGGGGTATTATGTCCCCCTGTGGCGATTTTAGTAGTATGCCGAGCACTGTGCCCTTAACATTTGAGGATCCGTCAGTGTGTAGTACCCAAGGATCCTTGGTCTCATCCAGCTGCTGGACTTCCAATTCTGCTTCCTTTTGTAGATCACTACTGAAATCAGCCACAAAGTCAGCTAGTGCTTGGGATTTGATGGCTGTTCTAGGCTCATATCTTATATCATGGGCACTAAGCTTTACTGCCCACTTAGCCATTCTTCCGGACATCTCTGGTTTCCTGAGGACATTCTTGATTGGAAAATTAGTTCTAACAACAATAGTGTGGGTTTCAAAATAATGTCTTAACTTAGTTGATGCCATAATTAATGCGAGAATAAGTTTCTCAAGGTGTGAGTACCTGGATTCTGCATCAAGTAAACTCTTACTTACATAGTAAATAGGATGTTGTGTACCTTCGTGATCCTTAACAAGGACAGCACTTACAGCGGTTGAGGATACCGCTAGGTATAAGGATAACACATCTCCTTTTCCGGGTTTCATTAATGCTGGTGCTGAGGACATATATTCTTTAAGGGCTTGTAAAGCATTCTCATGTTTCTCAGTCCATTCAAACTTCTTGTTCTTCCTTAGGATATCGTAAAATTCTTTACATTTTTCTGAGGATTTTGATATGAACCTGTTCAGAGCTGCTATCCTGCCTGTTAGCCTTTGCACATCCTTAGCATTGGCAGGGGATTTGATGTTCACTAGTGCTTTAATTTGCTCCGGACTTGCTTCAATGCCCCTCTGAGTTACCATATATCCTAGGAATTTACCTGCCTTAACACCAAAGTGGCATTTTGAAGGATTAAGCTTCATGTTATAGTTATCAAGGATATCAAATGCTTCTTCCAAATCCCTTAGGTGATCCTCAGCTTTCTTTGATTTGACTACCATATCATCTATGTATACTTCCATAGTTTGTCCAATTTGATCTTTGAACATCATATTCACCAGCCTTTGATATGTTGCACCTGCATTTCTTAATCCAAAAGGCATGGCAATATAACAATACAAACCGGTTGGGGTCATAAAGGCTGTATCCTCTTGGTCAGATGGTTCCATCTGAATTTGTTGGAATCCAGATGATGCATCCATAAAGGTCAACAGTTCATGCCCCGCTGTTGCATCCACCATGGAGTCAATGTGGGGTAATGGGAAAGGATCCTTGGGACATGCCTTATTCAGATCAGTGAAATCGACACATACCCTCCACTTTCCGTTTTTCTTTTGGACAACGACCACATTGGCTAACCATTTTGGATATTTTACCTCTCTGATCATACCTGCTCGAAGTAGTCTCTCTACTTCTTCTTGGATAATGCCATTCCTTTCTGGTGCAAACTTCCTCCTTTTTTGATGGATTGGTTTGATAGACCTGTCAATGCCAAGTTTATGAGTTATGATATCCTTAGATATACCTGTCATATCTTCGTGCTTCCATGCGAAGGTAGACTTTCTTCTTTTGAGGAAGGATATCATGTCTTCTTTCATCTTGCCAAGGATCCCTGATCCGATATAGATTTTTGATTCAGGATCACTAGGATCCAAGAGGATTTCGTCCACATCTTGTTCCCTTGCCTCCAAGACATTCCTCGGAGGATACTGTAATTGCTATTGCTCCCTTGGCTTCGAGGTTGGCTTCATGGATGAGGTATAACAATCCTTAGCCTCCTGCTGATCACTGTCGATCTTGATTATCCCCCATGGGCTAGGGAGTTTCACACATTGATGATAGGTGGATGGGACTGCTTTCATATCGTGTATCCAGGGCTATCATGATGAGGATCCTGAATGTTAATGCGATCATTCTCATCAAACGTTATCGTCTTTCCTTCCGAGACACTTGATGTTCGAATAGGTCTCTCTCCATTATCCATTTTTGCTTCCTTTGCATGCCTTTTGGCCGCCGAGAAGGATGTACCACAGATGTCTGATCCTCCGGAAATAAAGTTGATCACTTGTGCATTCGCCGGAGGGGCTGGAGCCTTTTCTGGGATCCTCTCAGGATCCTGAGTCCTTTGTTTTTTTCTTCCCAACAATTCTTTTAGATGCCCCTTGCTTAACAGATATCCAATTTCTTTTCTTAAAGCTATGCATTCTTCAGTTAGATGCCCGAAATCCTCATGGTATGCACACCATTTTGACTTGTCTTTAGTCCCGGATGGTTTATCATTCTTCCTGGGCCACCTAGCTTTTTCTCCTAGATTCTGCATTGCAAGGATTAGTTCATGATTATCAACGGAAAAACAATATTCTGAGATTGGAGGATAATCTTCATCATCATCTTCTTGGTCAACAGCATGCACATTCTGGTTGTCATTTCTATGATAGGATTTGAATTTATTGTTCTTGAAGGAGGATCCTTGCTTCTCCTGTTTTGAGGATCCTACTTGTCTCTCCTGGATCCTCTTGTCATCCTCTAGCCGGATGAACCTGAGTGCCCGAGTTCTTACTTCATCTAGATTCCTGCATGGTGTCATAACAAGATCATCATAGAATAATGAATCCTTAAGCAGTCCCATTTTGAAGGCTTCAACAGCCGTAGCCATATCCAAGTTGGGAATGTCCAAGGATTCTTTACTAAATTTAGTTATATAATCCCTTAATGATTCATTATGACTTTGAGTTACCCTATATAAATCACTAGTTAATCTTTCAAATTTTCTACTACAAGAGAATTGGTTATTGAATAAATTAACTAAATTAGCAAATGAAGTAATAGAGAAAGGGGGAAGACTTAGCAGCCATTTAAGAGCTGATCCGGTAAGAGTGGATCCAAATCCTTTACATAGGCATGCTTCCTTTAACTTTTCCGGGATTGGATTGATCTCCATCCTCTCCCTGTATTGTGCTATGTGCTCCTCAGGATCCGTTGTACCATCATACAGCTTCATAGTAGGGATATGGAACCTTTTGGGTACCTCTGCATCACAAATCGGTGGTGCAAAACGAGACACCTTATGGCTTCCATCTGCAATCTCCGGGATAGGCTTGACTACCCCTGGAACACTTGAGATCATATCTTTTAGCTTCTGCAACTCTCTGGCCATAGCATGATTGACACATGTATCCTGCATGAATCCATGGTTAGTGGTAAGATAATTATTTAAAGTGTTACCTCCCATTGAGTTCAAGTTAGGAACATTGGGTGTGAATCCATATTGCTGGGATTCTGGGATAACGGAGGGACTAGTGGAAGCAATGGTCTGCATTGGAATGAAGTCCCCTTGATGGACATCTAGACTTCCTATTTGCAAACTTTTTAGGGATCCTGGCATCTGGAAGGATCCTGGTATCTGGGATGATCCTGGAACGAAGGAGGATCCTTGAACCTGGGACGATCCTGGAACAAAGAAGGATCCTTGAACCTGGGATGATCCTGGAACAAAGGAGGATCCTTGACCCTGGGATGATCCTGGAACAAAGTAGGATCCTTGAAACTGCTGTGCTCCCGGATAGGCTCCTGAATTCATGAAGGATCCCATATGCTGGGGATAGGATCCTGTCGGCTGAAAGTGTGAGCCTGATGCCTGAGTCATTGCTGCCGATCCGAGGTGCAATCCTCTTGATTCTCCCATAATTTGCACGTCTGGGACTCCCGATGGCTGAGAAGTGATCATTGGAGTATCAAAGCTCAAGGATTTGGGCATCAGTGGGGAATTATCCTCTGCCGCTTTCTTTTGTCTTTTGAGATCTCCAATTTCCCTGAGGATCCTTTCATTAGTTTCATCCTGCCGCTGCATACGATCCTTCATCTGCAAAATCAAAGTAAATACATCACTAGTACTGGGAGTATAAGAATTCATAGCAGAAGAAGATGGAGGTTTTGAGTTAGTAGGAGTTGGTCTCTTCTCAGCATTCTTCTGGGATCCTGCCGGTGGAGGAGGCAGAGTGTTCTGAGACGAGGTGACTGCAGACATCGCCGTGGACGTGTTTTTCAATGATGAAGCCATGTAGTTCTTCCAGAATGATCACCAACAGAAAAAATTTTCTTATGAATGAAGCACCAATTGCCCCACGGTGGGCGCCAAACTGTTTTGGTCAAAAATCACACAAGGATAATGCAACCAAACTTTATGTAAACGGGGTATGATGCTTGGTTTATTGAAAAAGTAAAGGATCACTTCAGTATGAAATATGCAAAGACACAATGATTTATACGAGGAAAAAGCCCTTGATCAATGTATGATCTCCGGCATAAAAAACCTCGGGTGATGGCAACTACCGATCACCAAACTTCAATATAAGAAAAATGGTTACAACTTCGGATGATAATGAGCTGAGTACAAGGATCACTATAGTTTCGAGTGTCTAAGCGTGTGAGAATTGTGTTGTGTGTCCTTCCGAATGGGGAAGAGTGTTATATATACAAGTGTAGGTGACCTATTTTAGGTAAAAAGACTAACAATCAGCTCATTACCCATTTAGAAATAAAAGTAAATCTAGCCTAAATTGTCGCCCTTAAATCATGCCAAGTTTCCATATCCTTTGCAACGTCCATCTCCGATTAAGCACATGCTATAATTGTAAAGACGCGTCCTTTGATCGTGATGTTAAGAACGGATCCTGCTAGATGTTCCTGCATAATATCATTTAATTCAATGAAGGTAACTGTTAGTATGACGATCCTATAATGGTCCATGATCCTGATCCTGTAGTCCCGCTGAGGATCACTATCTGCTAAAGAAACAAGGATCACTGGTTAGGATCACATGTAAGGATCATATATCATAAAAATCCAGCCCTAACACAACCGTTGCCGAAAAACAAAGAGTCAAAATATTGTTTTCAAACATACGCTATTATGGTGTTTCATACACGGTGCATAAAACAATTACATACAGTACACAACACTCTGAGAGTTTAGGAAACATGCATTTAAGACCTTCGGAAAATGGAATTCAGTCTGAGAGGCTGGGAGGATAGTCTAGTGGGACTAGGAAATTCAGTCTGAGAGGCTGGGAGGATAGTCTAGTGGGACTAGGAGATTCAGTCAGAGAGGCTGGGAAGATAGTCTGAGAGACTAAGGAAATTCAGTCTGAGAGGCTGGGAGGATAGTCTAGTGGGACTAGGAGATTCAGTCTGAGAGGCTGGGAGTATAGTCTAGTGGGACTAGGAAGTTCGGTCTGAGAGGCTGGGAGGATAGTCTAGTGGGACTAGGAAGTTCAGTCTGAGAGGCTGGGAGGATAGACTAGTGGGACTAGGGGAAATTACTTGATTGCTTATTGGTGACTAACATGCTTACTTGATTATATGATCGATTATTTGTGCATGGTCATCACGTAGGAACCGCGAATATTAACTCGGGTACACACTCTTATCCATATTGTCTATGATATTTTAACTTCCCGAGCAGGCAGCCTACGCATAACAAAACGCTAGCGCACGAGAATACATGGAACTCAATTTTTACGTCAACGGATGTCGGGGTACATCACCTTCTACGTGGCACACGACGCTAGTGCACAGGTATACGTGAAACTTAAGCTTACATCAACGGAGGTTGAAGTACATCACATACGACTATCGAGGCGAGGCCTTTGAAAAGACGCGATGGCGCAAATTAACGACGACGCTAGATTCCTGTTAACAGGAGAACTAACGGCCAGGAAACGACAACTTGTCACGCGATCCCGCAACGACACGAATCACTCCAAGGGAAAGACGTATGTCTCCACATCCCCCCTATTTCGGTTAACGACGAATACGATATGTTCGACATTCCATGGTAATGTCACCTAACAATTGGACGTCACACGAAACCCCAGGTAAAGTCCTCAAATTTCTTTTGTTGAAATTTCGACTTTCACACTTACTGAGTAGATTTTCGTATCTCTACTCCTCTTAATGGTCATTGCGTCACGATCATTTCTTTCAGTAAAGCGAACACTAATTGCTTCACTTCTTGGAAAATTTATATGCTACACATGCATCGTTTGTTAGGCATGTGGTTTCGTTTCGAATAAGCGTTTCATTAAAGTTCCAATATTGTTTCGCTAAATCTAATTATTGATTCGTGATTCGAATGACCCGCGTTATTGTAAATGTTGGCTCCTTTGTTATCAAGTCAACACATTTTCTTGAAAACTTCTTTTCTCTTCAAGTTACACACATGGTTTTCATCGTCACCATGCCGAAATTTCCTTTTTGGAACATATATATTTTTGTCGGATTGCGCTACCCAAGTTCAATTGTTTGAACTTGTCCATTACACATATTCACTTCAGAGCATCATATGATGTATTGAGGGCATCATATTCAAAATTCGTTTTAGCAAATGTTTTATTTATTCCGAGTCGAAGTAAACTTGTTTGACATTCGACTCCACTAAATTGTTTGTTGATTTCGACACCTTGTGGTGGTATCTTTCACTTATTTGAAGCTTGCGCTAAACTCGTTTAGACATCTCATGCACGGATTTAAATATTGCTTTAAATCCGCTTTGATTTATCATAATTAAAACAGTCTTAACACAATCGTGTGATAAGACAAGGGTACACAAAATTCATTTCATATCCCGGTGTACCTCCTAACGGTCCTTTCAATACCGATCGACTATCTTACGATATTCATTGTTTCTTCGTCTTCGATCGAAAACATTATTTCTTTGATGTTGCATTTTCAATTGAAAATTCTATGATGTCATTTGAAACAAACTTTCAGATTCCCATTACTGCGCATTCATTTGACTTCAAACACGGTGAAATTGTTTGATCACCGCTATTATTGGATCGTTTAAATCATTACGACACCTTGTGGTGTTGGTACAAACTTGTAGCTTGGGCTAATCATGATCGATCGTTTCATGCAAAACACAGGTGATACTTGTTCGATCACCGGTATTATTGAATTATTTCATTCATTACGACACCTTGAGGCGTCGGTATAACTTGCAGCTTGTGTTGATCACGATCGAGCATTTCATGCAAACTATTGTATTTGAGATTGTTGATTTTAAGTTCATCCAGTGGATGTTATTGCTTCTAGAACTCGTTTACATGTTATAAACGTTCATATGGAATTCGATTGGTCGAAGTTCCTGTTCATTGTTGGATCCTGTTAACTTAGTCATTCTAGTGACTGTACCAATACATCTTATTTTCCTTGACATCAACTTTTGAAACACAATTCTGAGGAGATAACATAGTCTAAATTTCGAGGACGAAATTTCTGTAACAGGGGGAGAATGTGATAACCGGTAATTTACGGATCTTAATTACGTGATTAACAGAGGATTAACGCAATAATAATTAGTGTTTACAAAGCAAATTAATGTAATTAGGCATTTGGAATGCCCAGGAACGTTTATCCGACTTTACAGTGAGCGAACGGTGGTTTACAGAGCAGCTTGTGAAACGTTAAACAGTAACGGATTGAAACCGTACAGAATACTGTCAACGCCGACAAATATCAAATTTTTACGATAAATTTTAGCTTCGTAATTAAATTTTAGTGACTATAGTCCAAACCGGATCGAAGAACGGATTAAATACGACAACGATACAAATTTTCGCAATTATTACCGTAGTCGACGAACGGGCGTGCAAACAACGACAACCGACCGTACTTTGGTGCATTTTAATTTTTGACGTTAAACAGAGTTCAGAATTTTGACAACGGGTCTCGTAGGAATTACGGACCACTTTCACACGAGATGGGCTTGTAGGCCCTGGGCCCAAGCCCAAAACACATAAATCTAAACCTGTGCATAGTAAACAAGATCTACAAAAATCTTGTCATATCTTACTAAATCCCGTATAATCTCATGAAATCTCTTCAAAAGATCATGATACAAAGGGTAGAATATATTACCTGAATGTAATATAAATGCACACAAGAAACTTTAATCCTAAAATCTCTATATATAGGCTTTATGGTTTCCTTCTCACTTCACAAATTAAATCAAGCACACAGACCTTTGTCTGTCTCCCTCCCCTCTCTCGATAATATGCAGCCAACATCAAGCCCTTCACAAACTCATTTCTCTACATAACCACACCCATCTCCCTGTGTATGCACACCCACATATGGTCCTCACTTTCACAACCTAATGCTCACAAACACCCAAACCCACTTGAACCCTCACTTTCCCCTCTCCGCTAAAGTTGAACAGCCGGACTCCGACCAGACATGGCGGAGCCGGTGACGGCAGTGGGTCCCAGCTACGGCCCTCCTCCGCTCTCGGTCTGTTTCTCCGACACACATCAGCCGACACAACACCCCCCCCTCCGATGAACACCAGCGGCGGCGACCAGATTGAACAAGAGAGAGAGAACCGGCGGAAGTGGTGGTGAGCGGCGGTCAGTCGACAGAGAGTGAAAGACGGCGAGGAGAGAGAGAGACGGGGCAGAGGTGACGGACCGGAGGTCGGAGATTTGGTCCAGCGGTCGCTGCCTTGGACCGACGGATCTTGTCGTTATCCGACGGATTTCACCATTTTTCCGGCGATGGAGGTTATCCGGCGACACCTTTCTCCGGTAATACCCCCCCCTCTCACAACTCTCTGTTCTCTTTTGAATATTTTTTTTAAGATCCGAGTAGATTGGGTGGTCTTTTAGATGTTCGATGATGATGAGGTTGCCACTGTGTTGAAGATGATGATGAAAGTAAGTGGTTAATGTTGTTCAGTTCTTATGAATTGGATTCAAGTATGGTTTGGGTTTGTTTCAGAGACTCGAGTGGTTCAGTTGCAGATTTGCATCGGGTTTTCCGGGTTACATTTTTGGCTCGACTCTCAGTTCTTTCGGGTTCAGTCAACCCAGTCAACACGTCGGGTTGACTGGTCAACGCCAGTCAACTGGTCAACATCAAGTCAACGGCTCGGTTTCGGGTTTTGGACTCAGCAGGTTCGGGTCAATTGTGGTTCGGATCAAGATTTCAGTGCGGTCAACGGTTTTGGTCGACTCGGTTGGACCGAGTCAACTCGGTCAAACCTGGTCAACTCAGCCGGTCAACCCGGCTGACTCGGTCAGCTCGGTTTTCGACACGAGAAGATGGTAAAGATTTCACGGCGCAATACATTTCGTTATTCTTATAATTATATATATTCCGTGAACGAGCTCAACCGATAACTTTAGCGACTATTTACACTTTAATTTGGCATATTTGATATATATTGCGTAAATTGATTGAATTTTGATAAAAATAGCGACAACTTGTGTTGTCGGGACGTCCAAAAACAGAGGAAACTCTGCCCGTTTTTCGAGAAAACCCGTAAAATAAAACGAGTTTTATTATAAAAACGTGTTTTTCTTGTAAAACGAAAACTATTGTATTAAAGCGACTTTTACGAGATACAAATATAAAGTTTCCTTCGACAACGACTTACAACTTACGAGAACAACGATATGGAATTATTTCGACAACAAGAATAAATATAGTTATATTTATTTCAAACGAACTCGAATCCTTTATAAATAAATATAGTTATATATTTATTTTCTAATACAAGTCGACGAATCTTTTACAAAATAAATATAGTTCACATATTTATTTCGAATATCAAATGACATGATTTCATTTTGTAAAAATAAATATAAAGTTTTTATATTTATTCCACATATCAAACAAGATGGATTCGCTTTTATAAAAATAAATATAGTATATATTTATTTTAAACATGCAACGACTCGATGAAGTTTTCATAAAATAAATATAACTTATATATTTATTTCGAAGGCCTAAACGGCATATACATTCGACATATAGTAAACGAAACTTAGCAAGTTTAACTTCCTCGTTTCTTTTAAGCTATCAACACACCGTCGAATCGTTCGATTAACGATTCGGTAGAGCTCGGTAACACGTAGGGTAGTTACCGCAATTATTTAGAAACTTATAAGATATTCCGTGTTAGGAATATTGTAGGACGCACGCTAGCGAGCCTCGTCTTGGAAACGACATCACGAAGTCGTAATTAGCTAGCTTTGCACAGGAATATTCAGGCGAGTTCATAACCCCCACTTTTTACTGTTTTACATTCTTTTTGTAAATGTTTTCGGGGTGGAAAGACATGCATGATTTTCAGAAACATACAAAGTTTTGAACAAACGCAAAACTCGTATTTCTAAATCATATCACGAATGGATTTTGAGGAACTCAAATGATTTACGAAAGGTTTATACTAAACATACCGGTTTTTACAAAACAAATGCTTATTTTCGAAATATGAATGATTTTTCATAACTAAGGAGTCAGCCTTAGTGGCTGGGAAGGTTCAGTCAGGGTGGCTGGGAAGGTTCAGTCAGGGTGGCTGGGAAGGTTCAGTCAGGGTGGCTGGGAAGGTTCAGCCAGGGTGGCTGGGGAGGTTCAGTCAGGGTGGCTGGGGAGGTTCAGCCAGGGTGGCTGGGGTGGAATATATGTTACAGTAATTACGAATACTTTTTACATGGTATGGTTAGCGTAAGGAGCTTTACTACTTAGATCATGTGAGTGGGTAAGCGGAAACTTGAGGCCATTAATCCTCATTGTAGGACCGAGGGACAGGAGCGGTAGATCTACTTGGGTGTAGCGAGCCCAGCCCCAGGCCCAGCATAACGGACCTCGGGGTGACTTTGTGCCCAACGCATAAATCCGCTAGGTTTGAGTCTTCCTACTTGCACTTCACACATATCAATGGCCTTGCAAACCATTGGTGATCTCTTTTTCCTTATTTGCTACATACCAGGGATTTTTATTATACACGCTTACAAAACGCTTGATTTATACAAAATAAAAACCATGTTTTATACAAATTCAAAGTATTGGTTTATACGAGCATAGAGTCAAAGTCAAGGTGGGCATTGACGGTTATACATACTTTACAAATACATGGTTTTACGATAATAGATCGTTACAAATACAAAATCCTCATATAACTGGACAAGAAAATGATTTTTAAATTCGTTTTCTCAATACCATTTCGAAAACCGGTTATTCCAAAGATTTATTTCAAATCTTTCACAACTCAAAAGATTTATTTCAGATCTTTTACAAACAAACTATGAACTCGCTCAACTTTATGTTGATTTTTTCGCATGTTCTTTCTCAGGTTGCATTCTAAGACAAGGCGCGGTTGGAATAGGATGACCATGAAGAGTCGAGTACTTAGTGGCGTTCATTTTCTAAAAGACTTAAATTATTTGCTTCCTCTGTGCAATGAAGATACCAGTCCAGTCACGCCAATGCTCTGATATTTCGTGGTGTGACAGATTGGTATCAGAGCTATAGGTTACAGCGAATTAGGTTTCTGTTGTGATACCTAGGCTCTAACCTCACCTTTCCCCCTGGGGACTTAGATCATTGAGACATTGAACACATACAGAACGCCAAGTACTCGAATATGGTCTCCAACCGTTGCCGAAAAACAAACAGTCAAAATATTGTTTTCAAACATACGCTATTATGGTGTTTCATACACGGTGCATAAAACAATTACATACAGTACACAACACTCTGAGAGTTTAGGAAACATGCATTTAAGACCTTCGGAAAATGGAATTCAGTCTGAGAGGCTGGGAGGATAGTCTAGTGGGACTAGGAAATTCAGTCTGAGAGGCTGGGAGGATAGTCTAGTGGGACTAGGAGATTCAGTCTGAGAGGCTGGGAAGGTAGTCTGAGAGACTAAGGAAATTCAGTCTGAGAGGCTGGGAGGATAGTCTAGTGGGACTAGGAGATTCAGTCTGAGAGGTTGGGAGTATAGTCTAGTGGGACTAGGAAGTTCGGTCTGAGAGGCTGGGAGGATAGTCTAGTGGGACTAGGAAGTTCAGTCTGAGAGGCTGGGAGGATAGACTAGTGGGACTAGGGGAAATTACTTGATTGCTTATTGGTGACTAACATGCTTACTTGATTATATGATCGATTATTTGTGCATGGTCATCACGTAGGAACCGCGAATATTAACTCGGGTACACACTCTTATCCATATTGTCTATGATATTTTAACTTCCCGAGCAGGCAGCCTACGCATAACAAAACGCTAGCGCACGAGAATACATGGAACTCAATTTTTACGTCAACGGATGTCGGGGTACATCACCTTCTACGTGGCACACGACGCTAGTGCACAGGTATACGTGAAACTTAAGCTTACATCAACGGAGGTTGAAGTACATCACATATGACTATCGTGGCGAGGCCTTTGAAAAGACGGGATGGCGCAAATTAACGACGACGCTAGATTCCTGTCAACAGGAGAACTAACGGCCAGGAAACGGCAACTTGTCACGCGATCCCGCAACGACACGAATCACTCCAAGGCAAAGACGTATGTCTCCACATCCCCCCTATTTCGGTTAACGACGAATACGATATGTTCGACATTCCATGGTAATGTCACCTAACAATTGGACGTCACACGAAACCCCAGGGTGGCTGGGAAGGTTCAGTCAGGGTGGCTGGGAAGGTTCAACCAGGGTGGCTGGGGAGGTTCAGTCAGGGTGGCTAGGGAGGTTCAGCCAGGGTGACTGGGGTGGAATATATGTTACAGTAATTACGAATACTTTTTACATGGTATAGTTAGCGTAAGGAGGTTTACTACTTAGATCATGTGAGTGGGTAGGTGGAAACTTGAGGCCATTAATCCTCATTGTAGGTCCGAGGGACAGGAGCGGTAGATCTACTTGGGTGTAGCGAGCCCAGCCCAGGCCCAGCATAACGGACCTCGGGGTGACTTTGTGCCCAACGCATAAATCCGCTAGGTTTGAGTCTTCCTACTTGCACTTCACACATATCAATGGCCTTGCAAACCATTGGTGATCTCTTTTTCCTTATTTGCTACATACCAGGGATTTTTATCATACACGCTTACAAAACGCTTGATTTATACAAAATAAAAACCATGTTTTATACAAATTCAAAGTATTGGTTTATACGAGCATGGAGTCAAAGTCAGGGTGGGCATTGACGGTTATACATACTTTACAAATACATGGTTTTACGATCATAGATCGTTACAAATACAAAATCCTCATATAACTGGACAAGAAAATGATTTTTAAATTCGTTTTCTCAATACCATTTCGAAAACCGGTTATTCCAAAGTTTTATTTCAAATCTTTCACAACTCAAAAGATTTATTTCAGATCTTTTACAAACAAACTATGAACTCGCTCAACTTTATGTTGATTTTTTCGCATGTTCTTTCTCAGGTTGCATTCTAAGACAAGGCGCGGTTGGAATAGGATGACCATGAAGAGTCGAGTACTTAGTGGCGTTCATTTTCTAAAAGACTTAAATTATTTGCTTCCGCTGTGCAATGAAGATACCAGTCCAGTCACGCCAATGCTCTGATATTTCGGGGTGTGACATTGTGGTTCTGCAATACAAAGAAAACAATAACTATCAATAAACAAGTTGTGCATACAAAACACTTGCAAAGTTATACACTTACCAGCAGGGACCGCAGGCTTCTTTTGTGTCGGAGCAGCCCTTTTAGACTGCAGCTTCCGACGTTTCAATTCACCACCACCAGCAGCTGCCTGCTCCGGTTTTCTTTTTTCACCAGCAACGGTGGAACCCGTAGCAGTCCCACCTACAGCCGCACCACCACCTGGAACACCCAAACCCTCAAGGGTGTCAGATACTACCACGTAATCGGTATATCTGCGGTAACAAGAACGATAGGTACCTGCGACTTGAGACACCAATGGAGGGGCGGTAGAACCCTCAGTTTTCTCCTTACCGCGACCCCGCGCGGGTTTCTTCACTTGTTTCCTCTCCACATGCTTTTTAGGGCCAGTTTTAACTTCATACTTCCCTAAATCCCCAAGGATGCCTGCATTGAAGCAATCAAGCAAACAAATTACAAGAGTGAACTTTGAAAACAAGAGCAACTTAGAAAATACCTTCTCCTTCTGGCACGGGTGCATTCATCACATCACGTGTGGGAACGCGGAAGTTGCCAACAATCTCCAAATTAAAACCTTCCCGTACATCACACGGAGTCAGCTCAACTTTGCCCTCAAAATCGGGCTCAAACATCCTCCACAGACCGACCGCATCCTCTGATAAAACACGTACACATTACTAAAAGGATAATGAAGCAAGGAAAACAATAAAGAGTAACAAGCTTACCACCACTCTTTTCCCGTAGAACTGGTTGTTGTCTAACTTCTTGAGTTCAATAGGCCGCAGCATAGAGAACCATTCCACAGCCTTCGCGGTGGCAATAAGAATACCCTCATTGGTAACACCCACATTAACGTCCCGAAAAGTCATGTTGGCATACACCGCACAGGCTTTAACGTAAAAGAATTTCCTCTTCCAATGGGTCACACCCTTGGGAGGTGTCATCAACTTCAAACTCCCATGTTGTTGATTAAAAGAAAAAAATCCGGTGTTCACTGTCAACTGGTAAAACCGCTGGAAATTCTCAACGGTAATGTCCAAACCATGGGCACGAAAGGTGTACTCAAATTCCTAATCCGGAATATCCCAAATGGACTTAGTTGGGAAATATGGAGATGATAGTATTCTAACACCTCAGCAACGAACACCGTCACCGGCAATCGAAGGTTGCCCTCGGTGAAAAAAATAGCCCACAGGGTGATATAGCCGGCCGGAGCATCGGCACCGGTGTCCCCCTCTTGTGGGTAAGTGGCATCCCAATCCGACGCCATATGTATGGTGGTCATTAGGGTCTTAAAACCACCCTTCGACCACTTCAGAACCGGTAACCCACCACCGGGAGCGCCACCGTCATCATCTTCATCTTCTTCAGCCTCTGCCAGTGGCTGCTCAGGGTTTTCACCCTCCACATTGTGTACATTTGATGGTTCAGCCATCAGAAATATGGACGAAGGGAAGAACGTGAGTGGAAAAACTCAAAATAACCTCACCGGAAGTTCAGAAAATCTTTTCGGAAAAGACAAAGGAATTGTTTCTCTCACCGGAAAAATTTTGAAATTTCGAATAAGTGAGGGGAAACCACGAACGGTTTCCCCTTATATACTCATCGCAATAAATGCAGCATGAAAACGGAATCATCACGTCCAAAAAGAGCGAGTTATACGGCACCACGTGTCAAGTGACATTTCCGCTGACAGTTACCACGCGCGCGTGACCGCCCACGCGCCTGACATAGGAGACGTTTACACTCCTGTTACAGTGCATTTAATGGCCTCGGGCAGTGCAAATGCCCTTTCATTTCAGCACATGCCAGAAAGATCTCACCAACTTCCACCAACTCACACGTAGGGATTAGCCACGTATGCAACAAAAAAGCGACTACATTATCCAATTATAAGCGGCATGCGGTTTCTCTGGTATACCGCACCATAACCCATACCGCATGTCGTTTTTTTTACATACCCCATAAAATAGCCAAAAAATTATATCTTTCCATGGTTAAGGGGGTATAAACATGTCCGCACACACCCACGAGCACACGTGGAATATGCGGAGATGACACACACGAGCCCGTACAGGTGTGTCAGATACTCAGAACCAGCGTTGTTCTTTGGACTGAACCGCATCTCAGAAACAGGTAAACCGCATCGCCTTCATTCTCTTCAAGCTTCAAATCCCTCCTGTCCGGTTCACAACCACAGAGGATGCATAAACAACTTCTTCAACAAAAAGAAGGAGGGGAATGTACGCGCACGCACATCAGCAACCCTGACTCCTGATCCTTCAAGAGCCACATCCAAGCAACACACCCATTTCAAGCGAGTATGGGGTGACAAAACCGCAGACACTCATGAGTCGCTGCGGACACACCCATAGCTCCGCAAATGGTTGCTACGGAAGAGCCACAACTAAGTCATCACATAGATGAACGAAGCTACTTCAAGGAAAACTCCTCGGTATTGGAGCGTGAAGGAAAGTGGCTAAGGAAGAGATGCGGACGAGATCCCCAATGCTCATACGAGATCTCGTCGAACAACAAGCGGCCGAACAACGGTAACAAGTCTTCTTATGACTTTGTTACCCTACTTGTAAGACGGATAGAATAAACAATGGTGGGCATTACCATGCCTATGACCATGTTTATTTGACCATTATCCAGATTCACATTGTTCGACCAAACATGGCCAACAATGACGCAAGTATCCAACATTGTTCACACAACCGTGGCCAACAATGTCAAGCAACGAGGTAACCCTAAAGGACGTACGGTTACTAGAGAGCTAATTGGAAGAACATGAACACCCCACAAAAGGGATCATCATTAGATGTCCAATTATTGCAGAAGAACACTCTCTTCTTCATTCACCACCTCAAAGGTTGGTTCGAAGTTTGTGCACATCTTCAACCACCATCTCAGAGATTGGTTCGAAGTTTGTGCACACCCCCAGCAAGGTCTCAAGGTTGGTTCGACACACCAACAGGTGGCACCCAACCCGAGGCTGAGAATTTCGCATCGGACGAAAAATTCTCACCGGTACGCAAGAGGCATCACATGACCCTTCCAAATCTCCAGCTTGATTTACAAAGAGCAAAGACCATCTACATGGCCTAGGATCTTCTCCAGACTCCAAACTACTTTCTAGACACCATAGTCCAGTACTCCTCCCACATGCAACTTGCATATGGCAGCAACACTAGACTGGGGGGGCTTGAAGGGGTATGGCCCCAGATATCACGTCAGCATCGACCGCGAGTGACCATTACCCTTATCAAAACCCCCACTAGCTAACAACCTACTTGTGTCCGTGCGGGAACACGTCGACACACTGGTTGAATCCAATCTGTCCAATGATGGAGGAGGACTTACCTGGAATATGAGAACGGTATAGTAATGCGGCTGGCACCGCATCTGGTGTATGAAAACGGAAGTATTCACAGCGATACGGCCTGGCACCGTATCTAGTGAACACTTCTATCAATACAGAGAAGCTGGATAACAGCAACAGTCACCACAGACGACGATGCGGCCTGGCACCGCATCTCGCGTATTTCTTGATCAAAGAGTGAGACGCGGGAACGTCTACAGTTACCACAAACAACGATACGACTTGCATCGCACCCTGTCTACTCATCAAGTGGGACTAACACCACAGAGCAAGTAGCACCAATGGCAGCCGCCTGTCAGGACTACGTAAGCGACAGACTGACGTGGCGTCGCCTCCCCGGCCGACATGCCTGACACACCTGCAAAGGTGCAGCATGCCGTCAGTCTATCCATCCACCTCCTCCTTCACTCCTCGGCTATAAATACCAACCCCAAACCAGGTTTGAGGTATCTCTTCACAACTCTCTCACTACTACGACTATCTTACTTTGCTTCCCAAGCAGACTATTGATTCTCACGCCGGAGAGTGGTAACAAGGAGCACCCCCCACCCCATCCTCCTTGTTACGAGTCACGGTTTGTTTCCTTGTGCAAGAGATCAACCCACCGGTGATCTAGCCAGCGATCCTCGAGAGGAAGGGATTAACCCTTCTTGACGAGACTAGTGAGTTAACCCTGCCCGGTTAACCATTGTTTCATCAGTTACTTTTATAAATAAAAAAAGGTATAGCAATATGGTACTCATATTAACGATAAAAAATACTTGATTTTATGGTATATTTTTTTTTTAAATAATGAAGTGTATAAAAGTTATTTTAGTTTAAAAAACCTTGGTGAAATTTGTATTTAATTGAAAATGGTCAAATGACTAGCAATTTTACGAAATTACCCCTAACTTGTTAGTACTAATTTTTAATTATAAGGGTTTTATTTATAATCAACTCCAACCCTTGATTTAAACTATCAATGGTTCAGATATGTTCTTACGGTTCTTATAGTTAGCACTGTTTGTACAGGATCTAAACCCTAGTTTACGATACTTAATTTAAATACAAATTCATTTTCAATATAAAGTATATCAGAATACAGTTGTGTATTCGGCTTTTTTTAAGGTCATCTAACTCAAGTTATCAAAGAAAAATCAAATTAAATGAAAAATAAAATAGGTGAAAGACGTATATTATTTTAGTCTAAGGCGTGAAATAAAAATATAGTTCACGTTGACCTACATGGTGGGAATTCAGTAGGTATTGGTTTTGTTCGTTATGGTATTGGCGCTCGGTACAACAATCAAAAGAGAAAACGAAAAAATAAAACCGTGATACGTCAAATGATACTAACACATGTTTTACATCCACATGTGTTTTTGGTAAACAGTCGCCCTACTGATCATTGTGACCCCCTTTAAAGAATACAAGTACCAGTTCCGAAAGTACTGATATCAGATTACTAGTACCAGTTTTGGTTCCATTCATAACAATGTTGATGCGTGAAAATGTGTATGTTAATTTCAAACAAGTTTTAAAAAGGGGAAAACTGCTAAGCAACACACAATGTACCAACCGCAGTGTAGCAAGCAAGTAAGCCCAAAATATTGAATCGTGGACACTATAATGCAAACTTTTGATAGTTGACCTTTACTGACTCCTATCCTAAATTAATTGAGATTTCGGATTTTTTTCTACTAAAACTACTAAAATAAATAAACACAAAAGCAAGGAAAAAGTGATTTCAACTAAAGACTATAATGCAACAAACTGAACTCAACACTCTAGTAGACACGGGAAATTGAACTGAATATTGGATATGATGGGAAGGAGCTAGCTAGGTGTCGACTTCCTATAAATGTTAAAGCACCAGATCGATGACGAACATCAACATTGCACTTGATTCAAGACATAGAAGATATCAAAAACAAACAAGATAGAAAGATGTAGAAGATGAAACCCTTTATTAATGAATCAGTCATCACAGATTACAAACCTAAAGAGTATACATCATCTACAAGTTGGTTTAGATCACAAAGATCTAAACCGAGCTTTCTCTCACTAACACATAGTCACTCTCTAGAAATATGCGCACACTATTTAGGAATTTCTTAGGGTTTATGAGAGGTTGTACACAGCAGATCACCACAGAGATGGATAGATTGTGATAAATGCCCAATTGTAACACCTCGAAAATTTACGTCCAATAATGCATTGACACGTGTCATAGACTCTGCATATGTGAAAACATACTTTAGAGGGACTAAAGTTGACAAACAGTGAAAACTATGGAACGTAAGGGTCCAAAGTGTCAACAATGGATAAATAGACTCTATAATAACCCTACATGGTGTTTATAACCCTAAACGGATAGATCATGGATCATACGAAGCGGAAAATGCACGAAAGTGAGGAATTACAAACTATAGGGACTAAAAGTGTCAACATGTTGAATTTATACCTCTGAGTGAACTTTTTGCAGCCCCGAAGCTTTGTAATGCTAGAATATACTCACTAGAATATGTGGTAAAAATTTCATGAAGTTTCGTTATCGTATGAGAAAGTTATGACCAAAACCGTACTTGAGGGGTTAAAAGCGTCAACGTCGAATTTCATGACTTTTCGGGTGAGCGCAAAGTTAACCGAGGACATTACCATGTTGGTAAATGTCCCAAGGTTCCTAAAAATCAAGTTTGAGGGTTTACGAGTCAAGATAAATAGCCAAAACCTCGTTTACGAAGAACAGGGACCAAACTGCAACAAATGATCAAAGTTTGGAGCTGCAGACCCCAGGCGCCCGCCTGAGGCCTTACGCGGGCCGCGACCCAGCGCCCAGCTCCAGTTTTCGCGATCAGCTGCTATTTTGGTCCGAATTTTGAGTGTTTGACAGCTTTCAGCACCTCCCAATTGCACCAATCGAATCCCATGCATGTATGGACACCTGTGAGCCTCTCCAAACATCTGAAACACCCTTATAATCAGATCAATTCATCACTTTTTGAGGCACTTGTGTAGTAACCAAGAACACACAACTTTCAAAAATTCACAAGACATCTCCAGGAGCTTTCTGATCGACAAGGCAGCCTCATAGTGATTCCTAAGCTTCATTAGGACTCTTGTAAGCATCCATAACTTCCTCTAATTCGTTCTATCATAGATTATTAGCCAAAAGTCAATCCGTAGTAAATATAGTTTGACTTTTCGATTAAACGAAATTGGCTCAGTCATTTCTCAAATTGAAAGTACCTATAAGTTGGTATTTATGTGGGAAACAAACCCTCAAAAGGGTATTCTCTGATTCCCACTCTAAGCATGCTATTTGTCGAGTCAAAGTTGTTCTTAAAAAGTCAACAGGAAGTGTTTTTGCGAAATATAGCATAAATGGTAATGTAGATGACATGCAATCAGTTTGATCATCAAAAATAACTTCATAATGAATATAAGAATGTGTTGTATCATAATCAACTCGACAATCTTTAGTACAAACTCGGATCGGAACCGAAAGTCTTATAAAACGCCTTTTTCGTTGACTCTCGATTCGGATCCGTGCATGCATGTTTGAGATCTGTATTAGAGTTTATTTTTGACCATTTTTATTTATGTTTAACTCTCTGGAATTTTTGCAACTTGAGTCTATGCTTAACCGATTCATATGCATGTTTCCGATTTATGCTTAAAGTTGACTATTTTGCCCTTTTTGATATAAAACGTGATTTTTGGAAAAGTGAAAGAGTAGAAACCTTTATTACTAATTTATAAACTTGCACCGAAAATTTGATATCAGTTGGAGGTCCAGATTTTGAGTTATGGCCGATATCGTAAAACTATAGCTTTATGTTAAATAAACGGCGCATTTAGCGTATAACCTATTTAAGGCCACTTTTTGATATAAAACTTTTTACCCACTGATGTTATATAATATTTTGGGATTTTTGAAGATTTTTATTTAATTTTTGGCTGATCGTATCATAGGTCGCTAAGTTGATTCGGTTAATGCCGGTTTTGACCGTTTAAGCCATAAAATGAGTTTTATAAATCCTTTTGACCCCAAACCTTTTTCTACTGAGTATATTTGTTAAATAAATTAATTTGAGCATTCTGGAAATATAAAAATCTCAGCTTTCTTTTGAAAACCCGGAAACGGCTCTAAATCGCATTTCTAAGCGTTTTTAACGCATAGTATGCGTTATATCCATATTAAACATATAAGGATTATACCTACTGATGTATGTAGCACATTTTTATACAATAACAGTAAGTATAAGTTTTTGAACTCAGATTTCCAGTTTTGACATTTTAGCCCATGTGAAATTACCAAAATACCCCTAAGGTGCATAGTTTGATTTTAAATGATAAGTTTTGTATATGGGTCATACCCTACTGTTATAATATGTCAAATTAAGTATATTTACTGTATAAATCAGACCTGTAACTCAGATTTCCAATTTAACCCTTTTATAATCTTTTAAATGACCAAAATGCCCTTATAAGGCATAAATTGAGTTTAAATTCATTCGGGGCATAATGGAACATAACTTGCTGATATTATATCATATTTAAAGCATATTATCTCAGGGAACTTGCATATGACTCTTTTGGCTACCCGTAACGCTCTTTTAGCGCTCGGTTCGGTTTATGTAACTAGTTTGCATAAATTGACCGAAACGGGTCAAACGTTATCATTTTTGTCTCAAAATCCAGAATGTATTTAGTATACCCATATTATACAAGTATTCAAACTTGTCGGGTCTAAATCACATTCTATCCGGTCTTCGCTTAATCGTGCGCTTGAACCGTATCGTCCTTAAAACTAACCGGTCAAGCTTAGGCTTAAATAAAAGACCCGTTAGGAATCTAATAGGTTATTATAAACCTTTGTTCCAGAATAGGAGGCCCAGTAAAGGCTACCCTCACTTGCCAATTGTGATTCATACTTACTCAGGTAAATACTTTTAACTTATTTTCCCTATACGGGCTTGGGGTACGGTATATAGAATACCGCTTGATCGAGCGTACAAAATCTTGCACCCTTGGGTGTTCAATTGAATAATTTTGATCGGCTCGTTTAAACAGTCTTGTTTTACTTTAAGCCTTTGGGGGGTTAATGACCATGTCCCGGATATCCTTGGCATTATCTTACGAGATGGCCACGACCAGAGCACGGGGTGTAGGCGTACACCCGTCAGTGTATAACTCTATATTGTGGTGTCTCTATTAATCTTTAACCCGGTCTGTGAATCGGGCTACTGAACGCACGAGTAACATGTAATTCGTTCACAAGATTATATTGCATAATTATCCCAAGTTATAAAAATATTTTATGCCATGTGCATTTAAATCAATTTTCAATCATTTTTAAAATGAGTCAGTTAATTTGTATTTACCAGTGTAAACTGACGTATTTTCCCAAAAGGTTAAGTGCAGGTACTACACGTACTAGGCTGGCTGTCTCCTAGAGCGTCCACAATAGTCTCGCAAGCTCGGACGACAATAAAACTGTTGAACAATTATCTTATTTTATTTGATCCGCCTGTGGATCCGTTTCAACTACTCGTGATATTTAATATTACATTTTATTTAAAGTTGAAATGAATCTATTTCTGCTTCCGCTGTGCATAATTATGCTGTGTTGTTTGTCTATGATGATGCCAACTACGTCACCATACCCCACATCGGGCCCACCGGTGACACGTGGAAATTGGGGGTGTGACAGGTTGGTATCAGAGCCAACGTTGAGTGAATTAAACACTAGTCTTTTGTGTTTAATCTCAATTACACAATTGCACATTCCTCGATTTTCGAGTCTAGACAAAGAACTTAGGAAATGTTCGAAATTTTTTTTTTCTTATTTCTAACCTTGTCTTATATATTTTGTTGTGCCACTTGTTTGATTTTTGTAACAGGTTCAAGATGCCGCCACGTGTACGAGGAAGGGGACGAGGAGCATTCGCCACCTCTCATGATCATGAAGCAGGGCCTTCGCATAGGCGAACCCCTTCAGACTGATGCCCGAGATCTTTGGAGATCGTTCGCTGAACCCGTCAGGCACTCAGCATCACTGAGTACCACACCTTCCCTACCACACTCTTTTGGGCCTCATTCTGAAAATGAGCCCCACAACTCCCACCAATCCTACATTCCTCTTCACCAGTCACCTTATGATTACCCAGCACCTGTCTATCAGGGCCTGTACAACCCTGATGATTACTTGGGAGAACCAGTGGGTCATAACCCACTTGGACCTTAAGACCACTTCCCGGGTGGCAACGAGATGGAGGTTGATGTGCTGAAAATGGGTCAAATAAAACTAACTAAATTACCCTATTTCTAGACTCTCTAAGCTTTAAATTTATAAAACTAAGACTCGACCTAAACCCTAAAAACACGCAACCGGCAAGTGAACCGATCGACGTAGTAAAGCTAAAGTAAGTCCGAATGTCGAACCCACGAGACTCTACTGACTACGCTACGACTCTATCTAGACTCAAACTGACACGACATACTAAATTGTTTATTAATTTGGGGGGGGGGGTTTCTAAAAATCCTAAATAAAATAATAAAATAATACTAGAAAGCTAGACACGAACTCAAACGAAGGGTCTGATCAGTGAGAATGAAGACTACCTAGGCTAGACGCAGGCTAAACTCAGAATGGATTCTTATATGATAATGATGTGATGTGGAACCGGGATCTTCTAATGCTAAACCTATTAAGATACCACTAAGCCCCTCAAACACTCTCGAGGCGATTCTTGTGGCACTACCTAGGATGTTATGCTCACCGGTTTTCTAGATTTCTTGTCCGTCCTCTAGTTTCTTGAAAGTGCTTATGTAAGACGCTCTACTTTGCCGCGCGAACGTCTAAAGCAACTATGGGTTTAATCTTGGCTTAATAGACAATGGGTGGTTAATTCCTTATAACTACTCCGAGACCTATCAATATCCTCGAGCCTTTCCGCGACGAGTCTAGCAGCACACTTGATTTTAATTAATTACCGAATATTGTTCCTAAGGTTACTAGTGCACTTTTCACCCTAAAGAATTAATGACCTATTATGTGATATAGACACTCACCTAAGTCAAGAACCCTAATTCGACTCTATTCCGTGATAAAGACCGTCACCAAGAATCGAATGGAACAAATAAACAATAAATAAATAATCACAAGCACACATATGCACCAAGACAAACTATCATAGTGTTTACAATACAAGAAAAGTCCACAACCACATCAATAATCAAATAAAAATCCAAACTTTGTCATGCCATAGTCATCGCCTAGGTAGTTTATGGTTTTAGCCGGAAAACATCATCAAAAACAAAGTCAAAAGCATTGTATCAACTGAATTCATTGGTAACAAAGTCTAAACAAACAAAGAACGAAAGAAAAAGGTATGTAGAACCCGAATCTTCACTCCCGAATGCTCAAAAACGCTATCCCAATGATTCCAAGCTTCCAAGATGCTTCAAGCACGTCCACAGCCTTCAATCAGCAGCCAATTCTTGCCCAAAGTTGCCCAAGTTCGTAGTTATTCAGCTGTGCACGCGTATATGTTGTTTTATAACCCAAAAACCCTAACTTGCCATGCAATCTGCATAATTCTGCCGACACAGTCTCTTTAGGCGGCCCGCGTGAAGAAATGGCTTGAGCTAACGCGGGTCGCCTAGGGTTTACAATCCTGATTCGCTTTACAACTCTCTCGCGGCCCGCCTAAGAGTCATGCCTAAGTTGACGCGGGTCGCGAGAGGTAGTTATTCCTGCAATTCTTCCTTTAAGTCAATGCGGGGCGCGTGAAGTTGACTGTTAAGTCTACGCGGCCCGCCTGGGAGCTCCAGAACTGCAAATTTTCTTCGTTTCAGCTCCCGACTTCCTCGGTTTCCGTGCCAGCCTTCCGCCATTCCAGATTTCTGCTCGTTTTCGCTCCTTTTGGCTATAAAGA
This sequence comes from Helianthus annuus, assembly GCF_002127325.2. Classification (NCBI taxonomy): domain Eukaryota; kingdom Viridiplantae; phylum Streptophyta; class Magnoliopsida; order Asterales; family Asteraceae; genus Helianthus; species Helianthus annuus. Next base: position 149,948,113 of record NC_035437.2, on the reverse strand, counting down.
CCTGGAAACACAAATAAATCAATAGTATGTACATTCTAAACTAAACCGACACTAAAACTAACTAACTAACTAACGACTAAAACCGACGCGAATACCGATGTATTTTGCAATACATCAAATATCCCCACACTTATCTTTTTTTCGTCCTCGAAAAAGAATAATGCAAACGGAATCATAGTCAAGATAGTCGATCGGGACAAAAGCTTAGATTATTTTATTAAACCGATACTCGTGTTAGCCGCGATTGCAAGTATAATGATCCTCTTAAACCCAACCCGGTTTCAAGCCCTTATCATGCAATTTAGGTTCAAGTTCGGTCAATCCACCTAGGGTCTCACGCTACGAATTGCAAGTCCACCTACTCCCCCCTCAAGCTTATAGGACAAAAGGAACCACCACTGGGTTATTTCCTAACCGCCTTATACCAAGATCAAGAGAGTTTAAAATCAAATCTATTTTTTCATTTTTTTTTTCATTTCATTTTTTTTTTCATTTCATTTTTTTTTCATTTACGAGCGTAGACGTTGCTTTCCCTAATCCTAGAGGTATTCTGGCTGTAGAGTCGCTATCCCCAACCACAGATTACATAGGCCTCGGTACTTTTTATTTATTTTGCAAGGTCGATTTCACACATTCTAGCGGTATTCCGGCTGTAGAGTCGCTATCCCCAACCACAGATTACATAGAATGGCTACTTTCATTTAGTTTCTAGCTCGCTTATTTATTTATTTATTTTTTTTCCAACGAGATAATGACCAAAAACTCTAACGATCTTAGCTTATAACGGCATCCCTTATACTATTATTGGCGGTTTCAATTTCCCCACTTTCCCTAGATGAGAACCCACTAGTAGACCGACAATTAGGTATAATTAATATCAAAGGAACCCGAAACCGAATCAAGCCTACCCACGCATCCCAAACTAGACACAAGCACGAATATTTTATCTCATATTATTATTATTTGAACCCGATCAAAAACCCGACTTTTCTATCATTTTCCGTTTTATTTTGCAAATTTCTTATTTCAAAAGACATTTTTCTATTTTTTTAATTTTTTTGGATTTTTTTTCAATTTTTTTTTATTTTTTTTATTTTTTTTTATTTTTCGACTCAAGACTCACTAACTAAAAGTTCCCATCCCCACACTTGAATGTTGCATTGTCTCTAATGCAAGGATGTAAACCTGACTCCTAAAACCTAAAAACAAAAATAAATAAATAAATATACAAGTATACAAGTGGAACGACTTAGCTGAATCATATGTGAGACTGTCAGTATGCCAGTCGATACCACACATGCCCTCCAATCCAAAACGCGCTCAGCAAACTGTACTAACTCGGACACGCGAACGGAAGCGGCATCAAAATCAACCTATCACTCAAAACATACTAAACCCAAAATAATATATACATCAAAGTATCATCAACAAGTATCATCCAACCCAAAAAAAACCCGACCAACCAAATATATAATATCAATACAAACCGACTAACGAGGATCAAAAACAGCATAAAAAAATAAAACAAAAGATATAACTGCTGTAAGCACTGCTGCTCATCCTCATGCATCTCCTGCTCCACCCTGTTCTCCACCAGCAGGCTCCTCCTCTCCACCAGCGGGACCCCCCTGCTGTGGCTGCAATACCGGTGGTAGCTGTATATGGAAGTAATCATACAAACCCTGAAAACCCAGCTGCATCTCACGCCTAACCTGCTCAACCTCCTGTCTAACCTCCTGTCTAACCTCCTCCACTCTATCATACAGACCCTCCAAAGTCAGCGGCACTGGCCGCGGCGGCCTGAAAGGATACTCCCGTGCTGGGAGCTGATGTCGCTGAAGTGGCACCTGGTACCGCTCCGGAATCGTGGTGGTCGCTGCCTCCTCGGCAGTCAGATCCGGAGACGGTGGTGCTGGCAGAATCTCTGTCCATGCTAGCGGCTCGATAAACGTGACGATCCTAGCTAGCTGTAAACTCCTCAACTCCACGAGAGATGGAGCGGGTCCCTCAGTCATCCTCTCTGCCGGAAACTCAGCAAACACACCCAAATTGGCTGCCAACATAGTGATATACGGCCCACCATACAATCTGGCCGTACCACCCCCTTCTTCGGCCTCGCTAAAGACCATGCCAAAATACTAGCTAGGTTGGCCGGCCGCCTCTCAACCATGCACATCAAGCAAAACAAACTGTGCTGGTTTACCTTGTCTCCCTCGTGCTTTCCTATCAGAGTAGAACATAAAATCTTGTGCACGAACCTGTAAATCGGATCTCTAATGTCTGACGCCACCAAATTGCTAGAATATGGTGAAATAGCAATGGTGTGCCAGAAACGTGCCAAATCCTCCTTCACTACACACGCCTCTGCCGGGTCTCTCAAAACCTGCCTCAATAAACCTCTAAACTCATCTGACCCAACCTCCTCAGCCGAATACAACCCTGTCGCCTCTGCAAACTGTATCAGACTCATATTGTAAACCTGTTTGCCCAACGCAAACGAAACCACATCCGGCTGATCGAACCCCCCTGGGTGCCTATAAATGAATGTGGAGTGAAACTCCATAGTCAGCTCCAAATACTGAGGCATCTCACAATCCATCGCCCACCTAAACTTATCCCCTAGAAGCTCCTGAACTCTCTCGACCTGTCCCAACTTCCTAACCAAATCCCAGTCAATCCTTTTACTCTCTAACAACTTCACCTTCTTAATTGCCTCGAATTTCATAAACTCATATGACCCCACCATAAAACGCAACAACGGGCTCTCAACCAGCCTCTCACTCTGCCCGTGTGGGGTCCCAGCATCCCTGTATCTAATCTCTCGAAGCACCGGAGTATCCGGCTGCTCCTGTGCAGCTGCCTGGGCACGAGTAGTGCGCCTCTTGCGCTTGACACCCGAAGATGATCCTTCACCTGACATCCTGTTCACAATAGATCAAATAAACATGCAAAACAGGTGAACCGTTAGTAATCACAAGCTATTTTTGGTATTTTTGAATTTTTTTATTTTTTTGGGATTTTTCTGTTTTTTTTTTCTTATATAATAAAATAATATTATAATAATGTACAATCGGACGATGGCCGTATAGCATTTCATTCGCGGCCGTTGTTCGATATAAGTGCATATCACAAAAACAACCCGAAACTAGGCCAACCTCGCTCGAATGGAGATTGAGTACGGGCGACGCGGCCTAAAATCGAGCGATGCAATAGTACGTGCACGACACGACACTAATACGACGCAACTATGACTCGAAACACACTAACGGACCCTAAACGACGCAAAACGACGCACATAACCCTAAAAACGACACTTATGACTCATTTTACAAAAAATTACACTTTTACCCACTCCCGGCACCTTGCTCGCCCTCGAGCAATCCCAAGTGCCGAGAAACCGTAACAACTCCGAAATGTGGAAGCAACGAAGGCAAATGCGCGCAAGGTATGTGAAACTGGTGATTTTATGTGAAAACCGCGCCAAATGCCTCCCCACACTTGAGTTTCACAATGCCTGAAAAATATCTCTCGCTATATGTCAACTGAACCAAAAATGCGCCCAAAATTTTTATTTACGCGCAAAAACTCCCCCCTCATCCGGTGATATCTTCCCAACCTCGCGCCTCTCAAAACAAATCAATCAATGCAACAATCCCATCCCGGGCCACCCGCACCCTTTCTACATTTTGACACAACTGACCCGACTAAACTACGACCTGCGGACTCGACTCTGCCCCTGCATCAACTATCAAAGAGACTACAAACTGAATTAACTGACGACTCGACACAACAGACTCGACTCATAAATTAAAACAGGAAACACATACCTGAAACGCGACCAAACCGAAGTGACTGTGGTGTGGGTTGAGTGAACTGGTGGCGCGCGGACTGGCGGTTGATGATGACTGGGGTATGGAGGCGGATATGATGGTGAAATGGTGGGTGATTGAGCGGTTAGCAGCGGCTGAGGTGGATGGTGGATGGCAGACGGTGGTTAACCGGTGGTGACAGGCGGCAGTGGAAATGATATGGATGGTGGTGTTCAGTGACTGGTGGGAGATGGTGAGGTTAGTGGTGAAGACCGGTGGTGATGGGGTTTCAGCGGTGGTGCACGAAAATGGTGGTAGTGGGGTGGTGAAACGGTGGTGAAGGGAGGTGGTTATGGTTGGTGAATCGCCGGAGGGGAGTACAAAAAGGGTTAGGGTTTCAAATGAACGTGATTTGGGGGTTTTTAAGATGACACCGACTACGACTGGTTACGCGACCCGCATGAAGTGTGAAGCCAATATGAAGCGGGTCGCTTCAACTTTATTATTTTTAAAACCTTTTAACAACCAAGCGACCCGCGTGAAAGGTAATGGTAAGTGAAAGCGGGTCGCGAGTGTTTGATTATTTTTTCAACTCTTTTTAAGTCGAGGCGGGTCGCGTTAAATAAGGAAGAACCCTTACGCGGGTCGCATGGACAGCAAAAACCTGCTGTTTGGTTAACAGCAACAGCAAGTTTCAGCAAAAATTTAATTTCATTAATCCCCATTTTACCCCCTGCATTTATTTACGCGTTTTCAGCATTAAACGTACCTGTGCAGCTGTTCGGTGATCGATCTCGGCTCCGTAAAGGCGATGAAACCTGCAAAAATACTCACGACACACACACGACGCAAAAACACACAAAACGACACAAATGATGCAAAAACGCACAAAAACTAAACTAAAGACACGACACGGACAACGACGCAATATACAAACTCTACACTTGAGTTTTCACTCAAGAACCTACGTGGCGGTGCTAGGCGGGTCCGAAAGAGGAACGGTTTCCTCTTCGGCGGTATCGATGGGACCTCCTATGTAGTGTTTCAACCTATGCCCGTTTACCTTCCACACATGCGAACTCTCCTCATCAAACAACTCAACGGTACCATACGGGAAAACCTCCTTCACGACGTACGGCCCGGACCATCTCGACTTCAACTTTCCGGCAATCAACTTCAACCTCGAGTTGAATAATAGCACCCGATCGCCCACTTTAAACTCCTTCAACTTTCGCAACTTCCTATCATGCAACGCTTTCGACTTCTCCTTGATACTCCAAGAACGATCATACGCGGCGTCACGAAGCGCCTCTAACTCATGGAGTTGGAAAAATCGTCTCCTAGCGGCCTCGGTCAAATCTAAATTCACCGTTTTGAGCGCCCAAAGAGCCCGATGCTCTAACTCGACCGGTAAGTGGCACGCTTTCCCGTAGACGATCATAAACGGTGTCGTACCTAATGGCGTCTTGTAGGCGGTTCGGAAAGCCCACAACGCATCGTCCAACTTGTCGGACCAATCTTGCCTACTCTTCCCTACCGTCTTCTCCAAAATCCGCTTCACTCCTCGATTCGCGTTCTCCACTTGACCGCTCGTTTGTGGATGATACGCGGTGGACAAGCGGTGCGTAACTCCATATCTCTCCAACGCCTTCTCCATAACCGCATTGCAAAAATGCGTGCCGCGATCACTAATAATGGCTCTAGGCGTACCAAATCGCGTAAACAACTTCTTCAAGAACCTCACCACCACTCGTGCATCATTCGTAGGCGAAGCTTGAGCTTCCACCCACTTCGAAACGTAGTCAATCGCAACGAGGATGTACCGATTTCCACTCGAAGATGGAAATGGTCCCATGAAATCGATGCCCCAAACGTCAAAGACTTCCAACACTTGAATGGGATTCTGGGGCATCTCATCCTTGGATGAGATGTTGCCGGTCCGCTGGCACCGGTCACACTTCCTAACAAACTCGGCCGCATCATCTACCACCGTCGGCCAATAGAAACCACAATCAAACACCTTCTGTGCGGTCACATGCGCACCATGGTGTCCTCCAGCCAATCCCTCGTGCACGTGCCTCAGGATCCCCGCACCTTCTTCTCTACTAACACACCTCCTCAAGACTCGATCACCGCCTATCCTGAAGAGATAGGGATCGTCCCAAATGTACTTCCTAGCGTCCCTCGTCAACTTGCGCTTCTCCTGCAAACTCAAACTCTCCATCACAAACCCGTCAGCCAAATAATTGGCTATGTCGCTAAACCACGAGAGGTCTACGGCTCCTGCCGTGACAGCATCAATAGACTCGTGAGGGAATCTGTCTCCTATCGCCTCCTCACGAATCTCCTCACGCTTCGGATCCTCTAGGCGAGACAAGTGGTCCGCCGCCACATTTTCTGCCCCCTTCTTATCCTTAATTTCAATGTCGAACTCGGAAAGAAGCAGAATCCATCGTATAAGACGCGGCTTCGCGTCCTTCTTCTGAAACAAGTGACGCAGAGCAGAATGATCAGTGAACACGACGGTTTTCGAAAGAACGAGATATGATCGGAATTTATCGAACGCGAACACTACCGCCAACAACTCCTTCTCCGTGGTGGTGTAATTTTCCTGGGCATCATTCAGCGTTTTACTCGCGTAGTAAATCGGGTGAAAATGCTTCTCCCGTCTCTGCCCTAACACCGCACCAACTGCGTAGTCACTCGCATCACACATCAGCTCGAATGGTAAGCTCCAATCAGGCGATACGAGGATCGGTGCACTCACTAACCTCTCCTTCAGAAACTCAAACGCTCGAAGGCACTCCTCGTCAAAGACGAAAGGAACGTCCTTCTCCAACAATCGCGTCATGGGGCGAGTGATTTTGGAAAAATCCCTAATGAAGCGCCTATAAAATCCCGCATCACCGAGAAAACTACGAACCGACTTGACACTAGTCGGAGGAGGAAGCTGGCTAATCGTATCTATCTTTGCTCTATCAACCTCAATACCTGCTCGCGAAATCTTGTGCCCTAGCACAATCCCCTCAGTCACCATGAAGTGACACTTCTCCCAGTTCAGCATCAACTTCGTCTCCACACATCTCTTCAGCATCCTCTCAAGATTCGTCAAACACTGATCGAAAGAACTACCATACACTGAGAAGTCGTCCATAAACACCTCCATCGAACTCTCGACCATATCCTGAAAGATCGCGATCATACAACGCTGGAATGTAGCAGGAGCGTTACATAATCCAAACGGCATGCGTCGGTACGCGTATGTGCCATATGGACATGTAAAAGTGGTTTTCTCCTGATCCTCCGGTGCAATAGGAATCTGGAAATAACCCGAAAACCCGTCGAGAAAGCAATAGAACTGCTGACCCGCGAGACGCTCAAGCATCTGATCAATGAACGGGAGCGGAAAATGATCTTTACGAGTGGCGTCATTTAACTTTCGATAGTCAATGCATACACGCCAACCCGTAACAGTGCGAGACGGAATAAGCTCATTCTTCGAATTCAGAACAACCGTCATCCCCCCTTTCTTCGGGACAACCTGCGTAGGACTCACCCAAGCTGAATCAGAAATGGGATAGATCAACCCAGACGCTAACAACTTCATCACCTCCTTCTTCACTACCTCCTGCATATTCGGATTCAACCGACGCTGCGGCTGCACTACAGGCTTGAAGACGTCCTCCATCAGAATGCGATGCGTGCAAAAGGTAGGGCTGATGCCCTTGATATCGGATAGCCTCCATGCAATCGCATCACTGTGCTCTCTAAGCACCTCAATCAACCTCGACTTCTCCTCCTCTGTCAACTTCGAAGAAATGATGACAGACATACTCGGCTTCTCTCCTAGAAACGCGTACTCGAGATGAGATGGAAGAACCTTAAGTTCTAAAGGCGGTGGAATCTCTACCGGAGTACTCTCATCACTAATCGCATCGAGCCCTAATGGCTCAGCACTAGCCTCATCGCTCTCATCTAAACACTCCTCCTCTACTTCCTCTACCTCATCCTCAGAATGCTCGTCAACAACTCCCTCACCTACCAGATCGGCTCCACTAATGTACTCGAAGCACGTGTCGACACAAGGTATGAATGAATTGAGAAAATAGACGGAATGACACGGCCCACTAACATCATCTCCACAACTAGGATGCTGCATCGCTCTATCGATCTCAAATGTGACAACCTCGTCACCCGCACGAAGAGAAATCTTACCGTCAAAGACGTCAATGATCGCCTTTGCGGTTCGAAGGAATGGACGGCCAAGAATAATAGGAACTCTCTCATTGGCCTCCATATCAAGCACAACGAAGTCTACTGGGAACACAAACCTATCGACCTTCACCAACAAATTCTCTACTACCCCACGAGGATACTTGACTAATCGGTCAGCCAAGGACAATGACATGCGCGTGGGTGTAAGCTCTCCTAGACCAAGACGCTCATACAACGAGAATGGCATCACATTGATGCTGGCCCCTAAATCGGCTAAGGCGTGAGAAGGGGTAGCGGCTCCCCCAAAGAAACATGGAATCGTGAATGTGCCAGGGTCGGTCAACTTCTCTGGTAGCTTATTCAAGACTACCGCGGAACAACCCCCTGTCAATGGAATATTCGAAAGCTCACCGATTCTCTCCTTACGCTTCAAAAGATCCTTGAGAAATTTCGCGTACTTAGGCATAGCCTGAAGTGCCTCGATGAACGGAAGATTGATCTTCAACTGAGTAAACATCTCGAGGAATTTCCCGTATTCCTGAGCATATTTCTGCTGCCTGGCACGGGCGGGAAATGGAAGGCGAGAATGATCAATCACCGGTGCCGGCCGACCTCTCGTCGGCTGCCTCTCCACTCTCTGCTCTACTGGCGACTCCTCGGCGTGTGCTGTACTTGCTGGGGCTAGCCTCTTGTGCACCTTGCCTGGAGCCTCCATCTCGATCTCCTCATCAACCTCCTCCTCTACTTCTTCAACCTCTCTCTCTCTCACTACCTCTCCCAAGCTCTTCCCACTACGGGTCGTAATCGCCTTCGCTGACTGATTCGCGGGATTCGGGAAAGTGTTTCCCGAAAACTGACCCGGTGGGTGCTCCTGTAACTGCTGAGCAATTCCGCCTACTGTCCTCTGAAGATCGAGGAGGGCGGCCTGCTGATTCTTGAACTGAAGGTCGTTATTCTTGTTAATCTGCTCCTGATTTTTCATGAATGCATCGCTCCGCGTCATCATCTGAGCAAACATCTCCTCTAACCTACTCGTGCTAACCTCAGGAGCTTTCACACCACCTTGACTCTCCTGAGGTGGTCCCCTACTCGAAAACTGACCACTAGACCCCGACCCACTAAACTGCCCTGAACTAGACTGCGTGTAAATACCGGGCCCTCTACTCTGATACTGACCAGATGAAAATCCAGAGGGATTTCCAGACAAACGATACCCACTCGAATTACCACTACCGCGCCAATTGGAACTAGAATTATTGAATGGATTCGTGGGACCCCTAGGCTGACCGACTATATACTCTACCTGCTCAAGGGTGAGCGTGGGGCAATCTATGGTATCGTGCCCTCCTCGACAAACTTCACACCTATCGACTTTCTTCTTTATCTCACTCAACTCCTGCCTCATCTCCTGCCTAATCTCCTCTTTCGCTCTCTCGACTGCAGCAGCTACCGATGAATCCAAGCTAACTTGGTTTACCCCTCGACCGGCCGAGGTGGTACGCACAGGAATGGAAGTCCTGCTGGTAGTGCTGTAGTCCATATCGGAGTGGGCGAAACTCTCAAATAAATCATTGCACTCCGCCACTGTCTTCTTTCCCATAAGCTGGCCTCCTGCTGAAGTATCGAAACGAGCCCTAATCTCAGGAGTAAGTCCATTGTAGAACTTCTCTACTAACGCCCAGTCAGATAGACCATGCTGAGAACAACGGGTAATCAGGGTCTGAAAACGCTCCCAAGCTAAGTGATAAGGCTCATCTGGCTCCATACGAAAAGAGTGGATCTGGTCACGAAGGCGAGATGCCTTGGCTGGCGGAAAATATTTGGCTAAGAATGCATCGCGAAGGCCTGCCCAAGTACGGAAAGTGCCAGCAGGCTGGGAATCGAACCAGACGGCTGCGCGTCCAGCAAGTGAGAACGGAAAAACCTGAAGATACCTAGCATCAAGATTGACACCCTCAATGGAGAAGGTGCTGCAGAGACGAGTGATGCGATTGATATGGGCGGGGGCATCCTCGTCGTCACGACCATGGAACTGGCAGGAATTGGTGATGGCGGTCATAATGTAGGATGGTATCTGCCAAGACCGATCGTTCGGGATCTCGGGAAGGGTGATGGGGGAATTACCACCGGCGAAGCCAGTGGTAGCCTGGTCGTAAACTGTCCTACGGGCCATGTGAGCTACGGGTGGTGGACTAGGTGGGCGGGTGGGTGGCGGGGAATTGTGGGGTGAAGATTTTGGTGTAAGATCGAAAACTGGGGTGGACTGAGAAAATGAAGTAGAGCTAGAAGCACGTACCTCAGACGTAGATGACGAGAAGGAAGACCTGAGTGCAAGCGGCAACGACGGCGGTCCCTGCGAGCGCGTATGGGGCATCCACTGCAAAAACCGAAAACAAACAAGTAAGAAGACTCTACTAAACGACTCGACTAACTATAAAAAGACACTAAAATACTAAGACACCTACGACTCAAACAAAGAAACAAAATAGCACGTAATATGTCAAGTAAGTCCAAACAAAGTAATCAACGCAATCGCCAAGAGTCCCCGGCAACGGCGCCAAAAACTTGATGTGCTGAAAATGGGTCAAATAAAACTAACTAAATTACCCTATTTCTAGACTCTCTAAGCTTTAAATTTATAAAACTAAGACTCGACCTAAACCCTAAAAACACGCAACCGGCAAGTGAACCGATCGACGTAGTAAAGCTAAAGTAAGTCCGAATGTCGAACCCACGAGACTCTACTGACTACGCTACGACTCTATCTAGACTCAAACTGACACGACATACTAAATTGTTTATTAATTTGGGGGGGGGGGTTTCTAAAAATCCTAAATAAAATAATAAAATAATACTAGAAAGCTAGACACGAACTCAAACGAAGGGTCTGATCAGTGAGAATGAAGACTACCTAGGCTAGACGCAGGCTAAACTCAGAATGGATTCTTATATGATAATGATGTGATGTGGAACCGGGATCTTCTAATGCTAAACCTATTAAGATACCACTAAGCCCCTCAAACACTCTCGAGGCGATTCTTGTGGCACTACCTAGGATGTTATGCTCACCGGTTTTCTAGATTTCTTGTCCGTCCTCTAGTTTCTTGAAAGTGCTTATGTAAGACGCTCTACTTTGCCGCGCGAACGTCTAAAGCAACTATGGGTTTAATCTTGGCTTAATAGACAATGGGTGGTTAATTCCTTATAACTACTCCGAGACCTATCAATATCCTCGAGCCTTTTCGCGACGAGTCTAGCAGCACACTTGATTTTAATTAATTACCGAATATTGTTCCTAAGGTTACTAGTGCACTTTTCACCCTAAAGAATTAATGACCTATTATGTGATATAGACACTCACCTAAGTCAAGAACCCTAATTCGACTCTATTCCGTGATAAAGACCGTCACCAAGAATCGAATGGAACAAATAAACAATAAATAAATAATCACAAGCACACATATGCACCAAGACAAACTATCATAGTGTTTACAATACAAGAAAAGTCCACAACCACATCAATAATCAAATAAAAATCCAAACTTTGTCATGCCATAGTCATCGCCTAGGTAGTTTATGGTTTTAGCCGGAAAACATCATCAAAAACAAAGTCAAAAGCATTGTATCAACTGAATTCATTGGTAACAAAGTCTAAACAAACAAAGAACGAAAGAAAAAGGTATGTAGAACCCGAATCTTCACTCCCGAATGCTCAAAAACGCTATCCCAATGATTCCAAGCTTCCAAGATGCTTCAAGCACGTCCACAGCCTTCAATCAGCAGCCAATTCTTGCCCAAAGTTGCCCAAGTTCGTAGTTGTTCGGCTGTGCACGCGTATATGTTGTTTTATAACCCAAAAACCCTAACTTGCCATGCAATCTGCGTAATTCTGCCGACACAGTCTCTTTAGGCGGCCCGCGTGAAGAAATGGCTTGAGCTAACGCGGGTCGCCTAGGGTTTACAATCCTGATTCGCTTTACAACTCTCTCGCGGCCCGCCTAAGAGTCATGCCTAAGTTGACGCGGGTCGCGAGAGGTAGTTATTCCTGCAATTCTTCCTTTAAGTCAATGCGGGGCGCGTGAAGTTGACTGTTAAGTCTACGCGGCCCGCCTGGGAGCTCCAGAACTGCAAATTTTCTTCGTTTCAGCTCCCGACTTCCTCGGTTTCCGTGCCAGCCTTCCGCCATTCCAGATTTCTGCTCGTTTTCGCTCCTTTTGGCTATAAAGACCTGGAAACACAAATAAATCAATAGTATGTACATTCTAAACTAAACCGACACTAAAACTAACTAACTAACGACTAAAACCGACGCGAATACCGATGTATTTTGCAATACATCAAATATCCCCACACTTATCTTTTTTTCGTCCTCGAAAAAGAATAATGCAAACGGAATCATAGTCAAGATAGTCGATCGGGACAAAAGCTTAGATTATTTTATTAAACCGATACTCGTGTTAGCCGCGATTGCAAGTATAATGATCCTCTTAAACCCAACCCGGTTTCAAGCCCTTATCATGCAATTTAGGTTCAAGTTCGGTCAATCCACCTAGGGTCTCACGCTACGAATTGCAAGTCCACCTACTCCCCCCTCAAGCTTATAGGACAAAAGGAACCACCACTGGGTTATTTCCTAACCGCCTTATACCAAGATCAAGAGAGTTTAAAATCAAATCTATTTTTTCATTTTTTTTTCATTTCATTTTTTTTTCATTTACGAGCGTAGACGTTGCTTTCCCTAATCCTAGAGGTATTCCGGCTGTAGAGTCGCTATCCCCAACCACAGATTACATAGGCCTCGGTACTTTTTATTTATTTTGCAAGGTCGATTTCACACATTCTAGCGGTATTCCGGCTGTAGAGTCGCTATCCCCAACCACAGATTACATAGAATGGCTACTTTCATTTAGTTTCTAGCTCGCTTATTTATTTATTTATTTTTTTTCCAACGAGATAATGACCAAAAACTCTAACGATCTTAGCTTATAACGGCATCCCTTATACTATTATTGGCGGTTTCAATTTCCCCACTTTCCCTAGATGAGAACCCACTAGTAGACCGACAATTAGGTATAATTAATATCGAAGGAACCCGAAACCGAATCAAGCCTACCCACGCATCCCAAACTAGACACAAGCACGAATATTTTATCTCATATTATTATTATTTGAACCCGATCAAAAACCCGACTTTTCTATCATTTTCCGTTTTATTTTGCAAATTTCTTATTTCAAAAGACATTTTTCTATTTTTTTAATTTTTTTGGATTTTTTTTCAATTTTTTTTTATTTTTTTTATTTTTTTTTTATTTTTCGACTCAAGACTCACTAACTAAAAGTTCCCATCCCCACACTTGAATGTTGCATTGTCCCTAATGCAAGGATGTAAACCTGACTCCTAAAACCTAAAAACAAAAATAAATAAATAAATATACAAGTATACAAGTGGAACGACTTAGCTGAATCATATGTGAGACTGTCAGTATGCCAGTCGATACCACACATGCCCTCCAATCCAAAACGCGCTCAGCAAACTGTACTAATTCGGACACGCGAACGGAAGCGGCATCAAAATCAACCTATCACTCAAAACATACTAAACCCAAAATAATATATACATCAAAGTATCATCAACAAGTATCATCCAACCCAAAAAAAACCCGACCAACCAAATATATCATATCAATACAAACCGACTAACGAGGATCAAAAACAACATAAAAAAATAAAACAAAAGATATAACTGCTGTAAGCACTGCTGCTCATCCTCATGCATCTCCTGCTCCACCCTGTTCTCCACCAGCAGGCTCCTCCTCTCCACCAGCGGGACCCCCCTGCTGTGGCTGCAATACCGGTGGTAGTTGTATATCGAAGTAATCATACAAACCCTGAAAACCCAGCTGCATCTCACGCCTAACCTGCTCAACCTCCTGTCTAACCTCCTGTCTAACCTCCTCCACTCTATCATACAGACCTTCCAAAGTCAGCGGCACTGGCCGCGGCGGCCTGAAAGGATACTCCCGTGCTGGGAGCTGATGTCGCTGAAGTGGCACCTGGTACCGCTCCGGAATCGTGGTGGTCGCTGCCTCCTCGGCTGTCAGATCCGGAGACGGTGGTGCTGGCAGAATCTCTGTCCATGCTAGCGGCTCGATAAACGTGACGATCCTAGCTAGCTGTAAACTCCTCAACTCCACGAGAGATGGAGCGGGTCCCTCAGTCATCCTCTCTGCCGGAAACTCAGCAAACACACCCAAATTGGCTGCCAACATAGTGATATACGGCCCACCATACAATCTGGCCGTACCACCCCCCTTCTTCGGCCTCGCTAAAGACCATGCCAAAATACTAGCTAGGTTGGCCGGCCGCCTCTCAACCATGCACATCAAGCAAAACAAACTGTGCTGGTTTACCTTGTCTCCCTCGTGCTTTCCTATCAGAGTAGAACATAAAATCTTGTGCACGAACCTGTAAATCGGATCTCTAATGTCTGACGCCACCAAATTGCTAGAATATGGTGAAATAGCAATGGTGTGCCAGAAACGTGCCAAATCCTCCTTCACTACACACGCCTCTGCCGGGTCTCTCAAAACCTGCCTCAATAAACCTCTAAACTCATCTGACCCAACCTCCTCAGCCGAATACAACCCTGTCGCCTCTGCAAACTGTATCAGACTCATATTGTAAACCTGTTTGCCCAACGCAAACGAAACCACATCCGGCTGATCGAACCCCCCTGGGTGCCTATAAATGAATGTGGAGTGAAACTCCATAGTCAGCTCCAAATACTGAGGCATCTCACAATCCATCGCCCACCTAAACTTATCCCCTAGAAGCTCCTGAACTCTCTAGACCTGTCCCAACTTCCTAACCAAATCCCAGTCAATCCTTTTACTCTCTAACAACTTCACCTTCTTAATTGCCTCGAATTTCATAAACTCATATGACCCCACCATAAAACGCAACAACGGGCTCTCAACCAGCCTCTCACTCTGCCCGTGTGGGGTCCCAACATCCCTGTATCTAATCTCTCGAAGCACCGGAGTATCCGGCTGCTCCTGTGCAGCTGCCTGGGCACGAGTAGTGCGCCTCTTGCGCTTGACACCCGAAGATGATCCTTCACCTGACATCCTGTTCACAATAGATCAAATAAACATGCAAAACAGGTGAACCGTTAGTAATCACAAGCTATTTTTGGTATTTTTGAATTTTTTTTATTTTTTTTGGGATTTTTCTGTTTTTTTTTTCTTATATAATAAAATAATATTATAATAATGTACAATCGGACGACGGCCGTATAGCATTTCATTCGCGGCCGTTGTTCGATATAAGTGCATATCACAAAAACAACCCGAAACTAGGCCAACCTCGCTCGAATGGAGATTGAGTACGGGCGACGCGGCCTAAAATCGAGCGATGCAATAGTACGTGCACGACACGACACTAATACGACGCAACTATGACTCGAAACACACTAACGGACCCTAAACGACGCAAAACGACGCACATAACCCTAAAAACGACACTTATGACTCATTTTACAAAAAATTACACTTTTACCCCCTCCCGGCACCTTGCTCGCCCTCGAGCAATCCCAAGTGCCGAGAAACCGTAACAACTCCGAAATGTGGAAGCAACGAAGGCAAATGCGCGCAAGGTATGTGAAACTGGTGATTTTATGTGAAAACCGCGCCAAATGCCTCCCCACACTTGAGTTTCACAATGCCTGAAAAATATCTCTCGCTATATGTCAACTGAACCAAAAATGCGCCCAAAATTTTTATTTACGCGCAAAAACTCCCCCCTCATCCGGTGATATCTTCCCAACCTCGCGCCTCTCAAAACAAATCAATCAATGCAACAATCCCATCCCGGGCCACCCGCACCCTTTCTACATTTTGACACAACTGACCCGACTAAACTACGACCTACGGACTCGACTCTGCCCCTGCATCAACTATCAAAGAGACTACAAACTGAATTAATTGACGACTCGACACAACAGACTCGACTCATAAATTAAAACAGGAAACACATACCTGAAACGCGACCAAACCGAAGTGACTGTGGTGTGGGTTGAGTGAACTGGTGGCGCGCGGACTGGCGGTTGATGATGACTGGGGTATGGAGGCGGATATGATGGTGAAATGGTGGGTGATTGAGCGGTTAGCAGCGGCTGAGGTGGATGGTGGATGGCAGACGGTGGTTAACCGGTGGTGACAGGCGGCGGTGGAAATGATATGGATGGTGGTGTTCAGTGACTGGTGGGAGATGGTGAGGTTAGTGGTGAAGACCGGTGGTGATGGGGTTTCAGCGGTGGTGCACGAAAATGGTGGTAGTGGGGTGGTGAAACGGTGGTGAAGGGAGGTGGTTATGGTTGGTGAATCGCCGGAGGGGAGTGCAAAAAGGGTTAGGGTTTCAAATGAACGTGATTTGGGGGTTTTTAAGATGACACCGACTGCGACTGGTTACGCGACCCGCATGAAGTGTGAAGCCAATATGAAGCGGGTCGCTTCAACTTTATTATTTTTAAAACCTTTTAACAACCAAGCGACCCGCGTGAAAGGTAATGGTAAGTGAAAGCGGGTCGCGAGTGTTTGATTATTTTTTCAACTCTTTTTAAGTCGAGGCGGGTCGCGTTAAATAAGGAAGAACCCTTACGCGGGTCGCATGGACAGCAAAAACCTGCTGTTTGGTTAACAGCAACAGCAAGTTTCAGCAAAAATTTAATTTCATTAATCCCCATTTTACCCCCTGCATTTATTTACGCGTTTTCAGCATTAAACGTACCTGTGCAGCTGTTCGGTGATCGATCTCGGCTCCGTAAAGGCGATGAAACCTGCAAAAATACTCACGACACACACACGACGCAAAAACACACAAAACGACACAAATGATGCAAAAACGCACAAAAACTAAACTAAAGACACGACACGGACAACGACGCAATATACAAACTCTACACTTGAGTTTTCACTCAAGAACCTACGTGGCGGTGCTAGGCGGGTCCGAAAGAGGAACGGTTTCCTCTTCGGCGGTATCGATGGGACCTCCTATGTAGTGTTTCAACCTATGCCCGTTTACCTTCCACACATGCGAACTCTCCTCATCAAACAACTCAACGGTACCATACGGGAAAACCTCCTTCACGACGTACGGCCCGGACCATCTCGACTTCAACTTTCCGGCAATCAACTTCAACCTCGAGTTGAATAATAGCACCCGATCGCCCACTTTAAACTCCTTCAACTTTCGCAACTTCCTATCATGCAACGCTTTCGACTTCTCCTTGATACTCCAAGAACGATCATACGCGGCGTCACGAAGCGCCTCTAACTCATGGAGTTGGAAAAATCGTCTCCTAGCGGCCTCGGTCAAATCTAAATTCACCGTTTTGAGCGCCCAAAGAGCCCGATGCTCTAACTCGACCGGTAAGTGGCACGCTTTCCCGTAGACGATCATAAACGGTGTCGTACCTAATGGCGTCTTGTAGGCGGTTCGGAAAGCCCACAACGCATCGTCCAACTTGTCGGACCAATCTTGCCTACTCTTCCCTACCGTCTTCTCCAAAATCCGCTTCACTCCTCGATTCGCGTTCTCCACTTGACCGCTCGTTTGTGGATGATACGCGGTGGACAAGCGGTGCGTAACTCCATATCTCTCCAACGCCTTCTCCATAACCGCATTGCAAAAATGCGTGCCGCGATCACTAATAATGGCTCTAGGCGTACCAAATCGCGTAAACAACTTCTTCAAGAACCTCACCACCACTCGTGCATCATTCGTAGGCGAAGCTTGAGCTTCCACCCACTTCGAAACGTAGTCAATCGCAACGAGGATGTACCGATTTCCACTCGAAGATGGAAATGGTCCCATGAAATCGATGCCCCAAACGTCAAAGACTTCCAACACTTGAATGGGATTCTGGGGCATCTCATCCTTGGATGAGATGTTGCCGGTCCGCTGGCACCGGTCACACTTCCTAACAAACTCGGCCGCATCATCTACCACCGTCGGCCAATAGAAACCACAATCAAACACCTTCTGTGCGGTCACATGCGCACCATGGTGTCCTCCAGCCAATCCCTCGTGCACGTGCCTCAGGATCCCCGCACCTTCTTCTCTACTAACACACCTCCTCAAGACTCGATCACCGCCTATCCTGAAGAGATAGGGATCGTCCCAAATGTACTTCCTAGCGTCCCTCGTCAACTTGCGCTTCTCCTGCAAACTCAAACTCTCCATCACAAACCCGTCAGCCAAATAATTGGCTATGTCGCTAAACCACGGGAGGTCTACAGCTCCTGCCGTGACAGCATCAATAGACTCGTGAGGGAATCTGTCTCCTATCGCCTCCTCACGAATCTCCTCACGCTTCGGATCCTCTAGGCGAGACAAGTGGTCCGCCGCCACATTTTCTGCCCCCTTCTTATCTTTAATTTCAATGTCGAACTCGGAAAGAAGCAGAATCCATCGTATAAGACGCGGCTTCGCGTCCTTCTTCTGAAACAAGTGACGCAGAGCAGAATGATCAGTGAACACGACGGTTTTCGAAAGAACGAGATATGATCGGAATTTATCGAACGCGAACACCACCGCCAACAACTCCTTCTCCGTGGTGGTGTAATTTTCCTGGGCATCATTCAGCGTTTTACTCGCGTAGTAAATCGGGTGAAAATGCTTCTCCCGTCTCTGCCCTAACACCGCACCAACTGCGTAGTCACTCGCATCGCACATCAGCTCGAATGGTAAGCTCCAATCAGGCGATACGAGGATCGGTGCACTCACTAACCTCTCCTTCAGAAACTCAAACGCTCGAAGGCACTCCTCGTCAAAGACGAAAGGAACGTCCTTCTCCAACAATCGCGTCATGGGGCGAGTGATTTTGGAAAAATCCCTAATGAAGCGCCTATAAAATCCCGCATCACCGAGAAAACTACGAACCGACTTGACACTAGTCGGAGGAGGAAGCTGGCTAATCGTATCTATCTTCGCTCTATCAACCTCAATACCTGCTCGCGAAATCTTGTGCCCTAGCACAATCCCCTCAGTCACCATGAGGTGACACTTCTCCCAGTTCAGCATCAACTTCGTCTCCACACATCTCTTCAGCATCCTCTCAAGATTCGTCAAACACTGATCGAAAGAACTACCATACACTGAGAAGTCGTCCATAAACACCTCCATCGAACTCTCGACCATATCCTGAAAGATCGCGATCATACAACGCTGGAATGTAGCAGGAGCGTTACATAATCCAAACGGCATGCGTCGGTACGCGTATGTGCCATATGGACATGTAAAAGTGGTTTTCTCCTGATCCTCCGGTGCAATAGGAATCTGGAAATAACCCGAAAACCCGTCGAGAAAGCAATAGAACTGCTGACCCGTGAGACGCTCAAGCATCTGATCAATGAACGGGAGCGGAAAATGATCTTTACGAGTGGCGTCATTTAACTTTCGATAGTCAATGCATACACGCCAACCCGTAACAGTGCGAGATGGAATAAGCTCATTCTTCGAATTCAGAACAACCGTCATCCCCCCTTTCTTCGGGACAACCTGCGTAGGACTCACCCAAGCTGAATCAGAAATGGGATAGATCAACCCAGACGCTAACAACTTCATCACCTCCTTCTTCACTACCTCCTGCATATTCGGATTCAACCGACGCTGCGGCTGCACTACAGGCTTGAAGACGTCCTCCATCAGAATGCGATGCGTGCAAAAGGTAGGGCTGATGCCCTTGATATCGGATAGCCTCCATGCAATCGCATCACTGTGCTCTCTAAGCACCTCAATCAACCTCGACTTCTCCTCCTCTGTCAACTTCGAAGAAATGATGACAGGCATACTCGGCTTCTCTCCTAGAAACGCGTACTCGAGATGAGATGGAAGAACCTTAAGTTCTAAAGGCGGTGGAATCTCTACCGGAGTACTCTCATCACTAATCGCATCGAGCCCTAATGGCTCAGCACGAGCCTCATCGCTCTCATCTAAACACTCCTCCTCTACCTCCTCTACCTCATCCTCAGAATGCTCGTCAACAACTCCCTCACCTACCAGATCGGCTCCACTAATGTACTCGAAGCACGTGTCGACACAAGATATGAATGAATTGAGAAAATAGACGGAATGACACGGCCCACTAACATCATCTCCATAACTAGGATGCTGCATCGCTCTATCGATCTCAAATGTGACAACCTCGTCACCCGCACGAAGAGAAATCTTACCGTCAAAGACGTCAATGATCGCCTTTGCGGTTCGAAGGAATGGACGGCCAAGAATAATAGGAACTCTCTCATCGGCCTCCATATCAAGCACAACGAAGTCTACTGGGAACACAAACCTATCGACCTTCACCAACAAATTCTCTACTACCCCACGAGGATACTTGACTGATCGGTCAGCCAAGGACAATGACATGCGCGTGGGTGTAAGCTCTCCTAGACCAAGACGCTCATACAACGAGAATGGCATCAAATTGATGCTGGCCCCTAAATCGGCTAAGGCGTGAGAAGGGGTAGCGGCTCCCCCAAAGAAACATGGAATCGTGAATGTGCCAGGGTCGGTCAACTTCTCTGGTAGCTTATTCAAGACTACCGCGGAACAACCCCCTGTCAATGGAATATTCGAAAGCTCACCGATTCTCTCCTTACGCTTCAAAAGATCCTTGAGAAATTTCGCGTACTTAGGCATAGCCTGAAGTGCCTCGATGAACGGAAGATTGATCTTCAACTGAGTAAACATCTCGAGGAATTTCCCGTATTCCTGAGCATATTTCTGCTGCCTGGCACGGGCGGGAAATGGAAGGCGAGAATGATCAATCACCGGTGCCGGCCGACCTCTCGTCGGCTGCCTCTCCACTCTCTGCTCTACTGGCGACTCCTCGGCGTGTGCTGTACTTGCTGGGGCTAGCCTCTTGTGCACCTTGCCTGGAGCCTCCATCTCGATCTCCTCATCAACCTCCTCCTCTACTTCTTCAACCTCTCTCTCTCTCACTACCTCTCCCAAGCTCTTCCCACTACGGGTCGTAATCGCCTTCGCTGACTGATTCGCGGGATTCGGGAAAGTGTTTCCCGAAAACTGACCCGGTGGGTGCTCCTGTAACTGCTGAGCAATTCCGCCTACTGTCCTCTGAAGATCGAGGAGGGCGGCCTGCTGATTCTTGAACTGAAGGTCGTTATTCTTGTTAATCTGCTCCTGATTTTTCATGAATGCATCGCTCCGCGTCATCATCTGAGCAAACATCTCCTCTAACCTACTCGTGCTAACCTCAGGAGCTTTCACACCACCTTGACTCTCCTGAGGTGGTCCCCTACTCGAAAACTGACCACTAGACCCCGACCCACTAAACTACCCTGAACTAGACTGCGTGTAAATACCGGGCCCTCTACTCTGATACTGACCAGATGAAAATCCAGAGGGATTTCCAGACGAACGATACCCACTCGAATTACCACTACCGCGCCAATTGGAACTAGAATTATTGAATGGATTCGTGGGACCCCTAGGCTGACCGACTATATACTCTACCTGCTCAAGGGTGAGCGTGGGGCAATCTATGGTATCGTGCCCTCCTCGACAAACTTCACACCTATCGACTTTCTTCTTTATCTCACTCAACTCCTGCCTCATCTCCTGCCTAATCTCCTCTTTCGCTCTCTCGACTGCAGCAGCTACCGATGAATCCAAGCTAACTTGGTTTACCCCTCGACCGGCCGAGGTGGTACGCACAGGAATGGAAGTCCTGCTGGTAGTGCTGTAGTCCATATCGGAGTGGGCGAAACTCTCAAATAAATCATTGCACTCCGCCACTGTCTTCTTTCCCATAAGCTGGCCTCCTGCTGAAGTATCGAAACGAGCCCTAATCTCAGGAGTAAGTCCATTGTAGAACTTCTCTACTAACGCCCAGTCAGATAGACCATGCTGAGAACAACGGGTAATCAGGGTCTGAAAACGCTCCCAAGCTAAGTGATAAGGCTCATCTGGCTCCATACGAAAAGAGTGGATCTGGTCACGAAGGCGAGATGCCTTGGCTGGCGGAAAATATTTGGCTAAGAATGCATCGCGAAGGCCTGCCCAAGTACGGAAAGTGCCAGCAGGCTGGGAATCGAACCAGACGGCTGCGCGTCCAGCAAGTGAGAACGGAAAAACCTGAAGATACCTAGCATCAAGATTGACACCCTCAATGGAGAAGGTGCTGCAGAGACGAGTGATGCGATTGATATGGGCGGGGGCATCCTCGTCGTCACGACCATGGAACTGGCAGGAATTGGTGATGGCGGTCATAATGTAGGATGGTATCTGCCAAGACCGATCGTTCGGGATCTCGGGAAGGGTGATGGGGGAATTACCACCGGCGAAGCCAGTGGTAGACTGGTCGTAAACTGTCCTACGGGCCATGTGAGCTACGGGTGGTGGACTAGGTGGGCGGGTGGGTGGCGGGGAATTGTGGGGTGAAGATTTTGGTGTAAGATCGAAAACTGGGGTGGACTGAGAAAATGAAGTAGAGCTAGAAGCACGTACCTCAGACGTAGATGACGAGAAGGAAGACCTGAGTGCAAGCGGCAACGGCGGCGGTCCCTGCGAGCGCGTATGGGGCATCCACTGCAAAAACCGAAAACAAACAAGTAAGAAGACTCTACTAAACGACTCGACTAACTATAAAAAGACACTAAAATACTAAGACACCTACGACTCAAACAAAGAAACAAAATAGCACGTAATATGTCAAGTAAGTCCAAACAAAGTAATCAACGCAATCGCCAAGAGTCCCCGGCAACGGCGCCAAAAACTTGATGTGCTGAAAATGGGTCAAATAAAACTAACTAAATTACCCTATTTCTAGACTCTCTAAGCTTTAAATTTATAAAACTAAGACTCGACCTAAACCCTAAAAACACGCAACCGGCAAGTGAACCGATCGACGTAGTAAAGCTAAAGTAAGTCCGAATGTCGAACCCAAGAGACTCTACTGACTACGCTACGACTCTATCTAGACTCAAACTGACACGACATACTAAATTGTTTATTAATTTGGGGGGGGGTTTCTAAAAATCCTAAATAAAATAATAAAATAATACTAGAAAGCTAGACACGAACTCAAACGAAGGGTCTGATCAGTGAGAATGAAGACTACCTAGGCTAGACGCAGGCTAAACTTAGAATGGATTCTTATATGATAATGATGTGATGTGGAACCGGGATCTTCTAATGCTAAACCTATTAAGATACCACTAAGCCCCTCAAACACTCTCGAGGCGATTCTTGTGGCACTACCTAGGATGTTATGCTCACCGGTTTTCTAGATTTCTTGTCCGTCCTCTAGTTTCTTGAAAGTGCTTATGTAAGACGCTCTACTTTGCCGCGCGAACGTCTAAAGCAACTATGGGTTTAATCTTGGCTTAATAGACAATGGGTGGTTAATTCCTTATAACTACTCCGAGACCTATCAATATCCTCGAGCCTTTCCGCGACGAGTCTAGCAGCACACTTGATTTTAATTAATTACCGAATATTGTTCCTAAGGTTACTAGTGCACTTTTCACCCTAAAGAATTAATGACCTATTATGTGATATAGACACTCACCTAAGTCAAGAACCCTAATTCGACTCTATTCCGTGATAAAGACCGTCACCAAGAATCGAATGGAACAAATAAACAATAAATAAATAATCACAAGCACACATATGCACCAAGACAAACTATCATAGTGTTTACAATACAAGAAAAGTCCACAACCACATCAATAATCAAATAAAAATCCAAACTTTGTCATGCCATAGTCATCGCCTAGGTAGTTTATGGTTTTAGCCGGAAAACATCATCAAAAACAAAGTCAAAAGCATTGTATCAACTGAATTCATTGGTAACAAAGTCTAAACAAACAAAGAACGAAAGAAAAAGGTATGTAGAACCCGAATCTTCACTCCCGAATGCTCAAAAATGCTATCCCAATGATTCCAAGCTTCCAAGATGCTTCAAGCACGTCCACAGCCTTCAATCAGCAGCCAATTCTTGCCCAAAGTTGCCCAAGTTCGTAGTTGTTCGGCTGTGCACGCGTATATGTTGTTTTATAACCCAAAAACCCTAACTTGCCATGCAATCTGCGTAATTCTGCCGACACAGTCTCTTTATGCGGCCCGCGTGAAGAAATGGCTTGAGCTAACGCGGGTCGCCTAGGGTTTACAATCCTGATTCGCTTTACAACTCTCTCGCGGCCCGCCTAAGAGTCATGCCTAAGTTGACGCGGGTCGCGAGAGGTAGTTATTCCTGCAATTCTTCCTTTAAGTCAATGCGGGGCGCGTGAAGTTGACTGTTAAGTCTACGCGGCCCGCCTGGGAGCTCCAAAACTGCAAATTTTCTTCGTTTCAGCTCCCGACTTCCTCGGTTTCCGTGCCAGCCTTCCGCCATTCCAGATTTCTGCTCGTTTTCGCTCCTTTTGGCTATAAAGACCTGGAAACACAAATAAATCAATAGTATGTACATTCTAAACTAAACCGACACTAAAACTAACTAACTAACGACTAAAACCGACGCGAATACCGATGTATTTTGCAATACATCAAGGTCGATGAGGATACCGATCCTTCCATGCCACCGTCCGGTACACCGAACCACCCCATTGAGATTTCAGATGGGTCACCGTTCAGGGGATCACCTTACAATGGTCTCGACAGTTACGAGGAGAGATTCAAGCAGCATGACTGGGTGTATACCCCTAGCTACCATAACTCTCCCATGCACCAGTCCTACCACAGCTCTCCCGTGCACTCCCAGCATCACTCCCAGCAGCAGCTTCAGCAGCAGCCTCAGCAGCAGGATCCTTCAGAGGGTTTCTGGCGCGACGTAGTCACTCCGCCGCCGCCACCACCTCCGGTTTTGCCTCCTCCGCCTCAGAGGCGAAGGGGAAGGAACGCCCGGATGTCCACACGAGGAGGGATACGCATCGGCACCCCTCCACATTCAGGTAGCAGCCGATACTCGCCCCTTCATGAGGAGCCAGAGATGGGAGAATCTTCGCATCCCGTCTCAGAGGTAACATCTGCGCCAATCGCGCCACCACCACCTCAGAACTTTGGAGAGCCAATCCCTGCGTATGCTAGCGCAGCACAGTTCAATCCTTTCGAGCCGACTTTTCCCCCAGGATATGACTATATAGGGGATCCTTACTGGATAGCTTCGGGCTACAACCCTCTCAATCAGGAGGGTGCTTTTGGAGGTCCCTGGGCTACGGGACAATCAGCTTTTGGATACTTATCGCATGGATACCAGCAGCCGCAGCCTCCTCAACCACCGCAGTATCCGCCACCGCCACAGGCGCCGATGATGTCGCCACCGCAAGTTCAAGAAATCCTTCATGGGATAAACGATGTGCGACGTGAATTGCGACATGAAATGCGGGAAGATCGCCGACATAACCGCGGAATGTTTAAGAAGATGGTTGATTTGATCAAGGGTAAAGGCAAGAAGGATTATTAAATCCTTTGTTTGTTAGCTTATGTACTCATGTCCCTGCGAGGACATTTATTCCTGTATTCTACCCCTGCGTGGGTATATCTCTTTCCTGTTCTACCCCTGCGTGGGTATGTTTGTTTCTGTTTAACCCCTGCGTGGGTTTGTTTGTTGTTTATTTGGTTTAGCCCCTGCGTGGGCATGTTATTTGAGTAAAAGTCCCGTTTAGGGCAAACTGGTACTAGTCTATTTTATTTAAAATGGTTAATTTAAGTTTTTCATTTTATCTATATGCATGAATATAATATACAAATGAATGAAAAATATCAATTATTATTTTAATTTACCATTTTAATAAGAATCTTAAGGAGGTAAAACCTAGCTTGAATGTCTTATTAGAAGGCCTGGCCAATATGGTAAAACCTGGTTAAAAAGATTCAAATCTCTGTTAACATCTGTAAACATGTTAACATTCTTGGCTAGCGTGATCTGTAAAATCACCCATGTCACCCTTTTAATAAATTATCCAAAGATTATATTTGTATACATGTCTGATTATGACTTGATGCCTACGGGTTATGACTAATGTCATATAAAACAAAAAGGCAGCTGTGGTTTATAAACTCCCTGCCAAGCAAAGGATTATTTGTTTAATTATACAAATTTTAATCCTATAAAAATCTAAATTTAAAATTTAGAAATTTGTCCAAGTGACTAGGCCTATTGTGCCAATATATATATTTTATTCTATGATAAATACTGATAAAAGTGTTGAATGAAATTAAATAAATTAACTAATATGGCTTTTATTACCATGGTTAATAAATCGTCAAGAACGATAATACTGTTAGGTTTCTAAATAGACCTTGTCCTTACTTTTATGTAGCTCCTAAAGCTACATGGCCAAGTCGGAAGAAACAAACAGTCATTCTGAGGAAAACCCAGATAATACTAAGATCCATGTAACTGGTGCGGAACTACAAGCACTGGTAGAGAATGCTGTTGCCAAGGCCATGGATAGGCAATTCAGAGAATCGAGCGGGACTCGAAGTAGGACCCGAACTGTACCTCGTTCCAAATCCAAGAATCATTCAGAGGCTCATAGCAAGCCGCCCTCTAAGAATGATGTATCAAAGAAAGATGAGCCAAAGAAGAATGACGAGGATAATCACTCATCCAACCACAGCAGTATCCCGAAACAGGAGATCAAGCAGAAGCATGAAACTCACAGCAAGTCCTGTACGTATAAATATTTCGTCTCATGCAAACCCAGAGATTTTACTGGGGAGAAAGGAGCGGTCGACTGTATGACCTGGTTAGATGAGATGGATACGGTTGTAGATATCAGCGGGTGTGCTGATCGGGATGTGGTGAAATACGTGTCCCAATCATTCAAGGGGGACGCACTGGCGTGGTGGAAATCTCTCTTGCAAGCTGCCGGTAAGGCCACCCTTTATAGTATGTCATGGGATCAGTTTGTAGCCCTGATCAAAGAAAATTTCTGCCCACAACACGAAGTTGAAAGGATTGAGTCAGACTTCGTATCCCTGGTGATGAAGAATCTCGACTGTCAGGCATATCTCACCACCTTCAATACTCTATCTCGATTGGTTCCATATTTGGTAACCCCAGAACCGAGAAGGATTGCCCGTTTTATTGGGGGTTTGGCGCCTGAAATCAAGGCAAGTGTTAAGGCATCGAGGCCTACAACGTTCAGATCAGTAGCTGATCTATCTCTCTCTCTCACCCAAGATGTAGTCAGGTTGAGAGCTCTTAAGAACTCGGAGGAGAATAAGAGGAAACGTGAGGATGACACCTCGCGAAGATCGGAGAAAAGACACCGAGGGAACAACGACCACAGGAAAGGGTCGGGATCTAAGAGAGATTGGCAACCATCAGGGGATAAGCCCCGATGCAAGACCTGCAAGAAACACCATTTTAGGAAGTGTCGTTTAGAGTCGAAATCCCAGTCTCACGCAAAACGATGTGGAATCTGCAAATCCACCGACCATACAGCCTTGGAATGCAAGAAGCTAAAGGATGCAACTTGTTATGGTTGCAATGAGAAAGGGCACATCCGGCCTAATTGCCCAAGGAACGCTAAGAAAGCCGATGATGGAAAGAAGACCAATGCAAGAGTCTTCAAAATGGACGCTAAGGAAGCAGTTCAGGATGACAACGTCATTACAGGTACTTTTCTTGTAAATGATGTTTTTGCTAGAGTTCTATTTGATTCAGGAGCAGATAAGTCATTTGTAGATGATAAGTTCTGTAAGTTGTTAAACCTACCAGTTAAAACCTTAAGTGTGAAGTATGAGGTGGAATTAGCCGATGGAACCATAGAAACCGCCTCGACTGTCCTAGATGGGTGTGTTATATCCATTAGGAATCATTCTTTCCCGTTATCCTTGCTTCCCTTTAAGCTAGCTGGATTCGATATAGTGATAGGCATGGATTGGTTATCGCGTAACCAAGCCCAGATTGTGTGCAACAGAAAGCAAGTGGTAGTTATGACTCCGTCTGGTGAGTCACTCACTATCCAGGGAGATACCCAGCATGGATTGCCGGAGCAAGTGTCCATGCTCAAAGCATCCAGATGCCTGCAGAAGGGTTGTGTCATTTATATGGCACAAGTTACTATTGATGAGCCAAAGCCAAAGATTGAAGACATCCCTGTCATCTCAGAATACCCTGAAGTATTCCCTGAAGAACTCCCCGGTTTACCACCGGATAGGCAAGTGGAGTTTCGAATAGACATCATTCCAGGTGCGGCGCCTGTAGCAAGAGCACCATATAGATTGGCACCAACGAAGATGAAGGAGTTGAGGACGCAGTTGGATGATTTGTTAGCTAAAGGTTTTATTAGACCTAGCTCGTCTCCTTGGGGAGCGCGAATCTTGTTCGTTAAAAAGAAGGATGGATCGATGCGTCTGTGCATCGATTATCGTGAGCTTAACAAAGTCACTATTAAGAATAGATATCCGTTACCCAGGATCGACGATCTGTTCGATCAGTTGCAAGGAGCGAGCTACTTCTCAAAGATCGACTTGAGGTCAGGCTATCACCAGTTGAAGGTCAAGGATGAAGATGTGCACAAGACAGCGTTTAGGACTCGTTATGGACATTACGAGTTCCTAGTGATGCCTTTTGGGCTCACTAACGCACCAGCCGCATTCATGGATCTCATGAATCGTGTCTGCAAGCCTTATCTAGATAAATTCGTCATCGTCTTTATTGACGACATCCTTATCTACTCAAAGAACCAAGCTGACCATGAGAAACACCTTCGTTGTATTCTCAAACTCCTACACCGTGAGAAACTTTATGCCAAATTTTCGAAGTGTGAATTTTGGCTTCGAGAAGTCCAGTTCCTTGGACATGTGGTAAGCGAGCGTGGTATCCAAGTAGATCCCGCTAAGGTAGAAGCCGTTATGAATTGGCAAGAGCCAAAGACTCCTACCGAGATTCGCAGTTTCCTTGGATTGGCAGGATACTATAGACGATTCATCGAGAATTTTTCAAGGATTGCTGCGCCCCTAACTTTGTTGACTCGTAAGAAGATTAAGTTTGATTGGGGCCCTAAGCAACAGGAATCCTTTGACATTCTGAAGAAGAAGTTGAGCAATGCGTCAGTGTTAATATTGCCTGATGGTATAGAAAAATTCGTGGTATATTGCGATGCGTCGCATACTGGTATGGGTTGTGTACTGATGCAGAGAGGCAAGGTCATTGCCTACGCTTCTCGACAATTAAAGGTGCACGAGAAGAACTACACCACCCACGATTTCGAATTGGGTGCAGTTGTATTTGCATTGAAACTGTGGAGACACTACTTGTATGGAACCAAGTGCGTGATTTATTCGGATCACAAGAGCCTTCAGCACTTGTTCAATCAGAAGGAATTGAACATGTAACAAAGGAGATGGATGGAAACTTTAAATGATTACAACTGTGAGATAAGATACCATCCAGGCAAGGCAAATGTAGTTGCCGACGCCTTAAGCGGAAAAGAAAGAGTGAAACCGATCAGAATCAATGCCAAGCGCATTGAAATAAGGAATAATTTGAACGAAAGGATGTTAGCTGCACAGAAGGAAGCTGTGTTGGAAGCTAACTATCCTGAAGAGAAGTTAGGAGTAACTGAGGAGCAGTTATCCTACGACAAAGATGGAATGCTAAGACTAAACGGACGAATATGGGTTCCAGTTTATGGAGGACTTCGGGATGTTATCCTCCAGGAAGCCCACAGCTCTAAATATTCCGTTCATCCTGGAGCTGATAAGATGTACCAGGATCTAAAAGCAAACTACTGGTGGATTGGTTTGAAGAAGTCCGTAGCAGAGCATGTAGCTAAATGATTGACTTGTGCGCAAGTCAAAGCTGAGCATCGGAAGCCGTCAGGTTTGCTTCAACAACCTGAAATTCCCACATGGAAATGGGAGATGGTGACAATGGATTTCATCACCAAGTTGCCAAGGACGAGAAAGGGAAATGATACCATATGGGTCATAGTAGATAGACTGACAAATTCAGCTCATTTTCTACCCATCAAGGAGACGTATAGCTCCGATATGTTAGCTCAATTATACGTTGATAAGATTGTAGCGTTGCATGGTATACCGGTATCTATTATCTCCGATAGAGATACTAGATATACGTCGCATTTTTGGAAGAGTTTCCAACAATCATTGGGCACCCGTTTGAATTTTAGTACGGCCTATCATCCTCAGACCGATGGTCAGAGTGAGCGTACTATTCAAACTTTGGAAGACATGCTGCGTGCATGTGCGATCGACTTGGGTGGTAGTTGGGATAAGAACCTACCACTGATTGAATTCTCCTACAACAATAGCTACCATTCCAGCATAAAAGCTGCGCCTTTTGAGGCCTTATACGGTAGAAAGTGCAGATCGCCCATCTGTTGGGCAGAAGTTGGAGATGTCCAACTATCAGGACCAGAAATCGTTTTTGAAACGACGGACAAGATCGTTCAGATTCGCGATCGTTTGAAAGCTGCCAGGGATAGGCAGAAGAGTTATGCGGATCCTAAGCGCAAAGATTTTCACTTCGAGGTAGGTGATAAAGTGTTGCTTAAAGTATCGCCCTGGAAGGGGGTGATGCGATTTGGTAAGAAAGGCAAACTAAGCCCGAGATACATAGGACCTTTCGAGATTGTCGAACGTGTCGGGTCAGTTGCTTATAAGTTAAACTTGCCTGAAGAACTTAGCGCTATACATAATGTGTTCCACATCTGTAATCTGAAGAAGTGCTTCGCGGACGAATCACTGGTCATACCGCATACAGATATACACATAGATGAGAGTTTGAAGTTCGTGGAAAAACCATTGTCGATCAAGGATCGACAGGTGAAGAAGCTTCGAAGGAAGTATATCCCTATTGTAAAGGTCAAGTGGGATGCCTGTAGAGGTCCCGAATATACGTGGGAAGTGGAATCCACGATGAAGGAAAAATATCCTCATTTGTTTCAGTAAATCTCGAGGTCGACATTTCTTTTAAGGGGGTGAGGATGTAACACCTCGAAAATTTACGTCCAATAATGCATTGACACGTGTCATAAACTCTGCATATGTGAAAACATACTTTAGAGGGACTAAAGTTGACAAACAGTGAAAACTATGGAACGTAAGGGTCCAAAGTGTCAACAATGGATAAATAGACTCTATAATAACCCTACATGGTGTTTATAACCCTAAACGGATAGATCATGGATCATACGAAGCGGAAAATGCACGAAAGTGAGGAATTACATACTATAGGGACTAAAAGTGTCAACATGTTGAATTTATACCTCTGAGTGAACTTTTGGCAGCCCCGAAGCTTTGTAATGCTAGAATATACTCACTAGAATATGTGGTAAAAATTTCATGAAGTTTCGTTATCGTATGAGAAAGTTATGACCAAAACCGTACTTGAGGGGTTAAAAGCGTCAACGTCGAATTTCATGACTTTTCGGGTGAGCGCAAAGTTAACCGAGGACATTACCATGTTGGTAAATGTCCCAAGGTTCCTAAAAATCAAGTTTGAGGGTTTACGAGTCAAGATAAATAGCCAAAACCTCGTTTACGAAGAACAGGGACCAAAACTGCAACAAATGATCAAAGTTTGGAGCTGCAAACCCCAGGCGCCCACCTGAGGCCTTACGCGGGCCGCGACCCAGCGCCCAGCTCCAGTTTTCGCGATCAGCTGCTATTTTGATCTGAATTTTGAGTGTTTGACAGCTTTCAGCACCTCCCAATTGCACCAATCGAATCCCATGCATGTATGGACACCTGTGAGCCTCTCCAAACATCTGAAACACCCTTATAATCAGATCAATTCATCACTTTTTGAGGCACTTGTGTAGTAACCAAGAACACACAACTTTCAAAAATTCACAAGACATCTCCAGGAGCTTTCTGATCGACAAGGCAGCCTCATAGTGATTCCTAAGCTTCATTAGGACTCTTGTAAGCATCCATAACTTCCTCTAATTCGTTCTATCATAGATTATTAACCAAAAGTCAATCCATAGTAAATATAGTTTGACTTTTCGATTAAACGAAATTGGCTCAGTCATTTCTCAAATTGAAAGTACCTATAAGTTGGTATTTATGTGGGAAACAAACCCTCAAAAGGGTATTCTCTGATTCCCACTCTAAGCATGCTATTTGTCGAGTCAAAGTTGTTCTTAAAAAGTCAACAGGAAGTGTTTTTGCGAAATATAGCATAAATGGTAATGTAGATGACATGCAATCAGTTTGATCATCAAAAATAACTTCATAATGAATATAAGAATGTGTTGTATCATAATCAACTCGACAATCTTTAGTACAAACTCGGATCGGAACCGAAAGTCTTATAAAACGACTTTTTCGTTGACTCTCGATTCGGATCCGTGCATGCATGTTTGAGATCTGTATTAGAGTTTATTTTTGACCATTTTTATTTATGTTTAACTCTCTGGAATTTTTGCAACTTGAGTCTATGCTTAACCGATTCATATGCATGTTTCCGATTTATGCTTAAAGTTGACTATTTTGCCCTTTTTGATATAAAACGTGATTTTTGGAAGAAAGAGTAGAAACCTTTATTACTAATTTATAAACTTGCACCGAAAATTTGATATCAGTTGTAGGTCCAGATTTTGAGTTATGGCCGATATCGTAAAACTATAGCTTTTTGTTAAATAAACGACGCATTTAGCGTATAACCTATTTAAGGCCACTTTTTGATATAAAACTTTTTACCCACTGATGTTATATAATATTTTGGGATTTTTGAAGATTTTTATTTAATTTTTGGTTGATCGTATCATAGGTCGCTAAGTTGATTCGGTTAATGCCGGTTTTGACCGTTTAAGCCATAAAATGAGTTTTATAAATCCTTTTGACCCCAAACCTTTTTCTACTGATTATATTTGTTAAATAAATTAATTTGAGCATTCTGGAAATATAAAAATCTCAGCTTTCTTTTGAAAACCCGGAAACGGCTCTAAATCGCATTTCTAAGCGTTTTTAGCGCATAGTATGCGTTATATCCATATTAAACATAAAGGATTATACCTACTGATGTATGTAGCACATTTTTATAAAATAACAGTAAGTATAAGTTTTTGAACTCAGATTTCCAGTTTTGACATTTTAGCCCTTGTGAAATTACCAAAATACCCCTAAGGTGCATAGTTTGATTTTAAATGATAAGTTTTGTATATGGGTCATACCCTACTGTTATAATATGTCAAATTAAGTATATTTACTGTATAAATCAGACCTGTAACTCAGATTTCCAATTTAACCCTTTTATAATCTTTTAAATGACCAAAATGCCCTTATAAGGCATAAATTGAGTTTAAATTCATTCGGGGCATAATGGAACATAACTTGCTGATATTATATCATATTTAAAGCATATTATCTCAGGGAACTTGCATATGACTCTTTTGGCTACCCGTAACGCTCTTTTAGCGCTCGGTTCGGTTTATGTAACTAGTTTGCATAAATTGACCGAAACGGGTCAAACGTTATCATTTTTGTCTCAAAATCCAGAATGTATTTAGTATACCCATATTATACAAGTATTCAAACTTGTCGGGTCTAAATCACATTCTATCCGGTCTTTGCTTAATGGTGCGCTTGAACCGTATCGTCCTTAAAACTAACCGGTCAAGCTTAGGCTTAAATAAAAGACCCGT
The DNA here is from genome assembly GCF_002127325.2 of Helianthus annuus. Taxonomy (NCBI): domain Eukaryota; kingdom Viridiplantae; phylum Streptophyta; class Magnoliopsida; order Asterales; family Asteraceae; genus Helianthus; species Helianthus annuus. Next base: position 149,914,440 of record NC_035437.2, on the reverse strand, counting down.
TAGGAATCTAATAGGTTATTATAAACCTTTGTTCCAGAATAGGAGGCCCAGTAAAAGCTACCCTCACTTGCCAATTGTGATTCATACTTACTCAGGTAAATACTTTTAACTTATTTTCCCTATACGGGCTTGGGGTACGGTATATAGAATACCGCTTGATCGAGCGTACAAAATCTTGCACCCTTGGGTGTTCAATTGAATAATTTTGATCGGCTCGTTTAAACAGTCTTGTTTTACTTTAAGCCTTTGGGGGGTTAATGACCATGTCCCGGATATCCTTGGCATTATCTTACAAGATGGCCACGACCAGAGCACGGGGTGTAGGCGTACACCCGTCTGTGTATAACTCTATATTGTGGTGTGTCTATTAATCTTTAACCCGGTCTGTGAATCGGGCTACTGAACGCACGAGTAACATGTAATTCATTCACAAGATTATATTGCATAATTATCCCAAGTTATAAAAATATTTTATGCCATGTGCATTTAAATCAATTTTCAATCATTTTTAAAATGAGTCAGTTAATTTGTATTTACCAGTGTAAACTGACGTATTTTCCCAAAAGGTTAAGTGCAGGTACTACACGTACTAGGCTGGCTGTCTCCTAGAGCGTCCACAATAGTCTCGCAAGCTCGGACGACAATAAAACTGTTGAACAATTATCTTATTTTATTTGATCCGCCTGTGGATCCGTTTCAACTACTCGTGATATTTAATATTACATTTTATTTAAAGTTGAAATGAATCTATTTCTGCTTCCGCTGTGCATAATTATGTTATGTTGTTTGTCTATGATGATGCCAACTACGTCACCATACCCCACACCGGGCCCACCGGTGACACGTGGAAATTGGGGGTGTGACACCAATTCTAACCTATACACCCATATATATAGGCTAGGGCAAACCATAAGTACGGAACATATCATATCCACAAATTCGGACAACATAACACATAATATTGTCCGAATTTGTTAGGCTTTTAACATATATGTCCGAATACACTGTATCTTGACTTCTCTTGGCTTTGGTCTTGACTAGAAGCACAGTTACCCGACGAGAGCTGCACTTACAGACTCCCCCTTAACTGTTGCTATCAGTTCTGTGTTGGCATCGATAATTTTCAATCACCGGATACTGCACTTACAGACTCCCCCTTGACTGATGATGTCATGCCCGCTTTCTACTTTGGCTGAAACTTGATCTTTTTTGGCAGAGCACAACGATCCTCAACCCTTCTAACGAAAGACTTGCTGACAATCACTTAAATGTCCGCTTTGTGAAACCTGAAGAATCCAACATCAAACACTGTAGATCCTCCCCCTCAAACTACTCCCGAATCAAGTTAACGTGAACCAGCCTACAACCAAATGTAAGAATATCGCTCGAAACCATAATCTTCAAACCTAACCGGTAGCAGAAAGAGACATTGGATTTCCAATCCTCAACCTTGAACACTTCAAACTTTACAAAGACATGAAGTTCAGTTTGATAAATTAATAACAAACTGAACTTTGTAAAAGTACATCCACCATCTTTATCAAAATCTGCAACCCTTCATGTATGATCTCATCTCGTCATGAATCTTCATGAATCAATCTCCTGTCTTCACGAATCCACTGAATCCCTTTTGACTTTCATTTCCAATCTTCCCCTTACCAAGAAACACCACATTATTTCGAGAACCGACTAGCAACCATCTTGGAAGAGAGAACAAGAAACCAATCTTCTCTATTTAATCAGCAACTAATAAGGCTGAATCTTTAACTAGTCGTCAACCGAGAATCCAAACTTCATCACGTCCATACTTGATTGAAAACACGAACATACTTGACAAAACTCCATCACACACGAGCCTTTTTTACGCACAAGCTTTAGATTTACGAAGAAAATAGGAATTTTTACTCCCCCTATTTCTTCGTGAACTGTCAACGTCCAAATTGTCTGAAAACTCTAGAACGGAACAAATGCGTACACCGAGAATCAAGAAACCGAATATAACTCGAAAATTTCGAAAATAACCCATAACTTCGTACTTTACAAGTAAAAATCAACAAATTTGGATTTGAAACACAAGCTCTGACAAAAAGCACTCAACAAATATGGACAAGAATTGAATGTTAAGTGCTGACAACTTGCTAAGTTCGGACCAGATGGAGAGAACTTACTAAATTCGGACAAATGAGATGGATTAAGTGCTAACTAGATGATATCCAAAAACAAACACGGACAAGATGTTTGAAGATAATTGCAGACAAATATTAAATTAACCAAATGCGGACACCTTATCTCACAAGTAAATACGAACACCTTATCTCACAAGTAAATTTGTAACCACACTCAAAAACACATTACAATAAACCCTACTCGAGACCCCAAAATAAGTACGACACGAACCGAAACGAAAAATCAGGATTAGGGTTTGGGGGGGTCACGGGGGGTACCCCTAAACATTCCGCGACACGCGAAAGGTACCTATACGTGTCAAAACTAGACGTCGTCGACACCACAGGGCTAGAAACACAACAAGGCAGGCCTAGGAAAAATAGACCTCCCAGTCGATACGCGGCAGGATCCTTGGATCCTGTCGCGACACGTGGGAGAGTCCAATTTTGGGTATAAATAGCCTGGCCTGGGACTTGAATTCCTGCACCATTTCGATCGAATTTCGAAATTTCTATCTCTCTGAATCTCCGTTTCTTTCTAACAGTACACCCCTAATTCGTGAAGCTCTGCCTCGTTGTAAGTATTATAACCCTCGGTTACGTATTAGTTACTCTGCCCGATTGATCTAGAGCTCCGTAACGCATGTCAAGGCTCTGCCTGACTAAGTCGTTGGAGTTCTGTCTCGGGGGTATAGCTAATGTAAATTGGGTTATCTTACTAACACCTGTGCATTGTTTATTTTAATAGATTATAACCAGGAAGTCACCAGCAGTAGTATTATTAAAATAGCAAAGTGAGTAATTCCCCTTTTTGCAAACTGTTTTACAAAACCTCAATCGTTTTAAATTATATTTAACAGTGATTGAGTATTTGTGATTCTACAATTACTGTCGGTATGTTGGGGTTTTGTATACAATACTTGTTACTACACTGTCAGTAGTAGCATGACCACAACTCAGGATTGATAGTACCGTGGGTGGTAACTTGATAGATGAAAACAAATGTAATTGCGGATGCCCTCAATACTTTAAAATCATAAAACTTGTTTTGATTAAACTGAGATTCACTCGCCAGTATTTCTTGCTGATAAAACTTTTTAAAACGCATTTCAGGTAACAAAATGTGAAAGCCAAATAGAAGCCAGCTGGAGAGCACTGAAGGCTTGGAAAAGTGGATATAAAAGTTACCTAAATAAAGAAGAAGTTTTATTTCAATAAAATAAGGTTTATCCCTATAAACATGTTGTAATGGATACTTGGGTTTTTCCCACGTATTTATTATTATAAAAATGTTGTGTTTTACTCTGATAAACTATTTCCTAACTACGAACCTGATGTAAATTTCCGTTGCCAAAGTAATAAACACCAATACCACTGATACTGTCCTCGCAGGCGCCCGCTCCCGGGGTAGGGGTCGGGGGTTGCGACAAATGCGGACACCTTATCTCACAAGTAAATGTGGACACATTGTCTCACAAGTAAATGTGGACACCTTTTCTTTTAAATGCGCACAAGCTGATATTGTTAAGTGCGGATTAGCTTGAAATCTAAGGTTAAGTGCGGATGACAAGCAAATTATGTGCGGATATAGAAATAAGTGCAGACAAGCATTAAAAGAAAATTATAAGTGCGGATAGGTTTAGTAAGTGTGGACCAGATGATAGGGTATAAGTGCGGATGATCTTTTAAGTGCGCACATTAAAAGCTTGTAAATCCGGACATGATAAATCCACTTAAATGTGGATCAAACAAATCAATCCTACGTGCGGAAAGTAATGATTTAAACAATATGTGCGGACAGAACATGATCCAAGTGCGGACAGAGTGAATTAAGTTAAGTGCGGACTGATTGATAAGTTTGATAAGTGTGGACAACTTAACAATGTTCACAAGTGCGGACAAGTCTCAATGAGCACAAGTGCGGACACAAGGTTTGGCACTAAATGCGGACAAACAACAAAATATGTGCGGACCATGAAACCTTCCTGATTGTTTTCCATGTGTGACTACACACAAGTAAACAAACACGGGCAGAAATAAATTCTGACAACAAATGCGGACAGAAAGCTTCTAACACAAAATTAAATACGGACACTACCTTTTTCGGATCAAAACACAGATCTGAAACAATCTTGGAAAACAAAAAAACATCTCCGTCAACGAACAACTTCAAAATCTTCAAGTTTTCTGCAGAATCTTCACGTCTCCATGATGTTTGGCAGAAACAAACATCAATCCAAGAGCAATGGTGATTCGGAAGGCGATTAGACCATTCCGAATCGGTAACCATGCTCTGATACCACTGTTAAAGCACTGGATCGATGAAGAACATCAACATTGCACTTGATTCAAGACATAGAAGATATAAAAAACAAACAAGATAGAAAGATGTAGAAGATGAAACCCTTTATTAATGAATCAGTCATCACAGATTACAAACCGAAAGAGTATACATCATCTACAAGTTGGTTTAGATCACAAAGCTCTAAACCGAGCTTTCTCTCACTAACACATAGTCACTCTCTCTCTAGAAATGTGCACACACTATTGAGGAATTTCTTACGGTTTGTGAGTGATTACACACAGCAGATCACCACAGAGATGGATAGATTGTGATAGATGCCAAATTCTAACCTATACACCCATATACATATATATATATATTTGCTAGGGCAAGCCATAACTACTGACCGTATCATATCCATAAATTCGGACAACATAACACATAATATTATCCGAATTTATTGGGGTTTTAACATATTTGTCCGAATACACTGTATCTTCACTTCTCTTGGCTTTGGACTTGACCAGAACTTATAAAGCACCGTTACCCGACGAGAGCTGCACTTACAATACACATGCAATGAAACCTAATATTGGCTAATAAATGAAGACCTGGATCTAACCCAATAAACATCCCGCAAAGGATGATAAACTATGCTCAAAAGTGGGACAACGTGAAGAAGTGCTAAACTGACCCGTCTCTCGCTAGAGATACCAAATCCCACGATTATCATATATATGCAAACTATGATGCCAAAATCCTCAAATTGTGAAACGAATTAACCATGATAACGAAATCATAGGAAACTCTAGATGCGAGTAAATAGCCAAACACAAGCTGTCGGACACACGGCTACCAAACAAAACAATGGGGCTAATGACCTAGCAATCTTGGCTCATCTCTCGGATCATTAGGAAGAGATACACACAATATTCTTTATGTGCCTAAACCAACAAACGATAAGGAAGAACAATCAACACTAACACACAATATTCAAAATCAGACACAAAGCAAAATCACAAAATCAACACAATTCATTCAATAAACCGATATCAAATCATCAACACATCGTCTAGTTCATCAAACCTAGGAAAATTTAAAAGATTAGCTGCTCATAATGTTCAAAAACATCTAAAAAACAATAAACAAAACAATGCAAATCATGGTTTTTTTTATGAACAAAAGAATAACCATAAAACGAACTCCGATCGCTCCTAACTTAGTTCCTTCAATCCTGTATCTTCAAATCTTCACCACTAACTTAGAAGAAACAAAAAAGGGCTAGGGCGTGGTAAAATAGGTTGTATTTAATTGTTTTTTACGGTAAAATACCGTTTTGACATCCACGTCACTCTATATTTTTCACATCATCATTTAAATTAAAGAAATGATGCACGTTATCAAGCGATAACCTATTAATCTGAAAATTGCACGAGACTGAAATATCAAATGAAAGTTGAATGATATTAGAGAGTCAAAAAAACATTTAAGTAACTTTAACAGAACAAATGAAAACTTAGTTACTATTCTGTCAAGTTTTCCATATATAAGACCTTTGGGGTGTACTCTAACTTTATTGGTGTTAAGATGACATGGCAAGTTAATATGTCTTTCAAACTAATGGTATGCAGGAATGAGATGTGGAATGAAATGAATGATTACGAGGGAATGAAGAAAACGGTGTTTGGTTGGTCAATGGAATGGAATCACCCATTCTGAAAGGCATTCCATTCCCTCAAAATCATTCCTTCCATCCCCATGTCTTTTTTCCATTCTATCCCCTCTTGCATCATTCATCAACAACACCACAACCCACCACCACCACCACCCACCACCGACGCCATCGCCGCCACCTGCCACCACCTCACCCCGACAGCCACCACCGCCGCAACCCACTCGCCACTGTTATCACCTACAACTGCGACCAACCGCCAATGCCACTCGCCACCGCCACCCACAACCATCGTTGACACCACCACCATCGCCACTACCAACCGCCGCCGCCGCCAACCACCACCTCTTCTGCCACCCACCACCAACGGCCACCTTGCCGCCACCACCGCTAGGGCTGCTCATGAGCCGAGCTGAGCCGAGCTAGGCCAAGCTCGGGCTCGGCTCGATTATAAACCGAGCTGGCTAAGTTCGGCTCGGATTTGAAACCGAGCTGAAAATCTAAGCTCGGGCTCGGCTTGGTTTTAAACCGAGCTGGCTCGGCTTGGCTCGATTTTAAAAATAAAAATTAATACATAGCTCTCAAAATTCAGTATTCTAAAATAGTATTCAATACTTCAAAAGAACATATTCAAAGTAAGTTCAACCTAATACATTACAAGCCAAAATTAGATTCAACAACGTAAAATAAGTTTTATATTTCAAGTAAATACAATATTTGTTCATTAGCACGACAATCAACCTTTAAATATGTCATAGATATCAAACTACAAGCCTAAATACATGTAAATAATAATCACTTTTTTGTAATATATTATATGTACATAAAAATAAAATATATTATAAGTAAAATAATTCGAGCGAAGCCATGCCGAGCTACCAAGCAAGCCAAACCGAGCCAATTTGGCTCGTCACGAGCCGAGCTAGGCCCACTTTCTAACCGAGCCGTGCCGGCTCGGCTCACTTTCAAACCGAGCCATATCGAGGAAGCTTTATCCGAGCTAAATCCAAGCGAGCTTCGAACGAGCTCCGAACTGCGAGCTTTTTGGACAGCCCCTAACCACCACTCGCCGTCACAGCCGCACCGCCACTCGCCGCCACCGCCACCACCACCCATCGCCATCGCCGACACCCACCACCGCTACCTATAACCACCCACAATCACTACCACCGACCACCACCACCACTCACCGCTGATTTTATTACTCCGTTTTTCTTGTCTGCCGAACAATACATAATAATAATTCATTCCATTCACACATGGTAACCAAACAAGACATAGAATGGTAATGATCCATCGCATTCCCTCTTCCATTCCATTCCTTCATCCATTCCATTACCCCATACCAAACAGACCCTAAGGGTGTTAATCGTGTCGGGTTGACGGGTTGACCCGAACCCGACCCATATTATTATTCAAGTCAATAATTTCAACCTTAACCCGACCCATACAAATTTGGGTTAACCCGAACCTGACCCGTTTAACCCATATTTTTAAACGAGTCATACAAGTTGATGGTTTATAAGCGAGTTGTTGCATTTTTAAAAGGTTATCACTAACATGTTTAATGATGAGTGGAGTGTGACAAATAAATAATATAATGTGTCAAAACTAACATTATTATAAGTAACCATGTAAAATAGAAACAGAAAAAACAGAATTATAAAAGTTTTTTTCTAAATAGTTAAACGGGTTAATAGGTTAACCCGTTTTATATGGGTAAACTCGAACCCAACCCGTTCTTAATATGGGTCAACCCGAACCCAACCGATTTTTTTTTAAAACGATTTGTGTTAGTCGACCCAAACCTGTTTTTTCCGTATCGGGTTGGGTTGGCGGGTCGTGTCAAGAATTTATCGCCCCTATTTCATACCACTTCATCCCCATGTTAAGGGGTGACCTCACTTGGTTAACATGTTAACTTAGGAAAAAAAGAATAAGAAATTAATGTTATTTATTATCAATGTTTATTTTAACTAAGAAGTTAATCAAATGATATAATTATTATTATTATTATTATTATTATTATTATTATTATTATTATTATTATTATTATTATTTTATTTAAAACATTAATATTAAAAAATAAAACATAAATGGTGGGTGAGGTAGAGAAGGTTAACCATTTTCTTAGGATGAAATGGAGTAAAAAGGGGAAAATGAATGATGTGACACTTATATGGAGTTAAGAAAGGTTAAGGTATATCTGATGCCTAATAGTGAAGTTTTTCGTATTTAATAAAATGAAGAGTAAATTACAAGTTTTATCCTTTATGTTTACATCAAATTGCAGGCGCTATCCTTTTGGCCAAAAGTTTACAGGCGGTGTCCTTAACCTTTCAAAATCTTGCACGTTTCGTCCTTTAGGCCAAGCCTAGTTAGAAATCTCAGTTAATTTTTGTCATGTGCAATGCACATGAGGGCACAATAGTCTTTTTATCTCTCAACCATTTCATTTATAACCCTCACCAACCCACAATTCATCTATTCAATTCATCTCTGTCATCAAATTAGGGTTTGGAAGAAGAGTACGATCAAGGATACGACGATGAGGAAGAAGATATAACTCAAGAGGATGCCTGGGCTGTTATCAGTTCATATTTCAAAGAGAAAGGTCTTGTTCGTCAACAGCTTGATTCGTTCAATGAGTTTATTCAGAACACTATGCAGGAAATTGTTGACGAGTCTGCAGATATCGAGATCCGACCTGAATCTCAGCGCAATCCGGGTTATCAACCTGATTTTGCTGAGGTTCGATTTGGATCCTTAAATTTAGGGTTTTGAGTTTGGCTGATTCGAGGTGTAGTGGAAATTGCGTTGATTTAGTGGGATTTGGAATGAAATAATAGTGGAATTGCTAGTTGAATTGTGATAATTTGAGGAGTTGTTTAAATCTTTCACTATGTGGCGGGATTCCGAAGGTTTGGCATCGAAACTCCATGGCTTCAAAGAAAATAAAATAACGAATGGTGGATTATCGCGAATTAGTTCCGAATATTCTAGTGTGGATGAGTTGTGCTTGGGTGTGTCGGGGGACGTGGAGGTTAATTCTATTCCTGATCTTCAAGAACAAGTATAGATTAGTAGTATTTCAATATTAAAGGGTCTTTTAAGTATCGTTTTAAGTTTCTTTGAAGCCATGGAGTTTAGTGAGAATTTGAAGGTTATGTGAGTGAGTTGTTTGAACTCTGATTTGGATTTAGTTGAATGATTGAAGATTAGGTTTTCTTGAAATTGTGGGTTGGTGAGGGTTATAAATGAAAGGGTTGAGAGATAAAAAGACTATTGTGCCCCATGTGCAATGCACATGACAAAAGTTAACTGAGATTTCTAACCAGATTTGGCTTAAAGGACAAAACGTGCAAGATTTGAAAGGTTAAGGACACCGCATGTAAGCTTTTGGCCAAAAGGACAGCGTCTGCGATTTGATGTAAACATAAATGACAAAACTTGTAATTTACTCTAAAACGAAATATTAACTAAAATCTATCAACTATATTAAAACAAAACAATCGTATGCCACATGACATGAACTTAAGCCTATTATTGCCATGTGGCAATCCCTTACTCGACCTCTCTTTGGTTTAGGGTGGAAAACTATTTGCTTTCATTCTCTTCTTCGTCTTAATGACCTTCCTTATTTACTTAATAACCTTCCTTATTTATTGTCTTTAGATTACTATACTATTTAAAAGATATCTTCAAGATATGATATTGATGAAAAGACTTATAATTGGAGTTGAATATATTTATTAATTATTCCCCTTGTGAAAAGATGGGATTTATTAATATTCTATTCTATAGTTTAATAAACAAGCACACTATATTCGGATCGTGATATTGGCATATAGACTTTTATTGATTATTGTAGTGATTGTTGCTTTAGTATTATAGTAAGACGGCTTCCAAGGTAACAAAGAAAATTTAATCACATATACATATTCTTTTTTTAAAATATGTCAATTATCATAAAATAAATATTATAATTGTCACATAAGCAAATAACATTAGTACGTTAACTGATGGTAGAAAATTGGAGGCTGCAAATTTCAACATATGTCTTACAGATCCTATATATTTTGATAAACCCAACTCTTGAAGAAGGTAATCTCGACCGCCATGCTTTTGTAACTCGAGGGAAAAAAATGTGTTTTATATTATTTTACAAACACTCCTCCTATGTCCGAAACGCACTAAGTTCTATATTGGAAAAAAAAGTCATACAAATGAATGAAAAAACTAATTAAAGTACCTATCCGAATATTGGCAGTTCTAGATGATTTTTGTTTTAGCAACAAAATGGAGTTTTGGTAGAATGATCAATGTAGTTTTACTGATAATGGAACCAAAACAGTGATCGCCGTGGGTATTGAGTTGCGACGACAGACATAAGTTGTTCCTTGATCGAAAATGAGTGGTTCCGGTCATTGTAGGAAAGGGTCTAGCCATCATTTGAAGCATACCAGACATCTGCTCTGCCTGGGTCACGCTTAAATTGTATTATTGGTTGCTTTAGTTGATCAATCAGTATCTATTGCTTCAGCACAATTCGGAAATGTTGGACCTGACAATTCATTTGAAACCGCTTGATGGGCTGAATGCTATATATTGCTTCCTAAAAAATGAAATGATGTTTATTCATACATGCCTTTCCGATCGACTGTATACTACAACTTTTCGATATTTATACTACACTTTATAATTAATATACCATTAACCAATTAGGTTTGACTAAAATTTGTATTGACATTTCTATTATTAATTGTTCATTTGTGGCTAACCAAGTGTACTGCTTTTTTCAATAAAAATAGTGCTCTTTAAGACTTCGGCATTTTGCTTATTTGAATACCTTTTATAGTCTATGTTTAATAAATAAATTGGCTATTAGGAAAGATCATTTACCCAAAACTAATTGCACAAACAATTTGTTCTGAGATCGTCTATGAAGTCAGTATGTTGGTTAGCATGTAATTATTTGTCACACCCTGCTAGTAGCGGAAGCGTATTGTGTGTGATGTAAGAAAGGTAATCATTGCATCCAAATGTATTAACAACATGAACCAACAACGATGCCATAGATATATAGTTTTCAACAAAAGATTACAAGTTTTCAACATAGTTTCCGAGTTTCAACAACGTTTGACATAGCATAGTTCTAAGTTATTTACACGTAACAAAAGTTAGTTTTTGACATAAAACATAATGAGGTTTTGTCCCCTATATACCCATACGAAGTTGGGATATAAAAGACAAACCCTCCAAAAGTGGCCATCGTTGTCATTTGTTTTCCCGAATCCCATAGTGAATCACCGGCTCAAGACCTGTTTCCTGAAATACATGTAGTTTTAAAAAGTCAACAAAAAGTTGAGCGAGTTCATGCAGTATTTGTTATCATATGAAAACTCGTAAATGTTATCTTGTAATCATGGTATGTTCTGATTCATTCATGGAGTCTGTTAAGGATCTATCAGTGGGTAGCGAGCCCCTGACATAATGTACCTTAAGTAAATAACCAAACCGAGAACACTTTGTTATCATTTGGGATCACAAAAGCACTCCACGGTTAACAACTAGGAGTGGGGCGTGCCTCAAGCCCAATAGATCTACACCTTTTGCACCTTGGTCACTATGTGATTAATGGTTATTAATGTTATCATCCTGCTTATGCACATTGATCATGTTATCTTCTACTCCGTAACTAACATACCAATAGTTTTAGCATGTATTTCCCCTCGATGTTTTTGAAAACAAAACATTGAAATCAGTGAAAGGAGGGACATGAACTCACAAGTTTGCGTTCCTGTATGAAATACCGTAGGGAGCGTCCGTACGTGTGATTAACCTACATGTGTACTAACTTTATTAGACACTAGATCTTTTGGACCTCGTACAAGTTGTTCATCTTGAATTCTTTATTATGTTCTCGTTTGTCATTTTTGGAACAACCTTGTATTTTAGAGCGTTGATAGTTTACTCGCTCGATTGTTATGTGTATACATGTATTCTATTCGTATTGAATTCATAAGCGTATTCATGTATTTTATGTGTATTGACTTACGTGTGATCGGCTTCGTTCTTCACACGTCCTCGTGCAGTGCACGCATGCCATTGAGCCTTTGCTCATGTCATTGGGCCGAGCCCATGTCATTGGGCCGAGCCCATGTCATCTATGTTATTGGGCTCTAGCCCATGATATATTGTTATTGGGCCCTTGCCCATGAATTCTTGCTATTGGGCTCTAGCCCATGATTTATTGTTATTGGGCCATGCCCATAATCAGTTTTGTGAGTCCATTAATAATCTTGCATTTTTATCCAAATTTTACTAAGTATAGGACTTTTAAATATGTTCATGTCCTAAAATTAATACTTAGTAATTTTATAGATTTTCAACTTTCCGGATTTTGTTATCGGTAGTATATATTTGTATTCGTTAAGCGTTCTAAAAATATCTTATTTTTAGACGTGTCGTCGTAGTGGCTTTATAGGTATATTTCCGCGTCGAAGAGTCGCCCAAATGTTGTAGTAGTTTCCCGCGGTGACGATACGCTCGTTTTATCGTCGTCGAGTGTTATGTATTTCCATTTCGGCGATTTTGTTCATTCATCCGTTTTAATAGCATTTTATTGGAATGTTAAAGAAACATGTATATGTATATTTGTGCCATTTTATACTTGTTTCACACAAGTATTTATTGTAATCTGGGGTGTATTATTTTGATCACCCTAAGTGTATCTAAATACATACACATAGCACATAATAATTATACTTAATGAGTTTTCCAAAATATATATAATTTTTGCCCAAATATATATATATATATATATATATATATATATATATATATATATATGAATGGTTATTATTTTCACCATTTATTTTTGTGAAAATACATGTTTTAGTTCCCAAGAACACTTTACCATTTAAGACTTAACCATTTTCATGAAAGCTTCCATAATGACTTTTAAAACCATTAATCGCGTTTAACGTTGTTAATCACCCTTTAATCCCATCTTTAATCGCGATTAGATTTTTAGAAAAATTCGCCATAGTTTCCCCTAAAACTATGACGTTTCCCACGTTATAAAAAACGCGTTTAAACAACAATCACAATCAATTCCCAAATCGTCACCAAGTTGTTAAGCTTTACCAAAAACCCCTTTTTTTTAAGTAATAATCACACATGCCTTCATTCTTTCATGAGCTTTCAACATATATATATATATATATATATATATATATATATATATATATATATATATATATATATATATATATATATATATATATATATATATATACTACTTTAATAAACATATGTGAAGGACACGATGGTAATTGAACAAGGTGTTGAAAAAACACTTAATGCACAATGTACAACTGTTAAGGCACAAGAAAACACAAACCCTTTTACCCTTTACAAGGGTATACATCTGCCGTCCAAATGTTTTACTTTCTCACACGGATCAACATCGGGACCGTCCATTTGACTTCACACGGATCACCATATGCTTTCTCTCTCAATGCTCACACATCTCACAAAACAACATCAGATCTTCTTCTCTCTCTCTTCTCTCTCTCTTCTCGGCGATCTAGGGTTTCATGAGATCTATCACCAGATCCGTTTGAATCTATCACCAGATCCGTTTCATGAGCAGATCTAGGGTTTCATGAGATCTATCACAAGCTTTATCTGGCAAGGGATCCGTTTGATGTTCTGATGTTGTTGCAATGAGTGTTATATATCTTACCATGTTCTTTTGTGATTCTTACTTTTCTGGTGAAGCGGTTGACGGATGTTCGAAGGACGAAATCTGAGGTTTACGAAGGATTTTCGCATGTGTTTTGTGATGAATCGACTCAGGTTAGGTTCTAAATGTTGATTTATCTTTAATCTTGATGTGGATTTGTTAGTAGATGCGGTTATTTCAAATTAGGTTGAAAGTTTTGTGATATTTGAATTTGTATTTTTGGTGATGATAGTTAGGTTAATTTCAGATATGACATAGTGAAAGGATAAATTGTTTTTGTAGTTTTGATTTTACTTTATTCTGTTATATTTTGATCTTTTCCTTCATTTTTGGGACTGATAAGTGTCATGGTTTTGTGAAAATCTGAGGTTTACGAAGGATTTTCGCATGTGTTTTGTGATGAATCGACTCAGGTTAGGTTCTAAATGTTGATTTATCTTTAATCTTGATGTGGATTTGTTAGTAGATGCGGTTATTTCCTACATCCGATGTTTTAGTTAGGATTTACCTTTTTAATTGTTTTTATGTTTACTTGTTTGTTTATATGTCACATGCAGATTAGTAAGACAAAGGTGTTTCTAAGGGCCGGACAGATGGCAGAGTTTGATGGTTGTCGGACTAAGGTCCTAAGTTATACGACCTAGATGGCTTGGATGTTTCCCAAGTGTTCTATGATGCATAAGCTGAGCCTGTGAGGCTATGATGCATAAGCTGAGCCTGTGAGGCTATGATGCATAAGCTGAGCCTGTCGACTCTATGATGCATAAGCTGAGCTTGTGTTCTTAATATGTCTGAACTGAAACTGTTAAGGCTATGATGCATAAGTTGAGCCTGTGAGGTTACATATGTGTTTCTTGTGCTTAAAACACTTGTACATCATGCTTTAAAGGTTGTTTAAGTTTAGTGGAAAATTACTCTTGTACATCATGCTTTAAAGCGGGGTTACATAACACAATAGACTGTGATGATGATTGTATTTTGAGGGTACATAGAAAATCCGAGTAGCATCTTGGCGGGGCATTATCCAGGTTGCATAGTTCTCACTTTGCAATCGTGTGTTGCAGCCATGGCTTTACCCGTAGTTGTGTTCATCTCTCAATTACATGTCTGAGTCTTCCAGTTGTAAAAGTATTATCACAGATTCACAGATCTAAAAGTACATGTCTGAAAGACAGCTTGCTTGCTGCAGTCTCTATAAAGTACTATACGATATATCACTTGGATGTTTCCCAAGTGTTCTATGATGCATAAGCTGAGCCTGTGAGGCTATGATGCATAAGCTGAGCCTGTGAGGCTATGATGCATAATAGACTGTGAAGTGAAATGGACGGTCCAGATCTAGATCCGTGTGATAAAGTTAAAAAAATGGACGGCAGATGTAGATCCGTGTAAAGGGTAAATGGTTTTGTGTTTTCTTGTGCCTTAACAGTTGTACATTGTGCATTATAAGTGTTTTTTCAACACCTTGTTCAATTACCATCTTGTCTTTGATATATGTTTATTAAAGTGATAGGAAGAGCTTGACGGATGTTCGAAGGACGAAATCTGAGGTTTACGAAGGATTTTCGCATGTGTTTTGTGATGAATCGACTCAGGTTAGGTTCTAAATGTTGATTTATCTTTAATCTTGATGTGGATTTGTTAGTAGATGCGGTTATTTCAAATTAGGTTGAAAGTTTTGTGATATTTGAATTTGTATTTTTGGTGATGATAGTTAGGTTAATTTCAGATATGACATAGTGAAAGGATAAATTGTTTTTGTAGTTTTGATTTTACTGTGTTCTGTTATATTTTGATCTTTTCCTTCATTTTTGGGACTGATAAGTGTCATGGTTTTGTGATAATTATGATATTTAGGTCATTTTTGGGGATGATAAGTGTTGTAGCTGAGCCTGTGAGGCTATGATGCATAAGCTGAGCCTGTGAGGCTATGATGCATAAGCTGAGCCTGTCGACTCTATGATGCATAAGCTGAGCCTGTCGACTCTATGATGCATAAGCTGAGCCTGTCGACTCTATGATGCATAAGCTGAGCTTTGTTCTTAATATGTCTGAACTGAAACTGTTAAGGCTATGATGCATAAGTTGAGCCTGTGAGGTTACATATGTGTTTCTTGTGCTTAAAACAGCTGTACATCATGCTTTAAAGGTTGTTTAAGTTTAGTGGAAAATTACTCTTGTACATCATGCTTTAAAGCGGGGTTACATAACACAATAGACTGTGATGATGATTGTATTTTGAGGGTACATAGAAGATCCGAGTAGCATCTTGGCGGGGCAATATCCAGGTTGCATAGTTCTCACTTTGCAACCGTGTGTTGCAGCCATGGCTTTACCCGTAGTTGTGTTCATCTCTCAATTACATGTCTGAGTCTTCCAGTTGAGTGTAGTTGAGAGTTTGTAAAGTGTGAGTAGAGTGTAGATATCTCTGAATTATTTATAGAGACTGAAGCAAGCATGCTGTCTTTCAAGCATGCTGTCTTTCAAACAGTGTATGGAAGAGTGTTGATATATTATAGAGACTGCAGCAAGCAAGCTGTCTTTCACACAAAAGTAAAGTGTTGCTTTTTCCTGTTGATTGTACTTCCCTGCTTTTGGCATCCCTTTTTGTGAGATGTGATGTTGTTTTGTGAGATGTGTGAGCATTGAGAGAGAAAGCATATGGTGATCCGTGTGAAGTCAAATGGACGGTTTACGTAACACCCAAGCTATGACAGGTCATCATTCCAACGAGCTATCTTAGCAACCCAGTGTTAAAGGTCTTCCTTTTAAAAGGTCGAAGAACAGTTCAGGCTTGACCATAGATGCGGTCTCACCATCCCATGTCAGATTCAAGAACAGTTCAGGTATGTCACTCGCAACTCGCAAGGAAACCTTTTTTTAGGATCTGAATTTAATTAGTTATACCTTTGGTTAACGACTGTCACGATCACTATTTTTACAGAACAAGCTCACTCCGATCTTCTGGCTGCCGGAGAAAGTGTATCTGCTTGGAGAGTCTCGGAATCGGCTTTAGTGACGCTGAACGCTGCTTCATTCGAATCGATGGGGGCTTCATATGCAGAATGTTCCGTCACTTAGTGGTCTCATGCTCACTCAAGCAGAGGTAAAGTAAAGTTTATCATCATTCATCAATTTTCTTTTCTTTTTTTTTAGAATAAAGGTTTTTATATTTGCAACTTGACAAAATGTCATTTATATTAAATTTATTTTAAGTTAATAGTGTACTGGTTATAACTAATATCAAATCTTTACTAATACTTGATTTCTTTTTATCATGGTTGACTTTGCGAGAACTAACGGAGCTTGTGTTCTTAATATGTCTGAACTGAAAGTGTTTGAGGCTATGATGCATAAGCTGACTCTGTCAGGTTACATATTTGTTTCTTGTGCTTAAAACACGTGTACTTCATGCTTTAAAGGTTGTTTAAGTTTCGTGGCAAATTACTCTTGTTGTGTACTCCGGATTTTGTGTTCTTAATCTGTCTGAACTGAAAGTGTTTGAGGCTGTGATGCGAAAGCTGAGCTTGTGTTCTTAATAAACATATGTGAAGGACAAGATGGTAATTGAACAAGGTGTTGAAAAAACACTTAATGCACAATGTACAACTGTTAAGGAACAAGAAAACACAAACCCTTTTACCCTTTACAAGGTTATACATCTTCCGTCCAAATGTTCTTAATCTGTCTGAACTGAAAGTGTTTGAGGCTGTGATGCGAAAGCTGAGCTTGTGTTCTTAATCTGTCTGAACTAAAAGTGTTGAGTCTATGATGCATAAGCTGACCTTGTGTTCTTAATCTGTCTGAACTAAAAGTGTTTTGAGGCTGTGATGCAAAAACTGAGCCTGTGTAATCTATCTGAACTGAAAGTGTTTGAGGCTGTGATGCAAAAACTGAGCCTGTGTAATCTATCCAACAACTCAAGCAAATGTTTTCTTTGCATTTTAGGGGGAACATGGGTGCTTCTCTCCCAGGGCATACAAAACATAGGTTATTGGCGGCAGCTCGCCATATTTAACATATAAAAAAACTTTATATGTTAAATTTGGCGGGCTTCCGCCAATGACCTGTGTCTTGTATGCCCTGTGGAGAGATGCACCCATCTTCCCCCTAAAAAACATAGAAAACATTTGCTTGAGTTGTTGGACCGAGCGAACCTTGCATAATGCGTCAAGGGAAACTATTGGTCGAGCGAGACATTTGTTCAGGTATCCTTATTTCATGATAAAATGATTATGAATAGCTGTGCATAAACTAATCGCAAGTTTGTTTGGTATATGCAGGGTAATAGGGAACAGAGGTTGAACCTGTGGTTTGACGCAACAAAGAACTTCCGTACTTACTCTATTCTATGACTACTGCAGTGACACCGGTCGGCTTGAATCGAGCCCAAATCAGTTTTCTGGATTTGAAATGATAGCCATTCAAGTTTATAATAAAAAGCAATCATGCTGTAGTGAACTACTTTTAAAAAAAAAAACAGATGTATGTATGTATGCATGTTCTGATTATATATTAGAAACCACCTACATATTTCTGATGCTTGAATGGGAACGACTATTGGACCAACAAAAACAAGATAATTTCATATTTATGATGCTAGCTACCAATATGTATTCATTATTGATTATCTTGTATACACTTGTACGAAGTGTCATGCACAGCAAAAGGTATAGTTATTCTTTGTGTGCATTGCCACTCAAGTTCATTGTTTGGGTCAACTAACGGGTCAAAATAGGCTTTCGAACTCTAAAAATGGATCTTCGGAATCAGTTAGTTGTAGCAAGAAAATGGTTGGTTGGGTTATGTGGTTAACTTTACTAGATATGCCATCACTTCATCTGTTATAAAACACAATATTGACCCATCGGTTGGCAGGTTTCAAATCTTGACTTGACCTTTAGAGCATATGTATTGGTAAATATCTGCCAACGTGCAGTAAGTAATCAGACAGCGTTACCTTTTCAACACTTAACATTTTAATGTTGTTTTTGTAGTTATGTTTAATACAAGTATAAATAGTTGGACAAAGGAACCTAAAATCTTGACCCGGATTACAATTTAAATTACATAAGGTACTAATAGATCCGACTTGACCCGGATTACATCTCTAAACAATGAAACCCTAAAATCTTGAGCCATTTTTCTCTCTAAATTCACTTGCTACAATTTATCGCGCCATATTGAAATCGAAGAACAACAAACCTATAGGTGATAAACTAACGGTAAACGAGTATCCTATTGTAAATCGTCACTCCCGCCAAACCTATAGGTGATAAACTAACGGTAAACGAGTATTCTATTGTAAATCGTCACTCCCGCCGCATCGCGCGGGTAAATGGCTAGTATATATATATATATATATATATATATTCCAAGTTAGTAAAATACAAAGACTTTTATATATCACCCTTTTTTTAACAATCTTTATATGTCCACTTTTTTTTATATATATATATTAATACCAAGTTTACTAATTTTTAAAAGTCAAGTTTCATGTTCACTACATTTTTAATATTTCAAGAACCATAATAAAAGTTATATACACATGTAAAGCTCATGATTTTAGGGATGATGATCTTGCATGATTTAAACATAATCATGTTTAAATCATATTTTCAAGTTTAACATGGCAAGAGTAACATGCTTATAAATTACTACAATATATAAGCATCGAGATCATCATAATCCCATTTTTTTTTCACAACTTGTTCTAACATGATCAACATAAACAACAAGATTAGACTAACTAGCTATCACAAATCTAATAAATCAACACATAATATAGTTATATTTAGTGTTTGTTATGTTTGAGATTAGGGTTTTTGGTTATGTTTAACTTTAACTTCAAGATAATCAACTTGTACAATAACAATCTACTAGTAATAAGAATCATAAATATGGTGTTTAGTAGACTTACAAAGTGCACAAGCTAACTAAGAAGATTAGAGGAAAAATAAGCTCCAAGATAGCTCCTAGTGATCCTCCATTGTTAACCCATGCTTATAGGTTCTTGAAATGGCTAAATTATGAGAAAATGGAGTATTTAATGGAAGTTTAAAGATGGATTTTGTGGGTTCTTGAGGCTGCCGTAAATGGAGGATAGCAAGGAAGGGATTTTTTTTTTTGTGTTTTAAAATGTGATAAGAATGGATGGAATGAGATATGTCTTTTAAGTAAGCTAGGTATGGTATTATATGATTACTTTTCATTCAACAACCATACCTCAAAATTGAGATCTTTCAACAAAGTTCAAGTGGGGTGGAACCCACCTTGAACGTCAACCATAGGGGAGGGGGGGGGGGGTTACCATATGATTTTTTTTATAAAAATTGATTAAAGTGAAGATATTTTAGTCTTTAATTTAATTACAGGGATTAGGGGGTTAAGTACACCATTAGAGGGTAATTAAGGTTCTAGAATTAAAATTATTATTAACTAGTTCCCCAAACTAGTAAAAGTTATGTCTTGATGCTTAGAACGCTTTTCGTTTCGTCGTCGGCTCGTTTACGGTACTTTCATGTCGTTCCGACAAGAGATTCCGCAAGTTGTTTTCTTGCATCCGAAAGTTGTATGAAGTGATTCCGAGTCCCAAATTAGCTCAACTAGCTCGCTAGATTCTTCGTTTGCTTATTTCGTGACCAAAAATGTCGCCTACTAGTTCGTCGAACCGCTAACGGACTAGTTTAGCGCATAGCGACGTAACACCGGAAACTTGTGATTATGAACATTCCGTTGATATCATCTTATTGTTTTAGTATATTTTTCATCAATTGACATTATTCCGAAGTCCCGGAATGCTTTGTTATAGGTTCGGACGTGTTAAAAATGCTATATTTTAAGCCAAAACGGGCATTTTTGCAATTAGGGCGTTATACCGGAAAGTCCTAGATTTTTGCAAGATATGTTTTCTCATTAGTGTTTTCTTATGTAAATGGACTCAGTTATGTTATCCGAGTGTCGTTTTTCAGTGTTTCGGTCCGATTTCACGGTTTACTGGCATGAATAGTGTAACCGTGAATGGTGCACGCAGCACTTTCTACCAACACTTTTAGGACATTGCTTGTTTGGTTTCGCTTTACGTCTAAAACCAACATATGTTTTAGATTTGTTTTCTTGTCCTAAGGCTGTTATTCAGTTAACGACACTGTTACGTAATTAAATTACGATAAATGCATGAGATTTAGAAATATAAATAGTGATTAGATTGTACGGAATTACCAGTTATTTGCCAGTTGTTACATTCTCCCCCTGTTAAAAAGAATTTCGTCCCGAAATTCAAGTTGAGCCATCCTTTGCAGGAGTCTTCTTAAACAGGTGGGGATATTTTGCCTTAATCTGATCTTCATTAGTTCCCATGTGTACTCGGGTCCGTGACGTGAATTCCAGCGGACCTTGATTAGTTCGATATTACTTCTCCTTGTCTTGTGGACCTTCCGGTCCATAACCTCTACGGGTTCTTCGGTAAACTGGAGCATGTCGTCGACATGAATTTCATCCGCTGGAATGATAACTGTATCAACGGTCGGACTTTTCCTGAGGTTCGACACATGAAATGTGTCATGTAGTTATTGAGTTCTTCTGGCAGTTTCAACTTGTACGCAACGGTACCGATCTTCTCCAGAATCTCATATGGCCCAATGTATCTCGGGTTTAGTTTCCCGCGTTTCCCGAATCTAGCTACGCCTTTCCAAGGTGAAACTTTCAGTAAGACTTTGTCTCCGACCTCGAAGGATAATGGTTTACGTCCTCTGTCCGCGTAGCTCTTTTGTCTATCACGAGCCGCTTTGATACGGTCTCGTATCTTTGCTATCTTGTCGGTAGTCTCTTGGACTAGTTCAGGGCCAATGAGTTGTTTGTCTCCGACTTCCGCCCAACACAGTGGTGATCGGCACTTCCGTCCGTATAGTGCTTCGAATGGGGCGGCTTTAATGCTTGTGTGATAACTGTTATTATATGAGAACTCTACCAGCGGTAAATGCTTATCCCAATTTCCGCCCAAGTCCATCACACAGGCGCGAAGCATGTCTTCCATCGTTTGGATGGTTCGCTCACTTTGCCCATCGGTTTGCGGATGAAAAGCGGTGCTCAGATCTAGACGAGATCCAAGTGATTCTTGAAATGATTGCCATATTCTTGATACAAAGCGACCATCACGATCCGAGATTATCGAAGTAGGCACTCCATGACGTGCCACAATCTCGTTGAGGTATATTTCGGCTAACTTCGCGGTACTATCTTTTTCACGAATGGGTAGGAAGTGAGCCGACTTGGTTAATCGATCAACGATAACCCATATCATGTCATGACCTCGAGAGGTCCGTGGGAGTCCTGTAACGAAATCCATTGATATCTGCTCCCATTTCCAACCAGGAATCATGGGTTGTTGTAATAACCCAGATGGCTTTTGATATTCGGCCTTGACCTTTGCACAAGTTAGGCAATTCCCAACGTAGATCCCAATATCTTTCTTGAGTTTAGGCCACCAATAATATTCTCTCAGATTCTGATACATTTTATCAGATCCTGGGTGTATTGAATATCTGGACTTGTGTGCTTCATCCAGCACTAAGTCTCGTAAGCCACCAAAATAGGGAATCCAGATCCTTCTTGCGAAATATAAGGTGCCATCCTTATTTGTTTCCATGTGTTTCCTTGCTCCTCGCAAGTATTCTGCTCGTATATTTCCTGGTTTTAGGGCTTCCCGTTGTGCGTCGCGCACTCGAGTTGTAAAGTTCGCCTGGATTGTCAACTCTAAAGCCCGTACTCGTAATGTTCTAACTCGTTCCTTCCGGCTCAAAGCATCCGCAGCAACGTTTGCTTTCCCCGGATGGTATCTGATTTCGCAGTCATAGTCGTTCAACAATTCTACCCATCGTCGTTGGCGTATGTTTAATTCCATTTGGTCGAATATATGTTGAAGACTTTTATGATCTGTGAATATGGTATACTTAGTACCATAGAGATAGTGATGCCAAATCTTTAAAGCGAACCCCACTGCGCCCAACTCTAGGTCGTGAGTGGTATAATTCTTTTCATGAACTTTCAACTGTCGTGACGCGTACGTGATGACTTTTTCACGTTGCATTAATACACAACCCAAGCCTTGGTGCGATGCATCACAATACACCACAAAGTCAGCGATGCCGTCAGGGATTGATAAGATTGGTGCTTGGCATAATTTATCTTTGAGTGTTTGGAATGCCAAATCTTGTTTTTCACCCCAATCGAACTTCTTATCCTTTTGAGTGAGTGAGGTTAGCGGTTGAGAAATTTTAGAAAAATTCTCAATGAATCTTCGATAGTATCCCGCTAAACCCAGAATTTGTCTTGCTTCCGTTGGGGTCTTTGGAGTGTTCCAGTTCTTTATGGCCTCTATCTTAGCTGGATCAACATGTATTCCGTTCTCGTTCACCACATGACCGAGAAATTGTACTTCACGAATCCAAAATTTGCATTTTGAGAACTTGGCGTACAATTTTTTTCTTAAGCAACTCCAGAATAGTTCTCAAGTGTTGTTCGTGTTCCGCCTCTATTCGTGAGTATATTAAAACGTCATCAATGAATACGAGCACGAACTTGTCGAGGTATGGTTTACATACCCGATTCATCAAGTCCATGAATACGGCGGGAGCGTTTGTTAAGCCGAAATGCATAACAAGGAACTCGTAATGCCCATAACGAGTCCTAAACGTTGTTTTAGGAATGCTTTCCTCTTGTATCCTCAGCTGATGGTATCCGGTTCTTAGATCGATCTTGGAATAGAAGCTGGAACCTTGTAACTGATCGAACAAGTCGTCGATCCTTGGTAAAGGATACCGGTTCTTGATAGTTAGCTTGTTTAGTTCTCTGTAATCGATGCACATTCGAAAGGTTCCGTCCTTCTTCTTGAGAAATGGCACCGGAGCTCCCCAAGGTTAGAAACTCGGTCTAATGAATCCTTTGTCAAGCAGCTCCTGAAGCTGAGTAGATAATTCCTGCATCCCCAAGGGCATCAGTCAATACGGAGCTGTCGCCACTGGTGCAGCTCCTGGCACTAGATCGATATGGAGTTCCACTTTTCGTTGTGGAGGCAGTCCCATCAAGTCTTCTGGAAAGACTTCAGGTTATCCCCTTACCACAGGTATGTCCTCCACCTTGTGCTCCTCGGCCTTCTTGTCAGCCACACGGGTAAGAAGGGCGATGCATCCTTTTTCTCAGACTCTTCCGAGCTTTCATGCAATTAATAATTCGTAGTAGCGTGTCTTGATTCTCCCCGTGCACTAAAAGATGTTCTCTCGTCGGACAGGGGGGGTGCGAATGATCTTCTCGTGACATATGATTTTCGCTCGATTATCGGATAACTAGTCTATGTCAAAAACTACGCCGTAACAACCCAATTGGACGGGTAAGATGGTCAATGTTAAATTTATGTGCTCAAAGTTCGAGTGTGCATCCTTTAATGCCTTCTCCCGACTCAACTAATTTACCGTTGGCCAATACTATGGAATGAGGGGAACGTCTAGCTTACTTGACTCTTGGCCAAGTATATTTCGAATTCTAGGGGGGATGAAACTAATATTGACACTTGTATTAACCAAAATGGATGCAACGGGTCGGTTGGTAGGAACCCTATCGACGACCCTTAATGACCTTACATGACTACGCTAATTCCCCCTTTAGCTAACTTGCTAGAGTAAAACATGTCTAACCTACATGACTCTTACTCGTATATAGATATGCTTAGTATCCATAGACACTGAGCTAAGCCGACGTTGGTATTCAAGGGATTGATACATGCTGGTTGTAGAGTAGAAGGTACCCATGGCAACAATGGGATTTTGGGGAGTATTCATAGTTCTACCCATACACTTACTTATTCGCTTGCATGATTCATCACTAAACATCCATACTTGTAGTGATCTCTTTGCCAAAGTTAAAACCTACTCATTCATTCTTGAATATAACTAACTCATTAGTTTCCGTCTTGTGCCCAGTCTTACCACACTGTTACTCTTGGCACTTTTGCAAGTGCCTTCATGGTGAGAGTTTCACTTTTCTCACTCATAATTTTTGAAAAGTTATTAGTATACATTTTGATGTCAACTTCGTATCTCATGGCTAAACCCCAAATGTAACGCCCAGTGCATTTGAATTCGGGTGTTATCTAGTATGCAACAATCTTTTAGAGATCATAGAGGCGTCGGGGTAACCAGCTACGTTCGCTCTAATCATAATCGAGTTCTAGAGTTTGGTTCCCATCCTTGGAATTTTACCACTAGCGAACAATATTATTCTCGCGTTAGATCCTTGAGTTATTCCACAATAACCTCTTTGTTGCATTACTCCCTATAGTTTGCGCTTGGAGATTCCACCAAGTTATCGTCTCCCTCAACAGATGACTATTCGTTTACCAAATCGTTTGCTTAGGAGTACATTTATTAGCACGGTTAACTGACTTCATAGTCTTTATTTAGCGGACATAACTTACCGCACCTCTCGTATCGATGAGGTCTCGTGGCTTGTAATCCGAAGATGCCTTATAATTAAAATCTGGTGTGATTGCATCTCCAAGTGTGGCATTGCTACTCGTTCTCATCCTATCGGAATTTGAACCACTTGAGCTGTCGGTACCATCAGTACCATCACTAGTGTCAACTCATCAACCTCATATTGTGCAATAAAACTCTAGTTTGACTTTAATAGCAGGGCGTTGATTAACTGCCCCTTTTGGGCGTAGATTTTCTTTATGTCGCCATGTTATTTTGATACATAGTATCAAAGGATCTAGACTTGTATTTGGACAGATATAGCCTACCATACATCCAAGAATTAAGAATGTAATTGGTCATGGAACCCTCAAGACCGCATTGTTCATGCATGTTTGAACAATGATAACATGAATAAACGCAACCCAAAATGTGCAGTTCCTCCTGCATGTATTGACCATATGCCTTAGTGGGAAAAGAGGTAATTCGGTGAGGAGGAGAAACCAAACGGTTGTCTCCATCCTTACAGTATGTATTTCCTACCTTGTGGACCTCGACCGTCCCACGTAGGAAAATCCTTCGCCGCACCAACCCATGTGACGAATACACCGATATCCCTTGAGCTCCACGAGCTTCTACAAATTTGTTATAATTCCCATAGAAGTCGAATAGTGCAATGAAGGGGTTGTAGCATGGCTCATGCCATATCATCCTTTGGAATAAGACAAATGTCAAACGACAGGGTTTAATGTAATAATTTCCAATAACTAAGATAGGGTAAGGTGTCATTGACACCAAAGAACCAGCCTATGTACAATAATTCTGAGAATGTTGAGGGAAATTCTCAATGAGTGGCTAGCAAGTTCCGTGTGCCTTCGATGACTAGTCTCGTACGACTCGTGTTATAGATCGAATGTTATGTGCGAACAATACGTGTAGTCTTCCTGTATCATAGAGTGTTATAGTAACCATCCCGGTTAGTGTTCTACTAGATAGAAACTCGAACGACTTAAGAATTTTGAATGGATTAGTGATCACTAGCTTGACTCGCAGAGCCCACCAGGACTTCCATACACTATAAGTTGTTATTACGTGGGCCCCCGTAATAATAAATTGTCTTGCATGGTCACCCTAGCATTCTCTCGTTCAAAGCAGACCATCAGTTAGAAAGAGGACACTATTGTCTATATAGCTTCAACATAGGAGGGACCGTCGTGATGGTCCACGTGCTAACGCCTGTTGTCATTATTCGTGAAAGGGCACAACGTTAGACGAAATAGAAGTAGAGAGAATTCGCAACAACAGAAACTGGAGGGGCACCTTTAAGATGAGTACTTCATCTTCCTTGTCTGGACGAGAGTGTCATCAATCCCGATTAGTATGAGCCTCAGGGGCCTCGTTCCATTAATAGATTTGTTGTCCAAGGCCGCCACCTCCGCCTCGTCGTCACTACCGAATCCAGACTTATACCCATCCGAGGGAAAACAAACATCTTCCACGGGATCAATACTTTAGGGTCTCACTCAGGAACCACGTCCGCCATAAGCTTCGTAATAGGCGCGAGGTCGTTATTCTCATCGCGTGAGCCGCCAAGTGTAATAATAAAATTCATAGTCGACAGTATTTTCATTCATGGCAAAATGTTCCGTACAACACATATATATATATATATATAGATATATATAATCACTAAATCTCATGATGTTTTTGTTCTCATGTTTCACATGTACTTCCTAATGTTTTCAAGTCTATTCCTCATAGACCAACCATGTATTGATCCTTCTTTGTTACTTACGATTGAGCTCGCGTGATAGATCCTCATGTTATAGTGACACAATGAAAACCTTTTGTCATTTTGTCATACTTTTTGAAATCATCTTTGTAATGTTATCAACTTTGTTTTCATGTGAGAGCCCTTGGTGATTGTAGACCAAACTTTATAAAAGTTTGTCCCCGGTTCTCTACAATCGGAGCTCTGATACCAATCTGTCACACCCTGCTAGTAGCGGAAGCGTATTGTGTGTGACGTAAGAAAGGTAATCATTGCATCCAAATGTATTAACAACATGAACCAACAACGATGCCATAGATATATAGTTTTCAACAAAAGATTACAAGTTTTCAACATAGTTTCCGAGTTTCAACAACGTTTGACATAGCATAGTTCTAAGTTATTTACACATAACAAATTTAGTTTTTGACATAAAACATAATGAGGTTTTGTCCCCTATATACCCATACGAAGTTGGGATATAAAAGACAAACCCTCCAAAAGTGGCCATCGTTGTCATTTGTTTTCCCGAATCCCATAGTGAATCACCAGCTCAAGACTTGTTTCCTGAAATACATGTAGTTTTAAAAAGTCAACAAAAAGTTGAGCGAGTTCATGCAGTATTTGTTATCATATGAAAACTCGTAAATGTTATCTTGTAATCATGGTATGTTCTGATTCATTCATGGAGTCTGTTAAGGATCTATCAGTGGGTAGCGAGCCTCTGACATAATGTACCTTAAGTAAATAACCAAACCGAGAACACTTTGTTATCATTTGGGATCACAAAAGCACTCCACGGTTAACAACTAGGAGTGGGGCGTGCCTCAAGCCCAATAGATCTACACCTTTTGCACCTTGGTCACTATGTGATTAATGGTTATTAATGTTATCATCCTACTTATGCACATTGATCATGTTATCTTCTACTCCGTAACTAACATACCAATAGTTTTAGCATGTATTTCCCCTCGATGTTTTTGAAAACAAAACATTGAAATCAGTGAAAGGAGGGACATGAACTCACAAGTTTGCGTTCCTGTATGAAATACCGTAGGGAGCGTCTGTACGTGTGATTAACCTACATGTGTACTAACTTTATTAGACACTAGGTCTTTCGGACCTCGTACAAGTTGTTCATCTTGAATTCTTTATTATGTTCTCGTTTGTCATTTTTGGAACAACCTTGTATTTTAGAGCGTTGATAGTTTACTCGCTCGATTGTTATGTGTATACATGTATTCTATTCGTATTGAATTCATAAGCGTATTCATGTATTTTATGTGTATTGACTTACGTGTGATCGGCTTCGTTCTTCACACGTCCTCGTGCAGTGCACGCATGCCATTGAGCCTTTGCTCATGTCATTGGGCCGAGCCCATGTCATTGGGCCGAGCCCATGTCATTAGGCCGAGCCCATGTCATCTATGTTATTGGGCTCTAGCCCATGATATATTGTTATTGGGCCCTTGCCCATGAATTCTTGCTATTGGGCTCTAGCCCATGATTTATTGTTATTGGGCCATGCCCATAATCAGTTTTGTGAGTCCATTAATAATCTTGCATTTTTATCCAAATTTTACTAAGTATAGGACTTTTAAATATGTTCATGTCCTAAAATAAATACTTAGTAATTTTATAGATTTTCAACTTTCCGGATTTTGTTATCGGTAGTATATATTTGTATTCGTTAAGCGTTCTAAAAATATCTTATTTTTAGACGTGTCGTCGTAGTGGCTTTATAGGTATATTTCCGCGTCGAAGAGTCGCCCAAATGTTGTAGTAGTTTCGTGCGGTGACAATACGCTCGTTTTATCGTCGTCGAGTGTTATGTATTTCCATTTCGGCCATTTTGTTCATTCATCCGTTTTAATAGCATTTCATTGGAATGTTAAAGAAACATGTATATGTATATTTGTGCCATTTTATACTTGTTTCACACAAGTATTTATTGTAATCTGGGGTGTATTATTTTGATCACCCTAAGTGTATCTAAATACATACACATAGCACATAATAATTATACTTAATGAGTTTTCCAAAATATATATAATTTTTGCCCAAATATATATATATATATATATATATGAATGGTTATTATTTTCACCATTTATTTTTGTGAAAATACATGTTTTAGTTCCCAAGAACACTTTACCATTTAAGACATAACCATTTTCATGAAAGCTTCCATAATGACTTTTAAAACCATTAATCACATTTAACATTGTTAATCACCCTCTAATCCCATCTTTAATCGCGATTAGATTTTTAGAAAAATTCGCCATAGTTTCCCCTAAAACTATGACGTTTCCCACGTTATAAAAAACGCGTTTAAACAACAATCACAATCAATTTCCAAATCGTCACCAAGTTGTTAAGCTTTACCAAAAACCCCCTTTTTTTAAGTAATAATCACACATGCCTTCATTCTTTCATGAGCTTTTAACATATATATATATATATATATATATATATATATATATATATATATATATATATATATATATATATATATATATCTTCCAAGTTAGTAAAATACAAAGACTTTTATATATCACCCTTTTTTTAACAATCTTTATATGTCCACTTTTTTATATATATATATATATTAATACCAAGTTTACTAATTTTTAAAAGTCAAGTTTCATGTTCACTACATTTTTAATATTTCAAGAACCATAATAAAAGTTATATACACATGTAAAGCTCATGATTTTAGGGATGATGATCTTGCATGATTTAAACATAATCATGTTTAAATCATATTTTCAAGTTTAACATGGCAAGAGTAACATGCTTATAAATTACTACAATATATAAGGATCGAGATCATCATAATCCCATTTTTTTTCACAACTTGTTCTAACATGATCAACATAAACAACAAGATTAGACTAACTAGCTATCACAAATCTAATAAATCAACACATAATATAGTTATATTTAGTGTTTGTTATGTTTGAGATTAGGGTTTTTGGTTATGTTTAACTTTAACTTCAAGATAATCAACTTGTACAATAACAATCTACTAGTAATAAGAATCATAAATATGGTGTTTAGTAGACTTACAAAGTGCACAAGCTAACTAAGAAGATTAGAGGAAAAATAAGCTCCAAGATAGCTCCTAGTGATCCTCCATGCTTAACCCATGCTTATAGGTTCTTGAAATGGCTAAATTATGAGAAAATGGAGTATTTAATGGAAGTTTAAAGATGGATTTTGTGGGTTCTTGAGGCTGCCGTAAATGGAGGATAGCAAGGAAGGGTTTTTTTTGTGTTTTAAAATGTGATAAGAATGGATGGAATGAGATATGTCTTTTAAGTAAGCTAGGTATGGTATTATATGATTACTTTTCATTCAACAACCATACCTCAAAATTGAGATCTTTCAACAAAGTTCAAGTGGGGTGGAACCCACCTTGAATGTCAACCATAGGGGAGGGGGGGGGGGGTTACCATATGATTTTTTTTTATAAAAATTGATTAAAGTGAAGATATTTTAGTCTTTAATTTAATTATAGGGATTAGGGGGTTAAGTACACCATTAGAGGGTAATTAAGGTTCTAGAATTAAAATTATTATTAACTAGTTCCCCCAAACTAGTAAAAATTATGTCTTGATGCTTAGAACGCTTTTCGTTTCGTCGTCGGCTCGTTTACGGTACTTTCATGTCGTTCCGACAAGAGATTCCGCAAGTTGTTTTCTTGCATCCGAAAGTTGTATGAAGTGATTCCGAGTCCCAAATTAGCTCAACTAGCTCGCTAGATTCTTCTTTTGCTTATTTCGTGACCAAAAATGTCGCCTACTAGTTCGTCGAACCGCTAACGGACTAGTTTAGCGCATAGCGACGTAACACCGGAAACTTGTGATTATGAACATTCCGTTGATATCATCTTATTGTTTTAGTATATTTTTCATCAATTGACATTATTCCGAAGTCCCGGAATGCTTTGTTATAGGTTCGGACGTGTTAAAAATGCTATATTTTAAGCCAAAACGGGCATTTTTGCAATTAGGGCGTTATACCGGAAAGTCCTAGATTTTTGCAAGATATGTTTTCTCATTAGTGTTTTCTTATGTAAATGGACTCAGTTATGTTATCCGAGTGTCGTTTTTCAGTGTTTCGGTCCGATTTCACGGTTTACTGGCATGAATAGTGTAACCGTGAATGGTGCACGCAGCACTTTCTACCAACACTTTTAGGACATTGCTTGTTTGGTTTCTCTTTACGTCTAAAACCAACATATGTTTTAGATTTGTTTTCTTGTCCTAAGGCTGTTATTCAGTTAACGACACTGTTACGTAATTAAATTACGCTAAATGCATGAGATTTAGAAATATAAATAGTGATTAGATTGTACGGAATTACCAGTTATTTGTCAGTTGTTACATTACTTATACCTATAATTAATTAGATATCTTCGTATAAAAGATTCCTTTCGCATTTCAAAATGATGCAATTTCCATTAGCTAAATGTTTCGCGATGACAATCACCAAAAGCCAAGGATAATCACCATTTAGGGTTGGTTTGTACTTGAAACAACCCGTTTCACTCTTGGTCATTGTACGTCGCTTTATCAAGAGTAAAAATGAAAGATGGAGTCATTTCTTTCAGTTTAGTGTAATTTAATATTTACGTTAGACCGTGCGGTATGGTTGGGCTTGGGTTGGGGCATTAGTTGACACGTGGCTTGGGGGGCAGACATGGGGCGACCCACATTCAACACGGTATGGTGGGGCGGGGGTTTGGGGCGTGGGTTTGGTGGGCTTCGCTGGGCTGACCCGCTGGGCTATTTAAATATTATTTAAAACAACAAATTTAATTTTTTTAATATTTTTAAATAAAGAAAATTACGAAAAAAAAAAATCTAACTTATATATTTGTTTTTTATCTCTTCTCTCATCGCCAAGATTAGTTGTAACTCTTTACCCTCTAGGTGATCAATGGGCTGTGATAGAAATTTTAAATCAACCCGTTTTTGTTTCTGGGCATCTCTAGCGGCATCTTTAGCTTCTTTGCTCCTTCGTATTTCGGCCCTTTGTTGTTGGAATACGTTGAATGTATCCAACTTGCATGAAATGTCATCCAACTGCTCGCTGTATATTCCCCTACGCGAGCCCGAACTCCCAGCTGAAGGCGATGCCGTACCAAATCTTGATTTTTGAACACGCCTTTTTGAGGCATCTCTTCCATACTCAGGCCGGTTTGGGCTTGGCGAATCATCCAAAAGGTCCTCAAACTCTTGATCTTGTGCATCAGATTGGGCTTGGGACGAGGCCCTTGACCTTTTGGAAGATGTGTTACTTTCGCTACCACTGGGGATATTCGCCCACTTTGGATGGAACTTACAAATCTCCCAACAATGCATGAAACGGAAGTCGGTCCCCACATTTGATTTGAATTAAACCAATGCATTCGTCACAATGTCGGCTTCGTTTTCACCACTTTTTTGGGTTTTGCTTTGCTTTATTTAAAAACCCACTATATTTTGTAAGTTGGCTGCTAATCTCGCTCCACTTCGAGGATAAGCTATCGGTTTCACGATAAGCCTTCCTTCCCTATTCTTGATGGAATACTCTACTAACCGCTTCCCACAAATGGGTTCGATGTTGAGAATTTCCTATTTTAATAAAAACAAAATTTAATATATTACAAAGTTATATAAAAAATAACCATTAATAAAAACAAAGTTTAAGAATACCTAAAGTTGCATGTTGAGATTGTTGAAACCAACCCCTCGCCAATGCAAGTTCTTCAGGAACGGTCGATTTTAGTTGTTTTCGTTTGACGGTTTCGAGTGCTTTATCCGCCTCGGTTTTTTTCTTATGGCTTCTCTTTTTGATTGGTTTCGATGCGGAAGGATCATCGTTGGGTGGTTGAGTTTCGGGGACGGTTTCGTTTTGTGAAAGGTCGATGGAGGTTGGTGAAAGGTTGATGGGTGTTTGTGTAAACGGGGTAAGTATCGAATCATCGGTGTGTGGGAAGTTAGTAAACCAACGATTCCCAAGAAGCAATGCATAACTCGCTTCATGGGGCATAGAAGAGTGTATGAAAAATGGACGAGGCATTGGACGATTGGGTGGTGGGTTAGGATTATTTTCTTGGAATGCAAACGGGTTGCTCGGGTCATAAGCACGGTTATGAGGATGCATTTTTTCGTTTTGTAAAAGGAGAATTGAAGATGATTATAGAAGATGTGGTTGAATGTGGTAAAATATGTAAGAAAAATGTGAGTTTTATAGTGAAAAAATAATTTTTTTAAGATAGCCGTTGGCCAACGGCTAGTTTGGTTTGTCCAGTGAGAGCCCGCCATGTCAGCTTGGCCAGACCGCCCCACGACCGGCTTGAAACCCAAGCCCCAAGGGCCACGCCCCAACCCAAACCCACCCAGGGTGGTGGCTTGGGCGTTTTACCCCAACCCAAGCCCCATACCCCATAGTGTTAGTAATTGAATTTTTCTGTCATTAAAAAATTTATGTCAATCATGTTAAAATATGTATTTTACTGTGAGGTCAAATAACTAAAGTCATAACTATTATATTGAAATCACTTGGTTTAAATAGTTATACATTTTTTTCACAACGATCTATTAATACCAAACTAAGTTTTTTATTTATAATAAGCTTTTTTTGATAATAAGTTTTTTTTTTTTTTGATAATATTTAGCAATTTTACCTTTAAATGAACAATATAATAAACTAAGTGGAAGAATTATAATTATATACAAATCTATTAAAATCAGATGTGTGTATATTCAATTGCAATAAAATGGGCAATGAAAATGACAAAATATAGCATAATATAGTTTGAACATGACAAATATATGCATAATTATATCAAACCAAAATGGGAGTCTTCATACTCCTATACCAGGCAATGATTGTATGAGCATATAAACTCCCAATTCAAATCAATATTCATATCATCTAAATCTAAATCTAAATCTTGATCTGGTTGAGGCATTTGTGTGACTGTATGCCATGACTACAAAAGGAGACAATGAAGTTGGAGTACAAGACGATTTTACACAAGATGGGACAACTAATCTTAAGGGAAAACCCGTGTTGAGACAGGAAACCGGGAGATGGAAAGCTTGTTACTTTATGTTAGGCAAGTTGTTTTTAATATATATGTATTTTATACGGTTATTAAACTTGTTATGTATGAAAGAGCCAAAAATCTTTTAATATGTAACGCGTATGCTAATTCAGGGTACGAAGTGTGTGAAAGGATGGCGTACTATGGCATAGCAACAAACCTCGTCTTGTATCTGACACGAGAAATGAAAGAAGGCACCGTTAAATCGTCGAATAATGTTACAAATTGGGTTGGAACCGTGTGGATCACACCTATTTTAGGTGCTTATATCGCGGATACCTATCTTGGGCGATATTGGACTTTCATGTTTGCTTCCGTTATTTACTTTGTGGTAAGATAACCCGTTTCTTGATCATAAAGGCGATAAAACGAATGCATTAGATAACGAGTCAAAATACATTCAATCATGTTGGTCACTCAAACATTTATTTAATTATATTTTTTTTAAAGTTGACTACAAGAAAAGAACTGTATTATAAGGTCAAATCACAATAACAGCTTGCCACATCTACTTTTGTCGCAAATGATTTTCATCGGGCGCAACAGATTTTATATGTTTGCGTGATAGATCCATGCATGGCGCAACATATCCATACTACTGTGTCATGGTCCACCAAACAAATTTTTTAACACGTTTTAAAATGTTTTTTTTTTTTTTTTCTTGTTTATCGAAACAGGGAATGTGCTTATTGTCGCTTGTGGTTACGATACCAACATTAAAACCACCGTCGTGTGGTAAAAGTGTAAGTTACCTAGATTGCGACAAACACCCATCCTCATTCCAGACCGCGATCTTTTATACTGCATTGTACATTATCGCGGTCGGAGCAGGTGGGACCAAACCAAACATCTCGACAATGGGTGCGGACCAGTTCGATGATTTTAGCCCAAAAGAACGAGCTCAGAAACTCACCTTCTTTAATTGGTGGATGTTTTGTATATATCTCGGTACCCTATTCTCAAGCACTTTCTTGGTATATATTCAAGATAACGTGGGGTGGGGTATTGGATATGGGCTCCCGACTGCGGGCTTAGCCGCGGCAATGGTGGTTTTTATTGTTGGGACACCTATGTACCGCCATAAACCACCATGCGGGAGCCCGTTTACGAAGATGGCTAAGGTGTTGGTTGCTGCAGCACGAAATTGGAATCAGGTTGTTCCAGATGACACCAAAAAGCTTTATGAGTATTCAGGGCCTGGGAAGTACAAAATCGGCCATTCATCTTCGTTAAGGTAACTTTTTTTAATCATAAAACACATATGTTTTGGTTTTTGTTTTTGTTTTTGTTTTTTCTTTCCAAATTAAAAAATAGGTAAATAACTTAACTATAAGTTTATATATATTTTTTAAAAAGTTACGTTTCTTTATCATGCATTTTGGTTCTTATATTTTTTTTAAAGATTAAAAAAAAGTAAGTTTTTCTAAGTTTAAGGTTTTTTTATAACAATTATAGAAAAGTTAACTTTTAATAACTTTTTTAGTTATATAATATTTTAAAAAATTAACTTTTTTAAATGTTTTGAAAAATCTTTGGTTTTCAGAAGTACTAATAAAGATTAAATATAAAGTTTTTTTTACACTTAATTATTGAAAATTAAGATTTTAGCTTAACTTCTTTTAATTAAAAAAGTAAATTTTTTTAAGTTTATGTCGTAAGATTTATGGGGTTCGTGCGCTGACATGACGCAAGGGTGTTACAAACATGTGGTATGTATAGTTTTCTAAACAACATCTGTGTTTGCACACGGGTTTTACTATTATTATAATAATGCAAAATATGAATAGGTAACTTTTTTGACGATAAAGTGGGTGTTTTTTTTTAAATATTAAAAATCCATGACTTGAAACAGGCTACTTGACCGAGCTGCAGTGAGGACAGAAGAAGCAGTTTCCGAATGGAAAATGTGTCCAGTGACCCAAGTGGAACAAACTAAGCAAATGGTGAAAATGGTTCCAATCTTGGTGGCCACATTCATACCTAGCTCACTGCTGGCTCAAACTCACACACTCTTCATCAAACAAAGCGTGACACTAAATCGATCCATGGGCCCGCATTTCGACATACCACCCGCATGTCTTTTGGTATTCGTCACAATCTTCCTACTAATAAGCATTGTACTCTATGACCGCTTTTTCGTTCCTACCGTTAGAAAATACACCAAAAACCCGCGAGGCATCACGTTACTTCAGCGAATGGCAATCGGGCTAGCTCTCCATGTCGTAATCATGATTGTCGCTAGCTTGGTGGAAAGAAAACGACTTAGTGTCGCTAAAGATCATGGAATATTCGAAAATGACCAAACAGTCCCTTTGAGTATTTTCGTCCTCCTCCCGCAGTTCGCGTTGATGGGGATCGGTGATAGCTTCTTAGAAGTTGCGAGACTCGAGTTTTTCTATGATCAAGCGCCCGAAGGAATGAAGAGTCTTGGGACAGCTTACTGGACGACTGGTATTGGGGTCGGGTATTTTCTAAGCAGTTTTATTTTATCCACTGTGGCTGATGTTACAAAGAAGAATGGGCGAAAAGGTTGGATTCTCGACAACTTAAACGAGTCGCGTTTGGATTATTACTATGCGTTTTACGCGCTATTGAGCTTCGTGAACTTGTTGTTTTTCATTTTGGTCGCTAAATACTTCGTTTACAATAATGAAGTGAACGATGAGTCGCAAGAAGATATTGGAAAGTGGACAGAACAATGATACATAAGCGAGTTCATTCGACAACCGCAGGAACAAATGGAAGTTGCTTGAATTTCTAGGTATTTATGATAATTATGTTTTCTTTTTGTTTTTCCGTGATGATTCTTTGTATATTAACGATTTGATTTATAACAGTACAAAAGTGATTTATATAAATATTCTCAGTTTCCTCTGCTTGGCTTTCATTAACTATCCGTACGTTTCACATTTCACACCATGTTTATCACCGGTGGTGGTGGATGTAGATCAAAATTTTTATCTTTTTAGTTACAAAACCAAAAATGAAGACACGATACTAAGTAAAGTTAAACATAAAAATAAAAACGCGGTATCATCATTTTCTTGCATATCATTAGCAATATTTGAACTTGGATGGAAGTTGGACAGAGGCGACATGGTCTAAGACCACCCATAGTGGGTTTTTTTGGCGGTTTTTTCCTAAAAAAAGTCCCTCCACGGCCCTTACCCACCCCCTTGGGCGTTTTATTTCAAAATTTTTGTCCCAAACGTTCATTTTTCCATGCCTTCAATTTTTTTTGGCCAATGACGCACACCTTCCCAATCTTTGGCCAATAGCATATTTTTATGTTTTTTATTTTTAGAATAGAGTAAACTGCCAAAATGGTCCCTGAGGTTTGGTCACTTTTGTTAAATTAGTCCAAAACTCAAATCTTACCCAGCTCATCTGGAAATCTTGGTTCAGGCTCTTCGCTATTGGAACAAAGATGCACCCTCTTTGCATTTATTAAGATTCTTTCTCCATGAGTGTCATAATTGGGATAGTCTTATTACTTCAAATTCAAAGAAAGCTAGTTCTTCTTTTTCAAAAAGAAATCTCTGACTATTCTTCTTCCTATATACTTCTTATGTATGTGAATATGAATCTGGCTTCCTATTTCTCCGTAACCAATCTTCTCACTTACGATCAACATCTTCTGGATCCCTTATTGAACGAATATATTTCTATGGAAAAATAGAGCATCTTGCAGAAGTCTTTGCCAAGACTTTTCAAGCGAATTTTATGTTGTCGAAATATCTCTAAGTTCACATTTCAAAATTTGTATTTTTATTTCATAAAACTTGAGTGTTCTTAGTTAAAAAGTATATAACATGATGATAATGCGTTATATTGAGAATATTAAGGTGTTAGCTTTTGAGATATAACCAATGCCCTATATAATTTTGATACAGAAGTTTGACTTGTCAATTTATACACATTTTGAAAAGAAAAAAAAATATTGTTACTAACCTTTCAGTAACTAGATTTAAAGCCCCGTCGCGTTGCGGCGGGGGCCTTACAAATCAAGGCGCAATGTATGCAAACAAATTATAATCGCTATCTAATAACACTCATCGTGTAAAAGGGTTATTAATTGTTATATGGAAGAAAGACTCATGTTTCATTGCAATTCCTTAAAGCGAGCTCTTGGAGTCCCTTGTACTTCCTTTATGTTAGCCCTTGGTTCGCCTCTTTAACATCTCTAGTGCAGCCCTGAGCTGATCCATAGGGGAACCATATGACCCGCACCACGAACCTTGAGGAAGCTAAGTGGCATGTAGCTTTTAAATAAGCCTTCTCTCTTCCATAAACTTCAAAAGGGACTTCAGGACAGGAGTTAAACTAATCCGTTCCTTTCCTTTCCATAGCAAGAACGCATATCAAATTACCTACACCGCAACCGAAACAAAGTAAATAAAAAGTATTCATGATTTTATTAGTGTCTAATGAATGAACGCTAACCGAGCCATTTGCAAATGAGGCTATATTCTCCAATATACACAACCAATTATTAAAAATCTTTTTAACAACCTGACAAAAATGTTATTATGAGTTGTTTAAGAAGATTTTTAATAATTATATGAGTGATGATAAAAAAATACAATCATTCTATACTCTATTGAAGCCAATTCAACAGTTAGTGTCCCAAAAAGTTCAGCCACATCATGAAATTGTCCATCATTATCATCACAATTAATAGTCACAGGGCTCTTTACAGGCTGCAGAAGAACCAAACATCCAAATGCTTTGTTAGTGTAATATCCATGTGATGACCCGTTTGCCTTACAATCAATTATTGTATACGTACCAAATATTTTTTACAACCCAACTCGAAGGACTAATAACTGAAATGGGTCCATTTCTCAACTATATATGAAAAGATCTAAAGTTGCAAACTTGCAGGTTATAAAGCATCTGAGCAATAAACGAAAGCCTAAAAACAATTAAACGCCTACAATATTTAACTGACCGAAAGAAAGAATTTTTATATGGTCATATACCTGAACATTGCTTTCATTCACCAACATCTCTTTTGGCTTCTCACATAATGTGTCTTTACATAAATCCACCAAAGAGCATGCATACACAAATGAACATACATCCACAACAGCATCATCACAGTTAATCGTTAAAGGTAATATGAAGTAAGAAAAGACAACATACCGTATATCTTCGTTGGTTCTTTTTGTCAAACTGCTGTAGCCACTACTGTTCCGTGGCTGTCGGTTTGCTCAGCCTGCGGCAGCCACCAAAACTATGAAATATGCATAAATACCTGAATCTAGTGCAATTCCGGCTATATAGCCGCTGCCGTATATAACCGGGACTTGAATACAAATCGAATACACTAATCATAAATAAAAACAATAAAAATGATCAAATACATGACATTACAACAATCGGAGTTGTAGATCTACCTACTAACGATACCTGGTCGTCTTTGGTTTTGTTTACGGTCGAATCATCGTCTAGGTTTGAACTTCCATTGATGAAATAAAAATCCTAGAATACAAAACGGGGAAAAATTGGGCGAACATTGTAAGTGATAATCTGAAACAACAATCTTAAGCATAACGATGGTTGTGAAGCAAGCATTCACATTTGAAATCCAGATTTGATACATAATATTCACATGTCTTGACTGGAGAAGTGAGATGATTGCCGGCACCCTAAGCTCCGTCATGAACCACCACGAACCACCAATTGTTCTAACAGCGGGGGTTTTAACACAGTGGCGAATCCTAGCAACTTGAGGAAGGTCGGCGTGTCTCCGCCACCGCCTCTGTCTCTCTCTTCTACACCGTAACCTCTTCTTTCTTCTTATGAAAAGAAGTGTGGTGGGGAATTGCATCTGGGGCTGCTTTAGTGAAACTTTCTTGGTTTTTAGGCAAAGAAATAATCTGGGGAGTCACACGTGTTCACCCACCGTCCGCCTAGCCCAATGAAAGAAAAGAATCCTTGAAACAGGTACAATTCTCAAATGTACAAGTTACAAGTTGCAATACCAACGTTGTGAGAAAAAAAAAACATTCAAGCACCATGTATAACAAAATAATGTACAATAAAACAATAATGCATGATGTACAACACATAATGCACTGCAATGTTTTAAATTAATAATATATAAATTAATATATCTTCAACCAATTAATGTATTTTTATCATCACATATGGAAAAAATAGATTTATTTTTTTCACAAAATTTAAATAATACAACTTGTGAAGTTCACGGGTGATAACCTATTATTTACAAAGTAAGCTCTTTTGATTAGTTTGTTGGGCGACAAGTATTTTTTTTTTCACAACTTTTAGTGTCAATGCATCACATTTGAATAAAGGAGTTACAACAAGTAGACATTGCAACCATACAAAAATAGAATTTGGACTTGTGTAACGATTTATAAAATTATATTGTTTTCAAATTGTATATGTAGATTTATAACTGTAATTGTAACGATTATTGTTTTTTTTTATTATTACATGTAACATATAATAATTTATTGCAAGTAGTATGTACAAATAATTTAGTACATCATTTCAAATACATAAATATGTGTAATACATAGGTGAATAAATAATGTTCCATTAATAGTGCATATGCTTGCTCTCTAACAACAACAACATCATCATCATCATCATCATCAATTAGTATTTCTTTGATCTATAATATGCTTATTTTCTCACACATCTTACATTTTGAATAAATGTTACATTTGTTCGTGCTCATTCTTTTTTACTCTTTCAATGGTTGCAGTGTTGATTAAATATATAACATGAATATGTTTCTAAACGACATCAATTTTATACACGTTTTGTTGTCATTTTAGCTTTTGGTGGCCCTCAAAATACGTTATCCACAAAGAATTAGTATATTAACAGGGAACCATGAAAGTCGCCAGCTACACTTTATTAACTCCTATTATGTATTTTCTTTAGGTGTTTCTAACTCAAATAATAGCATTTTTCATTGTCACATGATGGCTTTTTCTTAACAGTTCGTCTAATATAAAAAAATCATCGATGTGGTTTCTACTTATTTGGTGGACATTATTTGGGTGGCTATAGGTAGTTTTTTTATTTTACAATTGTTGTCTATATAATTTAAATGGTCTAACCACGTGAGTATTCACATGGATTTTTTTTTTTTTAAACGGTGAACTTCATGTCTAAGGTTACCACTCTATGCCACCACAAGAGCAGAACTATCTGGCGTAACAAATAGTGGGACAAAAACCCAGTTGAGCTTGGGAATCGAACCAACAACCTTACACAAAGCCTAGTTCAAATCATTCACTGTCTATATCCACCCATATATGACACAAATAAGAATTGAATTGTTTTTACCGAAAAACCTAAGCCTCTAACTACCTAGTATGTTATTTATGAGAAGTTTTTTGTATTTAATAAAATGAAATATCAACTAAAAATATGTTATTTATTATGACTTATGAGACAGAAAGGGCGTGGAGCCCATGAGACACCGACCCGAAAATCCTCCACACGTAACAGAAACCAAAACGAAACGGAAATTACAACCTCCAGAATATTCCGATCTATTTCAGATGATCATCATCATCATCGTATAATCCAGATTTTTGTTAATCGATTGGTGAATAATATGAATCACAAGGCCAACGTATCCAAGGAGCTTAATGAACGCCACCGAAAAGTATATATACATCATCTTCTTCATTTCATTTCATATTACTTTGTTTGTTCATCATGATTAACCTAATCAATATTATTCATATGTGATTATTAGCTAAATAGCGTTAATCAATTAACATGTGGTTTAATTTATTAATATAAGTTGTAAGATATGCATGTTATTCGAATATGAAATTAATAATCTTAAGCTGCATGGTTAATAATCTTAATTTTTCAACCCTAGCTAGGTCAAGCATATGTTTATAGTTTTATGTTAGAATATGTTAGAAATCATCGTAGCTCGTTAGAAAATCGGCTTTGTTAATAGAGGGTAAACAGTAAACTTGATTAACCAATACACAAATAGCAAACAAACGTACCTAGTATAATTTTACTTATAACATAGCTGTTGGTAGGGTTTTGGGGGGGGGGGGGGGGGGGAGATGGGGCAAATCTTTCGTTTATCCTAGGGCAATTGAGACCCCTGGCTTTTTTAAAATTTACGTGTATAGTTGTATAGTCTAGTAATCCAGATAACATAAAATGTAGCTACCCATGACCTAGCGGTATGGTCCCCCCACCCACACACACATGGAAGTGGTGTGGGTTCGAATCCTTGCGAGTGCAAGATTAGGTGGTATATAGGTGTAAAAAATTGTTGTTAGAAAAACATAAAACGTAGCTAAGAGAATTAGAGCAACAGCCATACAAAAGTACTAATAATGATAACAGTAAACTACTAGTAACATACAATGACCAACCAAGATGCATACCATAATATTCTATCAATCGAATTGCACTAAATTTTTGGTACAAATTCTTTATGTCATACTTTGTTTTCAAATTTTCTTCTATGTATATTCAAATTCTTCATATTGTTATCCCATTTTCTTGTTGTATGCTTCCCATATAATCTTCTTGCCATTTTGTTGCTCCAGTAATCTTTTATGTATGTCTCATAATCATCATTTGATATTTCTGCAACACTTGTCTACAGATACTCGAAGGGCTTCTTAAATTGCCAGAGAACAAAGAATGCGCTGATTGCAAAGCGAAGTAAGTGTTATATTCATGACATATCAGGATTTAAAACGCGAGTTTTCGCTAAGTTATTTCTTCATGTTAAGTGCTAATGTTGGCCTTTTTGTCCAACAGAGGTCCTCGATGGGCTAGCGTGAATCTTGGCATCTTTATATGCATGCAATGTTCTGGAATCCACAGAAGCCTTGGAGTTCACATATCAAAGGTGATAATTCGATTCATAGCCAAATTTTGTTAACTAATATTGTACATAAATTTATTTGCATATAACTTTTAATATATCAAAAACTTGTTTCTATTCATGTATAGGTCATTATATATATCTGTTGATTTGCATTATTTACTTATTAATGCGAAT
The DNA here is from genome assembly GCF_002127325.2 of Helianthus annuus. Classification (NCBI taxonomy): domain Eukaryota; kingdom Viridiplantae; phylum Streptophyta; class Magnoliopsida; order Asterales; family Asteraceae; genus Helianthus; species Helianthus annuus. The sequence goes on along the minus strand of NC_035437.2, from coordinate 149,871,203 downwards.
ACAGGTGAGATCGGCTACACTGGACACATGGCTTCCGGAACAGGTTGCGTTTATCCGGTGTAAGAGAATTCAATTTCTTTAGTTTCTGAATGTGTTTTCATGAATTTCTAAGAAACTGAACAAGTTGAACAAAATTAAAAGTTATTTTTTACAAATTTAATTTCATTGTTTATGCAGCAATGGGAAATGCGAAATCAAATAGTTATTGGGAAGCAGAACTACCTTCAAAGTACGACAGAGTTGGCATCGAGAATTTCATTCGCGCAAAGTATGCATCTTTTTTGTCCTGCCAAGAACATTTTCCGTCTGCGATAAAGTAGATGTGAAAAAGCGTAAAACAAAAACATGAATTTCTAACACCTAGTACTCACGTTATGTAAAACGTAGACAAAGTCGAATTTATACAGACAACTTATTGAAGTTTAGGGCCTATATGATAACTTTATTAAAGTCCAGGGATTGAAAAGTAAATCAGTTAACAAAAATGGAAAATATAGAATGATTGAACTACAAGGTGCAAACGAAAGTTTACACTACATACGAAATAGACTAAAAATGAATTAACTACTATTCATCAGGATGTTCAAAACTAATATATATATAGAGGAAGGTTAACATACATTACGGCTCAACGTACATCACGTACGACAGGTAATTACGCACGTTCATTTTAAAATCACGCACGTTATAACTCAAAAATCTAAAATCACGCATGTTGAAACACAATAATCACGCATATTGAAAACATTAATCACACATGTTATAGAACAAATCATGCACGTTGTCGTACGTGAAGTACGTTAAGCCATAATGTACGATATACTTTTTCTATATATATATATATATATATATATAGATAATTTTTGAATTAAATGATTTTGGACGTCTTTTGATGCATTAAAAATACACACCGGATGACTTTCAAGTTTCAACCCATATTTTTTAGTTAATATTGTTTCCTCATGTTTGACCCGATAGCAATAGGACATAGATCGACTGTATCATAAGTGAACAGATCGAAATTTCCATCTTGTGATGTGATGCGTAGTATCTTCATGCTCTTAACTGCTTTTATCGTTTACTTTTGTTCTAAGGTATGAAGAAAAAAGATGGGCTGCTAGAGATCAAAGACCAATTTCACCTTCTAGATTTCAAGAAAATAAAGCCTCTACACAATGGCAAAAACATGAATCCTCTATATCTGATAATAAGAAGAGATTTCACTCATTTCAGACACAAAGTACAAAGAGCAACATTTGTGCTACAAAAATCACTCTCCCTGTGCCTCCAAAAGCATCGGACGTATGTTAAGTTTGCAAATTTCTACTCTTTTATTTATGAATTTGTCGATTTCGGTTGTGTTTCATCTGCTTTATAAGATGAAGTAGCATTCTGTAAAGCTGTATTATGACCAAAGAGAGTATAAATCGACTTACATTTACGTGTTCAAAAACTTTAACAGGTGGTACGGAAAGCTGAGTCAGCAGTTGTATCTGTTGATAATGTAAAGGAGGCTGCTGAAGTGGTCTCTCCTAAAGTGGAGGTTGCTACTGATCTTTTCGACATGCTTTCTATGGACGCTGATCCTGTTAAGAATGGTTCGAAAGCAACTCCTGTAGATGATTTATGGGCAGGATTTGAATGTACGTCCCGAGTTACCCTAAGATGTTATTTAATGTGTCATAATAAGTCTCAGGTTATGATTTCTTTCTTTTAACACATGGTAATTAAAAACTAGCTTCAAATGAACTTCTAACTTTGCTATAGGTGGCCATTTCAGCCCGTTTACTATACATGGGTCGATTCAGTTACATCTTCTTATTGTCTCAATTGGGTAAAACTGAAATTAATTCATGGTAAAGTTATCCTACAAAGTCTCCTAAATCTAAGAAGTGTACAAAGACAAAATGGATCATAAAATATAACACAATGTCGAGCAAAATATAAAACACAACACAGAAAAATATAACACAATGTCGAGGAAAAAAGACACAATGCCGCAAATATAGAAAAGACACAATGCTAAATAAAAAAGCACAATGATATAAACAAAAATTCTAAAATCTACAAGCTATAAATCCAAAAGTGAAAACCTAAAATCTCATATCGTAGAGTTCGATGAGACGGTTCCAATGCCGCTTGAACGAGGTCAATCGGAGTCCGTTTGGCGTTTGATACCCTTCTTACGACTTCTTATTTCTAAGAGACTTTGTATTTGATCCTAACCCTTATAATGCATAGAAGATCGTAAATCATCTTGTTCTTCAAACAGTTAGATTATATAGGAATAGTATAATTTTGTAATCATATTTGAAATGTTAATTTATTATTAAAAAAAAAAAAAAAAAAAAAAAAAAAAAAAAACCTTCCCGGACAAAAAGTGTTTCAGGCCATTGACATTAGTTTCATCATCTTGCAGCTGTTGGCGAAACATCGGAAACAGATACAGCAAGTGCTTTGAAACCTAACAAGTCCAAATCCGCTTCTGAAATTCAGGATTTATTCAAAGATCCACCTCCAGTTTCTCAAAACAATGCATCAGAAAAGCCTCAGAAGGATGTTAAAAGCGATATTATGAGCCTTTTCGAGAAGGTAAAATTAATAATGTTTATTTTCCTTAATACTGTATCCGTTTTCAAATAACATATAGGTTATTTTATATGTTAGCAGGGTAATACAACCACATCATATACTCTTCATCATCAGCAGCAGCTTGCCATGCTGGCACAACAACAATCCTTAATTATGGCAGCTGCCGCTAAATCAGGTGGATTGCCTAAATTTTCCGGAAACTGGCAACAGCCACTGCCTGTTGGTACAAATTTACCGAATCAAAATTGGCCAACCGGTTACCAAATTCCGGGAATGATGATGCCGGCTGGCGGAAAAGAGGAACTAGAAAAATACTTTCGGCAGGTAATGTTTAAGAATTCTTAGCTCTGCTGATTTATGACGGCTGCGAGTCAGATGGGTTGGGTAACGAGTCATTTTGGTCAAAAAAGGTCGAGTTGGGTTGACTTGAAAACACTTTACTGTTCATTCTCTCAGTAAATTGTTAGTGTGGTAAATATGATTACAAAAACAGTATTACTACGAAAAATAATATAAAGCTGCAAGTAAAACTATTTAGGTGTATGAATTAAAAACACTTTTTAAGCGACTTTTAACTTTGTCTTGAACTAGATGAGAAACATGGGAGCAACAAATTCAGACGGATTATCAGTTCAGGTTCCAACATCCAGGTATGGTTTTGTACCAAAAACGTATAAATTTTGTGAACTTTAAAGGCAACTATTTGAAGTTTACAACCTCTTTGTGTGGGAATCGGCAGGTTTGGGTTATATAAAATTGCCAACAGGTCAAAATAAATCAGTCAGTTTTGGGTCAAACGGGTCGAAAGTTTTCTTTTTGATGCTTACAACCACCTAAATCATTTTATTCAAATTTTTTGTATTATTTTAGAAATAATATCAGGTTTGCGATCGGATTCTACCCACGAAGACTTTAAAAAACTAGTCAAAAGTTGTTTAGAAGAAATCGAAGAATTATCCACTTTGACCTGTTACCCAACCCTAACCCACCGATTTTCCCATCTCTACTACAAACCCATTTATTAGCTTATTTTTATAGCAGCTTTTACGCTACGGGGCTAAGTGGGATGCCACTTTCTGGATCGATGACTCAAAATGCGTCTTTTAACAAAGTAGGCACATCTGGACCGTCAAAATCACAATCTTCTTCACCAACATCATCCTTGTCTCCTACACGATCTGCCAAAGACTATGATTTCTCTGCATTGACCCAAGGGATGTTCTCAAAACCATAATCTATTTATTGTTTCTTTGTGCAAGTTTTATAGTATACCATAAATTGTTAGTCTAAAAGAAAAAGATATATCGGTAAATGCAGACTAATTGTAGAAAACTTGATTTCAGTTTCTTTCTCATGACATATTTACATTTTCTCATTTTCCAACTTCCTTGGATGATGATTCTGTTATTAATAATTAGCAGTGCATGCGGAGTTTGGAAAAAAACAACGATTTTTTTTTTTTTTTTTTGTCCCAATGGCCTCTCAAGTAAAATATGGAAGTAAGGTAAAATAATCTTTAACACCAAATCTTCTCTTCTAATAAGAATATAAAAAAATTTCGCATCAATAGTGTAATTTTTTTTATTATATAGTTTGTATACAAGGGGGATAAATTTAAATTAATTAAAATGAAGAAATCATCAATAAGATTTTCAATTCAGTTCAGTTTATAATAAGATTGTAAAGATTTTGCCATCTGTTTCTTTTTAATAAAAAAGATAAATGTCATACTGTATACAAGCACTATCTGGTAATACACAAAAACTTGTGCATCAAGGATAATAATAAAACTATACATGTTATCTGTGATTCATGTCCCATATATCAATGTAATCTACATGACCATTGTGGAAGCTGGGAAAGCCTTATCTAGAAGTGTATAAACACCGCCGCCTAACAGTAGGGCGCCGCTGCAAACAAAAGTTCAGCATGCATCAGATATTTTATAAAAAAAAAAAAGAAAAAAAAAAAAACCCTAGATCATTGTAAATTTCTGCAAATAGAATATATACCTCATAGGGTTGATCCAAGCTGAGAACTTGCGGAAAGAGAGCAAACTCTGTGCACATTAGCAGATCCAGTTATGATTGGAGTTATGTTTAGTAGGTAAAAAATAAAAAATAAAAAAGTCTGATAAAGATAAAATGGTCAAATTGGTGGATATATATTTTTGGTGCATAAATCTCCTAAATCAGTTTATTAAAATAATTATTAGGTTACAATTGGAGATACTTTTTCTGTATTTTTGACACACTAACTATACATAGTGAAATTTAAAAGAAGATACTGGACAAAAATTGCTTGGGGTGGGCCCGACCCGTTTCAACACATGCCAAAATGACCTTTATGACACACTTTACACAACAATTTGTTACTAATTGACCACTAAATATTTTTAAAAAGAAATGTTGGTGTACGTAAATATACCTGCAACGCTCCAGCAAAAGAAGCAGCAAGGAGCAGAGGAGCAACATAGCCAGTCGTGTAAGTCAATAGTAAGCTGCCACCTATTAACGGATCCTGTTGCAATATAAATTAAATATTACAATCTGTAATCAAGTAAAAGGGACATGATTGTTATATTGTTTTATAAACATATTAAAAAGTAATTAAATAATGTTACTTTTACAATTATTACTATCCTAGAAAAGATGTCACAAGTCTTTTGTTTCATTATTCTGATCAATACATGTTTCATTATTCTGATCAATACATGAAGTGTTCCTAAGTTGTCTAGAAAGCAGTGGTGGCAAGATGGGCGGGTCGGAATTAGGTTCGGGATGAAACGGGTCTTTTTTTTATTTACTTTTGTGTGTCCTGTGCACTAAAAACAATATATAATAATATTACCTTGGATGCTGCAACATATCCAAGTAGGGTGGCAAGCACAGGTGTACTACAAGGCGATGCAGCTAAAGCAAATGTAAGACCAGCCAAATATGCTTGGATGCCTGAGAAATTAGTGATATGTTTGGTTGTCAGATTGCATCTCACAAACATGAGAGAAATAAAATAGATAAATAATGGATGATTATGGAATTTAATTTTAATTACTTGAAGGAAAGTTAGCAGCAGCAGCACGTGGATCAAAGTTGTCAAAGAATGAAGGCAGTTGTAGCTCTATTACCTGCAACCATTAGCCAAAATATGTAACAGTTTTTCCATATAGCATGTTTAAAAAATAGTCCTAATTGGAAATAGAAACATGTCACAAAAGAACTAAAAAATAGGGTAAATTACAATACAATGCAATGTACAGATCACGTTTTACAGATACATGCAACATATTTACCATTAGATGCGATAAAGTTACCATTTGTACCCATTAATGACATACTATGGTAAGACGAGGTAAGTATGTAACATTAAATAGTTAAAACACAAAGGCACGTTGCATAGTGCATACATAAGTAGAAAAGTACATATGCACCACATTTAGAGGTGGCAATTTTGACCCATTTATATGAAATTAATCGAAACTGGATTGTATTATATTTCTACTACGCCAAACCTGTAAAATATAAACAATAAATAAAGGAAACCGGTCATATAGGTTAAAAGTCTTCTAAAGTGTATTCAGATATTTACCACCTTTGAAATCGTTTTATTCATATACAAAAACTATTACTATAATAATATAGTTTCTGAAATCATTTTTGACGTATTTATTATTTTCTTATATATGTACCATTTCCGTCCCTGATATTCTTGAAACATGCCAATTTAATTCAAAAAGTTAACGGTCGTTAACTTTGACTGTTAAATGAGGGGTAAAAACATAATTTTCCATTTTTATTTTCTTTTTCAATTTTTACACCTCATTAATACACACACACACACACACATATATAGATATATATAATATGTGTGTGTATGTTTCAAGAATGTCAGCGTCAGGGATGGAAATGGTAAAAATTTGGAATTTGGTCTGGAGAGGCATAATTGGACAAACCACAGGGATGAAGATGGCCGTTAACTCTTAAGCATTAATAAAAAGTTGTCACTATCTCATAATGAACTACTATGTCAATTCTTCTAATCTTGTTTTATGAATAATACATATTAAAATCACAAATGATTAATTACCTCAAGAAGATTTAATCCCATAATAACCGCCAAACCAGAAGCCGCCAATGGTAAACCCTGTCCCACCTGTCCATATGCCTTTCCAGCAACTGAAGCTGCTACACCGAGTAATGCTAGTGTAGTCGCCAAACCCATTGCAAATGCAAGAGAGTCACCTACAATCTTATTCAACCCATTTATATAAGTGAAATGCAAAAAAAAGGAAAAAAGAGAGAAAAAGCCATGCATTTGGTTAAATTCTGCACAAAAATTACATTTCATCTCAACGCCATCTCAAATTATTACTTGGTCTAGTAAATCTTAAAGTTGCATACAGAAAGTCATATATTGTAGGTAAATAATAGAGGTGGCGGTTCTCACACATTCAATTAAAAAAAGGATTGTGCTTTATCTCAAACGGGTCGGATAACAAATTTAATGTAAGAAGGGAATGGTTCAAAGTTCAAACGAGTTGATATCACAAAAAGTCTATATTTAATGCATAACCTCCTGAATTGTATTTATTCAATGACTTAGATTATTGTTGTAATAATGTTGTTTTGTAATAATAATTAATGATTTTTAAATAAAAAGGTAAAAGGGAGTTTGCATGCGAGTCAACCCAGCTAAAGTTGACTCGCAAATTCGCAATAAAAAATAAACTATTTCACTCACTCCGATTTTAACCCGTGACCCAATCCACAAAGCAAAAGGAGATGGGATAATTAATAGTAAAACAGTCTGTTACCTGCGCCCTACTTTTTCCAGATCCAAATGCACCTAAAATAGTGGCAACATGCCAGGTCATCATCAAATATAACGAGAGGCAACAATATTAAACCATATAACTTTACAAAATGCTTTACCAATATAACCAAGGGTCAATGGTAGAACACTTAACGTGCAAGGGGAAAGGCTAGTCACTAGGCCCGCACCAAATATAACTGCCAAACTGTGAAAAGAATATTAGGAGACAAGAAAACGATGCATGAATGTCATATTAATGGTCACTCAAATTTTTAATTAAAGATATATGATGCACCTAGTAAAGCTTAAAGCTCCTAATTGAATTTGAACAGCTTCATTTGCCTGCTGTCCGGCTGAATACATGAGGCCTCCAAACCAATCTCCAAGGCCTCCATCAGCCAATGTGTAAACAGAAAAAGCAGTTTTTTCCTGACTTAAACAAAAACAACTGTAGTTCATTAGCTTACAATATCGAGTACACAGTAACATGATTGTGACTGTTGTGATCATTTTCAAAATGGACATCGAAACACCCATTTTTAAAACTAAACAAAAAAAGTTCATAAGTCAAAACATAGTTACAACTTTTAGACTTCACTGAGAAGAGTCAACAAATCGAAAAAGTCAAAACTGATGAGAAAGAGTTCATACCATGATTTCTTCCATATTCAAGGCATGTGCACTCTGACTATAACCCAAACTTGCAGCTAAAACATCAAAATAAGAACATTTGTTATCATATGCCCACACTGCTACCAACTACAAGAAAATCATGACAGGAAATATAACTTTACAATACGTTTTCTGTCTGATTTCACAAACACACAAAGTAGAGTTGTTCACTTATTCACGGTCCAGTTCAGCCGGTTAATTTTGATGAAAAACCAGGGCCAAACTGCTAACTACGGCTTCAAAAATGGCCACGCCAACCTAAACGGTTTAGTTTGGGAGATTTGACCGAACTTTTTTTCTCAAAAAAAAATTGAAATCATTAGTTATCTAAAACTTTTAACATTAACAGATAGGATTCGTTAATATTATACATATGCATAAACTGCCCTTCAGTTAACACAGACTATTCCAAGTCTCAAACCGGGAACAAAACAGTTAAATCCGATTTTCCAAACCAAAAACCATGAACCTAACCATACAAAATCAAGTTGCTTCAAGAGACAACCAATTTTTCTTTAGGCAACTCATTAAAAAACCATAATCATAATCATAATCAATTGATTTGAGACTTATAATCCAAACACACCACTTAAACACACAACCAAACACTCAATAAGATTAACACATCAAAATTTAGTTACAAATACACATCAATACATATGACAAACTACGATTGAAACCCTAACCTGAGATAGCAGTCGTCAACGAAGTGATTTTAATCCCTAAATTCCGGTCAATCTTCGAAGAAGACGAGATCTCCGTAACGGAATCATCTTTGTTCGCCAATTTCTTAATCGATTTACTTGGAAGTTCAAAATTCGCTTTGATTTCAGAAGCAAAATTGAATTTGTTTAGATAAGAAACAGATGGTGATAAATTAGGGCACGTAAATCAAGCTTACCGGATATGATAGTGTGTGGTCGACGATAGGTTGAGATGAGACGATGAGAGACGCCATTAATAATACTCAAATTCATAGCTTTCTGAGTGTGAATTTGGTTGGAGAGATTGAGGGAATACTACTGCAGTGGTTAGTTGAACCACATCTTTTATGCAACGGTCATTTTGTATGAGAAGCAACATGAGGGCCCCACCGAATACTAATACTGGTATATACCGTATCTATATATTCAGTATTGATACCGGTTCGGTACCAATACCATATAGAGAAAGTGTTTTATAACAAGTACCGGTACCATACGGATATATTCGGTACGGTATTTGGTATCCGCTTGTCCATAAATTCAGTATCGTCGTATCGGTATTTTTGGAACCGGTATAGTACCGATCTCATCCCTAGTTAACATTGTCTATTTTAGTAATTTTCTGTAGATAGTGACTATCGTCTACAGCTTAGCTGGCATTTTTTCCCGCCATAGCCGGCGTTTTAAAGTCGATGTCTGTTTTGATGATTTGCTTTGTCAACTTGTCTATTTTCATGGTTTTCCTAATTTTGGTTGCATGAGTAGTTTTGGGTTGAAGGATTGAATTAACGAATCAAACATGATTTATATACTTATTGCATTAACTTAACCGATGCACAGCTAAAATTGTCAAGTAATCTAAAGCTGGTTGTAAATGAGTTGACAATTTGTAATAAAAGAGTTAAACGGGTTGACGGGTTGTAATAAGAGAGTTAAACAAGTTACGGAGTGTAATAAAAGGGTCAACATCATAAAAAGTATATTTTAATCTTAAAACGAGCCAAAGGCCAACGTGTTTCATTAAATGGGTTAAATAAGTCAATACAAACATGACGGTTAAACATGTCAATGTAAACAATATATGATTATTAAACGAGTTGGATATGACAATAAAAAACCTAAATATTTTCGTGCTGTGTTTTGGATCGTGTCAGAAATTACTATCCTGGTAAATTTGTAATTAATTAATTATCAATCTTTTGATAAATAATTATCCTGATGTAAGTTGGATTATATCAGGTGCATGTTATTAACCAAAAGCTGTTTATAAGAACATACACTTTTTTCTTTAAACGACACCTTTAATAATGATAAACCAAAGGCATTTACAAGAACATTAACACTTTTTATCTTTCTGAATGATTAATATACACTTCTAACATGCACCGGATCTGCAATCGTCTGGACATCTGGCCCAATCTATGTCTGCATAAGCATGAATATTGAGCTGAGTGGACTTGCGAATAGTAAGACCATGTGTGGCAACACCCTTAAGATACGAAGGATGCGCTTGACAGCAATCCATTGATCGTTTAGGAGATCTCAGGGCGCGTTAAAGCAAGATACTGCAGAGTGTCATCCACAAAACCAATACATAACATGTGATGAAGTCTCGATGGTAAATATATAAGGACGTGTTAGAGATGCATTGTATAAATCCATACGAGCTTAAAGATGTTGATGCCCTAAAGTGCCTTCTAGAGAACTCAAACATGATGTTTCTACTTGAGTCAACAAAGTCAGTCAATATATATAATCTTCATAGGTCTCCATGGAGAGACATTGTTGACATCGACTTGCCTAACACCGACATGATAGTTGGTTAAACAACTAGGATGAAAGTCTTCGCGTAGTCAATAGCCTTTTAGTCTAATGGAAACCCTCAGCCACAAGTCTAGCCTTGTATCTACTAATAGCGTCATCCAGACGTCTCGATGAACCCATTGGCATCCAACTATGTTTGATTGAGGAGGTGCATGCACTAAGGTCAAACCGTCAAAGTGTGGTTAAAGTGAAAGGTGGCAATTTATGTCTGCATGGCCACCATAGGAGAATGTGTCAGGCTCGGTGGTGGGGTGTCAGAGGAGGCATGAAAGACAACATGTTCCGGAAAGAGTTGAATTGTGTGGGTTTGGTTGCGAGCGACTGGGGGAGTCGTGTGGGGAGGAATGAGCTAGGACAGAGGTCACGAGAGGGGGTAGGATAGTTATGGGTGGTGTGGAGTCACTCGTAGGTGAAGGTAGAGTGAATATGGTCTCAAGAAAGGCGACATGTTGTGAAGTGTAGGTGCGACGTATGTGGGGATCATAGCAAAGGTATTCATGATGTTTAGGAGCGTATCCAAGGAAGATATATGCAAGTAGTGGATTTGGGAGAGGGTTTGTCAACGTCAAGTGTCATGATAGAGGGGGTCATGAGATGTTTCAGAGATGGCGGTTCCTACATTCTACAACACCAATTTGGTGGGGCGTGTAAGGAGTGGAGACAGGAGATCTGGTAGGTAATACCAGAGTAAGATAGAAGTTGAAGGATTTGACCTTCGGTTAATGCTTGAGCATCATCAAAGTGTAGGTATTTGATGGTTGAAAAAAAGAGGTTTTCTGATGTGCTTTTAAAATGAGGAAAATAAGTGAGAGCTTGGGATCGACGTGATAAAGGGTATAACCAAGTGAAATGATTCAAGTCATATGTAAAAGTGATGAAATGTATAACCTTAACGGGTTGTAACAGAAGAGGGTCCACATATGTCCTAGTGGGTTATATGCAAAGGAAATACAAGAAAAAACATAATCAGTCGGATGTCCAAGACGGGAATGCCAAAGTGAGTGCGAGGTGGTGGTAGAAGTAGTGAGAGAGTAGAGTTGGTGCGGTATGCAGTGACAAACTAGAGTATGAGAAAACGAAAGAAATAGGATGATCAATAACAAGTTGGGTAATAGATAACAAGTTTTTAGTTAGGTTGGGAACAACAGCTACATTATTGATCGAGACACTCCTCATAGACAAGTAGTTTATATCTCAGTTGTGTAAATGTTTGTTTTTCAGCAGTTTCGACACCACGAACAAACGGATAAAAAATCAAGTTCAAACCTCGCAGAATCTGAAGAACGTTGTATTGGCAGATTCGATGTATTGCAGCAGTCCCATGACTTTTAAGTAAATATGGCAACCACCTAACGTTTCTAGCTAAGGTAGTCTTGTTGTTGACTTTTACAGAGACGAAGCTTGTGATTCTGGTGATATTTGTTAGCGATTGTGGTCGTGCCTCATCATGTGTACTGGTTGCTGCCATAGTTGTTTTATAGAGTAGATAGTCTCGATGAATAGAATCGATTTGATGATGGAGAGCAATAGTGATATTTAGAGTTTTTTAGGATAGAATCGGCTAGATGAATTAAGCCGATTTTGATGAAGACCATGGCTGATACAAGGGTTTTGATCTCGGATTTTTCAGGCTTTGATACCATGACAAATTTCATGGTTTTCTTATTATACAGAACAATAAACCTCATGTGTAGGAGATCAACTGGATAAAACAATCTCAATACTAGCAAATTACAATAAACAATAATATATACTCGACCAATATAAATAACAAGTACACTTTTAGTACCGATAACGAAAGGCCATTTATGAGAATATATATACATTTTTTTAGATTTTGAATGATAAATATACATCTTTGATAATGAAACCATGTATATTTTATAACTTCTAAAATGACAAATGTATGGCCTAATGAACTTATACACTTGTATTAAACCAAGTACTTTTATAAATGCAAAAAACCCTCAAAGTCTCAAATCTATTTTCAAAATATAATAAATAAGAATAAATATTCAATTCGTTCCAAAAATCACATCAATTTCGAAGGGCAAAAATTTCCAGTTTACAACACAAGTACGAAAGATCGTTTTGTGAAGAAGACATCCCGCAGTTATGTTGTTTCACAGCATCAGGTGGATGCCTGCAAATATTTAGAACATTCAGCCCATAAGGATATAGGCATCGTAACGCAAATATTGAAAACTTATGAGCCGGTCAAGGGGTTTTGGTGACGGGTCAGTAACTTTTTGTGTTGCGGGTCGAGCCGAGTTGGTTGACCGAAACACTTTTGACCATATTTTTTTAAATAATTAGTGTGATGAAGAAGATAATTACTAAAACTATATTATTAGTTTATTACCATGATCTAAACTTTAATAAATCAATTTTGAAAAATCTGACCCGTTTCCTTTTAAGCTTTTTTATTTTACTCATTCGGCCCATTAAAAAAGAACTCAAATTGTCACTGTATAAGCAAACGGGTCGAAATAGCAAATGTCATACTTGATGAGGCAGCTTCACAGCAGAAGTCTTCCGAATTCCAATTGCCATATTTCCCCCCGGTTCCACTCGATAAAACGTCACTGAAAAGATATAAATTGCACACTCGAATTCAAATAATAACGTTTAGTTATAAACAGAATGAACCAACATGTTTAACATAAAGCGAAACTAGTGATGTTTAGTTGGCAGATTATAAGTCTGCAAAGTTTAAACGACCCTTCACCTTGGATGAATTTGGGTTGTGATTAACTATCAATCTAAACGTGTTTTGACCTGTTGACCAAATCTATACAAGTGTGTGTGTGGTGTATTATGAGTATTATAGTATTATATTAGTTACCTGTATCACCTGCTTGCAATTTCTTTACAGCCAAAAATTCTCTGATGCCTTCTAAAACATACGTTCTGCTACCGCAATTAGGCCAATAACGAAAGGCGAACTTCCATTCTTTGTTTTCTATATCCAGAATATTCATCATTAACCCTTTCGGCTCAGAAATTTCTGGAAAAAAAGTCTGCACAATTGTTAATATTATTAATGTCATATAATAGTATAATGCTTTATCACAATGATAACTTTTTTTATTATATAAGCATGATTATTGTCTTACCTCAGCGTATTTCTTTGGGATCACTATACGACCTGTTCTGATGTCAGCATCGCTAGCAGTCAGTAATTTTTCAAACAATGGACTCAGAACAGACTTGTTGCTAATATACAATCAAGGATTTACATTAATCAGATATATATTATTAATGTTTTGCAAGTTCTGATTATTTAAGAACTTAATAGGCAATAGCTAAAATGACCATAATATGAAATTTATGTGAAAAATACAAACTGCGTTAAACTTATTTACCCTTCGATATTAAGTTTTTTTTTTTTTTTTTTTTTTTTTTTTTTTTTTTTTTTTTTTTTTGCAGCTGGTATGAAACTGATTGGTTTAATAAAAATCACTTATCAAAAGCAGAATCTGTCTATCCAAACATAAAACTTATAACTGATTATTTTAACCCTAAATAATTAGAAATCAAAATTTTAATTTGCAATTTCAAACACCCCCTAAAATGGTGAATGAAATTATATAGGTAAAAACTACAGGATACGTCCTCGGGATGCATTGTATGTCTGAGTCACTTTGTACTTTCTTGGCAAGATCTGGAAAATCTACGGGATCCGTTTGAAATTCACGTGCATACCGCCGATTTCGTGCCTGTAAATGTAAAATATTATAGAAATAGTTTTCATTTCCGGTTGTAGAAATATGAAAATATCAAAATAATTGGTAAAATTTAAAAATATGACAAGTAAAAGTAAACTACAACTCACCAGAATGAGGTTTTTCTTAGAACATTCCATGCAGATCACACCACCAAAATCCAGCAGAAAATATTGATTGAATGACACAACACATCCACAATGAACCAGCTGCAAAATTAATATTTTTACAAAAACACTTTTATGCATGACACATCATTAAGTATGTGTTCTCGTAATTATACTCACCTTCCCACAAGATTCGCAGTCTCTCCAACCATCATCGTTTGAATGAAATGTTTCACAGAACCTTCCATCCTCATAAACACATCTAACGAAATAAAAATAAAAATAAAAATAAAAATAAAAAATTGCATAATTTGTAATTCAAACTTCTGGTGAATCAACAACATAAGCACAGATTTCAACAAAGATAAAACCGAATTCTTGATGTTTTATTGTTGATTCAACAAGGTTGCATATTTGAATTCTTAAGCGTCATCTAATTTGATGATATGAATCCAAATATTGAATTACCTACCAAACTCCAAGTTTAATCAACATTTTTTTCTACCTTTAATCTGTATTTTAATCATGTACGCAAGTCGCGAGGTGTGCTTGTTGCACACAAGTGGAAATTGAAAAATTATACGTAGCTTCACGAAACAGATTATATATCTAAATCCAGTTAATAACATGATTAAAACAAAACATGAACAATGAGAAGACAGGAATCCTTGTAAAAAGAGAAAGACCACGATTGCAACGTTGCTTACATTTCTCAACTTTTAGAATCCTTTGGTCTTTTAAAGATGACGACCCGTTTATTCCATTAAAAACCTAACGACTATAAAAAAAGAGAAAGAAGGCCTCCAAAAACACATGCTTGTCGGCTTAACGCGCCTCGCGCATAGGCGTTCTTTTGTAAACACATACTTAATCAACAAATTATCTCAATTTCATTGTTCAAATGATCAAATCACAATAAGCTCTTTCAAAAACACATCCCCAAAACAAATGAAACTGTTTAATACACCAATGAGATTTATGTTTTCAGATCAAACACTTGCACAACAAAAATATCAGCACAAACTTTAAACCTAGAACTCATAGCATGCAATGGTACCAACTTAAACCCTACCAGATTACTTGCAACGCAAGCAACTATCATCCATAAAATTCACTCAATTACAGAAACAATTAACACATAAAACTTATCAAACAACACAAAATCAAACAAAATAAGGAGAATCGGAGAAGCTTACGCGCAGCGATAGCAAAGGTGAGCGCGTTCGCCGTTACGGAGTCTCCATCCGTTTCGGAAGCAATTGACGGTGGAATCATGACACTGAAAGCAAGAAGTTTTTGATGAGGAAGAAGAAGACGCCATTGAAGCCTGCAATAAACCCTAGAAATTGTTGAAAGAGGGTTGTGTAGCTTGTAATAAATGCAAAATAAGCATCTTTAGAGAATGTAATTAATTGCAGACTGTTGGGCAGAGGCAGCAATACAAGAAATTGTTGGAAATGAATGTGAATGAATGTGGCAAGGTTTTTTTTTTAATCCAAATTACTGAAATTTGGACGGGTTTTTTTTAAGTTGTTGGAAATGAATGAATGTGGCTTTTTTTTTTTTTTTTAAATCCAAATTACTGAAATTCGGACGGGTTTTTTTAAGTTGTGATCATAATTTTTTTCTGATTTCTGAGAAGGAATTGGTGGGCTGTCCTTGGTGATTTTTTATCTTTGAGTATAATATAATATCTTTCTACTTTTATTGGATGAGATAATTATAATTGTAGATGTAGGATTAAATACAAACCACATTTCATATATAAGGGAGTGGGGTGGTCATTACTCACTAGTGATAGAATTCTATCACTCACAATATCCAATCAACTTCTGCCATATCATCAGCCACTATTCTATCACTCACAAGCATTTTGTAGTAGCGGTTGTCATCACTAGTGATAGAATTCCATCACTCACAAATTTTTTTAATTTTTTATTTTAAATTAGAAATTAACAATAAAACACTAAAATTATAAATTTCATTAAAATTAAAACATACTAGTTTAATTTAACATACTAGAAATATTTTAGGCTACAATTTAAAAAAAAAAAACTACTCCTCGTCCGACTCATGAAACTCCAAACCTAGAGAACGTACTAGTTTGATTAAATCATATCTCAACCGAAAGTGAGTTTCTTCGTTACGCAATTCTTGTTGGATATTTTGTGGAACTTGAACTTGTGTAGGAGGATCCGGCACCCAATCCGGGGATATTGCACGTCCATCTTCTTTGATTATCATATTGTGCAATATGATACATGCATACACTATGCTATGTATTGCTTTCTTGTTCATCGCACGAATCGGTCGGTGTAGTATACCCCATCTACCCTTTAAAACACCAAATGCCCTCTCAACATCTTTTCTTGCCGATTCTTACAATTTTTTGAACACGATTTCTTTAGCCTCGACAGGAAATGAGGGAGCTTTCACAAAAACAGACCATGACGGGTAGATACCATCCACAAGAAAAAAGTCTCGTTTGTAATGTCGTCCGTTAACATAGAAAGGAGAGGAAGGTGCGGTACCATCCGTTACGGTTTGAAACAACGGTGACGTGTGCAACACATTGATGTCGTTGTTTGAACCTGGAACACCGAAATACGAATGCCAAATCCATAAATTTTTCGACGTCACCGCTTCTAGTATGATGGTTGGTCTTTTAATGTCACCCCTAACATACGCCCCTCGCAACTCTCTTGGACAATTTTTCCACTCGATATGTGTACAATCGATGCTACCGAGCATCCCGGGAAAATGCCATCTAGCCTCATGTGCGGCGTAAATACGTGAGATGTCGTGGCTCATCGGTTTACGTAAAAACTCTTTACCATACAACTTAATGACCATGTTGCAAAAAAAATGCAAACATTCACGTGAAGTTCTGGCCGCCATAGCTAGGTATTCATCATATTGATCGGGAGGGTTACCTGTCGCTAGTTGGCGAATGGCCGACGTGCATTTTTGTATCGGCGTGAAACTTGGTTTGCCCCTCGCATCGTAACGTTCTTGAAACCATTCCTCGCTTGCTTCGATGTCTCCAACAATCTTTAAAAATAATTCTTTGGGTAAACGAAACCAATCTCTAAACGTTTCGGCATTGTAAAGCGGATTTTCCACAAAATAATCGTTCATTAACACTTCGTTGGCACGTATACGATCACGATCATGGTCTACCATCTTCTTCTTTGGGCGGGACGAACTAGTATCAAGTTCGTTATACACCGACACAAAATATTTTAGCGTCTCATTGTCGGAAGACGACTCGGTATCACTATCGCTAGACATCGGAAACGTCGAATCCGTAGGGAACTCCATTTGAGAAAGATGTAGATTGTGTGAAATGGGTTTATGGTTTGGTGTGTGTAAAATGGTTTAAAATGGAGATATAAATAGATAAAGGGTTTAAAGATTATTTTTTTTATTGAAGTTTACCGTTGAATAACGGTCCAAAACACAGCCCAGCGTTCGAATTTTGTAAACTTTCAACGCGTGATTGTTTCAACGCGTTACAAATATAACGCGTGATCATATATGTGGTGGAGGTGTTCGTGAATTTTCCACGCGTGGTGGGACGGCCATAACAGACCGCCCCCACTCCCCTAAACTGTAAGAACCATTTAAAAAGTGTCACCTGGTATCCAACCAATTATAGAGAAATGATAAAATAATATCAATTATATTTAATTCCCTATAAATATGCAAACAAACAATTAATTCTTTATTTGGATCTTCCTTTTGTTTTCAATGTGCTAATTAAGAAAAGTGCTGATATCATTCAAATATGTGCTAAAATCAATTATCTTGATTAATTTCATGTGCTAATATAATTCAAAAGTGCTACTTTTATGTATGTATTGTTTTGGTACATGTTGATTTAACTTTTTTTAAATGCTAGGATCTGTTAATACGGTTTGTAGGATAAATATGGTTTGTACTGGAACTAACCCCGGTTCTTATGAGTTATAAAAAGACTTGAGCCCCACATTCCATAGCTAAAAGAATGAGATTAGGTTAAGGTTTTATAACCAAGGGAAAGGGGAAATTGGATAATGCTAGGAATTGAAGCGAGTGTTGGATGGTAAAAGCTAGAAATGAAGATGCTAGACGTTGATCTCGCGAATAGGACATGTGGAAATTCATCAAAGCGAGGTTCGAACTAAAATCCTCACTATTTCCTTGTTTCTTGCGTTAACAATGGAAGTTGAAGTGTCGAGTTTATAGTTCTCTTCGGACTCCTATACTCATGCTCCGTCAATTATTTGAACAAATTTGCTCTTTAGAGTCCTCTCCTCCTAGTCTCTACTTCATCCGCGTAGACTCTTGATTACAGTCCTATAAAGTCACCCTAATTCAAACACTTGAAGGTACTACAATTTAATAACTTATTATTTATTTGACAACTTCTTTACTAAACACTAGTTGTCTTGTTCCACCCTAATTTCGTGTATGGTTTTGCTAAATACTTGTTATGAATTTCGTTGAATACTTGGTCCACTAATTTCCTGTGTAATTTTTGCTAATGCTTGTTTATACCCTAATATTGTGTGCGCGTTTTGCTATTACTTATTTCTATGTCAAATCAAAACCACAAGTGTAACGTTCCTAATATTGTGTGCGCGTTTTGCTAATGCTTGTTTATACCCTAATTTTTGCTATTACTTATTTCTATGTCAAATCAAAACCCTAATATTGTGTGCGCGTTTTGCGATTACTTAATATTGTGTGTGATTTTGCTAAATACTTGTTCTTCCCTAACTTTGTGTGTGATTTTTACAAAATACTTTGTTAATGTTGTTAGTGTGTTAAAAGTTGTGTTTGTTTGTAATATTTCTATGTCAAATCAAAACCACAAGTGTAACGTTCTGTCACTTGTAATTCTTATTTCATTTCCACATTTATAATCGGAGACTTCGATCAAAATGTAAATTCATGTTTTTATATACATGTTTCATTCATACTTAATTGTTATTCAATCAATCAACAAATACGCGTTTATACACGAAACAAAGACTTGAAATACTATCAAAAATCAAAACATCAACCATATATGCATCATACTTATACCCTACTCAAATACACCTTGTATACCTAAAAACAAGTTAAAATGCAAGTTTGTGTCATAAAATAACCTAAAAACCAAGTGTAGGGCCAAACATGAACAAAAACAAAGGTTTGGAAAATTGGCCTGTCGCGCCACGCGACGGGAGAGCCTGTAGTTGGTCGCGTGGCGCGAGGATGCTCAATCCGTAGCAGGATTTTCCAACCAATCGGATTTCACCATTTCCACCTCTTTTTACCTCCAATCATCTTCTAACCTCTTTAAAACATAAACCCTAATTTACCACTATAATACCAAGCCTCCTCTAACATGTTTTCATTTCCCACAGCTCCATATCACTCTCAAACACTCCAAAATCACCAAGAAATTCTCTAAGTTGGGCAGAAAGTTTCAAGTGTTCAAGTGAGCTTTCAACTCACTTTATTCTTCATTTCTTCTTGTTTTCTTCTTCCATTCCACTTGGACAACCTCTAGGAGTGTTTTCATAAGTTTACCATGGTAAACTAAATTGGAACATCACTATATTTGAGGTCCAAATTGAGGATTAAATTCTATTTTTATAAAACTTTTACAACTTGTATTTATTTCTTATTCTTCTTGTGGAAATCTTTGTAACACCGCAACCGATGGCGGAAACATCAGGGCATCACTTTGGTAGATTGTTCAACAGCACATGGAACTAAAATTTAAATATTTATTAATTAATTTGAAGCATATACATCATGAAAACAAGTAATACAAAGTAATCTCTGTTAAATTTATCTAAGTCTCGATATGCTTCCTATGTGAGTAGTAAATCTTGTAAGCATCAACAAATTCTATTACCTGAAACATGTGGAAAATAATTGGGTCAACTACAAAGAAGTTGGTGAGCATACATAGTTTACTAAAATAAGTAAGTACGTAAGTAGCATGTCAAGCTTATCTAAAACTATCTTGTGAAAACAAGACTCAGGAACAAATGGGGTGCATAATCAAACCTTGTGACTGAAGGAACTGCGAAAAGTTAACCTTTGTGGATGTTGTTGTTTCAATCATCCCTAGATCCATACGGGGATGGGTTTGACAGACACATAGCGCTATAATCTACTACAGTGGGCTTGGCCGAAGTTAATGATTGTACTAAGTTATGTAAGCTCCCAAAGTTATGTTTAAGATAATCAGTATAGAGATAAAAGTTAATTGATAAGTTTAAGAAACATGTTTCACCCCAAAAATTAAAGAAAAGGCTGTGTTAACTCACATGATTGTGTTGTCAGATAATTCCACACAAGCTCACAAATAGTAGCAAAGCGTGTCTTATGCGATGACTACAATATAGATGTCGCATGTAATGACTAATCCGTATTTAATTATAAGCATTGCGAATAATGTTGGTGCTTTAACAATTGCTTGAGTGTTATCTTAGGGTTTACAAGTTAGGTTTTGCAATTTATGACTAATTAATGTTAAAAAGGGTAATTTAGGGTTTTCACATTATTTATATGTTATTGTTTTGAATCAAGTTGTAAATAAAACAAATCAGCAGGTTATTTTTGGATCAATTTTAAAGGCTAAGCTTTCGGATTTTATTGACTAACTAAACAGTCAAAATAAACTATGAAAATATTATGACATGCTACCACACGCCTATGTTCTTTAAAAATATTTTTGTTATATTTTTACAGTGAGCAGAAAAGTTATGAAAAATTGTAGAACACTGAAAGGTGGTATCCGCGATTTTTCAGTGACAGTTTACACCAAAAATTATTAAAATTCTATGTTTACTAAAATCATGACATTCCAGTTGGAAAATGTTTATAACCTATAGTATTACCTTATGTATAATTTTAGGTTATTTGAACTTATATTTTGTGAGTTATGACCCTCATAAGACACCCTAATGTTTCTGATCCGAAATCAGTTTTGACACACATTTTTATAAAATAAAAAATATTAACATATTCTTATCGAAAAATTATGAAACTCAGTTTTATGAAAGGATACTTTCTTGAACTATAATTTAGAGTCAATAATCGATCTATTTGGTTTAATTTTCATCAACTTATGACCCGTTGAAAGTCGGATTTTGCTGCTGTTAAAACTCTGATGTTAACAGTTTGCATGTAAAACAAGTTTTTATGGATGTTCTTGCTTATTAAATTGTATAAACGAATAAACTTGTTTGTTAACATAATATTTTAGATTTTAAAACCATGTTTATGATTCAATATGTTAGCTGTGATGAGACTATGTAACATTCAGCCTCTCGCACCACCAATGTTGTTCGCTTTGTCCTCGATGGGTTGCCCATCCAAGAACTCACGGATTTGTTTTTGGTTACCCCGGTGGAGACTTCCCAGGAGGTCACTCATCCTGGTACTTCTCCCACATGAGCATGCTTAACTGCGGAGTTTTCATGTACACCACAACCAACTAAGCCCAAAAAGCGTTGGTGATTTAGCAGGCAAGGCATGTCTTATGAACCAAGAATTTCTCCTGGGCACGGCCCCTGTGGGATTTTCCTAGTGTAACACCTCGAAAAATTTCGTCCAATAATGTCTTGACACGTGTCATAAGGTTCCGGTATGTGAAAACATACTTTAGGAGGACTAAAAGTGACAAACAGTGAAAACTATGGAACGTAAGGGTCCAAAGTGTCAACAATGGATAAATAGGCTCTATGATAACCCTACATAATGTTTATAACCTTAAACGGATGGTTCATGGATCATACGACGCGGAAATTGCACAAAAGTGAAGTATTGCAAACTATAGGGGCCAAAAGTGTCAACATGTTTAATTTATACCTCTGAGTGAACTTTTGGCAGACCCGAAGCTTTGTAAAGCTAAAATATACTCACTAGAATATGTGGTAAAAATTTCATGAAGTTTCGTTATCGTATGTCACACCCCCAAATTACCACCTAGGGTATGTCCCTATTGGAGGTGCAACGATCCAACAAAGAGCCACCAATCATATCAAACACAAATTATAATGTATTGAAATACCCAATTGAAAGAAATGTATCATTTGAAAAGTTAAACCAAAACCAAAGTATTGAGCGGAAGCATAAATGTATAAGTGTGTAAATGTATCGAAACCAAATCAATGTAATTGTTTATCATGACCACAACCACTCCAGCCGCATCAGACGGCAAGCTCCCAAGTTCCTTCAATAATTACCTACAAGCATGCAACAAGTG
Organism: Helianthus annuus; assembly: GCF_002127325.2. Taxonomy (NCBI): domain Eukaryota; kingdom Viridiplantae; phylum Streptophyta; class Magnoliopsida; order Asterales; family Asteraceae; genus Helianthus; species Helianthus annuus. Next base: position 149,848,516 of record NC_035437.2, on the reverse strand, counting down.
TGTCAGACTACGCTGGTGAGTTCAAGGTTTTGTTAACAAGTTATGTTACCATATGTATGTTAATACGATTTAACGCTGCGATACAATGTTGCTCATGCTAGATACCCTAAGGAATGTGCCCATATGTATCCGGGGAGTGGGTACCCCTTAACAACCGATTGCTATGTTGCCTTCGTTAGATACCCTAGGGAGAGTGCCCATATGTATCCGAGGAGTGTGCCTCTAACAACCATAGCCATACCCAGATAATTATTTCACGCCCGTCCTTACGGCCCGGTGTGAGGTTTCCCACCTAATAGCGCTATCAACTAATCACCCCCATTGCCCTCCAGGCAATAACCAAAACCGATTAAGTTATTTACCCAATGTTTCCCTTCCGAATGTTTACCAGTTGTCCCAAACCACCGGGACGCATGCTTGAGAAAATGCAACGAACTCACCTGAGGTTTGCTCGGTTAGACAAGTTACTCGTTAAATAAGTTCAATACTCACAACCTAGAAGAGTGTTTGGTAATGATCAGTTTTACAGTTTGTTTACACATAGACCGCATCAGTGGTTGTCACGTATGGCATATATAACAGTTAAGCAGCAATTCAAGCAAGAACAATAATTATTCAACATAAGATCAGTGAACTAAATAATCCATATTACATCAACTGGCCCAATATTAAACTCAATCCAACTCATATTCACATTGCAAGTTCATTACGTCAATCCATTTAAAGTGCGGCCCAAATATCATTTGTTCAGTTAAACCAACCTTTTACCCGATTCGCTAGTTAAAGCCCCAAGTCCAATATACTTATCCGCAGTCCCCGGCCCAATGCGTTAAGCCCAAACCTACCAGTTTACATTATTCCAAATTCCCAACCCACTTAATCATTAGTTCCGGTTGCATAGTTTAAATGGAAGCCAAGCCCATTAATCAACCCAATCCTTTTTGTGTAGTTGTTGATGCCATCACTCGGTTAGTTTTAACTTCCTAACCTACTGACCAAATGTACATCACATACCTCACCATTTATGAGCCGCCCATAACTGTTACTATGTATAACCCATCCTTACCCGTAGCCCGCTAATCGGTGAGCGACCCATCTAAGCAAGGCCCAAAGGTCGTTTAACACTAATGTTTATTTCGGTCTAGGATCATGCATAGCATCACTAGAATTCCATCATACGTATTAAATTTGTTTAATCAAAATTATAGCCAAGAAAGATTACACTAACTGATTTCACATATCATCAGCAAATAATAATTACCTATCCTCTTTACTCATACGAATAAACAATCTCAAATCGAATAGTCAATGTTATTATTCGACCCTAACAATACTGATTCATGTATCATTCATAACTCTAGCATGGATCCTAAGCATAACTCATCATATACGATCATACTGTCATGTTTATCAAATATACAAGTCATGTTTTCGATCACTCATCATACATGAAATCTAAGCATTAACAATTAACAAATATCACACACATAAACTTACTGACCAAGATTCCGGATGTGGAACTGTTGCTACGCGAATGGGGGGGGTTTCTGCTCCACAGCCGTGTGTAACCAAGGAATAGGTAGGGTTGTTATGTTTTAAACTAATCGCACTTTGATTTAGATTACAATACGTATAGGGTGTTGGGCTTAGATTACAATACATATGGGGTGTTGGGCCGGTTAACTAATTAATAAGGATGTTGGGGCCGGTGGGTCATTTAGCCGGTCATGGGCTCAAGCCCAAGTAAACAGTATAAGTAAACAGTATATATGCGATAATATGTGCATTAAGTGGGCTGATCATAACAACATAGTCATGTGGGCTGATAGATTGTTAGTTAATACACAAGTGGGCCAAATTAAATAACACCTACACAAATGGGCCGATAGATTGTTGCCAAGTCGCGTGGGCCGAAGATAAGCCCAAACAACTTATGTGATTTGATTCGTATGGGCCGGACTAGGTTACATGTTTAACCCGTTTAACAAAGCAAAGATCATGAAAGAGAAATAGCGCGGAATCGAGATTACAAACTAACCTCGGAAGTTCGGGTTGTCACATCATCCCCAACTTGAAAGAAATTTCGTCCCGAAATTTGGCAAGTAAGCATTGAGGAGTGAAGTGAGGAAATCAAGATTGCCGCGGATTTTGCTCAGGTGTGACATCATCCCCAACTTGAAGGAAATTTCGTCCCGAAATTTAGCAAACAGTCGCTGAGGAAGCTAGTTTTGTTAAGCGTTTTCGCGGGGTGTCACATCATCCCCTACTTGAAAGAATTTCCATCCCGAACATTGATCTAAAACAATGGCTTGAAGTGAGTTCCGACGAACTCGATCTATAGATACTTTACAACGCCTGGGGGCTAATCTTGTGATCGGTCTAATTGGTGCCTTCGGTACCGTCCAAGTAATGCCTCCCACTTAAATCCAATGACCACGGTTTCCACCGGAGGTTGTAGGTCGTGCAGTTCCTCTCCGTAACACCATCATGGTATATCGCTGGATCATCGGTACCCTCGGATAGAAGCGATGCTTCGCGTGTTGTAGGGTTGGGTTTCAAAAGCTGTAAGGACGTTCTCCGATTTTATTTCTCAGGAATTCACAGCTCCCCGCTATGCTAAGGAGGTTGAAGTTGCGAAACCTTCGAAAATCCTATGATGAAGCTGTGATAGTATCTAGCAAACCTAAGGGATTTCTGTTTCCCATAAGGAATCTGAAATTGCATAAGGTCAATCTGAAATTCCGCCTAACGATGTGGAAGTAAACCAGCTCACTCTTCAGAAGGCATGTCAGAAAATTCATGGATAAGTGGAAGACACTCGATCTTCCTTTCTTAAAGTGGCGAATCGGTGACAAGAGCTAGTATGGTAGGGTAGCCCTCCCGTAGATACTTCTGGGCTTTCACGACTGTGACAATGCCAACAACGGCACCACTACGATGATCTTAAACTGATAAGGATTCCCCACTGGGGAGAGGGAACGCGCGATTTTCTGTTTGCAGAGAATTTTCCGCTTGATACCTAGATAACCAAGTTCATGTCAACGACCATGTCAAAACTTACAAGAGTATTGCATCAACCAATAGAGGCATTGCATCCACCCATAGGCACCGGATAGTACAAAGGCCAGCGAGAGGTTTACCATAATTAAGGTAACTGTCGTAGAGTCAAAGATGTGACTCTTGTGGTGCAAGGGTAAAAAGAGGTAAGGTGACGACTCGGTACAAGAAATATCCTTTAAACGATAAAATAAGAAACCCATTCAAATTAAACCATATAGTCACTACATCGAATATCCGCAAAAGTTTTAATCACCATGATTGTTTATATGAAAACAACTGAAAGAAAAATAACTAGATAAACGATTGAAAGACGAGTCAGTCGTCCACGTCACCATCCCCGAGGTCACTACCATCATCATCGTCTCCGTCATTATCCGAGACCTCCTCTGGCTCTTCTTCCTCCTCTTCCGGCTCTTCCTCTTCCTCTTCGGGCTCTTCATCAGACTCTTCCGCCTCTGGTTCGGGAGGTGCCGGGACTGGAGCTGGCTCGGGTTCAGGTGCGAAGCGGGCTTCCTCCAACTGATGGACCCTCCAATCCATCATACCTATCCTTTCGGCATGCGAGTTAAGCCTTTCATGATCCACTCGAGCGTCTCTCAGTATCAGACCTTGTACCTCACGCCCTTTTAGGGCTTCTGCCTTCAAGTCAGTAGTTCTCCTATTAAGTTCCTGTATCTGCTTCTCTTGAGCTTCCACTCGCCCTCCTAGGGTATCAACCTTTCTTAGTAATTTCTGATTTTGCTCCATTAAGACTTGGTTTTGTCCTATTAGAATCTGGTTATAATCTCGGAGGGCCTTACTCACAGCCGACTCGGCCTGAGCGCTGAGGGAGTTAACTGGTAGTGCATGCGTAGGTCGGGAGGACGACTCCCCGCCCTGTGCGAGTCTCTTCCTATAAGCAGCACGCGTCTCCATCTGACGCGGGGGTGAGTGAGTAGCAGCGGGTGCCTTCCCTGGCGCCCGGGATTGGTCGAAAGATGCGGACGGTGCAGACATGCCTGTCGAGTTGATGACGTAACGCAAGTCAAACGAAAGAATGCACACTCACAACGTACCAAAAGAGGGTATTAACGCAGAAAAGAAGAAAAAAATGACAGAAAGAGTAAGCACACAAGGTTTCAATCAACAGTTGCTACGTCCGTTTCCTCGTCCACTCATGGTTCTATAATAGGGGAAGGGAACAAATTTAGGAGTCGAGAACGAGAAGAGTGTTCAGGTTTATCACGTTAGGGACGATTAACTACCATGTTCATATACAAACAGGGAAGAACCCCTCTTACACTCGTTAAGCCCCATTGGGATTTACATGCACCACGCGTTATTATTATGTGTGCACCCATGATAATAAGGCGGTTTGCATGCTCCTCTCGATGCTTCTTAACTTATGTTTGAAGTTTCTCCCACCCCAATCAACACAAAATAAGCACTACCAACAAGATTAGAATTTACTAGATGCACGTGTTATGTTACACTATCAATGTGTCATGATGCCTACCATGTCGTATCGTGCATGCTGTAAATATAGTTACGTTTACTAGGCATATAAAGCATAAGCTAACGAGGAACGAACCTTGCAGTCTGAAGCTGAGTGTCATGGTCATCGTTTGGATCAATTCGGTTATAGTCTGGTTTTATGAAAACATTTTTAAAACCGAGTTCTCTATAACCAGTGGCTCTGATACCAAACTGTCACACCCCCAAATTACCACCTAGGGTATGTCCCTATTGGAGGTGCAACGATCCAACAAAGAGCCACCAATCATATCAAACACAAATTATAATGTATTGAAATACCCAATTGAAAGAAATGTATCGTTTGAAAAGTTAAACCAAAACCAAAGTATTGAGCGGAAGCATAAATGTATAAGTGTGTAAATGTATCGAAACCAAATCAATGTAATTGTTTATCATGACCACAACCACTCCAGCCGCATCAGACGGCAAGCTCCCAAGTTCCTTCAATAATTACCTACAAGCATGCAACAAGTGTGTCAGACTACGCTGGTGAGTTCAAGGTTTTGTTAACAAGTTATGTTACCATATGTATGTTAATACGATTTAACGCTGCGATACAATGTTGCTCATGCTAGATACCCTAGGGAATGTGCCCATATGTATCCGGGGAGTGGGTACCCCTTAACAACCGATTGCTATGTTGCCTTCGTTAGATACCCTAGGGAGGGTGCCCATATGTATCCGAGGAGTGTGCCTCTAACAACCATAGCCATACCCAGATAATTAGTTCACGCCCGTCCTTACGGCCCGGTGTGAGGTTTCCCACCTAATAGCGCTATCAACTAATCACCCCCATTGCCCTCCAGGCAATAACCAAAACCGATTAAGTTATTTACCCAATGTTTCCCTTCCGAATGTTTACCAGTTGTCCCAAACCACCGGGACGCATGCTTGAGAAAATGCAACGAACTCACCTGAGGTTTGCTCGGTTAGACAAGTTACTCGTTAAATAAGTTCAATACTCACAACCTAGAAGAGTGTTTGGTAATGATCAGTTTTACAGTTTGTTTACACATAGACCGCATCAGTGGTTGTCACGTATGGCATATATAACAGTTAAGCAGCAATTCAAGCAAGAACAATAATTATTCAACATAAGATCAGTGAACTAAATAATCCATATTACATCAACTGGCCCAATATTAAACTCAATCCAACTCATATTCACATTGCAAGTTCATTACGTCAATCCATTTAAAGTGCGGCCCAAATATCATTTGTTCAGTTAAACCAACCTTTTACCCGATTCGCTAGTTAAAGCCCCAAGTCCAATATACTTATCCGCAGTCCCCGGCCCAATGCGTTAAGCCCAAACCTACCAGTTTACATTATTCCAAATTCCCAACCCACTTAATCATTAGTTCCGGTTGCATAGTTTAAATGGAAGCCAAGCCACCCAATCCTTTTTGTGTAGTTGTTGATGCCATCACTCGGTTAGTTTTAACTTCCTAACCTACTGACCAAATGTACATCACATACCTCACCATTTATGAGCCGCCCATAACTGTTACTATGTATAACCCATCCTTACCCGTAGCCCGCTAATCGGTGAGCGACCCATCTAAGCAAGGCCCAAAGGTCGTTTAACACTAATGTTTATTTCGGTCTAGGATCATGCATAGCATCACAAGAATTCCATCATACGTATTAAATTTGTTTAATCAAAATTATAGCCAAGAAAGATTACACTAACTGATTTCACATATCATCAGCAAATAATAATTACCTATCCTCTTTACTCATACGAATAAACAATCTCAAATCGAATAGTCAATGCTATTATTCGACCCTAACAATACTGATTCATGTATCATTCATAACTCTAGCATGGATCCTAAGCATAACTCATCATATACGATCATACTGTCATGTTTATCAAATATACAAGTCATGTTGTCGATCACTCATCATACATGACTAATAAGCATTAACAATTAACAAATATCACACACATAAACTTACTGACCAAGATTCCGGATGTGGAACTGTTGCTACGCGAATGGGGGGGGGGGGGTTTCTGCTCCACAGCCGTGTGTAACCAAGGAATAGGTAGGGTTGTTATGTTTTAAACTAATCGCACTTTGATTTAGATTACAATACGTATAGGGTGTTGGGCTTAGATTACAATACATATGGGGTGTTGGGCCGGTTAACTAATTAATAAGGATGTTGGGGCCGGTGGGTCATTTAGCCGGTCATGGGCTCAAGCCCAAGTAAACAGTATAAGTAAACAGTATATATGCGATAATATGTGCATTAAGTGGGCTGATCATAACAACATAGTCATGTGGGCTGATAGATTGTTAGTTAATACACAAGTGGGCCAAATTAAATAACACCTACACAAATGGGCCGATAGATTGTTGCCAAGTCGCGTGGGCCGAAGATAAGCCCAAACAACTTATGTGATTTGATTCGTATGGGCCGGACTAGGTTACATGTTTAACCCGTTTAACAAAGCAAAGATCATGAAAGAGAAATAGCGCGGAATCGAGATTACAAACTAACCTCGGAAGTTCGGGTTGTCACATCATCCCCAACTTGAAAGAAATTTCGTCCCGAAATTTGGCAAGTAAGCATTGAGGAGTGAAGTGAGGAAATCAAGATTGCCGCGGATTTTGCTCAGGTGTGACATCGTATGAGAAAGTTATGGCCAAAACCGTAACTATAGGGGCTAAAAGTGTCAACATGTTGAATTTATACCTCTGAGTGATCTTTTGGCAGACCCGAAGCTTTGTAAAGCTAAAATATACTCACTAGAATATGTGGTAAAAATTTCATGAAGTTTCGTTATCATATGAGAAAGTTATGGCCAAAACCGTACTTGAGGGGTTAAAAGCGTCAACGTCAAATTTTATGGCTTTTCGGGCGAGCGCAAAATCAAACGAGGACATTACCATGTTGGTAAATGTCCAAGGGTTCTTAAAAACCAGATTCGAGGGTTTACGAGTCAAGATTCATGGCCAAATCATCGCAACCAAAGTACAGGGACCAAAACTGCAACAAATGGGCAAACTTTGGAGCTGCCAATAAACCCAGGTGCAGAATCCGCGAACAGCAGCGATTTGGGTCCGAATTTAGGTGGGTAACAGCTGTTTTCACCTCCCAAAAGCTCCAATAACATTGCATGCATGCCTAGGCCACAGTAACCCCTTGCAAACATCAACAATTCAGCTTTAAATCTGATCCAAAGCTCATTTTACTAAACACTTGTGTTGTGAACAAGAACTTCCAAACTTGCAAAAGCTCTCAAGCATCTCTGAAGCATTTCTGGACATCAAGGCCGATTTCTAGTGTTAGCTTAACATCAATAGGACCTTGGTAAGCTTCTAATTCGATCTCTAATCCGTTCTTGCTTTGATTATTGCTAAAAGTCAAACTGTTTGATCATACACTTTGACTTTCTGATTAAACAAGTTTCAATCAGTCATTTCTCGAATTGAAACCAGATTTATGTTGGTATTTATGTGGGAAACAAACCCTCTAAAGGGTATTATCTGATTCCCACTATATGCATGCTAATTGTCGAGTCAAACGTATTTCTAAAAAGTCAACAGAAGTGATTTTTGCAAAAATAAGCTTGAATGTTAATATATTAGACATGCAATCTGATTGATCATCATAAATAACTTGTAATACATATAAGAATGTGTTTTATCATCATCAACTCGACAATCTATAGTATAAATACGAATCGGAGCCGAAAGTCCTATAAAACGACTAATTCGTAGACTATCGATTCGGATTCGTACATGCATGTTTGAGATCTGTATTGGAGAGTATTTTTGACTATTTTTATTTTAGTTAAACTTTCTGGAATTTTCGTTGATTAAGTCTATGCTTAGCCGATTCGAATGCATGTTTCCGATTTATGCATAAAGTTGACTATTTTGCCCTTTTTGATATAAAACGTGATTTTTGGAAAAGTGAAAGAGTAGAAATCTTTATTTCTAATATATAAACCTGCACCAAAAATTTCGGATCAGTTGGTGGTCCAGATTTTGAGTTATGGCCATTAGCGTAAAACTATGTTCTTAATTTACATAAACGGCCCTTTTCGCGTATAACCTATTTCTGGCCACGTTTTGATGCAAAACTTTTTACCAACTGATGTATTATAATATTCTGGGAATTTTGATGATTTTTAATTAATTTTTGGCTGAACGGATCCTAGATCGCCTAGTTATTTCGGGTTATGTCGGTTTAGATCGTTTAGGCCATAAAATGAGTTTTACACATTCTTTTGACCCGAAACCTTTTTCTACTGATTTTATAAGTTAAATAAATTATTTTAAGTATTCTGGAAATATAAAAATCTCAGATTTATTGTGAAAACCCGAAAACGCCCTTAAATCGCATTTTTAGCATTTTAAGCGCATAGTAAGCGTTATACTCGTTTTAAACATATAAGACTTATACCTACTGATGTAATTTGCATATTTTCATATAATAACAGTAAGTATAAGTATATGAACTCAGATTTCCAGTTTTGGCATTTTTAGCCCTTGTGAAATTACTAAAATACCCCTACGGTGCATAGTTTGGTTTTAAATGATAAATTTGATATATGGGCCATACCCTACTGATATAATATGTTATATTAAGTATATTTACTGTATGAACCAGACCCGAAACTCAGATTTCTAATTTTACTCTTTTATTATCTTTTAAATGTCCAAAATGCCCTTCTAAGGCATAAATTGGGTTTAAAATTATTCCGGGCAATATAGAACATAACTTACTGATATAATATCATATTTTAAGCATATTATCTCAGGGAACTTGCATTTGACTCTTTTGGCTACCCGTAACGCCCTTATTGCGTTCGGTTCGGTTTACGTAACTAGTTTGCGTAAATTGACCGAAACGGGTCAGACGTCATCATTTTTATCTCAAAATCCAGAATGTATTTAGTATACCCATATTATACAAGTATTCAAACTTGTTGGGTCTAAATCACATTCTATCCGGTCTTTCGCTTAATCGTGCGTGAACCGAATCATCCTTAAACTAACCGGTCAAAGCTTAAGCTTAAATAAACGACCCGTTAGGAATCTAATAGGTTAATTATAAACCTTTGTTCCAGATTAGGAGGCCCAGTAAAAGCTACCACTCTTACCGTTTGTGTTACATACTTGCTCAGGTAAATACATTTTGACTTATTTTCCCTATACGGGCTTGGGGTACGGTATTTAAAATACCGCTTGATCGGGCGCACAAGTCCTGCTCCTTATGGGTGTACAGTCTTGAATAGCTTGTGCGACTTCGTTTAAACAGTCTTGTCTTACTTTAGGCTTTGGGGGGTTATTGACCGTGTCCCGGATATCCTTGGCATTATCGTACGAGATGGCCACGACCAGAGCACGGGGTGTAGGCGTACACTCGGCGTGTATAACTCTTTAATGTGGTGTGTCATTTAATTCTTAGCCCGGACAGCAGATCCCGGGCCACCAAAGATACGAGTGCATGTAAATCGTTCACAAGTTTATATTATATAATTATCCCAAGTTAATAAAAATATTTATGCCTTGTGCATTTAAATCAATTTTCAATCATTTTCAAAATGAGTCAGTCGATTTGTATTTACCAGTGTAAACTGACGTATTTTTCCCAAAAGGTTAAGTGCAGGTACTATACGAAAATAGGCTGGCTGTTTCCTAAGAGCGTCCACTATAGTCTCGCAAGCTCGGACGACAAATATCTGTTGAACAATATTTTATCTTATTTGTATTTGACCCGCCTGTGGATCCGTTTCAACTACTGTGATATTTATTATTGCAATTTATTTAAAAGTTGAAATGTATCTATTCTGCTTCCGCTGTGCATTATTATATTGTGTTGATTGTCTATGACGATGCCAACTACGTCACTGTACCCCACACCGGGCCCACAGGTGACACGTGGAAATCGGGGTGTGACAGGTTGGTATCAGAGCCAACGCTGAGTGAATTAAACACTAGTCCTTCGTGTTTAATCTCAGTTACACAATTGCACAATCCTCGATTTTCGAGTCTAGACAAAGAACTTAGGAAATGTTCAACATTTCGTTTATTTTATTTTATTTCTAATTATTATCATTGTCTTATGTATTCTGTTGTGCAACTTGTTTGAATTTTGACAGGATCATTATGCCGCCACGGATGAGAGGTCGAGGAGGATTCGCTACATCTCACGACCATGAGGCAGGACCCTCACACAGACGAGCTCCGTCAGCTACGCACCACACTGCAGCCAATGATCTTTGGGGATCATTCGCTGAGCCGGCTAGACACTCGGTGTCTATGAGCACTTCACCATCACTACCCCAATCATTTGGGCCCCACTCGGAGAATGGGCCCCCTGGTTCCCATGGATCTTACATACCGCTCCATCAGTCGCCTCACCAATACCCAGCACCAGTTTACCAGGGTCTGTATAACCCTGATGCTTTTGTGGATGAGCCAGTGGGTCATAACCCACTAGGACCGGAGGACCACTTTCCTGGTGATCACGAGATGGAAGTTGATGAAGACACGGACCCTTCTCTGCCACCGTCAGGTACGCCCAACCATCCCATCGAGATATCGGATGGGTCACCATTTAGGGGATCACCCTACAATGGTGTTGATAGCTTTCAGGAGAGGTTTCGGCAACATGATTGGTATTACACCCCCAGCCGCCACAACTCTCCGATGCTCCAGTCTCACCATGGATCGCCGGTGCACTCACAGCACCACTCTCAGCAGCAGCAGCTTCAGCAGCAGCCGCCTCTGCAGCAGGACCTATCTGAGGCCCTCTGGCGCGACGTGATCACTCCGTCGCCACCGCCGCCACCAGTTTTACCTCCTCCGCCTCAGAGGCCAAGGAGGAATGCGCGTATGTCTACGCGCGGAGGGATTCGCATAGGCACCCCTCCACATGTTGGTAGCAGCCGCTACACGCCTCTTCCCGAGGAGTCCGAGACGGGAGAGTCTCCGCATCCTGTATCGGAGGTCACTTCAGTACCGATCCCGCCTCTGCCGCCGCAGAATTATGGAGAGCCGATTCAAGCTTATGCCAGCGCAGCTCAGTTTAACCCGTTCGAGCAGGTTTTCCCTCAGGGTTATGATTACACAGGAGACCCTTATTGGCAAGCTGTGAACTACAGCTCACTCCCACCTAGTGGTCCATTTGGAGACACTTGGACTGCTGGGCAGTCTACTTTTGGTTACCCTCCGGGTTACCAGCAGCCACAGCCGCCGCAGCCGCAGCAGTACCAGCCACCGCCGCCGGCGCCTATGATGTCGCCGCCGCAGGTTCAAGAAATCCTGCATGGGATTAACAGCATGCGACGCGAGTTGCAACACGAGATGCGAGCTGATCGCCGAGGCAACAGTGGCATGTTCAAGAAGGTGTTTGACTTACTCAAGGGTAAGAGTAAGAAGGATCATTGAATCCTTTGATTGTTATCTCACTACTCCTGTCCCTGCGTGGACATCTATTCCTGTATTCTACCCCTGCGTGGGTATGTTGTTCTGTTAACCCCTGCGTGGGTTTGTTTTACTTTATTTGTTGTTGTTGTTAGTTGTTTAGCCCCTGCGCGGGCATGTTATTCATGTTATTTGAATTAAAGTCCCGTTTAGGGCAAAGATGTACTAGTACTTTATTTGAAATTTGAAATGGTTAATTTGAATTTCTCATTTTATTTATATGCATGAATATAATATTTAAATAATGGAAAATATCAATTTTTATTTGATTTGCCATTCATAAGAATCTTAGTAAGGTATAACCTAGCTTGAATGTCTTATTAACAGGCCTGGCCCTGATGGTAAAACCTGGTTGAAAAGATTCCACTCCCTGTTGACATCTGAAAACATGTTAACATTCCTGGCTAAGCGTGATCGGTAGAATCACACAAGCCACCCTTTTTAATAAATTATCTACAGATTTTATCTGTATACAAGTCTATTAATGACTTGATACCTACGGGTTATGACTATGTCATATAGTGACAGTTGTGGTTTATGACTCTCTGTCTAGTAAAGGATTATTTGTTTCATTATACAATTTATAATCCTGTAAAAATCTAAATTTATAATTTAGTAATTGTCCATGTGACTAGGCCTATGGTGCCAATATATATATTTTCATTCCTTGATTGCTAATAAGAGCCTGAATGAAATTTATTAAATTAACTGCTAAGGTTCTTGATACCATGGTTAATAAATCGTTTAGAACGATGATACTGTTAGGTTCTAAATAGACCTTGTCCTTTATTGTAGCTTAAAGCTACAATGGCCAAATCGGAGGAGACCAACAGTCATTCTGGGGAACACTCAGATAATGCAAAGATTCACGTTACCGGTGCAGAGTTGCAAGCACTGACAGATAACGCTGTTGCCAAAGCTATGGATAGGCAATTCAGGGAATCTAGTGGTACTCGGAGTAGGACCCGAACAGAACCGCACGCAAAGCCCAAGACTCATTCTGAGGCTCATAGTAAGCCACCTTCTAAAAAGAGTGAGCCGAAGAAAGCTGAGGATGATAATCACTCCTCCAACCACAGCAGCATCCCAAAGCAAGAAGTTAAGATGAACCATGATACGCACAGCAGGTCCTGTACGTACAAATACTTCGTATCTTGCAAGCCCAGAGATTTCACTGGGGAAAAGGGAGCCGTCGATTGTATGACGTGGATTGATGAGATGGATACTGTGGTCGATATCAGCGGGTGTGCTGATAGGGATGTTGTGAAGTACGCGTCCCAGTCGTTCAAGGGAGACGCGTTAGCATGGTGGAAGTCGCTTCTACAAGCTACTGGAAAGACCGCTCTGTATAGCATGACTTGGGATCAGTTTGTAGCACTGATCAAGGAAAATTTCTGTCCGCAGCATGAGGTCAAGAGAATTGAATCGGATTTTGTGTCTCTAGTTATGAAGAATCTCGATTGTCAAGCGTATCTTACTACGTCCAACACCTTATCCCGGTTAGTGCCTTATCTGGTGACCCCGGAGCCGCGTAGGATTGCTCGATTTATTGGGGGTCTGGCACCGGAGATAAAGGCAAGCGTCAAGGCTTCAAGGCCTACTACATTTAGATCAGTAGCTGATCTATCCCTCTCCCTCACTCAAGATGTCGTCAGACTAAGAGCTATGAAGAGCTCGGAGGAAAACAAAAGGAAACGTGAGGATGACACCTCACGAAGATCTGAGAAACGACACAAGGGAAACAACGACCATAGGAAAGGGTCGGGGTTCAAGAAAGGGGATCAGTCGGGTGAGAAACCCAAATGCAAGGTTTGTAAGAGGCATCATTTTGGGAGATGCAGGCAGGAGTCTAAGTCCCAGTCTTTCGAGAAACGTTGTGGGATCTGCAAGTCCACAGATCATAAAGCTGTGGATTGCAAGAAAATGAAGGATGCAACTTGTTTCGGTTGCAACGAGAAAGGGCATATTCGGCCCAACTGCCCAAAGAATGCGAAGAAGGCTGATGATGGGAAGAAGACTAATGCGAGAGTCTTCAGAATGGACGCTAAGGAAGCAGTCCTTGACGACAACGTCATTACCGGTACATTTCTTGTAAATGATGTTTTTGCTAGAGTCTTGTTTGATTCAGGAGCCGATAAGTCGTTTGTAGATGATAAGTTTTGTAAACTGTTGAACCTTCCTGTTAAAACCTTAAGTGTGAAATATGAGGTGGAATTAGCCGATGGAACCTTAGAAACCGCCTCGACTGTTCTAGATGGATGTGTTATATCCATTAGGAATCATTCTTTCCCGTTATCCTTGCTTCCCTTTAAGCTAGCTGGATTCGACATAGTGATAGGCATGGATTGGTTGTCGAGTAACCAAGCCCAGATTCTGTGCAATAGAAAGCAGGTGATAGTGAAGACTCCGTCTGGTGAGTCACTTACTATTCAAGGAGATACCCAGCATGGATTGCCTGAGCAAGTGTCCATGCTCAAGGCATCCAAGTGCATGCAGAAAGGATGTGTCATTTATATGGCACAAGTTACCATTGATGAGCCGAAGCCGAAGATTGAAGATATTCCTGTTATTTCGGAATATCCTGAGGTTTTCCCTGAGGAGCTACCTGGTTTGCCACCAGATAGGCAAGTAGAGTTTCGGATAGATATCATACCAGGCGCTGCACCTGTAGCAAGAGCACCATACAGATTGGCACCAACGGAGATGAAGGAGTTGAGGACGCAGTTGGATGATCTATTAGCTAAAGGTTTTATTAGACCTAGCTCATCTCCTTGGGGAGCGCCAATCTTGTTCGTTAAAAAGAAGGATGGGTCGATGCGTCTGTGCATCGATTATCGTGAGCTTAACAAGGTCACTATCAAGAATAGATATCCGTTACCCAGGATCGACGATCTGTTCGATCAGTTGCAAGGAGCAAGCTATTTCTCCAAGATTGACCTAAGGTCAGGATATCATCAGTTGAAGGTCAAGGAGGAAGACGTACACAAGACAGCGTTTAGGACTCGTTATGGACATTACGAGTTCCTAGTGATGCCGTTTGGGCTCACTAACGCACCAGCCGCGTTCATGGATCTCATGAATCGCGTCTGCAAACCTTATCTAGATAAATTCGTCATTGTCTTTATTGACGACATCCTTATCTATTAGAACAGCCAAGCTGACCATGAGAAACACCTTCGTTGTATTCTCAAACTTCTGCATCAAGAGAAGCTTTATGCCAAATTCTCGAAGTGTGAATTTTGGCTTCGAGAAGTCCAGTTCCTTGGACATGTAGTAAGCGAGCGTGGTATCCAAGTAGATCCCGCTAAAGTCGAAGCAGTCATGAATTGGCAGGAGCCGAAGACGCCTACTGAGATTCGCAGTTTCCTCGGATTGGCAGGATACTATAGGCGATTTATCGAGAACTTTTCAAGAATTGCTGCGCCCCTAACTTCGTTGACTCGTAAGAAGATTAAGTTTGATTGGGGCCCTAAGCAGCAGGAATCCTTCGACATTCTAAAGAAGAAGTTAAGCAATGCGCCAGTATTGACATTGCCCGATGGAATAGAGGAATTTGTGGTGTACTGTGACGCATCACATACTGGCATGGGCTGTGTACTCATGCAGAAAGGCAAGGTCATTGCCTACGCTTCTCGACAGCTCAAGGTGCACGAGAAGAACTACACCACCCACGATTTAGAATTGGGTGCGGTTGTATTTGCTTTGAAGCTATGGAGACACTACTTGTATGGGACCAAGTGTATAATCTATTCGGATCACAAGAGTCTTCAGCATCTGTTCAATCAGAAGGAATTGAACATGCGACAAAGACGATGGATGGAAACTCTAAATGATTATGACTGTGAGATAAGATACCATCCAGGCAAGGCAAATGTGGTTGCCGACGCCTTAAGCAGAAAAGAAAGGGTTAAACCGATCAGAATCAATGCCAAGCGCATTGAAATAAGAAATAATTTGAATGAAAGGGTGTTAGCTGCACAGAAGGAAGCTGTGCTGGAAGCTAACTATCCTGCAGAAAAGTTAGGAGTAACTGAGGAGCAGTTATCCTACGATAAAGATGGAATGCTACGCCTAAACGGACGAATATGGGTTCCAGTATATGGAGGACTTCGGGATGTTATCCTCCAGGAAGCCCACAGCTCTAAATACTCAGTTCATCCTGGAGCAGATAAGATGTACCAGGATTTGAAATCAAACTACTGGTGGATTGGTTTGAAGAAGTCAGTAGCTGAGCATGTAGCTAAATGTTTGACTTGTGCGCAAGTCAAGGCTGAGCATCAGAAACCGTCAGGTTTGCTTCAACAGCCTGAAATTCCCAAATGGAAATGGGAAATGGTGACAATGGATTTCATCACCAAGTTGCCGAAGACGAAAAAGGGAAATGATACCATATGGGTCATAGTAGATAGACTGACTAAGTCAGCTCATTTTCTACCCATCAAAGAGACGTATAGCTCAGATATGTTAGCTCAATTATACGTCGATAAAATTGTAGCATTGCATGGTATACCTGTATCTATTATCTCTGATAGAGATACGAGGTATACGTCGCATTTTTGGAAGAGTTTCCAGCAATCGTTGGGCACTCGTTTGAATTTTAGTACGGCCTATCATCCTCAGACTGATGGTCAGAGTGAGCGTACTATTCAAACCTTGGAAGACATGCTTCGTGCATGTGCTATCGACTTGGGTGGTAGTTGGGATAAGAACCTACCACTGATTGAATTCTCCTACAACAACAGCTACCATTCCAGCATAAAGGTTGCGCTTTTTGAGGCCCTATACGGTAGAAAGTGTAGATCGCCCATTTGTTGGGCAGAAGTTGGAGATGTCCAGTTGTCTGGACCAGATATCGTCTTTGAGACGACAGACAAGATCGTTCAGATCCATGATCGTTTGAAAGCTGCCAGGGATAGGCAGAAAAGTTATGCGGATCCTAAGCGCAAGGATTTTCACTTCAATGTAGGTGATAAAGTGTTGCTCAAAGTATCGCCCTGGAAGGGTGTAATGCGATTTGGAAAGAAAGGCAAGCTAAGCCCGAGATACATAGGACCTTTCGAGATAATCGAACGTGTCGGGGCAGTCGCTTATAAGTTAAACTTGCCTGAGGAACTTAGCACCATTCATAATGTGTTCCACATCTGTAACTTGAAGAAGTGTTTCGCTGACGAATCACTGGTTATACCGCATACAGATATACACATAGACGAGAGTCTAAAATTTGTGGAAAAACCTTTGTCGATTGAGGATCAACAGGTAAAGAAGCTTCGAAGGAAGCACGTGCCTATTGTTAAGGTCAAGTGGGATGCCCGTAGAGGGCCCGAATACACGTGGGAAGTGGAATCCACGATGAAAGAAAAATATCCCCATTTGTTTGAATAAATCTCGGGGTCGAGATTTCTTTTAAGGGGGTGAGGATGTAACACCTCGAAAAATTTCGTCCAATAATGTCTTGACACGTGTCATAAGGTTCCGGTATGTGAAAACATACTTTAGGAGGACTAAAAGTGACAAACAGTGAAAACTATGGAACGTAAAGGTCCAAAGTGTCAACAATGGATAAATAGGCTCTATGATAACCCTACATAATGTTTATAACCTTAAACGGATGGTTCATGGATCATACGACGCGGAAATTGCACAAAAGTGAAGTATTGCAAACTATAGGGGCCAAAAGTGTCAACATGTTTAATTTATACCTCTGAGTGAACTTTTGGCAGACCCGAAGCTTTGTAAAGCTAAAATATACTCACTAGAATATGTGGTAAAAATTTCATGAAGTTTCGTTATCGTATGAGAAAGTTATGGCCAAAACCGTAACTATAGGGGCTAAAAGTGTCAACATGTTGAATTTATACCTCTGAGTGATCTTTTGGCAGACCCGAAGCTTTGTAAAGCTAAAATATACTCACTAGAATATGTGGTAAAAATTTCATGAAGTTTCGTTATCATATGAGAAAGTTATGGCCAAAACCGTACTTGAGGGGTTAAAAGCGTCAACGTCAAATTTTATGGCTTTTCGGGCGAGCGCAAAATCAAACGAGGACATTACCATGTTGGTAAATGTCCAAGGGTTCTTAAAAACCAGATTCGAGGGTTTACGAGTCAAGATTCATGGCCAAATCATCGCAACCAAAGTACAGGGACCAAAACTGCAACAAATGGGCAAACTTTGGAGCTGCCAATAAACCCAGGTGCAGAATCCGCGAACAGCAGCGATTTGGGTCCGAATTTAGGTGGGTAACAGCTGTTTTCACCTCCCAAAAGCTCCAATAACATTGCATGCATGCCTAGGCCACAGTAACCCCTTGCAAACATCAACAATTCAGCTTTAAATCTGATCCAAAGCTCATTTTACTAAACACTTGTGTTGTGAACAAGAACTTCCAAACTTGCAAAAGCTCTCAAGCATCTCTGAAGCATTTCTGGACATCAAGGCTGATTTCTAGTGTTAGCTTAACATCAATAGGACCTTGGTAAGCTTCTAATTCGATCTCTAATCCGTTCTTGCTTTGATTATTGCTAAAAGTCAAACTGTTTGATCATACACTTTGACTTTCTGATTAAACAAGTTTCAATCAGTCATTTCTCGAATTGAAACCAGATTTATGTTGGTATTTATGTGGGAAACAAACCCTCTAAAGGGTATTATCTGATTCCCACTATATGCATGCTAATTGTCGAGTCAAACGTATTTCTAAAAAGTCAACAGAAGTGATTTTTGCAAAAATAAGCTTGAATGTTAATATATTAGACATGCAATCTGATTGATCATCATAAATAACTTGTAATACATATAAGAATGTGTTTTATCATCATCAACTCGACAATCTATAGTATAAATACGAATCGGAGCCGAAAGTCCTATAAAACGACTAATTCGTAGACTATCGATTCGGATTCGTACATGCATGTTTGAGATCTGTATTGGAGAGTATTTTTGACTATTTTTATTTTAGTTAAACTTTCTGGAATTTTCGTTGATTAAGTCTATGCTTAGCCGATTCGAATGCATGTTTCCGATTTATGCATAAAGTTGACTATTTTGCCCTTTTTGATATAAAACGTGATTTTTGGAAAAGTGAAAGAGTAGAAATCTTTATTTCTAATATATAAACCTGCACCGAAAATTTCGGATCAGTTGGTGGTCCAGATTTTGAGTTATGGCCATTAGCGTAAAACTATGTTCTTAATTTACATAAACGGCCCTTTTCGCGTATAACCTATTTCTGGCCACGTTTTGATGCAAAACTTTTTACCAACTGATGTATTATAATATTCTGGGAATTTTGATGATTTTTAATTAATTTTTGGCTGAACGGATCCTAGATCGCCTAGTTATTTCGGGTTATGTCGGTTTAGACCGTTTAGGCCATAAAATGAGTTTTACACATTCTTTTGACCCGAAACCTTTTTCTACTGATTTTATAAGTTAAATAAATTATTTTAAGTATTCTGAAAATATAAAATCTCAGATTTATTGTGAAAACCCGAAAACGCCCTTAAATCGCATTTTTAGCATTTTAAGCGCATAGTAAGCGTTATACTCGTTTTAAACATATAAGACTTATACCTACTGATGTAATTTGCATATTTTCATATAATAACAGTAAGTATAAGTATATGAACTCAGATTTCCAGTTTTGGCATTTTTAGCCCTTGTGAAATTACTAAAATACCCCTACGGTGCATAGTTTGGTTTTAAATGATAAATTTGATATATGGGCCATACCCTACTGATATAATATGTTATATTAAGTATATTTACTGTATGAACCAGACCCGAAACTCAGATTTCTAATTTTACTCTTTTATTATCTTTTAAATGACCAAAATGCCCTTCTAAGGCATAAATTGGGTTTAAAATTATTCCGGGCAATATAGAACATAACTTACTGATATAATATCATATTTTAAGCATATTATCTCAGGGAACTTGCATTTGACTCTTTTGGCTACCCGTAACGCCCTTATTGCGTTCGGTTCGGTTTACGTAACTAGTTTGCGTAAATTGACCGAAACGGGTCAGACGTCATCATTTTTATCTCAAAATCCAGAATGTATTTAGTATACCCATATTATACAAGTATTCAAACTTGTCGGGTCTAAATCACATTCTATCCGGTCTTTCGCTTAATCGTGCGTGAACCGAATCATCCTTAAACTAACCGGTCAAAGCTTAAGCTTAAATAAACGACCCGTTAGGAATCTAATAGGTTAATTATAAACCTTTGTTCCAGATTAGGAGGCCCAGTAAAAGCTACCACTCTTACCGTTTGTGTTACATACTTGCTCAGGTAAATACATTTTGACTTATTTTCCCTATACGGGCTTGGGGTACGGTATTTAAAATACCGCTTGATCGGGCGCACAAGTCCTGCTCCTTATGGGTGTACAGTCTTGAATAGCTTGTGCGACTTCGTTTAAACAGTCTTGTCTTACTTTAGGCTTTGGGGGGTTATTGACCGTGTCCCGGATATCCTTGGCATTATCGTACGAGATGGCCACGACCAGAGCACGGGGTGTAGGCGTACACTCGGCGTGTATAACTCTTTAATGTGGTGTGTCATTTAATTCTTAGCCCGGACAGCAGATCCCGGGCCACCAAAGATACGAGTGCATGTAAATCGTTCACAAGTTTATATTATATAATTATCCCAAGTTAATAAAAATATTTATGCCTTGTGCATTTAAATCAATTTTCAATCATTTTCAAAATGAGTCAGTCGATTTGTATTTACCAGTGTAAACTGACGTATTTTTCCCAAAAGGTTAAGTGCAGGTACTATACGAAAATAGGCTGGCTGTTTCCTAAGAGCGTCCACTATAGTCTCGCAAGCTCGGACGACAAATATCTGTTGAACAATATTTTATCTTATTTGTATTTGATCCGCCTGTGGATCCGTTTCAACTACTGTGATATTTATTATTGCAATTTATTTAAAAGTTGAAATGTATCTATTCTGCTTCCGCTGTGCATTATTATATTGTGTTGATTGTCTATGACGATGCCAACTACGTCACTGTACCCCACACCGGGCCCACCGGTGACACGTGGAAATCGGGGTGTGACACCTAGGGTGTCACAATGGTCCATGTTAATCTTCTCGGTATCGATATCGTTACAATCCCCCTCCCCCCTTAGGGACTCATCTTCCTCGATGAGGTTTGCCCACCATCTCGAACGGCTTAGGAGTGGCTCTGATACCATTTGTAACATCTGGCCTCTTGCACCACCAATATTGTCTGATTTGTCCTCGATGGGTTGCCCATCCAGGAACTCACAGATTTGTTTTTGGTTGCCCCGGTGGAGACTTCCCAGGAGGTCACCCAGTGGCGGAACTTGACCAAAAGTTTCGAGAGGCGGAAAGTCATAGGACAAAAAAAAATATAAGTCGATAAGTCGGAGCTATATGGGTTGGGAGCATCTCAATCAGAGTTTGCGATTATTTCATTTATTCTTCATTTTAAAGTGGGGAATTATTCATTTCATTGGGTTTAAAGGTGGGGGCAAACATAAATCGCCCAAATAATTGGCAAACGTTGGTTGATATTTCTTTATAGTAGGCTTTCCAATTGGAGAGCTGACAATCTCTCAATTGGTGGAAGACTAACGATTCTCAAATCAGTTATGGAAAGTCTTCCATCCTATTATTTTTCGTTATACAAAGCTCTAATTAAGGTTGTAAAATGCTTGGAAGCTAAAACAAGAAAAATGGTAGCAATGGAGATAAGAAAAAGATGGCTTGGGTGGCATGGGGTTAAGTTACATCGAGCAAAGATGAAGGTTTGGGTCTATGTTCGTTAAAAGTTTCAAATATGGCTCTTCTTACTAGGTGGTGGTGGAGATTCAAAGTGGAAGAAAGAAGTTTGTGGAGGAGATTCATAGAAGCTGTTCATCACACCCCAAAGGTTTGGTCTACGATTCCTTGCTACAAAACTCTTAACGGTAGTTGGGCAACCATTGCCAAGATGGATAATTATCTAGCCTGTGCTAATGTGTCATTAAAAGGAGCTATGCTATCAAAGGAGTCTTGGGGAATGGGATAAAAACTTATTTTTGGTCAGACACATGGTTACATGACATACCACTTATGTCTACTTATCCATTTTTTAATTAGAAGCGAAGAAAGGGTGTGCTATTGCGGAAAGATGTGTGGTGTGTTACTACGGAAAGATGTGTGATCAAGAACAACTCTAAGGCCCTTTGCTGGAACTAGAAATCGGCCATAGTGGAAGGAGTAGAGGCGGCGGAACTATTCAATCTGATTATGGACCTCTTCTGAGTTGGCACCAAGACTGGTAATGATAGGTGGGTCTGGTCGACAAGAAGAATATGGAGAGTTCTCAGTGGCTTCGGTGAAAAAGATCTTATTGGTTAGAAGTAGTTTCGTTAGGAATACATGGGTGTCTGTCAAAGGCAAACATTTTTGGTTAGAGGGCGACCTTATGTAGGATACCGACTATGGATGAACTTATAAAACGAAACATTGTGACTAGTTCAAACAGATGTTTACGTGAAGCAGCTAGTGAATCGGGTGGACCACATCTTTTCGGCATGTAAGTTGGCTTGTGTGGTGTGGCAATATATTAACTCGTGGTGTAATTCCCCCAATCTACATTTTCTACCACATCCATAAGTATGCTATGAGAGGGAAAATCAAGACAAAGCTATCCGAATTAATCGTGCTTGTGGCGTGTTGGTGCATATGGAAGGACCGTAATAATTTTATTTTTTCAAACATCCATATCAAGGCGGAGAAGATTATCAGTGAGGTGAAGGCTTATAGTTTCTTATGGATTAAAAACAGAGTAAGAAACTTGGATTTAGATTGGCATAGACGGAGATAATTCATGTCAAAATTTCTCAAAAAAATTGAAATTTGTGATACTTTATGAAATGTTAAACAAGTCATTCGCGAAAATTGCCCATTTAATAGCCCTACAAATTGGCTTAGATGCAATAAGCTAAAAACTAGAGTTAATTGCCCGGATGCTCCCTGTGGTTTACCATTTTTTACCTTTAGTCACTTTCTAAAATTACGTGTATGCTCCTTGTGGTCTGAACGTTTGTTACTCGGATAGTCACCTGAGTGGATGGCAGTTAGTTTGCTCAGTTAAGTTATTATGAAATTACTAAATTTCCCTTTACCTCTAACAATAATAAAAAGAGTTAATTGCCCGGATGCTCCCTGTGGTTTTCCATTTTTTCATCTTTAGTCCCCAACTTTCTAAAATTACATGTATGCTCCTTGTGGTTTGATCATTTGTTACTCGGATAGTCCCCTGAGTGGATGGCAGTTAGTTTGCTTAATTAAGTTATTATGAAATTACTAAATTACCCTTTACTTCTAATAATAACAATAATAATAATAATAATAATAATAATAATAATAATAATAATAACAATAATAATAAATAAAACATATAAATATTTGATTAATAATTTAAATTCTAAGTGGACCCCACCACAGTAACCTATCACCACCCCACCCCACCCACATCCCCTTCCATCTTCTTCTTTGTTTGTTACACCTCCACCATTATAACTTCCTTTTATTATGATCAAAGCAACCCTTTTAAAACAAACCCAAACTGGGAATTAAAAAACAGTCAGCAAACTGCTGACACAAGAGAAACAGCAACAACAACAAAACCAATCACCAGAAAAAAAAAAAGAACTGGCCACCGCTAACCTAGACCTGGACAACTGTTCCAACCCAAACAATAACCACCGAGGAAAGTGTGACACTTGTGCTCCGTAAACACACACGGTGAAGGAAACTATCTTTTATCAAGAAACAATGTGTTTTGGTCTCAAAAATTTATTTATTTTGGTTTTACAATTTCACATTTTGATTCTAGTTCATTTACAAGCTTTAAATCGCTTTCTTGAAAGTTAAACGCGAACTGATGTGTAAACGTAATCAATTTAATGTGGCAAACACTCCGGAACAGTGACAAAGGCTTAACATACCTTAAATAACTTTTATATAACTTAGAAAAAGGTTTTGAAAGCTTTGGTGTGTCAAAAACAAGTTTATTCACACTCAGGGACTATTTACGTCAAACTGCGAAAGTCTGCTGATTCACATAGTATCGCACATTCCGGAACTTGATCATAAGTTAAACATTCCCTAAATATCCTTTACATAGCTTAGAAATAGGCTTTGAGGTGTTTAGTGCGCAAAAATAAACTTATTTGATCAATAGGGACAAAAAGCGTCAAAAAGTGCATAAGTTTGCATTTTCGCGCATATCTTACGTTCTGAATATATCCGGACTTCCAAAAATTTATGTAATCATTAAAATAATTTTATTTTAGTGATTGGCATGATAAAATTCCATTCGTCGCGTAATTTGGCTCGTTTTTGCGTTCGTTACGACTTCCGTCGTAATTAACCGAATAACACAACCGTACGGCCAAACAAACCGACATCCGTGATGTCTTTGAGCATATTTTAAGTTCCCTATACTTTAACATCATTTTAGAGCCTTGAAATGAGGTTAACGGGGTGATGTGTGTAAAATGCAGCATATAAATTACATCAAATGAGGCATAAAACTAACCCTTTTTAAGTACTAATGTTGGAAAAAGTGTGCTTTTGTCTTCCTTTTGTATTTTCAGGGTTAAAAGAGCTTAAATGAACAAAAGAAGCAAAAATGCAGCCAAATCCAACATAAATACAAAGAAAAGGAAGAAACGTGGCATGCCCGACTCCTCACCAGCATCTCCCAAAGCAAAAACAAGAAGAAAGCTGAGCATGGGGCTGTGCCCAGCTGAGCATGGGGCTGTGCCCAGCTGAACACGGGGCTGTGTCCAGCTCAACACGGGGCCGTGCTCAGCGAGCACGGGGCAGTGTCCAGAATGGTCAGCCCTGGCACAAAAGACAAAGTGGTAGAAGCTTCTATTGCCCACCACGGGGCCGTGCCCAGCGGACACGTGGGCGTGGTCAGAGTGCTGCAGGTGCATTTATTGTAATTGCGAATTACAATTAATGAAGAGAGAGAGAGTGTCAGACGGGCACGGGGCCGTGTCCAGCGGACACGGGGCCGTGCCCAGGCTTCTGTTCAGCCTATAAATAGGAGTGCTTGGCTTCATTTCAACTCATCCCTTGGCACACCACCTCTCTCACACTTCATCCACCACCCACCACCACCATAACACCATCATCCACCACCATCATCCATTGTCCATCGTAGAGTGTGTGAGTCGTCTCGGGATCCAAGATTGATCGTAAGAGTTCTTGACAATCAAGGCCATGTTTGCCTAAGTCTCTTACATCACTTGGTGAAGACAAGTGTTTAGTATAATACTTTTTATTTTTAATCTTTTGCACTTTTTATTTGGTTTTGTATTAATGACTTTAATAACTAGTTACTTATGTTGAAGGTGATCTTTCCTTACCGTTTGTCCGTGGTGTCTTGGCGTTATTTTACTGTCTATATAAAATAAAAGATTTTCACCATTCATATCTCCACGGTCTATATGGAGGTATGTTGGCTACCTGGTCGGGGGTTAAGGGAACGGTTTGGTAAGGGTCTTGCCCTTGTTCAGCGTTTAGAGGTCCTGCTTGGGACCTGGGTCAAATTTAGTAGGATCTCCTTCAAAACCCATAGGTATTGGATGGCGGGGATCCAAACTCTTTGACCCCCTCATAAGTTAACTACTATTAATACTATAACCCGGCTATTTAGGACTGTATCCCTGCTGACTCAGACTACTTAGCCGAGGGTAACGTCACCGCCAGAAGCGGGGCCTACCACAATTTGCATTAATAACTTAATTCATTATCTTTCAATAATCCGACCCTTTAGGATTGTATCCTTGCTGACTCAAACTACTGGGTTGAGGGTAACGTCGCCTTCAAAAGAGGGGCCTACTACAATAACTAAGATAATCTCTTAAACAAGTGCAAAAGTGCGAAAATAATCAAAGGTTATATTAATACACGTGTCGGATCCAAGTGATTCATCTTGTCTATCTGTTTTTATTTTATTTTATTTTTCAGCATTTAGTTAGTTTTTATTTTTCTTAGTTTAAAACATTTTTCTAACTTTTTGATTTGATTAGACGTTGAGGATAAACCGGTATTAAAAGCTCTTGTGTCCTTGGACGACCTCGGTATCTTACCAACACTATACTACGTCCACGATGGGTGCACTTGCCCATATGTGTGTTTAGTGTTAGTGAATATCGTGTTTTATAAATTTAAAACTTGGCTAAAAGTGTAAAAAGGGCTTAAATATACATCTAAAATATACTACACTTCACGCACATCAAGTTTTTGGCGCCGCTGCCGGGGACACAAGGATTTTAAGAAAGCTTAAAATCGACGGCCTAATCAGTTTTTCAAAACCTTTTTAAAACGCGCGCATTTTTCTGCATTTTAGTTTAGTTTTGCATTTACAGTAGCTTGAACACGGGGTCGTGCTCGCTGAACACGCCCCCGTGCTGCATATTTTTAGAGTAGATACCCAGATACAGAGTCTGAACACGGGGCCGTGCTCACTGAACACGCCCCCGTGCTCAACGTGACCAGTAACTTTAATTAAAACGCCCAGATACAGTCCCTGAACACGGGGCCGTGTTCACCCAACACGGGGCCGTGTCCAGCTTCTGTTTCCGTCTTATTTTTGTTTTCTGGTCCCGAGACTCAGTTGTGGTCTGTTGAGTGATTCTTATGGATCAATACTCAAGAGGTTACAACTACACCTATGATGAGGATGATTATAGGGGTAATTATTGCACTAATTGTCGTAACGCACGCTCGGTTCAATATAATAACTCATATCAACCATCCAATTCATACAACCATTATGAGGAGCCCAGGTACGAGCCATCAACTTCATACACATCCTATGAAGACCAAAGGTATGAACCTACTCCCTCATACTCATATTTTGATGAACCAAGGTATGAGCCTTCATACTCATACTTTGAAGATTCAACATATGAGCCACCACCTTCATACTCTTATTATGAGGAACCATGGCGTGAACAACCCACCTCATATGAGTACTATGAAGAACAAAGTTTCGACCCTTATCCATCATATACTTATAATGAAGAACAATGGTGTGAACCATCTACTTCATATGAGAATTATGAGGAACCAAGGATCGAACAACCGGATTCAAGCTTTGAGGATCCAAATTCTTTCAATCTCACCGAAGTGACCAATAGGATATTAGAACACATTAAAACTATCGAACGTTGCATAAAAGAATCTCGCGCAAGGGAAGAGGAATCCCGCGCAAGAGAAGAACTAAAAAATGATAATAACGTAGAGATAGTTGAAAATGTAAAAATGGAAGAACAAGAAAGTGAAAAACCGACACATGAGTTAAACAACGAAAATGGTGAGTCCGATAACGTTAAAATTCAAGAAGAGTCTAATTTCGAAGAAATTAACCTCTTGTCACCTACTTTCGAAAATCATTGTTTAATAACCCCTCATGCTAAGTTTTTAAAAGAGTTAAACACTAGTGCTAAAATCAAAGACTTGGTAAGTGTTAAGTTAACTAATGATCAAACCTCGCTAATAAAAGAAGACCCTTTTGAAATTAACATTACACCGGTTCCATGTTTCTTTCAAAATTCATTTATTAGTAATATCACCATCGATAAAGATCTTTGTGTTAACATAATGCCTAACTACATTTTCGAAAAATTAAGTATTAGTGATTTTGCTCCACTTCAAATACCCATTTTTCTATCTAATCGGAAAATCATAAAATCAATCGGTGTAGTTGAGGATATCTTGGTTCAACCAAATCAAATGGTAATCCCAACCGACTTTGTCATCCTTGATGAAGCTCCTCTAGTGTTGGGACGACCTTTTGTAAAAACTCATGAAGCTTTGAAAAACCGGAAGTACAACAATCTACCTCTTCAATTAGGGGCATTCAAAAGGAGCATAGATCTTGAGCGCTCAATGAAATATCCTTTTGGCAATAATGACCCCCTAATTGAAGATGAGCCAGAACCACCCGATAAGGAGGGTCTAGCCAAGGACCCTTATAAACGTGGCGCACCACGGAGGCATTCCGCGGAACTATCCGTAGTTTAGTTTAGATTAACCTTTATGTTTTCTAGTTTAGTTTTTAATTTTCAGGAATAAAACACACTCGGGATGGTGAAGGACACTAAGGGAAGCTTGAACCAACACCCCAAGCACAAAAATAGAGCCTCTCGACAATTTTTCTTCATTACAGCAAGTTCAGCACGGGGCCGTGCTCACCCAACACGCCCCCGTGCCCAAAAATTTGCAGAAATGCCCAGTTCAGGTACCTGGACACGGAGCCGTGCTCATTGAACACGCCCCCGTGCCCAGCCTATTGTTTACTTTTGGTACTGGCAGTCTGGACACAGGGCCGTGCTCAGCCAACACCACCCCGTGTTCAGCTACCCAGTAACATAAAATCTTGTTTTTAACCCACTTTTTCACATTCTAATCAACCGAAAATCTTATTTTTGGGACACATTGAGGACAATGTGTAATTTAAGTGTGGGGGATGCTAAAACCATGAATTTTGCAAGTCCTAATTACAAGCCTTACACAAAACTCAATTGGAACCGCTAAACACCCCAAATTTTTTCAAAAACTTTTCATTTTTTTTTACTTGTCTTGGTTTAATTTGGGAATAACAAGTTCTAAAAAGGTTATATTTTTACAAATTTACAACCGATAGCGTCGTGATAAAAAGAACCAACATAAGAAAATTATGAAAAGGCATGACAAGTCTAATTAAAATTTGATTATATATACTTGATCACATTAAAAACCCATTCCCACAAAAGTGAGTTTTGAGCCTTTATTAAGCATACAAATATACATCTTTAAACTAAATGCTCATTTTTCGTTTCTTGTGTGAATAGCCGCTTGGTTCTTACGACTCTAGAACTTGCCACGACGATACATTCCCGGTCCTTACCAACTTAAACCCGAGTAAGTAAATGATGGAGGCATTAGGACTAACCCCTTTTTATTTCTACACCATTAATTTTCCTTTTTTTTACCACCTACCCAAAAAATCCCCCTAGTTAACCCCTTTGATCCTAAACCTTTTCGTTTCTTTCCCCAAAACAAACACCCTTTACCCACCAAAACTTTTTTCATTTTAAACCCTTTATTTTAGTAACAAAGCTCGGTTTTCTTGTGACACAAAAAAAAAATAAAAAAAAAAAGAGATGAAGTTAGCAATAAACAAACAAGCTCATCAAAAGAAACCTTGTTTGAAAAATGTTTCATTAGAATAAAAAAAAAGTGAAGAAAAAAAAGAAGAAAAAAGAAAAAAAAACAAAGTGTTTTACGAAAACCGACGCTTTTTACGCTTTTCGCCCTTTTACTAACCACTAACCCAACCACCCACCTTTAGCCCAAGCCTAACCCTTCCCCAAAAAGTCCTCTTGATATTTACAAAGGTATAAAGTTAAAAAGGAGGAGGATTGATTGTTTGGCAAGCTTATGGTAGGAATAAGTTCCATGCCGCTCTCGAGTGATTCACTAAAAATACACCTTCGGCCGAGTGTTGAGTGATCCCCCGTGAGGTATGTGAACCTGTATATAAATGGAATTTTAAAAAGGCATGTTATGCCCAAATAAGTAATTTATCTTATGAAACGTTCTAAATAACTCATAAACGAATAGGATTGTAAATAGTATAAAAATAAAACCCAATAAAGATCTTGGATTCCCGACACTCAAAGACAAGCCCAAAACCTTCTCTTCTACCCATTCCATTTGGGAGTGTAAGCCACATATTAAAGAGTTTTGCTTGAGGACAAGCAAAGATTCAAGTGTGGGGGTATTTGATGTGTGTAAAATGCAACATATAAATTACATCAAATGAGGCATAAAACTAACCCTTTTTAAGTACTAATGTTGGAAAAAGTGTGCTTTTGTCTTCCTTTTGTATTTTCAGGGTTAAAAGAGCTTAAATGAACAAAAGAAGCAAAAATGCAGCCAAATCCAACATAAATACAAAGAAAAGGAAGAAACGTGGCATGCCCGACTCCTCACCAGCATCTCCCAAAGCAAAAACAAGAAGAAAGCTGAGCATGGGGCTGTGCCCAGCTGAACACGGGGCTGTGTCCAGCGGACACGGGGCGTGTCCAGCTGAACACGGGGCCGTGCTCAGCGAGCACGGGGCAGTGTCCAGAATGGTCAGCCCTGGCACAAAAGACAAAGTGGTAGAAGCTTCTGTTGCCCACCACGGGGCCGTGCCCAGCGGACACGTGGGCGTGGTCAGAGTGCTGCAGGTGCATTTATTGTAATTGCGAATTACAATTAATGAAGAGAGAGAGTGTCAGACGGGCACGGGGCCGTGTCCAGCGGACACGGGGCCGTGCCCAGGCTTCTGTTCAGCCTATAAATAGGAGTGCTTGGCTTCATTTCAACTCATCCCTTGGCACACCACCTCTCTCACACTTCATCCACCACCCACCACCACCATAACACCATCATCCACCACCATCATCCATTGTCCATCGTAGAGTGTGTGAGTCGTCTCGGGATCCAAGATTCATCGTAAGAGTTCTTGACAATCAAGGCCATGTTTGCCTAAGTCTCTTACATCACTTGGTGAAGACAAGTGTTTAGTATAATACTTTTTATTTTTAATCTTTTGCACTTTTTATTTGGTTTTGTATTAATGACTTTAATAACTAGTTACTTATGTTGAAGGTGATCTTTCCTTATCGTTTGTCCGTGGTGTCTTGGCGTTATTTTACTGTCTATATAAAATAAAAGATTTTCACCATTCATATCTCCACGGTCTATATGGAGGTATGTTGGCTACCTGGTCGGGGGTTAAGGGAACGGTTTGGTAAGGGTCTTGCCCTTGTTCAGCGTTTAGAGGTCCTGCTTGGGACCTGGGTCAAATTTAGTAGGATCTCCTTCAATACCCATAGGTATTGGATGGCGGGGATCCAAACTCTTTGACCCCCTCATAAGTTAACTACTATTAATACTATAACCCGGCTATTTAGGACTGTATCCCTGCTGACTCAGACTACTTAGCCGAGGGTAACGTCACCGCCAGAAGCGGGGCCTACCACAATTTGCATTAATAACTTAATTCATTATCTTTCAATAATCCGACCCTTTAGGATTGTATCCTTGCTGACTCAAACTACTGGGTTGAGGGTAACGTCGCCTTCAAAAGAGGGGCCTACTACAATAACTAAGATAATCTCTTAAACAAGTGCAAAAGTGCGAAAATAATCAAAGGTTATATTAATACACGTGTCGGATCCAAGTGATTCATCTTGTCTATCTGTTTTTATTTTACTTTATTTTTCAGCATTTAGTTAGTTTTTATTTTTCTTAGTTTAAAACATTTTTCTAACTTTTTGATTTGATTAGACGTTGAGGATAAACCGGTATTAAAAGCTCTTGTGTCCTTGGACGACCTCGGTATCTTACCAACACTATACTACGTCCACGATGGGCGCACTTGCCCATATGTGTGTTTAGTGTTAGTGAATATCGTGGTTTATAAATTTAAAACTTGGCTAAAAGTGTAAAAAGGGCTTAAATATACATCTAAAATATACTACACTTCACGCACATCACGGGGTTTAAAAGTGCCAAAAAAAATCAAGTTTTATAAGTGCTGGGACCATTTTTGAAATTCTGGCAGATACATTGAACTTGGTCCATTTTTTAGGCACCCATGGTATTTCAAAACAATGTGCCACACATGGATGGTTTTGATCCTAATACCATTAGATGGTTTTAAGTATTCCCATGGTTTTGAAAACCATGTGCCCACATGTAAGGTCTAGATCAAGGCACGGTTTACGAGGAACGATCCTAACGGTTCTTGTTTTCCAATAAATACCCCCCCCCCATTTTCATTTCATTTCACACCAAGATCTGATTTTATATCCTAAGTTGAAGCTCTGTGCTTCATACCTGGATATTTAAATCAAGATCCTCCATTCTTGGACCTTTTGAACCGCTTCAACACTTGAACTCTTGGTCTTTTGAGCTTTGTGCTTCATACCTGGATATTTAAATCAAGATCCTCCATTCTTGGACCTTTTGAACCGCTTCAACACTTGAACTCTTTGTTATACGCAACCCCAGGCGAGTACATAGTTCCCCTCTTTTACTGTTTTCAAATGTTTTGGGGTGATTCATATGTGCAATCGATTTGTTTTCAAAATGTATGGCATACATGTGTTCACTAAGTGCTTTTATGTGTATTATTCCGATTATGCATACGTTATGTTTTATCCTTAAGTGATCTACCTATCTTCATAGTTATATTCATGTAGGATATTTGAAGTACAGACTTAGATCTTCCTATCTTCATAGTGAGATTTTTAAGAAGTACTTTGCAGACTCAATGGTTGGTTTTTGTTTAGTTTGTTGGTGATTTAGATAACGAAACTAGATAATACAATAAGCACATGGTGGATACGCCGCTGGTACTTCCTATATATAAGTGTGCTTATTGTATTACCTTTCGTGGCGTTATCCCGAATCACCATTAGGATTTAGTTGGTTTCAATTCAATATGATAAGAACCCAGGATCCCTGTAGTATCTATCTATCTTCATAGTTAGACTCACATGGGATGTTTAAAGTACCAATATTGGAATCCTTTATTGGATTCATTGTGTGCTTCAATGCGTGTTAAGTTAGACAATGTGATAGAACCCAAATCCTTATAGCATCCATCTATCTTCATAGATTGATTCTCGTAGGATGTTTAAAGTACTGATACTGGAGTCCTTGATTGGATTCATTGTGTGCTTTAATGCGTGTTCACAAGTTGGTTGGTTTATGTGTTATATGGTAGTTGTGATTTAAATAACGAAACGGGTATAATAAAATAAGAACATGGTGGATACGCCGCTGGTACTTCCTATATATAAGTGTTCTTATTTTATGATTCTTGTAGCGTTATCTGGATCACTTTAGGATTTTGTGTACATTTGTTCATTGTTGGTTATCATAATCTTTGTAGAATCTCCCATATTCTTATGTGTTAGATTCTTAGAAAGATATTTGAAGTATTATCATAACTCATTGATTTGACTTATATAATACTTATATAAGTTTTGATTTATTTCAAAACAATTATTATTAATCCTTGATTGGATTCCTAATAACACATTCACAAGTTTTTATGATGGTTTTAATCGGGATTTCAATATAAAACATGAAATGACTTAGTAAATATCATAATGCCATATACAAACCTATTTTGGTCACAAGTTTTCACAATTAAGATAATAATACCAAATGTTTTTGCCATTTATTTGGCTAATAAACCTATGTATTCGCCGGCATTTTTATGCTGACTGTTTTCGCATATGTTTCAGGTTTTCGACTATTCAAGCATGCAACGCATATGACTGCATTCGGGCCTTAGACTTCTAAAACAAAAGAAGAATTTCATGTATTCTTTGTTTGTAAAACGATGTTAATGATATTGAAACAATTTAGTACCAGTAGTTGTGAGCAATTTGTAACATGACTCCCCGATATTTCCGCCACGTGTTGTTGTATTACGCGATTGGGGTGTTACAGATTGGTATCAGAGCACTGGTTATAGGGAATTAGGTTATTAGCATGCCTTGAACCTAGTCTATAACCTTCCTAGGACCCAAACATGAGTAGACTTAGGAACTCTTTCCTAATCCTCATCCTTATTCGTGCCACAACTGCTCTATGATTTACGAATCATCTAACCTTAGATGATTTATTCTGAACCTTAGTCTTTATGCCTTGAGGTATTCTTCAAAATGTTTTCTCAAAGCATTTTCATTAAAATATTTTTCCAAATTACAAATCCGCATTTTCGGACCAGTCACTCTTACCTGGGAACTCTTAGGGTGAGTGTCCACTTATAGGCTAAAGCATGTCTTCGTGAAGCATTATAAAGACCTATCCATCTTGACCCTACCAAATGACTTTTAAACGACCTTTGTAACACTACTCATTCATGTTACCCTCGGTAATGTGTTTGCTCTTTATGACAATCAAAGCATCCTTCTTTTCCCAATACCATTTCATCATATTACCCTCGGTGATATGTTT
Organism: Helianthus annuus; assembly: GCF_002127325.2. Classification (NCBI taxonomy): domain Eukaryota; kingdom Viridiplantae; phylum Streptophyta; class Magnoliopsida; order Asterales; family Asteraceae; genus Helianthus; species Helianthus annuus. The sequence goes on along the minus strand of NC_035437.2, from coordinate 149,814,435 downwards.
GATTCAATACAATTGAAATGAATCTCATTTCATTTCACGACTCCACGAGATCCTATTTTATTTTCAAAATGCCACCTTTTTCTTTTAAAATTTCAAACTTTTACCATTTGGATGAGAATTTTCAAAAATTTCAACACAAAGTGTCTTTATTTTTAAAATTTTAATTTAAAAACATTTTTGTCTTAAAAACAACAAATTTTTAACAGGTAAAGAATTTATGATACAGACCATTAACCCGGTTTGTATTCTCTCATCCAAAAATATTACAAAAGTTTATTTTCAAAACAACTCTTGTTTCAAAACAATAATGTTACAAGCTCATAATAATTGGATAACTCTAACTTTTGGTTTTCTCTATAGCTGTATTTACAAAATGCCTCATCGACGAGATGTACAACCTCAAACCAATGAAGAAGTCGCAGCCCTTGTCGCTCAACAAATGGCTGCAGTGCTTCCAGACGTAGTAACCCAGATTCATCAGATATACAACAACAATGCCCAATGTAATTTCAAGACCTTTAATTCAGCCAAACCGCTAAAATTTTCTGGGTCTGAAGGAGCAACCGCACTCTTGCAATGGTTCGAAAGTATAGAAAGCACATTCCGCCATGTTCAGTGCCCCAATCAGCGCAAAGTAGATTTCGCTTCGAGTGTCTTTCAAAGGAGAGCACTCACTTGGTAGAATGGTATTATGAGAGACCGAGGTGCCGAGGTAGTAATGGAACTGACGTGGGAGGAATTTAAGGATCTTATGAAGAAAGAATTCTGCCCACGAAGCGAAATTAGGGCACTTGAAAATGAGTTCTATTATTTAAAACAGGGTAGTGGGGAAAATCGTGCCTACACTAACCGATTTGAACAGTTAAGCCTACTTTGCCCCACTATGGTCACACCTTTGGATCGGGCCATTGAGAAATACATCGATGGTTTACCTGACCCTGTCCAAGACATTGTCACTGGCATCCAACCTGCAACGCTTAGGGAGGCTCAGGAATTAGCTGCTATCTTGACTGACTCACAGGTTAGAAAAGGTAAGTTATTTCGACAACGACACAAGAAACAAGACACCGAATCTGTTATCGAGAATTCGAGAAGATCAAAGGCCGAATCTTCTAAAAATTCTAGGAAGCACAAGGCTTCAAAGAATTTTGCAATTCCTGCACCTGCTCAACTGAACTCAGTACCCTTTAAGGGATTTTATCGTGGGAAGCAACCTCGGTGCAATCATTGCAATTATCATCATGCGTCAAATTCCCCTTGTCGCCAGTGTACACTTTGTGGTTTGTTTGGACATCTAGCTGTGACCTGTCGTATCCAGAATCAAGCAGCCCCTACTCAGACTCGCCCAAGAGCATGTTTCAATTGTGGTAACTTAAATCATTTCAAGCGAAACTGCCCCAAGCTTGCTAATGCTAATGGACGAGCATTCAACATCAATGAGGCTCAAACTAATGATCAAGCGCTTATGATCATTTGAACCTCTAAATTTCCTGTTTATTTTCAAGATCAATGTACATATTTTAAACAATGTTTGTAATGACAATATAAATTTCAAGAAGTTTATCTTTATCTCTGTTATTCTATTTTCAATTTCAAATGTTAATGTGATTGCACTATGTGTGATTTCAAATTTCATGATAATTCTGAGGATTCCGTTCTTTAGGAACTAAATCTTATAATTTAGTATAATGTGATTGCACTCTGGTGCATTCATACAAATTTGGTAACACGATCAATACAAGATAATATTGTTTTATGATCATAGCATTATACACATGACTTGTTTATCTAATATGTATATTACATGATTGTAAATCCAATTTGCTTCATATGTTGATATTAGTGCATACTTAGTACATTATTTTACATTACATTTCATGCTATGTATGTCCATTTATTGCATACTTAGTACATTATTCTACATTATATTTCATGCTATGTATGTCCATCTAGTGCATACCTAGTACATTATTTTACATTACATTTTATGCTATGTATGTCCATTTAGTGCATACGTAGTACATTATTTTACATTACATTTCATACTATGTATGTCCATTTATTGCATACTTAGTACATTATTTTACATTACATTTCATGCTATGTATGTCCATTTATTGCATACTTAGTACATTATTTTACATTACTTTTTATGCTATGTATGTCCATTTAGTGCATACGTAGTACATTATTTTACATTACATTTCATGCTATGTATGTCCATTTATTGCATACTTAGTACATTATTTTACATTACATTTCATGCTATGTATGTCCATTTATTGCATACTTAGTACATTATTTTACATTACTTTTTATGTTATGTATGTCCATTTAGTGCATACGTAGTACATTATTTTACATTACATTTCATGCTATGTATGTCCACTTATTGCATACTTAGTACATTATTTTACATTACATTTCATGCTATGTATGTCCATTTATTGCATACTTAGTACATTATTTTACATTACTTTTTATGCTATGTATGTCCATTTAGTGCATACGTAGTACATTATTTTACATTACATTTCATGCTATGTATGTCCATTTATTGCATACTTAGTACATTATTCTAGATTATATTTCATGCTATGTATGTCCATCTAGTGCATACCTAGTACATTATTTTACATTACATTTTATGCTATGTATGTCCATTTAGGCATACGTAGTACATTATTTTATATTACATTTCATGCTATGTATGTCCATTTATTGCATACTTAGTACATTATTTTACATTACATTGCATGCTATGTATGTCCATTTATTGCATACTTAGTACATTATTTTACATTACTTTTTATGTTATGTATGTCCATTTAGTGCATACGTAGTACATTATTTTACATTACATTTCACACTATGTATGTCTATTTATTGCATACTTAGTACATTATTTTACATTACTTTTCATGCTATGTATGTCCATTTATTGCATACTTAGTACATTATTTTACATTACATTTTATGCTATGTATGTTCATTTAGTGCATACCTAGTACATTGTTTTACATTGCATTTCTGTTACACATGTTCTTGTAGCGTATGGACACATTGTTTTACATTTCTACCTTGTATGTTCACTTAGCATACCTAGCGCATGATTTGAAAATAATTTTCCTTGATATGCTTACATTATGATGATAATGTATGATTAGTGTATGTTGCATTCTACCTGTTTGGTTAATATGAAACATATATATTTGTACTAGAATAAAATACATACTACTAAATTTGTCATAGGCAAAATAAGTAGTGTTATCATTGCTAGTATGAAATACAATTCAATTTGACAGATGTTATGTTGTGACAATGTTTATTTGATTTAGTTGATAGTTCGACCTTATTATTTGTTTACCCTTGCTTAACAAGAGGAGCTATGTGGACCATGTGACGAAACAAGTAATTATGGGTGCACACTTAATTATGAGTTTCGACGCATGAGAATCATAGTAAGCCTTGTTAAGTATTGTGGCATAAAATCTATAATGATTAAGGTAACAGGAGGAGTATGATGCGATAAGAACATGGTGGATACGCCGATGGTACTTCCTATATATAAGTGTTCTTATTGTGTTTCTTCAGAATGTTGCTGAAATCATTTGGTGATTTTATGTTATCTTGGACCATTATGTGATTATGTGTATGTTTGTTATTTGAATGGTTATTTCCAATAGATATAAGAAAGTACATTCATTAACTCAAATCGAGCCGACCGGGAGTATATTATGCTGTTAAAGGTGACGATCTTGATGCCATAGGTATGTTGACCCGTTTCCTATGCATGAGATGCTCATGGTGCATTGGATGTACCTCGTGGGACGTTAGAAACCGTGTACGTGTAGGGCTTGAATGTACACCCCTTTGTTTGCTAGGAATTACACTAGGAGCTTAGTATAATGCAACCGTACGGCCAAACGAACCGACATCCGTGATGTCTTAGAGCATATTTTAAGTTCCCTATACTTTAACATCATTTTAGAGCCTTGAAATGAGGTTAACGGGGCTTAAAAGTGGCAAAAAAATCAAGTTTTACAAGTGCTGGGACCATTTTTGAAATTTCTGGCAGATACATTGAACTTGGTCCATTTTTGAGGCACCCATGGTATTTCAAAACAATGTGCCACACATGGATGGTTTTGATCCTTGTTTTGCAATACCATTTGATGGTTTTAAGTATTCCCATGGTTTTGAAAACCATGTGCCCACAAGTAAGGTCTAGATCAAGGCACGGTTTACGAGGAACGATCCTAACGGTTCTTGTTTTCCTATAAATACCCCCACCCATTTTCATTTCATTTCACACCAAGATCTGATTTTATATCCTAAGTTGAAGCTCTATGCTTCATACCTGGATATTTAAATCAAGATCTTCCATTCTTGGACCTTTTGAACCGCTTCAACACTTGAACTCTTGGTCTTTTGAGCTTTGTTATACCCTTTGAACCGGGACTATACGCAACCCCATGCGAGTACATAGTTCCCCTCTTTTACTGTTTTCAAATGTTTTGGGGTGATTCATATGTGCAATCGATTTGTTTTCAAAATGTATGGCATACATGTGTTTACTAAGTGCTTTTATGTGTATTATTCCGATTATGGATACGTTATATTTTATCCTTAAGTGATCTACCTATCTTCATACTTAGATTCATGTAGGATATTTGAAGTACAGACTTAGATCTTCCTATCTTCATAGTGAGATTTTTAAGAAGTACTTTGCAGACTCAATGGTTGGTTTTTGTGTAGTTTGTTGGTGATTTAGATAACGAAACTAGATAATACAATAAGCACATGGTGGATACGCCGCTGGTACTTCCTATATATAAGTGTGCTTATTGTATTACCTTTCGTGGCGTTATCCCGAATCACCATTAGGATTTAGTTGGTTTCAATTCAATATGATAAGAACCCAGGATCCCTGCAGTATCTATCTATCTTCATAGTTAGACTCATATGGGATGTTTAAAGTACCAATATTGGAATCCTTTATTGGATTCATTGTGTGCTTCAATGCGTGTTAAGTTAGACAATGTGATAGAACCCAAATCCTTATAACATCTATCTATCTTCATAGATTGATTCTCGTAGGATGTTTAAAGTACTGAGACTGGAGTCCTTGATTGGATTCATTGTGTGCTTTAATGCGTGTTCACAAGTTGGTTGGTTTATGTGTTATGTGGTAGTTGTGATTTAAATAACGAAACGGGTATAATAAAATAAGAACATGGTGGATACGCCGCTGGTACTTCCTATATATAAGTGTTCTTATTTTATGATTCTTGTAGCGTTATCTGGATCACTTTAGGATTTTGTGTACATTTGTTCATTGTTGGTTATCATAATCTTTGTAGAATCTCCCATATTCTTATGTGTTAGATTCTTAGAAAGATATCTGAAGTATTATCATAACTCATTGATTTGACTTATATAATACTTATATAAGTGTTGATTTATTTCAAAACCGTTATTATTAATCCTTGATTGGATTCCTAATAACACATTCACAAGTTTTTATGATGGTTTTAATCAGGATTTCAATATAAAACATGAAATGACTTAGTAAATATCATAATGCCATATACAAACCTATTTTTGTCACAAGTTTTCACAATTAAGATAATAATACCAAATGTTTTTGCCATTTATTTGGCTAATAAAACCTATGTATTCGTCGGCATTTTTATGCTGACTGTTTTCGCATATGTTTCAGGTTTTCGACCATTCAAGCATGCAACGTATAGGACTGCATTCGGGCCTTAGACTTCTAAAACAAAAGAAGAATTTCATGTATTCTTTGTTTGTAAAACGATGTTAATGATATTGAAACAATTTAGTACCAGTAGTTGTGAGCAATTTGTAACGTGACTCCCCGATATTTCCGCCGCGTGTTGTTGTATTACGCGATTGGGGTGTTACAGAAAGGGGGTAGATGTTGTTGTGGTGGAGGTTTCCGGTGACCATTAAGGTATTTTGTCATTCGGGTTTTCAGATCTACGTTGCAGCCACCGATCAAGCTGGTTTTAGAACCAGTGGTGGTGTTTATCGATTTCAAAGGAATTATGGTAGGAGATGTTTGTAACGCCCTGCTTTTTCAAACATTCCTTAATTAAAAAGATCGTTTTGTATTTCTATTTTTGGAAATCTTGTAGTCTTGTATTTCTTCTTTTCGTTGTATCGTTGTAAAATCAAAGACTTGGATCATAAATAAAATTCGTATTTCTAACAATTCATGATTTACATATTCGTACATCTCTATACGTTTGAATTCATAAAACACTTGATACTTTATTCGTAATTCTTGAAAATGTGTGATAAACTTGCAAATACGTGACATACATGAACTATAGGCTTTCTACGCATGATTTGGACTTATACGACGCTTATACTCGATGCTTATACTTAATCATACTTGTCCATACTTGTCTTTATGTTAAGGATACTTAAAAACCCCTTATAATATGCTTTTATTGCATAAAACACCATTAAAATACTTTAAAACCATCAAAATGAACTTTAGGGACCTAAATTGCCAAAACTCAAACTTGAATTCGGAGAACTAACCCGTCGCATCACGCGACGGGGATGTGCCCTCGTGGTCATGCAGTACGACAAGCTCGATCCGCCAGAAGGTTATTTCTAGCTCAAGCATTGGTCATTTTTGTGTTTGTTGTTGTGTTTTCTTTATTTATTACTCACCTAAACTAACCCTAATCACCTCCTATAAAACCCAACTCACTTCCACACTTCTCCCACTTTACAAACACTTCATTATCACTCTCTAAACACTCCAAATCAGTTGCAAAACAATAGCAAAGTCAGATTTATATCAAGTTACAAAAGTGAGTTTAAACTCACTTATCTTCCATCTTTTTCACATCTCCTTGCTTCTTAGCACTTGTAACACCTCTAGGAATGTTTCCAAAGGTCTTCCATGGAAAACCAAGGATGGAACATCACCACATTGAGGTTAAAAGTGCAAGAACTTTCTGTTTTGAACAAAAACTTTGTTAAACATCCTTGAACTCATGTTTTAACCATACATTCCTATGTCCTTATGCCACTAATCAAGACTATGATTAAGTGTGCTTAAAAACAAGGTTGTAATATACAAATTCAGAGGTTTTACTCCTCTAAACTTTCTGTTTTTAAAAGGGTTTTAACCCACAAGTGTTGAACAAGACTTGAACTTGTGTATGTGTGATTACTTGGAAAGCTTGGGCTATCCAATTTACAATCCACACCCCACTTGATGTTTTCTTCTTAGTTAGTATGTATGTATGTATCATTTCCGTATTAATTAATTCATGACCATCCTTGTTGTCTTACGACAACTTGTGCATTGGTGAATATACAAAAGAGGTTTTAAAATGGAAGATTATTATCCTACCTCTATGCATGACTTCTATGATAATACTTGTAATATTTGTTGGACTATAATCATATTATATACCATATATAAAATATACTAACCGAACCTTTGATGGTAATCAAGTGATTATTCATCATGGAACTAGGTTATATCATCCAAGAACTTAGTTTTCTCGTTACGATCCTAATGGGTGTTACACCCATGAAATCATTCTAAACCCTATGGGTTTTTATAGTGTCAAAAACGAGCACTAAAGTCTAGATGATTACTTTCTTACATACATACTTTGTGTATGTTAAATTCCTAATTCCAACTCTAATCATTCCTTAAACTTCAATCCAAACGCATTCAACCTCCCAATCTCATTAAACTCGTCAATACTTGGATAATTGGAAGACCTATCAAATTTGTGAGTACACTTGACCCGTTTTACTTTTAAAACACTTTGGGTTGTGACATGTTAATATACAAACTTCACTATCGCACACTTAAACATGCTTTACATTCTCAATCCTATATACATGCTACTTGTTTACTTAGGTTCATGCTAGATTATACATGCTTTATGTCATTAACTTTGCTAAGCTCCAACTTAACATATATAGCGCTATAGGAGTAGCACGCCGCCCGTCGGGGTCTTGTTAAGTCTTTATTTATTCTTGAACGGTCTCGTCACTTTTGTGGCGAGGGATGTTAAATACTAGTGGACACTTGGGTTTGACATATTGGGATGCATGCTAGTTACCTTGTTTACAAATTGTCATGTGGATTCGAGAAGGTGTTTTTATACTGTCACGGCCCCCGACCCGGTTTGACCCGTTTCAGGAGCCGCGGGACAGAAATCCTGTGGTATTTAATTTAGGCGACAGCAGAAGTTTTTTTTTTAAACAGGATCTTTTATTATTAAGACTGCTCGTTTCATAACTGAGGGATAAATCCCATAATTTACAATAATGTAATTTCACTGGAACTCTTTATTATTATTATTTTTTTTCAAAACATGTTTATTTATTTACACTGAGCCACTTTTCTAAGCTGGTAGTGCTTCCTAACACTTTTCTTTCTTTGCTCATAACATATCACCTGAAACATGTTTGAAAAAGGTTTTGTCAGCGGGGAAATACTGAGTGAGTTCATTCAGGTTTTAGGAAATGACCCATAGTTATAAATTACAGCATAAGAGCGATTACAATGGTTCCTATCTTATCTTTATCTGGCTTTCTGTCACAATGGTGACAAGTCACAATGGTGACGATGGTCATACCACTACTAGGTCAATGAACTCTAATAGTGACGTTCCTCCCTAGTAGGTCAATGAACCTAACTGGGAGAAATAGTAATGTGCACAATACCCCACTAACCAATAAATCAAGATATCCACGACTTAGTCCCTGTAATTATAACCTTTGAAAATAATTTGAGGTATTGTAAAATAGTTGATAAAAAGAGAATGACTCACATCGCAGATTTAACGAGCAGAGCATAAGCCTTACTGATTTGCCTGTGATTAACCTAATTTAAATAATAATGCACACACACAACTGGGTTAGTAACTAATACAGCAGTTACGTCTATTCACGAGATTAAACCCTCACAACGACTAATAAGTGCAATACTTAACAATTCATTGGATTCACAACGAATGACAGAGTATAGTCCGAATTTCGAACAGCACTCAAACATTCAAGTTGAAATCACGACGAATAATCAAAGTACAAGCTCAATTTGAGCAGCACTCGGACAATCGTTGGATAGTTATAATCGATCGGACGGTGAATCGTAATAGCGATCGAGTTATTACCCTGATTGCGGCAGCACTTCGTGACCCGTGTGTGTTTTAAGAGTATACAAAGTATAACTCAGTGTGTAATTCGACTTTGAACGTCGTTTGAGCAGCATAAACCGACTGCCAATGTCTGCTATTTATACTAATTTTTGGGACAGGCTTACGGACCGTAAGCCATATCCCTTACGGTCCGTAAGGGACACCTATTTATCGTAGGTCGGCCATGGTTGGGACTAGCTATGCTGAATCAATGAAATCGACCAATCAGGACTAAACAATGTTTTATTTAGATAATCGTCCAACTAGGGTTTACCCCCCTTGAGTTTTAGGGGCCCTGATCCTGATTCCGATTGTTCTGAAAATTTTAGGGTTTGTGCAGAATCACTTGGGTGTCTCAATTAGGGTTTTCTTATTGTCTAATTATCGTCCTAATTATTGATTTTTGTGAGAGTTGTTACATCCTCCCCACCTTAAGAAAAATCTCGTCCTTGAGATTTACTGAAAATAGATGAGGGTATTTTCGCTTCATTTTCGATTCTATTTCTCAAGTGTATTCTGGTCCTTTCTTTGAATCCCATTTGACCTTGACCAGTACTAGTTGTTTGTGTTTTGAAAAACTTGATTTTTCTATCTTCTATTTGTAATGGTTTCCCTTACCATTTAAGTTTTTTCAATTACTTCTATATCTTGAAGAGGTACTACCAGGGATTCGTCTGATAGACATTTCTTGAGATTGGATACATGAAACACATCATGTACTTCAGCTAATTCTTCTGGTAGTTGTAAACTATAAGCTACTGGTCCTATGCGTTGGATTACTGGGAATGGTTCAACATATCTTGGACTCAGTTTTCCTTTCTTACCAAATCGTACTACTCCTTTCCAAGGTAATACTTTCAATAGCATTTTGTCTCCAACTCGAACTCCGACGGCTCTTGTTTATTATTTGTATAACTCTTCTAACTGTCTTCAGCCTTTCCTTCGTGATACTAAATATCACAGTCGTAGTCACCGAGGATTTCCTTTTCCTCATGTTTAATTCTTGTTGCTCAAATATGTATCTTAAATTCTTATGACCATAGTAAACTTGCTTAGATAATGTTTCCTAATCTTAAGGGTAACTTGTGGTTTCTAATTTTTTAAGTTTACAAGTGGTATGGCTTTCTTCGTGCTTTTGCAATTGCCTTGATGCATACACAATTACCTTTTTGTGTTGCATTACCATACATCCAAATTCTAGCTTTGAAGCATCACCGTATACTTTAAAATCTTCTGTTCCTTCTGGTAAGGCTAGGATTGGAATATTTTTTAATTTATGCTAGAGGCTTCTTTTTGTTTAGGTTCTTATTTAGAATTAACTGTTTTAGCTTAGTTAAGGATATATCTATCTAAGAGAATCCTTAATAAACTGCCTATAGTATCTGGCTAAATTTACAAAATTCCTAATTTCCATTTAGGGATTGCGAAATCTTCCATTTTAGTAATTTGCTGCTATCTTAGCAGGATCTAAGTGAATACCTTCATGATTCATCATGTGACCTTACGTGGTTTATTTCCTGTAATCATAAATACTTCTCCGGCGGGTGCCTGGATTTTCTATAAAGTTCTTATCACAGAGAATTCGAGCAGGGTTGGCTACTAACCAATCTACAACATCAAACTCGGCTAATTTCATAGGAATTAGATTGGCGAAGAATTCTATGACCTAAGAGTTCTATATTTTCCTTTTTGCCTGTTTCGACTGTAAAGATTTGCCTAAGTTCGATTAATGATAAGTTAAGAGTTTGACAGAATGAAGTATTTATAAAACTTTGGTTTGCACCAGAGTCAGATAATACTTTTTGTGTAAACGTTGTAACCTAGGACGTACCGGCTATTACATCTGGAATGAGCTCTGCTTCCTGGGCAGTCAATTGAAAGGCTCTTGCATTCCTTTTTGCTTCTTCTGCAGGTTTGGCTTTAGTGTCGGATGGTTTGTTTAGTTTTGGACAATTTGGCCTAAGATGTCCAGTTTCTCCACAGTTGTAACAAACTGAAAATTTCTTCCTCCTGCAGTCTTCTTCCTGATGCCCCGGAATTTTGCAAAAATTGCAGTATCCTTTGCATCTTCCAAAATGCTTTCTTTTGCAAAAATTGCAAAATGGACTAGTGGAAGATTGCCCATTCCCTCCTTTCTTGAAATCGTTATGGTTATCCGAACGGATTACCTGGGTAATCTTTTGGGCTACTTCCTTCCTTCTATTTTCTTCTCTTGTCCGTACTAGTTCGTCAGTCAGAGTATTGGCTACATCTACCGCATCATCAATCGTGCGAGGTTTCGCAGCCTTGACGATGTTACGGATTTCAGAAATCAATCCCCAAATATATCGAGAAATAAGTACCGGCTCTGGCGAAGCCAGGGTTGGTACTACTCGAGCATACTCGAAGAATGTCGTAGTATACTTTCGACAATCTACATCCACCATCTGGTGGGTTAGAAACTTGTTTGTCATTTGTTCCTTTTCATATTCGGGACAGAATTTTCTTTCTACCAAGCTCTTAAATTCTTCCCAGTTCATAGCATACGCCATCCTTCTTCCTTTTGATTGTAACACCGTATTCCACCATTCTAGCGCCCCTTCTTTGAAAAGATTTGACGCGTACATGACCTGATCATCCTGAGCACATTTACTTATGGCAATTACTGCCTCAGTTTTTTCTAACCAACGTAGTGCCGCAGTCGCTCCTTCATTGCCTGCAAACTCAGATGGTTTACAAGCAAGAAATTCCTTGTAAGTGCAACCAGGCGTTGCAACTTTCATTTTCTTAGGGAGCGGCGCTTGTTGTGGTTCATTGTCATGATTAACATGATCATTGCCTCCGTTTACACTATTACTGAAGTTATCTTCAGAAATGCGTTTGCTAGGAACGAGTTGTTGTGGTTCTATTGGATTTTTAACAACAGCAACGATTGCTGGAATAGCGTTGGCTATTCCTTGAGCTATCATTGTTGGAATACTGTTGGCTATCCCTTGAGCAACGATATTTTCTATATCCTGCCTAGTCATATATTGATCCCCCGGTTGTTGCTCAGAATCATTAACTGGTTCATTATTCGCGTTTTCCATCTGATAATTAATGTATATATATAAATATATAATTTATTAGTATCAACAATTATACCTAAAATCATCATATAAATTTCACAATATACATATAACCAAATTATCGATTTCTTGATTCCTATTTTTATATTTTATATGAGACATCAATACACGCTTTTACCTTGTAATTATTTTACAGATTGATTTTTGCTATTACTATTATACAAGCACAATTCCATAGATCCCCTATCCTGTGGATGATATTCTAGTAATGGTGTTCCCTCTCATCGTATTTCCAGGAGATCTGTCCCCCAATCTCTTGGATCCTATTTCCATTGTCCATTAGTTCTTCACCAAGGCGAAGTTTAGCTGTATTCTCGTTACTTATTGGTGGATTTGGTAAAGCTTTTGAATTGAACTGAGGAAAAAGCTTATAGGGATGGTTTTGTAACTGTATTTCGTTAATCAACCATTCGTCTATTTGCGAGTGGATTGAAAGGTTTGGAATAGCTGGTTCTAAGTTCATTGGTAGTTGTGTTTTAAGGGAGCGATTAAAAATATTTTCATTAACAGGCTTAATAGTATTATAGCTTGCCATTATAAAATCTAACTCTTCCTGAGATGGTAGCTTTTCAATTTGCCTAGAACTTTCCCCAATTTCTATTTCCTTGGGCTTGGGTTTCTCGAGAGGTAAAGCATTAAATTCTATAGGTTCTTCTATGTCTGGTATATATCTATTGAAATCTCTGAAAACCTCTATTCTTACTGGATAGAGATTTAAATTCTGAAGGGCCTCAGACAAGTTACTCATGCTGTTTAGCAAAATAGACATAGTCAGAATTCATAAAATTTATAGAAAACTTTTTAAATATTAGTTCCTACTGGGTACTATTAAAATAACTGAAATTTACATCACATGAGGTTTTATTTGTAAATTTTATGATTTTCTTGATAAGACTTCTAGACTATAGATAATAAAGGTACTAATATTTGAGTCAAATTATTTAAGAATTTGCATTACTTGCTACGTTGACTAGCATATAAAGATCTGCTCATACTGTACATAATTAGTTAGATAAATAAACAAATAACCACAAAATAGCAATTAATGGAAATTAAGTATTTTCTAAATACTTAATTGGCTTAAATCAGTGGCTTGAGAAGTGGCTCTGATACCACCTTTTTCTGTCACGGCCCCCGACCCGGTTTGACCCGTTTCAGGAGCCGCGGGACAGAAATCCCGTGGTATTTAATTTAGGCGACAGCGGAAGTTTTTTTTAAAACAGGATCTTTTATTATTAAAACTGCTCGTTTCATAACTGAGGGATAAATCCCATAATTTACAATAATGTAATTTCACTGGAACTCTTTATTATTATTTTTTTCTTCAAAACATGTTTATTTATTTACACTGAGCCACTTTTCTAAGCTGGTAGTGCTTCCTGACACTTTTCTTTCTTTGCTCATAACATATCACCTGAAACATGTTTGAAAAAGGTTTTGTCAGCGGGGAAATACTGAGTGAGTTCATTCAGGTTTTAGGAAATGACCCATAGTTATAAATTACAGCATAAGAGCGATTACAATGGTTCCTATCTTATCTTTATCTGGCTTTCTGTCACAATGGTGACAAGTCACAATGGTGACGATGGTCATACCACTATTAGGTCAATGAACTCTAATAGTGACGTTCCTCCCTAGTAGGTCAATGAACCTAATTGGGAGAAATAGTAATGTGCACAATACCCCACTAACCAATAAATCAAGATATCCACGACTTAGTCCCTGTAATTATAACCTTTGAAAATAATTTGAGGTATTGTAAAATAGTTGATAAAAAGAGGTTGACTCACATCGCAGATTTAACGAGCAGAGTATAAGCCTTACTGATTTGCCTGTGATTAACCTAATTTAAATAATAATGCACACACACAACCGGGTTAGTAACTAATACAGCAGTTACGTCAATTCACGAGATTAAACCCTCACAACGATTAATAAGTGCAATACTTAACAATTCATTGGATTCACAACGAATGACAGAGTATAGTCCGAATTTCGAACAGCACTCAAACATTCAAGTTGAAATCACGACGAATAATCAAAGTACAAGCTCAATTTGAGCAGCACTCGGACAATCGTTGGATAGTTATAATCGATCGGACGTTGAATCGTAATAGCGATCAAGTTATTACCCTGATTGCGGCAACACTTCGTGACCCGTGTGTGTTTTAAGAGTATACAGAGTATAACTCAGTGTGTAATTCGACTTTGAACGTCATTTGAGCAGCATAAACCGACTGCCAATGTCTGCTATTTATACTAATTTTTGGGACAGGCTTAAGGACCGTAAGCCATATCCCTTACGGTCCGTAAGGGACACTATTTATCGTAGGTCAGCCACGGTTGGGACTAGCTATGCTGAATCAATGAAATCGACCAATCAGGACTAAACAACGTTTTATTTAGATAATCGTCCAACTAGGGTTTACCCCCCTTGAGTTTTAGGGGCCCTGATCCTGATTCCGATTGTTCTGAAAATTTTAGGGTTTGTGCAGAATCACTTGGGTGTCTCAATTAGGGTTTTCTTATTGTCTAATTATCGTCCTAATTATTGATTTTTGTGAGAGTTGTTACATATACTTATGCTATATTTATACAAACCTTGTGTACTCGCCAATGCTTTCGCATTGACACTTTATTTTAAACATGTTACAGGTTTAACGATAATGTTGATGATGCATGGAACATAGTAGGATGCCTAGATACTCATTTTAAATTTTGTATACTTATTGTAATGTAATTCTTTCATTTCAAGTTTTTGTAATTGTATTTTCCTTTCCATGTTGTAATCGAATTCTTATAGTAATAAAATGAAATTCATTATTTAAATACTTGTCGCAAATTCTAGTGTTACGTGTAATGAGCATTCTATCTTCGTCTCACTTTGATGTTTCCGCCATCGGTTGGGGTGTGAAAGATTGGTATCAGAGCCATAACTATAGGGAATAGGGGTGTGCAAAAAACCGAGTTCACCGAACCATAACCAAATTAACCAACCGACAAAACTGAACCGAAAAAACCGACCCAAATAAAAAACCGGTGGGTCGGTTAATGGTTTTTTTGAAAAACCGAAAGTAGCGGGTCGGTTATGGTTATCATTTTTTCCATACCCACCATAACTGAACTGTTAGTGCACGATGTCTAAAGCCTACGTCTTAGTCTAGGTCATGTCTGTATAGGGTTTACAGGGGTCTAAAGTGTAATTAAGTGTAATTTCATGTGATTCCGCTTGAAATGACACTTTGTCATTTCAAGCGAAATCAGAATGTTAGTGATTCCGCTCGAAATGACAAGTGTCATTTCAAGCGAAATCAGAAGGTTATAAATAGGTTAGTGTGTTTCTCATTTGGCACGGAATCACAAGTTGTATACCGAACTGCTGCCAGATTTTCAAGTGAAATTTTAATGAGAAACGTGTGTTAAAGTGATATTCTTCTGTTTTCTACTCAATTCTCTCTATTTCAACACTGTTTGTTTGTTTCCGCCACTCAAACAGTGGTGTGTTGACTTTAATTGACTCACTTGATCGTCAAATCGATCCTACATCATCCATCTATTTTTGCTATTTCCTTTGATAGACAACAATAGCAGTGGTTGTAGCAGATCTTTTGATTGGCAAGGCCTGTTTGAATGGAACCACTACTGCTGAATAATCTGGCTTTTGAGGAACAGTGGGGTCTTTCTTTCTTCTTTCTTCCAAGCTTTTATAGGTTTCTAACACCTTTACCTCTGACAATCTTGTGACCTGATTCCTTGAGCCATAGTTTGAAGCTATAAGCTCTTCCTTCATTCTTTTCATCTTCAAGACCTTTTCAGGTACATTCTTCTTAAACTAAGACCAAACTGGTGGGGTTTGTTTTACTTTGTCTTCAAGCATCTTTTCTATTCTTGCAATCTCTTGCTTGAGTTCACTTATGGTCCATTCTTTGTACTAATGTTTTTCTTCCTTATATTTCTTATATGTCATGATGTGCTCAATGTAGTCTTGTTTCATGCTTTCATCATCCATTTCTGACAACTTCTGACAAAGATCTTTTGAAAACTGCTCTAGAGTTTTGACTTGGGTGAGTAGATATTGCAGATTACTCTAAATTTCTTTATCAGTCTTTCCCTTTGAGTCTCTTTTTGATATATCCTCTGCTTGTTTGGCCTTTAGTTGAAGATACTCTTCTATATTTCTTGGCACAGGATAATGTTGAAGAGATGGAAGATTCCTCTTTTCAGGATCATCTTCAGAGTAGAAGGATTTGATCTCTTCTCTAACTGCTGGAAGATCCAAAGGATATTTTACTCCCAAGGGAACCAAGGCAGTGTTTGGGTCAGGGGCTTGAACTGAAGAAATTGGAATAGGTTTTTGGACAGTGGATAGGACAAGAGGTTGTGAAGAAATTGGAAGTGGAGAAGGTACATTATCATCTTCAAGTACAACATTTGTTATCCTTCTCCTTTTGTGTTTTGGAGTGGTTGGTGGTGTATTTGTGGGTTGAGAGGTGGTATTTGAAGTGATGGGTGACTGACTAACAGTTGTTGAAACAACTGGTGTCTCAACCACTGTTGTCACTACAACTGTTGATGTATCAACTATTGTCTTCTGCTTTATGGCAGGTGGTGGTTTTTGTGATGATGGTTTTGTGTAGCAGTGGATTGAGTAGTGATGGTTGGTGAAATGATGAGGGTAGTGGATGAAACAACATATGTTGAAACCACTGGAGTATCAACAACTGTTGATACAACAGGTGTCTTAACATCTGTTGGTTTGGAGGTTTGATGTGAGGAACTTTTGGGGATTTTAGGAGGAGGTTTAGTGGTTTTGGGAGGTGTGGTTTTGGCTTGGCTAACCTTTCTGGTAGTCTTTCTTCTGTTTAAAGTACCCTGTACCTCTTTAGCCATAAAAACTTTCTTTTACTCTTCAAATCTTTTCTCTCCCTTTGTTTCCATTTTCTCTTTTAACTTTGCTTTTTCTTCAGCAAAAGCATTTAGAGTCACATCAACCTTCTTTGAACCATCTGGCTTAGGAATTTCCACAACTGCTTTAGCCATTGGATCTGGTGGTAGGTACAAACCCTCTTTTCCCTTCTTTCCTTTCTCCCCCTTTTTGGCATCATCAGGGTTTTCAACATAGATAATGGTAGGAGGAGAGGTGCCAGTGGTTTGAACCAAATGAGCTTTGATGGCCTTTATATCAGCTTGTGTATCTTTATACCTAGCTTCCATTACATTTCTGAACGTTTGAAGCTGAATCTCATGTTGTTGATCAGCATACTGTCTTTGTTTATGAATCATAGGTTGAAACACTTTCCATAGCTCAGTGAGGGATGGAGCAGATGTTGAAGCAGTAGATGGAGCTTTTTGAGATTGTAACAACTGCTGCAACATATTTTTGATATCTGCAACAGATGTTTCAATTTTATCTACTCTCTCCATCAATTCTTGGTATTTTAAACCATCACCCAAGTGAATGGGATCATCTGATTTCCCACTAGCAGTAGTTGTATCAGCAGTTGGACCAGAGGTTGTTTCCACTGGTTCATCCACTGATGCCCCTTTGTCTTGGTACTGGGGACTTCTTTCCACAGCAATGGTTACCATAGTAAATACGCCAGTGGGTATTGGATACACACTAGTAGTTACTTTGGTTCCCAATGAAGAAATTGCCTTCAAGGGAGTCTGAGTAATGAAACTACTATCCAGGTATAACTCAGTGGATTCAATACCTGTAGTAGCTGCTCCACTTGAACTACTGACAGGAATTACTTGTAACTCCTGTAGTGTAACCTCCTCAGCTGTTGATGGGTTAGCAAGAATAGAGGAATCAGACTCAGTCCCTTGTTGAGGTATATTCTCAGTGATAGGTGGTTGAGAAGAACTGATTTGTGTCTGATCCATATCCAATGCATTCAACAGGGGTAGAAAAGATGGTGGAATTTGTGAAGTGAGGATAGGGGTAGAAAGAGAATTTGCCCCGGGAGCAGGGCTGTGGAAGATGGATTCAAGTGGATCCAGAGCTTCATAATGTGGTGTTCCTGTGTATACAACCTGATCCTTTTGAGAGGATGCAGGAGGAGTTTTACGCTTAGGTTGAGATCTTTCATCCATCTGTTGTGAGGAAGTAACAGCAGTGGTTATTGGTGACTTTTGTGTTGTCACAGGAGTTACTTCTGGGATCTCATCTTCTAGAAGATCCTTTTTGGAGGGTTTGGGGGACTTTTTGGTAATTTTCTTTTTGGGCTTTTTGGTGATTTTTGGTGTGGGTTTCACAGCAGTGGTTGTGTTGCTGTGATCACCAGGAGCAGTGGGCTCAACAGCTGAAACCTGAGGAGCAGAGGTTGTCTCAGCTAAATTCTGCTTAGGTTCCTCTGTTTGTGTTTGAGAAGGTTTTGACAGCCTTGTGAAAGTTTCAGAAGATAGGTTGTTTATTTGAAAAGGATTTCCTTGGATAAGCACATGTGCACTATCCTTTGGAATTTTCTTTTGTAGATAAAAACTTAGAAACCTTGGAAATAATAAAAACGGTTTCTTCTTATTTTTGATATTATTAACATTTTTGACCATATCATTGAAAATCTCCAGGGAATAGTTAAAATCAACTTCAGCCATTATAGCATATCACAGGTATTGGATTTTCAATGGAATTTCATTGAAAGCAGTTATTTTATTTGAAACACACATGAGGGGGGTATGGAATAAAAATCTCATGGGAGGTGGAAAACTCCCTTTTTGCAAAGTATCTTTTTTCATTTGTTCCTCATACCCCCTCTCAATCAAATCAGTTTGATATTCTTCCTTTGGGAAAGAAGTTTTACCTGTAAGATCATTTATTTCAAAAACCTCATAAATGGTTTGTGGTGTAATAGCAACCTGAATTCCCGCAACTGTTGAAGTAATAGCCCAGGGCTTTTTGTCCTTGCTTTCAATTTGTGCATGATTCCAGAAATCTCGGAGGGTATCAAGGTAGATAAGTGCGTTGCAAGTTAGCAAAGTTTTGTATTTTGAATTGGAAAGAGCATCAATGGCGGAGTGAAAAGTTGTGTTTTGACTTGTTTTCTCGAGTATACACAGGTAGTTATGAGGGCTTTTTAGTGTGAGAGCCATGTTGATTCGAAAGTAGGTGTGAGACGGAGAAGAATATGAGTGATTCGAAGGATTTTGATGGTAACTGCTTTAGAAAGGAATTTTGAATTGGATTCGACAGTGAAAACCCTGTTTGAGGTTTTGATCAGGGTTTTATAAAGTGAAAAAGTGAATGCTGACATGGCAGCGGTTACAAAGATCTAACGGCTAAGTACTGTCCACGTGACAACCTCTGATAAATAATGGTTGACAGTTGTTTAGGAAACCACTGATGATCAATATCAGTGGTTTACTGAGGTGAAAATGAAAACAGTGGCTGACTTTTTACTATCAGTGCTTATCAGTGGATCAAAACACTGATTTTTGACAACAGTGATTATCAATGATAATGAGAGAGCAGAAGTTGACTTTCAGCAGTGGATAGAATTCAACAGAACAGATGTTTGAACCAAAAACAGTGGTTATGATAGACTTTTAGGATTAATGAAAACTTTCATTTTAGCTATTTTTAAGGATGAATTTTTGATTTTCTGAAAACATTTTAATGCTTTTTATTCATAAAAAAACAGGATTTTGCCTGTTATTCCATGTTAAGCATGCCAATCCTAGAGATCAAGATTTTAAAGGTAGATGTGTCTAAAGCCTTTATTAGCACATCTGCCAGCTGATCTTTAGTTAGAACATGGTGCAGAGAAATCAAACATTTTTCTTAGCAATCCCTCACAAAATGATGTCTGATGTCAATGTGTTTGGTGGTTGAATGTGAAACTAGATTTTTGATGATATTTTCTGCTGCCTGACTGTCTAACATGAGAGGTGTCTTTAAGGCAGTGATACCAAAATCCAGCAGTTGATTTTGAAGCCATAATAGTTGGGTTATACAACTTGCAGCAGCTATATACTCTGCCTCAGCAGTGGATGTTGAAACAGCTGCTTGCTTTTTGCTTTGCTAAGATACTAAGCAATCACCTAGAAATTGGCACCCTCCTGATGTGGACTTCCTTGTTGCATTACATCCAGCAAAGTCACTGTCTGAGAATCCTGAAAGCTTAACATTCCCATTAGCAGGATACCAGATACCAAGTGTGGGAGCACTTTTTATGTATCTGAATATCCTTTTCACAGCTATGAGGTTAGACTTCCTAGGGGCTGATTGGGATCTTGCACAAACACATGTTGCAAACATGATGTCTGTAGGTCCCCTTGATGTATGGATCTTTCACAGAACTGTCAATCCAATCAAGAGTGCGGAATCCTCTTAATCAGAATATCACAGAATGAGTAGAAACAGAAATCAGCAATTCACAATCAACCCGGGTTTCTATTGATTATCAATCTAACGAATTACAATCAATCAAAACCCTAACCACTCAAATTCGTCCAAGCCCTTAGCACTCTCACGAATTCTCTCTCAAACACTGTTTTGGCTGATTAACCTAAACCCTAAAGCATAACCTTGTTTATATAACACAAGGTTTGCTACTTGGGCTAGGGTTTACTAAATGGGCAAAGCCCAATTCGCCCCCCTATGACCCAACTGGGTTTTGTTTAGCCCAAACTCTATTATTTCACTGACACAAAGCTAAACCCGCTAACTGTTTATCGTTTAACTAATTACAAGATATCCAAAGACCAAATCTAAGCTGTTGTCACAAATATGCACCAACAAACTCCCCCTTGACAATAGCTTCATAAAATAACTTTGTCTTCAGTCTTCTTGCAATCTTCATGTAATCTTGCACTGTCTTTGGTCTTTGGATAGCTTCAGCTTCAATATCAGCAACAAACTCCCCCTAAGCTGATGCATCCAATCACCAAATCTTCAAAACGTTAGCACTTGAGTAAACTCCAGTTCAGCATTTGCACAACAATCTTCAAACTCTTCAATCTTTGTCTGCAATGTAGAAAGGAGGTTCTACCGTGCATCTAATCAAACTCTCATCTTCACAACAACTTCTCAGCAACATACTGCTTCAATCTGTATACTATAAAACAAACATCTCGAGAAACCATAAGAATTTTTCAACAAACGTTAAATAAATTATTATTATTCAAGAGATAGTTAAACTATATCACAGATTAAGCATTTTCAATTTCATCACCAACACGCAAAACTTTTTGTCCAACACACAAGACCCTATCTGATTTAAAATTTTGAACTCACTTCCTAACACCGTCTCCCCCTATCAGTAACAATTCCTCCAAGAATAGTTTTCCGTACATTAAGAATTTTAAACAGAAAAAGATACTATTTTTGGATTTTTATATTTTCTGAAAGCAAGTAAATACAAAAGCAATTAAACACTCTATTTTTTTGTGAGAATCACTGGTAAGAAGATCATATCAGCACAATCAAACTGTTTTCACACTATTATTTAATTCTTTATTTAATTTTTCGTGAAAAGCAGTTCAAGACAATTACCAGTATGTTTGTTTATTTAAATAAAATGCATGAACATTTCAAGTTCCATTACCGTATGATACATTAAGGTTATTTTATTACTGATATACTAGTGTGTCCCACTTCAGGATATACCCCCATGATCAAGGTATGCACAAAGATTCATCGTAGTAGGTGAGTATACTGAATTCATCCGTTTTGTTTTTCAACGATAGATAATTGGTGATCAGGTCAGTACTTCCGTACAGCAAAGAGACCAAAATATCTAAGGAGGGCTAAGACAAATACCATTTTTGGTACGATATATGCATTTTGCACTTTTGAATAACTCTCTAGGAGAGCTTCTTCATTTATGGGATTTGGCATTTTTTGCTCTTTTAAGATATCCTGGTTGTGCCTAGGTCAGCATGTATCTGGATGCAGCAGAAGGACAACCCTGATATCCCCAGATGAAATAACAGTATAAAGACCCAAAACCTCAGATTTTGGCAATCTATCAACGCAAGATTTAAGGTCATTAAACCATACACCACTGATGTGTTCCCCACTCATACACAGTTCATTTAGGTTTATATCACATTGGTAAGTTGATTATTTCATGCTTTTGCCTACTGGTACATCGTATGATGAAGCTGCTATCACACTTAAGCAATTTAGGTTCAATTTCAATGTGACAGTCTAACTTGCTGATGTACTATCATTTCTTCTTTTTCACACAGTGATAACTCATTTTTTATTTTCTATTTTTTTATGATTTTGATTTTTCAATGTTTTTTGTATTTTTGATTTTTAAGAAAGCAGTAATCTATTTACAAAATTCTTATGAAAAACCAGTTATTTAGGATTCCTCATCCCGTTGAGTTCGACTAAATGTTCAAAGCGAGCTCTGTCAAAAGCTTTAGTATAAAGATCTGCCAGGTTATCTTGTGTGTCGTCTTAGCACTTTGAACTTCAATTTAAATCATTTAATATTCACATGTTCACCATCATACCTCCTTAGCAACTCTTGCACACAACAACTTAAGAAATTAGTTAGATTGGGGGACCCAAGCCTTGATGGTCTTGGGTCGTCCAAATTCACCAACTACTGGAACATCCATCCAATATCCATTACTCCTAACTGGAGTCTTGGATCTCAGACCTGTTGATGGAATTTGATTTTGATTTCCACTAGGTCTTTGGTCCTGAGGGTTCCTATATATGTTTGGACTATTTGACCTTTGAAAATTTTAATACCTTGAATTTTGATTCCAAGAAGCATTATTGTTGTAATTTCTAAAGCCATAGTTACAAAAAGTTCGACCACCATCATTTTGGTATCGATTTTGATATTGACCTTAACTCCTGAAATTATTAGAATTATAATTGTTCATTCTAGGTGAACTGCTTTTAGGTCTCTCATATCTGCCTGGTGGAGATTTAGGCTGAAATCTTGGTTGATTTCTTTGAAAACGTGGAACTTGTGGAGTTCCTTTTTCAGCCTTATCTACACCTACACCAACAGCAACATTCTCTGGTTGCTTAGGAGCAGATTTCTTTGGAGAGTTAGACTCTCTCTCCTTTTTATCACCACTCTTCTCTGGTGACTTCTCTCTCTTCCTCTCACTAACTTGTGCTTCATTCTTTTTGTTAGGACAGCAGCTAGCTACATGTCCCTTTATGTGACACCTGAAGCACGATCTCCTTTTCAAAGACTTCTTAGCTGGAGTCTTAGAGGTAGATCCCTCATCAAATGGTGATGATGCCTTGGATGAATCTTGTTCAGTTTGCCTAAATTCAGATTTTTCTATCTTCTTATTTTTTGCAAACTCTACATTTGATTCTTTTTCAATTACAGTGGTTTCATTTTTCATATCACTACCTTGAACAAAATTAATCTTTTTAACAAAAGTTTGATTTTTGCTCTTAGGAGGTGAATTTTGCTTTTTCAAATGTTCCCTGTTATTATTCTTCTTAGCATCATCACTCTCAGACCCCTCACTTTGACTTGATGCGAAACTACTTGGTGCAGTTGACATAAAGTCTGTTGGCTCATCTTCATCAGGCAGGAAAGAATAGTCATGACTAAGAGGAGGTGAGACTTCATTAAAACCCTGGAAGCCCACACTGGTCTTGTCATTACTCTTCTTTAACCCACCCATCATGTGTTTCATAACAAAAGACGAATCTCTGAATTGACTTAATTTCTTTTCAAGTTCAACAATTTTGAGTTGTGCATCTGACAACTCTTTGCATTTTTCAGAAATCTCTTTAGTTTTCTCACTCATCATGTCATGAGCTAAATCTATTACTTGAAGTTTTTCATTTAACTTGCATGTTAAAGCTTCAATTTCACTTTCATAACCTTTTATCTTCTTCAAGTATAGAGATTCGTTTCTTTTAGCAAAAAAATTTGACTCTTTTATGTTCGATATCTCGCTTACCAGACTTTGGTTTTGTGTTGACAACCTGTCAACCTCACCTTGTAATTCACGACATCTTAAACACACGGAGTTAGATTTTACCTCTTCCTCATGGACTTCTATAGTTTGATCAGCAACAACCTGTTCAGCTTCACTCTCTTTAGCTACTTCAGCATCCACTTTTGCTTCGGCATTCTTCACTTTAGCTTCAACATCATTCACAATAGTTTCAGCCTCATCAACTGGCACTATCTCTGCCATGAATGCCTGAGTGGCACGCTCATTATCTTCCAGATGAACACTACAATCATATGAACCTTCTCGTGCTGTAGAGCTCAAAGCTTTATTCTCTTTGACATCTGCATTTCCCTGATATCGCTTTTCTAATACATCCCACATATCCTTGAATTAGTGTACTTATTAAAGACATGCTTGATGCCATCAGGTAAGGACATCTTGATAGCAGCTAAGGCTCTCTTTTCAGCCTCATACATCCTTTTATCATCTTCTTGCATGTTCACATAGTCTGTTCTACGTGGCCTGCCCTCAAAATCGTGTGTTGGGTTTGTGTACCCATCTACAATACAGATCCACATGCATGCATCCTGATATTCAATGAAGGATTGGAAACTGTCCTTCCATGTAAAATAATTCTCCACCTTCATCATCTTAGGTGCATTCAAATTCGTCATGTTCGAAATTTTAACGCAACAGACTGGTAAAACCGTACAAAATATCTCCGAAAACAGTGGTTACCAAATTACACCGTTAGAATCGTCTCGAAAAGATGAATCCAATGATATATAATGTCAAAAATCGAATTCGGGATTTTCCAGAGGTTTTTTTTTTGTACGGTTTCTTCAGATGACTTACGGTTCACTTTCTATTTTCGAAAACGTGAATTTTTAGTTACGCTTGCCAAAAAATCTTCCACCACTTATAATTATAATTTCGCTATTAAATATGCTGATAAACCAAGACTAATTCGCTAGCTAATTTCGCTGCTTATTAAACTGTTTGGTTAATTTCGCTGGTTACTTAAATTCGCTGGTAATTATGCTGTCAGGTTCGCCGGTCAATTTCGCTATTACGACGACTGGTAAAGTCGCCGATCATCGTAATAATTTCGCTGAGGAAAATTATACGGTTACCAAAGTCGCCTTTGGATTTTAAATTCGCCGATAAGTTCGCTGGACTATTAATTTCGCAGGTACAGATAATTTCGCTGGTCTGTAAATTTGGAAATTCAATCTTCTCGAAAATTCTGATGATTTACCAGATTCTTTTAACAGTTTCCTGCAAAATCACAAGGCAAAATATTAGTAATTTTTTTGAAAACAATATGATGAACACGAAGAACAGTCTTCGAATTCCAGCCAAATACTCTTCAAAAGCAACCAAATACTGTCCTGAAAACCTGAAAATCAGCAACCAAACAAAGCAGAAGATCAAAACAGCCAAAAAATTTCGAAAATTTATATCAAACCAACAAAAATTTCGAAACCCTAATTGCAAAAAAATTCGAAAATCCCCCTGTTTCTGCCAAGCACAATTCTGAACCGAGCCTTCAAGAGCCTAATGCTCTGATACCAATTGTAGGTCCCCTTGATGTATGGATCTTTCACATAACTGTCAATCCAATCAAGAGTGCGGAATCCTCTTGATCAGAATATCACAGAATGAGTAGAAACAGAAATCAGCAATTCACAATCAAACCGGGTTTCTATTGATTATCAATCTAACGAATTACAATCATTCAAAACCCTAACCACTCAAATTCGTCCAAGCCCTTAGCACTCTCACGAATTCTCTCTCAAACACTGTTTTGGCTTATTAACCTAAACCCTAACGCATAACCTTGTTTATATAACACAAGGTTTGCTACTTGGGCTAGGGTTTACTACATGGGCAAAGCCCAATTCGTCCCCCTATGACCCAACTAGGTTTTGTTTAACCCAAACTCTATTATTTCACTAATACAAAGCTAAACCCGCTAACTGTTTATCGTTTAACTAATTACAAGATATCCAAAGACCAAATCTAAGTTGTTGTCACAAATATGCACCAACAATGTCTGGCCTAGATGCAGTTAGGTACAATAAAAACCCAATCATGCTTCTATACAGGGTTTGATCTACCAAATCATCCTTTTCATCAGTCATGACCAGCTTATTTGTTGCCATGGGTGTATTACATGGTTTACAATCATTCATCTCAAATTTGTTTAAAAGTTCTTTAGCATATTTGCTTTGATGAATGAAAATGCCATTTTGCAGTTGCTTTACTTGGAGACCAAGAAAGCACTGTAGTTTACCCATTGCACTTATCTCAAACTCAGCTGTCATGAGTTTTCTGAACTCTTCACACATTTTTGAACATGTGCTTCCAAAAATGATGTCATCCACATAAATCTGGACAATCATTAGATCTTTCCCTCTCCATTTTAAAAACAGTGTTTTGTCAATTTTGCCTCTTGTGAAGCCAATAGAGAGAAGAAAGGTGGAAAGAGTTTCATACCAGGATCTAGGTGCTTGTTTCAAGCCATACAAAGCTTTATTTAGCTTTTAGATATGATTTGGATTAAATGGATCCTCAAAGCCAGGAGGTTAACAAACATATACCTCTTCTTGAATCTTACCATAGAGGAATGCACATTTGATATCCAT
The DNA here is from genome assembly GCF_002127325.2 of Helianthus annuus. Lineage (NCBI taxonomy): Eukaryota > Viridiplantae > Streptophyta > Magnoliopsida > Asterales > Asteraceae > Helianthus > Helianthus annuus. Next base: position 149,787,582 of record NC_035437.2, on the reverse strand, counting down.
TTGAAACACCTTTATGTTGTGGTTGACAGCAAAGGCCAAGAACAGTCTGATAGCTTCCAATCTTGCTACAGGGGCAAAAGTTTCATCATAATCAATGCCCTCTTCCTGTCTGAAACCTTGAACCACTAGCCTTGCTTTATTCTTGACACCAATGCCCCTTTCATCAATTTTATTTTTGAAGACCCACTTTGTGCCAATAGGACTCATACCCTCTGGAAGTGGTACAAGCTCCCATACTTGTTTTCTTTTGAATTGTTGGAGCTCTTCCTGCATGGCCTCTACCCAACTGTTGTCTTTTAGTGCCTCTTGGTACTTGACTGGTTGATGGAGAGATAGAAAGCCAGCAAAAAGACAGATGTTTTGGGATTGACTTCTGGTGAGCACCCCTTCACTAATGTTGCCAATGATTTGGTCAGGTGGATGAGACTTCAAGAAGATCAGATCTCCTTTGTATGGAACAATGGCATTTAAGGGTGAGGGCTGCAGATGTGAATCATTAGAGCCAACAACTGTTGGTGACTTTGATGATCCAACAGTGTCTTGAAATGGAGGTGGAGGGATAGGAGGAAGTGGTGTGGAAACATGTTGACATTTATCCACTGTTTGAAGATTTTTATCAACAGTGTTTGATGATGTGGAAGCAGGGGTTTTAGGGCTACTTTGGTCAACAACTGTTGATGTAGCAGTGGTTGAGCTTTGACAGCTGTTTTGAACATCTGCTGCTCTGGCAATGGATTTGAAATTGTGTTGTGGGATGATCACTTCATATCCATTATCTGATGGAGGAGTTTAAGATGGACCTGCACTGTTAGTCTTGACAAAAACATTTTCAAAAGTGAATTTATCAAGATCAAATAACTCAGCAGGGTTTGCAGGGATTTTCATTGAAGAAAGTTCATTGAACTTTACATTCAAAATCTCTTCCACTGTCTTAGTACTAGTGTTAAACACTTTGTAGGCCTTAGCAGTGGTTGAGTATCTCAGATGATAACCACAGTCTATTTTGGCTGCAAATTTTGAAATTGAGTCTTTTAAGTTCAAAGTGAAACATGGGCAGCCAAATACTTTAAAGTACGAGATCAGTGGTTTGATTTTATACAGAATTTCATAGGATGTCTTTTGATGTCTGGAGTTGATCAAAACTCTGTTCTGGACATAGCAGGCAGTGTTTACAGCCTCTGCCCAGAAAGGTAATGGCAAACCTGAATCAGCAAGCATGGTTCTGGCAGCCTCAATCAGTGTTCTGTTCTTTCTCTCAACAACTCCATTTTATTCTGGTGTCCTTGGAATGTTGTACTGCCTGACAATTCCTTTTGACACACAAAACTCATCCAACTCCCTATTTCTGAATTTTGTGCCATTGTCACTTCTAAAGACTTTTACTGGCAAGTCAAACTGCTTTTCAACCTGTTTGACAAAGTCTTGCAGAATGCCTGCAGTCTCATCTTTAGAATGTAAGAAATAAGTCCATGTAAACCTAGAAAAGTCATCTACAATTTCCAAACAATATCTTTTCTTTCTAAGACTCATGACTTTTACTGGGCCAAACAGATCCATGTGCAGCATTTGCAAACATTTGGTAGTTTTGGACTCTTCAATGGACTTATATGAGCTTTCATGTTGTTTTCCTTTCAAACAGGAAACACAATGCTCAGGACAGGTGAACAATTTTTGTGGAAGACCTCTTACAAGACCTTGTTTTGACAAAGCAGTGATTGTCTTGAGATTTGTGTGCCCCAATCTCCTGTGCCATAGTTCTGTCTCTTTGTTAGAGGCAGCTGAGAACAGACAGGCATAAGTCCTGGGGCTCTCTTTTGACAAATCAACTACATAAACATTGCCACTCCTTTGAGCAACAAGTTGGGTTTTTTCCATTTTTTATTATTTCTTCAATCTTTTTAACCATTTCTGGTCCAACAATCCTACAACACTCCTTAGTAAAGAATGACCCATACCCTTTGTCACTCATTTGTGAGACACTAAGAAGGTTGAATTTTAGATTGTCTATCAGATTGACATTTTCAAACTTAACATTTCCAGACTGAACTGTACCAGAACCCATCACCTTCCCTTTACTATTATTACCAAAAGATATATCACCCCCTCCATGAGTTTTGAATTCCTTGAGTAGGGCTCTACATCCAGTCATGTGCCTGGAACCTCCACTATCTACATACCAAAGACTATCTAAGCATGCAGAAGCTCCCTGCACATCAAGTAAATAATTAGTTCAGGGCTTTGGATAGGGTCTGAACAGTGTCTGTGTTAAGTTCAGGAGGATGGACATTGGTTAGCTCAGGGGTTTGGACAGTTTTTGAAACATTTTTCTCTAACCACTGTTGGGGGTCATTTCCCATCAACTGTTGATAACCCAAGGGATGCCTATTCACTTTTGGTTTAGAAGGCTTTTTGTAAACCTCATAAACATGTGGGACCCTTGGATATGGTGGTTGACCTTTACCTCTTTGGTATTGGTTAGCAGGGGGTGCATCTGTCACTTGAACCTCTATTTTAGCAGAGGTTTGGTTCAGCTGTTTTGTAACAGCTGTTTGGACAGGCACAAATTGTGGTTGCTTTTTAACTTATGATTTTGATGAACTCATGAGCGTTTTTGAAGTGTACTCTTCCTTTTTGACCTCAAAGGATTTTAGCTACAGACACTCTTGAGTGAGATGGTTTGATTTACCACAGATGGTGCAGCTCTTTGAAGGCACAATGGTACTTGTTTTGTTAATGTCATAAGCTTTCAAATGAAAACAATCTTTTTGTCAAATGATTTTTCTTTTCACAGAAATCACAAAACAAGTTTTTACTCTTTTCTTTTCTTTTCTTCTTTTCAGACTCCTTTGCAACAGAGTTTTGAACCACTGTTGGGATGTCCTTAAGAGGAATTACCTTGGCCTTTGGAGCTTTGACACCATCCACAGTTGTGAAGTCCATTGGTTTGAAATTTTCAAGGATGTCACACTCATCAGACCATGTGAGTTTGAATTGGTATTTCTCAATCTCCTCAAAAGTTGAGGACCCCACAGATCTTTCCAAAGTGATTTTGTTGCCATTTTTATCAGTTATTTTAACTTCTTGGCCATCCTTGTTGGTGGGTATGATTTCAACATTGTTTTGAACAAATTCATTTGCAGCAGTGTTTTCAACTTGGTCATGTTTTCTAAATCCTATGCCAAATTTTACAATGCTTTTGATCTGTTTTTCAAGCATAACTTCATAACCTTTGCAGGATTCCACCCATTTTTCACATGTGATTTGGGTGGATTCCAACTCCTTTTTGCAAGCCTGATATTTTTCTATCATGGCCTGGAGTTGATCCTTGGTTATGCTATGCTCATGTTTGAGGCTGCAAATCTCATTTTCTTTTTCTGACAATTTGTTTTTCAATTCTTTTAAAGATTTTTCAAATTGTACTTCATCACTCAACAATCTATCTCTAAGGTTTTCATTCACCTCCTTGATGTTTGCAAATGCTATGATGCATTTGTCTGAACAAAGGTTTTTAAGAACCTGGGGTGATACCTTAGTTGCAGCCACCATGGCACAATCACAGACATGTTCACTTTCTTCTGGTTTCTTCTCTTTTTTTCACCTTGCTTCTTCTCCTCTTCTTCAGTAGACCAAGGGTCAGACAGTGGTTCCAACAGGGGTTCTGAACTTTCTTTCAACAGTTGTTCACCAACAACAGCAATAACCACTACTTCAACAATTGTATTCACTGTTTCAGCACTGGATGTTTCCTCTTCAGTTTCCAGCCCTTCAGGAATTGACTCTAATGCTGCAAGACAGAACTCATCACTAGAAACAACATTATCAGCATATAGAGCAAAATTTTCATCACCTAGATCCTCAGGTAAGCTACTCCAATCAACAAAGTCTTGGGTGAAAAAGCTTTACTGATCTGGTTGAACAGCTGTTTGTGTAGCTTGTTGAGGTGCAACTTGTTGCACCTGAACCTGAGGAACTGGGGCCTGGACATACTGTATCTGAGGAACAGTGGTTTGGACATAGTGCACAGGAATAGCGGTTGCAGGGTGTGCATAGTGAGCAGTGTTTACATAGGCAGCAGGGGCATATTGGGAATACTACGTAGTGGTTTGGTTATTTTGTGGTCTAGGGCTAGGATGTGTGATGATTTGTCCACTGTTTTGACTCCTACACTCTCTAGCAAAATGACCTAACCTATTACACTTGTAGCATTTTATCTTTGATTTATCGAACCCTACTTTCAAGTTCCCATGTAACCCTGGAAATTTTCTCCCTGTTCTTTTGTCAAACTTGCTGGTTCTAACACTCAGCAGTGCAAGTTGGTGCAAAATATCCATTTCTTCCAGATCATTTGGATCAAAATGCTGGAGATCATTGAGTTCAAAGGACAGACTGTCAGAATGCTGGTTTTCTCCATTAGCTGTAAAACCATAATTGGATGAGTAAGAATCAGAGTTGTTAAATGCTCCACCAGATGTTATGTTAATGTAATGATCGTAACCCTGATCCTTACTACTACCAGATTCTTCCTGACCCAAAAGAGCTGTGTTGCCAAATGAGTAGTCATCTGCAACTTTCCCAGTCTCTTGTAGCTTCTTTTTCTGGTTCAACTCCCTTTCATAGGTCAGGAGTTTACCACGAAGCTGGGTCAGGGTCAGATCTTTGAACCCAACTGAATTTCTGATTACAAAAGCAATTATGTCCCATTTTTCAGGAAGTGATCTAAGAAACCTACTATTTTATGTTGAATTAGCAAATTCAACCTTAACAAGTTTTAGTTCACTTATGAGACAGCTAAAATGTTCAAACTGTTGTGTTAATGATTCACCCTTGATGTGACAAAAGGTTTCATACTGTTGATTCAAAACTTCCTTGTTGTTTTCAATTACTTCTTCAGTCCCCCAAACTGTTCCTTAAGTGCATCCCACAATTCCTTGGCATTGTGACAATGTAACAGCCCAGCATAAATTTCATTTGGGAGTGCAGATGCAACGATGCTAAATGCCTTGGCATCCAGTTCAATTTTCTGAAAATCCTGGTCAGAATAGTTTTCAACTTTCTTAGGTACCATAACTTTTAGATCCTCAGCACTCGGCACCATTGGAACATGTGGTCCAAAGATAACCGACTTCCAACATCCGGTATTTTGTTGAGCTAAGATGTGACTCATCCTTCGCTCCCAGATGTTGTATTCAGATCTGACCAACATAAGTGGTTTGAAGAGTGAACCAGTGTTGTTTGTGTTATCCTGTGATTGTGACGCCATTCTGGTTGTTTTACAGGTACTGAATAATCAACTTTGTACGTGATTACACCTTACTCTGTTTTTCAACTAAAACCGAACAATCGAGAGTATCAATGAAATTGAGCTGAACTTTTACGTCAAAATGATTGTTAGATCAAATTTGACTGTCCTAGCTCTGATACCAATTGTTAGGATCTGAGTTTCTTTTGATTGTGTTTGTTAATAAGAATGAAGATGAAACAGAGATTAATTGCAGTGGAAATATGAAATAAACTTTAACACACAATCAATGAGAGAATAAGTTTAAGCAAACATGTTTGACATGAAATCGAATGATTGTATTTATTACAATACTCAATTACAATGCATGCATGCATAAATCTCCCCCTCAGCCTGAGCTCACTTGATTGTTCGTACAGAATGACTTGGTGAAGAAGAGAGCTAATAGAACACTACAGGGTACTGTTCTATGTATAGTACTGAACAACCACTGAGCATCTTCGGTTGACGTCACCATGAAAGTGACATCTAACCTCCTAACAAACTCTAACTATTGACCTATACAACCACTGATCATAAACTACTGATTACAATAAACAATACAATGCAAGACTAAACTACTGATTCTTCATTCCACTGTTATAGCTCCATCAGTGCTTTGGTCTTCAGCAGTACTTGATATACATCAGTAGATTGAGCTTCAGTACTTTAACTTCATCAGTCTTTTGGATCAGCAGTAGTTGTAGGAGCAGTACTTTGAGTCATCAGATGTTAGGGCCACTGTCAAGGGGAAAGATTATGTACAAACAACTGCTTATGATGAATCCACTGTTCTGAACCAGTTTTGGCTTTATCAACTGTTCCTTTGAAGGGTTAAATCCCAACAGTTCACTGACCCTAGTGTTACTTGGTTTGAAAGGTTTCTTATGTCTTTTGGCTAAGGCACCTGTTTCACAGTCTAATGTACTGTTTGACGGGAAGAGTTTAGGGAGTAAAAGATGTAGATACCCGACGGAAGGATGCCCTAATCTCCTATGCCAAAGCCATGCTTCCCTACTCTTTGTTCCGTGAGCAAGCATCGCAGTCCCTGACTGAGTCTCCTCATCCACATAGTATAAGCCTTGTCGTTCAGTGCCACGCTCAATTATCTTTCCAGTTCTGATGTCCTGTAAGATACAAAAATGAGGATGCATTAGAACTGTGCAATTGAGTTCCTTTGTAACATGACTTATTGATAAAAATTTGTGTGTTAACGAAGGAACATGTAAACAGTTTGACATCTCAGATTGGGAGATATTTCGACAGTTCCTCCTCCCTTTACTAAAGCATTTTCACCATTTGCAGTTTTGATGTGGGTTTTGTTTGGTTTCTTTGTAGACACGAAGTCCGATGGCTCGTACGTCATCGTATCAGTGGCTCCACAATCAAAAATCCAAGAACTGACTTGATCACCGCTTTTCTGTATTGTTAAATAGGCTTCCCTATTTGTTGACGGATAGTCTTTCAACAACTCATAGTTCCTATGATTAATCATTTGCAATTTTTTTAAAATTTTGTCTAAAACAAGAAAAAGGTTCCCAAAAAAGGTGACAATCCCTTTTTTTCCCTTCACATGCCTCCCTCACCCCACCACACCTTTTACGTTTTCTTTCTTCTTCACATAGAAAAAAGAAACACAGAACCAAAAAACCTTGCCCCTAAGACTTTCTTCTCTACACAACACTTCTGCACATTTTAGAGAGAGAGAGAGAGATGAGAATCGGAGAGGCGAGATGGAGGCCTGTGGTTTACGGTTGTCATCAACAGCCGCGCATGGCGGTGCTCGGGGTTGAGAAGCGGCAGCGTGGTGGTGTTATGCAATGGATGAAGTGTAGGTTGATTGGTGAACGGTGGGGCAGTGTAAAGTGCGGTGCTGATGTAGATCTAGTCCGGATCCGGTGGGATCTGGTAGTGGTCACACAGAGTGGGAGAACAATGGTTTTTGGGCTGAGTGCTTTCTCCGAGTTTGACCAGATGTACGAGTCGAGACTGGGTTTGGTGGTGACGGTGGTTGTACGGTTGTGAAGTGTGGCCGAACAAATAACAAAACCCTAGGAACCTTTCTGTTCCTACAGTGATGATGGTCAGAGTTGTGATGGTGGAAGACGGAAGATGCGACGAAGGCAGTGGATGCAACGGTTGTTTGTTTGATTTTTTCGGAGTTTGATTTTGATTTTTGAGTTTTTCTGGTTTGAGGTTAGATTGGCTGGGATAGATTGTAAATGATGAGCAAAGTGTTCAAGAATCAGAAACACTGCTCTGATATCATCCGGTATAGAGCTAAAATGATGTTTTTGATTACTGAGTTCATGCTTGAATACACATACATATGCCCAATTTATAGTAAACCGAAAACAAGAATAAAAGGAAAGACAATAAATGGCTGAGCTGGAGTCTTTGCTGTAAAACAGCTGTGGTTGGGCTGGAAATCCTCATAATATTCTTCACTTATTCTCTTCTTTCCGACGGTAAGCAAATTACAATGATGCATGATTACCTAAAAAGTTGAGACCTAATTTTCACAATTAAAAATTTTAAACATAAAAACAGAGTTGCGGGTATTTCAGAACATAAGATGATTTGGTGAAGAGATGATAAAACAACTCGAACGTTATGGAACTACCTAAAAATGACTTGTTTATGAAAGGAGTAACTTTCATATTTTGAGAAAGATATTCTTCATGGATAAATATAATTTTAAGGTTAAGAATCTATATCTACTTCTATACTATGTAATAAAAAAAATCATTTGGGGGACACTTATCATTATATTAGGCCCTGTATCTTTTGATTTTCTGCCAATCTCTTAGGCTATAGGGTATGGTCATGACCCTCATGGTCTCCATGACCCTACATATCAGCGCCATGTCACTTACTTTTAATCCATCATTCAAAAACACTACCCTAAGGGTGTTGTCATGACCCAAACCACTATTCTCTTATTTTAATTTATTTGTAAAAAAGGAAAAAGAAGTATTGAAAAAGGAAAGGAGGCCCATGGTTGCCATGGTTTAATCCGTGCCAACCATGGTGGATGAAGCAAGGGGGTAGTGTAGCAATTTATTAATGGTCCTACATGGCGATTGATGACCCAACCATGCCCCCACACCCTTTAGCCTTATGGATAATTAGTATTTAGTTTAACCTCTTCAAACTAATTATAGATAACTCTTCTACTAAATATTATTTATTTTAATATCTTGTGGATAATTATTATTTAGTTTAATCTTTTCTAATTAATTATAGATAACTCTCCTACAAAATATTATTTAGTTTAATCTCTTCTACTTAACTATAAATAATTATTATTTAGTTTAAATTTAATGCATGCTTCTCATTTATAATAGTATTTATTTGATTTTCTATATCATATTATCTTCATTGTTTATTTTACGTAACATGTTATATAACAGCAACAATTTTTAGTTTTCTTTTACCACAACTATTCAATCATATTTTTTTTCCTATCTTATATTAACTAAATAAAAAAGTTTTAATATTAAATCTTATCCTACTTTAAATGTCAAATAGAATACTTATATTTTTCTAATAAAATATTATCTTTAAATTTAAATTGTTATCTTAAGATATTTTTAATTAACCAAATTATTTATCACCAAAACCAAACTTTGTGATAATATATTATTTATTTTTATTTTTATTATTAAAAAATAATTATATCGATTTTATTACATAATTTTTAAACAAATTGTATATAATTTTCAATATTACTTTATATAAAAAATTGGATTTATTACCGGTTTTCTAAAAAATAATTTATATTTTCTCACTCAAATTGTTGCTTATTTGCTTCTTGAATAACATGTTTGACCATTGTATCTTCTTTTCAATAATCATCTCCACAATCACCATATTTATCATGTACCAACTGTATCCACTAGTTTTTTAAAATATAATTTTCTTATTATTTGGTATATAAAATAATATTTATTCAACCCGTATAATACACAAGGGTTTTTAAAGATATAACTTTTTTTATTATTTGGTAAACAATATTATATTTATTCAACCCGTGTAATAAACATAGTTTTAAATATATAACTTTTTTTTTATTTCGTACATAAAATTACATTTATTCAGCCCGTACAATACATATGGTTCTTATAGATACAACTTTTTATTATTTAATATATAAAATTACATTTATTCAAAACGTGCAATGAAGGAGGTTTTTCAAGATATATTTATGATTTAGTATATAAAATTCATTTATTTAACTCGTGTAATACATGAGGTTATAACCTAGTCTATACTATATAATAAAAGAAACCAAGTTTGGGACACTTGTCATCATATTAGGTCATAGGTCATGTATCTTATGGATAATTATTATTATTTAGTTTAATTAATCTCTTCTAATTAATTATAGATAACCCTCCTATTAAATATTATTTAATTTAATCTCTTATAGATAATTATTATTTAGTTTAATTTTAATTTAATCTCTTCTAGAAAAAAATTCATAATTATTTATTAACGAAACATATTTTTTTTAATAAATTATCTAACCATAAATTTTAAAATTCGTTTGATGAAAAGGGAACACACTCAAATATCTTATTTATTTATTACTAGTATTAAGCCCCTGCGTTGCAGCGGTTGTCATAAAACTGTGTTAAGTAATAGCAATACTATACCATTGTCAGCAACCACCAACACCGGAAAAGCTCGTAAAATCAAAATAAATAAAAATGGGAAAAAATAACGCTGAGCAAAAAGCAGACGTAAAATCTTTGAATCACGCACGCTCGTTGCTGAGAAATTAAACCGAAATGTAAAACATAGAAAAAAATAACTAAGTCCAGCCAGGACCCGCGTGTTGGACGAACTTGTCAAACGCAGAAAAATAGATGTGACGCGATGAGCCAGTCAAACGGCAAAAAATATATAAAAAAATTTTCAACCCCACCGCACGTTGCGGTGCGTTAACTCACAAAATTTAGAACAAAATGAAAACCTTGGGAAAGATGAAAAGTATGGTGAACCAAAATTGAAAATAAAAAAGAGTTGGGATTAAATTGCAAAAGATGAAAAACTTTGTATTAAAGTAAAAAAAACAAAGGGTTTAAATTGTAAAATTGAAGTTATTTATTAATTTTAGATAAAGATAAAGGATTAAAAAAGTGATATCTATATATTGGTTATTAATTAATATTAATATTAAAAGAAATTTATTAAACAAATATAAATAAAATTTATGAGGTTAAAGGAGAGAATGACATGTGGCATTATTTGGAGTCTTTTATTATAAAATTAGATTAGATGAGGATTTTAATTATTGTCTATTAGTTTATCTTAATAAATTTATACATGGTTAGGTTCAATATTTGTTTTGTCATATTATTAGACTATGTGTTATCACAAAGCCTAGGGCTTTATTGGTATTGCACATCATCTAAGACCATGCGTAATGGTTAAACATTATAATGCCCCCACCATGGGGCGTTTTGCGCCATGTGGCAGCCCAGTCAGCAAGGGGCATTATACCATAAAATGGTGTAGTGGGGCATTATTCAAATAATGCACATGCAATCATTTCCCAATTATTTTTTTTAAACTTTAAATACTTTATTAAATAAAAAAAATACAATACTAGAAATAAAAAACATAAAATCCGGTTAAATAAAAAAAATACTACAAATAAAAAAATTAAAATCCGAATTAAAAAAAAACACTAGTTTTCATCTTCGCTTTCTTCACCCTCGTCCTCCGTTTCTTCCTCTCCCTCAGGTGGTACCTACCGAACCGACCATGCGTGGTGTGGTAAATCAACCATTAACTGGGAATGGTACGGTTCGTAACGCAACTCTCGCGCATTATTCACTCTTTCTTCCATTGACGCCTGTGGATGCTCCTCTTGAACGGCTTCTGGCACATAATTCTGGCATATTGCCTTTCCTTCGTCTTCCAAAATCATGTTGTGCATGATTATACACGCGTACATAGCATCTCTCATTTTTTGCTTGCTCCATGCACGACAAGGATTTCTCAAATAATGCCAGCGTTGTTTAAGAACCCCAAAGCATCTCTCAATGTCTTTTCGTGAAGACTCTTGAACCTTTTTAAAATATGCTCTTTTTTCATCAAAAGGATCACTATACGTCTTCACGAAAATGGAATACCTAGGATATATTCCGTCGCTCAAATAATATCCATGAGGGTAGTAGTTTCCATTTGCGTAAAACGATGCTTTAGGAGCTTTGCCAGAAATCCACTCCTCTAACAACGGAGATTGTTCAAAAACATTGATATCATTGCATGACCCGACCACGCCAAAGTAAGCAGACCAAACCCAAAGGTCCTGTGAAGCAACCGCCTGAAGAATAATAGTGGGTCCTTTTTGGTCACCCCGTGTGTGTTGGCCTCGCCATGCAGTCGGGCAGTTATTCCAACGCCAATGCATGCAATCTATGCTCCCGATCATACCAGGCAAACCATGCTCAGCATTATGTACCTCGTAGATCTTTTGAAGGTCGTCCCATGTGGGCGTTCTAAGATAACGCGCACCGTACACATCAATTATACCTTTATAAAAAAAGATAGACATAAAAAAAATAAATTATAGGAATTGTAAACATAGACAAAAAAATGAAAAGTATACTCGATGTTAAAAAAATAAATTGTAAAGTATAGGAATTTTACCGCGACAAAAATGCTCCAAGCTATCTCTCGTTGTTTTCTCCCCCATTTTTAGATACTCGTCATTGATGTCGGTAGTGTTTCCATAAGCAAGGATTCGTAACACCGAGGTACACTTTTGGATACCGGTAAATCCAAGTTCCCCTCTCGCATCCGCTTTTTGTTTAAAATAATCGTAGTTGGCTTCCAAGTCGTGGACTATGCGTAGAAATAACCGCTTACTCATTCGGAAACGACGCCTAAACATTTCGTTCGAATATGTCGGCTCCTCATCAAAATAATCTTTCATCAACCGATCGTGTGCCCCGCGTCGGTCTCGTTCAATATAACCTCTTTTACCTTTTTTTGCTTGGGGGTGACGACAATGCTCGGCATATCTCATCGCTAGTTTACAAGCACCCGTAACCGCCTCTTGCTCAACCTCCTCATCGGTTGAACCATCACCATCCGCAAAAAACTCGTGGTAGCAATAGTTTAGCATGGATGAAGAACTAGGAGAATCCATCAAGTTTTTTATAAAATGCTTGTATTTTTTAGAGGGTTTTTGTGATTTTTTTGGTTGAAAATGAATGAATATATATATATATATATAGGGGGGAAATGAAATTAAAAAAAAAAAAAAAAACTAGCCGTTTAAAAACTAGCCGTTTGAGAGTTGGGATTGGCCATTCAACAATTCTTCAGCGTTTTAATAAACACGCCGGACCAAAATTTTTTCAAAAAAAAAACGCCCGGAAACGCCCCATGTAGTGGGGACCTAGGCGTTTTCCGGCGTTTTTTTTTGAATTTTTTTTAAAAACAACGCCCCATTACGGGGGGACTAACAAAGCCCACATAAACCATAACACCATGGCATTTGTTGGGGCTTGGGGCAAATCAGTTTGGGCCAACAACAACGTTTTGAAAGAAAAATATTGAATGGAATTGGTAATTGGCTGATGAGACATAAAACCTTTTAATTGATTGATTTGAGAAAACAAAAATACAAACGGTAACTATTTAATTTTAAACTAAAAAACCCAATAAAAATAATAATAATTACTTTTAAACACTTATAAAACCCCTCACATTTTATTATTTAAACCCCACCACTCTAAAATATTCTTCTCTCAAAATTTTTATATTCTTCAACTTCAAATTTTATAAATTTTTATATACATAAATTTTATGGTTTCCACTTGGGGTATTTTTGGGGGTGTGACAACATTTAACTTGCTGATAACCGTTAAGGAACATAACAAATTTTTTTTTTCAGTTTTTAAAATCTATTTAAACTCACATCTATCACACATACAATCCACACGCTACACTCATGGCATTATAGCCTAGTGGTATCTTGGGGTGGGATAAGGCTTATGACCAATTGGTCATGGATTCGATTCTCACAAAGGGGGTTTTCCCAGATTTATTGGGTTTCCTCCTGAATTGGTGTATAGGCATTATTGCCTAGTGGAGATGGATATGATCGGGTGGTTCTGCTGGTGGCACGATGATACTCCAATGGTCCGTCAGTGATCCAAATTTTGCCGTTAAAAAAAAAAAATAAAACGATTCACACGCTACAGAACAGCTTTCACTATTCTTTCTTTTTTTCTAACATTCTATTTTTTTTATTATGGATTTTTGTGATTTACAAATGATGGTTGTAATTTGTAATTTTTTTATTTAAACTTGAATTAAACTGTTAACATTTTAACTTTATGCGTATTCAGTAATATTTAATTACATTTATCAATATATAAAATAATATAAATACACAAATGAATAATAATAATAATAATAATAATAATAATAATAATAATAATAATAATAATAATTAAATAATGATTAGCTAATCATCAACCATGCCTTCAACTAAGCCCCCTCCCATTACACCCCTTTTGGGCATCTTTGGGTGGAAAAAAAGTGTGCCTACGTGTCATCTATGTGGCATCACTTTTTTCTCATCAAAGCCCCCAGCAAAGCCCCCATAACGCATAGCCTTATTATTAAATTAAATATATAACTTGATTAGTCGTACTTAGGTCCTTAATTTGTTTGTCATATTATTATAACTAAATATATAACTTGATTGTTATTACTAACCACCCATAGTGTTCGTTTATTTTTGAAAAATTAGAGATTAAATTCAAAATTTTGATAAATCACAGAGATCATCCATATACTTTACTCAACATATTATTTTCATAATTTATTACTATCTAACTTTAAATATATATATATATATATATATATATATATATATATATATATATATATATATATATATATATATATATATATATATATATATATATATATATATATATATAGGGGTAGGTTAACGTACAAATGCGCTTATCGTACATTACGTACGCTACAATCTCAGCCGTCCGATCATCTTCCCGCATTGAATTCGCATGTTGTTTTTTTTGTAACAATTTCGCATATTGGTTTTTTAACATGCGATTTCATCAAAAATTACACATGCGAAATTGTTACAAAAAACATGCTATTTCATCAAAATTAACACATGCGAAATTGAATTACCACATGCGAAATTGTTACAAAAAAACAACCTGCTATTTCATCAAAATTATCACATGCGAAATTGAATTACCACATGCGAAATTGTTACAAAAAAAAAACAACCTTCTATTTCATCAAAATTATCACATGCGAAATTGAATTAACACATGCGAAATTGTTACAAAAAAACACCTGCTATTTCATCAAATTTATCACATGCGAAATTATTACAAAAAAAAAACAACATGCGATTTTCATTGCGGGAAGATGATCGGACGGCTGAGATTGTAGCGTACGTAATGTACGATAAGGGAATTTGTACAGTACCCTTTACCTATATATATATATATATATATATATATATATATATATATATATATATATATATATATATATATATATATATAGGGGGCTGCTAGAATGAGAACCACCTCGAGTTGTAAGAACTGCGAGAACTACACCCCACGGGTGGGCGTTCACCATGATTTTTTTTTACAACTAGATGTGTGTATTATAAACACAGCCGTAAAAAAAAATTTTAAACGCCGCGGCCGAGGGGGTAGTTTTTTACACCACAAGTTTGGTGTTTTTAATTTTTTTTCTTTTTTCTTTTTTTTTCACCAAACTTGTGGTGTAAAAAACTACCCCCTCGGCCGCGGCGTTTAAATTTTTTTTTACGGCTGTGTTTATAATACACACATCTAATTGTAAAAAAAATCATGGTGAACGCCCACCCGTGGGGTGTAGTTCTCGCGGTTCTTACAACTCGGGGTAGTTCTCATTCTAGCGGCCCTATATATATATATATAACAAAATGTTGCAATACATCGCTAAAATCAAGCTAAAAATCTAACAATTATTTAAATATTTTTTGAATTCAAATTTTATATATATATATATATATATATATAGGGGAAGGTTCAAATGAAAACCACTAGTTATTGTGAAAACTCGAAAACTAATTAAAAAAAGCCAAAAAAACATACAAATTTTTTTTTTAATTTTTTTTTTGCAATCAAAATTTCGCAGGTTTTTTAATATAAAAAAAATTCAAAAAAAAAAAAAAATTTTTTTGTGTAGTGCACATGTGTAATACTGCACATATGTATGTGTACTACACATGTGTATTATTACACATGTGCATTATTACACATGTGCACTACACAAATTTTTTTTTTTTTGAAAAAAAGTTTTGTTTTATATATAAAAACTAGCGATTTTTATAAAAAAATTGAAAAAAAAAATTGTGTGTTTTTTAGGCTTTTTTTAGTTTTTCGAGTTTTCACAATAAAAGTGGTTTTCATTTGAACCATCATATATATATATATATATATATATATATATATATATATATATATATATATATATATATATATATATATATATATATATATATATATATATATATATATATATATATATAACAAAATGTTGCAATACATCGCTAAAATCAAGCTAAAAATCTAACAATTATTTAAATATTTTTTGAATTCAAATTATTTTCGGTAATGTGCGAATTATAATTGTAACTTTTTATTTCTCATTAAATATAATGTAATACGTAAATACAATAATAAGTATTATATAATATAATATATTTATTTTTTATATCACTTTCAAAGATTACATGTTTCTTTGATGAATTTTATAATAGTAACATACATCATATTTTCAATTTGGTATATAAACGTCTTCATCTTTGGTTTGCTTACAAGAAATATTTATTATATAGTTTAGATTGTTCAACCCATGTAACACACGAGGAACTAACCTAGTGAGTAAATATGAAAAACTTATTGTTTTATAAAGTTAAGAGTAAAATATTCATTTTTAATATGCTTTTATTAAAATGGATAAATACAACATTTTATTTAGTTTTTAAGTGTGCATATAAGATATTTTAAGTTTAAATTGTTTATATAAAATTCTTCTGTTATAAGAGAAGATAATCTTTGGATAAAATTCAACTTTATTATAAAAGAGACCATAATCTTGGGATAAAATTCAACTTAAATTAGTTAAGGTCAGAGAAACGCGTGTGCAATTTAGTTTTTGACTTTTCTTTCTTCATTTCTTAACATCTTCGTTCCTTGGCCAAACCCAATGCCGTGTTGAGGTTCGTGATTCTCTAATTCTTCAACGCCAAAACATTTTTTCCAGAATCACGAACCTCTTTAAACCCTTCAAAATCTCTCCTCTCAAAACCCAACCCCTCTGATTTATTTCTTACAGCTATTTTGAAAAACCTTTTCTTGCTTTGGATTTTCGACCAAGATCATCGGTTTTATTTGTAAGTACATACAATTACATTTACTGTATCTTCTTGTTGTTATAATTGCTTTCGATTTTGTATTGTATTGATCAGTGATCACTGTTGCTGTTCATTAATTGCAGATAACAAGCTATGTTTTAGGTGTATTTAGATGTTTTGAATTCAATTTTTCAGAAATAATTATCGGTTTTGTTGTGTTAACAATCGGCTAATTGATTTTGTGTAATTTGATTGCTGTAACCGGTATCTTTGGATTCTTAGTGTATTTGATTGTTTGGCACTTTAATCTGATTAAATTGTGCATGCAGGCCAATTGCTTTTGAGTAATTTGATCATTTAATTTGTCTGTTCTTGTATACTGGTCTGATTTTTAGTATTGTTACAATTAAGGAACATCATAGTATTGTTCATGTTCTCACTAGTCTGTTGATCCTTATATTTAGTTGTTTGTTTGTTTTGTCTGTTGTTTAAGTTGAGCCGGGGGTCTCCCTGAAAGCAGCCTCTCTATCCCATGGATAGAGCCAGAGGTAAGGTTCGCCTACATCCCACCCTCCCCAGACTCTACCAATAGCTTAGCTATTGGTGGGATTTTACTGGGTACGATTGATTGATATAGGTTCATTGGATCATTGAATTTGTCGTTTCCTAAACATATTATCGTGTTTTCTCTCATTGGATCATCGTATTTGCCGGTTCCTAGACTCTTTAGACATGCTTAACTACATTGAGAGAAAAAGTGACGGCCCCACCCGCAAGTATGTGAGAGGGGGGGGGGGGGTATAACTAGTAGGCAGGGGGTACATTTAGTAGCACCCTTGCAGAATTGCGCGGTTGTAGTGCCTGAAGGTACAATTATTAGCAATAAGGGGGCAGACGAATTATCGTATTCTCTTTGATATCTATTGTTTTCTTAAGGTTACTCAACTGATATTTCTGTGTCTGATTTGTCTGTTCCCGACATCTTGTATACTGTCTGTTTTTGTATTGTTATAATGAGACGAAGGTTTATCTGCAGGTAGAGATTTATTTGAACCTGTACAGATATTAGTTACTTGTAATGGGTTGGCTTAGCAAATTTTTTAAAGGCTCCAACCATGAAGTTTCAGAAGGGGATTATAACTGGAGATACGAAGATAATACAGCACCATATGGAAATTATCCTTCTACATCATGGGTAAAAATTGCTGTTATTTCTTGTCATTCATATATTCACTCACTTATTGAGGCATTGCGATATTTTATATATAAAAAAATTGATATTTCTGATGTTTGATCTCTGTCAAGTATTCCACTTTGGGATAGTTCTTGTTTTATGCATGATTAATTTGTCAAAATTTGATCTTGATTTATTAATTGGATATAACTATAGCAGGATCCACGGTCTGAGATAGATGATATTGACCGTGCAATCGCGATATCACTTGCAGAGGAAGACGGGAGAGGGAAACATGTGATTAGTAAGTACAGTAATTATCTGCTCATAATATGTTGTGTTAAAATGAACATGCATTTAGTCATTAATAATTAGTGAATAAAGATGTACTTAATGAATATGATTACTTTAGAAATAATAGCTTAATATTGGTACTCTTTTGTAATCTTAATATCTGCTAAAGGTTAACTGTTTTTATATTAAAATATCTCTTGGTTAGGTGATGATTATCAACTGAAAGAAGATGAACAGCTTGCAAGGGCTCTACAAGAAAGTCTGAAAGTTGAGTCCCCACCCAGACATAGATACGGAAACAGAAATGGAAATGGAAATATGTATCAACCTATACCGTTCCCGTATTCAACAGGATTCAGGTAATTCCATTTATTTCTTTTATTTAATTCCATGCTTAAATTTTGTTATAAAACACTGTAATGACTTGAGAAGTAATTTTAAGTTTATATATCAAAATTGTTTTACGGTTTTCTAATCACTTGTCGCTTTTTTTTTGTTGTTTTAGAGTTTGTGCCGGTTGTAATTATGAGATTGGTCATGGAAGATTCTTAAGTTGCATGGGTGCGGTTTGGCATCCGGAATGTTTTAGATGCCATGCGTGCAATCAACAAATTGCTGATTTTGAGGTATTGAGGCCGTTTATGATTACTTCCATACGTTCCAATTCTTTGTTGATTTTGATTATTTTTTTTATTGCTTTTACAAATATAGTTTTCCGTGTCGGGAAATTATCCTTATCATAAAGCTTGCTACAAGGAGCACTATCATCCTAAGTGCGATGTTTGCAAACACTTTGTAAGTATCGTTTATCACAAAAAATACTCCATTTTGTTCATCAATTTGTAACTCAACGTTAACGGTTATTCATATATATTTACAGATCCCAACAAATGCTGCTGGGCTTATTGAATACAGGGCACATCCTTTTTGGGCTCAGAAATATTGCCCATCTCATGAGCATGACGGGACTCCTAGGTGTTGCAGCTGTGAGCGAATGGAGGTAACAAAATATATAATAATATATATAGTTTTTTTTTTTATATAATGTACGAAATATATTTAAAATTAAAGTTGGATATTATAATGATTACCGATGATTTTCAGCCACGTGAAACAAGCTATGCCGCTCTTAATGATGGTCGGAAACTATGTTTAGAGTGTCTTGACTCGTCAGTTATGGATACAAGCGAGTGTCAACCATTATATTATGACATTCAAGCATTTTATGAAAGTTTGAATATGAGAGTGGAACAGAAAATTCCTTTACTTTTGGTTGAGAGGCAAGCACTTAATGAGGCTATGGATGGAGAGAGGAATGTAAGGAGTTCTTTTTTGGCATCGTTATGTGAATATTACATTTTTCATTACTTAAGTGGGTCGATTTGGGGTGTGTTTGATCTCAAACAAGTCAACTAAAAATCTTTAGCTAACAGAGGAACATGCCACATAACATTAGCCTATAATCTATCTTTAATGCATGTAATCTCCTAAAATGTTTTATTACAAAATATTATTGTAATAATATTGTTCTGGTAATCATAATTAGTGCATTAATTATTTATAAGTTTTAAAAATGAACCAAATGTGTTTGTTGCTCAACTCGACCTGTTAACCAACCTACCCATGCATTTTTTTGTCAGGGTCATTACCACATGCCTGAGACACGTGGGCTTTGCCTTTCTGAGGAACAAACTATCAGCACGGTACGTATGCCAAGCTGATTATTTATTTTATATACATACACACAAACACACACACACACACTATATTAGTTGAATAATATTTTTAAATTTGCTAAAATCATGTGTTGATAGGTTTTGAGAAGACCAAGAATTGGGATGGGAAATCGGGTCCCGGACATGAGAACGGAACCATATAAGCTAACACGTCGCTGTGAGGTTACAGCGATTCTCGTTTTATATGGGCTTCCAAGGTATCATTTAACTTTTCCTTTCTCATGAGATATCTTTTTTTGTAATTTGATAACTACAATGTGTGTTAGCAGTTAGCACATGACATGGTGGCAATTTTGACCTATTTATGAACAGGTTGATTCGGGTTACGCTTTATCAGAAACAGGTCAAATGGGCCAAACAGACTATGATAAATTTTATTCAATATCATTAAATTTTAATTCAAACAATATAAATTTTTGTAATCATACTTGACAGTAATTATATATGGAAAAGTAAAAGGTAGTTGTTTCGAGTCAACCCTGTCAAGTTACAATCCAAACTAACAATTACCCACCCGTTTTACCACCATATTTATTTAATACTGAATAACTTGCTTCATGCAGGTTGTTGACAGGGTCAATTTTAGCTCATGAAATGATGCACGCGTGGCTTCGACTTCAAGGTTTCCCTGCAAAAATCAAATAAATTTTATTTTAACTATTGTTCTAAAATGGAGGTGGCTGTTATGATTCGTTTACTTATGTATCAGTCAATTTCAGCATTGTTTTATCTCAAACGGGTCAAATCAAAACCATTTATCTACAATGGGATTGGGTCAAACGACAAAAACATGATAACGAGTCAACCTGGCCCAACATCTTGCCACCTCTATGCAAAACGATGAAAAAAACATATAAGCAAATTTTCCAACATTCGGTTTTCTTTTTCTTATCGTTAAGGTTATCGAACACTGAGTCAAGATGTTGAAGAAGGAATATGCCAAGTTTTAGCTCACATGTGGTTAAAGTCACAAATAGCGTTTATATCGAGTAGTAACACGTCATCTGCCACGTCATCATCAAGGCAAGGGAAAAGATCTCCATTCGACAAGAAGCTTGCAGAGTTCTTCAAACACCAGATTGAATCCGACATGTCACCAGTTTATGGAAATGGTTTCAGAGCTGGCAATCAGGCTGTGCTAAAATATGGACTTCCAAGTACCTTGGAACACATTCGGTTGACAGGGAGCTTTCCTTTCTAAATTTGATACATTTTCAGTTTACATAATTTTTGTAGTTTTTTGTATTTTATTTTATTCTTTTTTTTTTTTTTTTGTCGTAGCCATTTTGATTTTTCTTTTTTTCGTGTAGATAATAAAACTATATACCACTATTGAAAGTACATTTAATAAAAAAATCACTTGTATTCTTTTTCCCATATTTCTTTTTAGAAAAAAAAATCCTTTTTCTTCTGAATAATTTGGCAGAGAGCAGAAGCACAAATAATTAAGGGTATACTTTGGTAAGGAAATTGATATACTAATAAATGCTCAAATTGTTATATCAACTCTTCTATAAATCTAAATCCGGAAGTCGAACCAAATTTTTTAGTACTGAAATCGATTGCCTATGAATTAAATTGAACACCTAAGCGAACAAGTAATTAAATTGAAATAGTGAAAGCATTGTTGTAAGAATCGCTAAGCGTTAGTCAGGTGGTAGGGTACTGACTAGCGATTAATAAGGGATTAATTGGAATTAATTGGGTCAAGATTTTTATATGTAATTTTTAGTTATATATGTACACATACATTTTCATATGTAATTTTGTAATGTAGACTTGTTTTAACCCTTATTGACCCTTTTTTTAAGTAACTGGAAAGAATTTATAAGGTTTGGTCGAAATTTGCTTAACGCCTGCCAAAATAAGCCAGTATAGGACCGCCATTGACCGTCTATCGATTAATCGACCATTAATCGGTTAACCTTCGATTAGTGATTAATCGGCGACTAATCAGAGACTAGTCGGGATTTTTACAACCATTATTAAAAGTAAGAACTGACATTAACATTTGCAAGTAAGAACCGACATTAACATTTGCAAGTCATCTGGGTTTCAGAAGTTCCTCTGATTTTTGTTTGAGGTAACGATTTCTGGTAAAGCAAGTCATGTGGGTTTCAGAAGTTCCTTGATTTTTGTTTTGAGGTAACGATTTCTGGTAAAAAGCTGCAACCTCCTATTCACACGTTCTACTCTTATTGGCTTAACATAATTAGGTCAACACTCCCATTCAGAGTTGTTGGGATTGTTCGGGTTGTTCGGATTGTTCGGGTTGTCCGGATTGTTGAAGGGATCCATAAAAGAGTGTAAGGTTTATAAAAGTGGAAGAAGATTTATAAAAATTATGTGAGAGAGAGATGAAATTTTGGGGTTAATTTTGTGAATGAAAGTGAAAATGGAATGGAAATATATATATTTTTAAAATATGACCGTTTGTTTGTTTGTAAAAAA
Organism: Helianthus annuus; assembly: GCF_002127325.2. Classification (NCBI taxonomy): domain Eukaryota; kingdom Viridiplantae; phylum Streptophyta; class Magnoliopsida; order Asterales; family Asteraceae; genus Helianthus; species Helianthus annuus. The sequence continues at coordinate 149,765,230 of NC_035437.2, read as the reverse complement.
TGGAATTTTTTTTTATAACGGTAACTTTCTGGAATTGGGCCCCACTTTTTGGAACGTCGCAAACGGCGACAATCGAACGAGGACGACAGGACGTGTGGGGGGGGGGGGGGGCGGCACGGTGTTCAGACCGTCGCCGTCCAAGACGGATAGGGGACGGACCCATACCGTATAGCCTAAGACGCCTTTAAAATAAATTAATATTCAAATTGTTAACCTTTGTTAGTTGTTACGTGGCTTAGATTAGATATCAACTCCACTTGCTGTTAAAAAAAATAGTTATCAAGTACAGGAATTTAACTTATGCGATATATAAACTTATATGGAGGATGGTTGTTGTGTAGCTCCCATCTCAACGCATAGATTAGTATTGGATTGTATTATAGTTTTTTTTTTTTTTTGAGCGGCAAATTTTGACCACTAGTGTATCATCATGCCATCAGTAGAACCATCCGATTATATTCACTTTTACTATGCATAATATCTATACAACAATTCAGGAGGAAACCCAGCCCTCACCAGTTGGGGAGGGCAACACAGTACTCCCTTTGCTGATTGCACTATAGTTATTTATTAGTTTGTAGAAACACTAGAATTTGAGGGATTTAATAACATGAATATTAATGTATTCAGGGGCGCAGGATAAGTGGAGCGCAGGGCGGTGGGGGGTGCCCGCCCCCCGAATTTTCGCTCAATAGTGTTATATATGTAGTTTTCATATAGAAATTTTTTGGTATATACGTTTTCGCCCCCCCCCCCTCGGTTCTATAGAATTTTTTGCGTATATACGTTCCCCCTGTTTTCGAGGGCAACCTTCGCCACTGAATGTATTATGATGTTTAAGTAGTTGCATTATTTAGTCTTTGATTCTCTAGTCTTACGTTAGACCATTCTAAGTTAAGAGTGTTATATCTTTTATATTTCTTAATAGTTGTTGTTATTCCCTTTTTACTAGTTTTTTTTTTCTGGCCCCTTTTGCTTGAGACATTCTTACTTATGTCCTCATGTAATCTTGTAATACACATGTTGATAAATAGTGTATATACTTCATTTGGATCTCGTGTGTCAAGTCCCACTCTCTATTGCATTCTTGCTTGCAATCTCCAATATGTAACGTTCACATCTCTTAATATTGCATGTGTTGTTCAAATTGTCTTTATACAAATTGTCGATAGGGGTCCCTTACTTGGCTCCCTGTCTGGGCCAGTCTCACCGGGCTTCTATGATGGGCCCAATTATTAGTTTCAATGGGCTGCAAAGGCAAAAGGCGGGAAACCTTCAAAGGTTATCTCTTCTGTAGAGTCATTAATGACCTGCAATATGAAAGAGAAGATAACGGTCGGAGAAGTACAAGATGTGTACTTGCTTCATTAATGTTGATGGTCTCCTCTCTAGCAAAAGAGTGACACGCAATTCTTGTGGCCCGAGATATGGGCTGGCGCATGGGAATTCGTTGAATCCGTGAGAAGGATCTCGGTGATTGATACGACAATTTGGCTATATAAGATGATCCTATGATCATCCAAGAGGAGCATTCAATTCTCTCAGCATTAACTCACACACAGCCTATTTACTTCGGACATTCTCTGAATCATATTAAATACGTCCAACCCAGGTGTCACACCCCCGATTTCCACGTGTCACCGGTGGGCCCGGTGTGGGGTACAGTGACGTAGTTGGCATCGTCATAGACAATCAACACAATATAATAATGCACAGCGGAAGCAGAATAGAAACATTTCAACTTTAAATAAAGTGTAATAATAAAATATCACAGTAGTTGAAATGGATCCACAGGCGGATCAAATAAAAATAGAAATAAATAGTTCAACAGATAAATGTCGTCCGAGTTTGCGAGACTATTGTGGACGCTCTCTAGGAAACAACCAGCCTATTTCCGTATAGTACCTGCACTTAGTCTTTTGGGAAAAATACGTCAGTTTACACTGGTAAATACAAATCAACCGACTCATTTTGAAAATGATTTAAAATTGATTTAAATGCACAAGGCATAAATATTTTATTAACTTGGGATAATTATATAATATAAACTTGTGAACGAATTACATGCACTTATATCTCTGGTGGCCCGGGATCTACTGTCCGGGCTAGAGATTTAATTGACACACCACATCAAAGAGTTATACACGACGGGTGTACGCCTACACCCCGTGCTCTGGTCGTGGCCATCTCGTAAGATAATGCCAAGGATATCCGGGACATGGTCAACAACCCCCCAAAGCCTTTAAGTAAGACAAAACTGTTTAAACGAAATCACACAAGCTATTCAAGACTGAACACCCATAGGGAGCAGGACTTGTGCGCCCGATCAAGCGGTATTTTAAATACCGTACCCCAAGCCCGTATAGGGAAAATAAGTCAAAATGTATTTACCTGAGCAAGTATAAGTCACAAGCGATAAGTGGTGGTAGCTTTTACCGGGCTTCCTAATCTGGAACAAAGGTTTATAATTAACCTATTAGATTCCTAACGGGTCCTTTATTTAAGCCTAAGCTTTGACCGGTTAGTATTAAGAATGATACGGTTCACGCACGATTAAGCGAAAGACCGGATAGAATGTGATTTAGACCCGACAAGTTTGAATACTTGTATAATATGGGTATACTAAATACATTCTGGATTTTGAAGCAAAAACGATATCGTTTGACCCGTTTCGGTCAATTTACGCAAACTAGTTACGTAAACCGAACCGAACGCGAAAAGGGCGATACGGGTAGCCAAAAGATTCAAATGCAAGTTCCCTGAATTAATATGCTTAGAATATGATATTATATCAGTAAGTTATGTCCTACATTGCCCGGGATAATTTTAAACTCAATTTATGCCTCGGAAGGGCATTTTGGTCATTTAAAAGATAATAAAAGGGTAAAATTAGAAATCTGAGTTTCGGGTCTGGTTCATACAGTAAATATACTTAATATAACATATTATATCAGTGGGGTATGACCCATATGTCAAATATATCATTTAAAACCAAACTATGCACCGTAGGGGTATTTTAGTAATTTCACAAGGGCTAAAATGCCAAAACTGGAAACCTGAGTTCAAAATATCATACTTACTGTTATTATATGAAAATATGTGATTTACATCAGTAGGTATAAGTTTTATAGGTTTAAAACAAGTATAACGCTTACTATGCGCTTAAAACGCTAAAAATACGATTTAAGGGCGTTTTCGGGTTTTCACAGTAAATCTGAGATTTTTATATTTCCAGAAGTCTTATAATAATTTATTCATCATACAAAATCAGTAGAAAAAGGTTTCGGGTCAAACGGATGTGTAAAACTCCTTTTATGGCTAAAACGGTCAAAACCGACATAAGCCGATATGACTAGGTGATCTAGGATCCGTTCAGCCAAAAATTACTTAAAAATCATCAAAATTCCCAGAATATTATATATAATCAGTTGGTAAAAAGTTTCGTGTCAAAATGTGGCCAGAAACGGGTTCTACGCGAAAAGGACCGTTTATGTAAATTTATAATACAGTTTTACGCTAATGGCCATAGCTCACAATCTGGACCACCAACTGATCCGAAACTTTCGGTGCAAGTTTATATAAATAAAATAAAGATTTCTATCCTTTCACTTTTCCAAAAATCCCGTTTTAAATCAAAAAGGGCAAAATAGTCAACTTTATGCATAAACCGGAAACAAGCATTCGAATAGGCTAAGCATAGATTCAATCAAAGAAAATTCCAGAAAGTTTAACTAAAATAAAAATAGTCAAAAATGCTTTCTAATACAGATCTTGTACATGCATGTACGGATCTGAATCGATAGTCTACGAAATAATCGTTTTACAAGACTTTCGGTTCCGATTCGTGGCTATACTATAGATTGTCGAGTGGATGATGATTAAAACACATTCTTATATAAATTACAAGTCATTTCTAATGATCAATCAGGTTGCATGTCATCTATATCATTAATCATGTCATTTTTCACCAAAATCGTTTCTGTTGACTTTTTAGAAATAGGTTTGACTCGACATTTAGCATGCATGTAGTGGGAATCAGTTAGTACCCTTTAGAGGGTTTGTTTCCCACATAAATACCAATCTATAACAAGTTTCAATTCGAAAAATTACAGAAAGAAACCCGTTTAATCAGAAAGTCAAAGGTTATGAACACCCAGTTTGACTTTTACTAATAATCAAAGCAAAAACGGATTATAGAACGAATTGAAGGCTTACAATGGTCCTAAAGATGTTTAGTGAACTCTAGGAGTCGGCCTTGTTGATCAGATTTCCTCCAGAGAGCTTTTCTTGAGAGTTCTTGAAAGAGTGCTCCTTGTTTACTATGGAAAATGTCCAAGAATGAGCTTTGATCTTGTTTAAATGCTGAATTCCAGAGGTTGCAGAGGTCCATAGATGTCCTAGGCATGCATGGGAGCTGATTGGAGTACAAAGGAGGTGGAATGAGCTGTAAACAATTTAAATTCGGACCCAAATCAGCTGAATTCGCGAAACTGAGGTTCTGGGCAACCTTTACGGACCGCAAGCCCCTCCCCATACGGTCCGTAAGGGCCTGGTCTGTAACCAGCAACTTTCAATGTTTGGCAGATTTGGCCCCTGGACTTGCACGCGACGTTTCGGCTACTTTTCTCGACCCGTAAACCCCCAAACTTGGTTTTTAAGAACCTTAGGACATTTACCAACATGGTAATGCCCTCGGATAACTTTGCGCTCAACCGAAAAGCCCTGAATTCGACGTTGACGCTTTTAGTCCCTTAAGTACGGTTTTGGCCATAACTTTCTCATACGTTGACGAAACTTCATGAAATTTTTACCACATATTCTAGTGAGTACATTTTAGCTATACAAAGCTTCGGGTCTGCCAAAAGTTCACTCAGAGGTATAATTTAAACATGTTGACACTTTTGGCCCCTATAGTTTACAATACTTCACTTTTGGGCAATTTCCGCGTCGTATGATCCATGAACCATCCGTTAAAGGTTATAAACATTATGTGGGGTTATCATAGAGCCTATTTATCCATTGTTGACACTTTGGACCCTTACGTTCCATAGTTTTCACTGTTTGTCACTTTTAGTCCCTCTAAAGTATGTTTTCACATAACGGAACCTTATGACACGTGTCAAGACATTATTGGCCGAAATTTTTCGAGGTGTTACATCCTCACCCCCTTAAAAGAAATCTCGACCCCGAGATTTATTCAAACAAATGGGGATATTTTTCTTTCATCGTGGATTCCACTTCCCACGTGTATTCGGGACCTCTACGGGCATCCCATTTGACCTTTACAATAGGCACGTGCTTCCTTCGAAGCTTCTTTACCTGTCGATCCTCGATCGACAAAGGTTTTTCCACAAATTTTAGACTTTCGTCTATGTGTATATCTGTATGCGGTATAACCAGTGAATCGTCAGCGAAACACTTCTTCAAGTTACAGATATGGAACACATTATGAATAGCACTAAGCTCTTCAGGCAATTTTAACTTGTAAGCGACTGCCCCGACACGTTCGATTATCTCGAAAGGTCCTATATATCTCGGGCTTAGCTTGCCTTTCTTTCCAAATCTCATCACACCTTTCCAAGGTGATACCTTGAGCAATACTTTTTCACCCACATCGAAGTGAAAATCTTTGCGCTTAGGATCCGCATAACTTTTCTGCCTATCCCTGGCAGCTTTCAAACGATCACGGATCTGAACGATCTTGTCTGTCGTCTCAAAGACGATATCTGGTCCAGACAACTGGACATCTCCAACTTCTGCCCAACAAATGGGCGATCTACACTTCCTACCGTATAGGGCCTCAAAAGGCGCAGCCTTTATGCTGGAATGGTAGCTATTGTTGTAGGAGAATTCAATCAGTGGTAGGTGCTTATCCCAACTACCACCTAAGTCGATCGCACATGCACGAAGCATGTCTTCCAAAGTTTGAATAGTACGCTCACTCTGACCATCAGTCTGAGGATGGTAAGCCGTACTAAAATTCAAACGAGTGCCCAACGATTGTTGGAAACTCTTCCAAAAGTGCGACGTATATCTAGTATCTCTATCAGAGATAATAGATATAGGTATACCATGTAGTGCTACTATCTTATCGACGTATAATTGAGCTAACATATCTGAGCTATACGTCTCTTTGATGGGTAGAAAATGAGCTAACTTAGTCAGTCTGTCAACTATGACCCATATGGTATCATTTCCCTTTTTCGTCTTCGGCAACTTGGTGATAAAATCCATTGTCACCATCTCCCATTTCCACTTGGGAATTTCAGGTTGCTGAAGCAAACCTGACGGCTTCTGATGCTCAGCCTTGACTTGCGCACAAGTCAAACATTTGGCCACATACTCGGCCACGGACTTTTTCAAACCAATCCACCAGTAGTTCGATTTCAAATCCTGGTACATCTTATCAGCTCCAGGATGGACGGAGTATTTAGAGCTGTGGGCCTCCTGGAGGATAACATCCCGAAGTCCTCCATATACTGGGACCCATATTCGTCCGTTTAGGCGTAGCATTCCATCTTTGTCGTGGGATAACTGCTCCTCAGTTACTCCCAACTTTTCTGCCGGATAGTTAGCTTCCAGCACAGCTTCCTTCTGTGCAGCTAACACCCTTTCATTCAAATTATTTCTTATCTCAATGCGCTTGGCATTGATCCTGATCGGTTTCACCCTTTCTTTTCTGCTTAAGGCGTCGGCAACCACATTCGCCTTGCCTGGATGGTATCTTATCTCACAGTCATAATCATTGAGGGTTTCCATCCATCGCCTTTGACGCATGTTCAATTCTTTCTGATTGAACAGATGCTGAAGACTCTTGTGATCCGAATAAATTATGCACTTGGTTCCATACAAGTAATGTCTCCATAGCTTCAATGCAAATACAACCGCACCCAATTCCAAATCGTGGGTGGTGTAGTTCTTCTCGTGCACCTTGAGCTGTCGAGAAGCGTAGGCAATGACTTTGCCTTTCTGCATGAGTACGCAGCCCATGCCAGTATGTGATGCATCACAATACACCACAAATTCATCCATACCATCGGGCAATGTCAACACTGGCGCATTGCTCAGCTTCTGCTTCAGAATGTCAAAGGATTCCTGCTGCTTAGGGCCCCAATCAAACTTAATCTTCTTACGGGTCAATGAGGTTAGGGGCGCAGCAATCCTTGAGAAGTTCTCGATGAATCTTCTATAATATCCTGCCAATCCGAGGAAACTGCGAATCTCGGTAGGCGTCTTCGGCTCCTGCCAATTCATGATTGCTTCGACTTTAGCGGGATCTACTTGGATACCACGCTCACTTACAACATGTCCAAGGAACTGGACTTCTCGAAGCCAAAATTCACACTTCGAGAATTTGGCATAAAGCTTTTCTTGATTTAAAAGTTTGAGAATACAACGAAGGTGTTTCTCATGATCAGCTTGGCTCTTCGAGTAGATAAGAATGTCATCAATAAAGACGATGACGAACTTATCTAAATAGGGTTTACAGACGCGATTCATGAGGTCCATGAATGCGGCTGGTGCGTTAGTGAGCCCAAACGGCATCACTAGGAACTCGTAATGTCCATAACGAGTCCTAAACGCGGTCTTGTGTACATCTTCATCCTTGACCTTCAACTGATGATAACCTGACCTTAGGTCAATCTTGGAGAAGTAACTTGCTCCTTGCAACTGATCGAACAGATCGTCGATCCTGGGTAACGGATACCTATTCTTGATAGTGACCTTGTTAAGTTCACGGTAATCGATGCACAGACGCATCGAACCATCCTTCTTTTTAACGAACAAGATTGGCGCTCCCCAAGGAGATGAGCTAGGTCTGATAAAACCCTTAGCTAATAGATCATCCAACTGCGTCCTCAACTCCTTCATCTCCGTTGGTGCCAATCTGTATGGTGCTCTTGCTACAGGCGCAGTGCCTGGAATGATATCTATCCGAAACTCTACTTGTCTATCCGGTGGCAATCCGGGTAGTTCTTCAGGAAATACCTCAGGGTATTCCGAAATAACAGGAATATCTTCAATCTTCGGCTTCGGCTCATCTATGGTAACTTGTGCCATATAAATGACACATCCCTTCTGCATGCATCTGGATGCCTTGAGCATGGACACTTGCTCGGGCAATCCATGCTGGGTATCTCCTTGAATAGTAAGTGACTCACCAGACGGAGTCTTAACTATTACTTGCTTTCTGTTGCACAGAATCTGGGCTTGGTTACTCGACAACCAATCCATGCCTATCACTATGTCGAATCCAGCTAGCTTAAAGGGAAGCAAGGATAGCGGGAAAGAATGATTCCTAATGGATATAACACACCCATCTAGAACAGTCGAGGCGGTTTCTAAGGTTCCATCGGCTAATTCCACCTCATATTTCACACTTAAGGTTTTAACAGGAAGGTTCAATAGTTTACAAAACTTATTATCTACAAACGATTTATCAGCCCCCGAATCAAACAAAATTCTAGCAAAAATATCGTTTACAAGAAACGTACCGGTAATGACGTTATCGTCAAGGACTGCTTCCTTTGCGTCCATTTTGAAGACTCTCGCGTTAGTCTTCTTCCCTTCCTCGGCCTTCTTCGCAAACTTAGGACAGTTGGGCCGAATGTGACCTTTTTCGTTGCAACCAAAACACGTTGCATCCTTCATCTTCTTGCAATCCACAGCCTTATGATCGGTGGACTTGCAGATTCCACATCGCTTCTCCGAAGACTGGGATTTTGTTTCAAACCGACACCTCCCAAAGTGGTGTCTCCTACAAAACTTGCATCTGGGTTTTTCACCCGACTGGTGATCATTCTTCCTAGACCCCGACCCTTTCCTGTGGTCGTTGTTCCCTCTATGTCGCTTTTCAGATCTCCGTGAGGTGTCATCCTCACGTTTTCGTTTGTTCTCCTCAGAGCTCCTTATGGCTCTCAATCTAACCACGTCTTGAGTGAGGGAGAGGGATAGATCCGCTACGGATCGAAATGTTGTAGGTCTTGAAGCTTTAACACTCGCCTTTATTTCCGGTGCCAGACCCCCGATAAATCGAGCAATCCTACGCGGCTCCGGGGTCACCAAGTAAGGCACTAAACGAGACAGCGTGTTGAACGTAGTAAGATACGTTTGACAATCGAGGTTCTTCATGACTAAGGATACAAAATCTGATTCAATTCGCTTGACCTCGTGCTGCGGACATAAGTTCTCTTTAATCAGGGCCACAAACTGTTCCCATGACAAACTGTACAGTGTGGCCTTACCGGCAGCTTGTAGGAGTGACCTCCACCATGCTAACGCATCTCCTTTGAATGATTGGGACACGTACTTAACGACGTCCCTATCAGCACACCCGCTGATATCAACTACAGTGTCCATCTCGTCAATCCACGTCATGCAGTCGACGGCTCCTTTTTCCCCAGTGAAATCTCTGGGCTTGCAAGACACAAAGTATTTGTACGTACAGGACCTGCTGTACGTGTCACGTTTCAGTTCAATCTCCTGCTTTGGGACGCTGCTGTGGTTGGAGGAATGATTATCATCCTCGGCTTTCTTCGGCTCACTCTTTTTAGACGGCGGCTTACTATGAGCCCCAGAATGAGTCTTAGCCTTGACATGCGTCACTGAGCGGGTTCTACTCTGAGTACCACTAGATTCTTTGAACTGCCTATCCATAGCCTTAGCGACAGCATTATCGATCAGTGCTTGCAATTCTGCACCGGTAACGTGAATCTTTGCATTATCTGAGCGTTCCCCAGAATGACTGTTGGTTTCTTCCGATTTGGCCATCGTAGCTTTAAGCTACAATAAAGGACAAGGTCTTATTTAGAACCTAACAGTATTATCGTCCTAGACGATTTATTAACCATGGTATCAAAAACCTTAGCAGTTAATTTAATAGATTTCATTCAGGCTCTTATTAGCAATCAAGGAATGAAAATATATATATTGGCACCATAGGCCTAGTCACAAGGACAATCACTAAATTATAAATTTAGATTTTTATAGGACTATAAATTGTATAATTAAACAAATAATCCTTTACTAGACAGAGAGTCGTAAACCAAAACTGTCATTATATAACATAGTTATAACCCGTAGGTATCAAGCCATTAACAGACTTGTGTACAGATAAAATCTGTAGATAATTCTTTACTAGGCAGGGAGTCATAGACCACAACTGCCACTATATGACATAGTCATAACCCGTAGGTATCAAGTCATTAATAGACTTGTATACAGATAAAATCTGTAGATAATTTATTAAAAGGTGGGTCGTGTGATTCTACAGATCACGCTTAGCCCAGAATGTTAACATGTTCTCAGATGTTAACAGGGAGTTGAATCCTTTCAACCAGGTTTTACCATCAGGGCCAGGCCTGTTAATAAGGCATTCAGGCTAGGTTATACCTTACTAAGATTCTTATAAAATGGTAAATCAAATAAAAATTGATATTTTCCATTATTTTAATATTATTCATGCATATAAATAAAATGATAAATTCAAATTAACCATTTAAATTTCCAATAAAATACCAGTACATAATTGCCCTAAACGGGACTTTGAAATAACATAACTAGCATGAGTCACATGCCCGCGCAGGGGCTAAACAAGTACAACAATAACAAAATAAAATAAAACAAACCCACGCAGGGGTTAACAAGATAACATACCCACACAGGGGTAGAAAAAGATAGATATACCCACGCAGGGGTAGAGTACTGGAATAAATGTCCACGCAGGGACATGAGTACATGCAATGATAATCGAAGGATTCAACGATCCTTCTTGCCCTTACCCTTGAGCAAATCGAATACCTTCTTAAACAGGCCACTGGTGCGTCGGCGATCCTCTCGCATATTGTGCTGAAACTCGCGTCGCATGCTATCAATCCCCTGCAGGATCTCCTGAACCTGCGGTGGCGACATCATAGGCGCCGGTGGTGGTGGCTGGTAGTGCTGCGGCTGCGGCGGCTGGTAAGGCTGCGGCTGCGGTGGCTGTTGGTAACCCGGAGGGTAACCAAAAGTAGATGGGCCAGCAGCCCAAGGGTCTCCAAGTGGACCACTATGTGGGAGTGAGCTGTAGTTCACAGCTTGCCAATAAGGGTCTCCCGTGTAATCATAACCCTGAGGGAACACCTGCTCGAACGGGTTGAACTGAGCGGCACTAGCATAAGCCGGAATCGGCTCCCCAAAATTCTGCGGCGGCAGAGGCGGGATCGGAACAGAAGTAACCTCCGATACGGGATGCTGAGACTCCCCTGTCTCAGACTCCCCGGGTAGAGATGTGTAGCGGCTGCTACTAACACGTGGAGGGGTGCCTATGCGAATCCCTCCGCGCGTAGACATGCGCGCATTCCTCCTAGGCCTCTGGGGCGGAGGAGGTAAGACTGGTGGCGGCGGTGGCGACGGAGTGATCACGTCACGCCACAGGGCCTCAGATAGGTCCTGCGGTAGAGGCGGCTGCTGCTGGAGCTGCTGCTGCTGCGAGTGGTGCTGTGAGTGCACCGGCGAACCATGGAGCGATTGGAGCATCGGAGTACCATGGAGTGACTGAAGCATAGGAGAGTTGTGGCTAGGGGTGAAGTACCAATCATGCTGCTTGAACCTCTCCTGGAAGCTGTCCACACCATTAAATGGTGATCCTGTGTATGGCGACCCATCCGATATCTCAATCGGGTGGTTTGGTGTACCTGATGGTGGGAGCGAAGGGTCCGTCTCCTCGTCCACGTCCATCCCGTGACCACCAGAAAAGTGGTCCTCCTGTCCAAGTGGGTTATGGCCCACTGGCTCCTCCACATAAGCATTAGGGTTATACAAACCCTGGTAGGCTGGCGCTGGGTGCTGGTGTGGTGACTGGTGCAATGGTATGTATGATCCAAGCGAATCATGGGGCCCGTTCTCCGAATGGGGCCCAAACGAGTGGGGTAATGACGGAGAAGTGCTCGCGGAAACCGAATGCCTAGCAGGCTCGGCAATAGACCTCCAAAGGTCGTTGGCGGCTGTGTGGTGTGTAGCAGATGGGGCCCGCCTATGCGAGGGGCCAGCCTCATGATCATGGGATGTAGGAAATCCTCCACGACCTCTCATCCTTGGCGGCATCCTGATCCTGTCAAAAGTCAAACAAGTTGCGCAACAAAATATATAAGACAATGCATTAATAAATAAAAATAAAATAAACGAAATGTTGAACATTTCCTAAGTTCCTTGTCTAGACTCGAAAATCGAGGAATGTGCAATTGTGTAACTGAGATTAAACACAAAAGACTAGTGTTTAATTCACTCAGCGTTGGCTCTGATACCAACCTGTCACACCCCCGATTTCCACGTGTCACCGGTGGGCCCGGTGTGGGGTACAGTGACGTAGTTGGCATCGTCATAGACAATCAACACAATATAATAATGCACAGCGGAAGCAGAATAGAAACATTTCAACTTTAAATAAAGTGTAATAATAAAATATCACAGTAGTTGAAATGGATCCACAGGCGGATCAAATAAAAATAGAAATAAATAGTTCAACAGATAAATGTCGTCCGAGTTTGCGAGACTATTGTGGACGCTCTCTAGGAAACAGCCAGCCTATTTCCGTATAGTACCTGCACTTAGTCTTTTGGGAAAAATACGTCAGTTTACACTGGTAAATACAAATCAACCGACTCATTTTGAAAATGATTTAAAATTGATTTAAATGCACAAGGCATAAATATTTTATTAACTTGGGATAATTATATAATATAAACTTGTGAACGAATTACATGCACTTATATCTCTGGTGGCCCGGGATCTACTGTCCGGGCTAGAGATTTAATTGACACACCACATCAAAGAGTTATACACGACGGGTGTACGCCTACACCCCGTGCTCTGGTCGTGGCCATCTCGTAAGATAATGCCAAGGATATCCGGGACATGGTCAACAACCCCCCAAAGCCTTTAAGTAAGACAAAACTGTTTAAACGAAATCACACAAGCTATTCAAGACTGAACACCCATAGGGAGCAGGACTTGTGCGCCCGATCAAGCGGTATTTTAAATACCGTACCCCAAGCCCGTATAGGGAAAATAAGTCAAAATGTATTTACCTGAGCAAGTATAAGTCACAAGCGATAAGTGGTGGTAGCTTTTACCGGGCTTCCTAATCTGGAACAAAGGTTTATAATTAACCTATTAGATTCCTAACGGGTCCTTTATTTAAGCCTAAGCTTTGACCGGTTAGTATTAAGAATGATACGGTTCACGCACGATTAAGCGAAAGACCGGATAGAATGTGATTTAGACCCGACAAGTTTTGAATATATCGTGTGACCCGTTTCGGTCAATTTACGCAAACTAGTTACGTAAACCAAACCGAACGCGAAAAGGGCGATACGGGTAGCCAAAAGATTCAAATGCAAGTTCCCTGAATTAATATGCTTAGAATATGATATTATATCAGTAAGTTATGTCCTACAGTTGCCCAGGATAATTTTAAACTCAATTTATGCCTCGGAAGGGCATTTTGGTCATTTAAAAGATAATAAAAGGGTAAAATTAGAAATCTGAGTTTCGGGTCTGGTTCATACAGTAAATATACTTAATATAACATATTATATCAGTGGGGTATGACCCATATGTCAAAATATATCAATTTAAAACCAAACTATGCACCGTAGGGGTATTTTAGTAATTCACAAGGGCTAAAATGCCAAAACTTGGAAACCTGAGTTCAAAATATCATACTTACCTGTTATTATATGAAAATATGTGATTTACAATCAGTAGGTATAAGTTTTATAGGTTTAAACAAGTATACGCCGCTTACTATGCGCTTAAAACGCTAAAAATACGATTTAAGGGCGTTTTCGGGTTTTCACAGTAAATCTGAGATTTTTATATTTCCAGAAGTCTTATAATAATTTATTCATCATACAAAATCAGTAGAAAAGGTTTCGGGTCAAACGGATGTGTAAAACTCCTTTTATGGCTAAAACGGTCAAAACCGACATAAGCCGATATGACTAGGTGATCTAGGATCCGTTCAGCCAAAAATTACTTAAAAATCATCAAAATTCCCAGAATATTATATATAATCAGTTGGTAAAAAGTTTCGTGTCAAAATGTGGCCAGAAACGGGTTCTACGCGAAAAGGACCGTTTATGTAAATTTATAATACAGTTTTACGCTAATGGCCATAGCTCACAATCTGGACCACCAACTGATCCGAAACTTTCGGTGCAAGTTTATATAAATAAAATAAAGATTTCTATCCTTTCACTTTTCCAAAAATCCCGTTTTAAATCAAAAAGGGCAAAATACATAAACCGGAAACAAGCATTCGAATAGGCTAAGCATAGATTCATCAAAGAAAATTCCAGAAAGTTTAACTAAAATAAAAATAGTCAAAATGCTTTCTAATACAGATCTTGTACATGCATGTACGGATCCGAATCGATAAGTCTACGAAAATAATCGTTTTACAAGACTTTCGGTTCCGATCGTGGCTATACTATAGATTGTCGAGTGGCATGAGATTAAAAACACATTCTTATATAAATTACAAGTCATTTCTAATGATCAATCAGGTGCATGTCATCTATATCATTAATCATGTCATTTTTCACCAAAATCGTTTCTGTTGACTTTTTAGAAATAGGTTTGACTCGACATTTAGCATGCATGTAGTGGGAAATCAGTTAGTACCCTTTAGAGGGTTTGTTTCCCACATAAATACCAATCTATAACAAGTTTCAATCGAAAAATTACAGAAAGAAACCCGTTTAATCAGAAAGTCAAAGGTTGAACCCGTTGGTTTACTAAAACCGTCTAAAGGTTATGAACACCCAGTTTGACTTTTACTAATAATCAAAGCAAAAACGGATTATAGAACGAATTGAAGGCTTACAATGGTCCTAAAGATGTTTAGTGAACTCTAGGAGTCGGCCTTGTTGATCAGATTTCCTCCAGAGAGCTTTTCTTGAGAGTTCTTGAAAGAGTGCTCCTTGTTTACTATGGAAAATGTCCAAGAATGAGCTTTGATCTTGTTTAAATGCTGAATTCCAGAGGTTGCAGAGGTCCATAGATGTCCTAGGCATGCATGGGAGCTGATTGGAGTACAAAGGAGGTGGAATGAGCTGTAAACAATTTAAATTCGGACCCAAATCAGCTGAATTCGCGAAACTGAGGTTCTGGGCAACCTTTACGGACCGCAAGCCCCCTCCCCATACGGTCCGTAAGGGCCTGGTCTGTAACCAGCAACTTTCAATGTTTGGCAGATTTGGCCCCCTGGACTTTTCTCGACCCGGACGTTTCGGCTTACTTTCTCGACCCGTAAACCCCCAAACTTGGTTTTTAAGAACCTTAGGACATTTACCAACATGGTAATGCCCTCGGATAACTTTGCGCTCAACCGAAAAGCCCTGAATTCGACGTTGACGCTTTAGTCCCTTAAGTACGGTTTTGGCCATAACTTTCTCATACGTGACGAAACTTCATGAAATTTTTACCACATATTCTAGTGAGTACATTTTAGCTATACAAAGCTTCGGGTCTGCCAAAAGTTCACTCAGAGGTATAATTTAAACATGTTGACACTTTTGGCCCCTATAGTTTACAATACTTCACTTTTGGGCAATTTCCGCGTCGTATGATCCATGAACCATCCGTTAAAGGTTATAAACATTATGTGGGGTTATCATAGAGCCTATTTATCCATTGTTGACACTTTGGACCCTTACGTTCCATAGTTTTCACTGTTTGTCACTTTTAGTCCCTCTAAAGTATGTTTTCACATAACGGAACCTTATGACACGTGTCAAGACATTATTGGCCGAAATTTTTCGAGGTGTTACACCAGGATTCACACCAGGATATTCCGACGACTCTAACTCGTCGAAATAAGCTCCACATTTCCGGCAAGTTTTCTTATTCTCACGCCGGAGCTTGGTCACAGATCCCCCCTCCGGGGCCCTCCGTGACGAGGCTAACAGTGTTTTGTTTTGTAGGCCAGCAGGAAAGCCCATCGGAGTGTTGACAAGTCTCATTGGCATCAAACAGGAGTTAGGGCATTCGACATTGGCGCCATCCGTGGTACTGTGAATCCTGACTTGTGGTAATGTTACTACTCACAATGTAGTAACAAGTTATGTATACAAAACCCCAACATATCGACGATAATTGTAGATTTACAAATACTCAATCACTGTTAAATTTCAATTAAAACAATTGAGGTTTTGTAAAAGCAGTTTACAAAAAGAGGAATTACTCACATTGCTAATTTTGGTATTTCCTTGTGACTTCTTGGATATAATCTATTAAATTAAACAATGCACACGCGTTAGTATAATAACCCAATTTACATTAACTCTACCCTCCCCGAGACAGAACTCTAACGACTGAGTTAGGCAGAGCCTTGACATGCGTTACGGAGCACTAGATCAATCGGGCAGTGTAACTAATACGTAACCGGGGGTTATTATACTTACATCGAGGCAGAGCTTCGCTTTTTAGAGGGTATTATGCCCAAGAATTATTTCTACTATTCATAGAATTGAGAGAGAGATCGAAATTTTGAACTTGAAACAACTGAAGCCGATCTCCTCTATTATAGGGCTGATCAGCCTCTTTCTCGCGCCCCGCGGGAGAAACAAGGGGGGTCTTTGCGCCCCGCCAGAGCCTCTAGGGTAGGCCCTAGCTTGGCTGACTCAAGGGCCAGGCTTGACACGACTAGGACACGTGGCGGCCCAGGGTTACGCCTGGTGGCCAGTATGTCGCGCCCCGCGACAGCCTTACTTGACATTGTCGCACCCCGCGAGCGACTTAAAAGATTTCTTTTATTTGATTTTTATTAAAATAAAGGTATTTCGGGTCTGTTTTTCGTATACAGGGTGTATTTTAGGACGTATAGGGATGTTATAGAGATTTTAGGAGGGTTGTTATAGGTTATGATCAATCCATGGATTTGTATGAAATCGAGTATGAATATGTGTTAGCATCATCATACGGAACAGGTGTTATTCATAATTTTGATTAACTTGATGTTTAAAGATGAAAACCCACTAGTTGGGTGATGAAGATGACATGGGTGTTTCACCATGCCCAAGTCTTGTTGAATTCATGATGTAGTGTAAGGTATTAGAAGGATTCTTGTTAAATGGATTGAGTATTTTATAGAATATGTATGATATTTGGTTATATTGATGAATGAAAGCAAGTATTAGGAGAATGAACATATGATACTTGTACATTATGCTTAAATAGTAGTACGCACACCAAGTGTTTGATGAAATGCATAAGTGAGATTATAAGACGAGATTGGATGTAAATAACGGATGAATATGTATAGAATGTAGACATGATGTATTTAGTAGTAAAATATCATGATAAGTATGCTCTTGGTGAAATTCCATATGTGAAAGTAGTTAATGAGTGATTGGGTAGAAGTATAATTTAAAAGTTATGTTATATGCTTGAGTGATGTAATGCACACATATGAATTGTTTGATCGTCTTAATCGTGATTAAGAAGTAAATGGGGAGCGTATGAGAATCTTAGAAAATAGTGAATTCAAATGATGTTGGTGTTAGTTATGAAGTAATGGAAATGCTAGTGTGGATGGAACGGATTATGAATGTATATGAGTATATAACTAATTGACTATGTAAGAGTATATGTCATATGATATGAGCATGAAGTGTGTATAATGCTAATACAATTGTCTACCATTTTAAGATGGTTTCATGTTCATAATTTGAAAGTATATAAGTAGGACAGTTGACTGTTGAAAGTCGACAATGTATGAATATCATGAATTGGTCTTTAGACATGATAGTTAGAGTAGAGAGTTAATGTGTTATGTGCTAGATGATTTATGTGTTATGCATGATGATAATTGAGTAGGTTGGATTTGGAACAATATAACTATTACTGTATGTCTTATTTATGCGGCTTTTGACTAACCAAAATCAACTAATGTATGAATGGAAAGAAAATGAATATTTGTATGTAAGCTCACATAAGCTAACCATGTTATGAACGTAATGACATGTAAGGACGGAAACCTTGTCAATTGATTCAAGCATGGATGGCTAACGGGTCAAGAGGAAGCAAGGAGGCAAGCATATATATGGACGCTTAAGGTAAGTGAATCCCGAATTCACTTTTTATATTATATTTGATGTTTGATATGAATTAATATAGGGAATCATGTAAGAAATTATAGGTAACTAGAAGTAGTACCCGGCGCGTTGCGGCCGGTTCTACTCACCGGGCTTCGTTGTTGCGACCATCGTGCATCTTCATACCAAACTAAAATCAAGAATATAGAATTCTTGTTGGTAGAGAATACACCAAGTTTTCACCCGCATCTGCACCTCCACCTTCTCCGATGCAAAATTTGCAGTTTCGGTCTCTTTAAAGTTTAAACGATATTAGTGTGAACTAAGTTTTTGCTACTTTCTGCACAAATGAAGCTGAGAGTGGATGTGTATATAAAGTGTAATCATTAGTCATAATAATCATTCATCTTCGTGAGCATTCAATGTCAAAATAATCTTATTATATATACAAAAAACTTGCTCTAAGAGCGTATTATTGAGATCAAAGCAAAATTACAAATCATTATAACCTATAATCAGTTTCAAACACTTTGTCAGTTTTCATTGATATGCTTCTAGATATTTAAAAGAATAAAACAGGGTATGGAACTAACCTTTACGTTAGGGGTGAGCAACTGCCAAGAACCGACCCGACCCGATACCCGAAATCAATATAACTTGCCACCCGAAAATAATACCCGTTTTAATACATCGGTTCTGGTTCTTCATCAGTTTGGTTCCATAGTTTTAGGGTAGGAGAACCGTACCTGATTTCATGTTGCATTAATTTATTATGTATACAATCAGATAGTTAAATCTTCCATCTAAGTATATACATCAATAGAACGCCAATGATTACAATTTACAATTTATTGAAAACATGATAAGTTAGTGAAAAAAATGCAAACTTTATGATACGATCAGTTTGTAAATGATGATTAGTATGTACCTAGTAAACGGACCCGTTAGATGATGAATTACGCACAAGAGCAGCCAAACAATTCAATAGATAGTAAGTGAATTCCTATTAGTTCAAATGAATAATGGAGATAGTGATTCTGCCATTATATACTAAGCAATTAGGTAATTTAGGTTAGCACAGCAGCCCCATCCTATTATATGGTATTTTCGGTCCAATAATGTTAACTCGGTTTTTTTGGCATTTTGGACCAACCCGACACGAACCCGAATAAAGGAGAAATATAAGAACCGATCTTGGTACCTGCATGATATGGTTTTGTTCGGTGTTGGGTTTTTTTCGGGTTGGTCTTGGGTATTTTCGGTTAGGACCAGATTACGCTCACCCCTACTTTACGTACCCTAAAAATACCTTACGAATTCACAGTTTGCACACCATGATTCGGCCCTGAGCCCCCGATACATATCCCAAGTCACTTGAGCATGGCCTCCTGTTTATGATCTTTTCTCGCGGCCGCTACCATCACTGTAGTAAACCTTTAAATAATCACCAAAATGTAGATAAGACACATTCACGTACCACACCCATGTAGTTTTAAAATGAGGATAGTTTAAACATATTTACAACAATAGATACAAATATTTAAACCATTAAATAATGACCAAAAAGCTGCATGTTCTCTTTGATTATGTATTCTTCGTCGCCCCCGGTGACTTCGCTGGTGCTAAGAACATTACCGCCCGATGAGACCACTTCACCGCCATCCACTGCCGCATCACCCACCTCCAACCACCCCTACTTCCCCCATCTAGCAACCTCTTCTCTTCCAGCTCCTGTTTCTTCTTCGCCATCGCGAGATACTCTAGCCCTGTCAATATCCTTGCCTGCGCCACCCACGTCCAACACCCCACCGCCTTTCACCACCTCCCCGGCGCCACCCACTTCAAGAAACAATCAGTCGCCTCTTTTCAAGGTGTTTGAGATTTATCTATTCAAAAAAGAGATGAGCTTTGGCTAGTGGTAAATAACCTAAAAGCAACTAAATATAGTAGTGTTTTCATCAAAGAAGAAGAAACGGCTAAAGTAAACAGAAAAGAGAGTAAATTAACTAAACGATGATGATGTAGATGAAACGGTGCTGATGAAACACGATTAAAATCTTGGCCGGAGATCACCGCCAAAGTGGAAGAAACATTCAACAATCTTCAACCCAAACTAAACAAAACAATGTTTAACCAAAATGATTATCATCAAAGAAGCAAAAACAGTCAACGTAAACACAAAAAAAGGGAAATTTACCAGAGTAGAGCAATTGGGAACCGTTTATTTTTAGATAAATGCAACGTGAATGAATTCTAGTGGTAAAGGAGAAGATAAATATTGATTTTAATTGAGTGGGTGAGGGAGATTAGGACACGTGTTATACAATGGATGGTAAATATTTACAACCAACAAAACTGAAGGTACATGTAACATATGCACAAAAAACCAAAAAAGCCAGAAATACAACACTGAAATGCAAAACAATGTTATAAATTAAAGTATATATAAATGGTAAGCACCAAGGTAGATATTGTTGTTATATGTCAAATGTAGTTGACTATGTCGAAGATTGTATGATAGAAGCAAATGGGTCAAAAACCAGAAGTAGCGTAATAAGATATTGATTTTGGACAATTAAATATGGTGATTAGTGTGAAGTTTAGCTGTATGAATGTTGGGAGTCTTGTAGGAATTTTCTAGAAAGTTACGGAACGTTATGGGTCAGTTCGAGTTGGAATGGAACTCAAAAACGGGTTGTATAAGCTGAAACAAGGAATAACAACGTCAGCAACACAAAGGGGGCGTCCCCGACGACCTCCCTAGGCATCGCCGACGCTGCCCCCATCCCCAGACGCTCTAATCAACTGTCTACGCAAGCTTTTGCCGACGCACTTATGCAAGGGGCGTCGCCGATGCCACCCCAGGTCGTTGCCAACGCCACCTGCAACCCTGTAACGCTGTTTTTGGTAATTTAACATTCCACGAGCCCCGTACCTCATAAAACTAGTTCCGTGACCCCTAAAGAAGCCCATAAGATGATAGAAAGTGATAGAAGCTTATAGGAGGATGATAATCGAATGTAAATAAGTCAATCAAGATTTGCATGTGGGTTGTATGTATGAAATCATAGTGGACGCAAGTAACGTGAACTTATATGTGTGATATATGTAGGGGACTGATTGGCATGTAATAGGTTTTAGGAAAATGCATACACGTGCCGTAGTTGAATGAGTGTATACCAATGATACGTGTTCATGAGAGGATGCGAATTTACAATATGTTGAGATTATATGTTACTAATCATGATCCGTTGAGAAAGAAGTGGAGTGCAGATATGAGAACGTTGGCCTCTTGAGGAATTGGTGTCGAATTCGGAGCAAATGGATTAGAGAGGATAATCGAATGAAATAGAATTATGTAGTTAGAATGCTATACGGTCCTTAAATATATGTATTTCATTTTGTATGATGCAATTATTAATGGGTTGATTGTATATGGTGACCGAAGGATTTGTAAAAATTTTCTCTATCACCATCAAGGACAAGCGGGTGGTGGACCCTTTCCATCCCTATACGACCCTTATTTCCCAATTCGACCAGATATACGTGTGATGATTCTCATGGTCTCACGAGCATCCTATGTTTCTTACACTGGCCAGGCGTGCAATCCACATTCTAGTCTCGTGTTTTCATGAGAATCATCACTTTATATCCAGGGAACCGGTCTTCAGTTCGTGCCGCACTCACTTGAATCCTTCTAGGATTACACCCTCGTATTTAAAGGTATGCTAAATACCTTTACTTACCAAATTTAAAATTTGTGTACCTGGGGTCCATTTGCCTGCCTTATCACATGCCTTAACCTTCATGCTAGTCCGCGACTGCGGAACATCCTCATTATCCAACAACTCACCTTACAACATTCATCATTGTTAGTAACATCACACATACTTGTATTAAATTTTACCTTTCGGTCTTAATCGAGTCTCGGGTTGTACGGGTCACTAGTCACAAGAGTACACGGGTTTGAGTTCAAGTACTTACTTCTTTGTACTTGATTTCGCTCAAACCTAGGCTCTGATACCAACTTGAAACACCCTAACATGTTTTGACCCAAAACGACGCATCGGAAATATGAATTATAAAATTTCTTTCAACTAATCTATTTGACATGCTTGAAAGTTCATTTACGAAATGTAAAACACTTTCTTAAAGAGAATCACAACATTCATTCTTAATTAACATATCAAATATAATCTAGAAATACAAATTACGTGACCACCCTTCCCGTACAATCCTTGCTCTTTATGGACCCCAGGTACACAAATTTTAAATTTGGTAAGTAAAGGTATTTAGCATACCTTTAATACGAGGGTGTAATCTTATAAGGATTCAAGTGAGTGCGGCACGAACTGAAGATCGGTTCCCTGGATATAAAGTGATGATTCTCATGAAAACACGAGACTAGAATATGGATTGCACGCCTGGCCAGTGTAAGAAACATAGGATGCTCGTGAGACTATGAGAATCATCACACGTATATCTGGTCGAATTAGGAAATAAGGGTCGTATGGGGATGGAAAGGGTCCAACGATTCTTTAAGAATCAGATCAACCTAAGAAAGAAAGATGAGAATGAAAAAGTTTGAATCCATAAAGTTTGAATCCATAAATAAGTACAGATCACACAATGTAAGAACGAATGAAAAGAATGAAAAGTTTGAATCCGTAATTGAGTACAGATCAAACAACTAAGAATGAACGATGAGAATGAAATGTTTGAATTCGTAAGTATGTACGGACCAAACAAGTAAATATTCTTTAAAGCGGATAATATCCAAGTTGTGTTTTAATTTTTGCATATATATATATATATATATATATATATATATATATATATATATATATATATATATATATATATATATATATATATATATATATATATATATATATATATGCAAATATGTTGGAATGCAAGAATGGTTAAAAAGAACAACTGAGTCATGCGGGTCAAATGGTGATCGCCATTTGAACCCGGTATTTAATATTTTGTTTTGTCAATTTTTATGCTTACAGGCAAGCATAATATATGGGCATGCATTGCCACGAATTGGAAAGAAATAACCATCGCAAGGTATGGATAGCGAGTCAATGGTTTTGAATCGCGCAATGTATGCATTAAAGGTTATACTTTCAGTAGGAGCTTGTGACTCGACTAGAGAGAGATGTGTCAGAATTGGGTAATTGATTAAACATAGATAAGAATGTGTTATAGTTGTACTTCTGAAAAGTCAAACGAAGTTAAGTTGTTAATTATTAAGCAAGTAATATTAGATAGCATAAAGTATTTGATTCATTAAGTAAGTAAAACCGATGAAAGAAATAAGCTTTGAATAAGTTACATGTGAGGTATGTTAGTAATTGACTCATGAGAGTTAAAATGAGTGATAGGCTAGAATTCGAATGAATGACTTATGTAATTTACAAGGAAGGAAAACTTTCGCAAGAAAAGCTAAAGATAATTTCTTGTAAGTATGCTTGATTTGGAAGGAGGTACCAATGTGTACTTCAATGCACACACGATGAGTAAGAAGTGGCACTTGACTTTAAAAGGTCAAACTGCAAAAATTCATGACATAATTAACTAAATCTGACCATTTTACCCTTCATTAAAAGGGAGGGAAAAAAAAACTGGATGTTAACTGAAAATTCTTACCAAATTTTGCTTTTGGATGAAAATGGCAACAAAACTGAAACCACATGGACTCAGATTCAAAAGGCTTTAGTTTTGGACTAAAGTGGCAAAAGGGACCAAACCGCAGGGATATTTTGGCAGTTTACTCTAATTTAATAAACATTTTGCAATGTAACCTTCATGTTCTTATTATACATATGGGCAAACATGTTGGGACACTCTTTTCTACTTACAAAATCTTGAATCTAAACTGATTATTCCTAGTCATGAGACCAAATAAAGCATCTAATTACAAAACTCAACACCATTTGTATATGTGTTCATTATATATATGTTTTACATAATATACAACTTCAGTTCTTCAAGAATCAAACGAAAAAGGAGGCATCAAAAGATCATAAGGTGCCCATAAAGCATCCAACGGACACGGCCTCTCCGCATCAAGCCTCACCCACGGCTTACTCTTCCCACTCCAATGCAACAAACTAACCGGCCCTGGATGCAAATCGCGACACAACCCGCGATAATTATCCCCACCAAGCCCATGCTGGTTCCACCTATGATCCACAGGAGCTATCTTTCCGGCAAAAACAAGCAAAAACGGAGGCAAAGACCCGAGTTCATAAATCCGCATGCGCTTTTGCAACTCCATCCATTCTTCTATCTTTGTCGTATATTCCCCAGCCCGCCACCGGCCCAAGTCCATGACCATCACTCCGGTGTTGAAATAACACGGTTTCCTGTCCGCGAAAGTGGACGAAAGCGACGGACTTGACCAGAACGTTGGCGTGAAGTAGATCGCGAAATCTGCATTGCAATATTCGGGCGCGGCGAGAATTGAGTCACCGAGGGGAGTGGCAGCGAGTTTGGCAATGTCGTCAACGAGTACGAGGTCGGAGTCGAGGTACACTACTTTGTTAACGTGGGCAGGGAGTATGTTAGCAAGGTAGCTGCGGGCGTAGTTTAGTGGGCAGTCGAGGGCGGCGCGTATGGATGTGGAGATTAGTCCGGATACTATGGAGTCCATGAACCGGTAGACGTGGAAGTTAAGGTAGGGAAAAGAGGTGGCGATGGTGGCGCGTAGGAGAGACGTGTTGGAGGAACTTGAGGTGACGAAATGGAAGATGATGTTTTCCGGGCAGGAGGAGTGTTGGAGGACGGAGAGGATCGCGGCCATTGAGCCACGAATGTAAGCGGCATCGAGGGTCATGGCGACGTGGACGGTGTTGTTGTTGTTCTTGGTGGTGGTGGTGGTGGTTAATGGGCATTCTGGTGAGTTGTAGAATTGTGGGGCTTCTTTGAATTGTTGTGAGATGGTGGTAGTGGTTGTGGCGGTGGTGATGGTGGCGGAATGGAGGAGGAGGAGGAGAATGAGGTGAAACATGGTGGTGTTGTGAATTATTAGTTGGAGATTGTGGTATTTAAGAAGTGTCATGGATTGAGTTTGAAGGAAGTGTTTCTTTTCTTGTATTGTTTTTGGAGCTACCCGGTCGGTTTGAAGTTACTGTTGATTGATATAATAAGCTGTTTTTGAAATTTATAATGCAATATAATATAATATAGTTTGTTTTAATAATAGCTGACTTTTGGTTATGTTATATTTAAGAGTTAAAGAGTTAAATTCACTATTACAAAACATGAAAAAAAAATCAACCGGTGATATTTTCGTAATTATTTGCTTATAGGTTAATTATTAAAATTACTGTAAAAATATCTTGTAGAGTAATTTTGATTTTGTAGGGTAATTTTATAAAATGTTCTTATATGGTAATTTTGAAACTTGTAGAGTAATTTTAATACACTTGTAGAGTAATTATAATACTTTACAAAATTACCCTACAAGATCAAAATTATCTTAGAAGATCAAAATTATCATAAAAGATCATTTGTATAGTAATTATGATACTATACAAGATTAAAATTATCCTACAAGAACATTTTAAAAAATTATCCTACAAGATCAAAATAACCCTACAAGAATATTTTAAAAAATTATCCTACAAGATAAAAAATTACCATACAAGATCATTTGTAGGGTAATTTTGATAATTACTCTACGAGTAAATAATTACAAAAATGTCACGCATTTTTGTACCTTTTCACTCTATTCGTACGTTTTGTATGATAAGGGTATTTGTATTTGATTTTTTTTCTATATTTCGGTTGATATGTATGGCATATATATCTTATTTAACATACCAGATATTGGGAAATTAGCCTTTATAAAAGAAACATGTAAAAGGATTATATAAAGTACGTTCATAGGTTACAATCAAATATAAGGTGTTATAAAAATAAGAAGTCGTAATGAGGATATCAAACTGACTCCGATTGGGCTCATTCAAATGACATTGTAAGCGTTTCATCAAACTCTACAATATGAGATTTTAGGTTTTTGTTTAAATGTTTAACTTGTAGATTTTAGATTTTCTATTTACATCATTGTGTCTTTTTATTTATTATTGTGTTTTTTTTCTATATTTGCGTTATTATGTCTTTTTCTGACTTATTGTGTCTTTTTTATTTGACATTTTATGATATTTTTTTAACATTGTGTTATATTATACTTGACATTGTGTTATATTTTGTGATATATTATGCATTTATACACGTTTTATTGAAGTCTTTATGAAATAATTATACCCAATGTTACATATGACCAATTATCATATAACTCTTGCCTTTAGAATAAAGAATTTACATAACTACGAATAATTTTAAGAACTCACATGATTAATGAAATTTATTTATTTATTTGTCTGTGTATTTAAAATTCTAACGTTACAATTAAAATTCAAAATTGTTATTTTGGTATCTTTAAATTGATATTGTAAATTTAAGTTTTTTAATTAGTATATAATAATTAACAACAAAACGTGCATGTAAACTATAATTATTTAACTTATATATATAACAACAAAACGTGCATATTAATTATAATTTTTGAAGTTATACATATGTACGAACGAAACTTATTATGAGCAATAGAAGAGGAAATAAAAAGGAAAATTAAATAACTAGACAAAGAAATCAATTTATCTTTTATATTAAGACAATTTCAAGTATTTTTTTAATAATAAATGAATGAATTTCTCACGAAATTATCACAGCATTTGTTGTTATGTGAATAAATCACACCTATGTACGAATATTATTTATTTATCAACGAGATGCTTTTTCAAAGTTGTTTAAGGACTCGTTTGATAAAAAAATCGTTTAAAAACCCCATCGTGAATTTCACAGTCCTTGTCAAATGTTGATATGCCACATTTGGTGAAAGGGGTACAAATGTGACAACTCTAAGCAAAAGCAACACTTCAACTTCTATGTATACGCAATGCCCACCAAACACAATATATTGCCCTTAGTTTATTTTACATGCTTAAAATCTATTTATAACCATTTAAAGTTTCTAGATACGAATTTTACATTATTGGATATCAAATGAATCCGTTTGTGATGGACAAGTTTAATATCCCGTGGTATACACATATATAAATTCATAATGTTATATACTATTTGATATATTCTTAAATCTTTTAGGATTTGTATCTAGATCCGCTTAAGTGACGTACTTGTTACATTTTCTTGTGTTTTCTCTTTCACTTACAACTCTCACTCCCGCTCGAACGGCTTAAATGATGTAATTGTTACATGTTCTTGTATTTTCTATTTCACTTACAACTCTCACTCGAAATATCACCCATTTCACTAACAACTCTTACTTGAAGGATCTCCCATCAACTCCTCAATTTGCTTCCTTACGAGGTTTATTAACATTCCAAACAAGATCATCTTCATGATTTGATTTATACTATTTTGATTTTACCTTTTTTTTAAATGGTGTAAATTTACAATTACAATCTTATAATACAAATTCAAATATTGATATAAGTAGTTACCCAAATAACATGCTTAATTTGCAGAAAATTGTAATATTAATGTCGTCGTGCTTGCCCATGTTTTGCTGATCTATTGGCCAAATTGGCGTTGTATGCATGGAACTCATCTACAGAAGCACATGTTATATAAAATTGGAGATATGGTCGTCTATTTCTATACCCACAACTCTACTTTGCCCATAACTAAATTTATACCGAGTGGCCTTGCTATAATTAATATGTTACATTCACATAAATTCAGGATTCATCGTACGTACCCATTTCACCTATGCATTTACCCTAAAATTATATTTTAAAAGCTTTTCCATAAGATATATGTGAAAACCAGTAACTTTGAGGTAAAAACCCGTTTGTTTCGTTTTTATAAATCAAATCGTATACTTATTTTATTAGATGGATTAATTATATTCCTATCAAATTATATTTTATCCATATTGCATTGAACCGATCCGAATCGATGACCCATAGCACACGTCTAGCTTGTCGATTCGACCCACTTGCTTGACTCGAAACTTATGTTAGCATGATCATTTTACTTTTATTATTAGTTGATTATATACATATATAGGAGAAGGATTCGTTAGGAACCACCCTTTATTACGAGAACCGCGAGAATCAATGTGAACACAACCAAAAATACCTAAAAAAATTTAAAAAACACACAATTTTTTTTTTAACATTTTTTATGGTAAAATCGTTACTTTTCGTTATTAATTTTTTTTAGCTTAAGGGGGGGGGGGGTTAGGTTTTTGGTGGTGTAGTGGTTTTATTTTGTTGTTGAAGGGGTATGGTCCCAAAAACCTTGCGCAAGCGCACAGGACCATATCACAACCTTATCCCAAAAACATCTTGAACAAGGACCCTGCGCGGCTACGCCGCGGCCCTAAACAGGAATTGGGAAGAAACAGTTCAATAACAAAGGAGTATGGTCCCAAAAACCTTGCGCAGGCACATAAGACCATTCCATAGCCTTACTTATAGAACATCTTTAACAAGACCATGCGCAGCTGCGCACTGGTCCCAAATAAGTTATGAAAGAAAGCAGTCTTCAATAAACACGCGCCGGAAGAAAGGAGAAACAAACATTCAACTAACACTCTTGCACGGGCTCGCGCAAGAGAATAGTTAGATTTGAAGAATGAAATCCTAAACATCTCTGCGCACCTAAAATCAAGACTTGAACGGATGAATCTGTTCTATAAGACTTTCTAATGCTCATCAAGCATAGCTATTCAATTACAACTAACTTTGACGTGGCATAATCTTGGACGCTCATCTGATCACGATGATGGCACTCATTTGAAGATTAATCTACACAAACCCACTTTCCACGTGCCATCTCACCAACCGTCCATCACACTCACAATCCGTGTGCATGGATGTGAAGTGATTGACGGAAAAAGGAATAACCGCCGACGGAAAATACTCTCCGTTACTATCTTCGTCAGACTGTTTTCCCGCCAAAACCGGTTATAAATAAGACGTTGGAGGTATGATCTCGAAAGTTACTTTTCACTTCATTCTCACTCTTACTTCTTCTTCTTCATTAAGATCACTGTACTTATACTCACGCCGGATGGTGGTCACGGAGAAAACCCCCATTCTCCCCGTGGCGAGTCTAACGGCTTTCTGTTTTGCAGTGATCACCGGAGAAGGAATTCAGCCAAACCCCCGAATCAACGAGAGGATTAACCCTTTTATGCAGAGACTAAACCCCTGATCTGATTGATTCCGTTCAATTCTAATCATTGTTTCTTCAGTTGTGTTCACATTGGTTCTCGTAGTTCTCGCAATAAAGGTGGTTCTCGCATGAGCGCTACCATATATATATATATATACAGAAATGATCCACTAAAAAGTAGATTTTGCCTAAGTAGTATAAGAAGGATTGTGATGATGCCTTGTGGCACTCCTTATAAGTAGGAATGAAGGGCATTTTGATCCTTATAAATAGGTGTGTGAAAATGACATGCAACACCCTTTAGTTTTCTAAAAAATACAATAAAAAAATCAAGTACAAAAAAATCTAGCATAAAAAAATCCAGTACAAAAAATATAGCATAAAAAATCCAGTACAAAAAATATAGCACAAAAAAATCTAGTACAAAAAAATATAATACAAAAAATGCAGCACAAAAGATTGAGAAAAAAAATTCAAGACAAAAAAATTCAGCACAAAAAATTTAGCACAAAATATAGTACAAAAATCCAGCACAAAAATGTTATACAACATAGAATTAATTATAACACATTTTTGAGGGTTTTTTTTTAGTTTTCACTCTAATCTTGAGGTTTTTGGTGAACCAACTGGCACACAATTTTCATTAGGATAATCATCTGCAGTGATTGTTAATTTTGATTCGACAGGTTGTGTAGATAATTGTCTGTAGAGTTTGGGTGACGAAACAAGTTCTGTCCAGAACGTTACAGCTGAATTTAATCGGCAATAACCGGGTCATAACTTAAAGAAAAATGGATTTTCTTAAGTCCAAAGTGTAGTTTTGAAATACGCTTCAAATGACGCTGGAATCACAAATTTTGGACATCGATTGATATTTTAAATAAATAATTTTGTTTCACCAATCAAAGCTTCATTTTTCTGCAGATATTGTGTGTTGTGTTTTACGTCATATCTCGGTGAATATTTGGAGTTTGAATAGGAAATTTGTACAGTAGATAATCTTAGGTACCGTTACAAATCTTCAAGTGGAATCAGGTCAATCAGGTAATTGAGGATTTTTAAATAAATTTGTCCGTAAACTGAAGTCAGAAAGTGTCGAATATGGACACTGCATAGTAAAAGATTTTTCTAAATTTTTGGATACAGAGTTAAACCATAAAAATTTAACACTAGGACAAAACCACCGAGGGGTACGTTCCACAAAAAGATCAATATTTTACAACATCACAAGTATGGTAAACGAGCTTCCTAAAACAACCAAATTTCAGTGATTTTACTATGAATGGTTTACAAAGTGTATAAGAGTCAAACTTGCTATTTTGTTGTCCGTACTTGCTTATTGATAGGATGGTTAGCGTATCTCATGTCATAGGTTGTAAACATGCGCATGAAAACATACAGTGAAATATTTTTGACAACGTGTACGCGTGTTAATTGCTAGATACGTGTAGGAATTCATAAATTGAACTAATTGAAACGGTAAACATATCAGGACAAAGTTGACATTCCTGCTTACCTTTCAAGTTTAACACAACTCTTTTCTAAAAGCATGCGTCCCAGGTTTGTGACAACACTTTTTATGGTAGCCCTGGTTGGGGCTACCCGCGTTTTCCTTGTGTGGACCACTGAAACATGCTATCCACTGGAGGTGGATAGTACACTTAGACTAAACGAAAAACTCTATGATGAAGGTCCCTGTATTTTACCAATTAGATTGCTTGGTGGGCATACGCTGGGTATTAGTTGATTACGCTATTAGGTTTGACAAAACTCACACCGTGCTAGAGGCCGAGCGTGAACTTCTAAACTTCACTATTGCTTTAATGTTGATAGACATTATTGACAGCATAAACGAAACGTCAGCATTCGGTACACAGTTTAGTCATGTGATGAGGGTTAGCTATCCACGTCATACTTAAATCAAAACATTGTGAACTTTACTTTTACTAAACTCAAATTTTGTGAATTCGCCAACTTTATTGTTGACACGTAGTTGCATGCTTTGCAGGTCAATAGGTACAACTATGGACAGGCGTTGCAATCGGCTGGAGAGGGTGGTTCGCTAATCTTTATGTTTTAAAACATTTATTTAACTTGTGGTTTTAGTTCCTATTGGTTTTTAAATTTACTATCCGCTGCATCATAAACTGCCTTTTGAACAATTAAAACTTTATCGCTAATCATGTTGATAATGATGTTTTATTATTTTAATTGTTTGGTTCAACATGATTAGTGGCTAGATCCTGGTCAGTCACATGCCTCGCGGTAAAACTTTGCATGTGGAAATTGAGGGTGTGACAGATTGGTATCAGATCCATTGGTTATAGTGAACAAGGTTCAAAATATAAAATAATATATTTTTTTATGAAAACCACACTATAACCGTTCTTTATTGGAAACCACAATAACACCACACTCCAGATTGCAAGGTTTGTCATACTTAGATGCATACATGGTAATTGTATTACTTGACATTTACACGTGCATTATTTTTACAATATTATGATTTTCTTTGTGAAAACTAAAATAGGTAAACGTAATGTATCACAGGTATGTCGACATTATCGTCCTCTCCTTCTAAACGTTCCCACGCACCAGGGAAAGCACCCTTGGTTCATTCCCCTCCGCATCACGTGGAGACCCGCGCTTCTCGTAGGGCATGTCTCGCCCAAACCGGTGAATCTTCTTCCCTACCTACTCCAGCAGCACGAGCTGAGGCTCCTGCAGCTGTCCACTTAACCCCTGACTAGATACGGATCTGACGTTTAGAAGCGGACCTGCAAGATGCTCTTAGAAGGATAAGGAACTTGGAGAAAGCTAAGGAAAACTTGGAAGAAGCTAACAAAAGGAGAGATTCTCAGTTCGGACTTATAGAAGTGAAATTGAACGAGACGGCTTAGAGGTTGCATTTCTTGGACCAGCTTGTACCACCAGCACCGCGGCCAAACCAGAGCAGGAAGAAGAGCAACCCGAAGAGGTGTAACGCCCTAAAATATAATTGTGCACATTTATATATTTTTATAGTATGCTACAAGTAAAAAACTAGGAGTATGGGTCTAGTTAGAATGTAAATCTAAAACTTAAACTTAAAAGAATGAGATTTAGCCAATTAAAAATAAATTTTCATACTTGAGGAGCCAAATGTGGAAGGAATGAAAGTTAATTTATTAAAACAATTAAAAACACACCACACACACATCAGTGGATGTGTGTAGGTGTCGCCAGGAGCAAGAGAGGGATAGGGAAAACCCCTATCTTCCTAAAATCTAGAAATTAGAAAGGAAATCATGGCTATTCCACTGCATGAACACTAAAATTCGGTCATCCAAACTATTCTAACAAGAGGTAAGTTGAATTTTATGATTTGATGAACTCTCATAAGTGGGTTATGATTAATGCATGAGAATTTCGTATGAACATTTAATAGAATCATTATGTAGAAGATAAATTATGCTTGAATCTTTTATTATCTTGATGATTCAAGATGAAACCCATTTATGATAGAATTATGATGAAGTATGACAATCATGTTGGTGCAAACTCATGTAATGTTGATGTAAAGTTTGTATGTTGTAGAACATTAGTTAGATAATTTGGTGTAGGGTGATGGCTGTATGAATTTGATGGATTATAATGGTTCATATTGTGAAATAGGAAGAATATGCATAGAATACTTGTACATTATGCTTTACTAATGGTATGCACACCAAGTGTTTGATAAAATGCTTAAAAATGAATTATAGTATGTTATGGTGATATCTTGTTGAGAATCATTTGCTAAAATGAAATGAAAAATGAATGCACAAAATAGTTTATATTCTTTGATAAAAGACTTATGAGGAATGTCCAAGGCATGGAAAGCTAAGTATGCGTTTGCTAAGTGTAGGTGTGAAAGAAGAAGAATCAAGCGAAAAGAGGTCACAAGGTTCAAACGATCGAGGTAAGTTTTTACACTTACAAATACTACTAGTTTACAATGTTTATGTTTATAAATTTGTATTATGTTAAATGAAAGTACATGGAAGTTCGATTTGTACAAGGTTTGAATTCTTTGTTGATGCCTGCCGTAGCCTACGGCTGGCATACCGACAGGGTGAAATAAACATCTGGGCTGTGACAATTCATCTGGGTTATATCTCGGTCACGACTGATAACCCAGATAACTGATGTCTGTCGTTAAGGACATGCAAAAACCAACTAAACTATGTAGATAGGATAAGTCGGATATCGAACCAGAGGAGGATTGTGGAAAGTGTGTAATGCTTAGTTTTGATTAACTATTATTGAAAAAGTCAAACTCAGTTGGATTTGATTGGTTATCTAAAAATTACGAACTAAAAGTGAGATTTAAATCAATAGAAAGAACAATGGTTCCTCCAGATTTCAGGTTCTGCAGTTAACTTCAATTATGTGTTTAATCGAAACACTCACATAGACATAAGTGTTTAACTTAATTCATCAATTGTGATAATCAACGACTAAGTACTCCGGTCAATACATAACGGGAGGTTATCGAATGATTATCAATTACAATTTACAAACCCTAACCCCATGTCAAATATATCCCAATTACTAGAACTCTCGGGAACTGAATGCTTAGAAATTAAGGTTTAAATAAGTGCAATTGTTTACAACTAATAAATCAAATCAATGGTGAAAAGCATCGAATGCTTAGATCACCAATAAACGATTGTCACAAACACATAAAATTGTGTAACTTACAAAAACCCTCCATCCGGAGGAAACTAAAAAACGACTAGCCGCTCATGTTGGTGGGATGATCTTCCTAGGCGTCTCTATCTTCGTGCCCCTGTGACGGCTGCCTCCCAGCCGTCAAAGATGTCGATCCTCTATATGTGATGGATGATGTTGTGTTAATGTTTGCCTTCTCACGTGGGCCCCTCAAAAGTCCAACTATGGCTGCCTTTTCAATGCTCCTCAATGATGATGTCGGCCCAAGTGTCCTTGGTCTCCGTGAAAAAGAAGCCTGCCAAGTTACATCTCATATGCATGATGTGATATTAATTCATATGATTTAATATCAATCTTCCTTTTACTCAAAACCAAAAGCCTCACGTGACTATGAGATTCCAATCCTATGTTGTGATTATCAGATTAAAATAATAACTCCCCAAGTCTAAGATGGCGGCCCCACTTGAGTTATGATGATGATTATGTTAGTTATCAAAGTCGGCTCTCTGTCTTTTCTGCCTTTGGTGTTGACCCAATCAAACAAACATGTGCGGCCCAATTAAAAGTCCACACAATCTCCTCCAAAGTTCACGTGGAGAGAAGGCTGCACATACCACCGCCAACTCCTCCAATTGTATGTGTATCCTTCACGTGCATATGACCCAACTCCCCTCCTATGCGTGAATTGATGATGACGAGGATGTTGACTACTCTTGCCCCAAAGATCTGCTCCTCTTCTCAAATTCACGTATGTGGCCCACTAAAATCCACTATCTTGTGCATATGTCGGCTGCTCATAACCCACGTGAGTATGCCTCTTGTCTACGAGCCCACTTCTTTGTGTGGCGGCCCAATATTGTTTTATTATTCCAAAGTATCACTCGTAAGCTACAGGTTAAAACCGTAGCTTACGATTTGTGATCTCTGTTCCTTTTCTTTGCTGATCATAAATACTCGTAACCTACAAGTTCAACTCGTAGCCTACGAAATGCAATCTCTGTCCACAATTCCAAATATCATGAAGAACTTGTAAGCTACTAAATGAAATTCGTAACGTACGATCGACATATATGATCTCCCTCTCATCTTTCTTTCATCTTCTTGCATGTTTGAGCACCAAACAACTTCCGACTAATTACCAAATGCCCCTTTAACTTCATTCTTTTAAATGGATTGTATCATTAAGCCTTCATATCATCCGAACAAGCTTCCACATTCATCTTTAACCGCTATAAGAACGCCGCATTACGTGTTTTACCTGCAAATCACTAAATCCTCGTAGTTACTTAATTCTAAGCAAATAAACACATCAAACGCACATAAAACATGATATTTAGCCACTCTAAAGCTCGGGTTTCACACTCTCCATCAATAACCAGGTAACTTGTCTGGGTTATGCCTCAAAAATTAACTGATAAGGAATTGATGTCGAACCGGATATAGAAGATAGGAGGAATTTAACATTTATACCCGTTAGAAAGTATGATTGAAGGAATGTTAAAGAAAGGATTATCATTACACTCAATGAAAGATTTAAAGTCTATGTTGGTTCCACTTTGTCCTGCATGGGATAATAAAGATTTTTCATCTGGTTGACGTACCCTTTTATCTTAAGCACATGAGCACTAAGGTGCTGTTTGTCACACCCCAACCGATGGCGGAAACATCGGGGCATGGCACTGAGCGAAACAGATTGTCCAGAAGTTTCCATAACAATTATATTTATCAATTACTTAAAACAACATGTCCCATACCATGTCATAAAAGATAGTACAATTATTAAAGACAAAATCTAGGCAAATTGTTCTGTTCCGACAACTCAGATTTCATTTGTACAGACAACTATTTGTTGGCCTCTAGGACCTTATTCTAGCCTCGCTTTCCTAGCAGATAAGTATCCTAAACACCTGTCACATACATTAAAATAAAGTCAATACACATAGTGTAAAGGCGAGTATACAAGTTTGATAATAGCATATAGAGTTCGAAATAGTTTACGCATAACCAACACGTACATAGAGGAAAATGAAGCATGTTAGTTATCAACATAAACCTATCGATACCAATGACTACGGGTTGAATGCCCAAGACAGTTCGCAATACATGATCACCACTGTAATCCATGCAAGTAATTGTCCTTAACAACCCCCGTGTGAATGGGTGCTGAGTCCAAACTATAGTGTTATCGTTGCTAAGGCAAGTAGACAGCATTCCATGTGTAAACATAACAAACAAGCATTCATTAAGTCACGCATATCATGCGGTACGGTTAGCGTTGAAAGTATTGCGTAGTGTGTTCGATGTGGTTTCGAATAAGTAACGTATGTAACACCCAAAAGTGCGAAAGCAAAAAGGGATCGAGTATACTCACAATGGTTGATGGATTGAAGGGAGTGCTTGAGAGTAAGGTTAGCCTGAATAGTTTGATAGCATAACGATAAGTGACGCGTAAGATGAAAAACAAGTGTTGGTGGTCGAATGGCAGTTCGATCGGATAGTAGTCCGATCGGACAGCCGGTCGCTCGGATGGCAATCCGTTCGGACAGTTGTCCGGTCGGACAGTAGTCCGGTCGGATGGCTGTTCGAGTGGATTATTTCTTCCTTTGAGAAGAATGTGTTTATGTATAATGGTTGACTTTTGAAGTTTTTGTTGTAGCATTTTGAAAACATTGAAGTATCTCTACCTTTCAGGTCGGTCGATCGGACGGTCGTCCGATCGGATGGCAATCCGATAGGTTGACACTTCAGTGAGAACAAGTTCACAGCAGGTTGTCACTTGATCGGACAGCAGTCCGGTCGGATGGCATCCTTAGTGCATTGAACATGTTTGAAAAAACGATTAAGTGTTAGAGTCCAAGTATCTCATGATCCGAAGGGTAATCCGGTCGGGTGGTAGTCCGATCGGATAGCAATTCATTCAATACTCAAACTTCAGATAAAGTTGGTTAAGTGTGGGACCCAAGGTGTAAGCCGTTCGGATGGCCAGTCGCTCGGATGGCTGTCCGTTCGGACAGTAGTCCGGTCGGATAGCTCTCCGTCCTGGTCATTCCGTTCGCCTTTCACTTGGCCGTTTGATTATTTGTCATTTTTATCGAGACGTTTTGATAATGTGTTAGTCAACAGAACCCACATCTTGTCCCAAGTGGTCCAATCAAACAGGGATCACCCTAGTTCGACCAGTTAACCGGTTCAAGACGGTTGTTCTTGGTTAGCCCGAAATCGGTGGTCTCGTGAGTAGAATCCAGATCTCGAACTAGCACATCACTAAGAATGAGTAGAAGACTAGAACAAGGTTCGATTCTATCGGTTTTGAGTGCATTGAGTGTAAAAGAGTAGAAAGAAAGTTAGAAACCATCTTTCAATCCTTTTTCACCATGAATGCGTCTAGATCTATGCAAGATCTTTGTTCATTTGTGTGGAAATCGGTTAGATTCAAGTTGTTCTCGGTGGATTGAGGCAAAAACATGAAGTTCATCAGAACACCATGATGACGTCATCCTAGAACACCTTGAATCTTGGTGATTTCACGGTTAAAAGTAAGATTCAAAAGATAGAAAGGTGTAGGAGTGCGTGTCGATCAAGAAAGTACAAGATTTAGGACGAGATCTTACCGGGATTGAGAGAAATCGAAGAAAAGGTGAGGAGCACGAGCTGTTCGGTCAGAGAGTTTCCAAAAGTGGAAAGAATGAAAGTGACATGGGGTATTTATTGGATTCCAAATGAGGAAAAGGGTTGGTCGGTCGGATGGCACCTCGCCCGGGTGGCGGCCCGGTCGGACGGCGCCTCGACCGGATGGCAGCCCAGTTGGATGGCAATCCATCCGGCTGGCATCTGGTTCGAGTATTCGGTGCGACGATTTTTTTGATACTTCGTTCCGATTGCGAGCGATGCGAATACGATAGAGTTTCCTATTCAAATTACTTTTAATCCCAACCATTCATATCTCGCACTATCCCTTCTCCACTAATTATCATAATTCGATTTCGATTGAGTTCGATTGCGATTTGATTGCGATTGCGTTTCAATTGATTACCACACATACATAAGTTAAACATGCACAAGTAACACGTAAGGCACACATACACGTATAACAGTAACCAATATGCGTATCTCGAGTCACGAATGCGATGTTGATTAGTTATTTCGATTAGCGTTTAATTGACTTTATCGCATTGTTACTTCCTATTGTTCACAGTAGTAAAGCGAGTTGTAGCGATAAGTACACATCGATTATTGCGATTATAATTAATTACTCCACATAATA
Source organism: Helianthus annuus (assembly GCF_002127325.2). NCBI lineage: Eukaryota > Viridiplantae > Streptophyta > Magnoliopsida > Asterales > Asteraceae > Helianthus > Helianthus annuus. The sequence goes on along the minus strand of NC_035437.2, from coordinate 149,726,977 downwards.
CAACTAACGTAAAACATAAAATAGACTAACTTTCAGTCAAAGAAGTCAAAACATGAATTTAGCAAGGAGAGACAGATTGCAATTAACAATCTTTTCCTCCTTTGACTTCAATCTTGACTTTGACTTTGACTTCCGAAACACGGGGTGTTACACTGTTTGTTTTTGCAGACATAAACTGTCTGCAAGCTTATTTCATCTGTTTTCATGTCTGCAACTGAAGATGTGGTCTGAAGCTCTGTAAGCTAAAAATATAAGATTGTTTGTTTTTATAAATTGATAATGTCTACACAAATACTTTCCCCGTATCCCTTTCATTTTAAACCCTAGAAAAAACAAACAGCCTCTTATCCTCTTCTCCCTCAATTGCATCGCAATCATCGATCCCCACTCACATCTTCTTCATAATATTCCACAAACCCTAATAATAACCTCTGCATAAATCACAAAACACCACATGATGACAGAGTTCTAATAAAATGCATTAAATTTAGTTGTACCAATTTCCTCAAAACACCACCTGATAGTTTCCAAATACCCACCATGGAGTTTAACTGGAATAAAGTTCCAAGCAAGAACTTTGATTATTTGGCCGACGATTCGAAGATTGAAGTCGAGAATGTCGACCCCTGACTACGTTGCCACGAGAACCACCACCATAACCGCTGCTGCCGACGAGAACCACCGCCCTTCGCCGTCTCTGATGTCGTCATTTCCGGCCGCTACAGCCGCTGTCGGCCACCACCGGCTACAGTAGCAGTAGCAGCAACATTCATCATCGTCGCCCTCTCTCTCTCTCTCTCCGCCTCTTTCTCTCTAAAAAAATCTTCGGGCTTTTTGCTGCCATATGCCGTTGTGTACCATCGCTGGGGAAAACGAGCGGGTGGAGAGGAGCGCCGGGATCCATCTCCGGTTGCAGGGATCCATCTCCGGTTGCCGGAGGTCAGACCAGAGGAGGGGATAGGTGTGCGAGGAAGATGGGTGTGCGGTTGAGAAACAAGGAGAGGAAGGATGGGAGGTGGTGGTGGTGCTGGGTTTTAAAGAGGGAGAGAGAGAGAGAGGAGGAAGGTGTTTGTGAAGATGTTAGATATAGACTTTTTTTAAGCTAATAAAAGCACTTTTCAGATCTTCTTTTAAAAAAAAAACAGTCTTCAACGTCTTATGTCTGCCCGCCTGAAGACATAGGCTACTTGCATTGTTTTAAGCAAAAACAAACAGTACCTAACAGTGGCGGAACTAGGAAAAATTTCAGGGGTGTCCCAATTTTTTTTACCTAGGGTCGTCTCTGAGAATTCGAGAGAAAACCAACTAAATTGCAAGTGTGTAAACTTAAAGTTAGAGGTTGTAGTGTAATTTATTAAAGTTTAGGGGTGAAATGTTAATGGGTTAAAGAAAAGGGAAGGCAGAAAAAGCTAATCAAATTGCAAGGTTGTAAACTAAAAGTAAACTAAAGTTTAAGGAGTGTTTTTGCCTGTAGTGATAATATATCACTTCATCTTCTTCATGTTTAAGAACTGCCACCGCCACAAGTGTTCTTCCACCGGAAAATTTCGTTTCCGTCAATCGTTTAAGGGGTGTTTTTGCCTAATCAAATTGCAAGGTCCGCCCCTGGATTACACTACCGATACGATGTTGAGCCCTGTTTCTTGCTACGGCTCGTTGTATGCTGGTTCTGCCCCTGGCACCTAACATATGAGTCTTCTTGCATTCTGCAGCTTATTTTCTGCTTCATGATGCCATAGCGTTCTTGTCGGGCCTGTTTCAAGAACATGCCTTTATAGAGATTAAGAGACATAGTTGCTTGCATAAGGTGGGCTACCTTAATGGCATATTCATTATGCTTTTCCAATGTTTATGAGCAGGAATCGTATTATATTTTTGGGCTCTTTTAGGATTGGGCCATCTAGAACATAGAGCTTTTTCATCACCTTGATAACTATTCTTATATTGCGGTGTCATTCGATAAAGTTGGTGTTATTAAGCTTCTCTATCTCAAGTATAAACTTGAGAGCGAATGTGAAATTGTTTTCATTAGACATCTGTTAAATAAGTAAAAAAGTTTCATTAGTATTATCGATGTATTATCTCAAATTAATTAATGACCTATTGACAGTAATAAGAATAAGAAATGAGAATCTGGCTATAACAGTTATCAAAAGTAGTTGTGGCATACCTCATTAGTAAGTGGTTAGGCAGACTAACAGCGAGTGTCAATTGTGAAAAATGCACAACTCTCGAGTATGAGGCCGTTAAGACAACTCTTGTCTATGCATTGATATGTTTAGCCTCATATATGCCCACTTTCACTCTCCAAACAGTTGTGGCATGTAACAAGAGTGAAAAAGCAATAGTTGTCATAAAATAGGTATATGTGGAAGGGCGGGATGTGTCAATGAAACACTTGCATTTTGATAGGATAAACTAGGCATCAAGTGTGGTGTTGTGAATCTAAACACTTCTTGTTCGTATCATGCTCCAAATAGGGTTGTAAAAACCAATTTTACTATATAAAGTTTGTGACATTGCGATAAACCCTTTCATCTATCAGGACACTGAATTTTAAATAACTTAATAAAATTAGGTTTGTCGCGACTTGACTAACCATTAATAGTTAATAGTTAGAACTATTAGGTTATGAGTTTTATAAGGTTAAAAATTGTTTAAATTTCAAAACGCTAGGGGTTATAATCTATTTCAAAACAAACTATTTGTTTTATGATAAAATTTTCAGAAGTTGAAAAAATCTGTTTAGAACATGTTTTATCTAACTCTGGCATCATTTAAAAACTCATTTTTAAAAGTTTGGTATTACGTCGGTATGTTATAACAATTATAAAATATAAAGCAACCATAATAATAAGATAAATTTGTAAGTCATAAAAACATGGTTGTTTGTTCCTGCTAGTAGGTTATGAGTTTTATAAGGTTAAAAATTGTTTAAATTTCAAAACTCTAGGAGTTATAATCTATTTCAAAACAAACTATTTGTTTTATGGTAAAATTTTCAGAAGTTGTAAAAATCTGTTTATCTGACTCTGGCATCATTTAAAAACTCATTTTTAAAAGTTTGGTATTACATCGGTGTGTTATAACAATTATAAAATATAAAGCAACCATAATAATAAGATAAATATGTAAGTCATAAAAACATGGTTGTTTGTTCCTGCTAGAGCCAAGTAGCAAGACAAAACTAGATCACGAGGTCACAACATATAAAATAACCACAAGGATGGACTTGAGTACATCTTGTAGTCTTGAGCAATTCCCATTAACTTCATGATTCATGTTTTGTCCTCAGTTTTGTGTTCGGGTTTTCAAGATTATAATATTTGCAAAAATACATAACGAAAAATAAAAACCCTAACCTATTACAGCTTTGAGACATCAAAGTGGGCTAAAACCATAAAACCAAAAACTGAAATAAAACCAAAAATACCACAACCACAAGGTCGTGCCAGATTCACATATTCTACGCAATCAAAATAAACTGGGCAATCTTTTAATCAAATAAAATAAAAAACTTTTGACAAAATACCTTGTTGCCCTAAAATCATCTAGATCTGAAACTTTAGACAACTTAAAGTTTGAGATCTATAACCAGTTAAAAAGACGAGTTCCGATTTGCATGTTGTAAGCGCGACTCTATACCACCGTTGGGTTTCAATGGTGATTTTGTATACATTTTTAAAAACGGGTTTGATATATTTTATTAGTTAGATCTATAATTAATATAACATGGCAAAAAAAATTAAATAAATAAACACTAAAAACAAACCAAACAAGATCATGGTTACAAACATGCAAATACCGTATACCGTATACGAATCATTTATCTACCAATGAGATTGTTATACCTTAATCGTTAAATAATAACCATTTGAGACACTAAGGTACGACAAATGGGTGCTAGAACACGAACATGAATGACGCGAGAAGCAGCTCACGATGGTGGCCGAGATGTTAGATTCTCGGCCTTTGGCCGGTCGGTCTCATAAGAGGAAAGCAAAAGTGGCGGCAACTTTTTTGAGGTGGAGATGGCGGCAATAGGTTTTTGCTTTTTGATTCCCTTTTCCTTTGTTTTTGGTCCTACGGATTAAAAAGGGTAGCTTCAATATAATTAGGTTAATCATTATATTTAGGCTAATAACAACCTTTTAATCACAAGCTTAATCACTTCTGGGCTCTCCAAGCCCAATACATCTAGACAAAGTCAAAGCTAGGATACAAAAGCACGAAAACCATTGTTTAAGGATCATGCTAATCACACACAGCCAAAATAATTTTCACACCCCTAAGCGCTCCGCTTTGGCCATAGCGCGGCGCTTAGGGCGACAAAAGGTGATACGAGGTTTCGAATGACTGACTGAGTGACAGACTGACAGACATAAAGCTTCCTAGGTTTCAGTCGCCCCGTGAACCCTAAGCGCCGCGCTTTGGCCATAGCGCGGCGCTTCGATCCCAAATTCTGGCTTTAAATCACTGGCCAGACAACAGATTCATCACTCGAATTGTTTTCTGTCGATCTTCTTTGCTCTATTAGTTAAATTTTTTGAAAAAACGATGTCGTGGTTCAGTAACTATCTTTTCGGTGATTATTCTGACGAGTCGGTTGTTCCTGATTCTTACGAGGGGACCGCTATTTCTGACTCGTTTGAGAAACCGGTGTCGTCCAACTTGAGGGATACAGAGGTTGTATCTGGCATTCGTTATCGTGATAACACGGTGCAGCTGGATTTGAATACCCCTGTGGAGGACCCTTACGCACAACAAGGTTATTCGAATTTCGGTTACGGTGGCGAGTATAGCTTTGTACAGCAGGAGTGTTATCCAAACGAAAGTTACGGTTGTCAACAAGGTTATTCGAATTTCGGTTACGGTGGCGAGCAAAGCTTTGTACAACAGGAGTGTTATCCAAACCAGAGTTACGGTTGTGAACAGAGCTTTGAACATCAAGTCTATTCGAATCTCGGTGACGATGGTGAGCTGGAGGATGTGTCTGTTGACGAGGAAGGTTGTTACCCGGTTACATTTTCGTTTGATACAACGCAGACCTTTTCGTCACGTAAAGAGTTGGTGCGTTGGGTACAAGACACGGCAAAAGACAATGGTTACCTCATTGTGACAAAGAGGTCGAATAAAAGAGGAGAGAATTACAAGATTTGGTTTCAATGTACTTTTGGTGGGGAGCATAAGAGTGTAGCTACACAGAGGAAAACGGGTAGCAAGAAAATAGGCTGCCCGTTCGAGATGATCGGGTTTTCGGAATCATCCGGAAGTGTTTGGAGGATCGAGGTGACGAAGGCGAAGCATAACCACACTCCTATTGAAAACTTCGAGGGTCACGCGTATGCGAGAAGGCTTTCTTCGGAGGACAAAAAACTGGTTAAGGAGTTGGCAGAGCAAGATATTCGCAACCAAAGTATTTGGCGAACGCTGACAAAAAACAATCCGGCTAGAAAGCTTATTCCGAAAGATATACACAACGCTGTTCAGAAGATCAACGCCGAAAAAAATGTCGGTAAGTCTCCGATGCAAAAACTTGAAAACATTCTTATCGAAAAAAATTACACTTATTACATGCGCACGAATGAGATATCGAACGAAGTTGAAGACGTCTTCTTTGTTCACGAAAAATCATTCACTATGTGGTGTGCCTTCCCGCATGTGCTAATGATTGACGCCACATACAAAACGAACATGTACAACCTGCCATTTGTTCAGGTCGTAGGCATGACGTCGACAAACAAATCGTTTACGGCTGCTTGTGCTGTAATTTCCGCCGAGAAGTCAGAGAACTACCTATGGGTGTTGCAGAGGATCAAGTCTATGCTGGCAGGATGTATGGAACCGCGCGTGATTTTAACAGACAGGGATTTTGCGCTAATGAACGCGTGTGAACAAGTTTTTCCAAAAGCGCATAAGTATCTTTGTCGGTTCCATATTCAACAAAATATTAATAAGAACAACAAGAAGAAATTCTCTGACAAGGAGTGGAAAGAATTCGTACGTACATTTTGGACATTGTGCGAGTCCACGACCGAGGAAATATACATGTATAACTTGGAAAACTTTGAAGCACAGCTGAAAGAAGCTGACCGTGAACGTGAGTATTTCTTACATAATTATGTTCAAATTTTATATAATAACAAAAACTGATTATTTACGTTTTTTAATTTTAGAGGTTTATGATTATATGAAGAAATCCTGGTTGGATCCGTACCGTGAAAAGTTTGTATCTTGCTGGATTAACCAAACTATCAACTTTCGCCAGACTACGACCAACAGGGTTGAGAGCATGCATGCAACATTAAAAAGTCACTTTCTAAGTCATCGCAACACACTGGATAAACTTGTACTGTATGTTGATCATGTTGTTGCTAAACAATACGCCGAGATTAGAAGTACCTTTGAAACAAGCCTCCGAAAAGTGATGACGCACCACAAGAAGCAGCCCATGCTTGCATATATTCTCAGAAAGGTTTCAATATATGCGATTGAGCTTTTGAGTATGGAACTAAAGCGTAAGGAAGACGGGTTGAGAGCCTACGGTGCAAGCTGTGGTTGCCAACTTTTTACCAGCTGTGGTTTGCCATGTGCCTGTCGTTTGGAAAAGTTGGAAAATAAAGGTAATTATTATTTTTGAACTTTCTCGTTATGATTTTGCCACCTAATTTGTTTTCATCCACAGGTCAGCAAATCCGGATCACACACATAGACGTGTTTTGGAAGAAGCTTGACTTCAAGCCTGCAAGGAATAAAATAGAGGATATTGATGTAGACGCAGAATTTGAAAAATTGAAAAAACAGATCGATCCAACACCCCCTCAAGTGAAAAGGAGCTTCTTTGAAAAGTTTCAGCAAATCCTCAATCCAGGGAACAGTAACAAAAAACCTCCTGCTGTTCTGAAGAAAACTCGTGGTCGACCAACATTGAAAAGGCAGGAAGAAAGAAAGGTTGAAGCTGCTAGACAAAGCTCTTACAATCCGTCAGAAGAAACTTGGGTCGATGCCTCAGACGATCTTCCCCGTCACAGCTCGTACATATCAGCCGAAGATTCTTGCAGAGGAAAGAATACCAAACCGCTCAACGTACACCCTGATTTCCCGAATATCAAGCTCGGTCCTAAGACAGATATAGCGATCCGCAACTACGCTTCTCAGATTCCCAACGTGATCCATCCATACATCGTTAAAATAAAGGACGTGAAACCAGATGGTCATTGTGGATTTAGATCGGTGGCTGTTGGGTTAGGATTGAAACAAAATTCATATTTGAAGATCCGGGAACAGCTTCTAAAGGAGTTACGCATGCACGAATCGCGTTGGAGGCAGGTTTTCGATCCGGAAAATGTAGGACATTATGATGCGCTGGTTAAACGGATCGATTTCCAGGGGGTGGGACGAGCAGGTATCGAAAATTACATGTTGATGCCTGAGACGGGGTTTCTTATTGCCCAACGATACGGTGTGATTGTTCACACCTTCGACATTCGTGGGAGCGATACAATTTTCCCTATGCTGGGCGGCCCAAACGAAGCTGAGGAACCTCACCTGGTAGTTGCGGTTGTGTTCGTCGACAAGGGGCATTTCATACATGTAGAGCTTGAAGGTTGTTATCCAATGCCTCCCCCAAACCTACTCTGGACATCGAACAGAACAGAGCGCGCAGCAGGCTGGCATACATTATACAGGGATCAGATCGACACGTACGAAATGCTTACGTATCGTGCCCCCGACCTTAATGCAATCCCATATGTTCACGATGTATCTTAAATGTGTTTAATAATAATCACGTTTGTGTTTGTGTATCTTAAATGTGTTTAATAATAACCACGTTTGTGTTTGTTCAATATACGCGTTACATCACGTTAAAAACCGAATGTCACCGACACGACCCAATCGGATTCAATACGCACTTGTACGACCCGAAATGACAATATACATCATAATACTGCAATTAATGAAAAAATACGTCATGTTCATGTACGGTAGGCGGCTGATACACATAACACTTCTCACATGAGTACTTGTGATTTCAAACCTAAATGATACGAGATCACGGGATAAGACATCACACGTAACCGATTTGATCCGGAACTTGCCGTATAGTCCATATATATTAAAAAATGATGTATAAAGGAAAAAACGGCAAATTTAGACTATTTATTGACCCGTTTGTTAAGTAAATACAATTTTAAAAAAATTAAAAAAAGCCCAAAACGCCCCGCTATGCTCAAAACGCGGCGTTTTGGAACCAAAGCGCTCCGCTTTGGCCATAGCGAGGCGCTTTGGTCCCTCGTTATACACTGAAGCGGGGCATCTTCCCCCCCACTTCACCCAAACAACAAACACACACACAAGGTGCGATTTACACACACTCGAGCCAATTTCGAAGATTATTTGAGCTTTCAACCGCATAAAGGTTAGATCTAAACCCCAGTCACTTTCCTTTATCTTTGCATTCAAAAAAATGGTTGATTGTTGTTGATTTTGACCGGATCAGCTGCTGTTTGGCTGCTGTTCTTCAGAATGAAGAACCAAAGCGCCGCGCCGAGGCCATAGCGGGGCGCTTTGGTTCATGTTTATTTTTTTTTAATTTTAATTTGTTTATTAAATAATTTGTTTAACTATTATTATTTGTTTATTTATTATTTGTTTATTAATATTTGTTTAATTATTATTATTACTTTAATTATTATTAGTTAATTATTATTTGTTTAATTATTATTTGTTTAATTATTATTATTTGTTTAATTATTATTATTTGTTTAATTATTATTTGTTTTATTTATTATTATTTGTTTAATTATTATTTGTTTAATTATTATTTGTTTAATTATTATTTGTTTATTAATATTAGTTTATTTGTTTATTAATATTAGTTATTTATTATTATTTGTTTATTTATTATTATTTGTTTAATTATTATTTGTTTACTTATTATTTGTTTAATTATTATTTGTTTATTAATATTTGTTTATTATTATTATTTGTTTATTTATTATTATTTGTTTAATTATTATTTGTTTAATTATTATTATTTGTTTAATTATTATTTGTTTAATTATTATTATTTGTTTAATAATATTTGATCAACGTGCAGGGATGGATTTATCCGATGAGGAGATTGAGCATATGGATGAGGGTTTGGTGGGGGACGAGGAGGAGCCGGCATGTCCGTATCTTCAGTTTCCGGTGGGGTCGCGGGCGAGGGGGAGATGCGCTAGGTTGCGCACCATACCGATTGGGGAGCACGTAGGCATGGACTGGGAGCTGCTATCTACCGTGGGGGAGATCGAGCGGGCGCGTGACATAGTTGGGCTAGATACTCCCTGGTCGCGCCTATTTGAGTTAGCGATGGAGGACTCGTACCCTGAGCTTACGGTCGAGTTTTGCTCTACGTTTACATACGCGCCGCATCCGGCGGATTACGTGGAGGACCCTTTATTTCCGGTACACGAGGTTACATTCCGTCTGGCCGGTCAGCAGTTTGAGATGAGTGTGCGGGAGTTTGCTGTCCACACAGGTTTGTACACTGAGCCTGAGCTTGATACTGATTTATATACGCAGGCTGTTACGATGATGGACAGGCAGACGCTTATTAGTTTCTGGAGGGCCATTTCCAGGGTTCCCTTTGGGAAATCCTGGCAAAAGGCCACCACCATTGTAGATCCCTTGTACCGATACCTGCACCAGGTGATTGCGTCGACTATCGTGCCGCGGGGTTCCAGCAAGGAGAAGGTCAACCTTAGTGACCTTTTCTTTCTTTACTGCCTACTACGCCGCCAGCCCTGCGATCTAGCAGCCAGCCTGGCATAGTACTTTGCTACTGCATACCACCGGCAGCTCCGCGGGTATCTTCACACTGGCTCGTTTATCACCGCCATTGCACGATCGCTAGGGATCGTGCCCGAGCTAGATCCGCTGCTGTCCGATCCGGTCCCGTCATCCAGGTTGGGCCGCGCGTCAGTATCCGCTATGCAGATCACCCGTACCTTTGATGTCGGTCTGCGGTTCAGGGGTGCTGACGGGCTGATTTTTCAGCCAGTGGAGTTGCCGGAGGTCATCCCGGTTGTTATTGAGGTGAGGCCTGGGATCTTAGCCGCTCCTGATGTTCAGCAGGCCGCTCGGCGGGCTCAGCGACAGGCTCTGGGCATCGATGAGCCTGAGGATCAGCCTGAGGGTCAGGCTCAGGCTCAGGCTCAGGCTCAGGCTCAGGCTCAGCCTCAGCCTCAGGCTCAGGATGATCCGGCGCAGGAGGACCGGGTCGAGGAGGTCCACGTACCACCAGTTGAGCCAGCTCCTGAGCCTCCACAGTACCCGCAGCACGTTTACGCTGACCTACCTCCGGTAGCGCGTGAGGTGGCTCGGGACTTCGACCGGCGCCTCAGACGTCAGGGCGCTCTCATTGACTGGATGGTCCAGACGCTCGTTGAGCTACGAGAGCTCGCTGCGTTGCCTCCACGTCCCCTCCCACCGTCCCCACCGCACGAGGATTAGTACATTAGTTTGTTTGTTTAGTGTTTTGTTATGTATTATGTACTCAGTTGTACCTTTTTGTTGTGTATTGTATGTACAAACTGATATATATATATATATATATATATATATATATGTATATATATTGCAGTTAATCTTCTATTTACATCACGTTTAATTCTTATGGCTTTCTGTATATTTTATTTAACGTGTTCGTTTTATTTAACGCTCGTTGAACTTATGTTATACACCTTCTATAAAAATAATGACGTAACGACGTAATTATAACGGCAAATTAATAAAATAAACAACGTTTTAATTCAAAAAAGGCAACATTCAATCATTCAAAAACAAATAACGTGTTCGTTTTATTTAACGCTCGTTGAACTTATGTTATACACCTTCTGTAAAAATAATGACGTAACGACGTAATTATAACGGCAAATTTAATAAAATAAAATAAACAACGTTTTAATTCAAAAAAGGCAACATTCAATCATTCAAAAACAAATTCCCATTCACAACGGCAAATCTCACATAAAATTTTTTACTACAAAAATCTCTACCATACTAATTCAACCAAAAATCCCTACCAAACTAACCCACATCAACCCAAATAAACCCCAACCCAAGCTGTTTGTCTTTTTTGCACATCCAAAGCGCCTCGCTATGGCCAAAGCGGGGCGCTTTGGCTTGGTCAACAGACAAGGACTGACAGAAGTCAGTCCTTGTCTGTTGACCAAAGCCAAAGCGCCCCGCTTTGGCCATAGCGAGGCGCTTTGGATGTGCAAAAAGACAAACAGCGTGTGCGAATAGACCCAGCCTTGTTTAATTAAATAAATATTAAACTTTGTATTTATAACTATTATAAATAATAAATCCTGTTACAAAAGAATACATATTTATTCTAGATAACTGTATATTCTGTTTTGTCTATTGTTGCTAGTCACCAGTTAATTACATTAAGTGGATTTTTTGAACGGTAAATTTGGATCACTGACGGACCACCGGAGTATCATCGTGTCACCAGCGGAACCACCCGATCATATCTAACTCCACTAGGCAATAATGCCTCACGAATTCAGAAGGAAACCCAATAAATATGGGAAAACCCCCTTGTGGGAATTGAACCCAGGACCTATTGGTCCCAAAGCTTTATCCCACCCCCAAAATGCCACTAAGCTATAAAGCCATGGACAACATTAAGTGGATTTCATGTTCATTTCCTAAGGTATAGCTCTTGCGAGTCATAGCTAGGTCCACAAGGTTGACTTATCGAGTATGTACATCTGAATCTAATAATGTGACCTGACGGTAAGGTGCCGGTTTGAAGGCCTTACAGGGGGGTAACTTTTCAGTTTTTGTTTTGTCGCCACTTCGCTTATCTGCTTCATTTCGTCGCTACCGCCTATTGGATTGGGGCCTATTGGATTGAGGGTCCAAAGCAGGGGCGCATGATTGATGGGCGGGGGACCTCTCGAACTTTTTGCGCAGTAGTGTTACGTATCTACTTTTCGTATAGAAAATTTTAGGTTTATACGTTTTTCGTCCCCCCCCCCCCCCGTTTTATAAAAAAAATATTTATATAGCCCATTATATCTAGAACTTGGAATGTATGTTTATTATTTGCGCAGCCCATTAATGATTAGACCAAAAAAAAACCCCAATGTCAATTAGCTGTTGGAAATCGCTGTGTTTGGAATTGGGAGGGGACCAGTCACTTGATGAAAGAAGTAATGGGTAAAATGGAAACACTTAGTCAAGCATTACAAAAGAAATCCCAAGACATCCTTAATGCAATGGAGTTAGTTTCTGCAACAAAGGTTAGTCTAACTAATTTTAGAAACACTGGATGGGATTCTTTATTTGAAAAGGTTCGTTTTTTTTTTGTGAAAGGCATGGCATAGATATGCCTGATATAAGTGCTCCATATACTTCTACTCGGTATCGGCCTCGTAAAAAAGATCTTCATGTTACATTTGAACATTATTACCGGGTAGATTTGTTTACAGAGACATTGGACAAACAACTGCATGAGCTGAATAGTAGATTCACTGAGCAAGCTACAGAGTTGTTATATCTTAGTGCAACTTTATGTTCAAAAAAGATTAATATTGATCAGATTGTTCTTCTTGTTGAGAAATATTATCCTAACGCTTTCAAAGAGCAAGAGGGGAATCTATTACGTGGTCAATTGGATCATTTTCAAGTTGAAAGAATAAATAATCCCAAGCTAAGTGGGGTATTAACTCTTTCCGATCTTTGTAAAACTCTTGCGCAATGTCGGAAAAATAAAATGTACAAATTGGTTGAAAGAGTGTGTCGGCTAATCTTGATGCTTCCAGTTTCGACTGCAACAACGGAAGGAGGATTTTCTGTAACACCCCAATTTTCGTATGACATATTATAATGTTAAAATCGCAATACTATGATAAAAAAAATGGTAAATATAGAATTTTTACCATTTTTAGGATTTATAGCTTATTAGCAAATCTAATATTTCATGAATGTGTATGAAAGTTATTGGAGTAGTGTGTAATTTATGAAAGTGTCATATTTTTAAAAGGTGGGGTTTAAAATGAAAAATAGGAAAATAAAACACCTAAAGAAAAATGGCCAGTGATTCTAAGTGTGGGTGTGTTCGGGGACGGGAGAGAGGGCAAGGGAACAAATCCTAGTTCTAAAATTCTGGCAAAAAATCCTACAAATCAAGAAGGCAAAGGGCTGAATTATTGATGCATGAGATAGAAATCACGATCCCCTAAGTGTTATAAGTGTCAAGTAAGTTTAATTTCATGATTTGGTGATGTTTGATTATGTGGGTTTTGTGTGATTTGTGAATGTAATACAAAATTCAGTATGATTAATGGTTGCTATGAAGGTCTAGACATCATTAGATGCTAAATTTCGAATATGAGCATGATTAGGGCAAAACCCACTTGCATGTCAAGTAATGTTTAGCAATTGTGAAGTTTTGTATGTTAATTGATTTATGAAATTGTTATGAATAATTGATTTAAGACTATGTGCTCATGATTTGAATAGTAGATTTTAAAATAGTAGGATGTTTATGTTAATCAATGAAAGAACTATGGAAATTGTGCTTAGGATGCTTGTACATTGTGCTAAACTAGTGATACGCACACAATGTGTTCGACGAAATGCCTAAGTGAGTTTAGTTATGGTTGTTTACATGGATACTTGTTAAGTTGATACAACTTCTTTATGATAATGATGTATGTGATTAGTAGACACCATAACGTACTATAAGGATTGTGAAAGTAATGTTTATGAAAGCTAAAGTATGAGAGGCACGGAGAAGGAAGAAGGCGCAAGTCACTCGAAGGCACAAGCATCTCAAGATCGCGGTAAGTTCATATGAACTTTATTTACTTTAAATGTAGATTTATGAATAGTAGTATTTGGTACTATGGATTTGTTGTAAATTTTCATTACGGGTCATGATTGATTTGATGCAAAGAGTTAATTGAGAAATGTTCTAAATGTGATGTTGTAGTTAATGTGAAAGGACCCGTTTAAATGGGTCGGAATGATAAGTAGAATGGTTGTTGGAATGTGAGGTATTGACTTGTTCATAACGGGTCAAATGATGTAAGTATATTGAAAAGTATGGTATGTAACGATTCATTGCGAATGAGTCGGAAAGTGATATGTTGGATGTTTCCGAATGGAAGTAAGGATGTTAATAAGGTAACATGTCATGTTAACGGGTCGAACAATGATAGGTAATCAAAGGATTTAAATTTTTATGTGTTATGAACTAATAATGTTTGTTGTTATGAATGATAGGTAAATCCCTTGCTTGATTGCGGCGCACCCGGACCGAACACACTCACGCAATGTCGACCTTATGCGCTTCCGGTCCAAGTTGTTTATTTTGATGGGTTAACTTACCATTTTGTGTAGTAAATGTTAATTAGTAAGTGTCTAGTTTGTTAGTAAGAAGTTTGGATCCTAAACTTTTGTGTAGTTTGTACAAATGTTCATGGCGAACCTTATATGGTCTTAACTTTTGTTATGTTGGAACGTGTCGTAGTATTAATAATAATGGTATTGTTAAAAGCAGGGAGAAAAGTTCTTAATACGAATGGGTCATGTCAAAATTTTGTAAAATTGTAAGAATTTTATGTTGTTGGTCGAATGAGTAAAATTTGGGCGTTTCAAGTTGGTAGCAGAGCGGAAGTTTGAGGGATTCAAGTATTTGAGTCATATGCTTAAACTCAAACTAAGAGCTCGTATGAAGGTGTGTTCGTTCCGAAGCGCTACGCAAGTAAGTAAATTGTAAAATTCATTATGTTGTAGTTAGAAATAGAATGGGGTTTATAGGTCATTTGTACTTAAACTGAGTTATACGGCTAACGAATATGCTAAACGGGTCCGTAACTAAATTACGGACGCGTAGGAAAAAGAATCGGGCAAAACGGACTTGTAGAACTTGAGATATGATGTTTTTAAGAATTATGTTGAGAAATTATGGAGCTGGGCATCAACAGCAGCAAACAACCAAACATTCTGCCGAAATTCATTGCTCACGCCGCGCCATGCCGAAGACCTATGTCCGTCGCGCTATGCGACATCGCTAGCGCCGCGCGACGGATAGGTGGTTTGGTGCTCGCGCTACGCGAGCGTCCCACCTGCTCCCAAACCTTCTTTGTTTCCATGATTTTGAATGCGGGACTCATTCCAATTGATTTTAAAGACTTAATGAATAATATTTAAGACAAATTTGACAATTAAAATGATGAAGGAAAGGTACATGTGAATGATGGGAAGGAAAATTCGTTATGATTAAAGGATTCGGTCGATATGAAACGATACAATCGTCAATGACGATAAGGCATGAAGTATGAATGATTAATGGAATGCGTGATGATAAAATGATGTTAAAACGTGATGATGGGAAGTATGAAATGAAATCTAATGAATATAATGAATGTCTTATGTAGATGGCTGATGTGGTGAATGTAAACGGCGATGATGAAGCACGCCGAAATGAAATAAGAGCAATGATTGTAGAAGAAGTAGAGAAAGTGATGGAAGCTAGTAAATCCCGACTGGCTCAAGAGGTGGAAGGTTAGGTATTGGGAGTAGTCGATACTCTAGCAACGACCAAGGTGGAAGAACTAAAGGAAATGCTTAGTGAACTACAAACAAAGAAAAGTACTCGAAGGAAATGATTAGTGAACTACAAACAAAGAAAAGTACTCGAAGGTGCACGTACAAGGAATTCATGGCATGTAACCCTTTGCCGTACATAGGGGAGATCGACCCGATAGCTTGTCAAGGTGGATTTCAAGCACTGAGGCGGTGTTTGTAAGAAGTAGATGTGAAGCGGAGGACCAAGTCATCTTTGCTACGGGCCTCCTACAACTCCAAGCAAAGGATTGGTGGGACACACATTCGAAGGAACTGGGGGATGATAAAGTACAAACGTTAACATGGCAAGAGTTCAAGGAGCCATTTCTGAAATATCATAGCCCACAATCTGCACTTGATAAGATTCAAGAAGACTTCTTACGTCTTCGACAAAAGGATGAAACGATTGATGAAATAACAAATAAGTTCCTCGAGAAGGTGAAATTTTGTGGGGAGATAGCGGGGACAGAAAGGTTGAAAATCATACGTTATCATGCTATGTTGAAGGCTGAATATCGGGAGTTCGTAAATCCCTCTAAGTGTGCAACATTCAATGAATTAATCGACTGGGCAAGAGATAGGGAAATCGAGTTAAGAAGGCAGGTTGAACGGGGAGAGAAAAGGTTGGCAGAGAAGCCTACCAACACAAACCCATCGAAAAAGGCAAGATTTCAAGACCAAAACAGGAAAGGGAAAACAAGTAGTGGAATTTCGACTTGCAAGACATGTGGGAAGCATCATTCGGGTGAATGTCTGGCGGGAAAGAAAGGATGCTACAAATGTGGGCAAGAAGGACATCCGTATTATAGGTGCCCCGAAAATCCAAAAGCGAGTTACAATTGTAATCAAACGGTGCACATTAAAGCGGAATGTCCGAAACTCCAACAAGGGGCAAAGAAAGATGGAAAGAAGGATGAGTCTTCCAAGGCTCGCTGGAGGATGTTTCAGTTAACCTCGGATGAAGCTAAGGCTAGCCCGGATGTGGTCTCAGGTATGTTCTTGGTTAATTCTATGCCTATGAATGTATTATTTGATTCCGGGGCTAGTAGATCATTTATTTCCAATGAACTATTAGTACATCCATCGTTTAAGCTTGAAAAGATGTTAGTACCCTTATAAGTGGAAGTTGCTGATAGTAAAAGCTATTTGTTACATGATATTTGTAGAAACTGTAAGATCTTAATCGAAGATGAGGAATTTAGTATAGATCTTGTCCCGATGTACATGGGGGAATTTAAAATAGTTGTAGGAATGGATTGGCTAGCCCAAAACCACGCCGAAATTCAATGTGAAAAGAAAGTCATTCATGTAGTAACCTCGGGGGGGGGGGGAACGGGTAAGTGTTCAAGGGGATAGGGTTATCAAGTCGAAATTGTGTTCTTTAATCAAAGCCGTCAAGCATGTGAGGAACGGGGGTAAGGCGTATCTATCTTATGTGATTGACACCAACCGAGGTGATCCAAAGCTTGAAGATGTGAACGTAGTGAACGAATATCCGGATGTTTTTCCGGAAGATTTACCGGGGCTTCCACCTGAACGAGAAGTAGAATTCAAAATAGAGCTTAACCCGGGTGCAAAACCGGTAGCTAAAGCTCCTTATCGGTTGGCTCCAACCGAAATGAAAGAGTTGATGACGCAACTTCAAGAGTTGCTCGATAAGGGTTTTATTAAACCAAGTGTTTCACCATGGGGAGCGCCCGTATTATTCGTGAAGAAGAAAGATGGTTCGATGCGAATGTGCATCGACTATCGAGAATTGAATAAGTTAACGGTGAAGAATCGTTACCCGTTGCCCAGAATCGATGACCTATTTGACCAGCTACAAGGGGCTAGTTGGTTTTCGAAAATCGATCTGCGGTCGGGTTATCACCAACTGCGTGTACGAGAAGAAGATGTGCCGAAGACTGCGTTTCGAACGCGGTATGGACATTAAGAGTTTTTAGTAATGTCCTTTGGGCTAACGAACGCACTAGCTGCGTTTATGGATTTAATGAATCGGGTGTGCCGACCTATGCTTGATAAGTATGTAATCGTTTTTATTGACGATATACTAATATACTCCCGAAGTGAAGAAGAGCATGCTTCCCACCTACGTGATGTATTGGAGACGCTTCGTAAGGAAAATTTATATGCAAAGTTCTCAAATTCTGCCTTTTGGCTTAGAGAAGTACAATTTTTGGGTCATGTAATCGACGCGGATGGCGTCCACGTGGACCGTCCAAAGTAGATGCGGTAATGAATTGGGTACCCCCGAAGAATCCAAGCGAAATAAAAAGTTTTCTGGGCTTGGCTGGGTATTACAGAAGATTTATCCAGGATTTCTTTAAGATAGGCTCACCCATGACGAAATTAACAAAGAAGAGCGAAAAGTTTATATGGGGCGAAGAACAAGAGAAGGCGTTTCAGACCTTGAAAGAAAAGCTTACAAATTCTCCGGTGTTGACACTACCGGATGGAACGGATGATTTGGTAGTATATACTGACGCCTCCCACCAAGGTTTCGGTTGCGTATTAATGCAAAAGGGTAAAGTTGTTGCTTATGCTTCAAGACAACTCAAGCAACATGAAAACAATTTCCCAACTCATGATCTAGAATTGGCAGCAGTTGTGTTTGCCTTGAAGATATGGAGGCACTACCTTTATGGGGTGAAATGTACTATTTACTCAGATCATAAAAGCCTCAAATATTTTTTCGAGCATAAAGATCTTAATATGAGGCACCGAAGATGGTTGGAACTCATTAAGGATTATGATTGTGACATTCATTACCATCCCGGGAAGGCTAATATAGTGGCGGACGCTCTAAGTCGAAAGGAGTACCCGCCCCCGATTCGGGTAAAATCTATGAAGATGGTAGTCACACCTAAACTCCTTGGTAAAATTCGAGAAGCTCAAACAAAATCTTTAAATGCCGGCGACCCAAAGAAAGAGAGGACGAAAGGATTTATTCATGAATTGGAAGAGAATGCAAATGGTTTGAAAACGAGGTATGACCGAATCTGGATACCTCGGGAATGTGATGTGAAAGAATTACTATTGAATGAGGCTCACAAGTCTCGGTACTCCGTTCATCCGGGAGCTACAAAGATGTATCGAGACTTGAGGATGAATTATTGGTGGCCGGGAATGAAAAGAGACATTGTCAAGTATGTCGCTAAGTGTCTGACATGTTCTCATGTAAAAGCCGAACACCAAAGGCCGTATGGAAATTTGCAACCCTTGGAGATCCCAGTGTGGAAGTGGGAACATGTAACGATGGATTTGGTGACCAAGCTTCCCAAGACAAGAAAAGGGCACGATGCAATATGGGTGGTCGTTGATCGACTGACCAAAAGCGCCCATTTCTTACCCATTCGGGAAACTTATAATTCAGAAAAGATGGCAGAAGTTTATGTGAATGAGATTATATCCCGACATGGGGTTCCGGTGTCTATAGTATCCGACCGAGACACCCGGTTCACATCCCGTTACTGGAGGAAGTTTCATGAAGAATTGGGAACCCAGTTACATATTAGCACCGCCTACCGTCCTCAAACCGATGGTCAATCGGAACGAACTATACAAACATTAGTTGATATGTTAAGGGCGTGTGTCATGGATTTTAGGGGAAGCTGGGATGATCATCTACCTTTGGTAGAGTTTTCATATAATAATAGTTATCATAACAGCATAAAAATGGCCCCCTACGAAATGCTTTACGGAAGGAAATGTAGGACTCCGGTTTGTTGGGGGGAATTGGGACAACGAGAACTCGCGTTAAAAGAAGTAGTAGCCAAGACGAATGAAAAGATTGATATGGTTAGATCAAGGATAAAAGCAGCGTAAGATAGACAAAAGTCTTATGCGGATCGACGAAGGCGACCAATTGAATTTCAAGTGGGAGATCATGTGTTACTAAAGGTCTCTCCATGGAAAGGGATAATCCGTTTTCGTAAACGTGGGAAACTAGGTCCTCGATACCTCGGGCCATTCAAAATACTCGCCCGGGTCGGGGCGGTGGCGTACCAGTTAGAATTACCACCCACGTTGGATGGGATTCATAACACCTTTCATGTGTCGCAGTTGCGAAAGTGTCTCGCGGATGAGACTGCATATGTGCCTTTGGATGATATTGAAGTGGATGAAAAATTGAATTATGTTGAAAGGCCTGTCGCAATAAAAGATTTCAAAGTAAAACAACTCACCAACAAATCCGTTCGACAAGTGTTGGTTCAATGGCAACATCGGAAGGGATCGGATCTCACATGGGAAGCGGAGGATGATATGCTAAAGCACTACCCAGAGTTATTCGGTATGTATTCTGGTTTCGGGGATGAAACCATCTTAAGGGGGGTAGACTTGTAACACCCCAATTTTCGTATGACATATTATAATGTTAAAATCACAATACTATGATCAAAAATGGTAAATATAGAATTTTTACCATTTTTAGGATTTATAGCTTATTAGCAAATCTAATATTTCATGAATGTGTATGAAAGTTATTGGAGTAGTGTGTAATTTATGAAAGTGTTATATTTTTAAAAGGTGCGGGTTTAAAATGGAAAATAGGAAAATAAAACACCTAAAGAAAAATGGCCAGTGATTCTAAGTGTGGGTGTGTTCGCGAACGAGAGAGAGGGCAAGGGAACAAACCCTAGTTCTAAAATTCTGGCCAAAAATCCTACAAATCAAGAAGGCAAAGGGATGAATTATTGATGCATGAGATAGAAATCACGATCCCCTAAGTGTTATAAGTGTCAAGTAAGTTTAATTTCATGATTTGGTGATGTTTGATTATGTGGGTTTTGTGTGATTCGTGAATGTAATTGAAAATTCAGTATGATTAATGGTTGCTATGAAGGTCTAGACATCATTAGATGCTAAATTTCGAATATGAGCATGATTAGGGCAAAACCCACTTGCATGTCAAGTAATGTTTAGCAATTGTGAAGTTTTGTATGTTAATTTGATTGTTGATTGATGAAATTGTTATGAATAATTGATTTAGTACTATGTGCTCATGATTTGAATGGTAGATTTCAAAATAGTAGGATGTTTATGTTAATCAATGAAAGAACTATGGAAATTGTGCTTAGAATGCTTGTACATTGTGCTAAACTAGTGATACGCACACAATGTGTTCGACGAAATGCCTAAGTGAGTTTAGTTATGGTTGTTTACATGGATACTTGTTAAGTTGATGCAACTTCTTTATGATAATGATGTATGTGATTAGTAGACGCCATAACGTACTACAAGTATTGTGAAAGTAATGTTTTTGAAAGCTAAAGTATGAGATTATGACATATAGGCACGAAGAAGGAAGAAGGCGCAAGTCACTCGAAGGCACAAGCATCTCAAGATCGCGGTAAGTTCATATGAACTTTATTTACTTTAAATGTAGATTTATGAATAGTAGTATTTGGTACTATGGATTTGTTGTAAATTTTCATTACGGGTCATGATTGATTTGATGCAAAGATTGAATCGAGAAATGTTCTAAATGTGATGTTGTAGTTAATGTGAAAGGACCCGTTTAAATGGGTCAGAATGATAAGTAGAATGGTTGTTGGAATGTGAGGTATTGACTTGTTCATAACGGGTCAAATGATGTAATTATATTGAAAAGTATGGTATGTAACGATTCATTGCGAATGAGTCGGAAAGTGATATATTGGATGTTTCCGAATGGAAGTAAGGATGTTAATAAGGTAACATGTCATGTTAACGGGTCGAACAATGATAGGTAATTAAAGGATTTAAATTGTTATGTGTTATGAACTAATAATGTTTGTTGTTATGAATGATAGGTAATTCCCTTGCTTGATTGCGGCGCACCCGGACCGAACACACACACGCAATGTCGACCTTATACGCTTCCGGTCCAAGTTGTTTATTTTGATGGGTTAACTTACCATTTTGTGTAGTAAATGTTAATTAGTAAGTGTCTAGTTTGTTAGTATGAAGTTTAGATCCTAAACTTTTGTGTAGTTTGTACCAATGTTCATGGCGAACCTTATATGGTCTTAACTTTTGTTATGTTGGAAAGTGTCGTAGTATTAATTATAATGGTATTGTTAAAAGCAGGGAGAAAAGTTCTTAAAACGAACGGGTCATGTCAAAATTTTGTAAAATTGTAAGAATTTTATGTTGTTGGTCGAATGAGTAAAATTTGGGCGTTTCATTTTCAGCAATGAAAATATTTAAAAATCGACTTCGCAATAAGATGTTAGATCAGTATCCAGCAAACGGTATGGTGATTTACATAGAAAAGGAGATTGCTGAGAACTTTGATTCGGAGTCCATAATTGAAGAATTCAAAAATCTTAAGGGAAGACGAGGATAACTATAATTCTTCATCCAGGAGAACCGGCCACCGAGTACCCACCTTCTTCTTCTTTTTAATGTTTTGGTGTCTTTGTTCAATTATTTGTTAAACAATGTTCACGTTTTAATGTTTGAGAACGTATTTTATTTGATATTAATATTTGACTCAACCCGACCCGACCCGAATCGAATCACCGACGTCCGACCCGAACATAGAAATTTTTTTTAGGTCTGGTGCCTTCCGACCCCCGAACTTTTTTTTCAAGCTTCGCCACTGGTCCAAAGCCCTAGAGCTTCATAGAGGCCCCGCCCTGCTAACCACATACAAACAAGACACGTATTTAAACCAACAAGACTCAAAAGGTGGTTTATGTTTGATCATTATTAAACAGGCAAGGCAAACATATATAAACGAACTCCTGGCCGAAAAACTCAGGATCCTGAAAACTCGATTTGTTTCCATCCTTCATTAGTAACTATCAAGATTGAAAAGAAAGATGTCAGGTTATGTGTGTCTCCGCAGGGGGTTGGACAAAAAAGGCTCATCATTCCAAGAATCCATAATCTCCTTGAACCAATACTTGCAGGAGGACATACAAATTCATATGACAAATAGCACATACACACAAGAAATCTGACTTGCAGATCGAATTAATCTCATCTTTAAACTCAATGAAACTAACTATTGCAACACATGGACAAAACTACATGATGCAATACCTCCAAAAGATGTGAACCCACCCACACCATTCATGGCTCGATTCGGAGTATATGTTCTAAATTTACATGTTTAGAGTGTATCTTATATACAATTCCTCAATCATCAACAGTGCTATCATATTCATATTACATATCCATGCACGATACACAATAATTACACGGGAACAATAATAAAGAACAATAACTCGGTCACCAGTAGCTAATTAACCTCATTCCCATAGTAGAGCAAGTAGAAATATAAGCCCAACAATCAAAAGCGGTGAAACTTCATGACGATCTCTCTGCAGTGCATGATGACCTCCAAAGTTTAATGTATGCATCTGAACATTGAAGATTGAGGGAATAAAACCACCAAATGACAGCGTAATGTTCCCAAAACTCGCGGTAATCGCTGGCCCAAAACCACCTATAAATCCAGACCCATGTTGCAAAAACTGGTTCCTGTCAGGTGGTGGACCAGGTTCTGGTCGCTGGCCAGCTGGGCGGTTCGGAATATTCCCCCCATGAAACGATTTAGACCGCGAATCTGATGAACTCTTCCCTCTGCCGTATAAAGGGATCAATTGTTCCTCTTGTATGAAGGCTTTACAAAGTGGGCATTCATTTGAATGTGAATGATAATTAATCCATTGATAGATGCATGGCCAACAAAATAGATGACCACACAATGTTACGATTGGGTCTTGAGCTAAATCCAAGCATATGCTGCAATCGAAGTTCCCACCGTCGCCATTGTTGGAACCGTTATTGGTCGAGAACGATGAGCTTTGGGTTGGCCTGCTTGCCGTGTCCCCAAAACCACCGGACATCTCCTACCACAAGTACCCTATAAATCATCGAAACAATAATCAATGTCGGAAATCAACGATCACAAAAAAACATATAAACGAGAAAACACGTTCAAATGATTTGCGACACGTTTGCAACGAGATCCTTGTCTGTCGCTAGTTTGCGAACGGTCACAAATCATTTTGCTGGTCGCAGTTGTCAGGTTTTTTTTTTCTTTTTTTTTTTTAAAGGGAACAACGGGTGCAAAATCTTTTTTGGGTTCTTTACAAATGAATTGGGTTGTATCCCGTTTATGAACTTTAATCTCAGACTATATAATGCATTTGGAGACTAGAAAAGGTGAAAGATTGGACAACCTAAATGCAATCGCAAACAAATGGGATGGCGATTACATTAAAGCTAAAACAGAATGGGGTGTTAATCAATTATCATGAAAATGTTTTGAAAGTGGATGGATTAGAATGATTAGTCACTGTAAAATAGGAGAAAATATAGCGATTGGCAAAAATGCAATCCGCAAGTTGCCAACTTTTGGTTTCAAAGAATAAGAGAGGCGTGGATTGCACTACAATTTGAAAGTAATATATTTGGGCACGGAATCGTATATGTTTTATGATTTCAATCTTTTTTTCAACCTTAAAGGTGTAAAAGCATCAAACTATTAAATAATTAAATCTATTAAAAGTACGATATTTAACCTTTCAAGTCAGTTTTAGGATAGTTTGTTATCGGATTTTATGTGACATAAATTTTTACTATTAGAAATAATAAACTCGATTATATCTTAGTTTAGTATTATGTTATGTAACTTTATGTTTAATATTATTATTATGTGTGTATTTACTGAAAATAATCGAAGGGGTGTGTGTCTCAAGTGGCACCGGTTTGAAAGGCAATTATTGGCGCCAATAATAACCGCCGGAATCAACCACCCTCTTCATGTATGTATATAAACGAATTACCGGTATTATAACCGGTACCAAGATATTACTCTTAATATCCAATTCCCTTATACTTTTACTGTTACTTTCGAGTGTGAGTTGTTCTCTATTCAATTGATTCACCATGAAATCCAAACATGCTTATGATGAATCAAGTTCCATTTATGAAGATGATGTATATGATAAACTTCCGCTGCCAACAAATGGTATCAGAGCCACACCAGATTATAAAAGAGACAGAATCTACGAGTCTGCATCGGTGCTTCCATGTAAACACTATTCTAATGAACAAAGAGAAAGTTCGATGGCCAAAGTTATACAGAAACGGTGCTATTACTGCAAACAGCCGGGACACCAAATAGCATTCTGCAAAGAAAAGGAAAGCGATGAAGCAACTTTGTTGATCAGGCTTGATCAACTCATTATACAAGGCATCACAGTACAGCTTAACGGTGAGAGATGTAAATTGTTACCTATGTTTTGTGCACCACTTCTGAATAAGAAAAATAGTTTAACGGGATTAACAAGGGAATATGATATGGGTGCGAAAGAAAAACAGTTTATAATAGAGAAACAATCCGAACATGAAACATTCAAGTCCGGTTACTTGAATGATTATTTCGAAAAGTAAACCTATCTTCCAATGAACCCGATTGGAATGTGATGATTCTGCAATCCATGAAATTCAAAGAAGTTCAGGATTGTAAAGCCTTATTAGACATGCTAGACGATGGTGAATATGTAGTAAAATATAAGTATGACATAGAAGGGAAATTTGAAGAGATGATCGACTGGTTTCTGCGTGTAAAAATGGGGATAAGTTCAAGACCGATACCGGTATTCATGGGAAATAATAAAAGGGTAACTCTGTTAGATCTCTACATGATAGTCAAGAGGGAAGGTGGTCATCGTACTGTAACTTCAAATAACCTGTGGGCAATGGTCTCTAAAGACATGGGACATGATTATGCAGATGGAGAATACATGAGGATAGCATATGCCATGTATTTGGATGTTCTTATATATTATTATAAGTTTAAATCCGTTCAAGACAATGCCAGAGATGATCGTTCACGAGGAACAGCAAGGGATGAAGAAATGGCTGCTGATGGAGGAAGAAGAACTATAAGCACAGGATGCATACCGGATGATGAAAGAGAACACTATGCTCTCTTCGGTGGAAATGATTGGAGAGGAATGAATAAAATACAGAAGCGGCGAAGATTTGATTTCCGGCAAGCTGAAAAGGCTGTGAACGAGGTCAACCGGAGTGTTTTAATGAACTCCCGTGGATATAATCCAGTTTAAGGGGGAGTATTAGAAATAATAAACTCGATTATATCTTAGTTTAGTATTATATTATGTAACTGTATGTTTAATATTATTATTATGTGTGTATTTACTGAAAATAATCGAAGAGGTGTGTGTCTCAAGTGGCACCGGTTTGAAAGGCAGTTATTGGCGCCAATAATAACCGCCGGAATCAACCACCCTCTTCATTTATGTATATAAATGAATTACCGGTATTATAACCGGTACCAAGATATTACTCTTAATATCCAATTCCCTTATACTTTTATTGTTACTTTCGAGTGTGAGTTGTTCTCTATTCAATTGATTCACCATGAAAAATCCAAACATGTTTATGATGAATCAAGTTCCATTTATGAAGATGATGTATATGATAAACTTCCGCTGCCAACATTTACCGGATTGTTAACCTAATCCTCGTGAAAAATGTTCAGTTGTTAATTTCTGAATACTCTTAGCTAGTTTTTGTTTCACATAATTAAATGGATTCTAGTTCTTTATTTCTAAATACTCTTAGCTAGTTTTTATTTTACATAATCAAATGGATTCTGAATGAAATTGAAATGTAAATTTCATTCCTTATGCTATTCATATGAAAGAAGTTGGAATGTAAATTTCATGCCTTATACTATTCGTTACAACAAAATAAGCAATTGGAATTGAATGTAAATAGCCGGTTCACCTCATTGTTTCTAAATACAAGGTAGTTATGTCATTTTATAAATTTTACATTCCAATTTTGATAATTATACCAACTAAACTAGTTTAATACCCATCCGGTGGACGGGTTACGTTAATTTAAATTATTTAATATATACTAACTATATGAATGAACCTATATTGCACACAAAATTAAATGTGACAAACAAAAGCACAATCTTTTATTTCATAAAAGGAAAACAAACGTCAACAATTTACAACCACAAAATAATAAAAAGTAAAATTGATAGAGAACTGAAACATGATGTTAGGATCGGAGTTTGGATTGATTGTGATTTATGTTTGAATTAAGATGGAATTATGAGTGAGTTGTGCAGCAGAAATTAAATGAAGCAAACTTTTCACAATCAAACAGAAGAAATGCTTTCAATCATACATTTTCAACACAGAATCAAATGATTAAATTTATTTCAAACTTTGATTACAATGCATGTATGATATGCAAACTCCCCCTCAGCCCGAGCTCAGTATTTGTTCGTGCAGGAAGAAGATGGTGAATGAGCTAAACAG
Organism: Helianthus annuus; assembly: GCF_002127325.2. Lineage (NCBI taxonomy): Eukaryota > Viridiplantae > Streptophyta > Magnoliopsida > Asterales > Asteraceae > Helianthus > Helianthus annuus. Next base: position 149,700,044 of record NC_035437.2, on the reverse strand, counting down.
AACAGTACAGAGTACTGTTCTATTTATAGGCACTTGCAAACCACTGAGCATCTAAGCTGACGTCACCATGAAAGTGACATCTAACCTCCTAACAAACTCTAACCTCTGATCTATACAAACACTGCTATGCTAACTACTGATATTACATTTTAATACATAAAACAAACATAAACTGCTGCCGCATCCTTCAACTGCTGTGAACCCAGCAGTACTTGTCATGATCAGCAGTGCTTGAACTATGGCAGTAGATTGAGCAGCAGAGATTTGGTTCTTCAATCAGACTTTGACTTGATCAGCAGTTGTAGGTCAGCAGTTTGTATGATCAGTAGATAGGAGGTCAGCAGATGTTGAAACCACTTTCAAGAGGAGAAACTTGCAACCAAACATCAGCTTATTCTGGATCCACTGCTCTGATCCAGTTTTGGCTTTCATTATCTGTTCCTTTGGCAGGGTTCAATCCCAACAATCTCCCCCTGGAACAGATAATGCCAAAACTCTTCATTATTATAGATCTTTATTGCCTCATCAGCAGTTCCCTTATTTGCCCTTTGAGTTGCAATTCAAAGGTTAAGGCATCTGTATCATCATCATCATCCTTGCTAAGTGGAAGATCAAGGAGATCCTGCAAATCTTTAAGACTCTGGCCAAGAGATTGTTCCTTTGTTAATTTCTTCACTTCTCCACTAGACTTGAACACTGTCCGTACGTGGGTCTGTTTATCAGTTTTCCACTTTAGTACTTTTGAGCCTGGTGGGTTTCTTGGGAGATTTTTATTTGAAGAGGTGTTTGGTGATGTTGGCCTATTCATGACTGGCTGAGCAGTACTTGCAGATTGGTCCAACTCAAGAGTTTCTTCAATCATTCTTTTTATGCCTTCTTTCACAAGGTCATCACCAGCAATTAACTCTTGAGTTGTTTCAGCATCCAACTATTTTTGACTCCTTCTTTTGTAGATGGCAGCACCAGTAAGAGCAGTGGTTCTTTTGACTTGCAGTTTTGATGGTCTTTTTGAGACCTCTGCTTTGGAGTAGTCAGGCTTTTGTGGAGCTGTCGGATCTTTCTTCCTAAGTTCCTCCAACCTTTTATAGGTGGCCCTGACCCTAGCTTCTCCCCACTTTGACACAGAATTCCTTGACCCATATTCAGCAACTATCAGCTCCTCTTTCATTCTCTTCAACTCTAAGGCTTTGTCAGCTTCAAACTGTTTGAATTTTTCAGGGGGAGTCTGCTTGACCTTATTTTTGATCATTTCTTGAATCCTGGCTGCTTCACTTTCAAGGTCAGGAATGGTCCAGTTTTTGTACATGTGTTTCTCCCCTTTGTATTTCTTGGTTGCCATGATGCTTTCAATGTAGTCTTTTCTAAGAGTTTCATCTGCTCTTTCTGAAATTTGTTGACATACATTCTTTGCAAATTGTTCTAAGGATCTGACTTGTGTAAGCAAGAATTGGTAATTCTGCTGAATTTCTCTATCAGATTTTCCTTGAGCATTTCTTTTTGAGATATCCTATGTTTGTTTAGCTTTGACTTTCAAATATTCTTCAATATTGTTTGGTCTTGGATATCCTTCAACTGATAGCAAACTCCTTTTAGCAGGGTCATCCTCATAGTAAAAGGACTTAATTTCTTCTCTGACTGTTATGAGTTCAAGAGGAAATTGGACACCTGCAGGAGGTAAGGGGTTGTAAATTTGATCTGAAGAGAGAGGAATGGGTTTTGGAATGGTGACAAGTGCTTGGGATTTTGAAGCTGTTGGTGGTGGTGATGGAGAATCATCATCTGGTATGATAACCCTTCTCCTTTTTATTTTAGGAGAGGCAGATGATGTTTTGGATGGAACAGTGGATGTGGTTTGGGTGGCAGTAGTTTGTGATTGACCAACAGCTCTTAAAACAACTGGTGTTTCAACCACTGTGGTCATTACAGCAGATGTTGTAACAACAGCTGTCTTCTGCTTTATGGCAGGAAGTGATAATGATAAAGTAGTGGTAGTGGTGTATGTTGAGGTAGTGTGTGTTGGAATGAGAGCAGTTGTTGAAACAACTGAAATACCATCAGATGTTGGTACAGCAGGAGTTTCAGCAGCTGTTTGGGTGGAGGTTTGATGTTGGTGGCTTTTGGATAGTGGTTTTGAAGTATGCTTTGGAAGACTGGATGGTGTGGATTTGGGTTTCTTTACTTTTCTATTAAGATTTCTTTTTGGAACAGGATCTTGATCATCCTTTTCACCAGAACAACCCTGCGCATTCAGCTTCATGAAAGCTCTTTTCTCCTCATTCCACCTTGATAAATCGTTTGCTGCTCTATCCCTTTTTACACTTATGACAGCATCATCAAGTGCATTCTGGGTAACATCAACCTTCTTACTACCATCTGGCAAGGGAATATTTCTGAGCATTGCATCCTTTTCTGGATCAAGATACAACCCATTATCAATCCCTTTCTTTGTCCACTCCTTAATTTTCTCCCCCTTTATGGCATTATCTGGAGGGAATTCATCAATATAAAGAACAGTCGGAGGAGCAGTGCCAGTGGTTGTCAATAGATGGGCCTTGGTAGCCTTGATGTCAGCTTTTGTATCCTTGAACCTAGTCTCCATTGTATTTTTCAGATCTTGAACATGTTTTTCATGTTGCTGTTCAACCAGTTGATGTTGTTGTTGGAGAAAAGGTTGAAAGAGGTTCCAGAGCGCGTTTGTAACATCTGCTGGAGGAGGAGCAAGTGCTTGAGGTGGAACAGCAGTGGATTGTACCATTTGAATTGTCAACAACTGATGCAGCATGTCTTTGATTTCTGCAACAGTGGTATCCTGGTACTTTAAACCATCACCCAACTGAATGGGATCATCTGATTTCCCATTAGCAGTGGTTTTATCAGATGTTGAGGTAGGGATTGTACTCCAAACATCAACAACTGATGCCCCTTTTTCTTGGTACTGGGGTCTTCTTCCTTCAACACTTGATAATCTTTTAATGGCACCAGTGGTTAATACAAACTCACTAGTAGATAACAGAGGTGTTATTGAAGGAATTGCCTCCAAGGAAGTCTTATTGATGTAACCACTGTCCAAGTGTAAACCTATAGGTTCAACACTTGTAGTGGCTGCTTCACTTGGATTACCACCAAGAGTTACTTGTAACTCAAGGGGTGTAACCTCCTCAGGTTGTGTTGGTGGGTTAGCAAAGATTGATACATCAAGCCCAGTCTCATGTTGAGGTATATTCTCATGAACAGGTGAGTGAGAAGGACTGGTTTGTGCTAGGTTCAAATCAATTGCATCCAACAGTAGTTTGGTGTTTGGGGGAATTCGGGATGTGAGTTTGGGTGTAGAAAGAGGAGTTGCCCCGGGTATTGGGCTGTGGATGATGGAAACGAGTGCTTCCAGAGCATCATGATGTGGTGACCCTTGTTGTACAACCTATTCTTTTTGTGAAGAGACAGGAGGAGTTTCAGCTATGGGTTGAGATATTTTTACCAACTGCTGTGAGGAAGTAGCAGCAGTGGTTTGTTGTGACTTTTGTACTGTCACAGGCAGTTGCTCTGGTATCTCATCCTCCAGAGTTGCCTTTTTGATGGGTTTGGGGGGTTTTTGATTTTTCTTTTTCTGTGGCTTTTTGGTGATTTTAGGTGTGGGTTTCAAGGCAGTTGTTTGGCTACCTTGATCATCTTGAGCAGTGGGCTCAGCAGCAGATACCTGAGGAGCAGTGTTTGCTGCTAAAGTCTGCTCAGGCACCTCTGCTTGTGTTTTGCAAGGTGTTGACATTCTTGTAAATGTTTCAGCAGTTAAGCTGTTTATCTGAAAAGAGTCACCTTGGTTTATTATCGCAATATCATCTTTACTGAATTTTTTCTCAAAATAATAACTCAAAAATTTTGGAAACAGTAAAAATGATTTTGTTTCAACATTTTTAACCAAATCATTGAAGATTACCTGGGAATAATTAAAGTTTTCCTCTTGAAGAATAGCATATCCCAGGTTTTGAATCTTCATTGGTATTTCATTAAAAGAAGTGGTTTTATTTGAAACACACATGAGGAGGGTATGGAATAAAAATCGTGTTGCCGAAGGGAAGAAACCTTTTTGTAAGGTATCCCTCTTCATCATCGTGTCTGCATACCCTCGCTCAATGAAGTCAATTTTTAACTCGTTTTTAGGGAAATAAATTGTACCTTCCTGATCATCGAGCTGAAAGACCTCTGATATGGATTGCGGTGTGATTCGGACTGCTTTCTTCTGCAGAGTAGAGTTAATGGCTACGACATCTTCTCCTTGTGTTTCAAGGGTACAATTTTTCAAAAACTCTCTCTGAGTTTGCAGGTAAATGGGTGCATCAGCGGTTAACAAAGTTTTGTACTTTGATGCGTTGAGCATATCGAGAATGGAATCAAATGTATCGATGGTGCCGGGTTTTGTGAGAAGACCCAGAAGATTATGAGATGGTTTGTGTGGGATTTCTGTAGAGGTAGCCTTTTGAGAGGCCCTTTTAGAAGATTTTGTGGATGATTTCGATTTTGTCATTTTGACGAAGAGAATCGAAAGTGAGATTGTGAAGAAACTTGATGAAATGTGATGGAAACTGTTTTGAGAAGAGAACTTTTAAGAATTCAATTCGATAGTGGAACTTTGTTTCGGGTTTGAAAGGGGGTTTTATGGAGAAAAAGTGAATGCTGACGTGGCAGCGGTTACAAAAGGTCTGACCACTAAGTACTATCCGCATGCCATCCCCTGGTGAAGTGAAGGACAATACTTTTGAACAATACTTTTTGTGAAAAAAACTGATGAAGGCAGTAGTTGTAACGAACATGGAGACCAGTGGTTGCTTTTAACTATCAGTGGATAGCACAGCAGTGGATACAACACTGATTTTGAATATCAGTGCTTATCAGAGGAAAATGAGAACAGGGGATGACTTTAAGCAGAGGACAAACTTTTGGAGTAGAGCAGACTTTTGAACCCATCAGTGGTTATGGCAGACTTTTAGGATATTTAATGAAAGATTCATTTTTAGCTATTTTTAAGGATGGATTTTTGATTTTTTGAAAACATTTTAATGCTTTTATTCATAGAAAAACAGGATTTTGCCTGCTATTCCATGTTTAGCATGCCAATCCTAGAGATCAAGCTTTCAAAGGTGGATGTGTCTAATGCTTTGGTTAGCATATCTGCCAGCTGATCTTTAGTTGGAACATGATGCAGAGAAATCAAACCTTTTTCATAGCAATCCCTCACAAAGTGATGTCTGATGTCGATGTGTTTGGTGGTTGAGTGGGAAACTGGATTTTTGATGATATTTTCTGCTGCCTGGCTGTCCAACATGAGTGGTGTCTTCAAGGCAGTGATACCAAAATCCAGTAACTGATTCTGAAGCCAGAGCAGTCGGGATGTACAACTTGCAGCAGCTATATATTCTGCCTCAGCAGTGGATGTGGAAACAGCTGCTTGCTTTTTGCTTTGCCAAGACACTAAGCTGTTGCCTAGGAATTGGCACCCTCCTAAAGTGGACTTCCTTGTTTTATCACATCCAGCAAAGTCACTATCTGAGAAACCTGAAAGCTCAATTTTACCATCAGCTGGATACCAGATACCAAGTGTGGGAGCACCTTTTAGGTATCTGAATATCCTTTTTACAACAATAAGGTTTGACTTTCTAGGGGCTGATTGGGATCTTGCACAGACACATGTTGCAAACATGATATCTGGTCTAGATGCAGTTAGGTACAATAAAGACCCAATCATGCTTCTATCTAAGGTTTGATCAACCAAATCATCCTTTTCTTCATACATGACCAATTTATTGGTTGCAATGGGTGTACTACATGGCTTGCAATCATCCATATCAAATTTCTTTAAAAGTTCTTTGGCATATTTGCCTTGATGGATGAAAGTACCATTTTGCAGCTTCCTTACTTGGAGACCAAGAAAGCACTGGAGTTCACCCATTGCACTCATTTCAAACTCAGCTGTCATGAGTTGCCAGAACTCTTCACACATTTTATGACATGTGCTTCCAAAAATGATGTCATCCACATAAATTTGGACAATCATCAAATCCTTCCCTCTCCATTTTAAAAACAGTGTTTTATCAATCCTGACTCTGGTGAAACCAATGGAAAGTAAAAAGGTGGAAAGAGTTTCATACCAAGCTCTTGGTGCTTGTTTCAAGCCATACAAAGCTTTATTTAGCTTGTAGACATGATCTGGATAAAATGGATCCTCAAAACCTGGAGGTTGACAGACATATACCTCTTCTTGAATCTTACCATAGAGGAATGCACATTTAATATCCATTTGGTACACCTTGATATTGTGATTGACAGCAAAGGCCAGAAAGAGTCTGATAGCTTCAAGTCTTGCTACGGGAGCAAATGTTTCATCATAATCAATAACCTCTTCTTGTCTGTAACCTTGAACCACAAGCCTGGCTTTATTCTCGACAACAATGCCCCTTTCATCAGTTTTGTTTTTGAAGACCCACTTTGTGCCAATAGGACTTACATTCTCTGGCAATGGTACAAGCTCCCATACTTGTTGTCTTCTGAACTGTTGGAGCTCTTCTTGCATGGCTTCTACCCAGCTGTTGTCTTTCAGTGCCTCTTGGTACTTGACTGGCTGATGGAGTGATAGAAAGCCAGCAAAAAGACAAATGTTTTGGGATTGCTTTCTTGTAAGCACCCCTTCATTGATGTTGCCAATGATTTGATCTGGTGGATGAGATTTCAAGAAGATGAGCTCTCCTTGGTATGGAATAATGGCATTGAGTGGTGAGGGCTGCAGATGTGTATCATCTGAGCTAACCACTGCTGGTGACTTTGATGACCCAGCAGTGGCTTCAAAAGATGGTGGTATTGGAGGTAAAGGTGTGGACACCTGCTGACTTTGATCCACTGTTTGAGGACTTTTGTCAGCAGTGTTTGATGAGGTAAAAGCAGGGGTTAAGGGGCTACTTTGGTCAACAACTGTTGAGGTAGCAGTGGGAGAGCTTTGACAACTGTTTGAACACCTGATGCTCTTCCCATTGAAGCAGACTTTTGAGGAATGATGATCTCATATCCATAGTCTGGTGATGAATCCTCTGATAACTCTGCACTGTTAGTCTTGACAGCAGTATTTTCAAAAGTGAATTTATCAAGATCAAACAAATCAGCAGGATTTGCTGGGATTTTCATTGATGAAAGTTCATTAAACTTTACATTCAAAGTCTCCTCCACTGCCTTGGTCCGTGTATTAAACACTTTGTAGGCCTTAGTAGTGGTTGAGTATCCCAGGTGATAACCACAATCTACTTTGGCTACAAATTTTGAGATGGAATCTTTTAAATTCAAGATAAAACATGGGCAGCTAAATACTTTAAAGTATGAGATCAGTGGTTTGATTTTATACAGAATTTCATAAGCAGTCTTCTTGTGCCTGGGGTTGATTAAAACTCTGTTTTGGACATAGCAAGCAGTATTTACTGCCTCTGCCCAAAAAGTTAATGGCAAACCTGAATCTACAAGCATGGTTCTGGCAGCCTCAATCAATGTTCTGTTCTTCCTTTCAACAACCCCATTTTGCTCTGGTGTTCTAGGGATGATGTACTGCCTTACAATCCCTTTCTTCACACAGAAGGCATCCAACTCCTTATTTTTGAATTCTGTGCCATTGTCACTCCTGAAGACTTTGACTGGAAGGTCAAATTGCTTTTCAACCTGTGTCACAAAGTCTTGCAAAATGCCTGCAGTTTCATCTTTTGAGTGCAAAAAGAAAGTCCATATAAACCTAGAAAAGTCATCAATAATAACCAGACAATATATCTTCTTTTTGAGACTCATGACTTGAACTGGGCCAAACAAATCCATCTGCAGCATTTGCAAACACTGGGTTGTTTTGGACTCTTCAATGGACTTAAAAGAGCTTTTGTGCTGTTTTCCTTTTAAACAGGAAATGCAGTGCTCAGGACATGAAAACATTTTTTGTGGTAGACCTCTTACAAGGCCATTTTTTAAGATTTCAGTGATGGTCTTAAGATTTGTGTGCCCCAGTCTTCTGTGCCAAAGTTCTGTCTCTTTGTTAGAGGCAGCTGAGAACAGACAGGCATCAGCTCTGGGACACTCTCTTGACATGTCAACAACATAAACATTGCCACTTCTTTGAGCAACAAGTTTAGTTGTGCCTTTCTTGATTATTGCTTCAATCTTACTAACCATTTCTGGTCCAACAATCCTACAACAATCCTTTGTGAAGAATGAGCCAAACCCTTTATCACTCATTTGAGACACACTCAGGAGGTTGAATTTTAGATTGTCTATAAGATTGACATTTTCAAATTTTATATTTCCAGACTTTACTGTACCAGACCCCAGAACTTTTCCTTTACTATTATTACCAAAGGATATATCACCCCCTCCATGAATTTTGAAATCTTGAAGAAGGGCTTTACATCCTGTCATGTGCCTGGAGCCTCCACTATCTACATACCAAAGACTATCTAAGCAAGCAGAAGCTCCCTGCACATGAAGTAAAAGGATTAGTTCCTAAAGGTCTCCAAAGCCAACAGGGCTTTGGATGGGGTCTCAACATTGTCTGGGATGGATGCAGATGTATGGACAGTGGTTAGCACAGGGGTTTGAACATTTTTGAGAATGTTTTTCTCTAACCACTGTTGGGGGTCTTGACCCATCATCTGTTGATAACCAAAAGGATGCATGTTCACTCTTGGTTTAGAGGGCTTTTTGTAAGCCTCATAAACGTGTGGAATCCTTTGGTATGATGCTTTGTCCTTGCCTTTTCTGAAATGATTGGCTGGAGGTGCATCAGTCACCTGTACATCCCTTTGAACAGATGTTTGGTTCAGCTGTTTTGTGACAGCAGTTTGGACAGGGACAAACAGTGGTTGTTTCTTGGTGAATTTAACAGATGATGCTGATGAACTTAAGGATGTTTTTGTAGTGTATTATTTCTTCTTCTCATCAAAGTTTTTGAGATACACACATTCCTTAGTTTTGTGATTATTTTTACCACAGATGGTGCAGCTTTCAGCAGGAATAATGACATTTGTTTTGTTTAGATCATGTGCTTTTAGATGAAAACAATCTTTTGTTAGATGATTCTTCTTTTCACAAAAATCACAAAACAGGTTTTTAATTTTTTCTCTTTTCTTCCTTTTCTCAGATTCCTTTGCAACAGAGTTTTGAACCTCTGTTGGGATATCTTTGATAGGAATAACCCTTGCTTTTGGAGTTTTTACACCATCGGTGGTTGTGAAATCCATTGGTTTGAAATTTTCCAGGATGTCACACTCATCAGACCATGTGGGTTTAAATTGGTATTTCTCAATCTCTTCAAAAGTTGAAGATCCCACAGATCTTTCCAGAGTAATTTTGTTACCAAGTTTGTCAGTTATTTTAACTTCTTGGCCACTTTTGTTGGTTGGTATGATTTCAGAAGAAACAGCTTGTATTACAGCAGTGTTTACAAGATCATCATATTTTCTATGTCCTATACCAAACTTGACATTGCTTTTAAGCTGTTTCTCAAGCATAACCTCATACCCTTTACAAGATTCTACCCATCTTTCACAGGTGATCTGGGTAGACTCCAACTCCTTTTTGCAAACTTGGTATTTTTCTACCATAGTTTGGAGTAGAGTTTTGGTTATGCTTTGTTATTCTTTTAAACTGCTGATCTCTTTATCCTTTTCAGCCAATTTGTTTCTAAGTTCTTTTAATGACTTTTCAAATTTGACTTCATTGGATAAGATTTTATTCCTAAGGTTTTCATTTACCTCTTTGATGTTAGCAAATGCAATAATACATTTGTCTGAACACAGTTTTTCAAGAACTTGAGGTCATACCTTAGCAGCAGCCATCATGGCACAGTCACATTGATGATCAATATCTTCATCAGCTCTCCATTCTTCCTCACCAGCTTTCTTCAATTCTTCTTTTTCTTTGTCATCTTTGGACCAAGGGTCGGTCAGTGGTTCAATCAGGGTTTCTGAATTTTCTCCCAGCAGTAGTTCACCAGCAACTGCAGTAACCACTGCTTCAGCAACTTCATCCACTGTTTCAGCACTTAGCTGTTCACTTTCACTTTCAACCCCTTTTGGTATTGACTCTAATGCCATCAAACAAAATTCATCATCAAAAGTATCATTAGTAGCATAGAGAGCAAAATTCTCATCACCAAGTTCATCAGGCATGCTGCTCCAATCAACAAAGCCTTGTGTGAAAAAGCTTTGCTGATCTGGTTGTCTCACTGTTGGAGCAGCTTGTTGAGGTGCAACTGGTTGCACTTATGCCTGAGGAACAGGGGCTTGAATACTGAATTTGTGGAACAGTGGTTTGAACATAATGCACAGGCACAGGGGTTGCAACATAATGAGCAGTGTTAACATGTGCTACAGGGGCATATTGGGTATAGTGCACAGTGTTTTGTTGTTGTGGTCTAGGGTTTGAGACAGGGTGAGTGATTATGGGACCAGTGGTTTTACTCCTGCATTCCCTAGCAAAATGACCTAGCCTATTACACTTGTAACACTTGATTTTTGATTTATCCAACCCCATTCTTAAACTCCCATGAAGCCCTGGGAATTTTCTCCCTGTTCTTTTGTAGAATTTGCTTGTTCTAACACTAAGCAAAGCCAATTGATGCAAAATGTCCATCTCTTCTAAGTCAGTGGGATCAAAATGTTGCAAATCATTTAGTTTAAAGCATAGGTTATCTGACATCTGGCTTTCAGTATTTGCAGTGAAAGCATAACTTGCAGAGTGAGAATCAGAGTTGTTAAAATTACCACCAGCAGTTATGTCAATAAAATGATCATAACTCTGATCCTTACTGCTGCTACCAGATTCTTCCTGACCAAATACAGCTGTGCTGCCAAATGAATAGTCATCAGCAACTTTTCCAGACTCTTGCAACTTCCTTTTCTGGTTTAACTCCCTTTCATAAGTCAGGAGTCTACCATGGAATTGGGTCAGGGTCAGATCTTTGAACTCAGCTGAATTCCTGGTGACAAAAGCAATTGTGTCCCATTTTTCAGGCAATGATCTAAGGAACCTGCTATTTTGAGTTGCATTCGGAAATGTAACTTTAACAAGCCATAGTTCACTGATGAGACAACTGAAACGTTCAAATTGTTGGGTTAGTGACTCCCCTTTGATGTGACAAAATGTTTCATACTGCTGATTCAGAATTTCCTTGTTGTTTTCAATAACCTCTTCCGTTCCCCCGAATTGTTCCTTCAATGCATCCCATAATTCTTTGGCACTGTTACAATGTACCAGCCCAGCATAGATTTCGTTGGGTAGTGCAGAGGCTATGATGCTAAATGCTTTGGCATCAAGTTCAAACTTATGAAAATCAGATTCAGTGTAATTTTCAGTTGGTTTAGGAACGAACTTCTTGGTGTCCTTTGCACTTGGCACCATAGGAACATGAGGACCGAAAACAACAGACCTCCAACATCCAGTGTTTTGTTGAGCAAGGATGTGACACATCCTTCGCTCCCAGATGTTGTATTCATTTCTTTTAAGCATAGGTGGTTTAAACAAAGAGCCAATTTTATTTTTATCATCTTGTGATTGCGACATCTTCCTGTTTGTTTTACATGCACTAATTAATCAACTTTGATGGTGATTAATCCTTGCTCTGTTTTTCAACATAACGAACAAACGATCAGTATCAATAATTTCGAGCTGAACTATTTACGTCAAAATGATTGTTAAATCAAATTTGATTGTTCTCGCTCTGATACCAATTGTTAGGATCTGAGTTTGGATTGATTGTGATTGGTGTTTGAATTAAGATGGAATTATGAGTGAGTTGTGCAGCGGAAATTAAATGAAGCAAACTTTTCACAATCAAACAGAAGAAATGCTTTCAATCATACATTTTCAACACAGAATCAAATGATTAAATTTATTTCAAACTTTGATTACAATGCATATATGATATGCAAACTCCCCCTCAGCCCGAGCTCAGTATTTGTTCGTGCAGGAAGAAGATGGTGAATGAGCTAAACAGAACAGTACAGAGTACTGTTCTATTTATAGGCACTTGCAAACCACTGAGCATCTAAGCTGACGTCACCATGAAAGTGACATCTAACCTCCTAACAAACTCTAACCTCTGATCTATACAAACACTGCTATGCTAACTACTGATATTACATTTTAATACATAAAACAAACATAAACTGCTGCTGCATCCTTCCACTGCTGTGAACCCAACAGTACTTGTCATGATCAGCAGTGCTTAAACCATGGCAGTAGATTGAGCAGCAGAGCTTTAGTTCTTCAATCAGACTTTGACTTGATCAGCAGTTGTAGGTCAGCAGTTTGTATGATCAGTAGATAGGAGGTCAGCAGATGTTGAAACCACTTTCAAGGGGAGAGACTTGCAACCAAACATCAGCTTATTCTGGATCCACTGCTCTGATCCAGTTTTGGCTTTCATTATCTGTTCCTTTGGCAGGGTTCAATCCCAACACATGAAATAGTGTCATTTTGATGCAAAAGTAAACGATAGGCCAAACACATGCGTGGTAAAATACATCAACATGGGTGGAATGTTTATTAACATTCGAACGTGGTTTATTGATTCAATCTCTCCAAGTTAACACATATGACTTGCATAGTCAACCGCTTGATGCATAATGAATTGATTACTTTTAACATGCACTAACCCGTTTGCTGCTTTAACTCAGTATTTCCCATCCACAAAAATGTTAAGCTATTGTTGATCAATTTAATTAATTAATTCAATCACAATTTAGGTCACTTTGACTAAAATTTTTATATGATTAAAAAATCATAATTATACACTTTAATATTTTAGTCATCACATAAAACAGTTTTAGTTGTTATTAGGCTATGCGGTATGGTGATGGTCCTCCCTTAGAGGATGATCCGTCACGTAGGCGTCACATCATAGTCAAAGTGATAATTATACCAACTAACTACATTATGTGACTTCAAAAAAAATTCTTTAAGATCCAAGTTCAATTCCATTCTACGAAACGAACATTGTCTGGGTTTCTTTCATAGTAGCATGTCACATAGAAAGTTATGAGTGGTTATTGTGTTTTCTTTTAAAGCCTATAAAATGGCTGTATATTTATATAATATTAAAGAACATGGTCGGTGCTACAGTGCACCAACCAAATTACAGTTTTATCCTTAGTTAGAAATTACACTGTTGCCCTTTGTTCCAGTGTTTTCTTTTTCTCTTTTCATACATAAGGTACAAAGAGTCGGAGTACATGGATGATACATAGCATATCTACTACATTTGCTTCAACTGTTTTGCACAAAGCTTCAACCTTTTAACCCATTTTCTTCCGAGTCAACCTTGTTACATCGGAAATCTTGACAGTCATTTAGAAAGAAACTGCAAAGCAGAGCCACTGTCAAAACACAGAAATAAACCAAAATCAGAAAATACTTTTACACATCAATCTATTTCCTTGCTTTGAAGAAATCGAGAAAGATGAGCAAGAAAAGATACCCACATCAACTTTTTATCCTATACAAGAGATTTTTTTGCATGAGTGTGATGATTAGATTTTAAACCAACTTAAAAAGAAAAGAAAATTAGGAAATCGAACCTGGGAATGGTATAAATTAAGGAATAAGTGTTTGAAATGTGATTTTGATAGAACTAGAGATGGACGAGGAAGATGGGAGAAGGGTTTGGTTTGTGGGAGAGTGTAACCATATATAGGCCGTTGGATTTACAAATGGATTTATGAATTTGGCTTCACTACATTTTACATTATTGTAAAATATATTGATTAAATCAAGTTACAAATACAATATAAACTGGACTTTTAAAGAGTGGTTACTAAATTAAAAAAATAATGATATTGTTAGATATTTTATAATTAGGTTATATAAATTATTACACTTGAAGTATATTATATATATAGAAACGGGATCAGGAGAAAACGCTCAAAAGTGTGAGAACGGTGAGAACGCTTCCTGGCCTAACACGTGTCATATTTCTTTTTTATTAACACGTGTCCCTTCATCTTTCCATTTTTTGGCATTTATTAAATACGCGGTGTTTTTATTGTTTTTAGATCAGAATTATAGTAAATATTTTGGCGTTTTAAGTATTGTTTTGGCGTTTTTATTGATTTTTAGATCAGGATGCAGGCTTTTAATGTAAAAAACATTAGTAATTTTCTTGATTTTATTATATCAATTGTTTTGCCATTTAGGATACAGTCCTATAATGTGACAGACAATTATGGCGTTTTGAAAAGATAAATAATTTTCAATTTTCCATGTAATGGCATTAATATAACTATAATGTTTTTGGCAATAAATGATACCGTCTCTTTTTTTACTGTTTCTTTCAATTTTCATCTGTCAATTAGTGTTGATTTTTCCAGTAATACTTTGTTTGCGTTTTTGGCGTTTTATATAGCAACCTCATACTTTGCTAGCATTCGTTCTCACAGTTTTCAAACTATCATGCGTTTTGGTGTTTGTAGTTTTTGGCGTTTTATACTCAATTTTTTTTAAATAGCAGAGAATTAGATGATAAACAACAAAGAATTATATAACAAATAATAGAAAATGAAAAAAACTAAAAATTATAATCTAATTTCTCATTCAAATCTTCGTTGTCATCATCCTCTTCTACTTTAACTTTTTTGGCGTTTTGAACCTGTTTTTGAATGCCTTATGTAGATCCTTATTTTCCTACATAACGGCCGTCTTTAGAAGATGCTTATTTTTTGTGGCATCCTTTATGGTGGGTGGATATATACTTGTTTGATGACATGTTGAAGACCAACGCCTACTCTAATGTATTGATCTCTTCATGCCATCCATATATCCATCAAGAACAAAGTGACATGATGTCATATCAGTGTCATCAGTCTCTTTGTCTTGAATATTTGTCCACCTCATTCAGCAAAAGATTATACAGATATCCAACTCAGAGAAGAATCTATTCAGTGAAACTTCATTCAGATCAATACTCAATATAGCAGAATCGAGGTTCTGCATCTGTGGCTTTTTTAAGTTTTTATTTTGGCGTTTTTAAGTGAATGGTTTCTAGGGAATATGGCGTTTGTTTCTGGTTTTGTGATAAGTTGTTTGTGCAGAGAAGTCTCTCTTTATAGGATGTTTTTGGCGCGTAGTTTAGGCGGGATTTTATTTATAATAAATGATATTAATAAAGTAGCCGTCTTTTCAGTTTACTGTGTATTTTTACTGTTTTTTTTTGTTCAGCTTTTCAGGTTTGGCGTTTTTGAATGGGTTTGAGTAGTTTTTGGCCTTTTTTTCCATTTTTAGCTTTTTTTAATCAATACTTCTGCAAATTACTTTCATTATAGTTTGGGAGTTTTTGGCGTTTTTACTCCATTTATGGCGTTTTCATATGCATTATGACTGTTTGGCGTTTAATTAAGATAATGTATTTTTTTATTCTAAGTTGAAAAATACATAGCAAACAACAGAAAAAGAAAATTAAAAAAATAAAAATAAAAACAATTCATATTCCAAATCTTCACTGTCATGAGTCTCTTTCTTCTTTGAATCATGTTCGCTGGTGGTTTGGCTTAGCCATGCTTGTGTTTTTGTGACCGTTTGGAAAGACAAAATGACATGAGTTTTTTTTAATATGTATCTTCAAACAACTTAGTAGTGTCATTCGTCTTTTCATGCCATTAAAATATTCATAAAGAACAAAACACAGAAAATGACATAATGTGACCCCAGCATCTTTTTGTTTATGATTTGTCCATCTCATGCAGCAAAATGTTATTTGAGTCACAGCACCTCATGGAAGAATGCATTATCTGACATTTTGGCGTAGAACAATATTTTGAATATACAAGAAACGATATTTGGCATTTTTGGCGTTTTACTAAGGAAATAGTGTATCTGAAAGAACCGTCGATCTTTTGAAATCTTTTGATGTTTGAGTGTTTTGGCGTATTCTAAGATGAATGGCATATAGTAGAAAATATGGCGTTGTTGAGTAGTTGTGTTTGATGTTTTGGGGATTTTGGCGTTTGTAAGTTGAATGGTATATAGTAGAAAATATGGCGTTTCAGGTATAAGGGATGTGTTTTTATGTCTTGGATGTTTTTTGTTTATATAGCGATGTGATTGGGTCCGTATTGGCATTTTATTCATCATTATGGCGTTTTCATACAGAGGTGTAAAGACGCTTTTACCCTTAATGAGGCGTGTCCACGTAATAAAATTGATGTTATTTACCAAAACACCACCGCGCCAATCTAGTCCATAGATTGTGTTAATCGGACGATCCATAAGCGTTCTCACCGTTCTCACATTTTCTATCGTTTTCTCCAAATCCCGACCCTATATATATATATATATATGGAGAAGATCAAGCGAGAACCACCTCTTATTGCGAGAACCGCGAGAACCAATGTGAACACAACCAAAAATGCCTAAAAGTAGCTAAAAATCACACAAAAATTTTTTTTTAATATTTTTTATATAAGAATCGCTACTTTTCGAAGTAAAAAAAAATTAAAAAATTATTTTTTTAAAAAAAAAAAATTGCCACTAAAAGTAGCGATTTGAGCATAAAAAATATTAAAAAAAATTTTTTAGATTTTTCTTTATTTTTTTTGGATTTTTTTAGGGTTTCTGGGTTTAGTTTTTAGCATTTTAGCTTGGGGCGGGTGGGGGGGTTTAGGTTTTTGGGGGGTGGGGGAGGGGGGTTGAGGTTTTTTTTTTTTTTTTTTTTTTTTTTTGGGGGGGGGGGGGGGTTTAGGTTTCTTTTAGGTTTTTTGGGGGTTTTAGTTTTTAGCATTTAGCTTGGGGGGGGGGTTAGGTTTTTTTAGCTATTTTAGGTTGTGTTCACATTGGTTCTCGCGGTTTTCACAATAAATGGAGTTCTCGCATGAGCCCATCCCTATATATATATATATATATATAGGAGAAGGATCCGTTAGGAACCATCCTTGATTGCGAGAACTGCGAGAAAAAATGTGAACACAACAAAAAATACCTAAGAGTAGCTAAAAAACACAAAAAAAAAAAATTAACATTTTTTATGAAAAAATCGCTACTTTTAGTAGCAAAACAAAATTAATTTAAAAAAAAAATTTTTTTTTGGCTACTAAAAGTAGCGATTTTAATGTAAAAAATATTAAAAAAAATTATGTGTTTTTTTATATTTTTTTAGGTTTTTTGAGGGTTTAGTTTTTAGCATTTTAGCTTTGAGGGGGGAGGGGGGTTTAGGTTTTTTTTTTTTTTTTTTTTTTGGGGGGGGGGGGGTGGGTGGGGGAGGGGTTAGGTTTTTTTTACGTCTTTTGGGGGGGGGGGGATGGGGGGTGGGGAGGTTTAGGTTTTTTTTTTGGGGGGGGGGAGGGGGTTAGTTCTTTTTAGCTATTTTAGGTTGTGTTCACATTGGTTCTCGTGGTTCTCGCAATAAAGGTGGTTCTCGCATGAACCTTATCATTCATATATATATATATATATATATATATATATATATATAGAGTAGGAGTTAACTAACCAGAATATATATATATATAGGGCAATTGTGTAATTTGAATATTATTTTAATTATGGATTATTTTATTAGGATAACTAACTAACCAGAAAATTATGGAAACTAAATATCCCATTTAATTCAAATTGACAATTTCATTTTGAATCATACAATCCATACAACATATTCACAGGAATTCGTAAAAAAAGGATTTTACAACATTGCTGGAGGATTCTTGACAATGTGTTTTAACAGCAAGCATATTTCTTGACGCTGTGTTTTAACAGCAAGCAGATTTGCTGGAGGATTCTTGATATTGTGTTTTAACAGCAATCAGATTTCTTGATATTTTGTTTTAACAGCAAGCATATTTCTTGATGATGTGTTTTAACAGCAAGCAGATTTCTTGACGCTGTGTTTTAAAAGCAAGCAGATTTCTTGACGCTGTGTTTTAACTGCAAGCAGATTGCTGGAGATTTCTTGACATTGTGTTTTAACAGCAAGCAGATTTCTGGAGGATTCTTGACGCTGTGTTTTAACAGCAAGCAGATTTCTTGACGCTGTGTTTTAACAGCAAGCAAATTTCTTAACGCTGTGTTTTAACAGCAAGCAGATTTCTTGACACATCAACCTTAAAGTGGTAAAACACATCAACCTTAAATCATACAACGAAGATACGAAAGTGAATCAGGTAACCTAGAGTTAAATGAGACTGACCTGGATTCGAAAAGGGCTCGCCGGAAACCTTGACTGATCGGCGGAGGCGGCGTCACCCCAGCCGCTCCTCTCTGCCTACACCCTTCTGGTCGCTAAGCACCACCACCACAGCGCCATCCTGCGCCGCCACCTAACCCCAAAAAATCCCTCCTCCACTGTGTGTTGCGGCCATCACCGTTTTGAGGTTTTTGGAGGTGGGTTTAGAGAGGGAGAGAGAGAGAGAGAGAGAGAGAGAGAGAGAGAGAGAGAAAGAGGGGAAATCGCATGAATTTAGGGATTGGTTATTGATATGGCAGTTTCTTAACTGATTTAAAACACTTCCAATTACCAAAATACCCTCACTATATTAAAAGTCTCTAATTATATAACTCAGATATTACGAAAATGCCATCCATTTGATCTAAGCCTTTAAACACACTCATCTAATGGCCCAGATCGCTTCCTACACTTTCTAGGAAAAACACACTTTCCGCAGGATCCCTACTTTATATATATATACTTAAAAACCACGGTCAGTGAACCATGGTCTTAAGTTTTCCTTTTTTTACCTTAAATTTTTGTACTTTACATATTCATCCCCAATCTTTGGTAAATGATACATTAACTCTTAATTTTTGGTATTTAACAACTTTAACTCCTTATTTATTTCTACATAATAACTTCAAATCTTATGTTCTTCAACACTTCGATTCTTTTATTTAAATTACTTTTACGACTTTATATCGCAATGTGCGAGACATTATACTCTTTATATTTATACTTAACGACGTTCATGTCACTAACGTAACTTGTGTAATAAAGTCAAAATTGTGCCACGTCATGCGTGGGCCAATCACATGTTAATACTATTATCGTAATGTGTGTAACGAAGTTACAGACTTGATGTTGCTGACGCAACGCGCGGCAAGGGTAAACATCTAGTTATGTTTTAAAAATAAGTGAATAACTATTTGTTAAGTGCAAAATCTCCACATTTTGCTTCTAGCTTCATTTATGTTGATTCCATACATAACAAGTGCTATCCAAGTTGGTTCATTATGGACGCTTGTGACAAAATTGATGGCGAGTACAACAAGAAGGTGAACTTTTCTTGGCGGAGCACAATAATGCCACCAACTGATCCCATACATCCAACCGAATACACAAGTCACTTTATCTACACAATCAATATCGCAACCCCCAACCCCTACCCCGGGAGCGGGCGCCGCGAGGGAAGTATCAATGGTATCGGTGTTTATTTATTTGGCAGCGGAATACATCAGGACCGTAGTTAGGAAATATGTTTATCAGAGTAAAACACCAACTTTTATAATAATAATTTATTGGGATAAAACCCAAGTTCATTTGACAATACATTTGTAGGGATAAACCCTAATTATTGAAAAAAAACGTCTTGTTTATTTAGGTAACTTTTATAGCCACTTTTCCAAGCCTTCAGTGCTCTCCAGCTGGCTTCTATTTGGCTTTCACATTGTGTTACCTGAAACGCATTTTGAAAACATTTTATCAGCAAGAAATACTGGCAAGTACATTCCACTTTGGTAAAGCATCAGTTCTTTACACATTATAGTATTAAGGGTGATTACAGTGTTTACATCTACACAATTACTCGGTCAGTACGTGTCACTCAACGGATCTGTGACTATGGTCATATCACATATTGGATACTCGTGCCCAATTGTGAAGGTTATCAAGTGCCCAATTGTGAAGGTTATCAAGTACTATATACAAACCCCATAACACTAGCAGCAATTGTAGAATTACAAAAACTTAATCACTGTAATTGTGTTTAAAAACATTTGAGGTTTTGGTAAAACATTTTGACTCATAAAACGTACTCTCAAATGTTGAGAAAAAGTGAATGTACTTACCTTGTTGACTTAGGTGATATTACTAAGGCTTCCTAGTGATTCTCCTGGTTAGTATCTATTAAAATTAAACAATGCACACGTGTTAGTAAAATAACCCAAATCACATTAACCGTACAACTCGAGACAGAATTCCAATGACTTAGTCGGGCAGAGCCGACATGCATTACGGAATCCTAGATCAATCGGGTGTACACACGAGACAGAATTCCAATGACTGAGTCTGGCAGAGCCGGCATGCATTATGGAATCCTAAATCGATCGTGTAGGGTAATAGCAGGGTTATAGTATTTACAACGAGGCAGAGCTTCGCTTTATAGTGGGTATTATGCCCGGGTATTATTATGACTATATAGAAGTTTAGAGAGAATTCTGAATTTTGAATGACTGACAAATGAGCTCGTACACTCAATTTATAGGCTGGTCGCACACTCCGTCGTGCCTCGCGACGCCCTAGGCTAAGCCTGTCGGGGGCCTCCAGGGACTACGTGTCATGTATAGGCTTGGCTAGTGAGTCACGTTCCACGTGGCACTATGAAGTGTCGACCAAGTAAGGGTCGTCGCGCCCCGCGACAGACCAAGGGTGTCTCCGTCGCGGGCCGCCACTGACTCCTGAACTTTGTTTTTCTTGATTTTTCTAAGTGTAGGGCTATTTCGGGCTCGTTTCTCGCGTACGGGTATATTTTAGGACATTAAAGGGTGTCCAAAAATATTTTTTGGAGGGTTGTTATAATCAATGATTAACAAACTATTGCTCCAACAACCGTGCCAAGGTGAGCACAATCACATGAACCATCTACACCAACACAGATACCATTTTCGCGCAACTCTAACTTGCAGGTTAAACCGACTGCCATTGTTCTAGGTGTACTATACCCTCCTCCATTCTCGCTCACCAATCGAAGCTCGTGGGAGAATAGTGTGTTGTCCATTCTACCCACTGTTCTGGGAGTACTACTGTAACACCCCAAAAATTTCATCCAATTATGTGGCGACACGTGTCCAATTCTCCAACTAATCCCGATTATGTGGAGGGAGAAACCTCCAACTAATCCCGATTATGTGGAAGGAGGAATGACCTACTCTATACGTTCACTGAAACATATCCCGAATCTCCGACTGATCCTGACTATGGGAAGCAGAGGGATTATTATTGTGCGTTAACTGAAACGCGTCCTGGATAATCCCCACTGTGTCGAAGGACAGAGACCAATATTTCAAATATCAATAACTTATTACCCCAAGAGGTTAATTGTGCAAAATTGGTAAATTTGAAGTCCTTACGGACCGTAAGGCATTTGAATAATTGCACGCCAGGAGGTCTTACGGACCGTAAGGTATAAATACATACAGTCCGCATGAAGGAGTAATGGGCAAGTAAACTAGGTCCTTACAGACCGTAAGGGCCTGAGGCTTACGGTTCGTAAGGGACCTGCAGACAGCAAACATCTGGCTGTTTTTGCAGTTTTTTTTGCCACCTTGTGGCAACTCTTACCACCTCTCCTCCTCTTTTTACATGTACTAGAACACTTGGCACCTGCTAAAGATCTCTGGGGACACTTGGCACTCCATCACTACTCTCCTTTGGCTATAAATAGCAACCATACTTCACCATTCTTCCTCACACCATTCACTTCGACTCAAAAACTCTTTTTGGAGCTCTCGTCTGGACAAGAGGACTCCCTTCTTAGTTGCTTTCTGCTCTAACACTTCCAAGTAAGTGTTTCTACTTGTTCTTTTTCAATTATATTAGTTATTTTACGCTTAAAAGTCAAACAATTGACTTTCTGTTTGACTTTAGCTTCTGACCGAATTAATCAAGGTAAAGTTCAATCCGAACCTTCTTACGTGATCGTAATAACATTGATATGATCCCTCTATAATTATACCCTCAGATTATTACGTTTACTATTTGAATTGATAAGTCGAGCATGCTACGTAGAAGTTGAATTTTTTACTAAACTTTATAAATGGCATAAATGGCTTTTATAACTTATAACTCAATTGTTTTGACACATATACAAGTTTTACAACTTATATAAACTGATGTTAGCATGCATAACTCGTCCAATTCAGTTTAGAGTCTCATTCTACGTCACTAGTTTGACTTTTGCTTTGACTTTTGATTCTAACCCGTTTGGTCAATGTTAAGACCGGTTTTAAACTTGTTTAGAGACCATAATATTGTTGAGTATAACTCTCTGAAGTTATACTACTTGGTCATTGAGTTTGATGAGTTAAATGACAAGTCTTGGAAATATTATTGAAAATGACCATAATACCCTTATGCAGTCAAAATAGTTAATAAAATGGTTTTAGTCTAAGCCGAGCTATAATCTGACTTTGGAACAGAATGTATATCAACTAAAGATATATTTTTAATACTTGGAGTTGTCATATGCCCATCCGACCTTCCGAACCCGTCTTTACGCGCATAACTAGTTATGCGAACCTAGTTCGCATAAACTAGGCGTAACGGGTCAAAACCTTTCAAAACCTTTCTAAATCAGAATGTTGGTTTAGTAAACCTTTATCCAATGAGTCCTTACACTCGGGTAGGTATAAACCACATTCTAACCAATCTATGCTCAATCTAGCGAACCAATCATATTCTTAAGTAACGGGTCGTGTCTGAGGAATTAACTTATGACCCATATACATTCTAACAGATAACTGAATCTGTTCACTCCGGACTATAGAACCCCCCCAGATATTCGGACTTGAGTTTTAACACTTTGAATTTACGGCTTTTACTATATTAAAACCGTTATCGGTTGGAAGCTAGCAAAAATGTAAATACTCTTAACTTATTTTGTTTTAAAACTTGGGGTATGGCGAATATGCCACTTGGAGCGGGTATTACATAAATGAGCCGCCTATGATAGCTCATAAAGGTAAGAACTCAGTTTAATCCATTTTACATGATAACTGAAACAATTGGGGGTTATTGGTACCGTGTCCGGGCGTCCCGACTCATGGACTATTATGGCCATACAGAATAACGTGTCGGGTAGGCATACTGACTGTAAGACACGTTATTTAACTTTGGTGTTAGTGCATATGTCTGTCGACTTCGTCTTGTATCGAGTCATGTAATAGGTTAGATAGACCAAGACACGTAGTACGAAAGAAACGGGAAACAGGGCCGAACCAACAGGTTCACATGAACTGGCCAGTTCGTATGAACTGACCAGTTCGTGCGAACTGGACAAATGCTGGTTCGTGCGACCTGGCTTGCCTATATATAGAAGGTCTTGGGTCTTTCATTTGTAACTTTCTGATTCCGGTAGCGAAGCTCTGACGAAGTGTCTCCAGCCTGTAAAACGTTGTGAAATCAATACAAGAGATAGTTAAAGTACTTCTAAGTGCATATCAAGCTGAATGAAGATCAAATCAATGAATTCCGCCTCTGATTTGGTCTAGAACTCTTCTGATCGACTTGTTTTGATCGATTCACCAATCCTACAATTGGTATCAGAGCTCAGGAGGAAGAGTTCTTACCATTTCAGCTTGTTTTCTTCATAAAATCTGATTTCTACTCATTTCTTCTTACTTTTCTACACTTTTTCATCAAAATCAGAACGTTTTCATGGCTAAAATGACCTGATTTTCACACATAACACGTAAAACTGAGTTTTAATCAATCCTTGAAAAAATCAGATCTAAAATCAACCTAAAACTTGATAAAATTGACCAAACCGCGTGAAAAACATATCAGTTCGTTCGAGAGTTCTTCAGATCGCACGAGCTGAACAGTCCAGATCGCACGGATTGTTCAAATCGTTTGAAAAGGTAACTCAGTTCGCACGAAGTGGTCCAAATCGTGTGAAACTTATCCAGATCGTTTGAGTTTGTTGATCTCAGACCGCACGAATTGTCCAATTCGTATGAAAGTGTACCCAGCTCGCACGGTTTGATTCTTCCAGCTCGCACGAAGTGATTAATAGGTCTTCAGGTCGTTTGATGGTGATCAGGTCGTTTGAAATACTACCAGGTCGTACCAAAGCCAGTTCGTACCAATTCAGATCGTACCAACTCCAGGTCGTTTGGATTGTTATCGGATCGTTTGAAAATTCTGATTTTGTGAACTTTTAAAACCGAACCATGGAAAACGAATTTTACAACGCATTTGCTACCCCGATCACTATAGCTCAGAACGTAAACTTAGAGAATGAAATGTGCACCATGCAAAAACCGCCTAAGCTAATGAGTATCGAGGAGTATAAAGGATGGGAGGAACCTTTTGAAAATTGGGTTCAAGCGAATCACTTAGATGCGTGGGAATGTGTTGAAGAACGGTATGTTAGACCAATTGATGAATACGGAGAGATTGTTGCTATTAAGGATTTAGATGATAAAGAGAGAAAGAAATACAAAAGTGAAAAGATGATGATCAGTATATTGCAACAAGCTATTAAGGAAGACATCTTGATTTTATTACAACATAATGGAAGTGCACACTTAATGTGGAAAGCACTAAAAACAAAGTTTGTTGGAAGTCAAGACATGATCAAGAACAAAAAATCGCTTTTGAAGAAAGAATTTGATCTATTTCGTGGATTGAAAACTGAAAACACCAAAATGATTATATAAAGATATTGTAATTTGGTGGTTAACATGAAGCGATTGGATATCAAGAAAGATAGAGAAGAATGGGTTGAAAAGTTGGCTGATGCGTTACCACAAGATGTTTGGGGCACGTATCTTATGATTATGAAGAATAATGGTGAATTTGCGAATCTATCATTGAGCAAGTTTATTGAAAAACTCGAAGTTCAAGAGATGGAACAACGGAAGATGGAGAAAATGAAGAATTCTAATGGTGAACAGGACATTGGTTTGTACTACAAAGGAAGTACTAGTGATAAAACCAACATTGCACCGAAGATCGACATTGCATTTAACGCAAACAGTTCTTCTGGAGGGGCATCTCAAGGATCAAACAACAAGATTGGATTCTCTTTATATCCATCATTTGATCCAAATTTTTCAGCAGTCAATAATGGCAAAGTACTACAATGCAACATTGCATTAAATCTTGAGAATGGTCAAAATTTCTCGGAAGAGGTTGCTAAAGGTCATATGTCTTTATTAGTGACCGTATTAGAGTCTTATGAAAGATTGGTTGCGGGAAGAATTGGGAATCATATGTTAACAAAAGAGGATTACAATCAGATTGATGCTGAAGAAATGAAGCTTATGGACATAAAGTGGTGTATGGCTAGTGTGTTGAGAAGAGCTGAGAAGTTTAAACAGATCACTGGAAGAGATGATTTCCGTGATGCTGGAACTTCACCTTTAGGTTTTTATAAATCTAAAGTTACTTGTTTTCGTTGCAGGGAAAAAGGGCACTTTAAGCAAGAATGCACAAATCGCGAGGCAAGTGGAGCTCAAAATCCATTCGGCAACAATGATTATCATCGAAAGGCGATTTATCATCAAGTTGCTCCGCATCAACAACAATCGCCACAAACTTCACATGCTAGGAAGGATCTGATCGAAGAGCCATCTAAGAAAGCTTATCTCGTTCATCAAGAAGATGAAAGAATTCCAGAAGGTTTTAATTGGGATGATTATGATCCTAACAGAACTTCAAATTCTAAAGCATTTGTTGCTCAAATTTTTGAAGATTCAACTGCTGAAGATGAAATGGTGTATGTTTATTACGAATCTCAGCAATACAGTCCTAAAAAGAAAGAAGAAGAACCAGTTTCAACAGAAGAAGCTTCAGAAAAAGCACCAATCTTTGATCACTCATCAGATGAAGAGAGTGATGATGACAGTGAAGAAATTCGAAAACTTGAATATTATAAAAGAAAATTTTCATCTGATAGGGATAATTTGTATTTTGCATGTAAAATGGAAGAGATCAAACCTGAGGAAAATGTTCGAGTGATAAAGAAGCAGGTTAAAGAAATTCCAGCTATCAAGGTTGAGAAAGAAGCAGAAACTGAAAAGATACCTGAGAAGTGTGAAAACTGTGATACTGTGAAAAGGCACAACAACAAATTGATTCATAACATGAACAGACTGAAAGAATCTTATGATGTTTTAAACAAAGCTATGAATCAATACAACAAGTCAAGCAATGAACAAGAGATAGCTATGAAGACACTCAATGGAGCGTTCATGACGAAGCAGAAAATCATCAATTAGTACATTGAGAAATGTGCTGAACTTGAACAGAAATTGGAAACTCAGAGGATAGAAACTGAGAGGGTAAACAGGTTATTGAAAAGTTATTCATGTGCTTCTTATGTGATTGACAGGATTTATCCTACAGTTGAAGGCATGGAAGCATTTGAAGAGAAGAAACCTGAAGTAAAGAATACCGGTAAGAAACATAGTACCAATTATACACGGTCTCCACCTCCGCTTGAAGAAGGATATTCTCCATGAAATCCTAATTCAGAAAGAGTCAAAAAGGCAACCAATTTAAAGTGGGAATCAAAATCTTCAGATGGATTGCCAGATAATATTGACATCACATTCACAGCGTCTGACACTGATCATGAGTCTGAGTTAATAAAGAAAGTGGTCGATCAGGTGTTGGATAAGGATGAGGAGTCAAAGTCAGAGTCTAAATCTGAAAATTTGAGTTCATCAGACAGTTCGAAATCATCAGTCAAAAGGGTTTACAATAAAGATTTTCTGATGTCACAAAATAATTTGAATGACGAAACATTCAAAGTAGCATATACTTTGAATGATTCAGACAAATTATATTCTTATGAAGAATTTCCAATAAGAGGTGTTAAAACTGAAATAATTAAAAAGGTTTTCAAATTAACAGAAATTAATATTTCTGAAATAAAAGATGTAAATCTTACTGAAAAACCTAAAAAGTACACTTCAAGAGTTCAACAAAGGTTAAACAAGAAAAATGGTTACAGTTCTGGTTTTGGTTATCAAAAGAAACCAAACCATAACAGTAATTTCAAAAAGAAAGGTTTAGGTTTTATTCCACCAGAAAATTATAAAAATGAGAAATTTTATAAACCAAAAACTAAATTTGTTACAGGAACATCTTCTGAAGAAGAAAAAGAGAATTTGTTCAGAAAGCAGACGAACAAAGAATTCCTTGCTAAGAAGTAAGAGGGAATGAAGAATGATGTTGCTCAGAAGAAGGAAATGAGAACTTGTTATCAATGCAAAAAAGTTGGGCATATTGCTTGGAACTGTCCAAAGGCAACCCAAACAAAACACTCTGAAAAACTGAAAAAAAAGTTGGTTGATAATGAACCACCAACTGAACAATTTAAAGTGTTCAAAAATTCAAAATTTGAAGTTGGTGGGAGTTCAAAAAGTTTTTACAAAAGAAGGGAAAATCTTAACAACCACAAGTGGATTGTTAAGAAATCAGATGATAAATCTGGCGATGAATTTGTTTCTTCGGAAGCAAAGTAGCCACTTTCTGGCGATGAATCTGACTCGTCAAAGTCAAAGGAGCCACATGTTGAACTAAAAAGAGAAAATTCAGTTCCTCCAATGGATGATGCAAACTTTCCACCATTGCGGACTGAAAGTTTAAAAAAAATTGGCAAAATTGAGATTTCAAATCAATTCTTTTCTGAAAAGAAAGAATTTGATGTTGAAAAAGCCGTTAACCCTACAATTCAAAATATTTTTGGAAAAATGGTTGACGGGAAGGTCAAAGGGGTAAAGGAATTTTATGAAAAAAATAAGAAAGGAAAGAAACCGAGTGTTGATGACTCGGAATCACCCAAGGACCGTCAGGCTTGGGTGAATCTCTTTAACTGAAAAACCTGACTTGCCGGAACTCCCAGGTTGGTAATTGGGGAGTAGGAATCGGCATCTTTCTTGAGAAATTCACGACAGTGACATTTCGACTTAGAAGTGGTATTATTGATAAAAACCTACAAGTGTCTTATTTCTTGAAAATTGATTGTGTGAAAAAACTACAAGTGGTTAATCAAGGTCATTAAATTGAACTTGATTTATCTTTCATACAAGTGGATAAAGAACAAGAAAAGTGAACTTACAAGTGGTATTTTTCAAGAGATATCATTCTTGAAAAATGTTTTGAAAAATGTCAAGTGATAGTTTTTATAAGTGGTGAAAAGAACAGTGTGATGAAACCCCATGTTTGTGAAATGACAAACAAAACTAATTTTTCGGAAAAACCATTTTGATTAAAACAAACTTAAGTGTTTTAAAATCATAATGGGAAAATAGTTTGTTGTTAGGGGGAGTTCTGATTGTTTAAGCCAAGTGGATGGCGAAGAGAAGCAATTCACATCAGTTTGTCATTTTACTTTGTATAGTTGATTGTTTACATTTTCAAATTTTCCTTGAAAATCAAAAATTGAAACATATTTTTGATTTTAGGGGGAGTAAAAAATTAGTAATTTTGAAAATTTGAAAAATCCAAAAACATGAAAAAATCTAAAGTCCAAAGACATCGAAAAATCAAAAATTGAGTTTTATGGTAAAAAAGAGGAAATGATAGCACATCAGTGGACAATCACATCATGCTAAAGATTTGAAAAGTTAAATATGTGATAAACAGTCTCACTGATGATATGCCAGTAGGTTTTTACACGCTTAGTAGATTGTTTTCGAGATATAAACCTAAATACGAATAGCTTACTTATCTCGTGGGGAACATCTCTCGGATATATGGGTAACCCCCGAAATCTTGTTTGAGAGATTGCCTATTTCTGACATACTAGGTCTTTGTGCGTGATGATATCTGGGGTATTATACCAGGACTTCTGATTTTGCGGAAGCAATAGCCTAGTCCTCGTATAATACTCCGCACTACTTTAATCATAAAGCTTACCCTCAGCATACAAAATGATGAAACATTGAAAGATGCTAATCATATGCTGTTGAAGAAAAAATCCCCAAACGGGACACACCTAAAGACGAGCCATCATCTCTTTGTCTGAACGGAAGTTCTAACCTGAGCTCTCATGGTCTCACATTACCCGTTTACAGATATCATTAGTGTACATTCACCTGTAAGACTAAATATAGGAATCTTGATACGGGAGTATATTCTGAGGTGGGACACGCGAATAAGTTAAGTGCTTAAAACACTAAATTCGTGTCTCGAAACAGTTGAACTTTGTGTGAAAATTTAAGTGGATCAGTATACTGACAATCTAAGTGAACCGTTTAGAACTTAAAGTCTAAAAAGGCCAACAATGTTAGTGATTTGTCTCAAAAACTAATATGATACTCTTACACAAACTCACAAAAATATGGTCTGTAAATATTTCTTTATTGCATTTTAACTGTCTGAAAATCTTACAAAAACCCAAAAAGAATGTGTTTTAGCATAAAATTTTGAAAATTCCAAAAGATTTTGTTTCATTTTATTTTCGACAACTGATGTTGAAAAGTTGATTTTCAAAATTCCAAGTGCTAAACATGATGAACAACGATGGTTTGGGAGAATTTGTTTGAAATGTGAAATGTTTTTGAAATGATTAAATGGTTCATTAATTTGAAACTAAATTTGAATGTTTCAAACACAAGTGGTTAAACAGAGATTAAAATTGTTATAAATGAAAAACCTTATGTTTAGGTAGAGTATGTGCAGGTAGAAAGCTTTGAAAGAGCTAGGTTTCGACTCCTGGTGCAGAATAGAGCCAGATTTCTGATTTTGTTGCTACGAAGAGCCAGGAGACGTTTCTAAACCTGTGAAAGCTGCAAAGAGAGATCCCTGTGTCTAAGCCTGAGCAGAGTTTTGAGCCAGGATACGATCCCGGAACAACTTAAGGGGGAGTTTGTTAGCAAAGGGGAGTCTGAAGTCGCTAGAGCCAGATTCAGATCTTGGAACAAAGCTCGAGATAGAAGATGCTGATGCTGATAAACTTAAGAAATCAAGAGATCTGATCAAGAAAATAGAGTCAGATTGAGATTCTAAGAGTGAAAGAAGAAGATAGAGATTGAGGATGCTTACAGAGAAAGACATTTTGGAAAGAGCGTGAAGACTGATCAAGACTGAAGACTCGACACACTGAAGACTCGTCAACATCCAAGGGAGAGTTTCTTGGTGCATATGTCTGTCGACTTCGTCTTGTATCGAGTCATGTAATCGGTTAGATAGACCAAGTGGCCAGTTCATACGAACTGACCAGTTTGTGCGAACTGGACAAATGCTGGTTCGTGCGACCTGGCTTGCCTATATATAGAAGGTCTTGGGTCTTTCATTTGTAACTTTCTGATTCCGGTAGCGAAGCTCTGCCGAAGTGTCTCCAGCCTGTAAAACGTTGTGAAATCAATACAAGAGATAGTTAAAGTACTTCTAAGTGCATATCAAGCTGAATGAAGATCAAATCAATGAATTCCGCCTCTGATTTGGTCTAGAACTCTTCTGATCGACTCGTTTTGATCGATTCACCGATCCTACATTTGGTGTATACCTTAATCATTATAGCATTGAAAATGACCGGCTTTGATCTTTATTTCCCATTGTATGACAAGTATGTAAATCTGGTCACAAGATAAAATCCCAAGAAATATTAAACGATTATTTACGAGTTTTCTCAATCTATAAAATCATTTTTGAAAAACTATTTTCATAATGGGTCAGTTAATTGTATTTACCAGCAAAAGCTGACGTATTTTCGATAGATTAAACTGAAGGTACCGAACCTTGATATTATACTAGGAATCCGGGTCGGCTATGATAAAGACTATAGAATTTGCAACTCCTAGCTTAAGGCCTATGATAACTAAGCTTCGTTTTATTTTGATCCCGCCTGTGGGCTTGAACTCGAACACTTGAATAAATTTTATTTTTATATTCAGACTTTTAAATGAATAAATATTTTTACTCTAATACTTCCGCTGAATTATTAAATTGTAATACTGTTATCCAATCGTCACAATCCATCCGTGCCCACCGGAAATCGGGGTGTGACATGTTCGTATCAGAGCTACAATTTGAGCGAATTAGACACTATCCTTTTGTGTCTAAACTCAAATATCACAAATGCAGATTCCATAAGACTATTCTGAGTTCTAGACCCGAACCTAGGGCTACTCCTCTCGTTATATAAATATAGTTATCGATTTTATAAATTTTCAGTAACATGCCTCTCAGCATGGAAACCGCAGATATGGATCCTATATTATTTCCTTTCGGAGAAAATTTCCATCCGAAGCCACGGCAACGGAAGCTTTGTACTAAACCAAGAATGTCAGTACGACCAGGCATAAGGATGAGCTCTTTACCCTCCACCTATGGCCAATACATTATTTCCCCAACAGAACCCCAAACTGACAAACCTGCAAACCAGACATCAGAACCAATACCAGTGGACGGCAACAATCCATATTTTCTACCTCCTAACTTTGAAATCCCAAACCTTATTTACACAATCCAGTTTTCAATTCGCGACCCATATTATTCACTATCATTGGAACTAGCGGATTCCTCCTCTATGATAAATCCTCACCTAGAAAACGTTAACCAACCACTAAATACTCCAACACCAAGTGAAGTGAATCAAGAAGAGGACTAGCAAGTATGACGAAAAGGAGACGACTGAATACTCCCGTTTGGAATCTCAGGAATAGGATCGGTTATACCGTCATACAACTTCATGTTGGGGGTTTGGAAGGGCTTGGGTATCTCTGCACTGCATATTGGTGGTGCAAAACAAGATATCTTGTGACTCCCGTCTGGAATCTCAGGAATAGGCTTGTGTAACACCCCAAATTTCGTATGTTATAAAATTTTAACACCCCAAAGTTTTGTAAGTCGTAATATAATATTTTTATATTATGTTGACGCAATTAGAAAAGAAAATGGTAAATATAATTTTACCATATGAAAGTAAATAAGATACTAGTAAGTAAATGTGGGTAAGTAAGATATTGTAAATAACCAAGTTAACTAAGTTAGAGGATGGATGAAAATAGTCATGTTATGAAAGATAAAGGGGTTAGTTATGTAAAAAAAATGAAAGAAAGTTTGATTAAATAAGAAAAATGCAGAATTTTTCATAAGTAAGTGTGTATGTGTCGTGGGTTTGAAAGGGGATTTAGGGTTCTCACCTAAATCCATCATCAACACAAGAATTCTGCATAAATTGGGGTGATTTGAGCTAGAAATCGAGTGCATGATACATCATCTACACTTGTCTAAGTGTTCTTGAGGTAAGGTAAGTCATGGATTCATGAAATTTTGATGAGAAGGGAAGTGGGTCTTGATTAATCCATGTGCATGTATGAAATTAGGATGGTTAGAGGCTATAATCATCATATGAGACTTGAATTATGCATGAAATTCGGATTAATTTGATGTTGTTAAGTAAACCCACTTGTAGGTAATAATGTCATGGAAATGTTGATGAATTATGTGTTATAGTAGTTGTAGTTTGATATGTGAAGTTAATTGTTGAATGTTGATGTTATATAAATCTGAGTTTGAAAGGAGATTAGGTGAAAATGATGAATGTGATGATCTCGATAAGAATTTGGTATGATTGTGCACATGTTACTTGTACACTATGCTTAGAAAGTAGTACGCATGCCAAGTGTTCAATGAAATGACTAGGTGAGTTTAGAAGGTGAAATAGTATGCAAGAAAGTGGTAATTAGTTATGGAATGTGATAAAGGGGTGTTTGATAGTAAATTAACACGAGAATGGAGTTTAAATATAGTTCATTGCTAAGTATGAATTATGGTGCAATTGTAGAATTAATGAGGTTTCAAGTATGATGCGTACATGTAAACAAGTGATCATGCGATTAAATGAGTGCCTCACCATGAGTGTACCACATGTTATTGATATGATTAATGGAAGTCGAATGTGAATTTCGAAATAATATGGTAGTTCTTTTGTATAATTTCATATGCTAACAAGAACGTGTGTGTAATGAAATGAATGTATGTGTGAGTAAATATGTATGCGTGTATGATTATGTGTTATGTGTGATAACGGAATTAGATTTCGAAGATATTGAATAATGTGGTTGACGAATCATGTCATATGCATGTTAGTGAAAGTCAATATAGAATAAAAGTTGGAAATGTGTGTTAATATGAATGAGCATGAATACTAACATAATTATGGCATGACGACATGAAAGAATAGGAGCCACACTAGCACGGACCAAGCATGAAAGGCTAATGGGTCAAGATGAGGCAAGGAAGCGGTTACGAACACGGATGCACAAGGTAAGTGACTTCCGACTCACTTCTTAGCATGTATATAGAATTTTCACGTTCATGATTGTGGGAAATTATGTAAGGTTATGTAATGATGAAAGCATTAAGGTAATTGGATGGGTTTAAACGAGTCGAATAATTATGTATAAGTAAGGTAGCGGTAATGAAATTCGTAAAGATTACGGACCCGGGGCAAGGATTCTTAGTCTAAAATGCAGGGAAAGGTTTTACGGACAATTAGAAACAAGTTATGTTAAGATATGCATGAACGGGTCAAAATTCGGTAAAAGAAGAAATAAGTCGAAGGCATAAGAGTCATAAAATTAGGTAGTCCAAATATTGGATTTTCACTCTATGTGATGGAGAATTAAATTCCGGTCGCGTAGGAAAAAGAATCGGGTAAAACGGGTCAAAAACGAGTAAGTTATGCGCGTTTTAGTATTAAAAACGAAGGCTGAACTGGGCGTCACCGTAGCTAACGGTGCCCACCGTAAGCTACGGTGGGTGCTGGGCATTTAATTCTGCCGTAAGGCAGTAGGTTGTCACCGTAAGAATTTGGTGGCGCACGGTCGTGCGCTTGGCCGCACGGTCGTGCATATCCGAGTAAATCAATGCACGGGCTTGTGCACTACCAGTGCCCCCGACGTTGTAGGTACCGCACGGTCGTGCGGTTGGACGCACGGCCATGCGTCAGCTGCAGGTTCATTAAAATGTGCAGAATTCATCCAAATCAGTCCCGTGGACCATAGGGTGTCCCAAAATGTAATCTAACTCATTGTAAAATGTTCATGAGCTGCAATGAGCGTGTGCGCAAGCATAAAATGGAGCAAGATAAGTATAAGAGGCATATGTAAGTTTATAGAGGTACGAATATGATTAGGCATGTATGAGTTGGATATATTACTAGCAGGAATGTATATTCGTATATATGTACAAAGTCGGAAGTGTACGCAATGATGTAGGTATGGGTGTAGGTAGATACGCATGAAGTGACGTAGATGCATTATATAAGGGTACGAATGTATGCATGTAATTGGTTATGTGTGATTATATAATTATGTACAAGTATGTAAGAAATTAGTTACGCACGTATCCAATGAAATTAGTGCTAAGGATATTAATAGTATGCCTGGTGAATGAAGTGGAACGCAGGAATAGTAAGGAAATCTCACCGTGGAGCATATGATCCAATGGAAAGCTGGAACGGAAAGAGTTAATGCAACGAAGAGTAAACATGAATAAATTTGTGTGTTATGATACGTGCTAATGTTATGACTTTATGTGGTGAGTGCAGGTAGTACGAAACACGAGGATCATCAAGGGATAGAGATCGAGGATCGAGTCACAAGACAGATTGTACGGGAACGTTGGTGTTAAAATTTAGAAAACCCATGTCATGTATTTAATTGTAAATGAGTCGGTTGATGACTTCATGTAAAAAAATTTGTGTTAAAATGAAGTTTTAAGTAAGTCAAGGTAATTATAAGGAAAGAAATTTTATGGTACGTGTTTCCGCTGCGACTTTAGTCATTTACGAATTAGAGTGTTAAAGCTTGACTATTCCTGGGACGCTGGATTTCAAATCCTTGAGATTTTGCAACTCCCTGCCCATGGCCTGACTGATCCATGCATCCTGCATAAAACCATAGTTAGTATCCAAAGATGTATTATGGAACCTATTACCTCCTAGTTGACTTAAAGGTGGTATTCCAGAAGAGTATCTGGGATAAGACATGTCTACTGTTATTGTAACATCCGTCAAAATCGGATCTCCGAAATCCGACCCGGATATCGGGACCGAACCGTTTCCAATTAAATAAAAATAAGAAATTTAATAATTGAAATTATCATATTATTTAAACGATCACCACGCATCACGTCAAATTAAACCGGATTAAAAACGGAAGTTTATAAGTGAAACTCAGTTAGTACGGTTAGACTAATAAAAGAAAGACATTAACGGAGTTAAATTCGCTAGTTATAAAAGTTAAAAGTTGAGGGGTTGTTTTTGTAATTAGTGGAAACTATATATTGAGAAATAAGTTAACTAGGTTAGTGAACCTAGTTAAGATAGTATTTATTATATAGTGTTAATGTTAATGTTAACTAACTAAGTTAGTTTGTTAGTTTTATATAAGAAACAAGTTAACTAGGTTACTTTAAATGGTTAAGCTCAGTTAGCAGCAGTTAGGAAGTATAAGGGGGTGTTTGTGAATATACTTAAACTGTTAATCAAGGAAAAGAAAAAAAATACGAACCCGTCGGGATTCGAACCAGCGACCTGCGGCACATCAAACAACCAACACACCAGCTGAACTCGATCAGCTTTTATGAAATGATTCAGCACCTTATTAATTTAAATACAACTTGGCGCGAACCTGATGCACTTACTTCTTCCTTTCAGCGCAGAAAAACGTATGTATGAATGAAGTATAAACGTTTTCATTATTATACATTTATAGATCCAATTAATTACAACATCATGATGGTAATTATGAACCGAAACGTTTCGTGTTAACAATTCGCATCTATAGTTAACGATTTTTAGAGTTTTGTTTTGTTTAGTTTCACCATTAAAACACCTTCAAGAACACAATTGGGTTTTGTATCAATTCGTCAAATTAGGTCCCGAAACTTTTACC
Source organism: Helianthus annuus (assembly GCF_002127325.2). Lineage (NCBI taxonomy): Eukaryota > Viridiplantae > Streptophyta > Magnoliopsida > Asterales > Asteraceae > Helianthus > Helianthus annuus. The sequence goes on along the minus strand of NC_035437.2, from coordinate 149,664,200 downwards.
ATTCGTTCTCCTGATCAAACCATGTAGAACGCCACTGAAATTTCTCCATTTCATCACCTCTACATCACGTATTTAATCGAAGAACATTCTAGGGCTTGTAACTTGTGCGGACGATATCTCCTTCAGTTCTCAATGTTTTCAGGTGATTCCAAAGCCCAACTTGCTTAATTTTTTGCGCTCTACAAAAGCCCTCTATCAATTTCAGTGATAAAAGGCTAATTTATCCGAATTTAATTTTAGTTGAAATTAGGGTTCTTCATGCATAGAATTTGGGGCTTTTAGATTTAGACTTGTGTTTTGATGAAATTTAAAGTATAGAATTGTAATATATCATACTAGTGTATTATGTGTAAATTTTGGGAATTTTTAGATATCAATTGAAATTTTGGTTAATTATTTATCTTTTAATCACTAGGTAAATCAAATAAAAATACAAGATAATCTCAAATAAATTAAATAAATATTTTTATTGATTTTTCAGATTATATAAACACCAGGGAATTTTTATTGAATTGTTTCTTAATTGTTGGAGAATTCATGAATATAATTTGGATATATATATATATATATATATATATATATATATATATATACACATACATGTTTTAATTATTTAAAAATACAAGATTGTTGCAAATAAATTTTGATTAAAGTTTCTACTGATTGTATAATTGTTATAAAACTTTTCTAGATTATTTCTAGAGTTTTCTGGTAACTATTATGCGATTTAAGAATTGGTGAAATTGTTATACATGTAGGATCGTGTGATGACCCGAACGAGTCGTTCAAAGGCTTTCTCCTTGGTTTCAGGTGCGGAATAACAAGAAACTAAGGTAGAAACAGCAGGCAAATCACTTTTAACTACTTGTTTATTGATTTCAAACGTTTACAGCTCAAATCTCGCACCGGCAAAGCTTCGGTACGATTTTTCTCCAACGTTCCTCCTATTACAACTGGAATCGCCCCAAGGGTATATATATAGACCTCTGGAACCGCTTATTGGACAGGCCCAATAAGCGGTCCAACATGACACATAAGCGATCCACACATGATGACACAAGAGCGGTCCAACCATGTGTCATATCGGCGGTCCATAAGCTGCCACATGAGCGATCCATACATGTCCATTCGAGCGACCCATATGCCTAATGGACTAATGAGCGGCCCAACTATCTAATTTGACTCTAAAAGCGGTCCAACCTCTAAAACCTATACATTTCACTATTTCTCGTATTACAAGCCCAGATCTAACGTTCTAAGACAATGACTCGATACAAGACGTAATCAGCAGATGTAGTGCACCAACAATACAAATAATTCCCATTATATAATTATTACTTTTAAATTTAAAATATGTAATAATCAATAAATCTATTTTAAATGATAATTAAATAAGTTGGTGAACTTATTTAATTATTGGCTTGATCAAATATTTGGAAATCATTAAAATGGTAATTTTATGATTTTGCTATTTTAATGTATTCTAGAATTATATAATTATTGATTTGAGTATTTTTGTTGAATAAATATAATTTGATATAATTCTAAGTCCCCAAATAGGATAACCTAATTTCCTAAAATCAATAGGTTATCCTTACGTTTAGTATCTCATTTATTTACATTACGGTTATTATCTAGATATAAACCGTTCCTTTTCGTGTGGTGTATTCTCGTGGATTAATTCTTCGCAACCTGTGAGTAATTTCTTTCATTCCCCGTTCTTAATCTTTTACAAATTTTGGGGTGCATCATGTTACACTTTTCGATTTACTTAACATGCTATGATCAAGTGTTATTATGTGAACGTCTTATGTGTATTCTATTAATCTATATGCTATTTGATGTCAAGTCTATTGCATGCTATTGTGTCTAGTAGATCCACAGCTGACTAGGTTCCCCGCGGCCATGGGTTGTAGCCTAGTATCGCCAACAGTATTAGACTCCCTCCTCGGGGCTTGAGCCTAATGCACGCTATTATCAGGAGTCTATTTATTTTGGTTGTTTGTGGTATTTGATTGTGTATTCTTGTTTGGTAAATTTGGATTTATGGATATGTTGACTATGTTGATGATATGGGACCATTTATACACTAACCTTGAGGTGCATGTTAAAAATATTTTTTTTAATAAAAGAAATAAATATAAAACTGTTTTCTATAAAAGGAGGAAATTATTCACCAACATTTTGTTGACCCAAAAATATATTTTTTCTAATATGGTGCAGGTTTTCAAAGTTGATGATCAAGTGATATGGACACGTAGCATGGGCTTTAGTAAATTAAATTGAAGTCTAGATATGTTTGTTTTGAACAATGTACGAACAATTTTGATTATTATATGTTATGTGACTATTTAAATGGATATGCTTTAAATATTGAAACAATAATTAGTTGTCATGAGCTACGGGCAATCATCATGCCCCGTACCTTTCTGTTGCGGGTCGGGGTGTGACAGATTGGTATCAGAGCCAATGACTATAGGGAATTAAGATAGGTTATTAGACCCTTAGACTTACTCTATAGTCGATTAGGTACCTTATGTACCTTATGTGCTTAATTGTTTGATTATCTTAGCTATTTTTTTTTTAAAGTGTCCATGATTTAAATTTTCTAATGTCACACACATATGCATGTGAGCATATTTAATTGTAATATGCTAAGTAATATGTGCCATAAATGACAATATGTGTGTTGTTATTAAATCATAGTTTATTATTTCTTTTTCCTTGTCACGTCCCACGCGCCTTATACTATATTGAATACTCAATATTCTAATTCTTATTCCTATATATCTAAGTCTTGAATCAATTCATTTTCTTTAATGCATTTCAATTATTCATGAGTTTGATTTCATTTCATTTTTGAGTTTCAATTTTCAATTGATATTTCACCCTCGTCAAAGTGAATTCTTGTGACGGACATGTAGTAACTGGAAGGGTTACATACCGGTAGTCGGGACGTCCTATCTAGGCTGGCATTCTTATAAATCCAATTAATGGACCAGTTTGCCTACCTGGGGACTAACGATGAGAGTACCGATACCTATTAGGCCAAATCATGTCACACCAAACGTCACGTGAGCTAACAACACTTTGATATGTCAAAGTGTCCGTGTTAATTCATGGATACTATCCTAAACATCGTTGTACAACACCCCAAAATTTATTTCATTTATTGAATTACGATTTTCTTCGGGTTAAGTTGTACGTCAATGGGTAGACATATGAGGACCATGCGAAAGCTCGGTAATTGCGGGTGCACAAGTAATTACGAAATGACGCACGGAAGTCATACTAAACCCTATGATGTGCCAAACCTATGATTTTCAATATTTTATGATGAAATATTATTTTATCATAAGTTTTATTACCTTATCTTATTCCACGTGGTTATTATATTCTTTTATATATAAACCACCAGAATAAATCCTTAAATATTCCACGAGATTCTAATGAATTTTTTTTAAATAAATCACCCTAATCTCATTGTAATTTGTCAAAGGGTTAGACTTTTGTTACCCTTTGATACTCCATAATATTTTCATTAGATTTGTATTCTTGAATCATGGGATTTTCCCTAAGTTCCATGATTTCACAAATCTATGAATCCTAACCATCTGACCATCAATTCTCATTATGAGCTATACATCTTACTTAAGTTGTCCCTCGCGTATGTCGCCTTATCATCGTCATCGTCATCGTCATCAACCGAGGATTTGCAACCGCCGAATGGCAGCTTTGATAGCTGAACAAATGGCCGCAATTATGCCTACTATAGTCGTTCAAGTTCAACAGGCACTCAACGCCCATGTCTCCACGAATCAAATTGAAGAAGCTGAAGCTGAACCGTCTTCACCCGATAACAACCATCAAAGGAGTGAAACCAACAACGATTACGCCATACCGGCTATTCCGCTAAACCAGGTTGCCCCTAATCCTGTACCTGACAGAAAACCTTATCGGGGATATTTTCCACAGTGCCCCACTTGCCAAAAACATCACCCAGCCAACACTTTGTGTCGCCTTTGCACTTATTGTGGACTTTATGGTCACTTAATCGACACCTGTCGGCGCTGTAACGCTCAAACAGAACCACCTATGGCACCATTTAATGTACAACACGTGACAACTCCATTTGACCAACCAAACACCCACCTTATGATCCAACCGTATGTCCAACCTAATGCTCCACTAATGGATCAACCGACCGTACTTTATGGCACCCAACTCGTTCCTTACGATCGAGCCGTTCAAGCTAGTCCAGAGAACCATGATAACTAGAAGGCACGCGAACGAGCACTCATCCAGTTCAAAGACAACCACGATACGGTCAGTAGTATGACAACGTTTTTATGCGATGAGTCTGCTTTGAATGAAACGTTTCGAGTTTCTTTGAACTAATCAAATCAAATAAAGAATGTTTTGAAATTGCGAACACAAGTGTAATGATGTGATTTTTGGTAATACGTTTAAAATTTTAACGAGTTGTTCCTTATGACTTGAACGTCACAACCCTAATCACTGTCATAACCTGTGCCCATAGTTCAACAAATTCAAGTCTAGGGCACATGGTGACGATAAATTTATTTTTTCCGACCTTAAAATTTGATTTTCTAAAAATAATAAAACAATATATAATAATTTTTTTTTCAGTAAAATTCATCACTTTAGATCGAAAATATTTTCCTGAAAGATAACGAAATTTTTTTTCTAAATAAACCAAGTTGCTTTTGTACATGATCAAATTAAAATACCAATGTGCTACACTTGGTAAAGTGTGAAAATAGTTAACAAAATGAAATGAACGTGAGTTAAGTTAACAAGTTTATGGTTTCCCTAATTTATCTTAGGACCCTTCTACTTTTGTTCGAATCGCAATTATCGCCCGGCTAGTGGGAATGTAAATCAACATTGCTACGTTATCTCCACCGCCATTCGACTTCACGTTTAGTTTTCCCTCATTAACGACCTCACCTGCTACTCTCACTTCGTATCCTTGGCATTTGTACTAACGCCAATTGATAAAAATATCAACTCTTAATCAGTACCGTTGATAGCTTGTGTCGTTGTCACGCTTTCAACGTTAATATTTGTCGTCGTTTTCATCCTTTACTCGGACGTTTTTATGTATCACTATGTTATGCATTTATGATTTGTTTTATTGCTAGTTCATGTTGTTGCAGTTTCACATCATCACTCATCATGGCTTACCTTTTCCCATAATTTGTGTGATATGGGTATCGTCTCACTTATTCATATACCGACCCTTTTCCCCATCACTATGGATGTAGGTACTGCCACCATTTAGTCGCACCCTTTTTGCGTTCGAGACTCATACATTAGTTGGTTGTGATTTGGTTGTGGTTATTTAATTCGTAAGTTGAGTTGAGTCGTCGCATAGAACCAATCAAAACCGCTAACGAAGCTAATGAAATTTGATGAGGACATGGTGGATATGCCGCTGTTACTTCCTGTATATAAGTGTTCTTATCAAACTATCAAAAGCCTCATTAGATTGGTCGAGAGAGGTTCTACGTAAGTTGTGTTTGTGTTGTCAGTCATGATCCGAATAACGAAGCCGATGAAACTTGATAAGGACATGGTGGATACGCCGCTGGTACTTCCTATATATAAGTGTTCTTATCGAGGTATGAAAAGCCTCGTTAGACTGGTCATGAGAAGTTGGTTTGAGTCGTCAATCATGATTTGAATAACGATGTGGATGAAAATTTGATAGGGACACGGTGGATACGCCGCTGGTACTTCCTATATATAAGTGTGTCTGTCAAATTTTCAAAAGCAGTGTTAGACTAATCATGAGTGTTTTAGTTAGTTTGTTTTGGTTTTGTGATTGGAGAATTCAAATTCTATAATTTCGCTCATTCAACTCAGATTGTGGCATTTTATGAGAATTTTTCTTTTCAAAATCCCAAGTTGTGACACAGATTGCAGTTGGGCATCACATGTATACCTCACGACTCAGTTGCAAACTCTCTCGTGTTACAAGTCATTTTTGGGACGTGATTTTCTCTTTAGATGCAATACATCTTTGATAAGCCAATCTTGAGCTTCGTGATTGTAATGATCATAGAGCCTATAACCGACTATCTTGTACATAACAGTTAACACTTTTCATTTTGGCATCTTTGGCAATTAAGAGCGATTCCTTAATTGGGTATATAACCCTTGCCAGGAACGCTACCGCCTCCATAAGACTACTCCTTTTTGATATGGCACAGTTTGAGTGTATTCTCTGTAACATCAGAACGGGTGTTTAACACTAGTTACCTGACTTTTCAAAGTGACATTCTGTCCTAAGAATCGAGTTCCTAATACTATTAATAATCGAACCGGCATCGTTTATTCCTATGGAAGACCTTACCCTTCATCCTACACGAGCGGTTTCCTCCTAATTTCGGGACGAAATTCCCAAAAGTTGGGGAGACTGTAACATCCGTCAAAATCGGATCTCCGAAATCCGACCCAGATATCGGGACCGAACCGTTTCCAATTAAATAAAAATAAGAAATTTAATAATTGAAATTATCATATTATTTAAACGATCACCATGCATCGCGTCAAATTAAACCGGATTAAAAACGGAAGTTTATAAGTGAAACTCAGTTAGTACGGTTAGACTAATAAAAGAAAGACATTAACGGGGTTAAATTCGCTAGTTATAAAGTTAAAAGTTGAGGGGTTGTTTTTGTAATTAGTGGAAACTATACATTAAGAAATAAGTTAACTAGGTTAGTGAACCTAGTTAAGTTAGTATTTATTAGATAGTGTTAATGTTAATGTTCATGTTAACTAAGTTAGTTTGTTAGTTTTATATAAGAAACAAGTTAACTAGGTTACTTTAAATGGTTAAGCTCAGTTAGCAGCAGTTAGGAAGTATAAGGGGGTGTTTGTGAATATACTAAAACTGTTAATCAAGGAAAAGAAAAAAAATATGAACCTGACAGGATTCGAACCCGCGACCGGCGGCACATCAAACAACCAACATACCAGCCGAACTCGATCAATTTAAATATAACTTGGCGCGAACCTCATTCACTTTCTTCTTCCTTTCAGCGCAGAAAAACGTATGTATGAATGAAGTATAAACGTTTTCATTATTATACATTTATAGATCCAATTAATTACAACATCATGATGGTAATTATGAACCGAAACGTTTCGTGTTAACAATTCGCATCTATAGTTAACGATTTTTAGAGTTTTGTTTTGTTTAGTTTCACCATTAAAACACCTTCAAGAACACAATTGGGTTTTGTATCAATTCGTCAAATTAGGTCCCGAAACTTTTACCATTCGTTCTCCTAATCAAACCATGTAGAACCCCACCGAAATTTCTCCATTTCATCACCTCTACATCACGTATTTAATCGAAGAACATTCTAGGGCTTGTAACTTGTGCAGACGATATCTCCTTCAGTTCTCAACGTTTTCAGGTGATTCCAAAGCCCAACTTGCTTAATGTTTTGTGCTCTACAAAAGCCCTCTATCAATTTCAGTGATAGAAGGCTAATTTATCCAAATTTAATTTTAGTTGAAATTAGGGTTCTTCATGCATAGAATTTTGGGCTTTTAGATTTAGACTTGTGTTTTGATGAAATTGAAAGTATAGAATTGTTATATATCAAACTAATGTATTGTGTGTAAATTTTGGGAAACTTTAGATATCAATTGGAATTTTGGTTAATTACTTATCTTTTAATCACTAGATAAATCAAATAAAAATACAAGATAATCTCAAATAAATTAAATAAATATTTTTATTGATTTTTCAGATTATATAAATGCTAGGGAATTTTTATAGAATTGTTTCTTAATTGTTGGAGAATTCATGAATATAATATATATATATATATATATATATATATATATATATATATATATATATATATATATATATATATATATATATATATAGGTAGAGGATCCTGTAAAAAGTGCTCAAAGTGTAAGAAGTGTGAGAAGTGTATTATAACACTATATATAATACTATATAACACCATATAAACACCGTATAACAATATGTAACACCATATAATACCATATATAACTATGTAACACCATATATCATTATATAACAAATATAACACTATATGTTGTCTGATAGCATGTCTATGATAGATGTATAGTGTTATATTTGTTATATAATGATATATAGTGTTACATAGTGTTATATGGTATTATATGGTGTTACATATTGTTATACGGTGTTTATATGGTGTTATATAGTATTATATATAGTGGTATAATACACTTTTTACACTTCTCATACTTTAGGGCCTTTTTACACTATCTTTACCCTATATATATATATATATATATATATATATATATATATAGATAGATAGATAGATAGATAGGGGAAGTATGTATAGAAAACCCACTTTAATTTAGAAAACCCGGGAAACTCAAATCTCCCAATGTTCTTTTTCTTGAAAAAATTTACACATGTTATATACATGTTTTTAAGGGTTTTGGGCAAAAAAAAATCAAAAAAGCGTCGAGTAGATATTTTTTAAAAAAATAAACAAGTTTTGGTGTAACACATGTTACATTCATCTGACATATTTGTAACATGTGTTACACCAAAACTTGTTTATTTTTTTTTAAATATCTACTCGGCGCTTTTTTGATTTTTTTTTGCCCAAAACCCTTAAAAACATGTATATAACATGTGTAAATTTTTTCAAGAAAAAAAAACATCGGGAGCTTTTAGTTTCCCGGGTTTTCTAAATTAAAGTGGGGTTTCTATAGATACTTACATTATATAGATATATCCTATATAGGTAAAGGATCCTGTACAAAGTCATATTTTTTTAAGAAGTGTGAGAAATAATTGAGTTTCAAGATAACTGAAAAAAAAACTGTCGTCCTATTTTTTTGCAAGATTCAATTCCATTTTCACCTACGTATGCCATAAAACATCAGTTATACATTTATGATGGTGGCCACAAAATGAAGTGAAAGTGAGACTTAGATTGCCAACAAACGTATTACTATTTTTTGTTCTTGAAATATAGACCATGGCCACTAAATCTGCATATACTGATATCAAGTATGTCGTCCATTTTGCAAGATCTAATATGGGTTCATCATGGTGTTTTAAAATCTGGGAATGTTTTGTATTGATAAAACACCATGACTTGAATCATAGATTTTTAAAACACCCCCGCAATGAACAATGTCTCCAAATAAAACACCATGACTTGAATCATAGTCATGGTGTTTTAAAATCTGGGAATGTTTTGTATTGATAAAACACCATGCCTTGAATCATAGATGTTTAAAACACCACACCATGAACAATGTTTCCAGATAAAACACCATGACTTGAATCATAGATGTTTAAAACACCACGCCATGAACAATGTCTCCAGATAAAACACCATGACTTGAATCATAGTCATGGTGTTTACGATTTTTATACAATGTCTCCAGATAAAACACCATGACTAGAATCATAGATGTTTAAAACACCACGCTATGAACAATGTCTCCAGATAAAACACCATGACTTGAATCATAGTCAATTTATCTAGTTGTTTTAAAACACCATGCCATGAATCTGATTACAGTTCTCGTTATGATAATGTATGACGAATATGCAACCAAAGACCTCCTACAATTAAGGTGAATCATTAATTCCTATATTTAAGGAAAAAGGAGTAAATGTAGGAGTTTTTTGGTCGTGTATGATATGGTTACCATATTTCAAACATTGAAAAAGACACTATTGCCCTTTAATTTTACATAAGGTCCCTCTAATTAAAACACAATTTACATTTTTATACCCTATTGATCTCAACCATTAGATCAAATATCCAATGGTTTAAAACACTTCTTATATATATATTTATATATATATATATATATATATATAAATACATACATGTTTTAATTATTTAAAAATACAAGATTGTTGCAAATAAATTTTGATTAAAGTTTCTACTGATTTTTACTGATTGTATAATTGTTATAAAACTTTTCTAGATTATTTCTATAGTTTTCTGGTAACTATTATGCGATTTAAGAATTGGTGAAATTGTTATACAAATAATTCCCATTATATAATTATTACTTTTAAATTTAAAATATGTAATAATCAATAAATCTATTTTAAATGATAATTAGATAAATTGATGAACTTATTTAATTATTGGCTTGATCAAATATTTGGAAATCATCAAAATGGTAATTATTGATTTGGGTATTTTTGTTGAATAAATATAATTTGATATAATTCTAAGTCCCCAAATAGGAGAACCCAATTTCCTAAAATCAATAGGTTATCCTTATGTTTAGTATTTCGTTTATTTACATTTTGGTTATTATCTAGATATAAACTGTTCCTTTTCGTGCGGTGTATTCTCGTGGATTAACTCTTCGCAACCTGCGAGTAATTTCTTTCATTCCATGTTTTTAATCATTTACAAATTTTGGGGTGCATCATGTTACACTTTTCGATTTACTTAACATGCTATGATCAAGTGTTATTATGTGAACGTCTTATGTGTATTCTATTAATCTATATGTTATTTGATGTCAAGTCTATTGCATGCTATTGTGTCTAGTGGATCCACGGCTGACTTGGTTCCCCGCGGCCATGGGTTGTAGCCTAGTAGCACCAACAGTATTAGACTCGCTCCTCGGGGCTTGAGCCTAATGCACGCTATTATCAGGAGTCTATTTTATTTTGGTTGTTTGTGGTACTTGATTGTGTATTCTTGTTTGGTAAATTTGGATTTATGGATATGTTGACTATGTTGATGATATGAGACCATTTACACACTAACCTTGATGTGCATGTTAAAAATATTTAAAAAAAAGAAATAAATATAAAACTGTTTTCTATAAAAGGAGGAAATTATTCACCAACATTTTGTTGACCCAAAAATATATTTTTCTAACAAGGTGCAGGTTTTCAAAGTTGATGATCATGTGATATGGACACGTAGCATGGGCCTTAGTATATTAAATTGAAGTCTAGATATGTTTGTTTTGAACAATGTATGAACAATTTTGATTATTATATGTTATGTGACTATTTAAATGGATATGCTTTAAATATTGAAACAATAATTAGTTGTCATGAGCTATGGGCAATCATCATGCCCCGTACCTTTCCGCTGCGGGTCGAGGTGTGACAGTTATAGTAGGGCATGAGGAAGCAATAGTCTGCATGGGGACGAAATCCCCATCATGAATTTCTGAACTTCTTAATGGCTGTCTCCCTAAGGATCCTTGATCCTGAAAGACACTAGGGCCAGGAAAAGTCTGTGTCGAACCACGGATCCTTGAACTCGAGATGAGGATCATTGTTGATGGAAGTAGGATCCTTAAGGCCCGAACATCTCTATGTATCCTTCTGAACGGGGGAAGGATCCTTGAGGCTGAGTCATCGCCAATGATACTTGTTGAGGGATAGATGATCCTTGAGGTTGAATGATGGATCCTCTGGATTGTTGAGTTGTTAATGCCGGAGTGGCAAAATCCAACACCCTAGGCATCAATGGAGATTGGTCCTCTGCTGGCCTCTTTTGTTTCTTGATGTCTTCAATCTCACGCGGGATCTTTTGATTGGTCTTATTTTGCTGCTCCATGTAGCTTTTCATCTGCGAATACAAAACAGAAAGTTCATTGTCAGTATTAGTAGAGGAGGAAGTAACGGAAGTTTTGGATCCTTGAAAGACAGCTGATGTCTTCTTCTAAGCAGTTTCAATATTCTTCTGGAATGGTGGAAGAATAAGAGGAAATGGCATAGAGCTCTGAGATGAAGTAGCCGTTGGCATGGCAATTGAAGTGGATTTTCCGTGAGAGGCCATGGTGTTATGGAATTGATGAAAATAAGTAGAAATGAATGGAACATTTTTAGAATTGAAGCACCACTTGCCCTATGGTGGGAGGCAAATTGTTTTGGTAAAAAATCTGATCAAGGATAATGTAAACAAATTTGTAAAGTGAGGTAGAGTGCTTAGATGATGAACGATAATGAAATGAATGTTAAACGAATAAGTAATCAAAGACAGAGATTTATACGATGGAAAGCCCTTGATCACCAGTAGGTCGCCGGCATAAAAACCTCAAATAGTGAAAACTATCACTATCAACTAAATTGCACAACTGAAAAGTGTTTACAACTTCGGATATTGATCAAGTGTTTTACAACTGAAAGCTATGAGTGTTGTGAGAGTTCTAGTTCGTAATATGTATGTGGGAGTGCGAATTGTTCCTAATAACACTTGATCAACCCTTTTTTAATAAGCCTAACAACTAAGTCCGATAATCTTGCAAGACCACATTCAAGCCCCACCACCGTTTGTGGAAATAGCACATGCAGCATCTTGAACGAATTATTCCCGAGATTTCAGCTAAGACTTAGTACACTTCGTTAATAACATGCACATGAATATTAGAAAACATCAAGAACAATTGTTAGAAACCACAAGTAATAATAATGATCTTTGATCCTCTGAGTCCCTACACTACCTACTAAGAATAACTGATCCAGACAACACCTCAGAATGTATGATCCATAATTATAAAAAACCTATGCCCTAACAATTAATAATAATAATAATAATAATAATAATAATAATAATAATAATAATAATAATATACAATTTATTAATCTATACACAACAAATAAACACATATTGTTATTATATCATATTAGTGTATCCAATTATTAATCTATACATAACTATAGATAAATGTGTAATACATAAAAATATGAGTAAACTGCCATTTTGATCGCTATGGTTTGGTTATTTTTGCCACTTTAGTCCAAAACTCAAACCTTTTGCATCTGGGTCCATGTGGTTTCAGTTTTAGTGCCATTTTAGTCCAAAAATGAAAACATGTCATATTTGTCTTATAAAATCCTGCTATTTTGTCCTTTTCCTTAGGGGCAAAATGGTCATTTCTTTTTTTATAAATAAATACCAGATTTTATAAGACAAATATAACCTGATTTGCCCTTGAGGAAAAGGACAAAATTACAAGATTTCATAAGACAAATATGACCTGATTTCATTTTTGGACCAAAATGACAATAAAACTGAAACCACAGGGACCCAGATGCAAAAGGTTTGAGTTTTGGACTAAAGTGGCAAAAAATGACCAAACTACAGGGACCAAAATGGCAGTTTACTCTAAAAATATTTATATTATATTATTGTAGTATTTTATTTATTTATTTTTATTTTTATATGTGACATAAGTTTTTATTTTTTTATGACTACATATCAAATCAAATTAGGTTATATACTTGTAGACCTAGATTGTCTAATCTAACCTAATAATTTATTTGTGATTAACTACACATAGGGTTCTCTTAATTTAGCAATATTATTTTATTAATAATATATTAGATCAATATCCAATTTTTATTATTAATATATAATACATTTGGTGTCTTATACAAAAATACTTTATTATGAATATAACTCTGTATTCATCGAATTTTATACCGCTATGTAGATAAACCTATAAAAACGAATATGGTATATAGTTTAAAATTTATAATTTAGATTATATTTTAATTTATTTTATTGTAATTTAATATCGACAATGATTAAGTTAAATCTCATTATTCTAGAAGATATTTATATAACTTCTTAAGTTCACATAGGACCGGTGATATATATTAATGGAGTGGGTTTTTTGGAATAAAAAAACAATATAAATTAATAAGTAAAACGACAAAAATGCCACTCATTTAACTGACTTTTTTTTGATGAAGTTAATGAACTGGATGAAAATTACAAAAAAATGCAAACCTTAGGGAGGGACATATGAGAAAAATTGTTGTTGCTATTGTTATTATTATTTATTTGTAACTATTATAGTCTCATAATGTAAGATATTGTTTTTATTCAATTCGTGTAATAATCGAGTCTATAACCTAGTGAATTAATATAGATATATAATGTGAAGATGAACATTTAGGTAGCGTTTGGTATGAAGGAATGAGGATGGAATGGAATGGACCATTGTGAGGGAATGAAGAAAAGAGTGTTTGGTTGGTCGATGGAATGGAATCACCAATTCCAAAATGCACTCCATTCCTTCAAAATCATTCCATCCGTCCCCCTGTTTTTTTTTCCATTCCATTCCCTCTTCACCCTTCACTAACAACACTACAACCAACCACCGTTGCCACCACCCACCACCACCGCCTGCTGTCGTCACCCACCTCCGTCGCCACCCACCGACATCACCCACCTACGCCGCCACCCACCGACGTCACCGTTACCACTGCCACCAGCTCCAACCACCACTGCCGCTAACTCTAACCACCACCATCACTGCCGCCACCCACCTCTGTCCCCTCCACCGCCATCGCTGTTGCCGTCACCCAGCGTCACCGCTGCCACTTCCGATCACGTCCGCCACCGCCACCGCCACCGCCACCCACCATCGTCGCTGCCATCTCCGATCACCACCGCCACCCACCTCCGCCACCGCTGTCCACCGCTGTCGCACCACTTCCGACCACCGTGGCCACCACCATCGCCGCCCACCACCGCTGTCACCACCCGCCACCGTCACCACCCACCACCGCCGCCGGTACAACTGCTACCTATCACCACCCACCATCATCGCCCACCACTGACCACCGCCATCCATTTTTATTCATTTGTCTTTTCTTGCCAACCAAACAACAAAAAATATTGATTCATTCCATTCTCACATGGTAACCAAACAAGACATGGAATGATAATGATTACTTCCATTAGCTCATCCATTCCATTCCACCGTCTATTCCATTACCCCATACCAAACATACCCTTATGGAATTAAAAGAAGGGTAACAAGATGGAATTGAAAATTTGGCATATGCCGTCACAGTAGGTCATGTCTTTAGTCATTAACACAACCTAAGGCTAACGAATAAGGTTTGTGATTAAGGGGCTGTTTGGCAACTTCTGAATGGTTAAGTGTTGAACTTGTAAGAGGTCTGAACGATTAAATGTTAAATCAGTAAGAGGTCTGAACTATTAAAAGCTAGTATAATTCTTAACCATTCAGAGGCAAATGTCTGACTAATTCAGATTAGAGGTCTTAACCATTTAGACTCGATATAATGCTTAACCATTTAGAGCCGAATGTCTTAATCATTCAGACATCTTCTCGCGAAACAAACAGTCTGAATCCTAAATGAAAACATGTGCAATACATTATAGCAAGAGCAAACTCAATGTTTTTCGAGGTGCAAAGCGATATGAAAATTCAGGATCCTCTCCGACATAAATTGTTATAAACCCTAATTATTTACCAACTCTTGGTACCAACAATAATACTATAAAACTTAAAAGAGAGCCCATAAAATACCTTCTATATGAAAAATGGCATTTCTTGCCAAGATGCATCATACGTTCGTGAGTGAACATGAAACTAACAAGAAATGCTGCCCAATCATAAACCTCATGCTTCCATTCAAAATCCAGTTTCTTTGGTAATTCATTGACGAAGCATCTTCTAAATCAACAAAAGACTAAAAAGGGTAAATTTGTAAGACATGATTATAATCTAAAGCAACCTAAAGATGGATATGAATCCATTATTGTTAAAGCAACTTATGTTTAAGTAGGTCCTTGTATGCGATGATAGGAATATGTTCTTTTGGAAGACAAACAAAAAGATGGATATGAATCCATGACTACAACAAAACTAGGATTCTAGTACTCAATTTTTTAAACCAAATTATAAAATTACATAATATAAGATGGATATGAACCCATGACTACAACTAAAAGATGCAAGTTTGCTACATTAATATAAACCACATGACTACAACAAACGCATATATATATATATATATATATATGGGGGACCGCTAGAATGAGAACCAACTCGAGTTGTAAGAACCGCGAGAACCACACCGTACGGGGCGAGGTGGACCAAATTTTTTTTTTCAAAAACGTAGATACATGTATTATAAACACATTCGTAAAAAAAAAAATTTAAAAATGTCGTGCGTGTAGTTTTTTACACCACAAGTTTGTGGTTTACGAGTTCCGTAAATTTACGGAACTCGTAAACCACAAACTTATGGTGTAAAAAACTACACACACGGCATTTTTTTTAAAATTTTTTTTTACGAATGTGTTTATAATACATGCATCTACGTTTTTGAAAAAAAAATTGGTCCACCTCGCCCCGGATCAAGTAGTTCTCGCGGTTCTTACAACTCGAGGTGGTTCTCATTCTAGCGGCCCTCTATATATATATATATATACATAGGCTGAGAATCATTTCAGAACTCTAAATAATTACAGAACTTTCAGAACTCCTAATAAACAATTATTTTATATATAAATTTCGGTATTTAGGGTACTTTTATCATTTATCATATGTATTTTTATGATTACATACATGTTAAGAGTAATTTATATATGTATAATAATCAAATTGTATATATGTGTAAGAACTAATTACATATATGTAAAAAAACCAGTTTACATATGTGTAATCATAAAATTACATACCAAAAAATGATAAACTATTTTTAACATGTATGTAATCATAAAAATATATGGAAAAAATGATAGAAATGCTCTAAAAATTAAAAAAAAAAACTACATAAAAATGTTGTTTATTAAGAGTTCTGAAAGTTCTGCAATTATTTTGAGTTCTGAAATGAACCCAACCCTATATATATATATATATATATAATATATATATATATATATATATATATACACTTGCATACATGTAGAAAAAACACATTTCTTGACATGCATTACGCGTCATAAAAGGGTAGTTATGACACGCAAACGCGTGTCGTTGATTGAGGAGTCATAAAATTAACATGACATGCATTTGTGTGTCATGTTTTTATGACACACTTTAATGACAAACATTGATGACACACTTTAATGACAAACATTTATGACACGCGTTTATGACACGCATTTATGACACATATTTATGACATTCATTTACGTGTGTCATGTTTTTAATTGTTTAAAAAAATACTCTTTTATAAAATTACTAATTCACCCTCGATACATATATAATAACAAAAAAAACAATAAATACATTTCATAATACAAATGCATATATATATACACCAAAACAACTCATTGCATAATCATTCATCAAGTATACTACAAATATTTTAACGTTAACAAAAACATTGTTAGTCAATACATTCGCCGAGACCTAAAATATTGTGTCACTTCTAAAAAAAAGGTAGCCGCATAACTCGACCATTGGTCGCGAATGCCATATCCATATCCATATCCATATCCACATCCAAGTATTCCTCTACTCCTTCCCTAACCTCAAACATCAACAAATAAAATAAATATTAAAAATCATAATTTAAATCCTAATTTATGAATTTAAGCGTTTATTTGGATATTTAATTTCAAGACTAAATCTAAATCTAAATCTATGAATTGAAGCATTTGTTTGAATATATAAATACACATTTCTCTAACATGCAGACTAAAATTTACCTAAGCTTACATTATCATTGTTAAGTATATCAGCTCCTTTGTAAGCTATCTCCTTCATGAACTTCATCACATAGTAGCCACATTCAACAAAGTACTTCCCAACTGACATGGACACTACATAATTAAAAATATCAAGAAGTGTGAAACCGTTGAGATTTAAGTTTCAAGTAAAGGATTCATATATTTATTGTATCATTCCAACCACAATTTAAATAAGGAATTAAGTGCTCACCCTAGCGTTGACCCAGTTGAGTTTAACCCTTATGTTGGCACCACTTCATGCACGACCATTGCCCTTAAAAAATAAAAAATATATAAAAGCATATTCCAACTCGTTTATCATGCATTATGATAATTTGTATTACTTACGTTTCAATAATTTGCCTCAACTGCTCATTGACACTGCTAGGCCTTAAGAAATCAAGATAATAGCATGAAGTTGTTTTCAGCTTTAGTACTGCCAACACCCATTCGTTTCTACAACAACCAAAATTTAGTCAAAATAAATCAAGATAATGAGCCTCTTCTTTACAAAAACTTATTTAAATGGAAAATCAAATCAGGGATTGTAGGGCTATAGAATATGGATGAGCTCGGTACCGAAAATCCCCAAAAGTGGGTACCGGTACCGAATATAATCGGAACGGTTCGGTTCGGTACTGGTACGGTACCGGTATTTGAGGGTAAAAACCGGTAAATATCAGTACCGTATCGGACCGGTACCGAAAATCTCAAAAGTTGGTACCGAATCGGTACCGAAAGTGTTACCGGTTCGGTAACTTCGGTACTGGTTCGGTAACTTCGGTACCGGTTCGGTACCGGACACCATTTGCTCATCCCTACTATAGAATGATGTCATAGCCCTTCTTTAATGACAAAACAAATCTAAGTTCCTTCCAACCTATTAATCATTTTGGCAACCATCCTAAACCGTCAAAAAGAACATAAAAAAAAGTTTAATGCGTAAGGCTACTTCATATATATAAATCAATGAATTCAAACTACACTCTTACCACGAAAATTTTAGCTTTTAAAGCATTAGTCCACTAATCAACAATATTTGAAAATCTTTAGAGTTTAGACTACTATATTTGAAAAAATCAAACAGTATATAAATAAAAAGTAAACATTTGTATTTTAGAATACCTAAGTTTGCCAAGTGCAAGATCAAATCTATCAGATATAAAATTCCAATATCTTCAAGAGACATGAGGTAGTTTGGCATGAGGTACTTGTTTAGGTAGTCATTGCAACCCATTCCAACAAAGAAAAGGCTTTGAGAAGGTACTTGAGACACATTGGTTGCACCCAAATTGTCTGTGATTTGATCCAAAGAGTTATTAGCGTTCTCAATTTGTTGGTTGAAAGGGATGCACCTATATATAATCAGCAAAAAATATTAACACTAGAAATCGCCAAAAGTCCCACTGATCATAGAGATATAAAAACTTACAAAATTTCAGTCAGTTCAGCCACAAAGTCGCAAATACCAAGCAAGATTCATGATGTATGATCCAATTCTAAATCAACAGTATAAGAGGAATCACCTGGTTAGACGCATCGAAACAAACATCTAGGGAACCTATGAAAACTGAATTGTTTAGTGCAAAATAAATGCTTCGATTATCCAAATTGATTACAAAGAAGTGTTTTGTTGAAAAAAAAGGTAAACCCACATTAAACCACAAAAAAACAATAATCGCCAAGTCTAACACACCTAAAAATATCTAGTTCAGTTTAAATTTATGAACTACAAAAAAGGAAGAGGAAACCAACATTAACTACAAACCCTAATGCAAATATAGCAAATTTATATATCCAGATTTACATAATCATTTTAATTGTTCGCCGTTTGAAACACTGAATCACCCCGATTCAGTGTGTAAGTGAAATCCCCTCCTTATGCACAAAATGGAAGAACAATTACACACAAAAAAGTAGCGATAACAATTGAAACGAAATGACAGAAAAAGATGATACGGTTGCTTGAGAATGCCTGGAAAACCAGTGTGCGGGGAGACATAGCACGAGATGCTACCGTCAGAGGGGAGTTTTCATGGCTGCCAATTGCGGGTGGGAAGATTTACAGTTTGATTTGGGTGGAGTGGGGCTTAATTTTGTTAGGGATCGGAGATTCAGAGTTATATCAAAAATTCAAAACTTAAAGTGGGTCAATTAGAGGGAATCTGAATTTGGGGCGGAGGGAAGAAAATTATGTTTCATTTTTATTTCAACTAGGGTTTATCACCCACCGCGATGCGGCGGGGACTTAGAAATTAAGACGTAACACATATGAATAAAGCTTAGGTTCAAAACGTTCATAAAGTGTTATTTGGCGGTACGACATATGTGTGTATAAAGGAACTCCTTAATTGATGACATTTCGAATCGTCCGTCTATATGAAATATAACAAATGAAAACATAGGAAAAAATACAGGCCATGAGAAATAGGTGAAGAACGTCACCATGATGTGTCACTTTCTTAGCATCCTTCTAAATATACAACATCTAAACCTTTTAAAACACATGAATAAAAAACAATACAATTGAGTAGAAACAAAGGAAGCCTAAATAATAAAAAATAATAATAATTACTTAAAGCACACCTTTAGACAATGTGTTTGAGAAGAACATATTACATGTACCTAAAAGGGGACCAACCTTGACAACAAAAATGCATCTGATTTACACCTGTTAGAGGAAATAACACATTTAAAAAAGAGACCAATGTAAAAAAGAAGATAAATGCCAATGATCAATGAGATTAGAAGCACTTAAATAAAACACAAAAACATATACGTATAAAGTGCTACTGTTGTTACGGGTTAACGTTGGACGTAAAGCTGAAACATAGAAAGCTGGTGTTGCTGCAAACCTGAAACACAGGAGGTAAAATAAAAACAGATTATTGGTGAATTAGCATACGTATGAAGAGATTTGCGTTTTTCGTTTCCTAGGGTGAGTCGTAGAAAAAGAGTCATTGTTCTTTTTGTTAGGCATATTTTTCTTCGAGTATGCGAATGTAATCTCTTTTAAAAAAGAGAGTGAACATGTGATTCCAATGAGTTAAAATGTAGATATCATAAGTACCAGTAAGGAGCTGGTGATTGTCTTTGGACGGAAAGCCTTTCATAATCACATAAATCAAAGTAAAAGTGGGGAATAACATCAGTTTCAGGTGTGAAAGTGATGATTGAAGGCTGGCCTTTTCAAATAGAGGTGTTGTCATTGACAATTTTCATGTACAAACCGGCCGGAGCTTACATAACTGCTATTTTACCTGGTTAGGCAAGACGTCTCCGGCATATGAGTTAACTTGATTGTTTTCAATCCTTCCACTACAAAACAACCAACAATAATCTTATTTCTTAATCGACAACAATCATAAAAAAGAAAACTAAATCATAAACACTTTCCTTTACTACCTCTGCTAACAGAAGGGGGTCCAAGAAACCAAAAGGAATCCCATATTTGCCATACAATTCAACCTTATGCAATGGAGGCTAAACAGGACGCCACAACGGACACCATACCTCAAATACACGCTACAGCAAACAAACGCAAACCTACAAAGTCCCTACCAGCAGGAATAAACTAATTAGCACGTGCACTAAAAGAAGGGCAGGCAAAAAAGGACACATAAGCATCTATTCGAGATTAATAGTAGAGTACAAAATCCCAACATAAACAATTAGAAGTTTATTACAAAAATCCCAACACAAACAATCTTAACAATAATAGAGGTCGCAACACCTCTAAACTTAGCCTTTTATCTAAAATTCTTATATGATAAAAAGGTTAAAACTAAACAAAAAGTTTCTGCCTTATATGTTTATTTGCTTCGGTAACGCACAAATTTGCCTCATCCCATTTCACACCTTTTTTACTGCATCAAGGATCTGATCATACTATCCAACACATAAAAAACATAACTTTATGCCTAAAGAGTCTCCATAACTATCATCAAAATCACTAAAAGCAGATTCAGCCAATCAAGCAAAATATGACTTCCACAAATCTTGCAAATTCCAAACTTTCTGAGATTATGTGAAAGCAAAGCAGATTAGAGGCAACCATCCTTCAGTTTACACACCAGCTAGTGATCAAAAACCCTAAAATTAAACAAATATCAATAATACGATTAGCAATAGATCTGTAATACAGAGGCTTCATCACTTAATGCCTTTGAGAAACAAAATACAATTTTAAGAACAACACATACATTGCGGTTCACCAAACAATTAGAAGGCATCATTCTAATACAAAGTTTAACAAACAATCATTTCATTCCACCACAAAGATCTGAAAAACAGAGACGTAATCAACAAAAGGGTAATCAGAATACAACTTCATGTAACCGATTCTAACCTTATCCGCCGACGTCCCATCTTGTCTGTCACCGATCTGGTCAGAATATGCTTCTGAAACATAGCCTCTAAATATTCTCACCGGAGTTCACCGGAATTTAACCGGAAGTCGCCTATTCATCGTTCCAACAAAAATCAACCAATCAGACATCATTGTATGTCGATCTAGCTGGAAAAGAACATGCAGCGGGAAAGAAACTTACCAGATGTTCGTCGGAACCCTGGTCGTTGCCCAGTTTTTCGTCACAGCCACCGTCTGAACCGTAGGTCTCTTGTTCGGAACCAGCAATTCGGCGGGGATAGAAGACGATCATGTAGGTTGCGTAACCGGGCATCCCTCTCTCTCTCTCTGGTTCTTTGATCTCTATTTTAGCATTTCTCTCTCTATGTGGGTTGTAAGGAGTTGGAAGCCATGGGAAGGATACACTGTGCAACAACACAAGAAAGTGTTACGCATGATGTACAAGACTACATAGCACTAACATGTTACAAATTTATATTATACAAGATAGATCCATCTAACTGAAAAAATAAACATACAACTGAATCGAGGCTTACCGGAATTCGTGCAGGAGTTAACCGGAGTCTCGTGAGAACCCTAGCTCGCACCGCCTCACCGGATTCCTTGTCTTCTGCGGTGTAGGTAGGGGTACAACACTCACCGATGCTGAGAAAACGCCGCCAGATCCGCCGTGGCTCCGGTGGCTGGCCACTCTGTCTCTCGGTGTCGCATACTCTATCTCTCTCTCCCAGACTTTGTATTGTATATATTGTGTGGACATGTGTATAAACCACATCCACATATTCCATATTTTTTTTTAAAAGCACCCAAAGCCTTGTGTACAACCCACTGAAGCTGAAAGTAGTTGCTAATTTATATAGGTGTTAATGATTAATAAATAATAAATATTTAGGCGTAAGACTAACGTTAAAGTTTAATGGTGTAGGAAATGTTGAAAATATAAGATCATGTGCAGGATTATTTTTATTGTATAAGGTGCACAACTATTTTATAAGATAGGTTCATTAAATGATTAGAGTTCATTAATTTGAATAACAAAAATAAATAATAGACTCATTAAATGATTTTGTTCAAATTAGCTTTGTATCCTTTTTATTCTTGTCATTTGAACTCTCCACTATATAACATAATGATGTATAATGAAACATAAATATATTGAGCTTATCAATGGGGTGGTGGTCTATTGGAAAAGGCAAAAGCCTAAACACTTAGATTTAGGAGGAAGAGGTCTTGGTTCAAATCTGAAAGACAAAAAAGATTTATGTTTGGTATGGGGTAATGGAATAGGCGGTGGAATGGAATGGATGAGGTAATAGAATTGGTCGTTACCAGATGAGAATGGAATGAATCATTACCTTTCGTTGTTTGGTTGGCAAGAAAAGACGAAGGAGTAAAATCGGATAGTGGTGGTCAGTGGGCAATGACGGTGGGTGGTGATAGGTGGCAGTTGTACTAGCGACGGTGGGTGGCGGCGGTGGTAGGTGGTGATGACAGCAGGAGGTGGTGGGTGACGACGAGGTGGGTGGCGGCGGTGGCGATAATGGCGGTGGCGATGGTGGTGGTGGTGGTGGGGAGGTGGTAGCGGTGTCGAAGATGGGTGGTGGCGATGGTGGTGGGTGGTGGCTGGCAGTGGTGGTGGGTTGTGATGTTTTTAATAGAGGGCGAAAGAGGGAATGAAATGAAAAAAAAACATGGGGGATGGATGAAATGATTTTGAGGGAATGGAATGCATTTTGGAATGGACGATTTCATTCCACCGACCAACCAAACACTCTTTCCTTCATTCCCTCGCAATGGTCCTTTCCATTCCACATCTTTAATTCATGCATACCAAACGTTACCTTAAAGAAATTTGAGGTTCAAAAAATATATTAAGCTTATTTTAACTACCCTACTGATTTAAATTTAGTAACTAAATAAATTTTATCTAACCCTGGAACTTGTCTCAGTGGTTATGCAATGAAGGGATAAGGCTTGGGATCTTTTGGTCTCAAGTTCGAATCCTGAAGCACACCCGGGTTTTCTATTACAGTGCATTTACTCCAGAGAGTCCTGACTCTTGTGGAGGATGCAACTGCCAGGGATGCTGGTGGGTTGGAAATTTTCTCGGGGAGCACCAAGCTAAACTCTGAGGCCAAGTGTGGGCCCGGTTAAGACAACATATATAGTCTTGTGATAGAGTGGGGTGGAGGGCCTGCTAAGCGGGTGCGATACCTATCGCCTGTTGTAGAATATCGCCGTTCAAAAAAAAAATTTACCTTAGTTAGAAATAGTTATAGAAATACCCTACTGATTTAATTTATAAGATATTCTATTGAGTAAACTGCCATTTTGGTCCCTGAGGTTTGGGCAGTTTTGCCACTTTAGTCCAAAACTTTTATTTTGGTCCCTGTGGTTTTAGTTTGTGCTGTTTTGGTCCAAAAACAAAATCAACTTAAATTTTTTTTTAAAAAAAAACCCTGCTATTTTGTCCTTTTCCTCAGGGGCAAAATGGCCATTTCCCACCTTCTCTATAAACTCTGTTCTCTCTATAAACTTTGCACTATATCCCTCTTTCTCACCACCGCCACCTCCTCCCCCTCCATTAACACCACCACTGCACCACCACCATCCCCACCTCACCACCACTACACCACCATCCCTGTCTCTCTCTCTTCCTATCTCCTCTCTTCAGAGCATAATCACCCTCGTTCTTTCCCCCATCTTTCTCTCTCTAAAACCTAAAACCCTAGTTTTTATCCTCTATTTCTCTCTCTAAACTCGTTCTAGGGTTTGTGAAAGAAGGTAGGCGGTGGCGGTATGGCGGTGATGGCGGTCATCTGTAGATGAGAGAGAGATGAAAGAGAGAGAGAGAGATAGAGAGAGAGAGGGGCGGTGGCGTCCAGCGGAGGAACAGTGAGCGGTGGGTGTACTATGTGTTTAGGTTTGTTTTAGCCATCCTTTTTGATTTGGGGAATTTGTGAAGATGGGGGTGGTGGTGGTGGTCATCTGCAGATGAGAGAGAGGGGGTTAGGGTTGACGGTGCCGGAACCTCAGGGTGTGATAGACTCGTTGGCCGGAGACGGAGATGGAGACGATGGCGACAATGGTGGCTACTTCTCCAATGTACCTCATAGTGCCGATTCACCGGTATTCTCCGGTGTAATGGACTCGTTGGCCGATTTTGAAGTCTGGTTGGTTTGGGGGTTCGGAGGCTGGTGAGGTTTGCATTTTGGTTGAATGATTCTTTGTGGTGAGGCGGTGTGTGTTTAATATATATAAAAATAACCATTTTGCCCCTAAGGAAAAGGACAAAATAGCAGGGTTTTTCTTTTTGAAAAATCTAGTCTGATTTCACGACCAAAATGGCAACAAAAATGTAACCACAGGGACCCAGATAAAAAAACTTTGAGATTTGGACTAAAGTGACAAAACTGGCCAAACCTCAGGGACCAAAATGACAGTTTACTCTATTATATTTTTAGTTATGTTATAGAAATAGTATTTATTAAAGAGTAAATTGTCATTTTAGTCTATGAGGTTTGGTTCAAATTGTCATTTTAATCCAAATAGTTTTTTTTCTCCCCTGGGTACATGACTTTTCCATTTTCTTGCCATTTTGATCACATTGCCTAACTCAGTCTAAAAATCTGGTTATAACCAGGGGTATTTTTGGCATAACTGTTGTGTACTGATAACCAGGGTTAGTTTACAACATAATTTATACACCTTATAATAATTTAATGCCAAAAATACCCCTGATTATAACCTTGTTTTAGACTAAGTTAGTTAATGTGATCAAAATGACAAGAAAACGGAAAAGTCAGGGACTGAGAAGAGAAAAAAAAACTATTTGAACTAAAATGACAATTTAAACAAAAAAAATTGGCAATTTACTCATTTATTAAATTTACTGAAATCCTTACAAATTTGTTCCCGCCTCCGGTTTATTTTCTCCCTCCCAAATATTTTATCCCCCAACCACATCTAACTTATGTATCCCTGGTCTCTTTTGAACGGTTTTTCTATCTATCCCTAATTAAACAATAGTCTCCTCAATACTGATGGCTCAACATCATTTAGTCGAACTATACAAAGATTAGCAACTAAATTTTGTCAACTATAAAGGAGATGAAGAATAAATAAATGGCTGTTGTTGCACCTTATGTATAAAAGAAAATGAAATGGTTCGAAATGGTTCGAAATTGATGCTGATGCAAATGATGTTGAGAGAAAAAAAAATGTAGATGGTAGAAAACCGATAGTTTGACCACATAAGTCAAAATGTAATTTAGTTCACTCTGATCTTGTTTAAAGTAAAGTACAGTTGGTATTTTTAATTTCAATTCTAAAAACATATTATTTAAATATCAGATATCATTAAACTTAACAACTTAACGGAACTTAGGGAAGTCTTTTACTATTTAGTATTTACATATCAAAACTTTCTATATTTCATTGTCCGGTTCGTAGAATTACGCAACCTTTTGAAATATGAGTATAAATTTTAACAATGTAACATTTCTAATAAAACTTTCTGCAAAAAGGTTGTAAAATTTAAATAAAAAAGTTGCGATTTCATTAAATTTTACAACTTTTTATGATAGAGAGATTGTATTAGATCTTATAATGCAAGTTTTATGTTGAACGCAGTTGCATTAGATTCAAATGCAACACGGTTGAAAAAAATTGTATCTAAATGGTTGCATTAGCCTCATTTTCTAGTAGTGTTAGTTGCTATACCGAGTGTCAATATCACGTCAGTATTGTAACAAACAGAATGAATATCGATCAAATGTCCGCCGCAAAGATTTCACTAGTATGTCTAATTTGTAAAATATAATGTTTATTATGACTCTAAAAAGATAACACACACAAAAAATGTCATATATTTGTTGAATTTTATAAACCATGACATTTTTTTTCTTGACCCACACTTTGGAATGTCATAAAATGGTCTTGTTTATTTTTTATGACGTTAAAAAGATGACACACAAAAAAATGTCATAAATTTGTTAAGTTTTATAAACCATGACATTTTTTTCTTGACACACGCTTTGGAATGTCATAAAATGGTCTTGTTTTTTTCTTATGACACTAAAAACGTGACACACAAAAAAAGGTGTCATAAATTTATTGAATTTTGTAAACCATGACATTTTTTTCTTGACACACGCTTCTGAATGTCATAAAATGAGTGCCGTCATTGTTCGCGTGTCAAGATAGGTGTATTTTCTAGTAGTGATAATAGGAACACGAAACTTGCTTTTATTTATGAAAAGCTGCAATAAAACCTTAAAGTAATTCTATAACTTGGTTGAAGCCTTTCATCGAGCATTTGGTGTACATTTTCAAACTTCTTAGTTTTAAACAATACAAATACTAAACATTACCCCTAAATCAGAAATCAGAAATCCGAAATTCATTTACCTTCAAGGCTTTGACATAACAATAAATATTAGTGGCGGATCTAAGAACATTTTTCATTTGGTTCCTTTAAATAAATTCTCACTAATTTTCACTATTTTTTTTCCAAATCATACAAGGTTCTCACTAATTTTTTTTCAAATCGAATGAATTCCTGGCACCCACAAAAGTGGTTTAGATCGTCCTGATAATAATAATACATTGAAAGATAAAAATCCCATGACTGATGATAAGGAGGCGGATCAAACTCCAAGAAGAAACAGACAAAAAGGGACACAACAAAACATTGATGCCATTTTTCTTAATTCATTTCCTCACTTCAAAAAGCAACTTACATGAACTTACGGCGAAGTATAGAAGGGGCGGGAGGGGGAGGGGAGTTGGGGCACTTGACCCCCCGAACTTTTCGCTCAGTAGTGTTATATATGTAGTTTTCGTATAGAAATTTTTTTGGTATATATGTTTTCGACCCTCCCTCCTAGTCATTCGAGTCAAGCTTCGCCACTGACTATGAGAACGTGGAATACTAACTAATAAATAAAACACGCATGATAATTGCTAATTATGGAAATATATCATGGGTATGATATAATGAACGTGGGTTGCATGGATGTCATTGGTACGTATCAACTGATTAACTACATAACCGTATCAAAGTGAAAGTAACACGAGGGGAATATTTGGTAACATGACTCGCAACAATTGTATGTCTAACGGTGAAGACGATTGGTACAGGTATCGTCGAATAGACGAGGCTGCCTGTCTGGTGGTGCGAAGGTAGTTCATCGGCAAGTGAGAGCCTTGTTACAACTGAAAACGAAGGTGGTCCGGATGGGAAGGTCACCATCTATGTGATGTTTTATATGATCGATTTGGTGGAGGGACATCACAACCAGAGAGAACAGAGGGTTTAATAATAATATGTGAATGGGATTTCTAAATTGGTTAGGGAAACTTATGGAATATGTGAATGGAATTTCCAAATTGGTGAGGGAAATTTTATGGATTTTGAAGGGGGGATGGAAATTTTGTGGAAGTTCTAAATTTTTTTCCTAGACACAACTTTGGAGGGAACCATGATTGAAGATACAATATGTATAATTTTAGGGGAGAAACTAACAAAAAAAAGTGAAAGACATATAGAGAACAATAATGTTTTGTATTCTTATAAAATATAAACAAAAAACTAAGTCACATATGTCTAATTATATTTAATGTACTATTTGGAGAAAGAGTTACATTTTTTATTAATAAATAACAAAAAGTTTTTTTTTTATAAAATATAGTTGCATCACAAAAAAAAATTGTTTACAAACCAACTAATAAACATCTCTTAACTCTAAAAAAGGTATATCATAAAAAGTAGCATATAAGCTGAAGTTTATGTACATATAATTAATTTAAAATAATTAGTAGCAAGTTATATTGGACTACACATATGTTACTGAGCCTTATTGGGGATTAATGTTCATGTAATGCTCACTAACTGACTTTATTATATCGTCTTAGTTCTTAAGGGTTAGATCAGGTGTAGTAAATCTTAAGGGTTAGATCGGATTGTATTGAGTCAAGTCATATCATAGTAAATAATAACTAATCATATGAGTTAGTGGGCTATATTAGGGTTTAATGTTAGCTCTTAAATCCTTAATGGCCACTGATGAACCTTATTATCGCACATTAAGTCTTAAACCTTATTATCGCAATAGAAGGTATAGTTAGTGAAATTAAGGTGTTGAGTTTTTTTATGGTTTTCTAAGAGAGCGAAATATAAAGGTTTAGAGTGGAAAGACTGGTGTTCGTTTGTAAATATGTAATTTGTTTTGTCGGCCCGTCTTAGATCGTCGTTGTTAATGAAGTTTACCTTTCAAAAAAAAAAAAAAAAAAAAAAACCTTATTATCACACATTAAGTCTTAAACTTTTATATGACTCATGATATATCATTAATGGCAATGAATATTATCTACGTCTTAATGGACCATACTAGCCTTAATTATTATGGTACTAGCCTAAGATCCCGCGAGCTTCACGGGTGGCTTAATACAAACATATAATATATACTGGCAATGAGATGAACTTTGTAATGAAAGAACTCGTGTGTTGCATGGGTGGCTAATAAGAAAAATAACTACTTTAACATTGTTGACATAAATATTTTAATTACACATACGTTGAAATATTAACGGAAATAATAGAGAGTACACCAAATAATTGAAATACATGAACACAACAAAAAATAACAACTCATTGAAGATCTCTTTATAAACAACATTAGTTGTTTTATTCGTAAGTTTGCTGTTGTTGTCAAGTATTAGTATAAGTGTTGATACTTCCACATGCCATATACGGTTTATCCGATAATTATCCAATACATTACATATTTTTAGATGGTGTTATACAATTTTTGTTGTTTTAGAATGTTATCAATAATGTATTAATAATAAAGACGGATATTTTCTATAGATGACAAAAAATTAACAAATTAATATATTATATTGATACGTGGTTTAATTAATATTAGATCAATAGTTTATTGATAATACATTAATATTAATATTAATATTAACACATGTTTCTAAGCTAATAATAAATAAAAAACATATTAAATATTATAATAAGTAAATAGTACATTAACGATGATTTTTTTTTTCAAAATCATATCTTGACGACTATATTTGTTAACCGATTACATTATATTCAACTGGTGTAATACACAGGATTTTAACCTAATTATTAGTTAAACAAAAGTTGGTTTAAATTTATTATTAGTTACTAAAATTAATTTTAAATTAAACTCAAAGATGATTTCCTACTATATATATAGTTTGATAAAAAAAATTATTTTATAAGTTGAGAAAGATATAAATATTATTTTTGTTTTTAATCTTAATGATAAATTACGTATTTTAGATTCAATCTAATTGATAATGAGAAAAAAATAGTTATTATATTTGCTTTTAAAGGTAGTGAGATTATTGAGTTTTTAACATCAAATTTGGTTATCAATCTTATTATTGACTTTAAGATTCAATGGACAAACTTTAAACCATGAATTCGCCGTTGGGTGTGAATTTCTGACACACGAAAATTGTGGGTATGGGTTTTAGTCTAAATAGATTCAGGTCAGTTTCAGGTTAAACCCGCGGACTAACTTTTAATAATAAAATAAAAAAAAGTACTAATTTCAATTTTATTAACCCTCTAAACAACGTATGATTCAGTTTATGGTCTTCTAGCAACTTGATAGTATGGTCAGTTTAAATAAAAATCTTCCACCTTTAAGAAAAAAAGGTTAAGCAAAACAAAGTCAAACATGCCTCTCTACATGACCAGGTCAAATCTGCAAGTCTTATAGTCAACAAACATAATTCTAGTTAACCCACCTTCATTACTACTACAAATATATTTTTTTAACGGCCAATAAAATATTTTATTCAAATTAACCGGTCAACAAAAATGTTAACCCGGAGATATTACATAGTTTACCAAATAAAAACATTACATCACACCCCCATAGAGTGTAACTCGAAATTACATCAATCTTCCCACGACAACGCATTGCATTTTGCCCTGTTTTTAACCCATAGGAAGCCATACGTTTTAATTTCATAGGGTTGTCTGCATGACCGATAATATTGCGCGTCTCCATTTCCTTGACCCGTGGCATTTATTTTGTATATCAACCAAATATTTAAGCTCAAGAATATAAAATCGGCTTAGTTTGCACCAGATTTCTATGAAAGCCCATATATGTTGTGCAACAGTACACCTAACAAACAAATGACCTGCACTTTCATACATTATAAGAATAAGAAAGAAGAATGAGAAAGGGAAAGAGACACATACACTATTCGAATATGCTTCAAAACACCGTAAATCGATTCAATGAATCCAACTGAACCTCCACGAACCTAAACACCAAATTAAACAAATCAATAAAACAATCAGTTGAATTATGATTAAAAGAAAACTGCTTCTAAACCTGCAGATTTATAGAATTGTTGATGGTTATATGGATTCCAAGGTCAGAAATGGAAGAAAGTAATCTGGTGATGAAGTTTCCCTGAAGTGGCTATTGACAGAAGAGTTAATTAAGTTGCTGAAATCTGTAACGTGTAGGTTGTGCATTCGCATGTTAGATTGGGGCGATAGGTTCGATTGGATCGAGAGAGTTTGATCTCAACAGACAACAACGGAAGCTTCTCAACCCCCGCTACTTTCTTGTTTATTCTATTAGTTTAAACCAAAACAAAGCCAAGCACCATCGGATAGTTAAAACGAAAACTTTAGTCGAGGCAAATATGCTTATGATAGGCTCAGAGTCTAGAAAACAACAATACCACCATGGTTGAAGGGAAGGTTGCAAGTAATGAACTGCCATCCTTGAACCCTATCATGCCAAGGCAATATCATCAACTTTATAATCAAATGTATTGACTCATCATAGCCTTAAGAGAAAATACAACCTCTAGAAACACCGTTTTATGTCTTGAAAATCAGACATTAGTAGGTCCGGAAATGGTAGTCTGTCGGCAAAAAGAGCCATGCGACCATGAGAAGATAAAGCAAGGAGAGCACATACATGTGGCTTGCTCTAGAAACCTTAGAAATAGGTCAGAATGGCATTCGACAAATAAATGCCCAAAACTTACTTAAAGCCAAGCGTACAAATTGGTAAAGCTTTAAGAAGTTCCCGGTTGATAATATAAAAATATATGTTCCCACAAATATTTTCCCTTAGCAACCAACATAGCACCAACTTACACATTCAAGAAGCCTTTAGCCGATCCTTGGCTCGCCATCATTGAGCTTACAACATTAGGGCTTATAATAATCGGAACCAGAATACAACTTCATGAAACCTCTCAGATAAGCCCATGCTCACCATCATAGACCAAAACTGTAAAAATAAAGCAATAACCACAAATAAAAAATTAAGGACTTGCACTATTGAGGTCCACATACAAATCCAAACAACCAAATTCCCACCCCAGCTTCTAAATTCCCCCTGGTTATAGATTTCTAAAGAATTTATAAGAATATAAGACACTTGAATGTAAATTGAAAGGAAACTATTAATATTAATTAAAAGATAGATTTGCTTACAACTTGATATTATTGAGGTTATGTTAAAGTCAATTGTATGTTAAAATCGCATATTTTGAGAGACTTATTTTTCCTGTAGTCCTTCACATTCATTGATCTGATGAAACATAAACCTTACGAAAATCAAAAGCATGATAAAAATCATAATGTTGTATGGGAAAAACATTAGCACCAGGTGCTTACCTTCTCGTTGAGCTACTCTTTAAGTACTCTATTATCTCATGTTTTGACCAGTCAAAGAGAGTAGCATATGTCTCATATTAGAACTATATCTTTCAATAAATCACCAAAATACCCCTAGGGTGTTAAAATTATTATCTTCTCTATGATGTAGTTATGTGTGTGTGTTTTTTAAAAACACATACCTCAAGATCAAAGGACTTCTCATGTAAGTGTGCTTTTAGCTCAGAAACATACCATATAAAATAGGAAATTCAGCTTAGGTAGATGATTGCGCGACAATGATTCAGAAATCGAAGTATATATAAATTAAAAAAAAAGAAGTAACTACAACAATTTGTTTTGAGGATTAGGAATCAAAAGATGAATATGTAGATAACGATTTAACTCTTAATTCATAAGAGCATACCCATATGAAAGTAATCTAGAAGGACGACGACGTTATAACTGACAGATTATGCAATATAAGGTTGTGTCACATTTTCTTTCAAACAACTTAAATTTCTCAGCAAAGAGAAAAGATCTCCACCATTCAAAATACCCGCATCACAATGTGCATCAGTTCTCATGAGAAACAAAATCCAAGTTGCATACCTGGCTGAAGCGGCTGAAAACTTAGATCTTACAAACTCAAAAACTTAGATCAGCTGTTATTAGTTTCCTAGGATTCCACTTGGTCATTGACTATCAAGAACGCTGCAACATCGTTCACATAAAAATGCACAGTTGAATAAAATATTTAAAATAAACTTTCTACAAATGCAGTGCAAATAAAGTTGCCACTTTAACTACAAATGCATAACTAAATAAAGTTGCCACTTCATCAATGACTGGACATAAGTCTGTTGTGTGCTGTCTGAAGATTAAGTATTTAAGTTTCTCCCAAGTTATAATATTGGTTAATTCGGGTCATGTTCGATCTCTTGTTTGATCATAGAAATTAAGTAAAAGTTATAATAAGAAATATGTATATATATTAGGAATATTGGATTTTAATAATCCCAACTATTCGTTGTTGGCCGCCAACAGTCCCAACTTTAAAAATAACCACTGGCAGTCCTAACTTTTAACATATTGGCCACCAATGGACCCTGACTAACAGAACCTCAACGCCATTAGTATCCGGTCGCCGGGAAAACTTTTTTTGGCTGGAAATCTCATTTTTGGCCGGAAAACTCATTTTTGGCCGGAAAACTCAACATTTTCGTCCGGAACCTCTTTGTAACCTTATTATGGACCTTTGGGAACCTTTTTATAGTAAAAGTCCTAATTATTAAAGTCGTCAAAAAACTCCTTTTACGCCGGAAAGCTTCTTTTTTTCCAAAAAATCTCAACTTTTTGGCCGGAAAACTCAATATTTTCGTCCCAAACCTCTTTGTAATCTTAGATCGGACCTTTAGAAACCTTTTTTACGGACAAAAACGGTTTTCCGTCGACCGGAGACTAACGGCGCTAGGGTTCTGTTAGTCAGGGCCCATTGGTGGCCAATGTGTAAATAGGTGGGACTGTCAGTGGTTATTTATTAAGTTGGGACTATTGGCGGCCAAAGGCAGAAAGTTGGGATTATTAAAATCCAATATTCCTATATATTGAAGTTACATTTACAATGTACAGATGTATAACTACAAATACAAATAACAAATTTATGAAAACCTTGTTTATAAACAACATTAGATGTTAACTTTCAACCCACTTTACCCGTTGGAGATAAATGTAAACATAATCGACCAGTTCATAGTAAAGAAAAATGGTCTGATCTAGTAACAATATGCATCTTATAACGGTAGAAAAGGAAAATAATGAATGGAATAAAAGCTTACTTACCTATGCTTTCAATTTGGATTTCTATTTGCATACAAATTCCTCCCTGTTGCAAACTGTATTAAATTTTATAATAAAAGTATATTACTAAAATAAAATATCTAAAAAAATAAGGAATTGCTTATTGGGATAACAGAAGAGTCATAGTGTAGACCGTCAAATGGAACACAATGTTAAGATACATCAGATGATTAGTCGAAGTGGTGGTACCAAACCTGTGGTCTAATAGTTTGTCAAAGGCGGTGGTATTCCCTGAAGTCGATTTGTAAAGAACCGACATAACCTGAAATCGAAAGAAAAAAGAATCAAAGTAGGGGTCGCTTGTTAAAACGAAAACAAATTTGTATATTATAAGTTGAAACTGAAACATCCTTTAAATAATCATAACCTGGTTAGGATAAATCGACTTCACTTACCTCTCGAAAACTTTGAACTTGTCCGATGAGTTTGGTACAACAACTAACTTTTCGTTGTCCAACGATCTCGTTGTCTTCAAAGAAGGTTTCGCACATACGCAACACCCTTGTAGAAGCATTTTCATCTCCTATTCCTCCTTATAATGAAAAATTAGAAAAATAAACAACATATATACTATAAACATATCACTATAATCAACTATCCAAGGCCATATATACTAATAAAATTGTCTGATAATACAGAACTTGTTCATTAGGCAAGTAAAATCGAATCGAAAACAATCCTTCAATCGGCACCATGTCGGCAATTCCATTCATCACGAACAAATATATAATTAATTAAGTATACATAATTTCTCAAAAGCAAACTTAACACAGTGATTGAGAAAAAAGTAAGGAGTACCGATGTTGAATACAACATTAAAGCGTTTGGGAGATGCTTTAATGAAGTGGAAAGTCTACCAGTAACTTCATCAGTATGGTTTTTTCTCTTCCGGTCGCGTTTGGCCTGTGGTCTCCATCTCCATCGCCGTTTGGTTTCCTCAACGAAGAATCGTCAACCATTATCTGTCTTTTTTTCCTCTGGATAGAGGATGAGGGATAGGAGAAAACTGATGGAATGCTTGAGATGGCAGACGAAGATCACTAAATTAACCAAAATGAAGAACTTTAAACTCACAATGACGCCAGGCCCCACTTAATCGTACACACCTTCGCTAGGTACAGACGACTATAAAACGAATCACACCACAAAATGAATCACTATCAACCTATGCAAACAAATATTCAATTGGAAAAAAAAGTAAGAACGGAAACAAACCACTGAATGCATACCTAGATCGCATATTTTGATCGCCATCTTCTTAAATTCTAGATCAACGAAGTTCTGCGTAAAGATATAACAAAAAATTTTAAAATTGTCCTAAGTAAAAACAACATATGTTACAGGAATCAAGTAAAACCCCTAGCGATAATTTTAGATAAAACAATCTTCAAATGGACTCGACTGTCTTCAAATTGTATTTCTGAAATACATATATAAGCAATGAGCTGAACTATGAAGTACATTATACAACTTATTATGAAGTGTTGCAGAGGCAATAATATTGGGAATTTTTATAAAAAGAAAAAAAATGAGCTAAACTATGAGATATTTTAAATAAAATTCACTGCAATAAACTTAAACATGGTTACTGAACTATGAGACCTTTTTATGCTACAAAAGGGAAATTACCAGAGCTGATCCACGTTAATAACTTTAAGTGATCCAGATTCAATGATAGGGATTAAGTGATTCCCACAACCATGACCACCATCATCATTGAGTCAGTATAACAACCTTCACATCCTAACTAATTTTAATAATCTCAATTAGTGGTTCATAATAGAAATTTGATTAGCACACATATAAGCTTTAATTATCACAAATAAAGCATAGCCAATGGTAGACTAAAATGATTAAACGGCTGTAATGAAATTGGTGCTCAAACACGATTCAAGATTCAGATTTTGGACTGAATAACACTTGTTTAAAACACTAAAATACGAACATATATGAATGATAACTACATTAAAGATCGAGAAGAGAATATACCTTTTGCTCAAACACGATTGAAATCTAGGGTTTGTAAATGGATCAGAGAAAGATGAGAATCATGTGGAAAAAACAACAACAATCGCGAATCAACCAGATTGAAACACAATCGGTTAATTTTATACCTGATTGAGACTATCTTCAGCATCGTTGCATTCACCATCATTGGGACTCTGTTGCTTGTAGAACAACAGCATTTGAAAGATCCATCATTCCATTAGAATAAATCGGTAATAATCCTTGAAGAACTGCTGTGAATTCCTTTAGGGTTTACATAGGATGATGAAGGAGGAAGAAAAGAAACTCTGATTATAACGATATTAAGGTGATGAAGAGGGAAGAAAAGGAAACCCCGATTTGATGGAAAGGAAAGAGGAAAAGTAACGCTTGAATGAATGAGAAACATGTGAAGAAAAGGACATAAGCATCTCTCGTTTTAGCGCTCATTCTTTTCCATCAGGGAGTAAGGATTTTGGCGGTCAATTGTGAAAAAAAGGGAGTAATCAAATGACACGTGGCAAGTGATGGGTTAAACTAATGACAAGTGGCTAAAAATTATTTTGTTTTATTAGAAGTAGCAGATCTCTTAATATCCCATAGATGAACTTTAATGCATTGTATTAGGTCTCAAGATTTAAAGGCGGTACATCAGATTGTACTTAGTCGTTGTAACAACCACTACTAGAAAACTGTTATTTTCCTACGTCAATTTTCGTAGGAAATCCGTGGGTAAGAGCAGTTACCCACAGATTTACCACGAAAACGGGTATAAGAATTTTGCTTGTGTGTAATCCTTTTCTGAGGCATTTCCTATATATTTTCCTACTCAGTTCCCACACAAATGTCTCGTTAGAATTCTCTTACTTATTTCTGACGGAATTAATTTTCTTAGCTTTCCAACGCATTTCCCACGAAATATTTAATTCGATTAAACTGCCATTTTGGTCCCTGAGGTTTGGGCAGTTTTGCAACTTTAGTCCAAAACTTTCATTTTAGTCCATGTGCTTTCAGTTTTGTGCCATTTTGGTCCAAAAGTGAATTCAGCTCATATTCCTTAAATTAAATCCTTCTTTTTTGTCCTTATCTTCAGGGGTAAATTGGTTATTTTTTATTTTTTATTTTATTTAAAGACCCATCTGTCTCTCTCTTCTCTCTCTTAAATTAGCCGACCCAAACCCTCTTAAATTGGCAGAGATCCACCACGCCACGACCACCCTCCTCCTCCCTCTCACTCTCGTCTTCTCCGGCGAGGTTCTCCAGCAACACCACATACTTCTCTTCTCATCAAAGATATATACACAAACTATACCTATACATCTAGAGAGAGAAAGATTCTGTGAGAAACAAACCCAGAAACCAAAACTTGAAATTCTCTTCTTTCTCTCTCTAAAAATCCGATCTTGAAAAATCCGATCTTGAAACCCGAACCTGAAACCCTCTTCAATCTCTCTCTAATGGAGATGTCACAGTCCGATCCGGTGACTGAACAAACAAGGCTCGAAGGTCAATACACTTTGCATTTTCACATTTCAATTTCAGTTGCAATTTGATCATTTTAGTTGTCAATTTGGGGTTTTTGTTTCTTGGTTGGTGAATGCAGAGCCTGTGTGGCAGTTAGGGTTGCAGATTGTTTCTCTCTCTAGGTTTTGAGAATTTTTGTGGTTATGGGAGAATGAAGGAAGGTGACAGGTAGTGGTTGCAGGCGGCGGCGGTTTAAAAAGGGGCGGTAGGTGGTGGTTGCAGGTTGGTGTTAATGGTGGTAGACTGATGGTGATGGTGGTGGAAGAGTACTGAGAGAGAGAGATAGTGTGTGTGAGAGAGGGTGAATGAATGTGTGTATCGCCGGAGTTCAAGATTCCACGGCGGTGATTTCAGTCGGTTTATTCCGGTGCCAGAGTTGAATGTTTGAGTTGTTTTGTTTCGCCGGTGATGGTGCATCCGGCGAAGAGAATGAATCAAGTTAACAGATGGATATGATTATGAATATCTGAACTGTATTAGAGAGAGAGAATAGAGAGAGAGAGAGGGTGTTTAGAGAGAGAGAGAGAATGCAGACTTTTATGCTTATTCTTATTTTATTTTTATATATTAATGCTTAAAATGACTATTTTGCCCTTGAGAAAAAGGACAAAATAACAGCATTTAATTTGAGAAATATGATCTGATTTATTTTTGGAGCCAAATGTCAATAAAAGTGAAATCATAAGAACCCAAATGCAAAAGGTTTCAAATTTAGACTAAATGGCAAAAGTGACCAAATCTCAGAGATCAAAATGGCAGTTTACTCATTTATTTATTAACATTTTGTGTTTAAAAAATTATAATTATTTTTAATATAACTTTTATATCTTTTAGTTTTCTTACACAGTTCATACGAAATTATTTTTTTCTTCCTACACAACTCTAACGGAATGTATTCGTTTTCCCTACGTATTTTCAACGAAATTAGTTTTATGTATTATTTTTTCCTACACAATTCCTATGAAATTATTTTTTTATTATTTTTTCCAACGCATTTCCTACAAACATGTTTAATCTTTTTCCTACAAATTTCCTACGGATATATTAAAAAAAATAATAATTAAAAGCAGAAAATACCTGTTTTTTCCAGCTGAAAAAGCATAATGATAAATATGATTCGTTTAACAACCCTCCTAAAATAACTATAGCATCCATATACGTCCTAAAATACACCCCGTATACGAGAATGGACCCGAGATACCTTAAAAATTAACAAAAATCAAGAAAAACTAGTTTTATGTATTATTTTTTCCTACACAATTCCTATGAAATTATTTTTTTATTATTTTTTCCAACGCATTTCCTACGAACATGTTTAATCTTTTTCCTACAAATTTCCTACGGATATATTAAAAAAAATAATAATTAAAAGCAGAAAATACCTGTTTTTTCCAGCTGAAAAAGCATAATGATAAATATGATTCGTATAACAACCCTCCTAAAATAACTATAGCATCCATATACGTCCTAAAATACACCCCGTATACGAGAATGGACCCGAGATACCTTAAAAATTAACAAAAATCAAGAAAAACCAAATCCAGAGGGCGCTCGCGGGCTGCGAAGACTTAGTCTTCGGCTTACGCAGGGCGCGACAGTTGGCCACTCTCCCGCACCCCCTATTGCCACGTGTCAAGAGGTGTGTCGAAGCTATGTGTATGACCGGACAAAGCTAGGCCCTACATACCCTACGTCGCGGGGCGCGAATACCCCTTGTATATCCTTCGCGGGCCGCGAGGAAGCCGAGATCAGCTCCTATAAATTGGGAGCATCGGCAGTTCATTTCCGATGTTCAAAACTCGTGATTCTCTCTCAATTTCTAAAGTGTGGACATAATACCCGGGCATCATACCCTCTAATTAGTGAAGTTCTGCCTCGTTGTAAGTATCATAACCCCCGGTTACGTATTAGATACGCTGCCCGATTGATCTTGTGCTCTGTAACGGTTGTCGAGGCTCTGCCCGACGTATTCGTTGGAGTTCAGTCTCGAGGAGGGTATAACTAATGTAAAATTTGGGTTATTATACTAACGCGTGTGCATTGATTATTTAAATAGATTATAACCCGGAAATCACAGGAAAAATACCGAAAGTAGCAATGTGAGTAATCTCCTTTTTGTAAACCTTTTTGTAAACTGTTTTATAAAACCTTAAATATTTTAAAATATAATTAGCAATGATTAAGTCTTTGTAATTCTTCAATTACTGCCGGTATGTTGGGGTTTTGTATACAAAATGTGGAACACGTTACCATTAGATAACGAGATAGCCAATGAGTAATATGACCCACCAGTCAGGATTGACAATACTGAATGAGTAATTGTGTAGATATAAACATTGTAATCGCTCTCAATACTGTGAAATGATAAAAGTCTTCTTGATTAAATTGCGATTCACTCACCAGTATTTCCCACTGACAAAGTGTTTTTAAAACGCGTTTCAGGTAACAAAATGTGAAAGCCAAAATAGAAGCCAGTTGGACAGCACTGAAGGCTTGGAAAAGTGGCTATAAAAGTTACCTAAATAAAGAAGATGTTTTTATTCAATAAATTAGGGTTTATCCCTATAAACATGTTTGTAATAGAAACTTGGGATTTTTCCATGAGTTTAATATTATAAAAATGTGGTATTTTACTCTGATAAAATATTTCCTAACTACGGTACTGATGTAAATTCCGCTGCCAAATTGATAAACATCGATACCACTAAATCTGAGTTCGCGGTCACCCGCTCCCGGGTAATTAGGGGACAGTGGTTGCGACAATTCGGAACATAAATTCGACAAAAACAAATAACATAAATTCGGAGTAAGTTTAAATTACAAAATCACCATTGCACTAAGAGTAAAGAGGAACATGCAGCGCATCTGTATGCACTTCTAAATTTGCGGAGAAAAGAAAAGCTTTATGCTAAATTTTCAAAATGCGAATTTTGGTTAGAAGAGGTACAATTTCTTGGACATTTAGTTAAGCATGAAGGAATTCATGTGGATCCCACAAAGATTGAGGTAATTACTAAGTGGAAAGTCCCTGAATCACCAACGGAGGTTAGAAGTTTTCTAGGATTGGCCGGTTATTATAGAAGGTTTATCCGAGATTTTTCTAAAATACCCATTCCCTTAACAAAGTTAACCTGTAAGTCTGTTAAGTTTGAATGGGGACCAAAACAAGAAGAAGCCTTTAGAATTCTTAAGCAAAGATTAACCAAAGCACCGATACAAGCATTACCAGAAGGAACTAAAGATTTTGTAGTCTATATTGACGCTTCTAAGTTAGGTTATGGATGTGTGTTGATGCAACATCAAAAGGTTATAGCCTATGCGTCTAGACAACTTAAGAATCATGAAGAAAAACTATTCAACCCATGATTTAGAACAGGAGCGGTTTTGGGCCTGTGCAGGTCGGGCCACTGCACAAGGCCTAAATTGCCAAGGGGCCCAATTTTTTTTTTAAGTTTCTATGTATTATGTAATGAGATCTGATAGTTTAAAGCCCAAAACAAAAACCAACTCAGATTTGGGCCCCAATCCCTAAATTAGCTTACGAAATCTTGTTGGCTGGGAGGGCGCAACAACGTAACACGGAACAAACGACTGTCACAATTCATCTCTAGGGCTCTACGCTTGCAGCGACGATTCATTGGGTAATTAGGAATTGCGAGTTTTTGGCCGATCATCATTCAATCGCTGCTCCCTCATCAGGTATTGTCATGAATTCAAGAATTTTATTTGTAAAGAAAAGGATTCGCAAATGTTTAAGTTTCATATCATAGTGATTTTGTTTGAAGTTTATGAAAATATCATTCTTTCGAAAACACCGAGGATAATTGTCAGTGATCTTTCCTTGTTCACAAACTTTGTTTTAGAGTTTTTAGGTTATTTTATAAACTTTGAAATTTGAAGTCTATTTATTCAATTGTTTGAACTATTATGCCTTTGAAACTTGAAACCAAAACAATAAAGTGGTTCTAAAAACTGCTAATATAGCATTAAATAAAGGAAGAAGCTGTTTTCATATATTCAATTTTTCATAGTGACTTTGAACTTTGAAACATAAATTATGTTTTTGGATATTAGGCATTTTATTAGTTGTTTTTTTAAATACTAACGAATTAAACAAGTAATATAATGAACTAGATCTAAATGAAAATAGTTGAAAGAAGTGAATTTTAGGATTATGTTAGTTTATTATTTTGATGCTATAAACTTTGATAGTTAATGTTGAAACTTTGTTTTTTTTCGAGATTATGTCTCCCGTTCCCAAATACAAATACCTATCTGGTTGTCAAAAACGTAAAAAGAAGAAGGTAGAGGTAGAAAGAGCAAAGGCTGACAAAGGGTCGCGTATACACATTTTTTTCTCAAAACTATCTCAAAGTTCTAGTTTTAATGTGGATGCTAATGTGGGTGTAGATAATGCGGATGTTGATGTGGATGAAGCTAATATGCGTGAAGATGATGCTAATGTTAATGTGGATGAAGCTATTTGCGATCGACAATGTCCCAAGAAAGACTTAATGGCTTGGCGATGATATCTATTGAAAACGAAATATTAGAAGGTATGGACTATAAAGACTTGATCGAGAGCTTTGCTTCCAAAAACGCTAGGAGAGCCTCACGATTTGCTTAAGTAAGTTAGTTTGGTTATTTTTCTACGCTACTATTGTTTTGTATATTTTTATAACGATTAATCAATTATTGTCGTATTGTGGTTTTTGAATATATAATTCATAAGTTTATATTATACGATGAGGGCCCAATTTTTTTGTCTTGCACGAGGCCCAATTTTTTTTTGTTAATCTCGGGGACGGCCCTGATTTAGAATTAGGAGCTATAATTTTTGCCCTGAAAATTTGGAGACATTACCTTTACGGTAGTAAGTTTACCATTTTTACCGATCATAAGAGTTTAAGGTATGTTTTCGGGCAAAAG
Organism: Helianthus annuus; assembly: GCF_002127325.2. Taxonomy (NCBI): domain Eukaryota; kingdom Viridiplantae; phylum Streptophyta; class Magnoliopsida; order Asterales; family Asteraceae; genus Helianthus; species Helianthus annuus. The sequence goes on along the minus strand of NC_035437.2, from coordinate 149,621,356 downwards.
GAGTTAAATATGAGACAAAGACGCTGGATGGAGATACTTAGTGATTATGATTGTAATATCCAGTACCATGCAGGAAAAGCTAATGTAGTAGCTGATGCTTTAAGTCGAAAGTATCACGAAAAGCTGAAAAAAATGCGTTCTCTTAAATTAAATCTGCAGATAGATTTAAATGAGCAAATTAGAGAAGTACAAGAATCAGTAATCAAGGATGATACTGAGAAATTGAAAGGAATGATTAAGGAATTAGAACAAGGAACAGATGGAATTTGGAGATTCCATAAAAAGAGAATATGGATACCTAAACTAGGAAACCTACGCCACCGAATATTAGAAGAAGCCCATAAATCTAAGTATACGATAGATCCTGGAAACGATAAAATGTATCAAGATTTAAGAAAGAATTTTTGGTGGATAGAAATGAAAAAGGATATAGCAGCTTATGTTGCCAAGTGTCTAACCTGTTCATAGGTTAAGGCTGAGCATCAGAAACCCTCAGGTTTGTTGTAGCAATTAGAAATGACAATATGGAAATACGAATTGATAACAATGGACTTTGTTATCAAATTACCCAAGACACAAAAAGGTAATGATACAATCTGGGTGATTATAGATGGGTTAACCAAGTCTGCTCATTTCTTACCGATGAAGGAAACTTTTAGTATGGAACAGTTAGCCAAGTTATATGTAAATGAAATAGTTTCAATACACGGAATTCCTTTATCGATTGTTTCTGATAGAGATAGCCGTTTTACCTCTCATTTTTGTACAGGTTTCCAAAAAGCAATGGGAACCAAGCTGAATCTAAGCACAACTTATCATCCTCAAACGGATGGACAAAGCGAAAGGACAATTCACACAATGGAAGATATGCTTAGAGCTTGTGTAATTGATTTCAGAGGAAATTGGGACATTCACTTACCATTAATAGAATTTTCCTACAATAACAGCTATCATACCAGCATCAATGCTGCGCCATTCGAAGCGCTTTATGGACGAAAGTGCCGAACTCCAGTCTGTTTGGCAGAGATTGGAGAAAAGCAACTGTCTGGACCAGAAATAGTACAAGAAACAACAGATAAGATTATCCAAGTCAAGGAAAGATTGAAAGCATCACACGATCGACTGAAGAGTTATGCTGATAACAGACGAAAGCCGTTGGAATTTCAAGTAGAAGACAAGGTGTTATTAAAAGTCTCTCCTTGGAAAGGAGTTGTCAGATTCATCAAAAGGGGAAAGCTAAGCCCCAGGTATGTTGGACCCTTTGAGATTATTAGAAGAATAGGACCTATAGTGTATCAGCTACAACTGCCAGAGGAAATGGCAGGAATACATGATGTATTTCATGTATGTAATCACATGAAGTGCTTAGCCGATGAATCACTAGTGGTAGCTCTTAAAGACATAGGGGCAAATGAGAAACTTAAGTTTGTAGAGAAGCCTCTACAAATTAAAGACAGGAAAGTCAAGAATCTCAAACACAAGAGATTGGTTCTAGTCAAAGTAAAATGGGATTCCAAGAGAGGGCCAGAATACACTTAGGAGCTTGAATTAGAGATGCAGAGGAAGTATCCACACCTGTTCCAGTAGACCACGAGGACGAGTTCTAAAACAAGGTGGGGAGGAAATAACAACCCTCCTAAAATAATTATAACATCCCTATACACCCTAAAATACACCCCGTATATGAGAATGGACCCGAAATACCTTAAAAATTAACAAAAATAAAAAAAAACCAAATCCAGGGGGCGCTCGCAGGCCGCGAAGACTTAGTCTTCGGCTTACGCGGGGCGCGATAGCTGGCCACCCACCCGCACCCCCTGCTGCCACGTGTCAGGTGGTGTGTCGAAGCTATGTATATGACCGGACAAAGCTAGGCCCTACATACCCTACGTCGCGGGGCGCGAAGACCCTTTGTATATCCTTCGCGGGCCGCGAGGAAGCCGAGATCAGCTCCTGTAAATTGGGAGCATCGGCAGTTCATTTCTGATGTTCAAAACTCGTGATTCTCTCTCAATTTCTAAAATGTAGACATAATACCCGGGCATTATACCCTTTAATTAGCGAAGCTCTGCCTCGTTGTAAGTATCATAACCCCCAGTTATGTATTAGATACGCTGCCCGATTGATCTAGTGCTCCGTAACGGCTGTCGAGGCTCTGCCCGACGTAGTCGTTGGAGTTCTATCTCGGGGAGGGTATAACTAATGTAAAATTTGGGTTATTATACTAACGCGTGTGCATTGTTTATTTAAATAGATTATAACTAGGAAATCACATGAAAAGTACCTAAAGTAGCAACGTGAGTAATCTCCTTTTTGTAAACCTTTTTGTAAACTGTTTTATAAAACCTTAAATATTTTAAAATATAATTAGCAGTGATTGAGTCTTTGTAATTCTCAATTACTGCCGGTATGTTGGGGTTTTGTATACAAAATGTGGAACACGTTACCATTGGACAACGAGATAGCCAATGAGTAATATGACCCACCAGTCAGGATTGACAGTATTGAATGAGTAATTGTGTAGATATAAACATTGTAATCGCTCCCAATACTGTGAAATGATAAAACTCTTCTTGATTAAATTGGGTTTCACTCACCAGTATTTCCCACTGACAAAATGTTTTTAAAACGCGTTTCAGGTAACAAAATGTGAAAGCCAAAATATAAGCCAGCTGGACAGCACTGAAGGCTTGGAAAAGTGGCTATAAAAGTTACCTAAATAAAGAAGATATTTTTATTCAATAAATTAGGGTTTATCCCTATAAACATGTTTGTAATAGAAACTTGGGATTTTCCCATGTGTTTAATATTATAAAAATGTGGTATTTTACTCTGATAAAATATTTCCTAACTATGGTTCTGATGTAAATTCCGCTGCCAAATTGATAAACACCGATACCACTAAATCTGAGTTTGCGGTCACCAGGTCCCGGGTAATTAGGGGACGGGGGTTGCGACAATTCGGAACATAAATTCGACAAAAACAAATAATATAAATTCGGAGTAAGTTTAAATTACAAAATCACCATTGTTAAACACAAAAAGATCCAAAACAAATAACATAAATTACGCGCCGGTTTAAATCACAAAACCATCATTGTTAAACATAGATCCGGAATAATTAAAAAACTACCACTAGTGACTAACGAGAAGCTGATTTTTTTCATAAACTCTTCAAACTGCTTTTGTCTCGTTTCTTCATTTTCTTTGATTTCTTTTTTTCAAGTGTTGCACTCTTTGCTCCAAATCTTATCTAGCATCTTTTCGTTTGCAAGCTCATTTTCATTTCAGCTTAGAATTCTTCAACCTAATTTGTTAAAACGGGTCATAATCTAAGCTATTGGTTTCTAGTAATTAATTCTTAAAAACTATATAGTTTATAGAATTGTAATAAATTGGTGGGAAGTAATTAATTCTTAAAAACTATATAGTTTATAGAATTGTAATAAATTGGTGGGAAGTAAACAATACCTCCTCTTATGACCTTAGGGCATATAAAATATAATTTAGATTCAATAGATGTAGACAATTTCCCAGTTAGTTACTACGAAACTACCCGAACATCCGGACTTTGTTACCTCCTGCCACTCTGGCCCACACATGTTAGTTGAGATCCGACCTGTGCAACTTGATCATATCACTTCTGTACCTTAGCTACAATTTGTGGAAAAAAATTGTTAGTTGTTGTACTAAAATTTAATACGCTAAGGTTCTAGTTATTCAAAAATTATAAAGATAATTTACATGTATATTCTCTTGATTTGTCAAAAATAAACTCAAATCCCTTAATGCTATTAAAGTCCACCTCTCCAGCCCAATACTTCGTTTTGCTTTCTTTTTTTTAGATGGGTATCAAAATAAACTTCAATCCCTTAAGGTTATCAAAATCCACCTCTCCTGCCCAATAATAGGCAACTCATCGGGGACAAAGCGGACACTATCTTGGCATGGTTTACTGTTGCGCATCCAGTAACTTACAGTTTTGTTTTCACCCGACGAGTTGTTCGCCCAGAAAAAATGTGTCTTAGTAGAGAAGGTTTCCACCCTCTTATAAGGCTTCATTCTCCTCCACAACCAGTGTGAGACTTACATCTCCACCCCCTTGGGGAGCCCAGCGTCCTCGCTGGCACACCCGTCCGGTCCCTGGCTCTGATACCATTTGTAATAGCCCCAGTAAACCGTGCCAAGATATTGTCCGCTTTGCCCCGATGGGTTGCTCATCCAAGAACTCACGTTTTTGTCTTCACCCGACGAGTTGCTCGCCTAGACAAAACGAGTCTTGGTAGAGAAGGTTTCCACCCCCTTATAAGGAAGGTTTCGTTCTCCTCCTTAACCAATGGGGGACTTACCGTCGTGTTAGGTCAATGTATGGCCAATAATATATAACGCATATATTAATGAACCGACTTCAGCCTTAATATCCATTATAGCTCATAATGACCCATGATGCACCTTGTTATGTCATGTTAGGTCTTAGGGTATACTTTAGCCGCTTTTTAACTCCACCTAAGTGTCACATCACTTATTTTTCCTCATTTTATTCTATCTCACTCCAAGGAAATTCTTTAATCTTGTTAACTCCATCTAACCCGATTTTTAGTAGTTTTTTGTTTAAAAAAATTAATTAAATATCTTAACATCCGGTTAACATGATAACACATAACCTCTTTAATGCCCCTTAACACAAGGAGGGAGTGGTATGCAATACTGATTAACATGTAATGTCATCGTTAACACTCAATATGTTATAGTACACCTCATGACCAGTCTTAAAAGGTTAATGGATTAGATCATATTGTAGTGGGTGGTATTATATAATATTCGACAATAAAAACATATATGTCTTAGTAGGCCATAAAAACATATATGTCTTAGTGGGCCACTTAATAGCCATAAGAACTCTTAATAGCTCATGATGGACTCATTTATGTCATTTTAGGTCCTTGTGAGTTATTTTAGGTTACAATGAGTTATGTTAATTAATAAATGAGCAATAATGGATTATATAGGCGTTAATAGACATATTGGGTCTTAATAGTCATGGTAGCTTAAAATGGTATGTTATTGTTGTTAGGGTGTAGATTTTTATAATTATGGATCCATTATTCTGAGGTGTTGTCTGGATCAATTATTGTTAGGGGGTAGCGTAGGGACTCAGAGGATCAAGGATCCTTATTATTACTTATAGTTTCTAACAATTGTTCTCGATGTTTGTTAATATTCGTGTGCAAGTTATCAACGAAGTGGACTGAGTCTTAGCTGGAATCTCGGGGATGATTCGTTCAAGATGCTGCACGTGCTATTTCCACAAATGGTCATGGGAGTGGACGTGGTCTTACATGATTATCGGACTTAGTTGTTAGTGTTATTCAAAAGGGGTTGATCAAGTGTTAGTAGACACGACAACAATTCACATTTCGCATACACACACTACGAACCAGAGAACACACACAACACTCTTAGCAACCAGTTGTAAAACGCTTGATCAACATCCAAAATTGTAATCATTTTTTATTGTGGAATATAGTTGGTAGTGATAGTTTTCACTACCCGAGGTTTTTGTGCCGGCAATCTACTAGTGATAAAGGGTTTTTTCTCCTATAAATCTCTGTGTTTGATTATCTTATACGTTTGACATTCATTTCATCATCGTTCATCACCTAAGCACTTTACCTCACTTTACCAATTTGGTTACATTATCCTTGATCAGATTTTGACCAAAACAGTTGCGTCGTTTCCCGATTCGTCATTATTTCATTTCGGTCCTCACAATGGTACATCATTGTGTCGTTTGCTGATTCGTTGTTCGCGAAACTACGCTAGCCGTCTCTTGGTATGTGATAAACACCATCATCATCAATGACATGTCCATCAAATCGTTCAAGTACCGTGATTCGTTCCCATACTTCTTTTTGTTTAGGTCCTATGGGTCAGGTTGGCTGTGGGTCGTTTTTGTATGGTTATCGGTCCAATTTCGTTACATAGTGAACTAGGGTTATGCACGTGAAACCGGTTAAGAGTTCATACATGTTACCACGGTGATTATTTTCATGGTGGCGATGAGATGGAGTTTATTCATCTAGAACCGTTGGGGACTGAACCGATCATTATTGAGATGGTCTCTGTATTGATGGATGTTCCAGTCACCATTAGAGCTCGGTTTCAAGGTTGTTATTTGCCGAGGCCAATTGCGACCTTCTCATCACATATTTCAGTTAACTCCCGTAACTGATTCCCAATCTTAGAGCTTGTTCATGAATGGGCCGTTTAATGTGAAAAAAAATAATGTTTTGATGCATGTGGAAAAATAAATTGGAACCGAACTCCTTACTGTATTGGATGTTGGCATGTATTTATGCATGGGGTTAATGATTGGGTGATAATAATGATGTTGGTGCATGTGCATGTAATCTGATTCACGTATTGTTGGTGGGCATTCGGTTGGAGGATGATGATGACACCATGGGGTAGTGCATTGTAATTGTTTATGGGGTATGGAGATTTGTTTTGGGTTGACCATAACAAACAACAACTTGGAGGTGTGTGTGCGCTTTATTTAAGAAACGGAAGATGGTTCGGGTATAAACCAACCTAGCAAGCACAGCAAGTTAACCATCCTAGCACACACCATAATTCTCTCTCATGATTATCTAATCATGTAGTTCTCTAGAAGAAGGGAATGGCAGCTCTAGAATTTTTGGTCAGCGGGTGCAAAAAATGGCTCATGTTATAGCGGGTTAGGAAATGTCGGTTCACAAGAGGTTGGGTAACGTTAATTTGTAGCAAACTCCACAGATTATAACACGACTTTAAGTAATAATATAAACAACCAAACCACAATAATAAATATTTTAACCGCAAATAGGGTTAAGATGTCAAATGGTGTAACCTATGGGGTAAATGTAACATATAAAAAGTTCATTTTCCTTAATCTAATAGCTTGGCTATGGGCGGCGGGTGAAATTGTAACGAGTATTGTTGTTATCGTTTCCTTAACTAAAGTATGGTTTACCTATATCAAATACCAAAGATTGATGTAGCAAGATTTTACATAAATGTAAATTAGAAATTTAGATGTCTTCTACTTTTATTTTTTTTATGGATTGAAATTAGAGATGCCTTTTAAAACATTTTGAAAATTCATGAAGTGGCACAAAAAAATATTTCCATAAAAAATAGCATAGCTGTTTGAAACAACTAGCCTATTAACATTATAGAGATAAGAAGAGAAATTGGGGGAATGAATATTTTATTGATATCTCAAATGATTCACATGTGCCTCTATTTATAGGCTTTACAAGTTGGAGTTAAGTATATAGAGGGATGGGGGTTAAGTATATGGATAGTCATATAATAAATAGGTAATAATTCATAACACTCCCCTTGACTATCCACGTGACAAAATAATATATTATTCTTATAATACGCTTGGTGATGCTGCCTCGTTAAAAACCTTGCCAGGAAAACCCAGTGGGATAAAACCATAGCTAAGGGAAAAAGAGTGCAGCGCGTATTATTCTCCCCCTGATGATTTAAGCTCCCTGAGTCGACGCATCCCGATCCCATGAACTAGTTTCTTGAATGTAGAGGTCGGAAGTGCTTTTGTAAACAAGTCTGCCAAATTGTCGCTGGAACGAACTTGTTGGACAGTGATATCTCCATTCTTTTGCAAATCATGTGTGAAAAAAAACTTTGGTAAAATGTGCTTCGTTCTGTCACCTTTGATGTATCCTCCCTTAAGTTGAGCAATGCATGCTGCGTTGTCTTCATGTAAAATTGTCGGTCCCTCATCTCTCGTAGAAATACCACAAGACCCACGAATGTGTTGTATTATACTTCTTAACCAAACACACTCTCGACTAGCTTCATGAATCGCCAATATTTCTGCATGATTAGATGATGTGGCTGTGATGGTTTGCTTTACAGAACGCCATGAGATAGCAGTGCCTCCACTTGTGAATAAATATCCAGTTTGAGATCGTCCAGTGTGAGGATCAGACAAATACCCTGCATCTGCAAAACCAACCAAACTTGTTGTCGATTGGTTAGTAAAATACAACCCCATATCTTTTGTACCTTGAAGGTATCGAAATATTTGTTTTACCCCATTCCAATGCCTCTTCGTAGGGCATGAACTATATCTTGCCAATAAATTTACAGAAAATGATATATCTGGTCGTGTATGACTAGCAAGAAATATTAGTGCACCAATTGCACTTAAATATGGTACTTCTGGACCAAGAATTTCCTTTCCATCATTCGGAGGTCGGAATGGGTCTTTCTCAACATCAAGAGATCTTACAACCATTGGGGTACTCAATGGATGTGATTTTTCCATATAAAACCTTTTAAGTAACTTTTCTATGTAGTTTTGTTGATGTACAAGAATTCCACCCTTGAGGTGTTCGATTTGTAACCCGAGACAAAATTTTGTCTTTCCCAGGTCTTTCATTTCAAATTCTCTTTTCAAGCATTCAACCGCCTTTTGGAGCTCCATTGGCGTTCCAATTATATTCAAGTCATCAACGTATACAGCAGTTATAACATATTCAGATTCTGACCTTTTTATAAAGATACACGGGCATATTGAATCATTTTTGTAACCTTCTTTCAACAAATACTCACTAAGGCGATTATACCACATACGCCCAGATTGTTTTAGCCCATATAATGATTTGTTTAATTTAATTGAAAGATGTTCTCGAGAACTAGATGTACATGAGTTTGGTAATTTGAATCCTTCAGGGAGTTTCATGTAAATATCAGTATCAAGTGAGCCATAAAGGTAGGCTGTCACAACATCCATTAAGCGCAGATCAATCCCTTCTTGTATTACCAGACTAATAAGATAACGAAAAGTTGTCGCATCCATCACCGGAGAATATGTCTCCTCATAATCAATCCCAGGTCTTTGCGAAAATCCTTGTGCTACTAATCGTGCCTTGTATCGTACGATTTCATTTTTCTCATTGCGTTTTCGCACAAAGACCCACTTATATCCGACAGGCTTTACACCTTTAGGTATAGGGACTACTTGTCCAAAAACTTCTCGTTTATTGAGGGAATCTAATTCTGCCTTAATTGCGTCTTTCCAATTTGGCCAATCATTTCTTTGTTTACATTCCTCAACAGATTTTGGTTCTTGATCCTCATTATTTTCCATTACTTCTAGCGCTATGTTATATGAAAAACTATCATCGACGTCGATTTCATTTCGGTTCAATACCTTTCTAGACATGATATAATTTATTGAGATCTCTTCATTTTCAGGTACCTGAGGTTCTTCTGGAACCACCATGTCTAGTGTCTCTTCAGGAGACTCTTTTCTTGGCATTATCATTACCTCGACTGGACCATCTCCATTATTTGCTCCTTTTTTCTTTCGAGGATTTTTATCTTTAGAACCGATTGGTCTACCACGTTTGAGACGTGCATTAGACTCATTTCCAACATGTGCTTGTCCTTCTGGGACACTTATTTTTACTGGAGCATTAGCAGCTGGTATGTGTGACTTAGTCACTCTCTTTAGGTCAGTGAATGCGTCTGGTACTTGATTTGCTAATGTTTGTAAATGAATTATTCTTTGAACTTCTTGTTCACACTCTTTAGTTCGAGGATCAAGATGAGATAGTGATAATTCATTCCAAATTATATTATTATCTTTCAGCTGCTTTTCATCTCCCCCTAATGTTGGGAATGTTGTTTCAACAAAATGACAATCACCAAATCGGGCTGTAAATAAATCACCTGTTGATGGCTCTAAATACTTAATGATCGATGGTGATTCATACCCAACATATATTCCTAACCTCCTTTGAGGTCCCATCTTTGTTCGTTGTGGTGGAGCGATAGGAACATATACGGCACAACCAAAAATCCTTAGATGGGAAATATCTGGTTCCTGACCAAAAACCAACTTTAATGGGGAGGAAGTGTGATAACTCGTTGGCCTGATGCGAATTAGTGTTGCTGCATGTAAAATTGCATGCCCCCAAGCAGATGCTGGTAGTTTTGATTTCATAATCATTGGTCTTGCAACCATTTGAAGTCGCTTGATAAGCGATTCAGCAAGTCCATTTTGCGTATGTACATGAGGTACTGGATGCTCTACACTTATACCAATAGACATGCAGTAATCATTGAAGGTTTGGGATGTAAATTCCCCAGCATTGTCCAACCGAATTTTCTTTATGGGATAATCAGGAAAATGTGCTCTTAACCTTATTAATTGAGCAAGTAGTCGTGCAAATGCCATATTACGACTTGATAGTAAACTCACATGTGACCATCTAGTTGATGCATCAATTAAGACCATAAAGTATCTAAATGGTCCACTGGGGGGGGTGTATAGGTCCACATATATCCCCATGTATTCTTTCTAAAAAACTCAAGGATTCTGTCCCTACCTTAACTGGTGATGGGCGAGTGATTAACTTCCCTTGTGAGCATGCAACACATGTAATATCCTTAGATTGAAGAATCTTTTGGTTCTTCAAAGAATGACCACATGAATTTTCTATAATTTTTCGCATCATTATTGATCCGGGATGGCCTAACCGGTCATGCCAAATGATAAAATTTTCTCGATTCATAAACTTTTGGTTTATGATTGCATTTGATTCAACTGCACCAATTTTGGTACAATACAAACCAGAGGCAAATGCGTGTAATTTCTCTAATATGTGTTTTTTTCCCGAAATAATATTTGTGATTTGAAGGTACTCATCATGTCCTTCACATGTAGTCTCAAGATGATATCCATTTAGACGTATATCTTTAAAGCTTATCAGATTTCTTTGAGACAGTGGGGAAAATAAGGCATTGTTAATTTTGAGCAAAGTTCCACTTTGTAGAACTACATATGCTTCTCCAAAGCCTTCAATTAACTTTGTTTTACCAGATATAGTACCAACGCTTGCCTTTTTCATTGTTAAACTAGAGAAATAATCCCTTTTCGTTAGGATTGTATGTGTAGTAGCACTGTCTATTAGACATACATCTTCACCATTAATATGAAGCTTAGTTGAATTCTCCATATGCTTCAAAACAAAATAAAGCTTCATAAATAAAAGTATAATATGGTTCAAACATAACAATTTCATAAAGTGCCCCAAAAACAAAACATAACAAAATCCCAAACAAAATGTCTTAATAAAACATCAAGGAAATAACATAATTTTAAATATAATCATTCATGCATAGGGAAAATTGCAAGCATCCAACTGGTTTGTATCAGCCAAGATATCACCAGAATCCAAATTAGCTTGCTCGATAAGGAAATCATCATAATCTAGATTAGTTGCATTAGTATGGTCCTTTTCACCACTTGGGACATCAACATTTCCATCTTCATATGTGAAATTTGTCTCTATTCCTTTTTGTTTGTCTTTTATAGATTGTTGGTAAAGCTCTACTAAGTGTCTGGCTGTACGACATGTACCAGCCCAGTGGTTGTTACCACCACATCGATAGCATGCATTAGATGAGGTTCCACTTTTCTTTTTACCTCTTTCATCATTGGATTTCTTTTCATTATCATGCAACTTCTGATGGGTTCTTTTGTTTTTGAATTGAACACCATGATAATTCCCCTTACCATATGCACGTCCACGACCACGTCCATGACCACGACCACGACCACGACTACCATGACCACGCCCATGTTGATAGCCACGACCACGTCCGTGACTTCCACTTTGGTCATTATATGTTGCCACATTCACTTCTGGGAATGGGGTTGTACCAACTGGACGAGTTTCATGGTTTTTCATTAGTAGCTCATTATTTTGCTCAGCCACAAGCAAACATGATATTAAGTCACTGTATTTGGTGAAGCCCCTTTCACGATATTGTTGTTGCAAGACAATGTTTGAGGCGTGAAAGGTGGAGAATGTTTTTTCCAACATCTCTTTATCAGTAATATTTTCACCACATAGGATCAATTGTGACGTGATTCTAAACATTGCTGAGTTATACTCACTTATAGACTTAAAGTCTTGCAACCTTAAATTAATCCATTCATAACGAGCTCTTGGTAATATTACTGTTTTCTGATGGTCATACCTTTCTTTTAAATTGGTCCATAGGACGAGTGGATCTTTGATAGTAAGATATTCATTTTTCAATGACTCATGAATATGGTGACGTAAGAAAATCATCGCCTTTGCTTTATCTTGGGTACTTGTTTCATTTCCTTCTTTAATTGTGTCCCCAAGGTTATTGGCATTTAGGTGGATTTCAGCATCCAAAGCCCATGATAAATAATTTTTTCCAGTGATGTCTAAAGCCATAAACTCAAGCTTTGCAAGGTTCGACATGATTAACTATATTAAAGAAATACGTATAAATTAATGCATGACCATTATTGACTATAAAATAAAACAAAACTAACAAAATAATAATGTATTAAGCATTATCAATTAAAGTTTTTTTTTTTTTTTTTTTTTTTACATATATCCGTGCATATAAGCAAATTTATATAATTTATATTAACCTATCACATTATATCTAATCAAGACTAATTTTTTTTTTTTTTTTTTTTTTTTTTTTTTTTAACCAATAGCAAGCAAGACCAATAAAAAAAATATGTAAAGTGCTAAAGCCAAAGTTAAACGAACTAGAAGTGCTAATATAATGTATTACTAGCTATGATTAAATTAGCTTTATAAAGGAAGAAGGTAAATGATAATAGACGCATTCTTTATCTCATTTATTAAAATCCAAACAGAATAAGCATGCAGTCAAAGTTTTGGAGATTTTTTTTTTTTTGGATGCACTGGATTTCGGAGCCTATCGGTTAATTTGGACCGAAGATTAGAGTTTAACAAATTGGAATTAAACTTTATAAGTAATATGCTTTTAATATTTACATATGTAGTGTGGTTTTGAATCATGACAATGGTGTCTTGGCTTAATCTATATATTGGAGCTTATGCTTTGTTACTCGTTCAGATTATATCTTGGACCTTATCGGATCAATTTAAAATGTGTCATACTACTAGCATGAGAACTTTGAAATCAAATGAAACCAACAAAATATGTATGTTAAAGCCGAAAGTGTTCTATAAAAAAACATGTTGTTATAAAAGTGATAATATTGTTTTTTTTTTTTTAATCATAACCAACTCTTCATTTATTATGATTTTTTTTTATTTTAGTGTTTAGTAAGACTGGTTAATGAAGCTAAACAGTCATTGATAATAAAAGTTAAAGGAACTCTGACTCGAAAAGGCTATCGAGTAAAGAAGTTGATAAAATGGATAAAGAAGTTAATAAAATGGATAACACCTCTCTAACACAACCCAAAATAGTATGAATTACAATATGGATCATGTATGAGAAAATAATGAATAATGATAAAATGGTTAGACAATATATTATACCTTACGATGGTGTGATCCAAAGCAATGACGCTTGTGATAATACGATCCAACTCTAAAACAAGTCGTGCTGATAACGTGTTTGAAACAACTAGCCTATTAACATTATAGAGATAAGAAGAGAAATTGGGGGAATGAATATTTTATTGATATCTCGAATGATTCACATGTGCCTCTATTTATAGGCTTTACAAGTTGGAGTTAAGTATATAGAGGGATGGGGGTTAAGTATATGGATATAGTCATATAATAAATAGGTAATAATTCATAACAATAGCAAATTTGTTTTTGTCTCGAGGAAACTGAATGTCGTAAAGATGCTATTAAGCACGCACATTAATTAATTAATTTTTTTGTCTCATAAGAACTATAGAGTTTGGTTTGTATAATAATAATAATAATAATAATAATAATAATAATAATAATAATAATAATAATAATAATAATAATAATAATATTAATAATAATAATAATAATAATAATAATAATAATAACAATAATAATAACAATAATAATAACAATAACAATAATAATAGCGATTTGGGTCGTATATTGGGGAGAGAATTCATTGAACATTTTTATGAGATAGTCTCTTGAGTTCTTGGTGACGTATACGTGTGATTGAACAAGTTCTGTTCGTTCTTGGATTCAAGTTCCTTTTCAATTTTCTAATGTAACGTGAGTTCTTAAGCTCACTCCTTTTACACTTTTTCATTTTAAATCTTGGGCTAATATGCATGCCAACTCATATAGCTATTTTTACGAATGAAGTTATAAATCATTTTTGTACGTATGAATTTATTTATGTTTGTACGGTTTTCAAGTACGGTTATACGAAGGTGAACGATGATGAGAATGATATACATGTATATACGTTTGGATATGTATAAAAATTAAAATATATATCATATACATATATTGTGTTACATTGATCCATATGTGAATGTGAATATATATGTTTTGGGTCTTGTCATAATCAGGTCAAAATTGGATGTAAAGTCCCCTAATTGTCTAACTGAACTGCCTTTGGGGGATGACCCCACACGCTGCCTAGCAGTCCTTGGGGCAGAGGAGAATGAATGAAAAAATGGTCATGTGTCCTTACTATGTGTTTGGAAAAAGGTCAAATGAAAAAAGGTCAAATGAAAAAAGGTCATGTATCTTTTTTTTTCTTTTTTTTTTTCAAAACAAACAGCAACTATTTAAAATATAAGAATCAAATTACAAATCATGGGTTGGTAGACGGGCAACAAGTTGCGCCGCCACCCCCTTTTGAATTGCAAATCTTACTCGGCTAAACACATAGCTATGACCTACAGACACTGTCGCATGCGCAAGTGCTGCCTTTTGAACCCGCTTCAAGAAACCGGACGCCACAGGGGCCAGAGAACCAAAGGTATCGAACGCGAAAGGAAGGAAGGCATCCTTTCTATGTGTTTGGATATAGTTCGAATGAAAAAGGGTCTATATCCTTTCTCTGTGTTTGGATAAAGGTGGAATGAAAAAAATGGTCATTTTTCCTTACTTTGTGTTTGATTTTAAAGGATGAAGAGCTCCTTGTCATGTACTTGACTATTTTGTATGAATGTTTGAAGTTATTGTAAAGTATGTGATGAAAATATTTTTCAACCATTTTTATTGTATGAGATTATTTAAAGTTTAAATTCACTCAATTTATTTGATTTTTGTATACACGTTAGATTGATTTTAACTTAGTTGGATTAATGAGTGACCATTTGGATGTTGCATGAAGCTACCCGACATTGAAAGTTGGCAATTCTGGATGAAGTTTATTTAATAAATCAACTTTTTATACACTAAATTGTGTATTTAGTTTTGATATTTCCTGTTTATTGTAAATTTTTACTTGAATGTTTTTTGCTGCATATTATTTGAATTATAAAAGATATTCAAGTGTTTTAGACTATTTATGCAATGAGGATCCAACTAGTCTTATTTACTAGTTTTTCATGTTTCATATTATACATGTGCACACATGATAGAGCATCCTAGATACATGCATTGTTTGGTTTATAGTACTCACATTGATCCTAAATTTCTAATTGTTTGGTTTATAAGGTGATGTTTGTTTTTTCAGAGGCAAAACGTCTGCATTCTGCGGATCACATATGCAGACATTTGTAGCAGAAGAGGTGGACCAAATCTCTGCAGTCTGCAAGAAGAAGACTGTTTGTTTTTTAACTTCTGCAAGCTACTAAAATAAACTGAAATATAAATAAAGTGATTTATTAAACATAAAAGAGCTTTTCAACAATTTATCAAGATGAACAACAATTATAATCAAACAAACAAAAACTCTAATCAAACAATTTATCAGGATGAACATCTATATTCCATAACAAACACAAAAAATTAACATAATCATAAGCAAAATCAGAATATAAACATTAATAATTAACATATGAACTAACATTAAACAAAAAATAAACAATTAACTTATAAACTAACATTAAACAACAAAAATTAGAATTTAAAAGGGGAATGGATATAGTATGCAAACTTCCAAAGGAACCAGGTGGAAAATTATTTAAACTAGCTATGACTGACTACTTCTCCAAATGGATAGAAATATAAGCTTTTGTTCAAGTTAATGAAAAGGAAGTTATATCCTTTATTAAAAGAAACATTATTACTAGATTCGGAATTCCTTCTGAAATTATATGCGATAATTGATCCCAGTTTATTGGGAATAGAACTACTAATTTTTTTGACAGTTGAGGGATCAAGATGATTACATCTACACCAGTTCACCCACAAGTTAATGGCCGAGCAAAATCAAGCAACAAGATTATCATCAACAACTTGAAGAAGAAATTAGGATCCAAGAAAGTAAAATGGGCTGAAGAGCTGCCATATATCCTTTGGGCAGATAGGAAAGAATGCTACAGGCCAGACTTCATTCTCTCTAGTCTTTGGAACTGAGGCAGTGATCCCTACCGAGATGGTGGTTCCTACAGCCAGAACAAGTATCTGTGATCCTCAGACAAATTGTGAAAATCTGTTTCAAGACCTAGATACTGTGGATGAGCTCAGAGATCTAGCGAGGATAAGGATGGCCAGTTATCAACAAAGGATGGCTGGGGCATAAAACAAAAACGTCAGGATCATAAGATTTCAAGTTGGTGAATTGGTGTTAAGGAAAGCATTTCAGAACAATACAAACCCAGTTGATGGTAAATTGGCACCTAAGTGGGAAGGCGCCTATTTGATAGAAGCAGAGGCTGGAAAGGGGGCGTGCCGCCTATTAACCATGAAAGGTGGTCTCTTACCAAGGGCCTGAAATGCTATCCATCTCAAGAAATATTTCATGTAACAAGGATCAAGGATCCTTAATGGATTTAGGATCCTGACATCGGTAACATTTTACTTAAATTTTCTTTTGTTTTACATGCTTTATTTGCTATGAGAAAAGGATGTTAAGATACTTAACATCCAATTTCACCAAATTTTAAGATTTTGCAGAAGTTTTTGACATCATTAATAGAGGATTAAGGGGTTGGCCACCTCTCTCCCACGTTTAAGGTATCTTATACCTTCTAAGGTTTAAAGGTTTTCACCTTTCATACGAAATTGGGTTTTGACACCTTGCAAGTAGCACACGATTATGCAAGTATGGTTCGAGGCAATGGGACCAGTACACGCTTAGTGGCTGACAATTTCATTGTTGTTGGCCATATGTAGGATCTCAAGTATAATGGTAGACGTACCATACATTTGTTATCCTAAGGTTTTTAACATTTTCACATTAGTTAAGGTTTCTAACGTTTTCACGTTAGCTAAGGTTTTGGCATTTTCATGTCACTCACGTTGGGCTTGTCCCCAGTTTGGGCCAGACCCCAATATCTTTTGGGCTTGTCCCCAGTTCATCCGGGCTTGTCCCCAGTTTTTTTGGCTTAGTCCCAAGTGGATTTGAACAGGTTCTTGGAGCTTTGGAGACTCCCAAGTTCTATCAAAAAGGATCTTGGATCCTTAAAATCTAACTAACTGACTGGACTGTTTATACAATGGTAATTCTCAAGGATATAAAATCCTAACTTGGATTTTCTGGTATGCCTTATCCTTACTTTTATTTATCTTATTAACTATAACAACCCTCCTAAATATTTTTCCGACACCCCTAAATTGTTTAAAATGTCCCGATACGTCCTAAAGTACACCCCGTACGCAAAAACCGAGCCCAAATACCTTTATTTTTATAAAAATTAATTAAAAACGAATTTCAATGGTCTCTCGCGGGGTGCGTAAGCCACCCCCTTGACCTACGCGGGGCGCGACAGTTGGTCACCAGGGCGACACCCTGAGCCGCCACGTGTCACCATTGATGTCGACCCTATAATGCTGACCCGGACAAGCTAAGCCCTACACACCTATTACGCGGGCCGCGAAGGACCCCTTTGTAGTCTACGCAGGCCGCGAGGGAAGTCGAAGGGTCACCTATAAATAGGGGCCTTCAGTCTTCAGTTGAATTCGTTCATCTCTCGATCTCTCTCTCAAAATTCTGAATAGCAGTTATAATAGCAGGCAAAATACCCCCCATAAATATCGAAGTTTTGCTCCCTTGTGAGTATCATAACCCCGATTACGTATTAGAGACGCTGCCCGATTGATCCAGGGTTTCGTAACGGCAGTCGAGGTTCTGCCCGACGTAGTCGTTGGAATGCCATCTCGAGGAGGGTCTTACTAATGTAAATATTAGGTTATTATACTAACACGTGTGCATTTATGTATTTAATAGATAATCACCAGGAAACCCTAAAGGAATACCTAAGACAGCAATGTGAGTAATCTCCTTTTTACAAATTGTTTTTACAAAACCACACCTAAATTAAATTACATTAAACAATTATTGAGTATTTGTATTCTACAATTATCGTCGTAATGTTGGGGTTTTGTATACAAAATTTGTTACTACCTTACGAGGAGTAACATGACCACAAGTCGGGTTGATAGTACCGTGGGTGGTAATTGAATAGATGGAAACAAATGTAATTGCGCGACCGCCCTCAATATTGTACAATGGTTTTACTAAACTTGATTAAACTGAGATTCACTCACCAGTATTTCTCACTGTCAAAATGTTTTTAAACGCGTTTCAGTTAAACGAAATGTAAAAGCCAAATGGAATCCATCTGGACAACAATGAAGGCTTGGAAAAATGGCTATAAAGTTACATAAAATAAAGAGATGTTTTTATTAAATAAAATTGGGTGTATCCCTATTAAAATGTGTGTACTTAAAACTTAGGATTTTTTCCACATGTTTAATATTATGAGAAGGTGGTATTTTACTCTAATAAAATATTTCCAACTACGGTCCTGATGAAATTTAGGCTGCCAAATTGACAAACACCTGGATACCACCAAAACTGGCCGTGGCCGCCCGTTCCCGGGTTGTTAGGGGACGGGGGTTGCGACAGAAGGTGGTATCAGAGCTAAGCCACTAATTCAGCCACAGAAGTGTTCTGCTGACACCAAAAGTTATTTAAAGTGTTAGGAAATAAATTACAAAAATACATGCATAATTGTATTTTATTGTTGTGTCTTATTTGACTATTTGTTAGTTTACAGTATGAGCGACCAAGGACCTTCCGACGCGTATCGTCAGTTGTCCAGCTCGCCTAGAAGCGAAGGCACCTCTTCACAGCCTGCCCTCTCAGGGTATTCAACTGATAATGAAGACGGTATATTCGTGTCTAAGGCTCAGTCTGAAGAGCCATTCCCTCCTAAAAAGAGAGGATGGTTCAGTAGGGGAGCGCATGAATGTAGGAAAAGAATGAAAAAGTTGCAACAACAGAGAGCCCTAGCAGCCGCTAAAAGAGAGACAGATGCCCATACATTAGATATGCATAATAGAAGTTTAGTCAATTTCCATATCCTAACAACCACAGCTGTCGACCCTAACCTGGAGCAACTGATATCACCCCAACCACTACCATTATTCCCTACCCAGCCAATGGAAATAGAAAACAACCCAGAAAATCAAGTCGAAATGCATGATTTCAACCTAGAAGAGATACCTAGGATACCAGCACCCAATCCCTTAGACCCAGATTACGACCCGTGGTTAGATGAGCTTAGGGATTACCAGTAACAATACCCCATACCAGAAGATGAACCCATGCCGAATCTAGCAGCCTACCTAGGTTTGGACCCTCTAGATCCCTACTACGATAACGACCAATACATTAGGGAAATTTTAGAGAATCCATACCCATACCAGGAACCCATGCCCCAAATCCCAAACCCAGTCCCAGCACCTGCACCCCCAACGAGTGTAGAAAATGTGCAAGAGCTCCGAACTTTCGGAGAAGAAATTTTAGAAAGTAGCGAGAGAATGAGGCAGGTCGGAGAGCGACTCGTTTGGAAGTACGACGAGCTCAATATGGAGTTCTGGATGAACCCATATCAGTGAAGGTGATGGTGGAGGTAGTAATAATAATAATAATAATAATAATAATAATAATAATAATAATATGTGTGTATGTTGAAAAAAGAATCTTGACGATAGATATGGATGCCTAGTAATATTGTAATTTTAATTTCCCTTACTGGTTTGTATTAGATGCATATTATATATATATATATATATATATATATATATATATATATATATATATATATATATATATATATATATAAAAGAGTAAGTCGCAATGCTCGACGTTTTTGATCAACATGCGTGGTATGTGATTGGTTGTATTAAATATTATCCTGTCATATTAATACACGGTAAATGTTCAAAATTCAGATGGACAACGAAGTGAATCAGGAAAACCAAAATGATAATAACCAGAATGACAATAACCCGAACAATGACAATCCGAACAACAATATACAATTGAAATCAAGTGGATAATAGTGTCATGTAACACATAGTGGCACAAGGAATTATAGATGCAATGCCATTTATTATTCAAATAGTTAAAGAAGCTGATAATAAAAGTAAACATAGCAGCAAGCGACCAACTGAACTTGAACACAACATAAACAATGGACCCATACTTCAAGTGCCCATTCCCAAAAGAAGAAGAACCATATCTTATGGTTGTTCTTATAAGGAATTATGGTCTTGTAAACCAATAGAATTCTCGGGCAATGAAGGACCCATTTCAGCTCTACGCTGGATAGGAAAGACTGAGGTTGTCTTAAAAATAAGTAAATGTGCAGAAGAGGATAAGATAATGTTTGCTTCCAATCTTTATAAGAATTCAGCCTTAGAATGGTGGAATACTATCCTCCAGTCTAGGGGAAGTGACATGGTTTACAATATGGAATGGGAAGAATTTAAGAATATGGTGGAAAGGAAATTCTGCCCTCCCAATGAAAAAGAACAGATAGCGAATAAGTTTCTAAACCTTAGAATGACTAGAGTAGATAGCAAGGGGTACACTACCTTATTCTTTGAATATGCTAGAATAGTACCAACCCTTGCATCACCAGAACCAGTATTAATCTCCCGTTACATCTGGGGATTAATCGGGGAGATTAGGCATGTAGTCAAGGCAGCTAGACCCCAAACCATAGAGGAAGCCGTAGAACTAGCAAATACCTTGACTGATGAATTAATGCGTACACGAGAAGAAGACCAGAGGAGAAACCTAGCTCAAAGACTTACCCAAGAATTTCGTTATGGAAATTCCAACCGTGGGAGAAATGTAGGTTCTACCTCTGCACCCTACTGCAAGGCTTGCAAGAAGAAGCATTCGGGAAAATGCTCCACTTACTGCAATTTCTGCCAGATACCAGGGCACAAATAAGAAGATTGCAGGAGAAAACCTAATAATGGAATGTGTTTCAACTGTGGAGAAAAAGGTCACATCAAGCCGAATTGTCTGAAACTAGTTCCAGCCATGGGCAATAAGACTACCAAAAATGCTAGAGCATTTGTTCTAACGGTAGATGAAGCCAAGATGATTCCGGACGTGATAGCCGGTACGTTTTTAGTTAATGATGTTTTTGCTAAAGTATTATTTGACTCTGGTGCAAACTAAAGTTTTATTAATACTTCATTTTGCAAACTTCTGAATCAACCATTAACTAAACTCCCACAAGAATGTCTAGTAGAGACAGCAAATGGAGAAACCATTAAGATTTCTGAAATCTTGCAGGGAGCAAGAATAGAATTTTTAAACCAAAAGTTTATTGCAAACCTTTATCCAATGAATCTGGCAGAATTTGATGTTGTATTAGGAATGGATTGGTTAATAGCCAATAAAGCCAGTATTTTATGTGATCAAAATTCGATTCAAGTAAATTCACCAAGGGGTGAAAAGATCACAATTAAAGGAGATAAACCATCTAGATCCACGGAATTCATCTCTGTGATGAAAACAACAAGTTATATAAGAAAAGGGTCTTTAGTGTATTTGATTTCCATAATCACTAACACTAAAGGAAAAGAACTGAAAGATATTCCAGTAGTATCTCAGTTTTCAAATGTATTTCCAGAAGAATTACCAGGACTACCTCCAGACAGGGAATTTGAATTCAGAATCCATCTGCTACCAGGAATAGCACCAATTGTCAAAGCACCTTACCGTTTGGCACCCGCAGAAATGCAGGAACTGAAGAAACAGTTAGACGAATTGTTGGAGAAAGAATTCACACAGCCGAGTTCATCGCCATGGGGAGCACCAATTTTATTCGTTAAAAAGAAAGACGGATCTATGCGTATGTGCATTGATTACCTTGAATTGAATAAGGTCAAGATTAAAAATCGGTATCCGTTACCAAGAATTGATGATTTGTTCGATCAATTGCAAGGAGCCTTTATTTTTCTCTAAAATCGATCTACGATCAGGATATCATCAATTAAAAGTACAGGAAGAGGACATTGCTAAGACCGCGTTTAGAACAAGGTATGGTCATTATGAATTTACTGTCATGCCATTTGGTTTAACCAATGCCCCAGCTGCATTTATGGACATGATGAACCGAATATGTAAGCCATATTTGGATAAATTCATAATTGTCTTCATAGATGATATTCTCATTTACTCTAAGAGTAAAGAAGAACATGCAAAGCATTTGCACGCACTTCTAAGTTTATTAAGGAAAGAGAAGCTTTATGCAAAGTTTTCAAAGTGCGGGTTTTGGTTAGAACAGGTACAATTTCTTGGACATTTAGTCAATCATGAAGGAATTCATGTGGATCCCACCAAGATCGAGGCGATTACCAAATGGAAAACCCTTGAATCACCAACCGAGGTTAGAAGTTTCTTAGGAATGGCCGGTTATTATAGGAGATTTATTCAAGATTTATCTAGAATAGCCATTCCCTTAACTAAGCTAACCTGTAAAACTGTTAAGTTTGAATGGGGACCAAAACAAGAAGGAGCTTTTAGAATTCTTCAGCAAAGACTAACCAATGCACCCATACTAGCGTTACCAGAAGGAACTGATGACTTTGTAGTCCATTATGACGCTTCTAAATTAGGTTATGGATGTGTGTTGATGCAACGTCAAAAGGTTATAGATTATGCATCTAGACAACTTAAGAATCATGAAGAGAACTATTCAACCCATGATTTGGAATTAGGAGCTATAATTTTTGCCCTTAAGATTTGGAGACATTATCTTTATGGTAGTAAGTTTACCATTTTCACAGATCATAAGAGTTTAAGGTATGTTTTCGGACAAAAGGAGTTGAATATGAGACAAAGACGCTGGATGGAAATACTTGGTGATTATGATTGTAATATCCAGTATCATGCAGGAAAGGCAAATGTAGTGGCTGATGCTTTAAGTCGAAAGTATCATGAAAAGCCAAAAAGAGTGCGTTCTCTTAAATTAAACTTACAAGTAGATTTAAATAATCAGATTAGAGAAGCACAAGAGTCAGTAATCAAGGACGATACTGAAAAGTTAAAAGGAATGATAAAAGAATTGGAACAAGGAACCGATGGAATTTGGAGATTCCATAAGAAAAGAATGTGGATACCTAAATTAGGAAACCTACGTCACCGTATATTAGAAGAAGCCCATAAGTCTAAGTATACGATGCATCCTGGAAGTGATAAGATGTATCATGATTTAAGTAAGAATTTTTGGTGGATATGAATCAAAAAGGATATAGCAGCTTATGATTCTAAATGTTTAACCTGTTCACAAGTCAAAGCCGAACACCAGAAACCCTCAAGTTTGTTGCATCAGTTAGAATGCCAGTTTGGAAATAGGAATTGATAAAATGGATTTTGTTACCAAATTACCCAAAACAAGGAAAGGTAATGATACAATCTGGGTGGTTGTAGACAGACTAACTAAGTCAGCTCATTTCCTACAAATGAAGGAAACTTTCAGTATGGAACAATTAGCTAAGTTATATGTAAATGAAATAGTTTCATTACATGGAATTCCGTTATCTATTGTTTCTGATAGGGATAGCCGTTTTACCTCTCACTTTTGGACAAGTTTTCAAAAAGCCATGGGAACCAAGTTGAATCTAAGAACAACTTATCATCCTCAAACAGACGGACAAAGTGAAAGGACAATTCAGACAATGGAGGACATGCTTAGAGCTTGTGTAATTGATTTCGAAGGTATTTGGGACGATCACTTACCATTAATCGAATTCTCTTATAATAACAGTTATCACACAAGTATCAATGCTGCACCATTCGAAGCACTTTATGGACGAAAGCGCCGAACCCCAGTCTGTTGGGTAGAAATTGGGGAAAATCAACTATTAGGATCTGAGATAGTGCAAGAAACAACCGACAAAATCATTCAAGTCAAGGAACGACTGAAAGCACTACGTGACCGACAAAAGAGTTATGCTGATAACAGGCGAAAACCGTTGGAATTTCAAGTAGGTGACAAAGTATTATTAAAGGTCTCTCCTTGGAAAGCTAAGCCCCCGGTATGTTGGACCTTTTGAGATTATTAGAAGAATAGGACCTGTAGCCTATCAGCTACAACTGCCAGAGGAAATGGCAAGAATACATGATGTATTTCATGCATCTAATCTCAAGAAATGCTTAGCTGATAAATCACTGATGGTACCTCTTAAGGATATAGAGGTAAATGAACAACTTAAATTTGTAGAAAGGCCTCTACAGATTGAAGACAGAAAAGTTAAGAACCTCAAGCACAAGAGATTAGTTCTGGTCAAAGTAAAATGGGACTCCGAAAGAGGACGAAAGTATACGTGGGAGCTTGAATCAGAAATGCAAAAGAAATACCCACATCTATTCCAGTAGAACTCGAGGACGAGCTCTAAAACAAGGTGGGGAGGATATAACAACCCTCCTAAATATTTTTCCGACACCCCTAAATTGTTTAAAATGTCCCTATACGTCCTAAAGTGCACCCCGTACGCGAAAACCGAGCCCAAATACCATTATTTTTATAAAAATTAATTATAAACAAATTTAAATGGTCTCTCGCGGGGCACGTAAGCCACCCCCTTGACCTACGCGGGGCGCGACAGTTGGTCACCAGGGCGACACCCTGAGCCGCCACGTGTCACCATTCGTGTCGACCCTATAATGCTGACCCGGACAAGCTAAGCCCTACACACCTATTAAACGGGCCGCAAAGGACCCCTGTGTAGTCTACACGGGCCGCGAGGGAAGTCGAAGGGTCACCTATAAATAGGGGCCTTCAGTCTTCAGTCAAATTCGTTCATCTCTCGATCTCTCTCTCTCTAAATTCTGAATAGCAGTTATAATAGAAGGCAAAATACCCCCCATAATAAATATCGAAGTTCTGCTCCGTTGTAAGTATCATAATCCCGATTATGTATTAGATACGCTGCCCGATTGATCCAGGGTTCCATAACGGCTATCGAGTTTCTGCCCGACGTAGTCGTTGGAATGCCATCTCGGGGAGGGTATTACTAATGTAAATATTGAGTTATTATCCTAACACGTGTGCATTTGTGTATTTAATAGATAATCACCAGAAAACTCTAAAGGAATACCTAAGACAATAATGTGAGTAATCTCCTTTTTACAAATTGTTTTTACAAAACCTCACCTAAATTAAATTACATTAAACAGTTATTGAGTATTTGTATTCTACAATTATCGTCGGTATGTTGGGGTTTTGTATACAAAATTTGTTACTACCTTGCGTGGAGTAACATGACCACAAGTCGGATTGACAGTGTCGTGGGTGGTAATTGAATAGATGGAAACAAATGTAATTGCGCGACCGCCCTCAATACTGTACAATGGTTTTACTAAACTTGATTAAACTGAGATTCACTCACCAGTATTTCCCACTGACAAAATGTTTTTAAATGCGTTTCAGGTAACGAAATGTGAAAGCCAAATAGAAGCCAGCTGGACAGCACTGAAAGCTTGGAAAAGTGGCTATAAAGTTACCTAAAATAAAGAGGTGTTTTTATTAAATAAAATAGGGTGTATCCCTATTAAAATGTGTGTACTTAAAACTTGGGATTTTTCCCACATGTTTAATATTATGAGAAGGTGGTATTTTACTCTGATAAAATATTTCCTAACTACGGTCCTGATGAAATTTCCGCTACCAAATTCACAAACACCTGGATACCACCAAAACTGGCCGCGGCCGCCCATTCCCGGGTTGTTAGGGGACGGGGGTTGTGACATTAACTTCATCCTAGACCTTTCAATTAAGGATATATGATCCATATTTAATTATGTAATCAGATTTTCTCTAAAGGTGTTATGAACAAAAGTTGGCAAATTTTTAACAACCTAAAATTTTCTAAGTTTTTATAAGATAAAACTGATTATTTTCACAGAT
Source organism: Helianthus annuus (assembly GCF_002127325.2). Lineage (NCBI taxonomy): Eukaryota > Viridiplantae > Streptophyta > Magnoliopsida > Asterales > Asteraceae > Helianthus > Helianthus annuus. The sequence continues at coordinate 149,595,228 of NC_035437.2, read as the reverse complement.
AATCTGTTTGAATGTGGAAACACAAACATACCAAACCAAAACTTTAAAAATAAATGGACAACACTTGATCTAGTTAAAAGGTTAAAATTTTATTAAAACCCTGCTAAGGTTACCAAAATGCTCAACCCGAGCTTCGCCAGTAATCTGTGGCCCAGGCACTCGGGTTAATGCAGGGTGTTTTTTACTAATTGTTCATGAGTGCAGGAAAGTAAAAGCGAGGGGTGTTAAAGGCGTTATCTTCCATAAAAAGAAGGACCCATCCACCTTTTCCACCCTCCATTGTTTTAAGGATCAGTGATCCTTATCCTAAGAATCTATTGTTCAAAAGATAATACGGACCATACTATTCACCATCAAAACACAATGAAAACAAAAAAAAATCATAAAAAGTGGGCTCGGGCCTAGGCATCAACATACTTCATCGCCCACTATTGTAGCTTCACCTCCTGTTACTTCATCACCTCCAGCTTCACCACCTACCATCTCCTTTGTCCCACTTGGACCAGCCTCCACTGCCTTCACCAGCTCCGGCTCAGCCTCTCCTCCCAGCTGAAGAAGGGTCTGCTTCCAGGCGGCCACGTCCCATGCTGACCTGTCAAAGCCAAGATCCATAGCCTCTTAAGCCATTTTGATCCTAGCTTGGAGTATGGCACGAGCAACACAGACTTTATCTTCATCAGTCGCAACCATGGCAGCCTCATGGATCCCTACCTCAGCTTGCAGCAACTGCTCTTCCAAGCGTTTCTTCTCCTTCTCCAGCATAGATATGGCCTTATCCTTGGCAGCAGCAATGAAGCGAAGACCGGCTAGGTTCTCATCAACTTCAGCAAGGCTCTTGTCCGTGTGAGCCTTTAAATGGACAAACCTCTACAAATTACAATACAAAAACTCAGAATCAGGGATCCTACACTACATACAAGACTACCAATTATGGATCAAGGATCCTTACCTCAATGACAAATTCATGGATTTGCCTTTCAACCTCGAAGCTATCCTCCTCCGGTTCTGTAGGCTTCTTTCGTTTGGACCCAGCCTTAGCCCTGGTGGTTATAGTGTTAGGCTCAGGGAAGCTTTAGCCCTTGGCCAGCTCATTCTTTATGGATCGAGGAGAAATCAGGCTATCAATGTCGTCTGGTCCAAATTTAGAGGCTGATTTGCTAGTGGATCACGGAGCACCTGTCCCAAAAACAATCAGATAAGTATTCTTGTTTCGTGCATTTTATTCAATACAAAATTACTTTATTCAAATACACACAGATACTTACTCAACATTGTGTAGGAGGTGGAAGTATTCTCTTCTGAATCTTTTATCCTTGGCTTGAAAGTCATGATCGTCGAGTCAATAGCCCAGAAAGCTACGATTCTCTCTTCAGTACCAGGTAGATTAGAAAGGCAGGCGAAATTGGTCATTACATACGAACAGAGAAAAGGATAAGTCAGTAATAATAATCTCTACATTGGTTATCTAAGGATCGTATATCCTACCCTTCAAGATCCACTTCTTGGGCAGACTATCCCCTTGAGGAATAGAATCCCTTCGCACAAAGAAAAACTGATTCTTCTATGTCGAATCATTCTGAGTGGTCTTGAGGATGGGAAGAGACTGGTGAGGTTTGGCCTTGAATATGAAGCGATGGGAGCCATGGGTGACAAGAGAATAGAGATGGGAAAGTTCAGACAGGTTGAAGTCAAGCCCTTCAGTGCTGATGATCTGCTTGATGGTATGCAAGACCATCCAAAGCATAGGCATAGCCTGGCTGTAGCTAATGTCGGTAAGAGTGAAAAACCTTTTGGTCAGGTCAGGAAAGGGATAGGAATAGCCAAGTAAAAAAGGTAAAGCTAGAAAACACACCCAAGTGGGTGAAACGACATCACTTTCATTAGGGAATCGAATAGTCGGAAGATGGTCTCCGGTGGGAAACAGGAGAACAGACCCTCAATCTCAGGATCGGTAAACTTGCAGAGCTCCGAAGAAGGATTCCTTACAAGGTTCTGGCTTTGGGGTACATTATCCATTTCCAGGCTTTTGTCGGGTGAGGATCTGGTAGCCATCTTTGCCATGATCGGAGAAAGGGGATGTAGAATTTCGAAAGAAAAGATTTTAGAGAGAAGAAGAATACATGAATTGGTTCTGGAATGAAGATTTAAAAGAGGATATTTTGATCTTTAAATGGTTTCACAAGCGTATCTCTACCCTATACAACGCGATGATGGTTGTAGTCTATCCCATCAGTGACGTCAGACCTTGTAACGGCTAGTTACATGCTGCAACGGCTAGTCCGGGTGTAACGGCAATATGACAGCTGTGATCCTTATCACAACAGCCATATTAGGAGCGATTGTTAGGGCATAGGTTTTAACTATTGTGGATCATGTATCCTGACATGTTGCTTGGATCACTTATCCTTGGTGGATGGTGTAGTGAGCATGAGGATCAAGGATCCTTATTATTACTTATGTTATCTAACAATTTTTCTCTATGTTTTCTAATGTTCGTATGCATGTTATGGACGACGTAGACTGAGTCTTAGCTGGAATCTCGGTCAATATTCATTTGAAATATTGCATGTGATGAATTCCGCTAATGTTCATGGAGCTAGGATGTGGTCTTCCTAGAAAATAGGACTTAGTGGTTAGCTTATTTGAAAAGGGTTGATCAAGTGTTTTTAGCCAGATACACATTTTCAAATACACACATTCGTGAACACACACTACAATCAGAAGCTTACGAACACTTTAGCAAACAATCATTGTACCACACTTGATCAATATCCGAAGTTGTAATTTCCATTGTGCAATATAGTTGATAGTGATAGTTTTCACTATCCGAGATTTTTATGTCGGCGATCTACTAGTGATCAAGGGCTTTTCCTCGTACAAATCGTTGTGTTCATCATTTCATTCATCAAGCATTCATATATTTCACTGTTCATCATTTAAGCACTCTACCTCACTTAAGAAATTTGGTTACATTATCCTTAATCAATTTTTTTTTACCAAAACAATAGTGTTGGTCAACAAGTCAAAGACAAGAAGTTCTAGATTCCTAGAAGTCTTGGTTCACACCAGCAGCTTTAGAGAATACGGGTGTTTTCTCTATATTACAATAGAAGTAGTAGTTCAATGTAACTGTGTAACTATCTAACAGTTTTTTTTAGTTACCAGCAGTTACATTATTTAATGAGTTGTTTGGGGTCACTTTCATAGTGATGTCACCAGCGGTTCTCTCTACTTATATATAGTTCTTTTTATACAATGTAATAGTATCGCTAAGAGCCATAGGGCATGAGAACTTAGTGAGAAAAAGTGCACCTAGGTGAGGGGGAGTACCTTGTGTAACTTGGATTGTATTGTAAGTATTGTTTAATGAAATCTTTATGTAATTATTCCCAAATCCAAAGGTGTTGATGATGATATGTTTATATTAACTGTTCTTGCTTAAATTTCATATCTATTCAATTTGTTCAATCAAATTCACACACATCACACTCACTTAGATCCAACACTAACAAGATAGCAAGAATATTATTCCAAATTGACATACTTAATTTGGAAATAATGGTATATTTAGTTCCCAAATTACCAATAATTATTTCAATAAGTGTTGTATTTCATAGGGCTTATGTTCATACGTGAATTGCTTTTGCTAAGACGATCACCAAACGTTTAGAATTAATTGCGAAGTCACTGATTATAAGAAAAAAAGTTCACGTGTTGTGGACATCTTATTTTACGTGACACATTAATTCACATCAAGCCAACAAGTTATCAAGCTTTCTCCCAGTACAGTTGGTTTTGGTCAGAACCAAATATTTTTCATCAAGGATTTTTTTGTGCGTTGTATATTGAAACTAATCCACCTCAACGCACAAAGATGGAATCTCAAAGGAGATTGGAAGTATATGTTGGGTTTGAGAAACTATATTTAGTTATATACTTAAAGTCGTGAACAGGGGATTTGTTCAAATTTCAAACTATTGGTACCCACATTGTTGAATCAACACTCTGAACATTAGGGGAGATAAAATGCAGTTGGAAATAGAAATGAGTTGGAATGAATTATCATTGATCCCCAAACTAAATAATTTGAACCAAAAGTTCAAAAGCTAATTCGTTTACAAAGATATGCGAATTAATTGCTAGACGTGTTCACTGGCCTGAATAACATCATTTGCTATGTCACATATTATATCTGTTGTTGCTCCAATGAAGCTAATGTCTTAGATAGACAACCACATATTTGTGAAAAGTCTATGGCACGCCTGAAGCGTGCTAGACTAATCGATTCCATGAATAAAAAAATACTCCAACAAGGAGAAAGTGATGAAGATGGCCAAGTCATGGTATTGTATGAGGGTCTCCTGAAGAGACACTAGACATGATGGTTCCAGAAGAACCTCAGGTACCTAAAAATAAAGAGCTCTTTATAAATTATATCATGTCTATAAATGTATGGAATCGATATAAAATTGACATCGTTATACTTTTGTGTATAATTAGCGCTTGAAATGGCGAAATAATGAGGATCAAGATTTAAGATCTGCCTATGAATTAAAATAGAGAAATAATTGGCCAAAATCGAAAAGACGCTAATAAGGACAGCTGAATTATCTAATGAAATGGAAAGTTTATGGACATGCATTCCATACATTCGAAATTGTAACATATGATGGATACAAACAGGTCTATTATACGAATCATAAATTGAAAACCAAATGAAAAAAAAAATTGATCGCACAAGAATTCTAGCAAAAACTTATTATTCATTATTAGAGACGTATTCTCCAGTGGTGGATGCATTGACTCTCAGTGTTTTATTAGTCTAGTAACATAAAAGAGAATTGACAGGCGTCTTATAATTAATAAATATCACCTGATACTGAAAGTTTACACGAAAGTCCCTAAAGGATTTAAATTATCAAAATCATGTAAAGTAAGTTGTTGAGAACAATGCGGTCATTGTATACAAGTTTATATTTGTATATATTTAAACTCCATATGAGTTTTCTAAAGCAGTTAAAGGCTTAAAAGTTTATTTGAAACATCTTGAGGATGTAATTCTTATGCACAAATAAGAAATTGTAGTTATTGATTATGATATCTCAATGGTAAGTGTACAAGCATGGTGCAATATGGAATTTTAGAAATATAAAAAGTGTTTAAGACATCTTTGCATATGATATAAAAGTTAATGTGTTAAATGAGCAAGTATATGTAGCAAAACTCTTGAAGGGTGCATAAACATACATAATTAATTAAGATGGGAAGAAGTCCCTAATGGATTGATAATGTCTAAATCATTGATATCAAAGTCTCGTGAACGTATTTTGTAAAGTTAACAAAATACGTATGGACTAAATTACTTAGGTTTAGTGTTCAACTAAGTAAATATTCATATAAATAGGGATATAAGTTTGATAAAATTAGTCATAGTTATGTCAAAATTCCCTCTTAAAAGTTCATTATAATCACAGTTTACAGTGATGAAGTGCACATCATCAAGAGAAACTGCCAAAACTTTTTAAAGCGAATTTTTTGAAAGATCTTGACACATATTCCTTGGCCTGAAGTTCAAGTATACATATGAAATTATTTTTTTTATTAATCTATCAAAGTACATCAAGAAGATGTTTTACTATGGACAAAGCTTATTCTTAAAGTATATTAAAGCTTGTTCGATTACTTAATACAGAGAATAACTTTTATCGTATCCTGTCAAAGAAATTTGAATTTTTGGTCTAAAAGTACCATGTTTAACTATAATTATGCATTAATATTTCCTGCTAGCGATTCATGATTATATATATCTTTAATTTGAACTTATTGGCATGTGTGAAATAGGGAGACATTGGAATGCGTTAACACAACTATTTGATACACCTAAGGTACGTAAGATATGCAATTATATTTTATTAACCTATCAAAACAAGTTTGTTTAGTTTTGTAGATGCAATGAATGGAACAAAATACATTCGTGAATCTTTTCGTATTTGTTTACGAGAGGAGGCAGCGAAAGTTTTACTTAAAAGTCATATAACCTTGCTTAACCAAAGGAATGCACATAAAGGGATCAAACGACAAATCATTGGCTACAAGTCTATAGAAGATCGACAGTCAGCTTTTAAAAGATATACAAACGAGGGGGAGTTTGATACAAGTTGCACTCTTTTTTCTCTTCATTAAGTTTTGTGTCATTGGGTTCTCTTAGTAAGGTTTATAATGCAGCAACATACCTAATCCAGAAGTATCAGGGGGAGAAATACGCATTACACGTTGCAATCTTTTTCCCTTAGCTGAGGTTTTATCCCATCGGGTTTTATTAGCAAGGTTTTTAACGATGCATCATCTCCAAGTGTATGAAGTTGATAACCAAAAGGGAGAGTTATGAATATATCATTATTGTGGTTATTAACGCCTAAAATAGATTAGCTTCTTCTCTAAGTTTTCCTACTTCTATATATACCACTCTTGTTTCTCATTGTAAACAACACTCTTAATTAATAAAATATCAGATCCCTTCTCTCTACATCTTTTATATATTTTTTTTGCTATAAGGCTAGTTTCACGATAAATATTTTATGATAACCAAGATACTAGAATAAAATATATATGTAAATAACACCACTAACCAGGGGCGCAGCTTAAAAGTGGCCGGGGGCGACCGACCCCCCGAATTTTTCGCTCAGTAGTGTTATATATGTAGTTTTCGTATAAAAATTTTTAGGTACATACGTTTTCAACCCTCCGGTTTTATAGAAATTTTTGGGTATATACGTTCCCCCCCCCCCCCCCACAGCGCCGTCTTTATTGTCAAGCTTCGTCACTGTCACTGCCACTATCATCAGACATGCCTAACTTTTAAAAATTTAACCTTTATACAAGGCCACCAAACTGTGGTCAAAATAAAGCTACCCTTTTAGGCCCCTAATTTTAGAAAACTCATACATCAGGCATAAAAAGTTTGTTGATTAATTTTAATCAAAATGCGCGGGTAGTTCGGTTCTACGTCCTCTGGTACATGGCCCTCAAATGTTTGGTTCTAATTTTTCCACCACTTGTGACTTATTGGTAATGAGGTTTGAGTTCTCTAATGGAGATCAAAGTTAAATTCTCAGTTGTGTTACTTTGGTGGATTAGATAATGATGGATAGAGTTTAGCATCTTTGTAGAGGTGCTAAATTCTATTAAGAGTCCACCCGGGGTTTTGTCTCACCGTATGTTATGCCAGAGGGTGCTCAACTCTTTTGGTGGCACAACGTCTATCAAGTGTCAATCGACGGTATGGTTTCCCGAGGGAACACCTAATCCAAACTCTGAAGCCAACATAGGTCCGATTAACACAGTATAGTTTGATCAGAGTGGGGCAACAGGGCTCTCTAGTTTGGAAAGTGCGATAGCCTAATACAAGAAAGGTGTTGTTTCAAAAAAATGTTGTATATTAAATTTTTTAATTTATTGCACCTTTTTCATTATTTTTATCATCTCCTTTTTTATTATTATTAGGTTAAATATGTACTTTTATTATATATTATTTTAAAATAAAATCTTCCTTTTTTCCATCCCCTTTTTGATGATGTAGTTTTTTCACAAATTATTTAAAAACTATTCCTGTCCTGTATGCACAAAGTTTCCTTGTTATTCCCCAACAAATATTAGATGCATACCACACCTGTTTTTAGAGGAAATATTTACGGGAAGTAATTAAGTATTAACATAAGGGTTTAGAGGAAAATATAAATAAAATAGAATTTATTTTAAATTAAATAAATGATAAGTTAAATTTATAAAATAAAGCTATATAATGTAGGGGTATGATTAAATAAAAAGTTAACTTTTCCTAAGTAGAATAAGAAAGAATCTTCATCTTTTATTTTTCCAATCAATGGTTAAGATAAAGGATAGGAAAAAAAGATAGGTATAAGGGTATTGTTAGGATAACTTATTTGTTTATTTTCCCTCTCCACATACAAAGACACATGGATATTTCCAACCTATAAATAAGCAACCAATTGTTGCTTACTCTTGTTACCCTCTATTTTTTAAACATTCATAACTATCATACGACATTATTTTTTTTTAAAAAGGTTGTACCATAAAATCGGGTATCTTTTTATCTTTGATTTGAGCACCATACTACTATATAAAATATGATACCTAAAAAAACTAAAAAAATTGTCTTAGGTTTCTATGTTGTATAATATTTTTGTACTTCATTTTTTATACTTGATTTTGTGCTACACTTTTTGTGCTGAATTCTTTTTTGTGCTGAATTATTTATCCTGAATTTTTTGTGCTGGATTTTTTATGCTGAATTTTTTTTGCTGGATTTTTTATGCTGAATTTTCTTTTGCTGGATTTTTTGTGCTACATTTTTTTATACTAGATTTTTTGCGCTAAATTTTTGTGTACAAGAATTTTTTTTGTATCGAATTTTAAAAGTTCGACTTCAATCGTAAGTTCGGGGTAGACTTTTGGGAAAACAAGTCAGTTTTGAAAGAAAATTGTCACGGCCCCCGACCCGTACCCCGGTTCGGGAGCCGCGGGGTAGACAACAATGGTACCAGTGTTTATTATTTGGCAACGGAAAAATCATCAGGACCGGGTGTCAGGAAAAATTTATCAAAGTTTTCAGAACATCAAGTTTTCATTTCATAGACCGTGGGGTAAACCCCGTATTTACAGAAAGGAATTTCACTGGAAAATCCTTTATTTACAGAAAACACGTTTATTTCAGATTTACATAGGCACTTATTTAACCTGAAGTGCTTCACGGCACTTTTTCCTTTTTTTTCACAGTAAGTCACCTGAAACGAGTTCTAAAAACATTTGGTCAGCGAAAAGTACTGGTGAGTTCATTCAGTTGTTCAAAAACAAATTTGTTATACTGAAAGTGTTAAGAGTTTTTACATTTGCTTATATCTATCAATTACTCAACTATATTTGTCACTCGGCTAGACCTGTGACTGTGGTCATATTACTTGTGGATCCTGTCATCCAATAGTAATGCTTGACAAGTGATGTATAAAAAACCCCACATACTGGTAGTAATTTCAGATTACAAAGACTTAATCACTGTAAGTATAACTGAAAAACATTTAGGGCTTTGCAAAGCATTTAGTAAAAAAAAAAAGAAAGAATGACTCACATTGTAGGTTTAAGTTGATAGGTCTTACCAACTAGTTTAGAGCTGGTATTCCTAATTAAATACACAACGCACACATATTAGTGTATTAACTCAATTCAACTTTAACGATAATCACGAGATCAAAACCCACAACGAATGACAAAGTATAGCCAGGTACCGACAACACTTAAACATCCATTGGATTGCTTATCGGATATAGTACCGTGTTAGTGATTAGAGTTATTACCCTGATATCGGGGCAGAGTTCATGTACTCTGGGTATTTGGAGGGTATAATATTTGAGAAGAATGTTTAGAGAAAGAAAAGAACTTTGAACGATTTGAACCGCAACATCAACGCTCAATTTATATGTGAAACAGGACCCTTTCACGCCCTGCGATAGCTTATGGGCATGCTATCGCGCCCTGCCAAAGCCCCCAAAATCTAGGGCATAACTGGCTCGAATTACCTAGTAGCTGGTACACATGGATGCCACGTGTCAGGACACGTGGTTCAGGCGACGATGGGGTTTCGCGACCCGCGATACACTGAGTTCAGGCTGTCGCGCCCCGCGATAGCCATAAAGATTAAAATTTTATTTATTTTTCATGCCTGTGCTCACCGTATGCGTTTAGGGTTTTGCTTATGGGTAGTTAGGAGACTTATTTGAGGGTTATTAAAAAAATGTTAAAGAACGCTTGATTAATTAACGAAGCCTATTAGTCAAACACACACACACACATATACATATACATACATACATATATATATATATATATATATATATATATATATATATATATATATATAGTATGGTTCATTTGAGAACCACTCTTATTGCGAGAACCACGAAAACCAATGTGAACACAACAAAATAAACGCACCCACCACCACAGAGAACCACTCTTTTGCAATTTGATTGATCCAATAAGCACATTGGCTGTTAACATCACAAGCTACATCTTTATTTTCACAAAATAGAAGCTAATGAGTTAGGCATGTTCCTAGATCTTTACTTTCACAAAACAGAGGGAACAATATAGTTTTTCAGATTTAGTTTCAGACTCTAAAACTCAGTGTGTATTTGGACATCACATAAGCATCCAGATAGAGACTACACTCTTCTAAGTGATGTTACCTACTAGAGTCATGCGTAGTTTAGTTAATCGCTTAATAATCAGTTTCAAGTAGGTAGAGCCTATTAACATATAACCCAAAGAGACTAAACTGTTCAACTACAGTGCCTTACATGTGTCAGACAACCCTTTAGCATGAACATTCATTTTATTTCCCGGATGATGCAACACGTCAAAAAAAAAAAAAAAAAAAAAAACTCTTTTCGGATTTTTCATTTTTTCTTAAAAAAAAACTCTATTTTTGGATTTTTGATTTTTATGAAAAACAAGACACTATTTTGTATTTTTGAATTTTCTATTTTTATTTTCTTTTCCATTTTCTCCCCCTAAATTTATGTATAATTAAAAATTTATTGAAAGATAACTTTATGTTCAAATTTAACTTAAATATAATACGATTTTTTTCCAAAATTAGCTTTCTGTAGGTGAATCGAATCATTTTAAAAAGCTCCACAAGCATATTGTACCGAGACTGATTGACGGGTTTTGTGAACCAGTCCGTTTTATTGCTATCAGTATGAATCTGCTCCATTTTAATTAGTCATCTTTTAAAGAACTCTCGAATAAAATGATCTTTAATGTCCAAATGCTTTGTTTTTTTAATGTTGCACAGGATTTTCACAATTTGAATAGCAACATCATTGTCACAGAATATAGGTATATCGGGGAAAGTCAAATGGTAATCCTAAAATAGTTTTTGAACCCAAATAACCTATGAGCACCACGTAGACACTACAACATACCCAACTTGAACAATGGAGATGGCTACATTCTGTTCTTTCTTGCATTGCCATGATATAAGTTTGTCACCTAGGAATAGGCATCCAACTAATGTTGATTTCTTGTCAATATCACAACCTCCATAGTCACTGTCAGAAAAAGCATACAGATCAAATGGAGAATCCCTTGGATACTTGAGACCAAGACGTGGTCTCCCTTTGAGTTATCTAAAGATTCTCTTAGCAGTAGTTAAATGAGAAAGTTTAGGATTAGACTGATAACATGCACATTTGCAAACCGCAAACATAATGTCTGGACGGCTTGTTGACAGATACATTAAGGACCCTATCATAGACTGATAGAGCTTCCGATCGATAGGAATTCCTTCAGCATCAGATGTTAGTACTGGTCTCTCTGCCATTGGTGTAGCTTCTTGCTTCGAATCTGCAAACTTGAACTTTGAGATGTCATCAACATATTTCCCTTGATGAATTATGATATCTATGGGCTCTTGTTTCACCTGCAAACGCAGAAAGAAAGTTATCTCCCTCGAAGAACTCGTCTCGAACTTCCTTCTCATCACTTCCTAGAACTCCTTACATATTTCTTCACTAGTGAACCAAAAATGATGTCGTCCACATAGATCTGAACAACTATCAAATCATCCCCCACTTACTATCTAAACAATGTCTGATCAATGATCCCCCCGAGTATAACCATGAGCCAACATATGCTTTGTTAACATGGCATACCATGCACGAGGTGCTTCGTGTAAACCATATAGAGCATTGTCCAACTTATAGACATCATATTCAAATTTTGTGTCAACGAAACCTGATAGCTGTTCAACATAAATTTTTTGCTTGATTTCTCCGTATAGAAATCAACACCTGTAAATTGTAAGAGTCTGAATTATCTAGAATGTTAGTTCCTTCCTTTACTTCAGAATTTAGGGGATCTACTATTAACTTGAGCAACCTTGCGAGTGTAATATCCTTGTAATCTTCATAATCTGGTGCAGAATTATAAGTACATGTAGTTACTTCAGAAAACATATTAAATGGTTGGAATAAAGTACCATAATCAAACATCCAATCATGTCCATTTCGTACATACGTTTCATTCTATTCGAGTAAACTTCTGTTTTGCTCCCTGTGGTTTGGTCACTTTAACGGTTTTGCTCCAAACCTTTAAAAATAGTCATTTTACTCCCTGATGTTTTGGTTTTTTTGCCAGTTTGCTCCCCGCCTCTAACTCCATCCAAATTGTTTGTTTTTCCATTTTGCTCCCCTCAGGGAGCAAACTGGCAACAAAACCAAAACGTCAGGGAGTAAAATGGCTATTTTTAAAGGTTTGGGGCAAAACCGTTAAAGTGACCAAACCACAGGGAGCAAAACGGAAGTTTACTCATTCTATTCTAACCAACGAACGTTATAGGACTCCACAATCTGCTTTGTGACCATGTTGTACACCCAATAGTTTGTCTTTCTAACATAACCTACAAGGGAAGACTCATCACCTCTGGCATCAAACTTGGCTATGGAATCCGTCTCAAGTAGTGTGCAAGGACATTCAAAGTTTTTGAAAGAGTCCTGTTGGGATTGAACCCTACCAGAGGAACAGATAATATAAAGCCAAAACCTGATCACAACAGTGGATTCACAATAAGCAGATGTTTACACTAAGCTCTCCCCTTGACAGTGGTTACCTATCTGCTGATACACTCTAAACACTGCTCAGAAGAACAACTGATGAACCAAACACTGATGAAACAACTAAAGACTGCTAAAAGGCAAACGCTGAGCTCTATCTACTACTGTCTCTTAAGTACTGCTGAAGATCCAAGCACTGCCCATTCAAAGACTGATCACCTTTTGAAGATAGCACTGATGAACCAAGTAATCAGTGCTTAGGCTACAACAGTGGAACGTGAACAGTTTTAGACTTGTTTTGTATTATATTATCATTCAGTTGTTAGACATCAGTAGTTTTGTATAGATCAGTGTTTATAGGTTGTTAAGCTGTTAGATGTCACTATCATGGTGACGTCAGCTGAGGTACATCAGTAGTTTGGTTTGCCTATAAATATGACAGTACTCTATACTGTTATATTTGATTCGTTTTGAGTGAGTTCTTCTCCTCAATTCAATCCTTTCATCTTGTGCAACCAACCCTGGAGTATCAGGCTGAGGGGGAGTTTAGTCTGTAAGCTTGCATTGTAACCTTTTGCTTTTTAATGAAATCTTTCAACTCTATGAAAAAGCAATTGTTTATTAAACTATATTCTCCTTTGATTGTATTTACAAAGTTTGTTATCAATTTCCGCTGAACTTAAAATTGCTCATATCTATTTGATTTGTTCAAACATCACAAACAAGCACAATCATGAGAGCCTCAGATCCTAACAATTGGTATCAGAGCTTGGACAGTCAAATTCGATCTAACAATCAATTTGACATAACAGTTCAGCTCAAAATTCATTGATACTAAGGAGGGTTGTATTTAGTTGAAAAACAGAGTAACGAGTGAATCATGATCAAAATGGTTATTCAGAAACTCTGTAAATCAACCAAGATGTCATATGACACACAAATTTCACGCAACAAGTGATATCATGCACAAGTCACTCATAGTCTTCAGATCTGTAAAATATCTGATAAATTATGGATCGTTCGATATTTTCAAAATTGATTTCAATTGTTGTTTTGATATTTGTGATGTTTTCACTAAATGCTAAAGTATGAACCTCAGATTAACAAAAACCTATGTTCTTAAAACATTAGTGTTTTTGATAACATAAAAGAGGGAAATTAAAACTTTAGTCATTTAGATCTTATGTGTTGAAAACAGGTTGAGTTCCTCAAAAGGACAAAATCAACTATGTTAAAATACATTAAGAAAATCAGGAGTCAAAAATGTCCAGATCATAGGTAATGAGAAGGTTGGCATAAGCATGTGCAGAAATGACCAAATCTCTCAAAACATTACTACAAAATGATTCTGGAACAAGTATTCCTTCAATAAATACCCCTCAGTAAGTATTTCAATACTTATGATTGGGAAGGGTAAAAAGGGAAGAAGAAAATTCACAAAAACTCAGAAGTGTGTTTATCTCAAAACTTTTCAAGTCAAAAGAAAAGAGTATAAACATAAACATTTATGAGTCATAGTTTAGAGTAATAATAATCATTAAGCAACTGTGTGCATCCACTTGCTCAGGAAAAGGTTTTGATTCCGGTGAATGAACTCCAAAGAGGACTTGAAATTTTTTTTTCTCATCCATGTGTCCTCATGTTTGCAATCAACTGACAAAGAAAATGATACCATACAGTGGTCAGAACGTATTCAGAATGTTCTACCAACTACTGCCAAACCACTGACCATTTTGTTAAACTCAAGAATGATATGATCACGTATCTTATTGAAAAGTTTACCAGATCCTCTTTGATGCTGTTTTCAGAAAATCCTTTAATTTTTTTTTCCTCAAAGGATTTTCTCATATAACCAGGATATATTGTTCATTTTTTTTGAATAATGTATTTTGAACTTTTGCTTGTTTTTGTTGGCAATAGTTTTTGTTACCTGTCAGGATATAATACCTTATTTTTGTTGGTATTATTGTCCTCGTAAATGGGTCAAGAGGAAAAGGTACATATGTTAAGGTCATGTCATTTTCAGGGTTGTTTTAAACATCAAAGGTTAATTGCTAAACAGTGCTTAAACTACTGAGGTATTTATGTTTTAATTTGAATATTAAATGATAATGAGATGCCTTAGTAAAAAATTTTCATCATCTGGGGTACTTAACCACTGTTCTTCAAAATTGACATGTGGCAAAAACCTTAAATGAAAATTCTCAAAACAGTTGCTGAAATATTTGTTCTTCAAATCTGTATCATTTACCCTAATCACTGTTGTGTTCAAACATCTGATCACTAATTACTATCCACTGCTGAAAGTCAACCACTGATTCCTCATTTTGCTAAGACAAGCACTGATACTCAAAATCAGTGTCTTATCCACTGATATTCTATCCACTGATAGTAAAAATCTTCCACTGTTTTCACATTATTACCGTTGTAACCACTGATGCTTGATTCATCAGTGGCTCTTAAAACAACTGTTCTCCACCCTTCATCCATTTCATCTGTGTTTGACACGTGGTCAGTTTTTAGCCTTCATATCAAAATAACCGCTGCCACATCAGCGATCACTTTTTCCCTAAATAAAACCCTGCCCTAAACCCCCAAAATAGGGTTTTACACTGTCGAATTGAATTCCAAAGTTCTCTTCTCAAAGCAGTTTCCAACCTTTCTTCTCAAAACATTCTCCGATTCTTCTTCATCAAAATGACGAAGTCAAAATCAAAATCAAAATCTAAACCAAAATCACCATCATCTTCAAAAGAGGTTGCTCAAAGAACCGAAGAAACCATTGAAATCCCATACAAATCACCTCATAACTACGTGGGTCTCCTCACAAAACCTACCGATAACCACACCTTCGACTCCATCACTGATACACTATCTGCATCAAAGTACAAAACTTTGTTGACAGTAGATGCTCCCATTTACTTGCAAACCCAGGGAGAGTTTTGGAAAAATGCAAATCTTGAAAAACAAGACGGAAAAGTAGTAGCCATTAACTCCTCGATACAGGGTAAAGCATTTCAAATCACCCGACAATCAATCTCAGAGGTCTTCAAACTCAATGATCTGAAAGGTAAAACTTCTTTTGATAAAAACGAGTTAAAAGCTGATTTTCTGAAAAGAGGGTATGCAGAACAATCAAAGGTAGATACCTTACAAAAAGGTTATTTTCCATCTGCACCCAGATTTTTATTCCACACACTTTTAAGTTGTGTTTCTAATAAAACAACAGCGTTTAATGAAATACCATTAAAGATTCAATGCCTGGGATATGCTATTCTAAACAATAAAGATTACAACTATTCCCAGGAGATCTTCAATGACATGGTAAAGAATGTTGACAGCAAATCATTTCTTCTTTTTCCAAGATTTCTGAGCTATTACTTTAAACAAAAATTTGAAAAAGAGGATGAAAATTTGCCCAAACAAGGTGTCCATTTTCAAATAAAAAGTTTAACAATTGAAACATTTTCAAGAATGATGGCACCAATAAAATTAAAAGCAAAGGTGCCTGAGCAGACTTTAGAAACTGCCACTGATCCTCAGGCAACTTCTGCTGAGCCTACTGCTCCAGGTGATCAGAGCAGCACAACCACTGCTCTGAAACCCACACATGACATTACCAAAAAGACCAAATGAAAAACATCCAGAAAACCCACCAAACCCAAAACAAAGGCAACTCTGGAAGATGAGATCCCAGAGCAACTGCCGGTGACAAAACAAATGTCACCACAAACCACTGCTGCTACTTCCTCACAGCAGTTGGAAGAAAGATCTCAACCTATGCCTAAAACTCCTCCTGCATCCTCACAAAAGGATCAGGTTGTAACCATAGGGACACCAAATTATGAAGCTCTGGATCCACTCGGATCTATCTTCCACAGTCCTGATCCCAAGGACATGTCTCTTTCAACACCCATACCCTCACCAATCATAATGCCACAATCAATAATACCCCTTTTGCATGCAGTTGATATTGCACAAACACAAACCAGTTCCTCTCTATCAGCCATTACTGAGAGTATACCTCCACAAGTGACTGGGTTCTGCTATCCCAGCAACAACTGAGGAGGTTACACCCCCTGAGTTACAAGTAACTCTCGGTGGTAGTTCAAGTGGAGCAGCAACTACAACTGATGGATCAACAGATCTTCAGTTGGACAGTTGTTTCATTAATAAGACTCCCTTGAAGGCAATTTCTTCCATGGCAACATCGGTAACCACCAGTGAGTTGATTTTAACCACCGGTACCGTCAAAGGTTTATCGAGTGCTGAAGAAAGAAGTCCTCAGTACCAAGAACAAGGGGCATCAATGGATGATTTTTGGGACTCAGTTCCTAAGTCACACATTGATACAACCACTACTGGTGGGGATTCAGATGATCCTACTAATGTAGGTGATGATTCAAAATATCAGGAATTGACGGAAAGAGTTGAAAAACTTGAAGATTCAGTTGCTGAAATTAAAGATATGGTGCAAGAGATTTTAAAAGCTCAAAAAGCACAAGCTACTGCTGTTCCTGCTCAAGCACCTGCACAACATGCATTTGCTGCAAATGAGCTTTGGAATATTTTTCAACCCATGCTTGAAAAACAGCAACATATGGCTGATCAAAAGCATGCTATTCAAGTACAAATGCTGACCAACATGGTGGAATCAAGGTTTAAAGATACTCAAGCAGATATCAAGGCTATAAAGGCTAGCATACAAAAGACTGCCCATAGTGGAAAAGCTCCATCTTCCATCCTCTTCATGGATACACCCCTTGCAGATAATGCCAAAAGGGGGGAGAAAATCAAGTTGAGAAAGAAAGGAATAGAAGATGGGCTGTATATTGAACCAGAAGAAGAAAAACAGTCATCTAAATCACCTCAAACCACAAAATCCAAAACTTCAATTCAAACAGCTGATACATCAGTAGTTACAAAAACTGTTGTCAGTAGCCAAACAGCTGCCATGTCATCAACACACACACCTCCAACACACACCACTCTATCACACACCATCACAACCACTGTTCCACCACCATCATCATCTACAATCATATCACCACCACTGCCTCCTGCCATAAAGCAGAAGACAGCAGATGTTACAACATCTGCTGTAATGACAACAGTGATTGAAACACCAGTTGTTTCAACCACTGTCAGTCAATCACAATCACAAACCACTGCTATCCAATCTCAAACCACTGATCCACCCAAAACATCATCAGCCTCTCCTTCATCAAAAAGGAGAAGGGTTGTCATTCCTGATGATGAGTCACATCTTCCATCCCCTGCTCAAAAGCAGAAGACATCTGCTGACATATCAGCAGTTGTAATGACAACATCGGTTGTAACACCAGTTGTTTCAACCACTGTTAGTCAAACATCCACCATGATCTCATCATTCCGACACCACAACCTCCAAAGCCTCACAAAAGAAAAAGAGAAACAACACAGGCTACTGATGAAAAGTATGATCCTGTTGCTGCTAAATATCCATTGGAATTAGAAGCTATGAAAAATGAGATGAAACAGTTTTACACTGAAGATGATCCTACAAAAAGGAAATTTCCTTCTCTCATAGGTTTCATAATTCCAGAAAACATGGATGAATATCTCGAAATGAAAGCAAGACAAGCAAGGATAAGAGTCAAAGTTGAATGCAAGGATCAAGGTGATGAAGCTATTTTGGAAAGAAGAGAATTCAAGTTCAACAAAGTCAAACAAATAGAAGAATATGCAAGTAATCTGAACAAAGAAATGTCAAGTTTATTCCCTGAAGAACAACGAAATGAATTGAGAAAAGAATATCTTGCATACATAATGAAAGAAAAGTTCTATCCTGCTGAAGAAACAGAATTCAAAGACTGGCCAATCGTTGCACTAAAGCATGAGGCTAACAGAATTGAAAAGATTAAACTTGATCCACGGAAGAAAAAGACAGCTTCAAATTGGAACAAATACAGCAAATTCACAGCTGATCTTATTTCCGAGCATAAAAGAAAGAAGCAGGAGTTGGTGGATGGAAAGGTAGATACTGCGGATGCCATAGCAAAATGGTCAAAGTAGCAAACTGATGAAGCTTATGAAAGGCTTAAGAAGCAGAGGTTGAAAGTCTCTGACATTCCTAAAATGTCTAACTACAAAAAGCTATAGGAGCAAGTCAAGACCTTTGAAACACAGATCAGCACAGCAGAAGCCTTTGTCACAGAGTTGAGAAAAGAAAGGAAGAAAATGTTGTCTGCTGGAGAAGAAAAGAATAAAGAAGCTGATCAGATTGAAGAAGCTATCAAGAAAATAGCTTCAGATAAAGAAAGATTAGTAAAACTACAAGACCTTGCCAAAAGGGTCAAAGTAGTAAGCCAAAAGTCATCAGCAGATGTCACCAACAGTGAGCTGTATGACAAAGAAGTTGAAGCAGATATAGCTGCAGCTAATGAGATTATTGAAAAAGCATTCACACGAGTGTCTGAAGCTCATGATACTGCTCTACACTTCTTCTCTAGGCCAAACACTTTAAGTTCATCAATCAATAAACCTCTCCCAAGAAACCCATTTGGTTTAAAAATATTAAAGTGGCTCTCTGATCAAAAGACCAACGTATTGACTCTGATCAGAACCAATGGAGAAGTGAGGCATATATCAAGGAATCAAGCACTAGGCCTAAGTGTTGAAGATCTACAAGATCTCCTTGAGCTTACACTGTGCAGGGATGAGGCTGATTTAAGTTCCAAAGAGTTTGAAGAAGAATTTAAAAGAAAAGCAAAGGAACTTCTGATGAAGAATAAAGATCCAGAATAATGACAGGTTTTGGCATTATCTGTTCCAGGGGGAGATTGTTGGGATTGAACCCTACCAGAGGAACAGATAATGTAAAGCCAAAACCTGATCACAACAGTGGATTCACAATAAGCAGATGTTTACACTAAGCTCTCCCCTTGACAGTGGTTACCTATCTGCTGATACACTCTAAACACTGCTCAGAAGAACAACTGATGAACCAAACACTGATGAAACAACTAAAGACTGCTAAAAGGCAAACGCTGAGCTCTATCTATTGCTGTCTCTTAAGTACTGCTGAAGATCCAAGCACTGCTCATTCAAAGACTGATCACCTTTTGAAGAAAGCACTGATGAATCAAGTAATCAGTGCTTAGGCTACAACAGTGGAACGTGAACAGTGTTAGACTTGTTTTGTATTGTATTATCATTCAGTTGTTAGACATCAGTAGTTTTGTATAGATCAGTGTTTATAGGTTGTTAAGCTGTTAGATGTCACTATCATGGTGACGTCAGCTGAGGTACATCAGTAGTTTGGTTTGCCTATAAATATGACAGTACTCTATACTGTTATATTTGATTCGTTTTGAGTGAGTTCTTCTCCTCAATTCAATCCTTTCATCTTGTGCAACCAACCCTGGAGTATCAGGCTGAGGGGGAGTTTAGTCTGTAAGCTTGCATTGTAACCTTTTGCTTTTTAATGAAATCTTTCAACTCTATGAAAAAGCAATTGTTTATTAAACTATATTCTCCTTTGATTGTGTTTACAAAGTTTGTTATCCATTTCCGCTGAACTTAAAATTGCTCATATCTATTTGATTTGTTCAAACATCACAAACAAGCACAATCATGAGAGCCTCAGATCCTAACAAGTCCCAATGTAGGCTCTTCTTCTTTGACTAGCTCGTAAAGAGACTTCATGTGTTGAGGAGTTCTGGCTGCACTGTACTATATATCTTTGGATTCCCTTTTCTGCATAGAAATGATTGATAATAACATTGTTGAATTCTATACCATTGTCATATCTAATCCCCTTCACCGTCCTATTCGTCTGATTCTCAATAAGAATCACAAACTTCCTAATTAGCTCTGCAGTCTCACTTTTGTTAGAAAAAAAGGAAGACGTTAGTGAAACATGAGTAACACTTTTTAGTAACACTTTGCACATTCACCGGACCATTAAACTTGAGATCGTAAACACCAATTCTCGCAAACTTATGAACTCAATAAACCGTAAACTAGTTCTCGTAAACACCTTGATCTCGGAATCACCGATCTCATTAAACCTTTGTTTTTATTTGTTTTCAAAATTAGAACCCGTAAACCCAAGTCCCTTATCTTTTAATTGTTTTCTGAAATCTGCTAATATACTTAGGATACGTATATCCCGAAAACAAGGAGATATACACGATCTTTTGAAAAAATAAACCCTTTATCACATCTTTTCATATTTCAAAAGATTTATCTTTATCCCTTATCAACCATTAATCCATAACCAATAGCAAATTAGGTAGTTTGTCAATGAACTTTTGATGAGGTTTTGATGATCCGTAGATTCTGAAGATCAATGTTCTTCGATTTCCAACTATATCCAATCAAAAACCTGTAAAATAATATTAAAACCAAACAAAATCAAATACCAAACAATATGTTTTTAAGCGTAACACTTATATCAACACTCGAACACCCTAAACAATATTAGACACTTTTTGAGTAGTCCATATTATACACAAAACAACTCGAGATCTTCAGAAAACATATCTAAATATGCTGAAATCTGCAAAAATACCCCTTTTTTCTTCACATTTTCTAAACTTGATATCAAAAGACATCCTTTAATGAATTCAATGGCTCTAATACCAATTGTAAGTCCCGAAAATACAGATATCAAGTAATATCAACAGTATGGAAGAATAAAATTGTTGACTTGAATAAAAAAACATGAAGAAATCAATGAAAAACTTGCATACGATTATATAATTACCTCGAGAGAATCGTCTAATACAAGCTATAATAAACAAAACCGCTAAACTAAGTTATGAGGAAGAAATCCCCTTAAATAGGTAAGCATAGGTCGCCCCTTATTGGCTCCTACGAACTAGCTTGGGCCCACATGGCCTTAGGCACATCCCAGTCTATCTAATACCCAACTAAACGTTACCCCAATAACCTGTTTCACCTACGTTAAACCACAATTAATCTATACAAAGCGTAAACCTAAAATATAGACCTTACAATAATAACTAAGCTTACATAACTACCAAAAATATAAAATGACCGTCAACATGATTTTCATTGGAAAACAAAAAAAACATGCAAAGATATTGACCTTATTCGTGGCGTATATATATTTGGTTTGGAAATGGAAATGGAAACATACTGCTAATAGACAGCTATAGATATCCTAATGGGATCTATATAGCAACCTATAACTCAGGTCCACATTTTGGGAACAACTCAAATCAGTTTTCTATTAAGGCACTAAAGGAGCTGATATACAACTAGTCTCATTAATGGTCCACTGGTCGAATCGGTCAGACCAGATGTAAGAACTAGTTGACGTCCTAAATTATAAATAATAAATAAGCAAAAATAGGATAAGTCTAATCAAAATCTGGTTCGACCCATCAAATCCCCATCCGATCTCCTAGTTTTCTAGTCCGATTGGCAAATCCCAGTCCGACCGCAGGGTTCGCATTAAAAGGGTTCCAACACCCTAAACTGAACTTGAACATGCTCATGTTCACGGTTCGACCAGCCGATCAGTACAGGTTTCAAAACATGGATATATAAAATTTTGGACACAAATAATGGCTTTATATTTAAATGGCTTCCGATTAAATGTAATATCTTTGGTTGGGGGTCTGAGATTGAGTTGTCTTCCAACATTGGGGGCTCTATAAAAACAAAGAGTAAAGTGAAAGCCACCCGTTGGTTTGGTCTAAAATGCACTTTGACTCCCTACCTTCCACTTTTTTCTCCAAATGAAACCCTGAGATAGGTATTTCATCTCTACCTGCCCCGAGTCGTTAGTTAACGGTTAGTTTGTAGGATCGATTTCCGACCCGAACGAGTCAATCAGAAGAGTTTATCTCTAAAGGAACGACGGAAACAGACGTGTAGAGTTCAATTCAGCAAGATTCACACTATAAACTGTTGTATGATTGATATAAAGACGTTTTACAACCTGACAACACTTCGGCAGCACTTCGTTGCACAAGCCGGAAAGTTACAAATGGTGAAAGTTTGAAACCTATTTATACTACAAGACCCTTCCGTTTGAAAGTGACATGTCCTTTTCAAACGGAACCCATTTCAAACTTTCAGCTGTTTCAAACTTTCAGCTTCTTCAAACTTTCAGCTGTTTCAAACTTTCAGCTTCAAACTTTCAGCTTCAAACTTTCAGCTTCAAACTTTCAGCTTCAAGTGTAGTAAACCGAGACTCGATGTAAGACGAAGACGACAGACGAATGCACCAACAAACTCCCCCTCAGATGTTGACGGAGTCTTTAGTGTCGAGTCTTCACATCTTCAATCTTTATCAGTCCTCTTGAAATCTTTGAAGCATATGACGTTGTAAGAATCCTCAAATCTTTCTCTTCTCTTTTCGTCATCATCAACAGACTTTCCACGAACACTCCCTACTCGGATGTCTTCAGACTCCCCCTTTCGATATGTTGGGATCGCAGCCTGGCTTGTTGAAATCACACAGTCTTCAGGTATCGGAACCTGGCACTCTATCTACAGATAACCTGCACATTCTCTACCCAAAAATAAATTTTCTGATGATAACTTGTAAAACCAATCTCACCAGCTAATGAACCACTAGCAGGAATAATACAATCAAAGAATGATTTTACAATATTAATCTTTGATAAACCACTTGAAGATATATTTTAAT
Organism: Helianthus annuus; assembly: GCF_002127325.2. NCBI lineage: Eukaryota > Viridiplantae > Streptophyta > Magnoliopsida > Asterales > Asteraceae > Helianthus > Helianthus annuus. The sequence continues at coordinate 149,571,930 of NC_035437.2, read as the reverse complement.
TTTTCAAAAACAAACACACTCTCCCAAACCATCTGTTCATCATGTTTAGCACTCGGAATTTTTGAAAATTAGCTCTCCAACACCAGTTGTCGAAAATCTTTTTGAATTTTTCAAAATTTATGCTAAAACACACTAAAAATCTTTTTGGATTTTTGAATGTAAAGAAAATGCAGAAACGAAATATTTACATACAATTTTTTTTGTGAGTTTGTGTAAGAGGATCATATCAGTTTTTGACAAATCACTAACACCGTTAAGCTTTAATCATACTCAGTTCTAAACAATTTACCTAGATTGACAGTATATTGGTCCACTTTAAATTTTCACACAAATTTCAATCGATTCGAGATACGATATTAATGTTTTAGAAACTTAAACTTAATTGTGTATCACTCCACTTGAATATACTCCTGTATCCAGATCCCAATATTCAGTCTTACAGGTGAGTATGCCACAGATGATATCTGTAAAGGGGTTATGTGCGAGGGCCGTGAGAGCTCAGGTCGATACTTCCGTATACGCAGAGAGATGACGGCTTCGACTTTTGGTGGGTCCCCTTTAGAGGATCTTTTGATTACAACAGCAGCGACTATCAATTTTATTGTTTCATCAGCTTGCTGAGGGCGATGCTATGTTTTAAGCATTTTGCGAAAAGCATTATCCGGGGACTAGGTCAGTACTTCCATACGACAGAAGTCCCGGGATAATACCCCAGATATCACTGAGTATAAAGACCTAGTATCTCAGAATATGGGACCTTTCAAACAAGATTTCGGGGGTTACCCATATATTCAAGAATAGTTACCCACGAATCAAGCAAGTTTGAATTAGGTTTATATCTCGTGTTTCAATTTACTAAATGTGCAAAAACCTACTGACACATCCACAGTAAGATTGTTTATCACTTTTAAACTTTCCAATTCTTTAGCATGTTGTGATAGTCCACTGATGTACTATCATTTCCTCTTTTTCACAACAAAACTCATTTTTGATTTTATCATGTTTTTGGCTTTTTCAAATTTTCTAATGTTTTTGGATTTTCTGAAATTTTCTACTCCCCCTAAAATGCAAACACATTAACGAAAATTGAAAACAAACTGTACAGAAACATGACAACCGATATCAAATCGCCTCAATTCGCCATTCGCTTGGCATAAACAATCAGAACTCCCCCTATCAACAAACTATTTTCCCATCTAGATTTCAAAACACTTAAGTTTGTTTTATTCAAAATGGTTTTTCCGAAAAATAAGTTTGGTTGATTTTATCACTTGTATATTTATCAATAACAAGTTCGGGGTTGTGGTTCATCATATTGTCTTCCAACCAGTTGTAGGAAAATACAAGTACAAATTAATGTCCTTGATTTACCATATGGAATCAAATCGTCTAACCACTTGTAATCATAACTAACAAAATACCACTAGCAAGCAAACACAAACAAACCTTTTTACCGTTTAAATGATTGACGTTACCGAATAAAACTCAAGAAAGATGCCGATTCATGCTCCACGCTTACCAACCTGGGAGCTCCGGCAAGTCAGGTTTTTAGTCGAAGAAAATATACATCCAAGCCTGACCAGCCTTGGGTTTCACCAAGTCACCAGCACTCGGTTTCTTACCTCCTTTCTTCTTCTCATAGAATTCTTTAATCCCTTTGACTTTTCGATCAATCATCTTACCAAAGATATGCTTTACCTTAGGGTTAAAGGCCTTCTCAGCATCAAATTCCTGTTTATCATTATAAAATTGGTTAGAAATTTCAACTTTACCAATTTTCTTCTTATAATTTTCAGCCCGAAGTGATGGAAAATCCTCATCATTCACAATCGGAACTGATTTTTCATCTTTTAAAACAGCTTCACATTTTGAAACAACTTGAAGCTCAACTGATTTTATGGAATCAGTTTCATCACCAGAAGATAGCTCCTCTGATTTTGACTTATCAGAATCATCGCTAGAGCTTTCACCAACTTTCTTAACAACCCATTTCTGGTTGTCAGATTTAGCGCTCTTCTTGTAAAACTTGTTCGAACTCTCACCAATTTCAAAAATAGAATTTTTAAACAATTTGGTTCGATCAATTGGTGGTTCAAACTCAACCACTTTCTCTTTGAGTTTACGAGATACTCCCTGTTTTGATTGAACTGCCTTAGAACACTCCCTGGCAATATGTCCAACTTTGTTGCATTGGAAACAGGTTCTCGTATTTTTCTTCTGCTCAGTCATCTTCTTCATTTCATCTTGCTTCTTTGCAAGGAATTCACTGTTTGACTATCTCCAGAATTCTTTCTTTTCTTCTTCTTCAGCTGATGTACCTGAAACAAATGTCATTTTGGATTTAAAATCACGAACATATTTTTCATTTTTCTGTTTTTCTGTTGGAATAAATCCCAATCCTTTCTTTTTGAAATTATGGTTAGGGTTTGATTTCTTTTGGAAACCAGAACCAGAACCGTAACCCTTTTTCTTGTTTAATCTCTGTTGAACTCTTGAGGTGTATTTTTTAGGTTTTTCATTAAGACATAAGTTTTTTATTTCAGAAATATTAATTTCTGTGAGTTTGAAAACCTTGTTTATCAGTTCGGTTTTGACACCTCTTATTGGAAATTCCTCATCAGAATATAATTTGTCAGAATCATTCAAAGTGTAAGAAACTTTAAACGGTTCATCATCCAAATTAGATTTCGATAACAGGAATTCTTTGTCATAGACTATTTTTCCCTGTTTTTCAGTTTGACCCGGAGTGCTTGACTCAGACTTTGACTCTGACGCGGACTCCGACTTTGACTCCTCTATCTCATCGTTTTCTAACACATGATCCACGACTTTCTTCATCAATTGAGACTGTTGATCAGTGTCAGACGATGTAAACACGACATCAATATTATCTGGCAAGTTTACTGACGACTCCGACTCCCACTGTAAATTTGTTGCCTTTTTGACTCTTTCATCATTTGGATTTCTAGCTAGATATCCGTTTTCCAGCGGGGGTGGACATCTGTTGTAACTAACACCTTGTTTCTTACCAGATGGTGTTATTTCAGTGTCTTTCTTCTTTTTGGTCTTTTTCACTGGAGTCTTTTCTTCAACCTTCTATTCAGAAACTTTCTTTTCTTCAGTTAATTCATTTTCTTCAAATGCCTTTAAGTTTTCAGTCATCGGATAAATCCTGTCAATGACATAAGAAGAACATGAGTAACTCTTCAACAAACGGTTAACTCTTTCAGTTTCAATTCTTTGAAGTTCAAGTTTCTGTTCAAGATCAGCACACTTCTCAATATAATTGTTTACAACTTTTTGCTTAACCATAAAAGCTCCTTGAAGTGTTTTCATTGCAGTTGCTTGCTCTTCACTTGTGTTATTGTACATGTTCATCGCTTTGTTGAGCACATCATAAGATTCCTTTAATCTGTTCATATTGTGAATCAAAGAACTATTTTGTTTCTTTACAGCTTCATAATTTTCACAAATTATTGGACTCTTCTTAGCAACAACTTCTTCATCAATCTTGAACTCTGGAACTTTTACTTTCTTTCGAATCACCGGAGTTGTTTCATCATCACTGCTCACCGGTGTCTTCACCTTATTCTTTTTCTTCTTTGCCTTCTCACCCTCACTGTCACTTTCTGCTAACATCTTCAAATGTTTTGCCATCTGTTTAGCATAGTATTCAGTATCATCATCACTATCTTCTTCAACTTTAGCAACAAAAGCTGTGTAAGCTTTCTCTTGATCAGGAATATAATTATCCCAAGTGAAATTCTCCCAACTAAAACCCTCGGGTAACTTTTCATCATCTTGATCAATAACCAAAGCACTACCATCCTTTCTCTTCAAATTAGCTTGATCAACCATACAAGCTCTTTTTCCTGAATCTTCAATTATGTCTCTTCCATGTGCAGTTTGAGCTTGAAGTTTATGTTGTTGAGATGATTGTTGACCAACTTGGTGATAGATGGCTTTCCGATAGTAATCATTGTTGTTGTTGAAAGGATTCTGAGCTCCACTTGCTTCACGGTTAGTGCACTCCCTCTTGAAGTGACCTTTCTCCCTGCAACGAAAACAAGTGACTTTAGATTTGTCAAAACCTAAAGTAGAAACATTTGCATCACGAAGATCATCTCTCCCCGTGATCTGCTTGAATTTCTCAGCTCTCCTCAATACGCTTGCCAAACACCATTTTATGTCCATCAGCTTCATCTCTTCAGCATCTATCTGGTCGTAATCTTCCTTTGTTAGCATTGGATTTCCGATACGACCTGCAACAAAACAATTATAAGACTCTAAAACCATTCCTAATAAAGACATTTGACTTTTAGCAACTTCCTCTGAATAATCTTGATCACTTTCAAGATTTAATACAATGTTGCACTGAAGTTTTCTTCCATTTTTAGTTGCTGAAATATTCGGATCAAAGGACAGAAATGATGTGAAACTGGTTTTGCTGTTTGATCCTGATGATGAACTACCAGGAGAATTCTTGGCATTGTAAGCAGTTTCTATTTTCAGAGATAGATTTGAAGACTTTTCATTCACTCCTGCTTTATAATACAACCCAATATCCTGTTCACCATCAAAGTCTTTCATTCGAACAATCTTTCTCTGTTCCATTTCTTGAGCTTCCAGCTTCTCAATGAATTTGCTCAACGTTAACGTGCTAAAACCCTTTTTGTTCCTGAGCATCATCAGATAGGTTCCCCACGTTTCATGTGGTAACGCATCAGCAAGCTTTTCAATTAACTCTTCATTGTCTTTGTTGATGCTTAACCTCTTCATGTTCACCAATAGATTGCAATATCTTTCCATGATTTGTTTGGTACTCTCATTCTTAAATCCTCTAAACAAATCAAACTCTTTTTTCAAAAGTGACTTCTTATTTTTCACCATCTCCTGACTACCAACAAACTTTGATCGTAACGCCTTCCAAATTGAGTATGAACTCCCATTGTGTTGAAGCAATACCATAATATCTTCCTTCACAGCTTGTTGTAGCAGACTTAGCATCATTTTCTCATTTTTGTACTTCTTCTTGTCATCAGCACTCATGTCTTTGATCGCCACTTCCTCTTCATCGTCATTTAATGGCCTCACATACTTTGTCTCGACACATTCCCATGCATCAAGATAGTTTGCTTGAACCCAGTTCTTGAACCGACCTTCCCAACCCTTATACTCCTCGATGTTCATGAGTTTGGGTGGTTTTTGCATGGTACCCATTTCGTTTTCCAACATCGTATTTTGTGCCAAACTGATCGGTGTAACTGGAGTAGCGAATGCGTTGTAGAATTCCTCGTCCATTTTTCCGGATTTTCACAACTTTATCACCTTGTAAGAATACCTGACAAAATACCTGACAACAAACAAACAAGATACAATCAGTTTAAAGAATTATCAAATACTAGAATAAGACTGGTACTCGAACTGGTATTCGAACTGATGAATTTTCTGTACGGATTGAAGATTGACACACTGTGCGAACTGTTATGACCCGAAAGATGTTCAATGACTTGTTCAAATGACCTGATCTGATACAATCCTTCAATTGAACTTTTGATGCAAACTAATCACTTGATTTCAATTAATTCCTTTCTTTAAAAAACAACTTGATTATTAACAACAGCTCATGGGCCGAAGTTTACTTTGATTGGACCTTCAAAACATGCATTGAGCTGACAAAAAATTAATGGACGATGACATGGGTTGTTTAAAATGGTTTAAAATGGCCGACAAAATCAGTTATGTCTTCACTTTGATTGGATCACTAAATCTTGAAAAGACAACAATCACATGGGTTGATCAAAATTAATCTTCAAAAGACAACGATTGGACCTCAAAGTCCACTAACCCTTCAACGGATTGGGCCGACTTTTTATAACTCTGATTGGGCCTATACTCTTTGACACGAAATATGATCGGTTGTATTTAATAGACTTATGTTACTTCACATGCTCTCCACTAATCTTGATATGCACACCCCACTAAACTAACAAACTGATTTGACCATTACTTATGAAACCTTCTTTGAACAAACAAAATTTATAATAAGCCGACAACTTTCATTGGACCAACTCAACCACTAATCCGTCAAACATTAACATGTTACACATCTATTAGGCCGATCACAGATGTAGACACATGGTCCGACAACTTAAATCATGACATCACATGGGCCAATTACAAAACAACTGATGGGTCGGCAACTTCTTTATATTCTGTTTGGACCGATTGAATGACCAATCACATGGGCTGATAAAATATAATGTGTATAAATCGGATTTGACCAAGGACTCCACTAAGTCTGACAAAACACTTTCTTGGGCCGATGATCACATGACCTACTGAACCAACTTTCAAACGGCAAACGTGTTTCAAACGGTATGGTCAAGCTTCAAATGATATCCATGTATCAAACGATATTTCAAACGGAAGGAGTCATTCAAACGGTCAACTCAAACGGAATGGCAATTTCAAACGATAGGATCCTGTTTTCAAACGAAAGAGCAGTTTTCAAACGATAGGGATCAATTTTCAAATGAAAGAGCAGTTTCAAACGGTCAGGCACTGGACTCGTTCAAACGGACACCAGTTTTCAGTCAATTTTCACCACTTTTACTTCGAGTTTTAAGCTGAAACTTTCAAGGCTTTGTGAAAACACCATTACGCACTCATTGTGAGAGTTTTAGCCAATTTCAACCGTGAAAACTTGTAATTTTCGAAAAAGAAAGGTGTAGAAACAGAAATCGCAGTTGAATTGTATAGAACTCTTCTTCCTGAGCTCTGATACCACTTGTAGGATCGATTTCCGACCCAAACGAGTCGATCAGAAGAGTTTATCTCTAAACGAACGGCGGAAACAGACGTGTAGAGTTCAATTCAGGAAAATTCACACTATAAACTGTTGTATGATTGATATAAAGACGTTTTACAACCTGACAACACTTCGGGAGCACTTCGTTGCACAAGCCGGAAAGTTACAAATGGTGAAAGTTTGAAACCTATTTATACTACAAGACCCTTCCGTTTGAAAGTGACATGTCCTTTTCAAACGGAACCCATTCCAAACTTTCAGTTGTTTCAAACTTTCAGCTTCTTCAAACTTTCAGCTGTTTCAAACTTTCAGCTTCAAACTTTCAGCTTCAAACTTTCAGCTTCAAGTGTAGTAAACCGAGACTCGATGTAAGACGAAGACGACAGATGAATGCACCAACATAGTTGACTGTTAAAAAAGGATGAAACTACGTTTATACTCTCACCTACTTTATTAAATCATCTCGTTCCTTCTCTAACCACCATTATCAAGCCTAAATCAAACATATGTCTGCAAATCGATTCTATGCTCCAATTCAAGCATCAAACAAAGTGTCGCAGTACTCGTGCTCTTCAATGACCAAACAGAGCTCATCGATCATTGATGGTTAGAAAGGGAGTTCGTCGAAAGGTGTTTGCTCGGTGTGTGGAGGGGTGACAACCACGAAACTGTCACATACCGAATCTAATTTTGAACATCCGTTCCTATGATGTGTAAGTGTTTATTCCGTTGTTGTTACTGAAGTGATTTACTTGTGTGGAAAATTTATGTGAATTGTGTATTTGTCGTGAGTCCTCGAATGGATCAGGTTATATATGTTGAACAGCTGACGAAATGTGATATCATAAGATGGGCTGTTGATCCCATATTTGACAGATGTGAAAGTGCACTTCCTACGTTGTTATGGAATATCGACAAGAAAGACGAAATGCCTAAATCACAAGCTAAGCATGTCAAATTGTGGAAGACTGGTTTTGTAGTTAGCTGCTTGTTGTTTATCGTGTATGTTATTATCGTTTGATTTGGTTGATTTTTGTATTTTAATGAAGCTTTTAAAGGCTTGTAATGCATTTAATGTTTTATGGTACGCCAATGCTATTTATGTTCATGTTGATAATGTATCCATTTTGTTGATAATGCTAGTGACAATTATAATTAATATGTTTATTATTTTGATAGCGTTGTTGTAAGTGTGTGATTGTACTTTGTGATGAACCGCTGGGAAAGGTAGAAGACAAAGAAGTGGTTGAAGATAATTTTGTGAGGGAGCTAAATATGCCTAAAGAAGAGTTGATGAAACTATTTTACAGGGATGAAATCAACATGTTTGAAGAAGATGTGCAAGGGGAACATGCAAACGATCCGGAGTTGGAAATTGCCAGTGAGGTGTTAAAAGAGGCTTGGGACTACAACAGGCCGGAAGAAAGTGACAGCTTGTAGTTTTATGATCTGTATGTAGGCCCAACGATGATTGTCATTGGAAATGATCTATGTTTGTCATGATTATTGTATTCAGAATTGTGTTATTTGATGAAACTTGTTATGTAATGGTGGGACTATGACCAGTAATGCATTTGCCTACAAATGGGCAATTTTGGTACCCTTGTTGTTGTATGTTGACAGTCGATGGGATGAGGAGTAGAGGTAGGCCCAAAATGAATTGGGATGAGCGGATTAAACAGGATTTATTAGAGTTACACCTCTCTGAGGACATGGTACATGATAGGGGCCTATGGAGACGTAGGATTGAGGTTAAGGACTTTTAAGAGGGAGAGGGCTTAGTTTGATTGTAGGGGCTTAGAGTTCCTAAACTTTGGGTAGACTTTTCATGTGAGTACCTTTTTTCATCTATGTCTATATGTGGTCTTATGATTTCTATATTTGTTTATACTATGTTACTCATCCACAACCTTATGTTTGTTATTTGGTTGTTGTATACGTCTATATGTTGAGGCCTGTTTTTTTATCATTTGTTACTAGTGTCGAGGGTCTCTATGGAAGTCTATCCCTAGAGATGGAGGTAAGGTTTGCCTACATCCCACCCTCCCCAGAACCTATAAGTAGTTTTGCTATTTGTGGGATTTGCTGGGTATGAATGATTGATGTTGCTGTATTTTGACCCATTTAAAATTTTTGTGTTTGACTTTCTTCAATCAAACTTGTCAATGCCAATCATTGTATGGAAACCAAACCATGATTCGTTGTTACCATCTTTGTCTTTGTGTAGTCAACTATTTCCAAACAAAATAAACATCAAACTTTTTGTGACTTTCTTTGACTTTCTATAGTCAACTTTTGAATAACAAACTAAACATATATTTTCTTAAAATATAAACAAACAATATCCTCATAACATATATACCAACATTGTCTTAAAAACACACCATACAAACAATGCATAAACATCAACCCTGAGTAGGTTGTGGTACATCATGCGTAGAGTTTTGTGAAACAGGTTGTTGAGCTGGTTAGGCAACACCGCTTTAGCCTTTTCAGCTCCTACGGTTATGACCTTTATTACCGAATTCGGTACATTTAATGCTCTGACCTTTCCTGGTCATTTTACCTGCCATTACAAAATTTTCTAAACCTCATCAACAGACTTGTTTCTCTTCTTCTTGGGTCCTCCAACCTACGGTTACAACATCCAAATCAATTTAAAATCTTTCCATTAACCAAAAAAGAATGTGTCATGTCATGACATACCTGCTTATGATCCTTTGGAGGAATTAATGTTGTTGGGAGCCGGATGGAATCCACATTTTAGGACCATATAATTGGTCAATGTAATGGTCGTATGCTTTTATCCATGTTTCCAACCACTAAAGTTTGGACACCTAATTTTTAGAAATGCTAGCCCTAATTGTGACATCTCGTATTTTTTCCTAATCGTTATCCGTAGTGTAATTGAAACATGTTATTATGAATGCTTCAGTTAGACTTATTATATGAGTGATTAGAGTCAATTTGAAGTTTAACAAAGCCCCAAAGTGCAATAGATTTGAAAATGATAATTTAGAGTATTACCATGTAAGGTAACAATGTTATACCCAAAACGAACGTTGGTGATGGCCCGGTTAGTTTCTAAAAGTCCATTAATTACCTAACATGTTTGGTTGGAGGTGGAATAATAGGTCATTAAGGAACTTGGGTGAAAACAATTAAAAACCCCAGTTTATGGTTTTGATAGGACTTACTCGGTATTCGTGGGTGTTCTAGGTTTTTAACGATTTTAAAAGATTCTAGATAACACTGAGCATCAGGTATTGTTCTAATTAGAAAAACTAATAATGGAATTTGTGGGTGCATAATATTCCACAATTATTAGTTCAACCAAGTAACAACAGACATAAACTTTATAAAGTTGCAAGACTTTTATGAAAATGTGAAAGTAAGGTTTCTTTTAAAAATAATGAACATGCAAACCCTTCCCCCAAACCCCCTAATTTCGGCCAACGGTGGGCCCCACCCACCAAAATAAAATCAAAAATTAAAATTCTTCTTAAATGATTAAAAACCCTTACACATCCATACATATTCAAACCTAAACTCACACTCCTAAACCTCATCATTTCTTCCACCTTTCCAAGACACTCTCTCTCCCCTTTCCCTATCCCCATAATCGTCCCCCACCTCTCTCCTCGCCCTCATTGGCTTCATTTTTCTTCTTCATCAAAACTCTCTCAAGAACACCTCCCATTTCACAATGAATGTTTCGTTTTGATTATGGGCTCTTGGTTGTTGTGAAAACTCGAACTTTCGACTTTCACTTTCGTATTTATTGCACGCTGACTTTGACCGTTGACTTTGACTGTGTAGTTGTTTGACTTGTTTGACTTGTAACTGTGCATGTTATGTTATAATGAAACGTGTTGTGAGTATTGCATGTTATGTGTTAATGATATAAGGTGAACCTGTTGGTACACACTCGAACTAGCTAAGTCTTGTATAACTTTCAACGAATCAACCTTACGAAACAGAAGTTGTGATTCGCCCAGAACATACTCGACGAAACAAAGCCTGTTTCGCCAACCCGAACTCGACGAAACAGAACTTGTTTCGCCGGCCCAGTTTCGCCGAAGCCCACTACGGGCCCAAAACGTTAATGAGTGTTTAAAAACGTGAACCGACCTCCTGTTTCACAATCTATAGAAAAACTGAAAACCCTAGAGCTCCTGTGCACTGACGGCAACTGTGTGTGTGTTCCCGAAACCCTCTAGCGATTAACTCATCATCCAGGAGTCCACTCGTCACGTTCGTATCGCTCGTTTAGCTCTCGGTTAGTTATTGCTAGCACTTATTTGTCTATGATTTGCTAATGAATACCATGATAATCTGTGATTATACAACTTGTATGATTAGGGTGTATTGATTGATGATTAATGTTTATGATCTTAACGACTTGCTTGGTGTTTAATCGGAATGGTTGATATTGTCAAATCGATTAGAATTTTGTTAGTGGGATCTGAATGTCGACGGCATGCTAATAGGGTTCGATAATGTGATATACTATGTTAATCGGCTTGGTATACGCATAAACTAAGGATCATGATGGGTGTTAGTATCATGATTGCATGATGATTAGAGGATGATCCTATGATTTCTGTATGATTGTTGTTTGATTCTGTGCATGATGTTGATGACGATTAGGGTTCTGTGTTGATATTCTGTAACTGATGTAAATGATTGACGTAACTGACTTGCTCGACGGAATAGAATTTTTGACGAAATAAGGAGGGTTTTTCGCCAAGGGGTAATTGACGAAACAGGGGATGTGTTTCGCCAAGGGTAGTTGACGAAACAAGATAGTGTTTCGTCAAAGAGTAGTTGACGAAACAGGATATGATTCGCCGACCTGTAATTCGTCAACTTGGATAACTTGCACAAGTAACCTAGTTAGACTCTGTTAGAAGTTAACTGTATTAACTAACTGCCGTTAAATGCCATGCATGATTTGTATGATTCTGAATACGCGCATAGTGCTACTTGGTGATTGTTGATTGTGCTTATGCGTGAACAACTTGAACATAAACTGATTGTGTATACGTGTATACCCTAGGACGTGATTGATTTACTTCAAGCACATACTTAGCATACCGAGCAAACCCAAGGTGAGTTCACACAGCCAAGGCATGGGGTTCCCGGGTGGGAATGGGATTGGATGACTTATTGTATATACTCAGATGATAGAACCCAACGATAAGATACGGCTAGACTAGTAACACTTATTGAACTGATCTTCGCACACCTGCCAAGGGTTGGCCGCGATGTTATGACTGACTTCGCACACCTGCCTTAGGAAGGCCGCGAACTAAATTTTACTAATCTTCGCACACCTGCCTGGGAGGCCACGATACAAATAAACCCAGTCTAGAATACTTGGGAAATTTCCCCTATTCTTCGCATACCTGCCTGGGAGGCCGCGATACGAACTAATACATGAATAACGAACGAACATACTGATACACGTACTATTACGACTTGCTATTACTGAACTTTACACTGTGAACTCGCTCAACTAGATGTTGACTCTCTGCTGCATGCCTTGCAGGACCTTAGGTACTTAAGGAGCTTGCACTAGGAAGGAGCAGGTCGTTGTGGAGCATGGATCGTGGATGCCATGTTAAAACGTTTAAGCAATCCAACTTAACATTACTTTGGGTTTACATTTACGTGCTTTGGATTTTCATTATTACGCTTCCGCTATTGATACTATGTTTGGTTTAGAACATCAATTGTATTGAATTGGGTTTTACGAACTATCTTATTTATATTATGCTATGTTCAATATGATTGATGGCTTGATCCTGGTCATGTCACGCCTCCAAGCGGTGGTACTCCGCGTGTGGATTTTGGGGGTGTGACAGATCGGTATCAGAGCCATTGGTTATAGAGAACTTGGTTTTAATATGGGAAAAACGTTTTTATTAAAACCAGACTATAACCAGAACAGTGCTCTCAACGATCCACAACGACGCTTCGCTCCACGTGCAAGACTCAACATCCTAGGTAATAAGGTTTATGTTTATTACCTGCTTGCTAGAACTATATAGAACTTTGCTCGTAGTATGCTTAGATTACATTGCCTACTATACGTCACTACATGAGAATACCTATGTGCTTACACTCTTCTGTCATCGCACTACTCGCGAACCTTTCTCACTTACTCTACTTTTACTATGAAGATCATGTCTGGATGTGTGAACATGAATCAAGCCCAGTTGACGGCTCTTATCAATGAACAAGTAGCTGCGGCACTTGCAGCTGCACAAGCAGGTCAAAACGCTCCACAACCTGTCTGCACATTCAAGAACTTCATGGACTGTCGTCCAAGCACTTTCAGTGGCACCGAGGGGGCAGTGGGACTCCTTCATTGGTTTGAGAAGCTCGAGTCGGTATTTGAGATGTGTGAATGCCCTGAGGCTCGCAGGGTCAAGTACGCCACTGGCACGTTGGAAGGGATTGCGCTAACCTGGTGGAACGCGCAAGTTCAGATCCTAGGGTTGGCAGCTGCTAACGCCACACCCTGGGAAGATTTCAAAGAACTGATCAAACGAGAATACTGCACGCGAGACGACATCCACAAGTTGGAGGATGAGTTATATCACTTGAAGATGACGGGGTCAGAGATTGAGGCTTACACGAAACGGTCAAACGAACTGGCCATCTTGTGTCCAACGATGGTGGACCCTCCAGTTAAGCGCATTGAGTTGTATCTCAAGGGGCTTGCGCCAGAGATTCAGATCCACGTGACGTCGGCTAACCTCAACAACATCCAAGACATTCAGCGTCTTGCTCATCGACTCACCGATCAGGCAGTGGAACAGAACAAGCTGCCAAAACGCATCAGTGCTACCACTACTACTGTCACTACTTCTACTACTCCCAGTGACAACAAGAGAAAATGGGAGGGGGATTCCAGCAAGGGATCAGTTTCTGTCCAGTCTCAAGCACAGCAGCGCAAGGCTAGTGACTACCAGAGTCCGAATCAGCAATCATCAGGCAGTCAGGGACAGGGTGGATATCGGGGAATTCACCCATGGTGTAGTAGGTGCAACAAACACCACAGTGGAAGATGTCGCAGGGAACGTTGTCAAAGATGCCTCAAGATGGGTCATGAGGCTAAGGATTGTAGAAGCTCACGACCAGTAAATCAGAACCAGCAACTCCCACCGCCAGCTCCACAGAACCAGCAGCAGCAGCCACAGCGTGGGAACCGGGGATGTTTCCAGTGTGGGGCTGAAGGCCACTTCAAACGTGATTGCCCTCAATTGAACCAGAACCAGAATCGCAACAACAACAATAACCAGGGCAACGGGAACAACAACGACGGGGGAAACAACAACAACAATGGCAACGAAGCTCGGGGTCGTGCTTTTGTGCTGGGTCGGGGCGACGCAATGAATGATCCCAATGTGGTTATGGGTAAGTTTCTTCTCGACGATATTTATGTTACTGTCTTATTTGATTCGGGTGCTGATACAAGTTATATGTCCTTGAAAATGAGTAAATTGTTAAAACGTCCACCAACACCTCTAAACACCAAACACGTCGTAGAACTAGCAAATGGTAAAAGTGTAGAAGCCGCACATGTAATCAAGGGTTGTAGCATCATTTTAGCTGGTCAGACCTTCTCGATTGATCTTATACCCATAGTTTTGGGTAGTTTCGACGTCGTCATCGGTATGGATTGGTTATCCCAACATCACGCAGAGATTTTATGCAAGGAAAAGATCATTCGTATTCCTCGCTCTAGTCAAGAACCTCTCGAAGTTCAAGGCGACAAGAGTGGTGCTGTGGTTGGCATCATCTCTTTCTTAAAGGCGCAGAAATGTTTACGAAAGGGGCACACTGCAATTCTGGCACTTGTCACTGACGCATCAGCAAAGGAAAAGAAGCTGGAGGATATTCCAGTTGTACGTGACTTTCCTCAGGTATTCCCTGAAGATTTACCCGGTTTACCGCCTCACCGCCAAGTCGAATTCCAGATTGAGTTAGTTCCTGGAGCAGCACCAATAGCCCGCGCACCGTATCGTTTGGCTCCAACTGAACTGGAAGAATTGTCAAAGCAACTACAAGAGCTCTTGGAAAAGGGCTTTATTCGTCCAAGCTCATCGCCTTGGGGAGCTCCAGTACTTTTCGTGAAAAAGAAGGATGGCACTTTCAGGATGTGCATCGACTACCGTGAACTGAACATGGTGACGGTGAAGAACCGTTATCCTCTTCCGCGTATAGACGACTTATTCGACCAGTTGCAGGGGTCGAGTTACTACTCCAAGATAGACTTGAGGTCAGGGTATCATCAGCTGAGAGTCCGGGATGAGGACGTCTCCAAAACCGCATTCAGAACTCGCTACGGTCACTACGAGTTTCTTGTCATGCCATTTGGGTTAACGAATGCGCCTGCCGTATTTATGGACCTTATGAACAGGGTGTGCAAACCCTATCTAGACAAGTTCGTCATCGTTTTCATCGAAGACATTCTGATTTACTCCAAGAGTCAGGAGGAGCACGAGCAGCACTTACGATTGATTTTGGAACTTCTTCGAAAGGAACAATTGTACGCCAAGTTTTCCAAATGCGACTTCTGGCTTCGTGAAGTCCACTTCTTAGGCCATGTGGTGAACAGGGATGGGATTCATGTCGATCCATCCAAGGTAGATTCGATCAGGAACTAGCCTGCACCGCATACACCAACAGAAATACGCCAATTCTTGGGTTTGGCGGGTTACTACAGATGGTTTATCAAAGACTTCTCCAAGATCGCACAGCCGCTTACACTACTGACACAGAAGGGTGTCACCTACCGTTGGGGAGGTCCCCAGGAAACCGCTTTTCAGTACCTAAAGGATAGGCTTTGCAGCGCACCTATTCTCTCATTGCCAGAGGGCACAGACGACTTTGTGGTTTATTGTGACGCGTCGATACAGGGTCTTGGTTGCGTATTGATGCAGCGGGATAAAGTTATAGCCTACGCTTCTCGTCAACTCAAGATTCACGAACGGAACTACACGACGCACGATTTAGAGCTGGGAGCTGTTGTTTTCGCGCTTAAGATATGGCGACACTACCTGTACGGTACCAAGTGCACAATTTACACCGATCACAGGAGTCTCGAGCATATCCTTAAGCAAAAGGATTTGAACATGCGTCAACGAAGATGGGTTGAACTTCTGAACGACTATGAATGTGCTATTAAGTACCATCCAGGCAAGGCCAATGTTGTGGCTGATGCCCTCAGTCGGAAAGATACTACACCTAGGCGTGTACGAGCTTTGCAACTCACCATTCAGTCCAGTCTTCCTGCACAGATACGAACCGCTTAGATAGAAGCATTAAAACCCGAAAACGTCAAGGCTGAAGCCTTACGCGGCTCAAGGCAACGAATGGAACAAAAGGAAGACGGTGCCTACTATGTAACAGGGCGTATTTGGGTCCCACTATATGGCGGTTTACGAGAGCTTGTAATGGATGAAGCACACAAGTCTCGCTACTCGGTACATCCAGGGTCGGATAAAATGTACCACGATCTCAAAACAACATACTGGTGGCCTAGCATGAAAGCCCACATCGCTACTTACGTCGGAAAGTGTTTGACATGTGCAAGAGTCAAAGTGGAGTATCAGAAACCAGCGGGCCTACTTCAGCAACCTAAGATACCGCAATGGAAATGGGAAGAAATTTCCATGGATTTTGTTACAGGCCTACCCAGATCCCAGCGTGAGAATGATACCATATGGGTGATCGTGGATCGACTCACCAAGTCTGCACACTTCCTGGCTATAAAGGAAACGGATAAGTTCTCCACTCTCGCAGACGTTTATCTTAAAGAAGTCGTTTCGAGGCACGGGGTGCCCACCTCCATCATTTCGGATCGGGATGCACGATTCACGTCAGAGCTATGGCAAGCGATGCACAAATCTTTTGGCTCACGGTTAGACATGAGCACAGCATATCATCCTCAGACGGATGGGCAGTCTGAGCGAACGATCCAAACTCTTGAAGACATGCTTCGGGCATGTGTTATTGATTTCGAAAACGGCTGGGAAAAACACCTCCCTTTGGTGGAGTTCTCATACAATAACAGCTAGCACACCAGCATAAAAGCCGCTCCATTCGAGGCATTATACGGGCGTAAATGCCGGTCACCTCTCTGTTGGGCAGAGGTGGGGGATAGTCAGATCACGGGTCCGGAGATTGTAGTGGACGCCACAGAAAAGATTGCACAAATACGACAACGCATGGCGGCAGCACGCGACCGTCAGAAAGCCTATGCGGATAAGCGTAGGAAGCCATTGGAATTTCAGGTCGGGGACCGGGTTTTACTTAAAGTCTCACCCTGGAAGGGTGTGGTACGTTTTGGCAAACGGGGCAAACTAAATCCGCGGTACGTCGGACCATTTAAAATCATTGAGAAAATAGGCAAAGTGGCCTACAAGCTAAACCTGCCAGCTGAACTAGGTGCAGTTCACAATGTATTTCACGTGTTGAATCTGAAGAAGTGCTTGTCAGATGAGACCCTCATAGTTCCTTTTAAGGAACTCACTATCGACGAGCGGTTGCAGTTCGTCGAGGAGCCAGTTGAAATCACGGACCGAGATGTTAAGGTCCTCAAAAACAAGAGAATCCCTCTTGTTCGAGTTCGTTGGAACTCCCGTCATGGCCCAGAGTACACCTGGGAACGCGAAGACCAGATGACAGAAAAGTATCCCCAGTTATTCGAAACCAATACAACCACTACTGAGGCCGAAGCTACTACCGCGGAATTTCGGGACGAAATTCCAGATCAACGGGGGGAGGATGTGACACCCCAGGAAAACCAGTGAACGATACAACCTATCTAGCTTCCTCAGTGGGTACGTACCAAATTTCGGGACGAAATTTCTTTCAAGTTGGGATAATGTGACAACTCGAACTTTCGACTTTCACTTTCGTATTTATTGCACGCTGACTTTGACCGTTGACTTTGACTGTGTAGTTGTTTGACTTGTAACTGTGCATGTTATGTTATAATGAAACGTGTTGTGAGTATTGCATGTTATGTGTTAATGATATAAGGTGAACCTGTTGGTACACACTCGAACTAGCTAAGTCTTGTATAACTTTCAACGAATCAACCTTACGAAACAGAAGTTGTGATTCGCCCAGAACATACTCGACGAAACAAAGCCTGTTTCGCCAACCCGAACTCGACGAAACAGAACTTGTTTCGCCGGCCCAGTTTCGCCGAAGCCCACTACGGGCCCAAAACGTTAATGAGTGTTTAAAAACGTGAACCGACCTCCTGTTTCACAAGCTTTAGAAAAACTGAAAACCCTAGAGCTCCTGTGCACTGACGGCAACTGTGTGTGTGTTCCCGAAACCCTCTAGCGATTAACTCATCATCCAGGAGTCCACTCGTTACGTTCGTATCGCTCGTTTAGCTCTCAGTTAGTTCTTGCTAGCACATATTTGTCTATGATTTGCTAATGAATACCATGATAATCTATGATTACACAACTTGTATGATTAGGGTTTATTGATTGATGATTAATGTTTATGATCTTAACGACTTGCTTGGTGTTTAATCGGAATGGTTGATATTGTCAAATCGATTAGAATGTTGTTAGTGGGATCTGAATGTCGACGGCATGCTAATAGGGTTCGATAATGTGATATACTATGTTAATCGGCTTGGTATACGCATAAACTAAGGATCATGATGGGTGTTAGTATCATGATTGCATGATGATTAGAGGATGATCCTATGATTTCTGTATGATTGTTGTTTGATTCTGTGCATGATGTTGACGGCGATTAGGGTTCTGTGTTGATATTCTGTAACTGATGTAAATGATTGACGTAACTGACTTGCTCGACGGAATAGAATTTTTGACGAAACAAGGAGGGTGTTTCGCCAAGGGGTAATTGACGAAACAGGGGATGTGTTTCGCCAAGGGTAGTTGACGAAACAAGATAGTGTTTCGTCAAAGAGTAGTTGACGAAACAGGATATGATTCGCCGACCTGTAATTCGTCAACTTGGATAACTTGCACAAGTAACCTAGTTAGACTCTGTTAGAAGTTAACTGTATTAACTAACTGCCGTTAAATGCCATGCATGATTTGTATGATTCTGAATACGCGCATAGTGCTACTTGGTGATTGTTGATTGTGCTTATGCGTGAACAACTTGAACATAAACTGATTGTGTATACGTGTATACCCTAGGACGTGATTGATTTACTTCAAGCACATACTTAGCATACCGAACAAACCCAAGGTGAGTTCACACAGCCAAGGCATGGGGTTCCCGGGTGGGAATGGGATTGGATGACTTATTGTATATACTCAGATGATAGAACCCAACGAAAAGATACGGCTAGACTAGTAACACTTATTGAACTGATCTTCGCACACCTGCCAAGGGTTGGCCGCGATGTTATGACTGACTTCGCACACCTGCCTTAGGAAGGCCGCGAACTAAATTTTACTAATCTTCGCACACCTGCCTGGGAGGCCACGATACAAATAAACCTAGTCTAGAATACTTGGGAAATTTCCCCTAATCTTCGCATACCTGCCTGGGAGGCCGCGATACGAACTAATACATGAATAAGGAACGAACATACTGATACACGTACTATTACGACTTGCTATTACTGAACTTTACACTGTGAACTCGCTCAACTAGATGTTGACTCTCTGCTGCATGCATTGCAGGACCTTAGGTACTTAAGGAGCTTGCACTAGGAAGGAGCAGGTCGTTGTGGAGCATGGATCGTGGATGCCATGTTAAAACGTTTAAGCAATCCAACTTAACATTACTTTGGGTTTACATTTACGTGCTTTGGATTTTCATTATTACGCTTCCGCTTTTGATACTATGTTTGGTTTAGAACATCAATTGTATTGAATTGGGTTTTACGAACTATCTTATTTATATTATGCTATGTTCAATATGATTGATGGCTTGATCCTGGTCATGTCACGCCTCCAAGCGGTGGTACTCCGCGTGTGGATTTTGGGGGTGTGACAGTTGTGAACATTATTTTCGTATTCTGAGCTAGTTTATGATATTATATGTCGGTCTATGGTTGTCATGTTTTTCAAAATGGAAAATATTATATGTCGGTCTATGGTTGTCATGTTTTTCAAAATGGAAAATAATTTTTTTATTATTACAAGTAAGCTAAACTTGTGAACTCACCAGCCTTATGTTGACCCTTTAAGCATATTTTTCAGGTACTTAGGTGTCTTCGGAGTTTGAAGTGGGTTTAGGGCAACTTTTAAAATTGAACAACCTCTGTCACCACCATGTGCACCTTCCGCTGCGACATTCGGGGTGTGATACTAATACTATTCCTCGACATGTCCCAAATTGCAGCAACAACATGTTAATAAGGTATCCCTGTCAAATACCACTTTTTACATGAGCATGTCTTTAGATCCACATTGACCACACATTGAGATCTTGTACCACTCACCTGGTACTTTGTTGCATTCACCATGAGGACATTCATCTTTGAAGCTTTTTCTTTAGCATCTTTGAGGACCTGTTCAGCATGCGGTGTTAGTGGACCGTTTGATCTTACCTAAAGCTTTTTCACATTAACAATTATTTTTGTTATGTATTCTCTGATGAACTGTAAGACCTCTTAAAATCATGTTCAATAATGTGTTGACACGTGTCCTTAACCCTAATTATGTCAAATGTTGACTAGGAAGGACTATTGTTGCCAAACAATGAAAAGATGTATGTGGAGGGACTAAAAGTGTCAACATGCATAAACTATGCCTCTGAATGACCTTTTACGATGTTCATATTTAGTAACGAGCTACTTGTTGGGTGTATGAAACCGTTTGTGATTTTAATCACAAGTTTGTGTTTCGGAGGACTAAAGGCGTCAACATGTGAATTCTCACCTCTGAGCGACCCTTTAATGAACCGGGAGCTTAAGATGCTCGGTTATACTCTTGGGTGTATCTAATACTGACTTTGAGGGGTTAAAAGTGCAAGAATAAAAGATATATTGAAGATTTAAAAGTACAAGGATGTTTGTGACATTTTTCAAAAGTTTGTCTGGTGGTTCAGTCCCGCGTGTCGCGGAAGATGACTAGGGACCCTGGCGCGTGTCGCCTGGGCCTCTCTGTGCGAAGAATTACTTGGCAGCCACACAAGGCTGCCAAAACCACTCCAAACGAAACCAGGGGCTGCAAGCTTGCTCAATACTCGTACTAGGACACTTGTATGCATCCCCTAGATCTTTAATACACTTGGAATAATCCAAATTCAGCTCCTTGCACTATAAATAGGAGTGTTCATCACCCATTTAACTTGCACCTTCTCTTTAAATCATTCTTCTAATCTCTGGAGATTCCTAACTGAAGGGAGACCCCCCCTAAGTTCAAAGTCGAGCTAGGATCTTTTGTAAATGTTCTTAGCCTCTGCTTTTAAATTTTTAGGCTTTTAAAAGCTGAAAGTCAAACTTTTTCGATAAAAGCTTTGACTTTCGGTTTAGACCTTAATGGTCCAGCCATTGTTCAAGGCGCTGCAGTGGACTTCAAAGAGAACGGTCCAGGTGGTGTAGTGAGAGGTTTCAACTTCGAGGGTTATGGGAATCATGTTTTTGATGTTATTGACGGTCATGGCCGGGTGAATCTTGTTATTCATGGGTAAGAATTAGATGGATGGGTGGTGTGCATGCGAACACACATATTTATTTACAGTATGTTCACATGCAACGAAGTGCGTTTTATATTTATAAAAATGGTTTATACCTTAACACTAAAACACACACAGCAAAGGACAAGTATATCGCGTCATATATGTAGCAAAGTATTGGTAAGAGCCAGATATCGATCCATGGAACACAGGCGTTATAATGTACTAAATCTTTGTCATTAGATTACCAGATAAAAAGATAAGTGAATGATTGTTTAACTAAGTTATCTAAATTACTTCTAAAACATAAATATACTAATATCTTGTTTCACAAACAACCTAAACATGTTATCTATCAGATATGTCATAAAAGCACTTAATCAATTTTCCAATTTCAAGACAGTTAGTCATCCGCTAGGAGTTTTCTAACATGATGATTCTTCGGAAAGCTAACGTGATAAACACACGTTAACTACCTAAACTCATTCTTTAGCGAGCTATTGATATTCATTCATGTGAACCTTTAAAGATAGATTAGTCATCCGCTAGGAGTTTTCTAACCTCACTTATCAAAGAAAGCAATACCGATGGTCACAATACAGCCACGAGGATAAGCATTTAAGTAGATCATATAACAACATATTTGACCTTTACAAGTCTTGAATACAAATCTACCATGTCAGCAATTTCAGACCAAAACTACTAAACAAGGATCATAAACCGCATGCAAGAACATGTAATCAACACCATATAATTCATTAGAACCCTTACGTGCAAGAAAGTATTCCTAATCAAAATAAGATATATCTTGGATAAAACCAATACCCCTCTCGAGTTTCATGGTGTAAACAAGTTTACAAACAAGTGATTAATCAAGAAATAGTTACCATCCCACTAACCACAAATTCATTATCCAAAATAATCAAACATAATCAAGAACTCAACATCAATGAAACGTTCATTATATAATCATGAAGATTCAAACATGAAAAAGTACTTAAGTTCCATATAAACAAGATTACAACATAAAATTCATTCAAGAAACAAGTTTATAACTACTATTACATAAACTATATTAAACATAAACTAACATCAGCTCATAACTTGCAAAATGATCAAAATACATGTTCAAGAACAAGGAATCGAACCATAAACAAGCAAGGAATTGATGGGTTGGATCGGTTATGCTTCCACTCGATCTTCAAGCTTCAAATGGGTCTGATCAGGACTACTTCGGAACCCAGAAATCGCCAGAAACATGGAGAAAAACCCAACATTTGAACCAGTAGCGAATGCTGCTATTTATAGGCGATTTCCAGAATGGAACGGCCGTGCGGATTTGGCATGGTCGTGCGGTCAGTTCTTTTCGGGTGACGTCAGTTTCAGCGATCCCGAGTCAGCCAAGTGGACTAGTGGACAAGTTGCCTGAGTCAGCAGATCGGCACGGTAGTGCCGATTTGGCACGGTAGTGCCAATCCTCGGAGATGTTGGTCAGAAGGCATGGTTTGGCAATGGCACGGTAGTGCCGCAGGTGGCACGGTAGTGCGGTCCGAGAAATAGTTGGCACTCCTGGTTGCACTAGCAGTGCTTCCGAGATCGTAGCAGTGGCACGGTAGTGCCGCCTGTGGCACGGTCGTGCCACACCTGGCAGTCCATCAGATTTTTGCCATTTTCATCAGAAATGCATCAGATTTTGCCCGTTTTCACCAGATTTTTCCTTTATCCTCTGTTTAAGACCTGAAAGTATAAAAGTACCGATTTTGGTACCTATCCGTTGTGTTTTCGGTCAAAAATGCTTAAAACGGAAGTGTTTTGGGGTATAAAAATATGTATAATTTAACGTATATCAAACATCCCCACACTTGAACTTTTGCTTGTCCTCAAGCAAACTTAAAATAAAATACGGAATCAAATCTGAATATTTACAAAGTTACTAATTTGTTTGGTGGTCAAATTGGTTTTCAAAAAGTCATCATCAAAGATTTAAAACAAACAAACTTTGTTAAATGTATGAAAGGATAATTATGAAGCAATAATTCAACGTTCGTTTGACTTAGCATGCAAATCCCTATATTTCTCACAATGTTCACACACACTCAGTTAAATTTCTGAATCATACATATAATGTGTATGTTAAACACTCGATGCCTAGTCAATGAATCATGCAATATTATAAGCTTGTCAAAAGATCTAATCTCCACCAATTAATATGTGAAAAGCATAAATCAAGAGGTCTTTGATTGGTTGTAATGATAGGCTAAGGTTAAGGGTATGGAATGAGTATTTAAAAGTAGCAAGAAAGGTTAAAACTTTGGCCATAAACTTGGTGCTTTATTTTCTATTACTCTGAACATGTTGCTAAGCTACTTGAGCAGGTCTTCAGAGTTTATTCTTTTTTTTTTTTGTGTCCCAACTCTCTATTTTTCATTCTTGATAGTCTTTCCTTAATGAAATGAAACTTCTATCTTATGGCCAAATTTTTAACAAAAATAAAGGTGAAAAAGAAAAGGTTATATTTGGGTTTTAAATTTGGGTAAAGTTTAAGAAAAATACGGAAAATAGGCTCAACATGGCGAACTAATGGATAGTGTTGGGTGCGGGATATAAACAAAGAAAAAGGCTGACAAAGGGGTTATCCTAATTGCCTCTATCATTTCTATGTAATTTCACATATTCATGGTTTTGAAAAGCATTCAAATGACAAGTTCTAAATTACATAAAACATCCGGCTCACTCATTTTTCCGAAAAAACAAAGACGCAATTGACAAGAAAGCTTTTAAAGGCTCAAAAATATGCTCACGTAAACGGAAGGAATGGGTATAAATATAAAGATAAACATGCAAGTCTTTCGTTTTTGTTTTATCATTGCTTTCTAGTTATCTTTTTCTAACAAAAAATTTGACTTGTCGATTTTTATCAAATTCGATGCTTCCTAAAGAACAAAAATTGACCATTTTAGTTTTATTTTTCGAAAATATTTATAGAAACGATAACAATTAAGGACAAACAAAGTTTAAAATCTTTTAAACCCCTCCCCACACTTGAACTTCACATTGTCCCCAATGTGAAATATATATTAGTTAAGCAATTATGAAGAGCTAAACTAATAATGTGAAAAGGGAAAGATGTACTCCCTCAGAGTTGGAGTTGATTTGTTTGAGTAGACTTTTGTTTGAAGTCGTCTCAACTCTGTGTGCATTTCTTTACAAATCTGCCAATTATGTCACTCGCTAAAATAACCAACATTACCATTGTTCAAAATGTTAGATAATTCAACCATATCCATTATTAAACAAAGCAAACAAACTAAAGTACTTAAAACAGACATAAATTAAAAATATCCCAAACAAAGTACTAAAATAAAAATAACGTAACCTAAGTTTCTGAAGTGTTTCACCCTACCTCCTTCTACTCCTCATCATCGTCACCATCATGGTGGCGTGTTCCAAATGAACCCGCCCCATAGGTACCTGTGTCTCCAAATGGAAACTGTGGAGGGTTGCCGAAATGGCCTGGATATACACTTTCTAGCCCTCCAAAGATGTAGGAAAATCCTGCATACACTTCCTCCCGCATGGTCTGCTGAGATGCCCGTATAGCTAACTGGTCGGCTCTCATAGCGTCTTGAGTTGCCCTGATAGCATTTTGAGAAACCTGCATATGTTGGAACTGCTGGTACAACTCAGGGTAGGAAGGTATACCTGGAGGCCAGTTTTGTTGGTGCTGATACTGATGCTGGTGCTCATGCTCCTCATGTTGTGGCTGGTCATGTGGTGGAGGATCGATCTCTACCATGTTGACGTCTTCATTCTGTGCTGGTAACGGTAGTGGATCCCATATTTCCCCATTTAGACCCCTCAGTCGCGGGCCACTATCTGTATCTACTACCAAAAACTTTTGTTATTGGGTTAGCCATACACTTCACCCCATTGCTCGTAGAGATATCATATCCACATCTCCTCCTGCGTGAACCATGTGGAGTCCGTTGACTACATCATCTGTCATAATACCCAAGTTGTATGCCAACTGAGTCACATATTCACCACCATGGATTTCAGTGCTTGTGGTTCTTCCCGCGCTGTGTATAAAGAATTCAGCCATTCTAGCTGCGAGATTGACATGTACTCCAGTCACTAAGGAATATATGAAAAGAAGATCTGTAGTGGGACAGTTTCCTGCACTGTCCATGCGTCCACAGATGGTGTGACTCATGACCTGATGAAGGACCCTTAGAAGCGGGTCTCGTAGTCGTGAAGCTTTAGCTTTCCTAGCTTCGTAGGGTGGTCCAACTGCCACTTGTGCCCAAAAGTTGGCCCTTTGTTGATCATTAGCAAACTTGTAGATATTGGTGAAAAGTTCTGAATCAATGTCTTCGGATGAATATATCCCCAATCTTCTTCCAAGTTTAGCAACTGACCATTTGTGCCATTTTTCCCCAACCTGAACTGTATTGTCTCTCTGTTTTTGAAGTCTGGATTCTCGCTTCTTGGTTTTTCATAAGTGTATGAAGCGAAGAATTCCAATGTTAGTTCAAGATAAACTGGTCGTGCAATGTTGAACAACCTTGACATCGGATGTGACATCATATTAGATAGCCTCTCTTCCTGATTCAGTGCTGTCAGAGTATCCCAGTTGATCCTTCTTGGTTCACCGATTTGTCCCCGTCTATTCCATAATGCTTCTAGTCTGGCAATACACGGCTGTTCTCTCGCTTTGTTCTCGCTGAACTGGAGGAATCTGTGATTCATCTGCACACAGGAATACAATCAAATAAGAGCATAACATAAAAATTTCATCGCTGCCACCGGAACAGGCTGTTTTCAAGCTCCTGTTTCTGTTTCGTCAGTCGCACGGTCGTGCAACTTTGGCACTGCAGTGCCATCTCCTGATCGCTAAATAGCTTGTTACCGGTAATCGATGTCGCACCACCGTGCCAAATTGGCACTGTCGTGCGACTCGACGTCGCAGCTCAGAATCGGTGATTTATGCTTGATTTTTAACCGGCACTGTCATGCCGTGGCTGTGCGACAGCAACTTTTACCCAAAAATAGTTTATTTTACTGATTTTAACATGTATTTTTCAGAATTTGACTTGTAATCAGTTAACAAACTTCGAATCAAGCATCAGAACTACTGATTTAACACTAATCACCCAAGAACAAGGGTTTATTTGACAGTTATGAAGAAAACCCCAAAATTTCTTGGTTCAAGAGTCAGATCTACATCAGAAACTAAGTTTAATCCATAAAATAAGTAGGAAACATACCTTGGAGGATGATTGAAGCGAAACCTAGGCAAAAATTAGGTGATTTTCGGGTTTGGGCGACCAGGAACTCCCGTGCGACGCTTAGGGTTTCGTAAAAATGAAGTATTTTTACTGCAGATTTGTTTAAATACCCTGGGTTTTACTGTTCGGTTTTCGGGTCGCACGGTCGTGCGGTTTTGGCACGGTCGTGCCATTCCGGATCTCTGGCCTGGGTCGCTCTGTGTTATCGGGCAACAAGGTAGTGCAACGGTCGCACAGTGGTGCGATCCGATGACTGTCCTATGTCCGAGTTACTGATCAGTTTTGACTAAGGGTTGCACTACCGTGCCGATTTGGCATGACCGTGCAACACCTGGGCCTTCTTATGTAATTTTTTACAGTAAGCTTATAACTCCGAATTTTCACCAAAAATTTCCATTTTTGCAATATTTCATATATTATAACAATTATTCATCTTCAAAAATCTAAAAATTATGGATTAAGGTTGTATGTACCTACGTTTAAAATTGAAAAATGAACGAATTACGAACTAAATATTAAAAACTAATATATACAAAATTACCTTTAGCGTGTGAAAACAGGCTCGCTAAATTTGTCAGCGAGTCGATAGCTAGACTCATTCTCCCCACACTTGTTCTAAGTGTGCGGGATGTGGAGTTCGAGAATTTCCTCCACCGGGTTAACCGGTCCGTTGATGTAACGTTTTAAACGATGGCCGTTGACTTTGAATGACTCCCCGCTCAAGTTTTCAATGGTGATGGCTCCGTATGGAAATACTTCTTTGATCGTATAAGGATCCGTCCATCGAGATCTCAACTTCCCGGGGAATAAACGCAATCGCGAGGAGTATAACAAAACAAGATCTCCAACGCGGAAATCTTTATGTTCTCTTATTCTTTTATCATGAAACCTCTTGACTCGTTCTTTGTACTTGCTAGAACTTTCATAGGCATGGTTTCTTAGTTCCTCGAGCTCGTGAATTTGCAGAAAACGGGCTTCACCTCCGCTCTTTAAATCCATATTTACCGTTTTCAAGGCCCAATATGCCCTATGTTCTAGCTCGACAGGTAGATGACAAGCTTTTCCATAAACCAACCTAAAAGGCGTGGTCCCAATAGGTGTCTTGAAGGCTGTTCTAAAAGCCCACAGAGCGTCATCTAGCTTGTCTGACCAATCCTTGCGGTTATGATTAATGGACCGCTCAAGGATTCTTTTCAAACCCCGATTTGTGACTTCGACTTGTCCGCTCGTTTGAGGATGATATGGCGTAGCCAAGCTGTGATGAACTCCATAACGGGACAAGGCTCGTTCTAATTGCGCATTACAAAAATGCGTTCCTCGGTCACTGATTAGTGCTTTTGGAGCACCAAATCGGGCGAATAAACTTTTTAAGAACCTCACGACTACCCTAGCATCGTTTGTAGGCAAAGCTTGAGCTTTGGCCCACTTTGAGACGTAGTCTACAGCAACTAGGATGTATTTGTTACCTCGTGAGGCTGGAAATGGTCCCATGAAGTCGATACCCCATATATCAAAGACTTCACAGACTTGCATTGGATGCTGAGGCATTTCATTGCGTGCGGAGATATTTGTTGCCCTCTGGCAAGCATCACACGCTCTAACCCATTCATGCTCATCACGAAAAATTGTGGGCCAGTAAAATCCAGAGTCTAACACTTTCTTTGCGGTGTAGTTTGCTCCATGATGACCTCCGGTTGGCCCCTCGTGACAGTGGCACAGAATGCTAGCTGCCTCTTCTCCAAACACACATCTTCGGATCACCTGATCGGCTCCGATTCTAAACAAGTATGGTTCGTCCCAAATGTAATACTTCAAGTCTGCAAAGAACTTCCTCTTTTGCTGATATGACAATCCTTTGATAAGGATTCCACATGCGAGGTAGTTTGCAAAGTCGACGAACCAAGGTGACTCGTTATTCATCTCGATACTTAGTAGAAATTCGTGGGGGAAATTGTCATTTATTGGTTCCCCCAACGAATCTTCTGAAGTGCCATGCTCAAGTCTCGAGAGATGGTCGGCTGCAACATTCAAAGCTCCCTTTTTGTTTTGGATTTCAATATCGAATTCTTGAAGTAACAGGATCCATCTGATAAGACGCGGTTTTGCGTCCTGTTTGCTAAAAAGGTATTTGATTGCTGCATGATCCGTAAACACAATTGTTTTGGACAACACAAGGTATGACCTAAATTTGTCGAAAGCATAAACTATTGCCAAAAGCTCTTTCTCTGTAGACGTGTAATTTTCCTGAGCATCGTGTAGAGTTTTGCTGGCATAGTAAATAGGATGAAAATGCTTCTCCCTTCGTTGTCCTAAGACTGCTCCTATTGCGTAATCACTGGCATCGCACATTATCTCAAATGGCAACGCCCAGTCTGGTGCAACTAAAATAGGGGCTTCGATAAGCCTTTGTTTAAGTTGCTTGAATGCTTTCATGCATTCGTCTGAAAATACAAATGGAGCATCTTTTTCTAACAAACGGGTCATAGGTCTTGCGATTTTTGAAAAGTCTTTTATGAATCGCCTATAGAACCCTGCATGACCCATGAAACTTCTAATTGCTCTGACCGAGGTTGGGGGAGGAAGTTTAGAAATGATATCCACTTTTGCTGGATCGACTTCCAACCCGGCTTCAGAGATTTTGTGTCCGAGAACTACCCCTTCTTTCACCATGAAGTGGCACTTCTCCCAGTTAAGCACAAGATTAGTTTCCTCGCATCTCATTAACATTCTTTTCAGATTTCCAAGACATTGATCGAAAGAGCTCCCGAAAACAGAGAAATCATCCATGAATACCTCCATGGAGTCTTCGATCATGTCATGAAAAATAGCTACCATGCTGCGCTGAAATGTGGCTAGTGCATTACACAGCCCAAAAGGCATACGCCGGTAGGCGAATGTGCCGAAAGGACATGTGAAAGTAGTCTTCTCCTGGTCTTGAGGAGCGATAGGAATTTGAAAGTATCCAGAGAACCCATCCAGAAAACAGAAAAATGACTTCGCCGACAGACGTTCCAACATCTGGTCGATGAATGGAAGCGGGAAGTGGTCTTTACGGGTGGCATGGTTGAGTTTGCGATAATCGATGCAAACTCGCCATCCGGTGACAGTACGGATAGGAATAAGTTCATTCTTATCATTTGGAACTACAGTAATACCACCTTTCTTGGGTACTACTTGCACTGGACTTACCCAAACAGAATCAGATATAGGATAAATCAACCCTGCATCTAACAACTTAATTACTTCTTTCTTCACCACGTCTTGCTTGTTAGGATTTAATCGCCTTTGATGTTGTGCACTAGGCTTATAATTGTCTTCCATGAGAATCTTATGCGTACAAAAAGAAGGATTGATGCCTTTTATATCCATAATCTTCCACGCCATGGCTTTTTTATGGAGCTTTAGAACTTCGAGAAGTTGTCTCTTTTCTTCTTTTTCTAAAGATGCTGAAATGATGACTGGTAAGTGACACTCCTCGTCTAGAAATGCATATTCGAGATGCGGTGGGAGTTCCTTTAATTCTAACGACGGTGGGTCTTCAACCGATGGTTTTGATTTTTCTTCAACTTCATGGTCAATCTCCACAAATTGATCTGGACTTTGGGAACCATCTTCATCGATTTGGCAGACTGGTTGCTCCTGTGAAATGTCGTTTAGGTTCTCACACAAAAGAGGTGTGTCCATATCAATTTCTTTAATCGTGCCTTTGAAATGAGAGCTTACATAAGTATCGACAATGTCGACATAGTAAAGCATGTCATCGTGACTTTGCGGATGTTGCATTGATCTTTTAATATGAAAAGTTACGTGCTCGTCATTTACTCGGACCGTGATTTGGCCAGCTGCCACATCAACAATCGTTCTCGCAGTATTGTGGAACGGGCGCCCAAGTATTAATGGCACTTTTGAGTCTTCGTCCATGTCTAAAACAACAAAATCCACGGGAAAAACAAATTTATCGATTTTAACAAGCATGTTTTCAACGAACCCACGCGGATATTTTATCGAACGATCAGCAAGTCGAATGCTCATTCTAGTGGGTGAAGGTTCACCCAGATCTAGTTTAGCAAAGACCTTATACGGCATAAGGTTTATGCTAGCTCCTAAATCGGCTAATGCGTGACTGACAGACATGCTGCCAATGAGACAGGGAAGAGTAAAACTGCCTGGATCTCCCATCTTTTCAGGTAGACGGTTTTGGAGAAGGGCTGAACAGTTTTCATTCATCAACACACAAGACAAGCTTTCGAGCTTTTGCTTGTTTGTGAGGATGTCTTTTAAGAACCTTGCGTATTTAGGCATTTGAGCCAACGCCTCAACAAATGGTATGTTTATGTGTAATTGTTTAAACATCTCTAAAAACTTACCATGTTGTTCATCGTTCTTTTGCTTCTTCAATCTGCTTGGATATGGAACAGGAGGAATGAAATTTTTAACTGGCTCCTGAAACTGTGCTGTACTTGCTGGGACTCGCCTAGCGTGCACCTCGTCTGAAGTGTCAGTTTGGACCGTATCAGTGATCGGTGGTGAGTCCGATTTGTCGGGTCCCGTGGTTTTACCACTCCTCGTCATTACTGCATTAACATGCCCTCTTGGGTTTTGTTCAGTGTTACCTGGAAGACTACCTTGTGGTCTTTCAGACAACATTTTGGCCAATTGGCCGACTTGATTCTCAATGGTTTGAATTGAGGCCTTCTGGCTCCGCATTTCCCCTTCTTGAGCCATGAAACGTTCGCTGCTTGTATCGCTTTTCAGATATTTGATTGGCATTGTTGGAGTTGTTTAACAGTTGCACCATCATCTCTTCTAGTTTTGAGTTGGTTTGAGAGGTTTGAGGCTGGGAAGTGCTTCCTGATCCTAAATTATTGTAACGTGATTGAAAAGTTTGCCCTGATTGCTGAAAAGATTGTCCATGGGGCTGAAAGGATTCCCCTGAGATTGTTGTGGTGCGGGAGCGCGTTGAGCATAACCGAGTGGGTTTTGGTTACTGGAATTGGCTTTCCACCCAAAGTTTGGGTGATTCCTCCAACCCGGATTATACGTGTTGCTATAGGGGTTATTTTGGGGCCTAATTTGATTGCCCAAATAGTCCACCTCTTCGTGGCCTGTAAAAATAACACCCTGCTCACATGTACCTGGTTCATGTGACACTCCACACAGCTCACATGATGATTGTACCTGCAAAACGTTCTGAGCTTGATCAAATCTTGTTGCCAAAGCTCCAATTTGTGCTGCTAGAGCCGTATACGTATCCACTTGATGAACTCCAGGAATAGATGATGCTTTGTTTCGCACTCCACCGTGACGAGAACTTGACTTCAAGGTAGCTTTCTCTATGATTGCATAGGCTTCGTTGGGTGTTTTTGTTCCAAGATCGCCTCCTACATATACATCTAAACGTTCTTGTGAGTCGTAGTTGAGTCCTTGGTAGAAGTTCTACACAAGTTGCCTTTTGGACAACCCATGATGTGGAACATCGATCAGAAGATCTTTGAACCTCCGCGTGTAGAGATTCTCCTTCGTCCTGTTTGAATGTCATGATACGGTTCTTAAGCTTAGCTGTCTTTTCCGGTGGAAAATATTTTTGCATAAAAAGATCGGCCATCTCGTTCCAAGTCGTGATGGAACCTGCTGGAAGTAACAAAAGCCAAGATCGTGCTTTGTCTCGCAAAGAAAATGGAAATAGTCGCAAACGGATTGCGTCTTCAGAAACGTCTCTAATTTTGAAAGTCGAGCACACTTCGAGAAATGATGCGATGTGCCGACCTGGATCTTCCTGATCCTTCCCATCAAACTGCACAGAATCTTGCAAAATGTTAATAATACTAGATTTAATTTCAAAACTCGGTGCTGCTATAGTAGGTCGGGCAATGCTCGGTAGCAAGCCCTCTCCTCCTGGACGGCCGGTCTCATTTAGAGGTTGGTCGTCTTCTGCCATAATGCTTCCTGTGTCGTCCTCTGAACTCTCGCTATCGGAAAGAATCACCGGTTCGTCGATTGCGGCCGCAATCCTTTGTGCAACAACAAGTGATCTCTCGCGAAGCCGCCTACTTCTTCTCAAGTTATTTTCTGGTTCGTTGGCTAGCTAAGCGTTAGCGGGTGCAGGGGGCGTGGACATTAGCCTGCACATAAAAAGGAACGCATTATACAGAAAAAGAACATAATATATATATGAAATAAATAATAATGACAATACTAATATCTAATATACATAATATATATACAGATTATTATTAAACAAATTGAAACAAATATTTACTGGCTTATTTACATATTTACATCCGATAGCTCTCTCTTTTTTTATATATATATATATCAGAAAATCTGATATATCTTATAAAATTCTGATAAGATCTGATGAAATTTTCGTTCCATCAGAATTCCTGATAAATCCATCAGAATTACCAAAAAAAACCTGGTAGATTCATCAGAAATGTAAATTGTTGTTTTTAGAATATCTAATGGGTTTATCAGAATCCATCAGAAAATCGGATAAATTCATTGGAATTCATCAGAAAATCTGATGATTTTATCAGAATGTTATATTTTATTATTGTAGAGTAAATAAATAAACAATTGAGTACAAATAAATGAAATAAATAAATAAATAAATGAATGAAATAAATAAATAAATATATAAGTGGTTCGATTCCGAACACGGGCATAAATATAAATATAAACAGGAATGAAATAACTGAAATAAAATAAATTAAATAACTGAAATAGCTGTACTGGAATGAAATAAATAAATAAATGAATGAAGTACAGAAATGAAATGACTGAATTAAAATAAAAGAAATACTGAATTAGAAATAACTGAATTGAAATAAATAAATGAATGAAGTACAGAAATGAAATTACTGAAATTAAAATACTGAATTAAATACTTGCCAGTACACGGTTCGATTCCGAACACATAACTGAATTAAATAAATAAATAAATAAATAAATAAATAAATAAATAAATAAAATGTTAGTTGAACAATAAATAAAAAGTTAGTAAGTTAGTGAGTTAGTAAAGTTAGTTGGTTAGTGGTTAGTAAAACAGAAAAGAAAAGTTAGTCAAAAGTTAGTAAATTACAAGTTAGTAAATTAAAGAAAACAAAAGTTAGTTAAACAGTTAGGTAAAAGAAAATGAATAAATACAAAAATTTACAGATATTAACAGTTATTGACAGTTTGAACACCGGTAGAATAATGACTCGGATTGTTCCATTAATTTCGCCGTGTCCCCGGCAATGGCGCCAAAAACTTGGTGTGCATGCGAACACACATATTTATTTACAGTATGTTCACATGCGACGAAGTGCGTTTTATATTTATAAAAATGGTTTATACCTTAACATTAAAACACACACAACAAAGGACAAGTGTATCCCGTCATATATGTAGCAAAGTATTGGTAAGAGCCAGATATCGATCCATGGAACACGGGCGTTATAATGTACTAAATCTTTGTCATTAGATTACCAGATAAAAAGATAAGTGAATTATTGTTTAACTAAGTTATCTAAATTACTTCTAAAACATAAATATACTAATATCTTGTTTCACAAACAACCTAAACATGTTATCTATTAGATATGTCACAAAAGCACTTAATCAATTTTCCAATTTCAAGACAGTTAGTCATCCGCTAGGAGTTTTCTAACATGATGATTCTTCGGAAAGCTAACGCGATAAACACACGTTAACCACCTAAACTCATTCTTTAGCGAGCTATTGATATTCAGTCATGTGAACCTTTAAAGACAGATTAGTCATCCGCTAGGAGTTTTCTAACCTCACTTATCAAAGAAAGCAATACCGATGGTCACAACACAGCCACGAGGATAAGCATTTAAGTAGATCATATAACAACATATTTCACCTTTACAAGTCTTGAATACAAATCTACCATGTCAGCAATTTCAGACCAAAACTACTAAACAAGGATCATAAACCGCATGCAAGAACATGTAATCAACACCATATAATTCATTAGAACCCTTACGTGCAAGAAAGTATTGCTAATCAAAATAAGATATATCTTGGATAAAACCAATACCCCTCTCGAGTTTCATGGTGTAAACAAGTTTACAAACAAGTGATTAATCAAGAAATAGTTACCATCCCACTAATCATAAATTCATTATCCAAAATAATCAAACATAATCAGGAACTCAACATCAATGAAACGTTCATTATATAATCATGAAGATTCAAACATGAAAAAGTACTTAAGTTCCATATAAACAAGATTACAACATAAAGTTCATTCAAGAAACAAGTTTATAACTACTATTACATAAACTATATTAAACATAAACTAACATCAGCTCATAACTTGCAAAAATATCAAAATACATGTTCAAGAACAAGGAATCGAACCATAAACAAGCAAGGAATTGATGGGTTGGATCGGTTATGCTTCCACTCGATCTTCAAGCTTCAAATGGGTTTGATCAGGACTGCTTCGGAACCCAGAAATCGCCCAGAAACATGGAGAAAAACCCAACATTTGAACCAGTAGCGAATGCTGCTATTTATAGGCGATTTCCAGAATGGCACGGCCGTGCGGATTTGGCACGGTCGTGCGGTCAGGTCGTGTCGGGTAACGTCAGTTTCAGCGATCCCGAGTCAGCCAAGTGGACTAGTGGACAAGTTGCCTGAGTCAGCAGATCGGCATGGTAGTGCCGATTTGGCACGATAGTGCCAATCCTCGGAGATGTTGGTCAGAAGGCTTGGTTTGGCAATGGCACGGTAGTGCCGCGGGTGGCACGGTAGTGCGGTCCGAGAAATAGTTGGCACTCCTGGTTGCACTAGTAGTGCTTCCGAGATCGTAGCAGTGGCACAGTAGTGCCGCCTGTGGCACGGTCGTGCCACACCTGGCAGTCCATCAGATTTTTGCCATTTTCATTAGAAATGCATCAGATTTTGTCCGTTTTCACCAGATTTTTCCATTATCCTCTGTTTAAGACCTGAAAGTATAAAAGTACCGATTTTGGTACCTATCCGTTGTGTTTTCGATCAAAAATGCTTAAAACGGAAGTGTTTTGGGGTATAAAAATATGTATAATTTAACGTATATCAATGGGAGAGGGAAGCAAGAAGGGAGGAGGTGGGCAACGGGAGGAATGGGTTGGCGACTACAAGAAAAAGAGGGGGGTTTAGGGTTTTTGGCTCACTGGACTCGTGATACCATATAGGAATGTAATCTCCTCATTTTTTTCATTAGCAAAGGGTACAATATATAATACATTACAATACGTTAAGTATAGAAACGTTATCAATGATAAGAAATCTTCCTACGTATATGCTATATTTACGCTATTAGCATGTAAAACTAGGTAAGTGGGTCACAATGTCACATCGAATTTCACCAAAGTCGTTAGGAGTGGGAAGAAACTCCATGTAATAAAATCGATTTTTACTTTCTTGTTCAAAAATATCATTTAGCAGGGAGCGAGAAGAAACTCCATGTAATAAAATCCATTTTTCTTTTCTTATTCAAAAATATCATTTAGCACTAAGTTAGTAATTCTCCTATAACTTTAAGCACTTAATATTTTTATAAATCAAAATACACATTTTTGTGTTATTATTTTTTCCATCATTTCCATATAAAGTTTATTGAAAACCGAATTATATTTAAAAACAACATTTCGTCCCGTAAATATAAAAGGTATTGTTTACATAACTTTATACAATTTATATCTGTTGTATTCTGAATTTTGAAAAAAAAAATATATTAATAATTACAAGCTATCAGCAAAAACAAAAACTATAGTGCTCCTCACTATCCACCTCAAGGCCACCCCTGCTATAGCCTAATAGTATGGAAAGAAGAAAAGATAAATTCGATTTACGTGCGGATGAATTCGCAGCCACCCCAACAACTTACCTAGCTTTATGTGCGACTTGTTGATAAAAAGAATATCACTAATCCAACTGCATTGTGAATTAGCAAACGAAATTCGATTGGCAGTGTATGTTTGGGAGATCAAACATGTCTTGATGAAGTAGCAAAAATCTTTGCTCGGTGCTAAGATCTTGGCCAATGCAAAGCATTTGGCTTTAATTTGGCTTATATGGATTTAACATTTGAGGGGAAATGCATTGGAGAGGAATGCATTTAAGTGGAATGTTCTTGAGAAAACCGTAGCATTTGGTGGGATGGTGGTATAGTAATTAGAAAAATAACAAAAATTTGTCCGTATATATTCTATATGCTTTCTTTAATGAATAACTAGTATAATCGGTTTTCAATAGCCTTCGTATGGAAACCCATAAATATAGGAAAAATCCCCAAGATGCGGAAACCCAATAAATATGAAAAAAACCCTTTTGGAAATCCAACATTTTTGTTTTATTATCTTTTATAGAGACATTTTTGTTTTTTATATTTCCCATCATTTCCGTATAAAGGTGATTTCATTTGTCCTTATATCTTTTATATGGTTTCTTTAATGAAAAACTAGTATATATTTGTGTCCACGTGATACGGCGTGTTTGCATTTTTCGTTTTAGCAAATACCTCAAAGACGGTCACATCTGTGATTCAACGCTAGTACATAATCGTTTGAAACATGTTCAAAATTGTTCAAGACAACTACATATACAAATAGATGAGCTATTTAAAATCCAACATAATATTCCCCTTTGTTTTCTATCATCCAATATTTACGAAAAGCAAGATGTACATATTTGGTGGTTATACATGCATGGTTAGTGATCTCATCAAACTTTGCTTATGTTTGGTGGTTATACATATTTATTATTATTATTATTATTATTATTATTATTATTATTACTATTATTATTATTATTACTATTATTATTATTACTATTACTATTGTTATTGTTGTTTTTATTATTATTATTATTATACACAATGATAGAATTTTGTATAATCGTATTTATTTATTCTGAATACAACAATACAATTTAGAACTTAGGGTAAATAATGTGGATTATTCTAATTTCACATTCAAAGAAAGAAGATAAAACACCCATAATACAACAACCATACCCAGTATAATCCCACCTATAGCGCAGCTATTGATAGGGTCTGGGGAGGGTAGGATGTAGGCAAGGCTTACCTCTATCCCAGGGGATAGAGAGGCTGCTTCCAGTGAGACCTCCGGCTCCAAAAAACCCATAACCAAGACATAAGCTTCTGGAAAAACATATACAAGCACACAACTACTAAAAAAATGCGGAAAAGAAAAATAATAAAAATAAACACATAAATAAATAAGTAGTTGTTAGTAAAACTACGACGCCGAAAATAAGTGACAACTTATAGAAAGCTATATCACACCTCATAGAAAACGAAAAAAATTTACTCATAAAACACCCATAATAGAGATTGGATATTATATTCAGTACAGTTAATAAAATATTAGAAAAAAAATATTATTAGCGGTGAAATATGACTAGTTAAAACATGTAATTAGGGAATTAGGTGTCGAGCTTGTGGTGTGCCAACTATGGTGTGTCGGCAGTAGCGAAACATGAGATTTCCGGGTTGATCAATTCAATACACACGTAATGGAAAATAAATAATAAATATGTACCTGGTAAGCCAGCAACAACATCAGAGAGGGAAGTAGACGTCATTTTCGTCAGATTGGTCTGGTTCCCCTTTAGGATGTATCCTCTTGAGGTAGTACCGAGCTCTTTAGGGTTGAAGAACTCGTAGTAATGTAGAGAGAGGAGGAGACGATTTTAGAGTGATGTTATGAAAGTCTAACCCTAATCCCTCTCTAGTAATCTCCTTATATACACCCAAGGGGAAACCCAATTAGTTAATTAGGGTAATCTGGCCCATCAACAATTACCAACTAATTTATTATAGGTTTTAATATATTTTGATCCGTATTATATAAATGATAATGATGGCTACTAGATTAAATACATATAAATAAAATATTTAATCTTACATTCTCCCACTTAGCCGAATAATCATTTATCATGATCATTAGATAAGTCTGATCAGAAGTTAATACTCATTTTAGCTTTAAACCAAGAACCGTAGCAGAGAAATATAGCCGTTGAATCATTATTCGACTTAAGACCCCCATTAATCATACTATAGCCTCAATTTAAAACCTAACAGTTATGATCAAAATAAGCAAGCCCTTTAACGTTTGATTTGTATTTATAGTTGTCTATATGTCATTACACCGGAAGAACATATGTAAGAGACATACAAAATCAAACTGATGAGGAAAATTAATTAATAGTTAGTCATTCATAGTACGATATGCAGTTGTACATGGCCATCAATTAAAACCCGTCTCTTTTATGAGCTCTCTTAATAAGACTTATGGGTAATAGACCTTCAGTTATAGGATCCTTAAGCATATCACGAATGTATTCGATACAAATATTTAGTTTCCTCAATTCATTCATAAACGAATAATTAATTGTGTATCGAAATTCAATGCAGCACCTCTCGAACTGTTACTATTCAAGGAGACATGGTAGCTGACTTTATCACAATAAGTCTTCAATATATTAATTATAATGTGTTAGTAAACTTATGAGTCCACTGATAAATTTCCAACAACATTTAGTGACAATATTGTGTCGTTATAACTTAGGTTGTTGATATCAGTCCATTATGACTCCTCCATGAGATAGGATTTGTCTGCTGACATAAAGATATACCCGACATTATATTTTGTCATCTTTGAATATTACAAAGTTAGAGTAATCAACCGGTTTTAGTTCTCACTTCTTCTTTAAATTATAGCCTCTCGTTTCTTTTAAAGATATTGTAATACTCTATTAAATGCTTCACGTTAATCTAGACATATCTAGTGTGTTGCAATGTGAGCAATATCTAAACGAGTATAGACTTGAACTTACATAAGGCTTCTAATTAATGAAGCGTAAGTAAATAATCTCGTTTATCCTATTATCCTCTAAATGAGAGCATTAATGTTTGTTACATATGTAAGGAACCATTTAAGGTTAAACTTATGGAACGAAGCTAATGTCCCATTAGGTCTATCTCGGCATGTTATGATATCTATCATGTAAGAGATATCTCTGAGATCTATTATATCAAAGTTTGTGTTAACAATGCTTTGACTTATGTAACATATACCTGTCAAAAGAATATCATCTATGTAGACAATTTTAATTTAGTTGCTCCCACTCATCTTGAGGTAGGTACATTAATCCACTTGATTCTTGATGAAAATAATTACGTTAAGATTTCATCACATTATCATGTTTGCATTAACCCATACATGGATTTTATTGGCTTACAAATAAAGTGTTCTTTAACCTTCAGTTTGGAACTTTCAGGTTGTTTTATAAACATGTAAATATGCCAGCCAGTTATTAGGAAAAAAATGTTTTTAATGTTCATCTAATGTAGCTTTAAACTATTATAAGCTACTAGAACAGTGATGATCCTCAAAGAAATCTTTGATAATTTATCTCTTCCTAGGTATAACCTTTGACAATCAATCATTCTTCTTAGTGTCTTAACGTTTATATATTAGGATTTGGTTTATTTATGAACACTCTTAGGTAATTCAATCAAATCCCAAACGTTATGCGAACACATAAAAACAGTTTTACTAGAAAACAGTTTTATTCCATTTAGAAGATTGATTAACGCTAATGGCTTAATTTGAAGAGATAGGATCAATAAACTTTTCCAAAATCCATTTCAACTTCAGTTAGGGAGGTTATGTAATCATCAAAGTTAGTAGGCTTTTTAACCTAGATGACCTCCTGAGTTGATTATTAGGTTTGTTAGAAGTTTCAGTTTTATAGATTAGCTCTTGGTTAGGTTGCTATCATTTTCATTCTAAGTTTGTAAGAGTTGGTGCAATATCGTGTACAAGAGGTGTAATCGGAGTTAAATTCGGAGTGAAATTTAATGACAATCTCCCCCCCGCCTCTTGTATTCCTTGCAAGTCATGATAAGGACTTTGACTGCTCCCACTGACCTTAGAAATCTTTAGGAACTCAACATGCTTAGGGTCAATATTTAACGACCAGCAAATTATAATAGAGAAACACAAATTAATGACGTTAATTGTTGTAGTTTCTCTTGTTGAGGATTATGTTAGTTTAGGTAAGAAATCTAAGTGTGCCCACAATTAAGCAACAATGAAACTTTTGTAAGTGTAGCATTAGATTGTAAGGAGACAAGTTTTGATGAAACAGTGCCAAAATGAGCAGTGTCTTATATAAGAGGTGTAAATTGAAGTAACGTGAAGTATGCACTCCCCCACCTATTGCAACTTTTTACAAGTTATAATTAAGACACTTAATGCTCCCACTGATCTATGATGTCTCTAAACATGCTACAAGATAAGTTTCAATTAGGTATGTGACGTGTGAACCTATCATATATATGTTAGACTTTACTTGATTTCCTTAATGTCCATATTTAATAGAAATCATGTTAAGCACATATATGAATAGATTTCTTTAAGACCATTGGCCATATGAGACTAATTTAGATACAAGCAGATAGTCTTTAATTGATAAATGAATTATGTCTGAATATTCCATTTTGGAATAAGTTTCACGAATGTTAATGAAATATAACTTATGGTGGACCCATACTTATTCCTTAAGCCAAATAATGATTTAGGGCTTTTAACGTCATGATTTAAAATTACTTAGAATGAGATTAGATAAAAAATCATCCTCATTAAGCATGTCAGGATTTCTCATGAATTTCGGTTATAATGGATGAAATTTATAAGTCTCATTTTTATTTTATCAAATTCTCATTTGCATGATGACAAATTTGTGAAAGTTTAAGGTATCATCTAGTTCCATCTTAGTAATGTTTCTTTCCAGATATTTTAACAAATAATATGAGAGTTTAAGTAAGTGTGACTTTATGTTGACCATGCAAACCTCACAACCTTCATAACATAGCTTAATTATGATACTATATTTTGATTAATCTTCAAAATATGTAAGCTATCAAAAAGTTTTGTTAGAAGACTGCTTATTATGGTTTTTATAGCCTTAACATTTAATTTTGTCACTAACTCTCATGTTAATTATTTGTTGAGTTCTGGTAAGGAAATGTTCAGAACTAGAGTCAACTTATCATGTTTTAATAGGAATATTAATATTAGCAGACTTAAATATCATTAGTAAGTGACTACCTAATTAATTTATCTAACTGCTCTTTTGAATAATGGATAGTCTCGTTGCTTATGCCTAGTCTAATGGCATAATTATGTTGTGAGATTCTCCCTTGAAGAACCTTTGAGTTGGAATTTTGTACTTGTATTTTTTTGACTATGGACCTTAAAACAATCCTCTTTTAATGTTTTAGTGGTTGTAATGTGAATAACATCTTATTTTCCAGTTACAAACATTTATTTCTTTGTACGTATGTTTCTTACCAACACACTCATTTTCCTTTGGTACTTTTGATTGTTATAGTTGATTTATAATGCATCAAATTGTACAAGTGAAAATCTTAGTACGTAATGTACTGGAAAAATGTACTTATTTCCAAGCGTAAGCCCTTAATTTTATGGGTCATGATATTGTACATTTTAATGTATTCATGAATGCCACTTAACCTTATAATTTAGAATTTTAAATGAAGACATCCATCTTAGGAGTTCTTGTAATTATTCCACAGATAATAGACTAGTCTTAGGAAAAACTTAATCTGGAATAACCTTTTAGTGACAACAATTATGTTAGAGAGTTCTTGATTATCATAAGAGACATCATGTTCGATTTATCCTATTAATCATGCTCTACTTTTCCTCTACAGTACTTTTATCAGAAGAGAGCAATGGGATTATCATGTCTTAAAAGATAATCAAGGATTTTATTTAGGAGCTAATCTTATAGAAACTTTAAGTGGAGCAAAACATATTAGGTTTATAAATTAGAGCGGATGAGATACTAGTTTACAGAAGAAAGATATAGTGAGTAAAGTTATGGGTACTTAAAAAAATTAAGGCTGACAAAATTGATCATAAGATTAATGAAGGATCATTAATGTGAGGATCATTATTTGAAGAAGTTGTGATATGTCTATTACTAACATAAAAATAATAGACTTAGTTAAAATTCTACTTAAACGAAGACAAATCAGCTTTGGCCAGAAGTGTAATCATTTAAGCATGTGTGCAAAGTAATCGTGACAAATCAGCTTTGGCCAGAGATGAGACAATCACTTTAGTTATGCACTTGTTAAGAAT
This sequence comes from Helianthus annuus, assembly GCF_002127325.2. NCBI lineage: Eukaryota > Viridiplantae > Streptophyta > Magnoliopsida > Asterales > Asteraceae > Helianthus > Helianthus annuus. The sequence continues at coordinate 149,528,995 of NC_035437.2, read as the reverse complement.
GTTATACATGAATGAATTAAATCAGCTTTGGCCAGAAATTAAGACATTCACGTTTGTAATGCATACTCAACATGGCTTTCATAATACTTGAACAATAAATAGATGTATTAAATCAGCTTTAGCCAGAAATGATACATCAGAAGCACATTCAAGTTAAGCCATTTTGGTTTGTAAAACATTATTTGATTCTGATTAATTAACTAAGTATTTATAAAAACCAATTATTTAATAGCAAATCACATTAAACAGCCTAAAAAAGTAATGAGGTTGAGATATCAAGTTAGTCTTAGGTCTCGAGTGAGATCTCGACTCAGTTATGAGGTCTCGAGTGAGATCTCGAGTGAGGTCTCGACTCATCTTGAATCATTATGAGGTTTCAAGTCATTAAGGTCTCGAGTCGCAACCATCAGATTGCGATCACTAATGCCAGTAGAAACCTCAGTCGTCTCGAGTTGTAAAGATTGAAACCCTTTATGGTTTCGAGTCGCAACCTTGTGGTCTCGACTCGTTAAGGATGATCTCGAACCTCCTGTAAACATCTGGTAGTGTGATAAGGTTGAATCAGCTAATTTTAAGTGATTTTGATCATAATTTCGAAATATCTCATGTGTATTTATCCAAGTTAATTATTCGAGTTCAAATTAAAATAATGTTTATTTTCGGAAAGATAATCAAATCCTAGTCTTACAAAATTGAGTAATATCATAACAAATATTCATATCAATGATTAATTAAAGATTAAATGCAAATCAATTAAATCCATTGTTAATCAACAAGAAGCCGTCAATTAACTGAATTGAATGAATTGATTAACTCTAATTAAATATTCATCATCATGTGCAATTCTGAAAATAATATTTTGAATTGGTTTCAAAGTCAAAACCAATTTTAATAAATGGACAAAATAATTTTGAATGATTTAATTTTTTCATGTCAATTCGCAGATCACAAGATCGCAAAACACAAAAAACCAATCTCCATGTTTCAGTTCTTTTAATTCAATCCATTTAATTCCTTGATTGAATTGACGTAATCAACATATGCTCTGATACCACATGTTGATCAATTCAATACACACGTAATGGAAAATAAATAATAAATATGTACCTGGTAAGCCACTAACAACACCAGAGAGGGAAGTAGACGTCATGTTCGTCAGATTGGTCTGGTTCCCCTTTAGGATGTATCCTCTTGATGGTAGTACCGAGTTCTTTAGGTTTGAAGAACTCGTAGTAATGGAGAGAGAGGAGGAGACGATTTTAGAGTGATGTTATGAAAGTCTAACCCTAATCCTCTCTAGTAATCTCCTTATATACACCCAATGGGAAACCCAATTAGTTAATTAGGGTAATCTGGCCCATCAATAATTACCAACTAATTTATTATAGGTTTTAATATATTTTGATCCGTATTATATAAATGATAATGATGGCTACTAGATTAAATACATATAAATAAAATATATAATCTTACGTTCCGAACCTATAAATTTCTATAAAACTAGGGGTTGAAAACGTATATAGCCAAAAATTTCTAAACGAAAATTACATATTCTCCGCTACTGAGCGAAAAGTTCGGGAGGTCGGCCGCCCCCACTACAAGAACGGGGCACCTTTAGCGGTGACAGCTGTCGCCGGTATTGACTACTTTTGTCGCCGCTATTGACTATTAGCGGCGACATGTCGCCGGTAAAGCGTCGCCGGTATTGCTCGAACGCTATTGACCTGTTGTCGCCGGTATTGACCGTTGTCGTCGGTATTGATCTTCCACTTTTAGCGACGACAATTGTCGCCGCTAAAAGTCTGTTTTAATACAGCAGCTATATATACAGCTGCCCAGCCAGTTTTATGGCCGAAAAAACCGAACCTGCCTATTTTCAAACAACGCAAACATACGCCATGAACATAATCAACATATACTAAAGGTAATATAGTTAAAAACTACGTTTAAGTCGTACATTATAATCCTACAACGTTTAATTAAAAAAAAGGGTAGTTGCACGGTACCCCTGACCGCGGAAGGGATCTCCCTTCCCAGTTCACCACCCGACAAGGATCCCTGGCGGCAAATACAACGTTTAATTAAATCATACATTAAAAACAACAAGTGACTCCTCGTCGGATTCCCTATCGAATAAGTCATCAGAATCGTAGTCTTTTGACTTTCCTTTTCCTTTTCCTTGTGAAGCAAGATAGTTGTTAAGTTGGTTTAAAAAGGACGGTGTTTGAAACAAGCTGTTAACAAAATCCTACAATAATAGATATCAAAACGTATATTAGCATATATTTAACAAGGAAACATGCGTTCGTTTGTTATTTTATAAATTGCGTAGTTTACCTCGGAAAAGGGTTCTTGCGTCCAAGCTTGCGAACGTTTGTTATTTTATACAAACATACATACTAACATACACATTTTTCACCAACATACTAACATACACCTACATACATACATTCATTCATAGACTTACATACCCACATACATGCTTACATACACCTACATACACAAATACATACACCTACATATACTCATTTTCACCAAATACACCTACATTATACATTTTCACAAACATTTACATACAAACATACATCCTTACATACACCTACATACACATACATACACCTACATACAAAAATACATACACCTAGATATACTCATTTTCACCAAATACACCTACATTATACATTTTCACAAACATTTACATACAAACATACATCCTTACATACACCTACATACACATACATACACCTACATACACAAATACGTACACCTACATATACTCATTTTCACCAAATACCATTCAACATTTTCACAAACATTTACATACAAACATACATCCTTCCATACACATTTACATACCTAAACAAAAAATTATACAATTTCTAAACTTTGAAAAAAATTCATATAAAACTAACCGTAATTTCAAGTTTTCAAGTAGATGTAGACCGCGGAGACGAGGTCGTGACCGGAGAAGTGATGGTGGTGACCGGAGAGGTGATGGTGGTGAGCCGATTTCTCTAGCATAAACAAAAAAACACACAAAAATTATAAACTATAACATGTATATAACAAAATAGTGAAGAAATTTGACAAGATTCAAACTTAAACTAACCGAATTTGAAGAAATTTGCCGCAATCCGTCGCTTGAGAGAAGAAGAAAAGGGGGGAAAATGAGGAAAGAGGGAAAAAAGCCCGCTGTAAAGGGTTTATTTCGTTCGAGTATTACCGGCGACAGCTTGTCGCCGCTATTAGTTCACCGTCGCCGCTACTGGTGCGAATCTGGATAAGATATCAGTGGCTGGGGTTTGATGAGGGTCCACAGTTCTTTAGCGGAGATAACTCGTCGCTGCTAATACCCTAATTACTGTCGCCGCTATTGGTTCTTAAGTCCCCAACCGTTGGATCAGGGTAAGGATCAACGGCTGGGGATTGATGGTAGGTGGTGGGACGCGGATCGACTAACAGCGGCGACGTGTGGCCTGTCGCCGCTATTGCCGTCGCCGCTAAAGGTATTCTTTTCTTGTAGTGCCCCTCCTGCCCCATAAAAGCTTCGCCCATGCTTGTGGGGTGACTGTGGAATCAGCTACGCATCTGTTCCCGTCGTATTGCCGAGAAGACCTGGAAACTGGTGAAGGCATGGTGTAGAATGGATGCGATATTTGGAGATTTGATATCGAGTTGGTTAAAGGTCAAACAATATACACATGGAAGTAAAGTTTATAAAAATAATTGGTGCAAAGCATCATCTTGACAACAATGTGGTTTATTTGAAAAGCAAGAAATTAAGGTGTTCAATAATCTTGTCAAGAAGCTTTCTGAGGAAATCAAGGTTCGTTGGTCATAGGTAAAAATTAGTGTGACTTGATTTAATAACCTTGAATGAAAGATGCAATGTACTTTCTGCTATAAAGATAGTAAGAAAACACACATTCATTTGTTTTTTCTCTTTTTGTTATTAAACTTTCTTGTAAATTAAGGCTCAATTTTAAATGATAATTCCCTTTGATTATTTATTGATAACCGACGTTAAAACTTAAAGGTTCATTACATTACAGTACACTAAATTCAGTTCTGCCGGTAGACTATATAGTCCGCAAGAGCAACCAAAGGAGCCACCCCCCGGTGCGATTCAAACTCTACCAGCTGCTGCTTCGCCTCCACCAACAAGTCCTCCGCGAACTGCTTCGACTTCTCCAAACCCATCAGTTTCGGGTATGTCATCTTATTCGTCACCAAATCCTTCCCCGCGGTCTTCCCCAATTCCTCGGACGACTTGGTGACATCCAATATATCATCCACCACCTGAAACAGCAGCCCGATACACCTAGCAAATTTCCTCAACTTTTCCACCTGCGGTTCACTCCCACCACCCAGTATCGCGCCTATCACGACAGACGCCTCCAACAACGACGCGGTTTTGTGGACATGGATAAACTCAAGCAGGTCAGGTCCAATGTCATCTCCCCCAGTGGAGGTGATATCCACCACTTGACCCACCACCAACCCTTCTGTCCCCATGGAGTTCGCGAGCTCCACAATAGCAGCCAACACACGCGCAGGGGACGCCCCGACTGTAGAACTAGAAACATGTTCAAAAGCAAAGGTGAGAAGTGAGTCGCCAGCAAGGATCGCCACGTCTTCGCCATACGCTTTGTGATTGGTGTACTTTCCGCGGCGAAAATCATCGTTATCCATACAAGGAAGGTCATCATGAATCAATGACATTGTGTGTATCATCTCGAGCGCACACGCTGCTGGCATCGCGGTGGATTCATTTCCTCCTACGAGCTCGCATGCTGCGATACAAAGGATCGGTCTCACACGCTTCCCACCTGCGAGAAGCGAGTACCGCATAGCTTCATGGATTATTGTTGGATTTTTTATTGGAATTGATTCATCAAGGGCCTTGTTAACAGAATTAGCTTTTTCTACCATGTACGTCTGGAAATCGAAGCTGGTTTTCTCACAATTTACACTCAAAGTTTGTTGTTTTTGGTTGAAAAGTGAAGCAGTGACAAAAAGTCTAGAAGAGGTTCGGGATGTTTGATGAATCTTGAAGTTGTGTTTACTACAAATTAGTCCGATGAATGTATGGGATGAAGATACGTTAAACATGGAGCATGTTTGAACGCATGAATCAACCAAACTCATAGATATCATGATCAGTGGTTTATGTTGGAAAAATGGACGACAGTGTGTTTTATCTAAGTGTAGTGTGCTGGGTGCACCGTACCAACAAATGCAGATGTGAAAGGATGTTATGCCATTTGGAGGAAGGGTGCAAATTATAAATACGACTCAAAGAAGGGATTATATATTATAAAATGATAGCAAGTGGTCCTTGTTGAAAAACTTCTAACAATAATACGGGTAATAACACGGATAGCATTATATTTATATTATACTATATTACACATTTAAATGCCATTTTATTCTCTTTAGTTTGGGTGATTTTATCAGTTTATTAGAAATGTTTCATTTTTCTCTTGTGTGTTTAAAAAGGTTTCACCGTTGTCATTTTACTTCATTGGATTAAGTTCATCCGTTTTTTCTGTTAACGAAACGGGCAATTCGGTCATTCTATATGACCGAATTTTCCTTTAAGTTAACAGAATTACATATAAAATTGACCAAATCTTCCTTCTCGTTAACAGAACAAATGGATGAATTTAACCTAATGGATTAAAATGACAACAATGAAACCTTTTTGGACACAGAGACTAAAATAACATTTAATTCTATATCGTATCGTATCGTATCGTATTGTAAGTGCATTTACATCTTTATTATTTTTTATTCTATTCTATTCTATTATATTCTGTTCTACAGGATGAGAATTATTACAGAACACTAACTATTGCGAGAACAAAAAGAACAACTCTAAAACACTAAATTTTGGGATGTAACTTTCATGTTTTTTTAAATTTTATGGTTGTTCCATTCATATGTGTATATACATAAAAAGCCATATTTTTTACCTACATGTAACTTAAATACATGTTGGTAATTTAACCTAAACATAATCTACGTATGTGTGGATTATACAAAAAGTGAAATTTTTTCATATTTTATTTTGAATTCTAGGGTAAGAAACAATAAATCTTACATTTGCAACATTTTCATTTACTTTTTAGATTTTTAAGATTAAAAAAATAGGTGATTTATTGTGTTCTACGTGTTCTCGCAATATTTTTTGTTCTGCATAGAACATTCCCCTCTATTCTATAATTTAAAATAAAATGATTTTTTTTGCCCATGGCTTTATAGCCTAGTGGCATCTTGTGGTGGAATAAAGCTTTGAACCAATAGGTTCTGGGTTCGATTCCCACAAGGGGGTTTTCTCATATTTATTGGGTTTACTCCTGAATTGGTGTACAAGCATTATGCCTAGTGGAGATGGATATGATCGGGTGGTTCCGCTGGTGGCACGATGATACTCCAGTGATCCATCAGTGATCCAAATTTACCGTTCAAATAAATAAAATAAAATAAAATGATTTTTAAAATTTATTTCATATTTAGAAAATCTTTCACAACTCATCATTTCCATCATTATGTGCAATTACTTCTCCTTTATTATTTTCTATTCTATAATTTAAAATAAAATTATATTTTTTTAAATTTATCTTATATTTAAAAAACCTTTCACATCTCATTCATCATTTCTATCATTATCTTACTCATAAACAATTGTTTTATTATATTTCTTGTTTTAACTCTATACAGTATCGTATCGTGAGTGCATTTACATCTTCTTTATTATTTTCTATTTTATTCTATTCTATTCTATTCTGTTCTATAGGATGAGAATCATTACAGAACACTAACTATTGTGGGAACAAAAAGAACAACTCTAAAACACTAAATTTTGGGATGTATGTTTCATGTTTTTAAATTTTATAGTTCTTCCATTCATATGTTTATATACATAAAAAAACCATATTTTTTTACCTACACGTAACTTAAATACATGTTGGTAATTTAACCTACACATAATCTACATATGTGTAGATTATACCAAAAGTGAAAATTTTTCATATTTTATTTTGAATTCTAACGTAAGAAACAATAAATCTTACATTTGCAACTTTTTCATTTACTTTTTAGGTTTTTAAGATTAGAAAAATAGATGATTTATTGTGTTCTACGTGTTCTCGCAATATTTTGTGTTCTGCATAGAACCTTTCCGTCTATTCTATAATTTAAAATAATTGATTTTTAAAATTTATTTCATATTTAGAAAATCTTTCACAACTAGTCATCATTTCCATCATTATGTGTATTTACTTATCCTTTATTATTTTCTATTCTATAATTTAAAATAAAATTATATTTTTTAAAATTTATCTTATATTTAAAAAACCTTTCACATCTCACTCATCATTTCTACCATTATCTTACTCATAAACAATTGTTTTATTATATTTCTTGTTTTAACTCCATATCGTATTGTAAGTGCATTTACATCTTCTTTATTAGTTTCTATTCTATTCTATTTTGTTCTATAGTAGGTTGAGGATCATTATAGAACACTGACTATTGTGAGAACAAAAAGAACAACTTTAAAACACTAAATTTTGGGATGTAAGTTTCATGTTTTTTAAATGTTATGGTTCTTCTATATTCATAAGTGTATATACATAAAAAAAAACCATATTTTTTTACCTACACGTAACTTAATACATGTTGGTAATTTAATCTACACATAATCTACATATATGTAGATTATACAAAAAGTGAAAATTTTTCATATTTTATTTTGAATTCTAGTGTAAGAAACAGTAAATCTTACATTTACAGCATTTTCATTTACTTTTTAGGTTTTTAAGATTAAAAAAATAGATGATTTATCGTGTTATACGTGTTCTCGTAATATTTTGTCTTCTGCATAGAACCTTCCTCTCTATTCTATAATTTAAAATAAAATGATTTTTAAAAATTATTTCATATTTCGAAAACCTTTCACAGCTCATTCATCATCTCTATCATTAGCTTACTCATAAACAATTATTTTATTATATTTCTTGTTTTAGCTCTATATCGATTCATATCGTATCGTATCGTATTGTATCGTATTGTAAATGCATTTACATCTTCTTTATTATTTTCTATCTATTCTATTCTATTCTGTTCTGTAGGATGAGAATCATTACAGAACACTAACTATTGCGAAAACAAAAAGAACCACTCTAAAACACTAAATTTTGGGATGTAAGTTTCATGTTTTTTAAATTTTATGGTTCTTCCATTCATATGTGTATATACATGAAAAACCATATTTTTTACCTACACGTAACTTAAATACATGTTGGTAATTTAATCTACACATAATCTACATATGTGTAGATTATACAAAAAGTGAAAATTTTTCATATTTTATTTTGAATTCTAGTGTAAGAAACAATAAATCTTACATTTGCAATATTTTCATTTACTTTTTAGATTTTTAAGATTAAAAAATATGTGATTTATTGTGTTCTACGTGTTCTCGCAATATTTGGTGTTCTGCATTGAACCTTCACCTCTATTCTATAATTTAAAATAAAATGATTTTTAAAATTTATTTCATATTTAGAAAATCTTTCACAACTCAGTCATCCTTTCCATCTTCATGTGCATTTACTTCTCCTTTATTATTTTCTATTCTATAATATAAAATAAAATTATATTTTCTAAAATTTATCTTGTATTTAAAAAACCTTTTACATCTCATTCATCATTTCTATCATTTTCTTACTCATAAACAATTGTTTTATTATATTTCTTATTTTTCATCACTCGCAATAATTTGAATGAATATAAATAATAGCTTTTATACATAAGGGTGGAGTAAAGAAATGATGGATGAGATATAGTGTGAATGCTCTAAGTCACATAAAAGTTGCAAGTCGGTTTGAATCTTCTCTTTTCTCAAAACTTTTTTTCTTTGTTATATAACTAAGTTATAAATATACGTATTATATGGATAGAATAAAAAGAAATTTGTCATGTAATTAAACCACTCATAATTTGAAATATATAATTTTCTTTCTTTTGAGATTTAAAGAAAACAGAATTGTTTTAAAATAAATTTACACAATTTAAGATAACAATCGCAATATTTGGTGTTCTGCATTGAACCTTCACCTCTATTCTATAATTTAAAATAAAATGATTTTTAAAATTTATTTCATATTTAGAAAATCTTTCACAACTCAGTCATCCTTTCCATCTTCATGTGCATTTACTTCTCCTTTATTATTTTCTATTCTATAATATAAAATAAAATTATATTTTCTAAAATTTATCTTGTATTTAAAAAACCTTTTACATCTCATTCATCATTTCTATCATTTTCTTACTCATAAACAATTGTTTTATTATATTTCTTATTTTTCATCACTCGCAATAATTTGAATGAATATAAATAATAGCTTTTATACATAAGGGTGGAGTAAAGAAATGATGGATGAGATATAGTGTGAATGCTCTAAGTCACATAAAAGTTGCAAGTCGGTTTGAATCTTCTCTTTTCTCAAAACTTTTTTTCTTTGTTATATAACTAAGTTATAAATATACGTATTATATGGATAGAATAAAAAGAAATTTGTCATGTAATTAAACCACTCATAATTTGAAATATATAATTTTCTTTCTTTTGAGATTTAAAGAAAACAGAATTGTTTTAAAATAAATTTACACAATTTAAGATAACAATATATAATAGATAATTGTTCCTAATTTATATATTTATATACTATTAATTTGAAACATTTGTATGTATATTTGGTTGTAAGTTGAGCTTAAATAAGTGTACCTTAATCAAATATTTTGTTGTAAGTTGTGCTTAAGTGTTTGGTTATAAGTTGTGCTTAAGTGGTTGTACCTTAATCAAATATTTGTTGTAAGTTGTGCTTAAGTGTTGGGTTGTAACTTGTGCTTAAGTGGTTGTATCTTAATCAAATATTGGTTGTAAGTTGTGCTTAAGTGGTTGTACCTTAATCAAATAATGGTTTCATTACCTTACCAAATTCAATCTGTTTTGTATGCATGTATGGTTGTAAATTGCGCTTAAGTGGTTGCACCTTAATCAAATAATGGTTTCATTATTTAACCATATTCAATCTGTTTGATCCATTCAAAGTTGTGTTGTTTTATTTGTAAATTATTATTATTTATAATAATCTAATTAATTTAGCCAAAATCTTGTATAAATATAATTTGCAACATATTGATGTATGGCTGTTGTAATGTATACATTATGGTTTGTATAGTTGTAATGATATATATTATATATAGATTACGATCAAACGAGAAAAGATAGACGCAGGTTCATCGTAACGCGCAAGTCCTAGATGAACTTAGTTATTTTATTCTATGTTTTACATTTCGGTTTAATTTCTTCGCATTAACACCGCAACTTCAGTACCGGTGATCGCTGGCAGTAGTGTGCCATTAGTGCTCGCCCCCGCCGCAACGCGAGGGTGCTTAATACTAGTTATCATTAAATGCAGACGTGAGAACTTACAAATTACATAACTAGATTTATAAATAATTTGCAACGGAAAGTTGCAGATGAGAAGTTTGTTAGTCTTGTTAAATCTTAAAGATTAGCTTAAACACGAATTTCAAAAGGACGAAGTACATTTTATTTAAATTATCATTTACTAATTAAAAAAAGTAAATACCCTATTTAAAATGAAATGTTTTAAAAATTAACTTAATAAAATTTATAAACATCACGTCAAAGTTTATTATTTTAAAGACATATCTTGATGATTGTATGTGTTAATAGAATACATTATATTTAATTCAACTCATCCGATACCCAGGTTATTTAAATATATAACATTTTTATTATTAAATATATAACATTACATTTATTTAACATGTATATAACACATGTAATATACATATTTTCAAGGGTTTTGAGCAAAAAAAAAAATCAAAAAAGCGGCAACCAAATTTAAAACAAAATTAAGCAAGTTTTTGTGTAACATATGTAACAATCATGCGTAACAAATATTACAATCGCCTTGGGTCAAACTTGTTTATTTTGTATCCTCTTTGTGCTTTTTTTTTTTGCTCAAAACTCTTAAAAAATATATATTACATGTATTATTTTTTTTCCAAAGCAAAAAATGTTGTGAGATTAGAGTTTTCTAGGTTTTTCGGTAACTATGTGTATGTATATATATATATATATATATATATATATATATATATATGTGGAGGTATTATTTAAAAAGAATTTTTAATATGAGAAGAAAGAGAAGTAATATCTCCCCTTCATGTTCATTAATAACAAGATCAAGAGTTATAAATTATGATGGAAATTGTGTATACAATGTGGCCATTTTAACTTTATTTTAATATCACAAGGGTAATTTGGAGACTTTTGTGGAAGGGTTTTAAATCTAACGTTAGATATTATATCTCTAATTAATTAGTCAAAACATTTTATACTACAAATATATCCTAACATTTTATACTACACATAAATCCTATATATATTGAAATTTATCCTATACTTTTTATTTTGTTCTTTGTTTTCTGGATTAAATACACAAAATAAAGCCCCAAATCCCTAAAATCTGATGATAATAACATGTTATAATATGCAAAAACACTTGGGAAGATCATAACTTGATGAAACCTAAACCAAATTAATCTATTTTTCTGTATGTTTTATCAGGTTTATGAAGCCTACGTTCTCACCAACTATTTTGTTAGACTTACAAAAGAACAGATTGTATTCAAAAGCAAAAACATTCTCCCCCCAAAGATAGTGAATCTTGAACACTAATTAAAATATTTGTTGAAGACGTGTTAACATCTATTCAAGCCTTAGAACCACTATTTAAGAAGAACCACGCACTGATCAAATGACCAAAACCCTGTTGAAGAAAAGCTTTGTTCAAGAAGACGAAACATCTATTTTGGCCAAACAAATGTTCGGAACAAAGCAACAGTAGCTTGACGATCAGAGGTTTCATCAATGCTACAGTACTTGCTTTGTAATAGACCTTTTATGCAATAGATCAGATGTTAGATCACCACAAATGTTTGCTAACATTTGTCGAATCTTTTCTACGAGGATTGTTAGATGTCATTATCAAGGTGATGTCAGCTGATTGCAAACAGACCTTTTGTAATTAATATAAATAAATCTCACTTGTTAGAGACCACTTTATCACTTTATCGCATTCCCATTTGTATGAACAGTTTTTGTGAGTGATCAGGCTAAGGTGGAGATTGTAGAATCAATATATTGTAATTGTAATCTTGGGATTTCGATACAAATTTTTTTTTTTTTGATATATCTTCCTGCTTGTGTGTTTATATTACTTGCACTTCAGTTTATAAATTGTTTATTCTTATATTGCTTAAATACACAAGTTCTCTAGACAGATCCTACAATTCGTATCAGAGCTCAGTAACATTAAACCTGATTTCACAATCAGTTTAATATTTAAGGAATAACTCACAAAGATCCAATCTGCTCGTAACTCAGAGTTCTGGAGCATTGAATTCAAAAGTATTTCACATGTCTTTTTTCTGCAAAAGAACAAAAGAGATGCACAAAATGATCCCCATAACATCGACTTCAACAACAAGCCTCCTATGCTTGTTAGATCTTAGTATAATATCTGGCAACGTAGGACAGCTCACATGCTTGTTCAATGGAACATAAGGTGTTGGAAGTCAGTTATATTCGGACCTCACATTCCCATGGTACCTAGTGCCGAAAACCCGAATGTTCAAGAGCCAAAGAAGCCGGAAAACTAATCAGAGCGAGATTTTCAAAAGTTTGAGCTAGATGCAAAGGCCTTTAATATTATGGCCATGGCTTTGCCAAATGAAATCTATGCCGGCCTGTTACATTGCAACAGTGCTAACGAGTTTTGGGATGCATTGAATGAGTAATTTGGTGGGACGGAGGATGTGATCGAGAACACTCGAGAAATCCTTAACCAACAATATAAGACTTTCACACACGTCAAGGGAAAAATCCTTACACAACAATTTGAGAGATTTTCTTACTTAATCAGTAAATTAAAGTTGGTAAACAAATAGTTTTCAAAATCAACTCTAAGTAACAGATTTTTAAGATCACTTACTGAGAAGTGGGATACAATAGCCATTGTGATGAGAACAACCCTAGATTTCAAGGATATTGTTGGTGTATATTTGTGACAACAGCTTTTAGATTTGGTCTTTGGATATCTTGTAATTAGTGAAACGATAAATGGTTAGCGGGTTTAGCTTTGTATTAGTTAATTGATAGTGACTGGGCCAAACCAAACCCATATTGGGGTGTATGGGGCAAATTGGGCCTTGCCCAATTAGAAGCCCATGTGGTGGAAACCCTAGCCCGTGTTGCAAACTTTTGTTATATAAACAACGCTTTGCATTAGGGTTAGGATTAAGCACTTGAAATCAGAAATCAGAGTTTAGAGAGAGAGCAATTTCGTAAGCCTGTGTGGTGGACGAATTTTGTAGGAGTGCTAGGATCTTAGGTTGATTGTTTTATACAATCAATAAAGATCAGTTTGTTTGTTTGAGGTTTTCTGTTTCTACACATTTCTGTCATAATCTGATCTAGAGGATTCCGCACTCTAGATTAGTTGAACAATTTTGTCAAGATCATTGGACTAAAGGGACCTACAATTAGTATCAGAGCATTAGGCTCTTGATTGGCTCGGTTCAGAATTGAGTGCTGCAGAAATTGGTGCAGAAAATTCGAAATTTTGCTGGCTAAATACTCTAGGATTTCGAAATTTTGGTGGCTGGATACTCTAGGGTTTTGAAATTTGGTGGGTGGATACTCTAAGGTTTCGAAATTTTTGGAAGTTTGATAAAGTTCTGTGAATTTGTGGTTGTTTTGATCTTACTACGTATTTAATTTTGCTGTTTTTAGTGTTTTGGTTGTAGAAACTTTAAAATTTTGAAGAAAAACTTGAAGATTTGTTCTTTGTGTTCTTCGTTCTGTTCTTCATTTTTTCTTGAAAATTACTTATAATTTGTTGTTTTGATTTTGTAGGAAATTGTTAAAAAGATTTGGAGAATATCTTTTCAAATTTTGAAAAGATTGGATTTTCAGAACTGACCGGCGTACTGAGTTTCTGTCATTTACGTAGTCTGGACCTGCGTATTTGACTGAGTGGCGAATTTATTGTGACCGGCGTATTTAAATCCAAAGGCAACTTTGGTAATAGTCCTCAGCGACATTATGACGGTGATCGGTGACATTACTAGTCGTCGTAATACTGAACTGATCACCCAGCGTAATTAACCAGGGAATTTGACTAATCAGCGAAATTAATCAGCGAATTTGACTAGGCAGCATATTAGACCAGCGTATTTGATCAGCATATTTGAACACCGTACTTGACCTGCGTATTTAACTAGAACAAATTGGCTAAGTAGCGTATTTGTTAGAGTAATTAAAAAAGGTGGAGTATTTAGCTGCGTATAGAGTATTTAATGTTTTCGTAAAAAAAACGATCCGTAAATAATCTAAGCAAACCGTTTGCACGGTTAGACTCGGTTGATTTTTAGGACAAAAAAGGCACGAAAATCCCGAAAAAGGTATTGGGCATTATATATCATTGGATTCATCTTCTCGAGCCAAGTCTAACGGTACATTTTGGTAAAAACAGTTTTCGGCCAGTTTTTTTTAACGTTTTTAGCGAGCCGGTTCGGTAAAAATGTCAGGCATGTCATGTGAAGCTGAAGTCAAAACTTTAACTGAAAAAATTAATAAAGAGCTTCAAGTGATAGATTTAGCACATGAGACAATGTGGGATAAAACAAAAGAACTTTTTGACAAGTGCAAAGAATTATCTGACGCACAAGTTAAGATTGTTGAGCTTCTAAGAAAAATAGACCAATTTAGAAACACATCTTTTGTAATGAATCGGATGATGGGAAACTTGAAAAAGAGTACTGATCGAACAACGGTGGGATTTAATGAAGTTCCACCTCCTGTTAATCAGGACTACACATTTTTACCACATGAAGATGAATTAACAGATTTTGTGTATGGTGAAGCTGTGGTAGAGCTGATGACTATCGAAGTACCTGATAGTTCCGCATCTGAGAATGATGGTGTATCTGAGTATGAAGTGGCTGATGTTAAGAAGGAAACCAAACAAAACACTATTTTGAAAAATTCCTAATCTAAGAAACAACATTTTGTTAAAA
Organism: Helianthus annuus; assembly: GCF_002127325.2. Taxonomy (NCBI): domain Eukaryota; kingdom Viridiplantae; phylum Streptophyta; class Magnoliopsida; order Asterales; family Asteraceae; genus Helianthus; species Helianthus annuus. Next base: position 149,513,812 of record NC_035437.2, on the reverse strand, counting down.
AGGTGAATTTTGTGAAAGGGGATGACATGAAAAATAAAGACAATGTCATTGAAATAGAGTCAAATGAAAAGTTTGTTAGAGATAAAATGAATAATGGCAAAACAAAAGTAACAAACGTTGGTCCTTCTAACACATCGCCCACATCATCAGAACCATCAAGTCCCAAGGCTTCACAAAAGAAATCTTTTGCAAAAAGATCGTGCTTTAATTGTTATACAAAAGGACATGTAGTGAGTTGTTGTCCTTACAAGAAGGGTGAAACACCTTTGAAAGAAATGAAGAAAGACAAATCACCAGAAAAGAAGGGTGATTATGAGACGAGTAAAGCAAACTCACCAAAGAAAACTGTTTTTTGAAGACAAGGCTGAAGCAGGAAATCAACAATTGCCTCGTTTTCAAAGAAATCAACCAAGGTTTCAGCCTGCGTCTACATCAGGCAGATTCGACAGACCTAGGAGTAGTTCACCAAAATGAATAACTTTAATGGTCAGTCAAATAATTTCAGAGGTCAAAGTTCACAACAAAATCGATATCACACAGGTGGTAGTCGAAATGTTTATACTAATGACTCGAGAAATTATTACAATCAAAATTGTGGATATCAATCGAGAGTTCATCTGAACTTAGGATTTTCGAATCAGAATAGAGGTTTTCAAAATCAGAATTTCTAAAGGTCACATAGTCCAAACATATATAGGAACCCTCAGGACCAGAGACCCAGTGGAAATCAAAAACCATTTCCATCAATAGGTCTGAGATCTAATACTCCTGTTAGGAGTGATGGATATTGGATGGATATTCCGGTAGTTGGTGAATCTAGAAGACCCAAGACCATTAAGGCTTGGGTCCCCCTATCTAACTAAATTTGTTTTGGTTTGTGCAGGAGTTGCTAAGGAGGCTATTCAACTTGTGGTATGTTGACAGTGGCTGCTCCAGGCACATGACTAGGGATAAGAGGTTGCTTACAGATTTTGAAGAAATTAATTGAGCGTACTTGAACTTCGCAGGAGCAAAAGGTGGAAAAATAACAGGTCAAGGGAAAGTGACTAATGGGAAGATAACTTTGGACAAAGTTAACTATGTCGAGCAGCTCAAACGCAATTTGATGAGCGTGTCGCAAGTCTGTGACAAGGGTTACTCTGTCCACTTAACTAACTCTGAGGCATTGGTGTTAAAACCTGGTTTGATCATTCCTGATGATTGGGTAGAGACTAACTTGGAAGTTGATGCCATTGCTACTACACGAGCAAACAAAGATCATCCAGTTGATAACATTATAGGTGATCTGAATGCAAGTGTTCAGACAAGGAGAAGTATAGCAGAAGGTTCATGCATGTTTACTACGATTGAGAAGACTAGTATTATCAACGAGTGCTTGTAGAGCTGTTTTATTTCTCAAGAGGAGCCGAAAAACATTCATATGGCTCTGAAGGATAATTCGTGGGTAGAAGCTATGCAGGAGGAACTAGCTCAGTTTGAAAAGTTGAAAGTTTGGGAGTTAGTTGATTTGCCAGAAGGAGAGAAAGAAATTGGCACCAAGTGGGTGTTCAAGTGTAAGAAAGATGACCGAGGGATCGTGACAAGGAGCAAAGCTCGGTTAGTGGTAAAAGGGTTAAATCAGCAAGAGGGAATTAACTATAATGAAGTGTTTGCACCAATTGCAAGGTTGGAAGCAATTCGACTGTTTCTAGCGTTTGCATCTTTTAAGGGCTTCAAAGTTTATCAGCTTGACGTGAAGGGTGCATTTCTTTACAGGAAAGTCAAAGAACTGGTGTATGTCTCACAACCAGGTGGGTTTACTAATCCAGACTATCCAGATCGGGTGTATAGATTGGATAAGGCGTTGTATGGTTTACATCAAGCACCCAGGGCGTGGTACGAGATGCTGTCGACTCATCTTTTGGCAAATGGCTTTGAAAGGGGTCAGATCGATAGTACACTTTTCATTAAGAGGAAGAGGGAAGATTTTCTGTTGGTACATGTGTACGTGGACGATATCATTTTTGGTTCATCAGATGAGAGCATGTGTCATGAATTTGAAGTGGTGATGAAGAGTAAGTTTGAGATGAGTGCAATGGGTGAGTTATCATTCTTCTTGGGGTTGCAAGTTGAACAAAAGAAGGGTGGGATCTTTATTCATCAGACGAAGTATGTGTATAACATTTTGACTCGTTTCAAGATGGAGGATTGCGCAACTTTTAATACACCCATTTGTGAAACTCACAATATTGTTCTAGATGATGAGAGTGTGGAGGATGTTGATCCAACTCAATATACGGCCATGATTGGATCGTTGACGTATCTTACTTCTTCAAGACCAGACATTATGTTCGTCGTATGTCTGTGTGCCAGATATCAAGCAAATCCAAAGGAGTCGCATATGAAGGCGGTGAAGCGAATTCTACGTTACTTGAAGGGAAAACCTAAGTTTGGTTATGGTACACTGCTGATAGTGACTTGGAGTTTATTGCATACACTGATTCAGATTTCGAAGGATATAAATCTACCAGAAAATCTACCACAGGTGGTTGTCAGTTCTTAGGGGGAAGACTTGTGTCATGGCAGTGCAAGAAACAAGCCTGTGTGTCTATGTCTTCGTGTGAAGCTGAATACATTGCTGCGGGTATATGTTGCTCTCAAGTTCTGTGGATACAACAGCAGATGCGTGATTACGGTTTGAATTTCACTCGCACCATTATTATGATAGACAATATTGCCACAATTTCTATAACAAATAATCCCGTAGAACACAGTCGCACAAAACATATTGACATTCGTCATCATTTTATACGGGATTGTGCTGAAAAGAAAATGATTGAACTACATAGAGTCGATACATTAGATAACTTGGCAGATCTTTACACAAAAGCTTTTGACAGGGCTCGATTTGAACATCTAGTCGAACTCAGCGGGATGAGGAATCCTAAATAACCACTTTTTCATAAGAATTTTTTCACATATTTTATTACTTTCTTAAAAGTAAAAAAAAATTAAAAAAAAAATAGAAAACCATAAAAATCCAAAAACACTGAAAAATGAAAAACGTAAAAAATTAGAAAATAAAAAATGAGTTATCACTGTGTGAAAAAGAAGAAATGATAGTACATCAGCAAGTTAGACTGTCATACTGAAACTGAACTTAAATTGCTTAAGTGTGATTGCAGCTTCATCATATGATGTACCAGTAGGCAAAAAACATGAAAGAATCAACTTACCATGGTGATATAAACATAAAGAACTGAGTATGAGTGGGTAACATATCAGTGGCGTATAGTTTAATGACCTTAATTCTTGCGTTCATAGATTGCCAAATTCTGAGGTTTTAGGTCTTTATACTGTTATTTCATCCGGGGATATCAGGGTTGTCCTTCTGCTGCATCCAGATACATGCTGACCTAGGCACAACCAGGATATCTTAAAAGAGTTCAAAATGCTAAAACCTAGAAATTGAAGAAGCTCTCCTAGAGAGTCATTCACATGTGCAAATACATAAATCGTACCAAAATTTGGTATTTGCCTTACCCTCGTTGGATATTGGTCTCTTTGCTGTACGAAAGTACTGACCTGATCACCATTTATCTAATGTTGTAGAACAAAACGGATGAATTCGGTATACTCACCTACTACGATGAAACCTTGTGCATACCTTGATCGCGGGGGTAGTCATGAAGTGGGACACACTAGTACATCATAATAATATTACCTTAACATATCACCAGGTAAAGGTACTTGAAATGTTCATGTGTTTTGTTTAAGTGGATAAACAATACTAGTAATTGTGTTGAACTGCTTTTCACGAAAATTAAAAGAAAAATTAACTACTAGTGTGGAATAATTTGATTTTGCTGATATGATCTTCTTAACCGGTGATTCTCACAAAAACAGATTGCTTATTTTTATTGTTATTCTTTTTGTTATTTGTTTACTTTCAGAAAATATAAAAATTCAAAAAGATTGTCTTTTTCTTTAAAATTCTTAGCGTACGGAAAATGGTTGTTCTTGGAGGAATTGTTACCGAAAGGGGAGCTGGTGTTAGAATTTGAGTTCCAAATTTTTACTCATGGCCAGTTCTAGTGTGTTGGAAAATGTTTGAAAGTTTGGTGTTGAGTTGAAAAATTGCTTAATCTGTAATGCAGTTTTCACATCTCTCGATTAAATAATAATTTGTTAACTTGTTTTGAAAAATTCTTATGGTTTCTCGAGATGTTTGTAGCGTATACAGATAGTTGCAATTCGTTCTTGTGAAGCAAAATGAAGTAAAGTGATGAGTTGATTTGAAGTTTAGTGAAGAGGAGTCTGATTGGATGCATGGTAGAAACCTCCATTCTACATTGCTAACAAAGTTTGAAGATTGCTATGCAAATGCTAAAGAATGCTAACGATTTTGAAGATTTGTTGATTGGATGCATCAGCTTAGGGGGAGTCTTTGCTGACACAAGCTATTGAAGCTGAAGCTATCCAAAGACCAAAGACGATGAAAAGATTACATGAAGAATGCAAGATGACTGAAGACGAAGTTGTTTTATGAAGCTATTAATAAGGGGGAGTCTGTTGGTGCATAAATTTTGACAACAGCTAATAGATTTGGTCTTTGGATATCTTGTAATTAGTGAAACGATAAATGGTTAGCGGGTTTAGCTTTGTATTAGTTAATTAATAGTGATTGGGCCAAACCAAACCCATATTGGGGGTGTAGGAGGCGCATTGGGCCTTGCCTAATTAGAAGCCCATGTGGTGGAAACCCTAGCCTAGGTTGCAAACTTGTGTTATATAAACAAGGCTTTGCATTAGGGTTAGGGTTAAGCACTTGCAATTAGAAATCAGAGTTTAGAGAGAGAGAGGGCAATTTCGTGAGCCTGTGTGGTGGATGAATTTTGTAGGAGTGCTATGATATTAGGTTGATTGTTTTGTATAATCAATAAAGATCAGTTTGTTTGTTTGAGGTTTCCTGTTTCTACACCTTTCGGTCATTATCTGATCTAGAGGATTCCGCGCTCTAGATTAGTTGAACAATTCTGTCAAGATCATTGGACTAAAGGGACCTACAGATATGACCCTGCTCAGCTTCATAGAAGGCTCTTGACATCTGAAAGAGAGCTTGTTTAGAAAAAGAAGCTCCAGGAAACTTGAAAAGTGTTCGGAGATAATGTTTTTAGAAACACGACACTTCTTAGTTAAGAAGGATCATCATCAGGAATATCAAATGACCAGAGTTTTGATCACTACATTGTTATATCAACTGAAATCAACTCTGACCAGTATTCCTCAAACTATGCTTTCACAGCAAAAGATGATAGTCATAATCCTGATAATTTGTCGTTTGTTCTTGATGATGTAAAACATATTGACCCCATAGACTTGGGGAAGAAATGGTTGAAGTGGAACCAACCAACTTAAATTGAATCTCAAATTGTTGAAGTTAAACCAACTAACTTAAGTGGGAAGAAATCAAGATCACAAAACCAAGTGGTTAAAATATCACTATTGAAAAACCACAAAGTTCACTTCAGACTGAAAAAGAAAAATATGAATTTAAACCAACATGGTCTGATGAATGTGATGTGCTTGAAAAGTTCAAACCCATTGACTTTACAAACCCAGATGGGCTCAAAGCACCAAAGATAAAAATCATTCTTATCACCAGCTCTCAAACAGATGGTAAAACCATCTGTATCTAAAAAAAGAGACAAATGTGATAAGAAAGATAAGACCACAAATTTGTTCTGTGACTTTTGTGAAAGGAAAAATCATATGAGAAAAGATTATTTTCAATTAAAAGAATATGATATAAATAGTGGAAACAATATTTGTGAGTCAAAATCAGAGTGCACCATCTGTGGTAAAAACAATCGTGTGACTCAACAATGCTTTTTCCTAAAACCTTATAACATTAACAAAAATAGGTCAAAAGGGAATATGTCTTCCAAAAAGGAAGTTGGTCCTATCATAAGGGAACCACAACTAGTTCCTAAAAGATTTGAGTATGTTCAAACACTAGTTATAAAGGCATTAAACCAAAACTTTGTTTACAAGGATGTTCAAAACAATGTTGCCCCATCATCAAACACATATCCCAGAGGCTATGGGCAACCACCATGTCACATTGTATCTTATAGGTATAAGGAGTCTGTGCACATGCCCAAAGGCCAAGAATAAACAGGCATCGTCATGGATTTGATCAACTCTTTAGGAATGGTCAAACAACTGTAGATCCTAGTGTAAAAGCACTTGTAGAGGGTCAACAACAACTTTTTTAGATAGTTCAAAAACTACTCATCACAAAAGACCATTGCCAAAAGGATGACACAACAGAAGAAACTACCAAATCCAAAACAAACAATGCCTTGGATTTTCTTCAAAATTGACCCATTTCCACTGTCTGCGGAGAACATCCGTTTGCAATTTAAAAATGCAAACAAATGTTTCCATGGCACATTTCACCACATGAATAAAAAAAAAACCTGAAAATATTATCTAAAAGTTCATCAAAAAGAACTTTTCTCATTAAAAACATCGATATGTTACTTTGAAAATCAAAATTTTGTTTTAAAATCATTAAAAGATTTCCTAAACTTCATCCAAAACAAAACTCTGTTCAAAAGAGTGAAACATCTGTCTCAATGGTTCCAAACTTTGTTTGACCATTGTTAACCACTGTTTGCAACACAGAACCACTGATTTATCAACTACTGTTTGACTAAAAGGTCAAATTTAACCACTTTTATTTCAAAACCACTATTTTCTCTCCCAAAATCTGTTTTTAACCCTATAGTGGTTTAAATATCTATTTTCATCCATCTGTTGACCACGATCAACAGATGCACCAACCATTATTTTATGTCTTAACAATTATTGATAACAAACAGGGTTTTCAAAATAGACATTCGCCAAACAGACTTTACATTCCTCCATCAGTGGGTTTTCTAAATGGGACCTTGCTTCTATGAGAAACAGAGCTTTACCTTGTTTTGATCAAATAGAAGCCTGCAACGTTACTCAAAAAGTCAGCATCCCTACTTACTAAACCAAACAAAGTTTACATCTACCCTTGAAAATTTCTCAAAATCAAAGCATTTCACAAAAACAGAGCTTTAGCTTGTTTTGATCAAATAGAAGCCTACCACGTTACTCAAAAGTCAGCATCCCTATTCATTAAACCCTATATAAACCCTTTGCAAACAAAGTTTACATCTACCCTTGAAAATTTCTCAAAATCAAAGCATTTCACAAAGAGATAAACTCCGAAATTGGAATCAACAATCATCGCTTTCAATCAAAAGATCATCTATTCAAAAGATTTTCTAAAAGATCCACTCATTACCTTCATGCATAGCCCTCAATCTCAAATCACCCCATAGCTACCTACCGTATCTTGTCAAACATGACAAGAATACAAATTTCCATTCGATCATCGAAATTCTTACATCATTAAAATGCCATACATTCTCACTGTCAATGCACCAGTTTATCTGGCTACACATCGTGAATTACAGGTAAATGCATACTTTTTACTTACAGACAAAAAGCCCTTCACTATCACGTCAAAAATTAAAAGAGATCATATCCAGATAACTTCACAATCCATTTCCACAATGTTCAACTTAGTGACATGGCAAATATGGAAACTTTCCCTAAAATGATCTTCATAATGAGTTCATAGAAAGGGGATATGATGTGACAATTGTGGCGAAATCAGGTAAACCCTAAATTATACGTACGACTTACACGAGTAATGGAACGATACTGATTATGACTCAGATGAATCCGAGGGTGCTTTATGAGTAACATATGAATAATAACAGTGCGATATTGATGCCTCAGTGTGCTTAAAACAGGTTAAACGGAAACTTTCTGTTTAACAGTGCGCAAACCATACAATAACAATTTAGATGCAAATGGAAGTGTTGTAGATTATTTTAAGGGTACAGAATTACTTAGACATAGTACTTAGACAATAACATAAGGTTTGAGGCCTTAACATGTAATTGGCACGTTAAACGAGGCGGTTCCGGTTAACGAAACGTCTTCGATTTTAACGCACACAGAAACAACCAAACATGCATTGTATAGCCAGTCAAGCCTAAAAACACTTATATAACACTAATATAATGTATTTCAAGCAAATACATGAAGAGATAAATAAAAAGGTAGTAATCAATGATAAGAAAACAAGGGTTTTTAGGATCGTCTTACCTCTTGATGCTTTGTTAACTAAGCCTTACCATGGGGTAACAAGGGCTTAACTGTCAGACGAGGAACTACGTGTCTTAATGCATAAAGTTGTGTAGTTCTTTGTTAGGGACCCTAGCACACTCGACCATATCACTTTGAATTAGCGGGGAAACGCCACTCAAGGTCGGATCAAACCATAATGGTACCGCCCAATAAGCAAGGAAAGTATATAGCACTTGATTTAGTATTAGTTAGTTAGATAGTTTAAGGGGTTTAAATTACTTGTGACTACAGTTCCATCGGTGAGTCATCAATTTTCCTAAGGTAGTTACTTTTATAAAGATCAAGTCATTTCCACATTGATCCTATTGTCATGGATCAGCAAGAGCTTACCAACCTGACATACCATTCCATAATCTTTAACCTTCTTTCGGAGCATCCACTTGTTTTGACTCTACATAGACATAGATTATTGGTAGACTCTACAAGTTGACTCTACATCAACTGTTTTGACTCTACATAGACATTAGCAAGAGCTTACCAACCTAATGGCCACACAAGATTATTGGTAGATTTTTGTGGTTAAGCTGAAAGACTAATGTCCCAAGTTAATGGCGACATTAATATTTCACTCACTTTCAATAAACTACTAATTTGCTAAAGTCATTAATACACCCACACACACCTTATCCACCCATGGTTTGCTTTAGTTAACTCACCATCAAGGGGGTAAATTTCCCCTAACACCCCCAATAAATCTAGCCAATAAAGGCCATGTAACTAGTTTTCACCAAACTTGAAAAGATTATATTAATCATCAAAAGATTGATTACACTAATGATTCTTCTGCTTTTCTTAGTGATTACAATTGTTAGAGATAGTGAGTAGAAGATAAATGTGTTGTGGAGAAGAGAGGAAAGAATGAGAAAGTGAAAATGGTGGAAATAGCCTTCTATTTATAGACTATTGGGGCCCAAACACGAGGCATACCTGGAAGGCACAAGGCGTATCTAGCGAGGCATGGGGCGTATCCAGATAGCTTTTCTCTTTTTCTTCAGATTTTCACTCGGTTTTGCTTCGTTTGTTCAACTTGTGTTTGTTTTGTTCTGAATATAAAAAATAAAGCAAAATAAGTTTATTTTAAATATATGTTTAACAAAACTTAATATAAAGTGGGTGTAAATTGATATAAAAACATGTGCACTTTTACTTATATTAAATATCCCCACACTTGAAGCTTTGCTCGTCCTCAAGCAAAACTCTATAAATTTTGGCCTTATTGTACACCCAAGTTTTTATTTTGATCCATGGGCGAATAACTAAGCATCTCGACTCCTTTCGCTAGCTTCTACCTTTTATTTATGTTTTTAAATAATATATTTATAAAGAAACGTAAAAATATAACAAGGCTACCAAAAAAAAATTTATACTAGATCTCACACCTCACAAGATTATTTGCTCAACACTTGGCCGATATTTATATTAAGGTGTACACTCGAATCGGAACGACCAACAAAATATCATAAGATTGACAAGTGATTGAATCTTCAACCACTTAACCGAAATAGGTAAGGTAAGCATAGAAGTATGGAAGGGACTATTGTGTAGAAATTAAAAAAAGGTGTTTAGTTGCTCATTGGAATAAATTACCTATCACAAAACGAATCTCATTCCCCATAAACATCCCAAATTCATTCCATTCACCTCCCCTATTTTTTTTATTCCATTTCCCCTTTCACTCTTCTTCATAACCACCACCTTCCCAACACCACCACCACCAACAACCACCCGTCGATGCCACCTCCACCATCGCCCACCGCCATTACCCACCACCACCTGTTGTTGCTACCACCTCCACGATTACCTGTTGTCTCCAACGATCGTTGCCACCCACCACTACCTCCACCCGTCACCATTCTTAACACCACCATCTATCATCTCCCACCACCTATGTGTGTAGGGTGAGTTAGTGTACAAAGTGTGTGTTATCTAAGAGTGTGAGAAGCAAGGTGTGGAAATTTTAATTTGTGTTTCAATTAGATTGACTAATTTCTTTGATTAACGGTATTAAGGTAAATTCAACGTGTTATAAATTTAGAAACTAACATGTAAGTCACATGCAAGTTATCCCCATATTTTAAATGTCAAAAAGAAAATATACGTAATTTTTCTTTAAAAAATTACACCAAAATTAGGAGTGTTTTTTAACTTTAATATGAGTAACATATTGTTCTATACATATATAATCAAAAACTACGTTTCAACTAGGTGTTTTTAGTCTATGGTGTTTTCGCTGTTGTTTATACAATGATGTTTTATTTGTAGCCCGTAAATGCTGTTATATTTTGCATGTAACACATAGTTCATTATGCGGTGTTTTATTTATCATTAAGGTAAATTCAACGTGTTATAAATTTAGAAACCCACATGTAAGTCAAATGCAAGTTATCCCCATCTTTTAAACATCAAAAAAAAATTATACGTAATTTTTCTTTAAAAAATTACACAAAAATTAGGAGCGTTTTTTATCTTTAATTTGAGGAACATATTGTTCTATACATATATAACAAAAAACTGTGTTTCAACTAGGTGTTTTTAGTCTATGGTGTTTTTGGTGTTGTTTATGTAATAATGTTTTATTAGTAGCCGGTACATATTGTTTTATTTTGCAGGTAACTGACGGGTGCTCAATATGACAACCCTTAATCATGTTAAAAGACGAATTAATCCTTCACTTAATCGCGTAATTATCTTGAATTAGATGACTATGGTTGCTTATGTTTCAGGTGCAGTTCAGGAGCTTAAAGTGGATAAAACGCAGCTTTGGACGGTTTGGAGTTGAACGGGTTGAGGTTGAAGCAAAAGATGAAACAAAGAAGAACATTCAGCCTTCCACCGTAACTTACGGTCCTACCGTAAGTTACGGTGGACCTGAATTTGACCTGGTTCCCACCGTAAAGCAGTTTAAATGCACCGTAACATGTTTGTGTCCACCGTAACTTACGGTGGAGCCGTAAATTACGGTGGAGTCTGCGATCAATTTTGTAACTGCCATTATTAAGTCGGTTTATGGGTGCCTTTTCACCTATTGTCATCATTGGACGTTTTGGGGAGACATTGGGGGCGATTTTGGCTATCTTGGCTTGGTTCTAGACAATTTCTAACATTCGGTTGGTGTTTTCGATTTGTATGAACATTGAATTGCTTGTTATGATGATTCACCAAGCTATGTGTGGCTAAAACTTTCGGTGATCATCTTAGGTGCAAGTTTCTCTTGAACTTTCGTGTGTTAATTCCTGAATTTCTAGAATGATAACTTGTGTTTACTTGTTTATCATGGTGTATGCATAATTGTTTGTAGCGTGTTAATTGATAGTGCAATTTCTAGTCTCAATCGTACGTTCTTGGTGCCGTTGGCAATCGAGATATCACGGGAAGGGTTAGGGTTGGTTATTGATTAATTGGTCATCGGGAAACAACCTCGCGTTTATACAATCCGAGTACTTTGTTCTCTTTTATCACTTCAATTATCTATACACGAGTTATGTCTATGTAACTCTTTCTAGTTGGAATTACACACAATTGTTTAAAGAAACTGAATCCTAAGATGGTCATTGTTTTCCTAATCTGTTAAACAACCAATTTTGATTTGCACTTAGTTATTAATTTAGTTTTCTAAAACAACAATCTAAATCATTGATCTTTATTTTCTGCAAATTAGGTTAATTGTAGTTTAATTGCAAAGCTATATAATCGACATATTTTCCACATACTCCCTGAGTTCGATACCCTCTTACCACTATCTATAGTTGTTATTGGGATTAAATTTGATTGTGACCACGACATCACGTCAAATTTTGGCGCCGTTGCCGGGGAGTAGTGCGCAACGTGTGTTAGTTTGTTAGTTTTGCTTTGTTATTTTCGGGTTTACACTGGTGTGTTTAGTGTGCAGGTTCTACAGGTGCATGCATACTAGAGGCTCTCACAAAGCGTCACCATTGTCATTTGATCCGGAAATCGAAAGAACGCTAAGGCAAAACAGGGTTTTAATACGAGAAAACCGAATCATTGGTTCACCCACTTCACCAATTACACCAAGAAACATCATGGCCGATTCACAAATTCCACCTACAACGGGTCAAACGACCTCATCATTCATACCTACTTCCACACAACCATCACCAAACACAACCATACCAAATTCCACTACAATTTCTACTCCACCTCATGACACTACACCAACCAACACAACACAACCCATTACTACCCAATAAGAACCAACCATTACCTTTAATCCATCCACTACTATACCACCATTGTCCCATTTCTTCCCGGGTACGGGTCCGTCATATTCAAGCCATACCATAGCACCAATTTCGACCGTTGTCCATGCTACTTCAACATTTAGACCATCGAACCAAGCGGGTTTTCAATATTCAAACCTTCCATTTGGGCAATCGTCAGGAATTCAAGGAGATGGATATGATGAAGGATTTGAGGGTTATGATGACGATGGGTATGCTTACGGGGGTTATGGTGATCAAGGAGAATTCGGATATGTGCAAAGTCAATCTCAAGGGATGGCAAGTGTCGGTGGAATGCCACAACAACAACAACTCGTACCATAACACATTCGGCCAAGACCACAAGGGCTACTGTAAAACCCGTGAGGATCACAATGATATCAATCTAACTTTGTGAGAGTGCGGAAATCAAACACAAAGGTGATTCAAGAAACAATATAAATAGATCGAATAAAACACAATGAATAACAAAACAAACCAAACTTGCATTCAACTTGAAGATGACTGATACAAGATCGGTAGGAACTCGGTTCCTTGCTATGTGTCGCCCCTGCTTCTATTCGGTATCAACAACCCTTAATCTATTGATTAAGGGTGTTTAAATACACTACATAAGGGCCGAATACCCGTGAGGATCACAATGATATCAATCTAACTTTGTGAGAGTGCGGAAATCAAACACAAAGGTGATTCAAGAAACAATATAAATAGATCGAATAAAACACAATGAATAACAAAACAAACCAAACTTGCATTCAACTTGAAGATGACTGATACAAGATCGGTAGGAACTCGGTTCCTTGCTATGTGTCGCCCCTGCTTCTATTCGGTATCAACAACCCTTAATCTATTGATTAAGGGTGTTTAAATACACTACATAAGGGCCGAATTCTAGTCTAGCCCATGCGACAACCATACAAGCCCAACCCACATATGCTTAACCCAAAACATAATTAAACTAATTACAAGATCAATCCCTATATATTGTTAACTTGCATGAATAAACCTTCAGGTTCCAACAATCTCCCCCTAGGTTTATGCATGCAAGTTCTTCTTGCTTCAGCTTCCTTGATGACCACCACTCATGTTATCCTTGTATCCACCAAATCCCTTCCTGTGAATATGCATCACAGAGGCTACAGCAGACGTCCACCCTTTAGCAATTTCTTCATATTTTTCGGTGGCTCGGATTTGGTTGCTTGCCAGTACTGCAAGATCTTCAGGTGCAAGATTCAATAAATCAATCTGATCCACCAGACAGTAACTTTCATCTCCATCACAAACGATCACAGCTTGACCAAGTCTTTCATTATATGCCCAGAAATGCATCGTCTTCAACGCCCCTTTCGGAATCTTTCTTACCAACGGAATAGTCTTTTCTTTATCAGTAGCGGGCCAGTGCACTATCTTCATCCGCTTGTTGGTGTATGGATCTCTGATCCCCTTTGCTGGTTTAACTGTGGTATCTGCTGTACGCATCGAAGGAAAGCCTTTTGCCACTTCCCTTTTCAATCTCTCGAAGAACGCATAACCAGGACCATTAGGCTTATCATCCACATAAGGTTTATTTACTAGATCTGTCAAATCAACCTTAGTGAATGACTGAAATTGCCCTGAGCGCTTGTACCATTCGACTGGTCCAACCTTCCTCTTAATCCACCATCGTTTACGGTCGTGATCATACCCCCAGCTAACTACACCAGATCTATTCCCTTTCTTGTCATAGAGAGTTTCACCCACATCCATCAAATGATGTGTAGCATGCGCATCTTCATCGTCAGGATTAGCATTCTTGTTTTTCAGAATTACAAACTCTCTCTTCTTCTTCAACCTTTCAGCTTTCGCCTTTTCTGCTTCTGGATCAGTAACCCGTTCAAAGTACCTTTCCATAGCAGCAGCCTTTTCAGCGTTATCCTTCTCGAAAGCTTTCTTTCTGTTCTCTACATCGGTGGGATCAGAAAACTCTTGACCAAACTTCTTCTCAAGTTTGCCTCGCAGATCATAAACAATATTAAACAATAGACCAACATCTCCCTGCAGTTGTTCAATCTGTTGATCTTTCTTCACTATGGTGTCTTCAAGTTGTATAATCTTCGCATCTTTATGGATAGAATCTTGTTCGAGCACAACCAAGCGTTTCTTCATATCTCTCATACTTATAAATTCATCATCATCACTGGAATCACTGTCGAAAGGCATTCTGAGTGGTTCAATAGGCCGTTTACCACTTGAACTGCCCGGTTCCTCATGAATAGTACCAGAAGGTCCAGCACTAACAGTATCAGAAGGCCCAGCTTCAGTGTGAGCTTCAACATTAGGTACAGCTTCAGTTTGAACTTCAACATTAGGCACAGCTTCATGTTGAGCTTCAACATTTGCCATAACTGTATCATCACCTTGAATTCCAGCATCAGACTCAAAGAAACTATCTGTAGTAGTGGTGGTGTCATCAACATTTGTTTCGAAATCAAACTTATATAAACCTTCAGCATCATCAGCAACAGTTACGGATTGATCTTTGCTTCGTTCGATAAACATTCCGGGTCTAGGATCCCGTCTTTTCCTTTTTAGCGGAATATCATCAGAATCCCTTGGGCTTTCTTCAGGCTCTTCAGTAGACACTGACATATTAGTAGGAGGATTACCCATCGTGTCAGTCACTTTCTTCAACAACAGAGCCAAGTTCTCAGCAGAAATCACCGGAGTAACAGTAGAAACGGTTTCAGCATTAGCTTCAGGAGGAAGCTCTATGTTATCATCATCAGAATCACACGTAATCTCAACACCTTCATTGTCAGAGTTGATGGTGATACGCTCTGGCTCAGGCTCGTTTTCATCTCTTTGCTGGATGTCATGTTCTTCAGCTACTATGGCACGTGCTGGTACGGCTAGTGCCCTGACTGGATTCACAGCAACTTCTTCGGTCTCAGCAAACTGACCGAACTTTTCCAAAGCAATCAAACCTTCAAACTTCTTTTCTGTTCCTTTCTTAGTTGTAAGTGCTCCAAAACAAGAAGGACCCATGGGCTTTAATTCCAGTGTGTTTCCCGATCGCTTTAATTCAGGATACCGAGCATTCAGAATCATTTGTACAAACCTAGGATACATCAGAAACTTATCCTTTCTTAGCCCGATAGCATTCCTCTTCATTGCTTCTAAGACATATCGCGAATAATTGAACGGCTCATTTGTAATTACGCAGATCAATGCAGCCGTTTGTGTTGTGTTTAGTTGATCAGTTCCTCCTCGGTTCTCAGTCATGCACAATAGGAACGTGTGCAATAATAAGCGCCAATATGGATGAACAAACTTCTTGACCAGGGGCGGAAATCTCCCTTCATAGCTTAGACGTGGCAAGATAGCTTCAATTACCCCAGCAGCAAGCTCGATTGGATCCGCTTCTTGATCATTAAACTGCAACACCTCCCTGATAACCTGCTCTGTCACAATAATCGTTGTTCCGTCAATTTCAGCAGCTATCGCTCCTTTGCCTTCAACTATTTCCACCTTCGCAGTCTTCCAGAAGTCTCGGATAAGACTTTCATACACTACCGGATTGTCTCGAAGAGCGTGAACAATGCGGCATGTATTCAAGCCTTTAATCAAAGACGTGTACAACTCCTTGTGCTTTACAGGTGGGGGTGCCAAATACGCAACTTGATTGTGAGAAGCAATAAACTTGAGGTCCATTTTTCTGCAAATACACAAACAACACATGAGTTCCCAAATTTAACAGTGATAAAAAAAAAAAATTAAAAATAAACACTGTTACTGTTCACTCGTAACCATGAGTCGCAACCCAAGGTTTCGAGTCGAAACCGTGAGTCGCAACCAGGATTACTGAGTCGCAACCATGAGATTGCGAGTCGCAACCGAACAAGATGAGTCGCAACCATGAGTCGCAATCTCGAGGTTGCGAGTCGTAATCGTTGGTCTCGAGTCCAGTTGTTCTTGATTTCGACTGGAATCTTCAAGAATTCGCCGGAAAACTCATCGGAATCTTCAAGAACTCGTCGGAAAACTCATCGGAAACTTCAAGAACTCGTCGGAAACCTGCAAAACTTGAACAATGACGTCATAATTTCTGTTGAAGATCTACCTTAATTGCGAGTCGCAACCGGAATTCGAGTCGGAATCTTGATTTCGGCCGGAATTGTTGAGAGAAAATTAGAGAAGATTTCGAGTGAATTATGGTGATAATGACTCGTGATCAGCATTTATATGGCCAATGTTCTCATGGGCCCAAATCTGTTGGGCCTAGGCCTCATGAACTTGGGCTTAATATCTTTTAGCATTTTGGGCTAAATAAAATGATTTTCAAAGATAAGTTCAACCAACCCAACAGAAAAATCTGATTTTTCAAAAATAAACCATTAACCCATTGAGCATTATTTTGCAAAACAAAACCTAAAACAAAATAAATAATAAAATATTATTTACAAAATAAAACAGGAAATTTGCATAGATACTCAGGGATCAAATCACAGGGTCTCGGGCATGACTTCACTTATCAACACTGATCTACTTTAGAATAACCTAGACGATTGCCAGTATTTTTGTCCTCTTAAACTCATCTCCCTAGACCTTTTCCATATAACTGCCTGTACTTTAATTTTATCATGTTTTGATATTTTAATAATGAGCACCCAAACAAATACTAATCAAATCCCGGAATTATGCACAGCTCACTCTATCATGCAAGCAGTTTCCCTACCACATATTTCACAAGCCCAATCCAAATTTCTGAAATCTTAACTGGGAATAGGTTGAGAAAAGAACAGAATAGATCTTAGAATGAGATGATATAATATACAGATCAAATGAGTTTTCTCAATTTGATATAGGTTTCTTGGGTTTCTTTTGGGCACTAGAGGGCCTCTTTCGGGTGTTAATTGATCTACAGATCGACAACGTACAGCTAGGTCAGCATGTATCTGGATGCAGCAGAAGCTGACGTTGCCTAGCACCTCCAGGTCAGCATGTATCTGGATGCAGCAGAGGAGGTACACGACTTTTTCAGATAAGATTTCAGAATCAGACCAAAATTGTGTGTATCGGGAAAGCATACAAACATTCAAATAGACTTGAGCTAATTCCAAGTGATTTTCTTTTCTGAGGTCATGTACTGGTTTAGTTCTGAACAGAAACAGCTATTGTTTCCAATCTTAAGGATAGAGCCTACCAACACATCATACTAGAGTCAAACAATTTCGATACTGGTCTTACATGAGTCAGCCCTTGACCATAAAGTGAAAATTCATTTCATTTCCCAGTCCAGCCATACTTCCTTTTGAAACTCTTTTTGTATTTTTCGATTTTTTCAATGTTTTTGTATTTTCGATTTTTCAATTTTTTTTGTATTTTTCGATTTTTCTCCCCCTAAATTTGTGCATAAATAAAAAACTACCTAAGAATAGAAAGCTTTATGAACAAATTTACCTACGAAAAACAAAACAAAACAAAGATATGCTCAATCAGTAAAACGGATCATTTTTAGAAAATCCACAAGCACTCTGAATTTCGAGCTGCTGACAGGTTTAGTGAACAAATCGGCAGCATTTGCATCTGTGTCGATCTGTTCAAGCGTAATCAGACCTCTGTCAAAGCAGTCTCGAATGAAATGAACTTTAATATCAATGTGCTTGGTTTTGGAGTGAAAAACAGGATTTCTAACAATTTGTATTGCAGCATCATTATCGCAGTAAATAGTAGTGTTAAGATATGTCAAACCATAATCCTGCAATTGATGTTGCATCCACACCACTTGAGAGCAAGAAGCAGAAGCAGCAACATACTCAGCTTCAGCTGTGGATATCGCCACCGTTTGTTGTTTCTTGCACTGCCAAGAAATGAGCCGATCACCCAAAAATTGACATCCCGCAGAAGTGGATTTCCGGTCACTGTCAGTACCTCCAAAATTGCTGTCAGAGAAAGCAAACAAGTCAAAATTGGAATCTCTCGGATACCACAGGCCAAACCGAGGTCGGCCTTTAAGATACCGAAAGATCCGTTTAACAGCAATAAGATGAGAAGTTTTAGGATTAGCCTGATAGCGTGCACAGTTGCAAACAGCAAACATGATGTCCGGACGGCTAGCAGTGAGATACATCAATGACCCGATCATTGACCTATATTGACGTCTATTTACAGACTCTCCTTCTTCATCTTCAGTCAACAATGGTCTCTCAGCCATAGGTGTCTCAGCAGGCTTTGCATCCGTGAACTTGAACTTTGCCAGCACATCATCCACATACTTCCCTTGATGAATCAGAATTCCTTGCGAACTCTGCTTGACTTGAAGGCCCAAAAACAGAGTCATCTCTCCCAGAGCACTCATTTCAAACTTTTTCTTCATAACTTTCTCGAATTCCTTGCATAGATCCTCGCTTGTTGATCCGAAAATAATATCATCAACGTAGATTTGAACCAAGATTTGATCACTGCCTATCCTCTTGATGAACAAAGTCTGGTCAATAGTGCCTCGTGTGTATCCATGAGCCAACAGATGTTCTGTTAGGGTGGCATACCAAGCTCGAGGAGCCTGGTGTAACCCATACAGTGCCTTGTCTAACTTGTAGGCATAATCAGGATGATCTGGATGCACAAATCCTGGCGGTTGCTCAACAAAAATTTCCTCCTTCACATCTCCATAGAGAAACGCGGTCTTGACATCCATCTGATAGACAGTGAATCCCATGTATGACGCGTACGCCAAAAAGATCCGGATGGCTTCAAGTCGTGCAACCGGAGCATAAACTTCATCATAATCCAGTCCTTCGATTTGCCTAAATCCCTGAACCACCAGTCTTGCTTTGTTTCGAACAATGACACCTGCAGAATCCTGCTTGTTTCGAAAAACCCATCTAGTTCCAAGCTTACGCTTTCCTGCTGGCAACTTGACAAGCTTCCATACTCCAAGTTTTTCAAACTGGTTCAGCTCTTCGTGCATAGCATCTACCCAGCCAGGTTCCTGCAAAGCTATATCAATGGTTTTAGGTTCGATTTGAGAAAGATAACTAGAATATAAGCAAGTGTTAATGGTCCCTGATTGACTCCTGGTCAAAACTCCTGCATTTACAGGACCAATCACATTTTCGATTGGATGATTGCGTTGAACGCTCGTCGGTATGGCCAAATCTGGTACCGTCTCCTCTTCAGTGGTGGTGTTGCTACACTCCCCCTCATCAGGTGCACTTGTAGTGTGAATTACAGGAGAAGTGACTGTACAATCCTCAGGGATTGGATCAGGAAACATTGCAGAGTCACTGGTTGATGCACCTTCAGGGGATTGATTGACCACCGGTGTCGGTGTAGGATGTTGCGTGAACACCATTCCCGGCGGATCAACAGTATGATGCTTCACAATTTCATCTATCTGTACTTCGTCCTCTGTATCTTCAAACGACAATGGTTGTTTTGGAACTGATTCACCTGCAACTGAAACATCACTTGACAAAATGTTAAATGATTTAAACAGAGCAGAATAATCATATAACCAATCTGGACCGACTCTAGCGTCCGTAGCATTCTCTTCAAGCCATTCGATGTTGCACGACTCAACGACTTTCCTAGTTACTTTGTTGTATACCCTATAAGCAGAGCCTTTAGCATATCCAACAAAGTAACATTCGTCACCTTTGACTTCAAACTTTCCATTTGAGTCCATTAGTAATAACACACATGGACAACCAAAAATACGAAAGTGTGAAACCGAAGGTTTATGTCCTTCCAGAATCTCGTAAGGGGTTTTCATGTGACGTTTATTAACTAAAGCATGATTCTGGATATAACAAGCCGTGCTAACAGCTTCGGCCCAAAAGAAGCTAGGAAGCTTTGAATCAGCCAGCATGGTACGTGCTGCCTCAATTAGAGTACGATTCCTTCTTTCAGCCACTCCATTCTGTTGTGGAGTTCGAGGCGCACTGAACTGTCGATCAATTCCCTTTTCACTGCAGAACGTATCCAAAGTAACATTCTTGAATTCTGTTCCATTGTCTGATCGAATAACCTTCACCTTAGTACTCGCTTGATTTTCAGCCAATGTAATAAACTGTTTCACCAGTGCAGCAGTTTCGTTTTTGTGACTGAGAAAATACACCCATGTGTAGCGAGAGTAATCATCGACGATTACTAGACAGTAGGCTTTCTTCCCGATACTCAGCACATTCACTGGACCAAAAAGATCCATGTGAAGTAGTTCGAGTACAGCCTTTGTCGAGGGTACTGGTTTAGACTTGTGAGGTTTTCGATGAGCCTTCCCTTTCGCACAAGCAACACACTTCTCTACCAACATGAAATCCTTGATCGGAAGATCTCGTACCAATTGACCTTTAGCTAGACGATTCAGATTTTTCATATTCACGTGCCCTAGTCGACGGTGCCACAATAAACCATCATGCTCTGAAATCTTCGAGAATAAGCAGGTGATCTCTTCACACGGCTTCTTGTTCATATCAATGACGTAAGCGTTTCCTTTTCTTTCAGCTGTCATCAAGAACCAGTCTTCTGGAATAACAATCCCAGGCTTGAGAACATGACAACCTTTCTTCGTAAAGTGAACTGAATTTCCTCTATCACAAATTTGCGAAATGCTCAACAAATTGTGCTTCAGTTCTGGAACATAGTTAACATTTTCAAAGCTGAGAACTCCGTTTTGAACAGTTCCTTTCAACGTGATTCTGCCAGATTCACCTCCCGCAAACGAGACATATCCACCATTAAATTCTTTGACATTCACAAGTTGGGATAAGTCTCCTGTCATGTGCCTGGAACAGCCACTATCCATGTACCAGAGGCGCACGGTAGTCCTCCACAGCTGTTCCTGCACGAATAGCGGGATTAGTTAGATTTAGGAACCCAGCCCATAGTGGATCTGGGTTTTCCTTGAGCATCGAAATACGTTACCCTCTGCCAAATTAAATTGTCTTTGTTTAAGAAATTTGATAAATTTGCATTGACAAAATTTTTATGAAGTGTATGAGGCAGATTGGAATGCTTGGCCTTGGGTTTAGGTTTCCAATATTGTTTAGACCAGTTGTTAGCATAATTACCAAACGCTTGAAATCTGTTTTCAGAAAAATGATTTTGCTGATTTTTATGTCTACGTTTGGCTGCATTCCAATCTTGATCAGAAGGCTTGACCTTACGATGGTCGTTCTTCATTGTCTTAGACTGATGAGTCGTCATTGACTTAGAAGGACCAGATCGATTTGGTTTGACTTTCTGATGCTGTGCATGTTTAGTTTTAGACTGCACAGAGGAAGATGGAGAAACACAGTTTCTGGCAATGTGCCCAGCTATCCCACAGTTGAAACAAATTTGTCGTTTCACTGCGGAAGATTTTTGACGATTCACAGAGGCTGCGGGTCTTTTGGGTCTTGTAGATGGAGCTTGCTTGTTCTGTTTTGATTTACTTGCTTGTGCCTTCCCTGAGCTTGTAGATACCTGAGGATCAGAACTAGCACTGGCACAAGCATGAGAATCCGAAAAATTTGATTTTTCATTTTTAACTGCTTCATGAAAATCATTTTGATTAGAGTTTTCAGGTGTTGACCTATGATTTTCTTCACAATCATTTTCTTTTAAATTTTCATTTAAGAAAACTTCTTTCTCTTTTTGCAAATCATTTTGAGTTTCAGTCTCGATCGAAGCTGAGACGTCATCAACAAATTTCGATTCCTTTCGATCATTGTCATCCAATGATGTTCCATCAGATTCATCAGTAGAAATATTTACTGAATTTGATTCACACGAAAAATCAGTATGTGATTGATTTTCCTGTGAAGCATCATCAGTGGTTTCACTGGATGTGTTCTGAGGAACATCGTTGGTCACACTATTTTCTCCTAGAGAATCAGAAATATCAGAATCACAACTTTCAGCAGTTTCAAAACAATCATCATCACACGCAGTTTTAAAAGGTTCATCACAAGCATTCACTGTTTTGCCCAAAACATCAGGCCCAAAAGAAGACGAAACATAACTATGAAAAGAGTTCAAAAACGCTTGTCCAAACACACAACCAGAATTAGTATCATCAAAAGAAGTTTTAGAAGAATCAGATTCTAAAACTTGTTCACTTCCAAACACATCTCCCCATATCACTTCAGGTACTTTATCTGCACATGACGAAGAACTGTTAGGATCAAAAGTACCCTTTGACACAAAACATGTCTCTGATTTTACCTGCTCTTCAGTAAATTTGCCATTGATTGATGACTTACTGTTTTTGGAACTTTCAACATTTACCGAGGGCTTATTATTTTTGGGTCCGTATGTCATTTTACTTTCATTCAGCATCTCCTCCTCGGTCATAGGCAAGTAGGTATAATTGTTATTGTACGGAGGAGGAGCCTGATTATAACCCAAACCCGACCCTTTCTTTTTAGAATAAGCCAATTGTTGATCACAGAGATTCTTGACTAATTTACTGGAGGAATCAAATTTTTTAATATTTAACTCATTAATTTGATATTTATCCCGAACATCCTCCAGTTCCTTAGTTACCTCACACAATTTTTCTTTAACCATGATGAGTTGTGCCGTGGCTACACTAACATCGTCCTTGAGTTGGACGATATCCTTACGCTGAGCTTCGATTTTCTCTTTGAAAAGTTTTTCATTTTTCGTTAAAGTGAAATTTTTGCGTTTAATTTCATTATAATCTTCAATTAGCTCAGCGTTATGGATTCTATAGGCCTCAACTCGTTCCCTACATTCAGAAGTGCAAAAAACAGAAAGTACCTCTTCTTTGGTGAGACCCTTGACCGGAGCTGACAGAATTTGAGTCATGAAGGCGAAGTTTTCAGCTGACGACTCCTCCTCCTGTGCAGCCTTCACATCGTTACTCACAGAAGCATTGCTGGCCATGAAAGCAATATTGCTTGGGGTGGCTTGATTCTCAGGAGCTGAAATGTTTAATCTTTCGATCTCTGAACTCCAGTCAAAAGGCGAATCAGGCTGAACCACCAAAGCTTGGGCCAATCCCACTTGTGGGCTTCCACTGTTGACACTATCAGCAGGCACACCAGTTGTAGTCACAAGGGCTCTTTCTCGATTTGGTGTAACAGGAGCAGCAGGCTGAGCTGGAGTTTGTTCATCATTCACCTTGGGTTTCGTACAGTTTCTAGCCAAATGACCCTGTTCATGACAATTATAACAACGATATTCAAACGGCATCTTTACGGGTCCTGTGAACTTAAGATTTTGCCATTTGTTTTTCCCTGTCTTCCTCACAAAGTTTTTAGCTCTAAAAGCCGCCATAGCCATCTGCCACGTGATATCCATTTCTTCCACATCCTCTGGATGAATTTGATCCAAATCATCCATGGAAAACTTAGGAGGGTCAAGATTTCCCGAAGCAAAGGCGTTCATGCAATTTATGACAGATGCTGCAATTTCAAGATTTTCCTTTGACTGCCTAGAGAAGAAGGCAACCATTTCATTGCTAGCAACAGAAACAGAAGGTGCAGCAGAAGTCTTTCCAGCACTTGCAGGGGAAGCTTGAGTGGAAGACCCTGAGTTGTAGACATTTGCTGAAGTGGGAGCAGGTTTAGTATTGCGAAACATTTGGAATCCTCCTTGAGACAGAAGAGCTGTATTGCTGTCACTGGATGCAGTGGGGGCTATAGAAAAACCGGCAGCCAGCATGCTGTTCTTGTAGTTAGTCTCTCTCTGCTTGTCATCCAATTCACAAGCTTTAATATGCGAGATCATCTCAGACAGGGTGCATCTTGCAAGATCTTTTGTTTTCTTTATCATAGCAACATGATGATCCCAGCTCTTGGGTAATGCATTGAGAAGTTGCCTATTTGTCGAAGCATTTGTGGTGTGAATTTCTTCCATTTGCATTTGAGTCACCAGCTTGACAAACCTTTGGATCTGATTATCCACTGTTTCACCATAAATATGGTTGAAGTTGTTGAAATTCTGTTGCAGCAAGTTCCTTCTGCTTTCTTTCATGTCCTCATTACCTTCATACACTTCCACCAGAGAGTCCCAAAGTTCCTTGGCAGATTTACAAGTGCGAAATCCCATAGCAATGTTTGGACCCAAACCCATGGTCAGATAAGAAAGAGCTCTATCATCTTCTTCAACAATAAGCACATCATCTTCCGTGTATTGATCACGAGGCTTCTTTACTTTGACTTCAGGTTCAGTAGGGCTTTCCATCATGATCTCTCTTGGTCCTCTCAATATGCTGCGCCATAGCTTGTAGTCTTTAACTTTCAGATGCTGTTCAAAGCGCCATTTCCACTCGGGAAAGTCATTAGCATCAGTTAAACGTGGAATACGCGTTGTGGTTCCTAGCTTTGAATCCAATTCTTGTTGCTGAGTTAAAGCAGACAATTCACTGTTGGTGGTTGACATTTTTAATAAATCAGTTAATTAATTGATTGATTTAATTAAGTCCAAGTCAACAGTCCAAAAGTCCGTTTCAATTAGTCGTTGCGAGTCGTAACTGGGTTGCGAGTGGAATGTGCGAGTCGTAATGAGGTGATTTCGAGTCGTAATGAGGTGTTTGCGAGTCGTAATCGTAGACGGTTGCGAGTCAGGTCAAACTTGAATGCGAGTCGTAACCAATATGGTTGCGAGTCGTAACAGGACAGGATGAGCCGAAACCGTGGTTGCGAGTGATGATCAAAAAGCTGGTTGCGAGTCGTAACTGGGCGAGATGAATCGAAACCAAGGCTGATTGCGAGTCGCAACTAAACCGTGATGAGCCGTAACTGGGAGATTGCGAGTCGGAACCTGCAAAACAGAAAGTGATAAGGACTGTTTACTCGCAATCCCGATTTTTCAGCAGTTTCCAAAATTCAAAGATTTGGTAATCTTTGAATCTGTTGAACCAATATCCCGAGATTTCAGCAAACACCGAGACTGAAATCAAACAGAACCAAAATCAGTAATTTTTTTCAAGGAATTTTCAGGAACAGTCGATGAACAGATCTGCATAAACACTTCAACAAATCGAATCAGTAAAATATGAGATTCTTGAATCTGATTGATATCAAACCGAGCCTTTGAATGGCTTCAATGGCTCTGATACCAATTGTAAAACCCGTGAGGATCACAATGATATCAATCTAACTTTGTGAGAGTGCGGAAATCAAACACAAAGGTGATTCAAGAAACAATATAAATAGATCGAATAAAACACAATGAATAACAAAACAAACCAAACTTGCATTCAACTTGAAGATGACTGATACAAGATCGGTAGGAACTCGGTTCCTTGCTATGTGTCGCCCCTGCTTCTATTCGGTATCAACAACCCTTAATCTATTGATTAAGGGTGTTTAAATACACTACATAAGGGCCGAATTCTAGTCTAGCCCATGCGACAACCATACAAGCCCAACCCACATATGCTTAACCCAAAACATAATTAAACTAATTACAAGATCAATCCCTATATATTGTTAACTTGCATGAATAAACCTTCAGGTTCCAACAGCTACCAATGCAACATCCTATTCCATTGCAACAAATTCGGCCACAAAATGTACAACCACAATTTCAAAGACCACCTCAACGCCCACCGATGCGACAACAACAGTTTCAACAACCAATCGCACCACAAGGGCAAGTACCAAGGCCAATGGGTCCTATCCCTCCAAGAGGTAGGTTTGGTGTACCAAGGAGACACCTTAGAGAAAATGTGAGGGGCATCGAAGCACATTTTATGCCGGTAATCACTCAAAACCCTTCACCGGTAGTTATTCCTCACAATGATCAAGGGAGGACATTTGAAGTGAGGACCAACTCTTTGCAAAGTTTACCAAAGTATAAAGGATTAGCAACGGAGGAGCCTTACTTTCATTTGGAGGCTTATGACTCGATTTGTAACACTCTTGGGAGTCAAGGGTTCTCGGCCGATGATATTAAATTGGTATTATTCCAATTTTCTTTGGAAGATAAGGCGAAGAAATGGTTCTACACGTTACCTTCGGCATCCATATATACATGGGGGGAGATGCAACAAACTTTCTTGGATGAGTTTTACACCGCCCAAAAGACCAACGATGCAAGAAAGGGGTTGAGAAGCTTCCAACAACAACATGGTGAGATGTTCCACGAAGCATTTGAACGATTCAATATGATGATAAAGAATTGCCCTCACCATGGAATTGAATTATGGGAGTTGATGAATGCTTTCCATGAGGGGTTGAGTGCCGAAGATGCTCGTGATCTAATGTCCATCACCGGTGGGACTTTTGGTACAAATTACGAGAACGATGATTGGGAGTTCTTGGAGAGCGTGGCAACTACATCAAAGAGAAAAGCTCAAGCATCAAGGAGAGCGCGACCGGCCATTGCCCGACCTCAAGTGCACGCCATAGATGATGGTAATGTTCAAACTACTAACCAGATTTATGATCTTTGTGCTTTGTGTAATGAAATAGGTCATGCGGCTGAAAATTGCCAAGGGATGTTGGAAGGGCAGTATGAAGGAGTCCATGCGGTTCAAGGTCAAGGTCAAGGAGGTGGTGGAAGAAATTACAACAACATGAACTCTAATACCTACCACCCCGGGTTGAGGAACCACCCAAATTTTCGGTATGGGAACCCTTCAAATCAAGCCAACCCGAACTTTCAAGGTAGCCAAGGTAACTTTGGTTCACGCCAACCTTACAATAACCAAGGTGGATACCGAGGCGGGAACAACCTAGGCTATCAAAGACAATATCAAACGGGTCAAGAACAAGGGGGTCTTCGGGTGGAAACGAGATGATGGAGATGCTAAAGAGCATGAAAATGGAGATGCAAAAACGGAACCAACTCGATGAAGTTCGGATGCAAAAGGACGAGGTTCGCGACAAAAGCATCCAATCACTAACAACCCAAATGGGTCAATTAGCAACCGACGTGGCTGAATTGAAGAAAAACAAGGGTCAACTTCCTAGCGACACTAAGGTAAGCCCTTCGCATGGTACGTCACGAGGTAATGTTAATGTTCATCATGTTAGTGTTTTAAGAAGTGGGAAAGAGTTTAAAGCCAATTTGTCACCCGAATTGGTTGAGGGGGTAGTTGAGGACATCACGGGTAATGATAGTGATGATGATGTTTCACCGGTAAAACCAAAAGAATTAATTGTTAACAAACCGGGTATGGGTGAAAATAAAGAACTTGAAAAGAATGAAAAAGTTGAGGGTGAACCGAGTCAAGTCCCTTTTCCTTCGGCTCTACTTGACCCGGGAAAGAAAAATTTTATTGCATCGAGAGGTCCCCAAAAAGAAGAAATGTGGGACATGTTTAAACAAGTTAAAATTAATCTCCCACTTCTCGATGCAATAAAACAAGTACCCGCCTATGCAAAATTTTTAAAAGAGTTATGTACGTAAAAAAGGCAAAATAAGAAAAAAAAGTGCCTAAGCGGGTCGAGTTAACCGGGCAACTAAGTGCAGTTTTAAATGGAGAGCTTCCTCCTAAGCTCCAAGATCCGGGCACGCCATTGATTAACATACAAGTCGGTAATTTTCAAATGGCTAAGGCATTGCTAGATCTTGGAGCCGGGGTGAGCATTTTACTGGGGGACTTATATGACCAATATGATTTTGGTCTGTTAGCAAGGGTGGAGACAACGGTTGTTTTGGCCGACTTGTCTCATAAGCTACCCCGGGGTATGGTTCAAAATGTAATCGTAAAAATTGATGAGTTTTATTACCCGGTCGACTTTCTAGTCTTGGACTACTCGTCCGCGGACCCAAAACAACAACAAAACGTAATTTTGGGTCGGCCATTCTTGAGCACCGCTCATGCCGTGATCGATTGTAGATTTGGTACGGTCGACATGACTTTTGGGAATCGAAAAATGCGTTTGAATGTTTTTACTAACAATTCTAATGCTAATGGTGTTGATGAGTGTTTAATGGCAGATATAGTTGACGGATGCAACCCGCATGAGTATGAGGAGGATGGTTTGGATATTTGCCTGTGTGATTTTTCTGAACAGGTACATGCTTATGCACTCCGGGTTGAAGAAGAAAAGCAAGATGCAATGGCGTTGAAAGAAGGTAGACCACCATGGACTCATCAGTTTGAAGGTCTACCGGCGGAGATCGATTCGGGTACGAAACCATCATTAGAGGAACCGCCAAAGTTGGAACTTAAAGACTTGCCGAGCCACTTGAAGTATGTATTTTTAGAGGATAGTGACACTTTACCGGTAATTATTGCCTCTAATTTGGAGTTGGCACAAGAGCAAGCATTGTTGGAAGTCTTGAAAGAGAACAAGGGAGCTATCGGATGGACGATTGCCGATCTCAAAGGAATTAGTCCATCCATTATCATGCATAAGATCATTACCACCGAAGATGCAAAGCCGACACGAGAAGCTCAAAGGCGATTGAATCCCAACCTACGAGAGGTAGTTAAAAAAGAGGTAATTAAATAGTTGGATGCGGGAATTATTTATCCGATTTCGGATAGTGCTTGGGTGAGTCCCACCCAAGTTGTGCCTAAGAAGGCCGGCATTCAAGTAGTCAAAGATGAAAGTGGTGAACAAATTGCCACCCGACCGGTTACCGGGTGGCGTGTATGTATTGACTACCGGAAATTGAATGCCGCCACTTCTAAGGATCATTTCCCGCTACCATTCATTGATCAAATTATTGAAAAATTATCAGGTCAAAAATACTACTGTTTTTTGGATGGGTATTCGGGTTACAATCAAATTGCAATACACCCGGATGACCAACACAAGACCACCTTCACTTGTCCATATGGCACCTTTGCCTTTAGGCGAATGCCATTTGGCTTGTGCAATACTCCGGCAACTTTCCAACGATGTATGATGAGTATTTTTCTCGGACATGGTTGGAGAGTCGCTCGAAGTTTTCATGGATGACTTCTCCATTTTTGGCACTAGTTTTGATGCTTGTCTCAACGAATTACAAAAAGTGTTGAAAAGATGCGTTGAGAAAAACTTAGTGCTAAGTTGGGAGAAAAGTCATTTCATGGTTCAAGAGGGCATTGTGTTGGGTCATGTAATTTCTGAAAGGGGGATGGAGGTGGATAAGGCAAAAATACGGGTAATATCATCTTTGCCACCTCCGAAAAATGTTAAGGGTGTAAGGTCATTCTTGGGACACGCGGGTTTTTATAGATGTTTCATTAAAGGATTTAGTGTTATCACTAAGCCTTTATGCAACTTGTTATTAAAAGATGTCCCATTTGATTTTACTAACGAGTGTATGCAAGCTTTCACTGTTTTGAAGGAACACTTGATCAAGGCTCCTATCTTGCAACCACCGGATTGGTCAAAGCCGTTCGAGATAATGTGTGATGCAAGCGACACCACTATTGGTGTAGTTTTGGGTCAACGGGTTGATAGAAAGCCGGTGGTGATTTACTATGCAAGCAAAACTCTATCCGAAGCGCAACTTAATTACACCACAACCGAGAAAGAATTACTAGCGGTGGTGTATGCTTTGGATAAGTTTCGCTCGTATATTTGGGGGAGCAAGGTGGTGGTTTATTCGGATCATAGTGCGGTCCGATACTTGATGGAGAAAAAAGATGCGAAGCCTCGTTTGATTCGGTGGGTCTTATTGTTACAAGAGTTCGATCTAGAAATCCGAGACAAAAAGGGAAGTGAGAATGTAGTAGCGGATCACTTGTCTCGGATTCCGGTGGAAGGGATTGATGATGTTAGTGAGATTAATGAAAGTTTTCCCGACGAGCAACTCTTAGCCATTTCCACTTTTGTTGCACCGTGGTATGCTCATTATGTCAACTACTTAGCCACGGGTGCTATCCCAAGTCATTGGACCAAGAAGCATCGACAACAATTCATGGTTCAAGTAAAACAATATATTTGGGATGAACCGGATCTCTTCAAGATTGGACCGGATCAAGTTATACGAAGGTGTGTGCCCGAGACAGAAGTGTTGGAAATTTTGACCCATGCCCATTCGTCCGCATGTGGGGGTCATTTTAGTGGGCACAAAACAGGCTATCGGGTTCTTTCATGTGGGTTTTATTGGCCCACAATTTTCAAGGATGCATGTGAGTTTGCTAGAAATTGCATAAATTGTCAAAAAATGGGAAGTATATCGAAGAGGGATGAGATGCCATTACAACCAATCTTGGTTGTAGAGATCTTTGATGTATGGGGTATAGATTTTATGGGTCCCTTCCCGAACTCGAATGGCTTCCTATACATTTTGGTAGCGGTGGATTATGTCTCGAAGTGGATTGAAGCTATTGCAACACGAACAAATGACCATTCGGTTGTTTGTAAATTTGTTCAATCCAACATTTTCTCCCGTTTTGGCATCCCGCGGGTTATTATAGGTGATGGTGGTTCGCATTTCAAGAACTTCAACTTCGGGAAATTATTGAAGAGGTATAGCGTGAATCACCGAATTGCCACACCTTACCATCCGCAAACGAGTGGACAAGTCGAAGTGTCCAATCGTCAAATCAAAGAGATTCTTATGAAGACGGTAAGAACGGATAGAAAGGATTGGTCGAGTAAGTTAGACGATGCATTGTGGGCATACCGAACGGCCTACAAGACTCCTATTGGCACAACGCCTTACCGGATGGTGTATGGAAAGGGTTGTCACTTGCCAATGGAGTTAGCACATCGGGCACATTGGGCAATTAAGACGGTTAATGCGGATTATGACGAGGCGGGGAAGTTAACAAAGCTACAATTAAGCGAGATAGAAGAAATTCGAGATGAGGCATATGAGTGTGCATCGGCGTATAAAGATAAGCTCAAGAAAGTACATGATGCGAAATTGAGAAAGAAAACGTTCGAAGTGGGTCAAAAAGTTTGGTTGTATAACTCAAGACTCAATATGTTCGCGGGCAAGCTTAAAAGCAAATGGATGGGCCCGTACGTCATTCGGAGAGTTGGAAGGTTTGGTGATGTAGACATCCAAGATGAGCAAACACTTAAACAACAAACGGTGAACGGTCACCGGTTGAAGCCATACTTGGAGGGGAACGACATCAACAACTTGGAGCTTGACAAAGCGGGCTACATCTTGCGCCCGGTCGATGAGGAACAACCATGAGAGGCCCAGGTTTGGTAGTGTAAATAGTAGTGTTTTGTTTTGTTTGTTTTGTATAGTGTGTACAATTAACGTATTTCCTTGAAAATCCGTGTTTGAAACAAGTGTGGGGACGTTCGGGTCACGAATTACTCTAACATTGTGTTGAGGACAACACGGGACTTTTAAGGGGGTAGGGTGAATTTTTACACGTTTTTGAAAAAATTAAAAAACATAAAAAAAGCGAAAAAACTGAAAAAAAATATAAAAAAGTCACTTAAAAATTCAATTTTTGTGAAACCTTAATCGCCCAGAAGCTACCGTAAATTACGGTATTACCGTAATTTACGGTGGAAATGAAAAAAGTTGGGGCTTTACGGTATTTCGCTAATGGTTTACGGTGAAAAAATTGGTGTTCAGGTCCCACCGTAACTTACGGTCTGACCGTAAGTTACGGTACGCAGCAAAAGTGAACAAATCGTTCGGGGTGCCGCATTTAATAAAACAAAAACACAAATAAAGATATCTGGTCACGTGAAGTCTTCCCTAACCACATAATCCCATTCTATCTATCACTATCATCTATCTCTCTCAAGACCCACAAGCCATCTTCTTCCTCAACCTTCAACTCTCCGTAGCTTTCTCAATTCTTGTCCAAACTAAGTGAAATCGGAGTCTATCTTGACTAATTTTTCACGTGGTTTCTGATTTTGCCAAGAGATTTACAAGAAAACGCAGTTTTTGGGTCCGAACTTCAAACCCTAGCTTCGAAAATTTTGGGGTTTTTTGAGATTTTTGCCTCATTTGTGTTTCTTACATCTTCAAACAAGGTATGGAAGTTCAATTGTTGTGTTTTGATGATGCATTGTGAAGATTGAGGTTATTGTTGATGTTTGTTCATACCCACTTGCTTGTTCATAGTTGTGACTTGTTACTTGTTCTTGAACATGAGTATGGTTTGTAGATGTAGGATTGTTAGTAAAGTAGTGAACTTTTGGGGATTCCTACATTGTAGAGACACCATGCCCAAATTTTTGAAAAAAATTTATAAAAGTTTTGGTTCACTAACATCTACAACCATAGTAACAAGCAAGTGTGGGGATATTTTAGATGAAAGAGTCTAATTTTGTTTCGTTTGGTTGTGTTGTTTACTCTAATGTGTGTAGGAATGGCACGAACAAAAGAAAAGACCGAAGCTAGTTCATCTTCGTCTTCGAAGGGAAAGGGTAAACAGCCGGAACAACAACCAAGAAAGAGACAATACATGGGTCGCGTGGATGAAAGCGAAAGTGAAAGTGAGGAAGAGATGGAGTTGGACCCGGCTGAAAAGCCAAAATGGAATTCGGGTCCATTAGATGATCAAGCAGAGGAGTGGCAACCGACACTCTACCATGACAGCATGAATAAGTTGAAGAACAAGGCTGCTGCATTCATTTGTGAAAGAGAAGTTAATGAGGTTCAATTTGGCCAGTTCGGGGTGTTTGATAAATTTCGCGCTCTAGGTTGGGAGGGGGCGCTTAGTTGTTATGATAAAGATAAAAGCAACCTGTTTATGACCGAAATTCAAGAGTGGATGGCAACTCTTAAGGTTAACCAATATGACAGGCCATCGCAAATGAAGCTAACGGGTATTGTGAATGGAATTCCAGTGGAGATGTCTTTTACCACATTGAAGAAATTGGGAAAATATGACAGTCTACCGACTAGTGATTATATGATACCGACTCTTGATGACCTCCTGGTTAAACCAGAGAAACATATTCGATGGAATGATATGTCGGCAGCAATATTTTTACCCGGTAAATACAGTGGTATTCTATACCGGAAGAATTTAAAAATAGAAGCTAAATTGTTGTTAGCCATATGTGTTCTCAATGTTATTCCACGAAGGGGAGACAAGGAGCAGGTGAGGTTTCCCGAAGTACCCGTTCTTTACTCGCTAATGCATGGGTCTCCGAGTTTTCCGATACGCTATCTGATTATGAACCACTTATGGATCTGCCGGAATAAGTATGGAAGAGACATCGTCTCGTATTGTCGAATAATTACGGGGTTAATGAAACAACAAAAGGCGATAACATCTGAAGATCGAGGAGCAACAAAAAGGCATCAGCCTTTTACGTTGGATAAGTTAGGGATTGGGTGGTCATATACACAATCGGAGCGTTATCACAAGTTAAAGTCGGAAGGGCAAAGGTGGAGGGCACTAAAGTTGGGTGCACGAGATTTGTTACCAGGTGAGCCGGACGAGCCAGAAAGTGATGAAGAAGTAGTTCCAAGTGGAGACGAGGATTATGCGGACGAGCCGCATGGTGATGCAAATGTAGGTCAAGGGGGTTATGGTAGAGGTTACGGTGGTATGTTTTACGATTATACGCAACAGTCTTATGAGCCGGGTTGGGCTTATGGCGGTACAATGCAAGAAGTGATTGAGAATCAATGTCCTCCGGCATCTATTTTTGATACATGGTCGGGCTCGGAGAGGACATTATTTGATCAAAACACGAGGAATAGTGCAAGTATAGAGCGGTCGTTAAAACATAGCTTTGATCGTCAAGAGTCATGGAATCGCACACATGCGTATTCCCGTGAAGTGGAGATGAATATTAGATATCATGACGACCAAGAGAGGAGAATGCACGCTGATTATCATGCCGGGCGGCCGGTGGTTGTGGATCCACAACATGTGGATTATGCGTCTCTACCACCGTATGTTGGTAGTGTTTCGTATCCAACCCCGCCGATCCACCACTCACAATGGATTGACCCAAGGAAACAAGAAGGAGCACAACAACAACAAGGTGGAAGTAGTAGCGGCTCATTTGCGTTCGGAGAATGGAACGATATGATGTCTTCCATTTTTGGGCCGCCGGGACCGCGCTATTATTAGTCAGGTTGTGTTCTATCTTTATATATTTTGTGCATATGTGTAGTTTTGTTTTGTTTATGGTTGGGCGGTTGGGTGGTGTATGATTGTTTTGTTGAGTTTGGGATGGTGCTTGTTGGTGGTGTCATGTGTTTAAAAAAAAAAGAAAAAAAAATTATAAAATGAAAAATCCAAAAAGAAATTTGTGGTTTGAGTGAAGAAGCTTTTTGTTGATCTTGAATGATTTTAGTGATCAAAGCCTCCTAAAGCCATACATTGGGGTCAATGTATCCCAAGTGTGGGGATGGGGGGAATTTTTGAAGATTTTGAAAAATTTTTAGCCAAGCGAAACGATGTGAAAATTTGAACACCCTAGATTATCCCCAAATGGTGCACCGGCAACCCTTGATACCCTTTCATTCTTGGTGAGAGTTGAAGCCACATTTGTATATAAATAATGCTTATCTTTGTTGATAGTGGCTACGGGTGGGGGTACATTAGAACTTGTGCTTGAATGCGGTTTGAGTCCTTAGTTAGACATGAATGTGAAAAGGATAAGGGCATCTAGGTAGCCTCGTCTTTAGTGTGTGCGAGTGTGGGATTTGGGGGGTTGGACCTCATAAGTTATATATATGAGCACGGTTGCGAGAGGGGCAGGGGTTTGCACATTTAGTTGCCAATTTTGTGCCTAAAAGCCTATTATTTGTTACCCCTAGCTACTTACTTAAAATTTTACCCAAATTTAACCCGGTTTTTTAGTATTAGTAGTAGTAGTTGTAGTAATGTGATGTAGATATGTTGATGCTTTATTGCATGGTCGTTTTCTATGAAAAAAAAAAAACAGAAAAATCAGAAAAGAAAAAAAGAAAAAAAAAAGAAATGAAAAATGAAAAGAAAGGATGTTTAGTTGTCTTGTACTTAGTAGTTAGGTTGGTACTTGTTAGTTTGCTTATTCGTGTAATAAAAAGACCGGGTTAAATTTTCGCTACTTCATATATATTCCATTTCCTACCCATACACCTAGCCACGTTACAACCTTG
The DNA here is from genome assembly GCF_002127325.2 of Helianthus annuus. Classification (NCBI taxonomy): domain Eukaryota; kingdom Viridiplantae; phylum Streptophyta; class Magnoliopsida; order Asterales; family Asteraceae; genus Helianthus; species Helianthus annuus. Next base: position 149,478,425 of record NC_035437.2, on the reverse strand, counting down.
AAAGTCCCTTCGATTTGCATTCATGTTTGGCACTTGTTAGGAGAAGGATCGATTTAGGTACAAGCTTATAATTGTGCAACCGCCCGTTAGCTTTTGTGTGTCTAGCTCATATTGCTAGTGCTTACTTGTAGCCGAGAGGAGAGACATAGTGAGGGGTGCATTGGTTGGGTGTTAAAAAGGGGTTAGTAAAAATATTGCATGTGTTGTTTGGTTTACATTGATCACTTGTTTAGGAACTGATTTGATGAGTTGCTTGGGACAAGCAACGGTTAAGTGTGGGGATGTGACGGGTGGTCCATAGGACAAACCTTAATCATGTTAAAAGACGAATTAATCCTTCACTTAATCGCGTAATTATCTTGAATTAGATGACTACGGTTGCTTATGTTTCAGGTGCAGTTCAAGAGCTTAAAGTGGATAAAACGCAGCTTTGGACGGTTTGGAGTTGAACGGGTTGAGGTTGAAGCAAAAGATGAAACAAAGAAGAACATTCAGCCTTCCACCGTAACTTACGGTCCTACCGTAAGTTACGGTGGACCTGAATTTGACCTGGTTCCCACCGTAAAGCAGTTTAAATGCACTGTAACATGTTTGTGTCCACCGTAACTTACGGTGGAGCCGTAAATTACGGTGGAGTCTGTGATCAATTTTGTAACTGCCATCATTAAGTCGGTTTATGGGTGCCTTTTCACCTATTGTCATCATTGGACGTTTTGGGGAGACATTGGGGGCGATTTTGGCTATCTTGGCTTGGTTCTAGACAATTTCTAACATTCGGTTGGTGTTTTCGATTTGTATGAACATTGAATTGCTTGTTATGATGATTCACCAAGCTATGTGTGGCTAAAACTTTCGGTGATCATCTTAGGTGCAAGTTTCTCTTAAACTTTCGTGTATTAATTCCTGAATTTCTAGAATGATAACTTGTGTTTACTTGTTTATCATGGTGTATGCATAATTGTTTGTAGCGTGTTAATTGATAGTGCAATTTCTAGTCTCAATCGTACGTTCTTGGTGTCGTTGGCAATCGAGATATCACGGGAAGGGTTAGGGTTGGTTATTGATTAATTGGTCATCGGGAAACAACCTCGCGTTTATACAATCCGAGTACTTTGTTCCCTTTTATCACTTCAATTATCTATACACGAGTTATGTCTATGTAACTCTTTCTAGTTGAAATTACACACAATTGTTTAAAGAAACTGAATCCTAAGATGGTCATTGTTTTCCTAATCTGTTAAACAACCAATTTTGATTTGCACTTAGTTATTAATTTAGTTTTCTAAAACAATAATCTAAATCATTGATCTTTATTTTCTGCAAATTAGGTTAATTATAGTTTAATTGCAAAGCTATATAATCGACATATTTTCCACATACTCACTGAGTTCGATACCCTCTTACCACTATCTATAGTTGTTATTCGGATTAAATTTGATTGTGACCACGACATCACGTCAGTAACACGTAGTTCATTATGCGGTGTTTTATTTATACCATGTATACGATGTTTGATTTTGTAGTAAACGAAGAGTATATGGCGTTATGTTTTGTAAATAACAAATGATACATTGTTTTTATTTTGTAGTTAACTACATTATATTTACTATAATTGAAGAAATCATCTAATTTACTTTTATATCCTTTACTCTAATTATTAAGAATTACAACATATCTTCTATAACTTCTCACACTTTAGAAGTTTTAGATTTTGACCTTACCGATATATACACTATAAATATAAAATTTTTGTAACAAGTTTTAATTAAAGTCATTATTTAAAGTAGTGAAAGATAAAATATAAATGAAATAAGCAATATATAACTATTTATTACATACGAACATAAGAAACTAACCGATAATAATTATATTGTTTATTGTTTTGAAAATCAATTTCTAAAATGAGCAATAGTATTATCATAATTTTCAATAATAATTATTAAATAAAAATATTGACTATATAACTAAAGATTATTTAGAAGATTTTAAGAGAATGTGGACTTAAATATCAATACCTAGATATTTATATTATTATTAATTTTATATATGAATAGGCAAGAGACATGAACATGAATCCTTTAATACATTAATGACGTCTCTGAGAATTCATGTATCTTGTTCGAGCTTGAAAAAATATTTCTATCCTTAATGTTTTATTATTATTATTTTAAAAAACAAATTAGTACTGGATTCAATAAACCTAATGCCATGTGGGTTAAATTCTAAACCATATGCATATATATCGGAATCTTTTAAAAATTCGCGTGCCCTTATATATGTTAGTTGTCATGGTAGTTGTTGGTTAGGGGGAAATTGTTGGGTGTGGTGGTGAGTGATGACCACCGTCACTAGAAAAGGTTGTGAGTGATGGAAAAATGGTTGCTGACATGGCGGAACATGATTGGATATTGTGAGTGATGGAATTCTATCACTAGTGACCACCCCCACTCCCCTTATGGGCATTATAGGAATATGAAAAGAGAGGGACATTTCTAGAACAATGTCCAATAAGAAGGAAAATATAGAAAGTAATTAATGAAAGAACATTAAAAGCCTTTAACCGTTACATGACGCGTTATAATGTTGATCTGAGAAAAAATGTTTATTAACGAGCATTAAGCACAGATAGCCTTATAGTATTTGTAAGTAGAGAAATTTGTTTGCTTATCATGTTCCATTACTTGAGATACTTTGAACTGACCATATTTGACCAACAAAGATAAATAAACAAATAAAGCTGAAACACGTGTTAAACTCAAAAGTCAAAACAAGATAAACTCTTTTAACGTTACTCGACCTTTAATCTTGAACTTACGTTTATTGACAATTTTAGATATTTTATTTTATTGTGTTACGTTTAGTAATGTATGAACATTGAACATCTATATCTATATCTATATATATAATAAAGCAAATCATTTGGGGACATATGTCACCCAATGGTGCAAGTCAACTCAGTAAGTTATGTCAGCATCTATGTGGCACACCTCATAGTTGAGGATTGAACCAAGTCTTCTCATTTACGCTTAAACCTTCTCTCTCTTCTCAAAACCCTAAATCGGACTCTCTCTCTCTTTTTCCTCTCTGAACGAAGACGTCGAACACAGGAACTATAATCGATCCAATAATTTTGTTCTAGACTCATCGGATTTGAAGTCGGATCGTATACGGTACTATTTAATTATAGTATTTCATGATCGATTATATGTTTTCATATGGCTAATTTTGCCGGAAATCACATCGGCCGCATCAAATCGGTGATTTTGTGAAGAGGTATAACCAATCTATTTAGTTAACTTTCTTCATCGACGTTATTCATGCTTCATTCCGATAACCCCATCAGTTACATAAGATTTCGTTTTTTTTATTCGATAATCTCTAAATCTATGTCACAAATTATAATCAGGGGTATATCGGTTTAATAATGTTGATTATCTTGATCCACATTTGAACTGAATGAAACGTGAATATTGTTTGTAATTCTGGTTTAATTTGGGGTTTACAAAATTCAATCTGATATGGGCAAGTTCAAGTTTTTTTGTGGGATATAATGGGAGACAAATGAAGCGCGTCTAAAAGAGTATTTCAGTAGTTATGGCCAGTTTTTGGATGTTGTGAACATGAAGGATCACATCACCGGTTGGTCTCGTGTTAAACGCGGTTTTAAAAAATAAAATGTGCATTACAAGTTATTAGATCAGGTTTAACTTTTGATCTGGTTCCGAATATGCAGATTTTAAGATTTGTGAGGATATAAAAGGTTATTGAAGGCTTTAAGCGGAAAAATCTGTTTGGCTGTGGTTGGTTTAAATGGACGGTTGTTACACGGAGGCTGTGATGAATTATCAAAATAAAGCCAATCTGTCGCCATGGCGTGGCAGATATGGAGGATGGCAGGTGCAAGCACCTATAACCCCTATTGCAGCCTTGGTGGCTTCTAGCTTGGTCCTTTCTTTTTCTCTTAACCTGATTAATCTGTTGACTGTTGCCTTTGCTATTTTAGTTGGCGATGATGTTGTAGGTCAGATCATTGTTTGACGTTGGATCATAGAGGATGGCAGGTGCATTTTTATATGCTTGCATCCTATGGCGCAGCCATGATAGCTTGAGACCTTTGTCTGAGCCTTACCGTGCTGGTATTCATCGACGGTATTCAATCTTGATTCCGATAAACACATTAGTTATATACTATTTCATTTTTTTTATTTGATTTTCAGTTTCAATGTATTTGCTAGATTGTTCGTTTCTTAGAGATGTGTATGTTGTTGATGTTGAACAAAATAAAGCCAATACGTCGCCATGGCATGGCAGATATGGAGGATGGCAGGTTAGCACCTACAACCCCTATTGCAGCTTTGGTGGCTTCTGGCTTGGTCCTTTCTTTTTCTCTTAAACTGATTAAACCGTTGACTGTTGCCTTCGCTATTTTAGTTGGTGATGATGTTCTAGGTCTGATCATTGTTTGATGTGGCATCATAGAGGATGGCAGGTGCATTTTTATATGCTTGCAACCTATGGTGCAGCTATGATAGCTTGAGACCTTTGTTTGAGCCTTACCGTGCTGGTATTCATAGACGGTATTTATGCTTGATTCCAATAAACCCATCAGTTATATACTATTTCGTTTTTTTATTTGATTTTCAGTTTCAATGGTTTTGTTAGATTGTTCGTTTCTTAGAGTTGTGTATGTGGTCGATGTTGAACAAATTTTTTTTTTTGTGTTTTTTGGTTTTAAATTCTTTGTCCATTTATTGTGAGTTGTTGATGTTACTGATTTTCATAGCCGATTAGGGTTTTAACTCAATTGTACAATTTCTTTTTCATGGTCTCTAATTGTCCATTTTGATGTTTGGTTTTTTTTCTGTTATTTAGGGTATTAAAATCTTTGTTCATGTATTGTTATTTGTTGATGTTACTGTTGTTTGTAGCCTATTAGGTGTTTAATTCCTTTGTACTTTTTCTTTCATATGGTCTGTAATAGTCAATGGTTTTGCTGATGGAGTGTATGTAATGTTGTCGAGCTGTCAGTGATGTTGTCTAAGTTATTGTTCTTTGTTGATCAGAGGTTTTTGTTGATTTTTCTTTCAAACAAAATAAACTTTTTGATTTTTATTGATTTCTGTAGATCCGATCATATTTATCGAAGTTACTAATTTTTGTTGATTTTTTTTTCATGTGAATCCCTAACTCCGTCATAACGAGCTGAATCCCACCATTCGTCAAGCAACAGAGGTTAGTTAAATCTTATACTTTTAATCCCACCATATTATTTTTTTAAAGTTTTTTTATATATAATTTTATATTTATGCTTTCTGTTCAGATTTTTTAATTGATAATATATTCTGATTGTTTTTTGTGTTATGGTTTTTTTTTAATTAATAATTTATTTAATTTATTTTAATTGATATTGATTTTTATTACAGTTTACTTAATTTATGAAATTTAATTTCTTTTTTAAAACCGTTTTTTTCTATAAACAGAGTAATGTTTTTATGCTTAATTTATGAATTTGATAATATAAATATGTTTCTTTAATTAGACATTTTTTCTATAATTAAGTTGTCGTTATATTATTTAAAAAATATAGTTACTTCCTTTGTAGGTATGGTTCCAAATAACTCTTGATCTTCACTCCAATCTTCTTCCAAAAATACCATCGGTTTCCATATAACAATGATGTTCTTTAGTGGATCTACATATATAGATGTTTTTACATTCTTCACCGTCTTCATCTACATTTGAAACTTATTGAATCGATTTCTGAATTTCACATATCCCTCTACAAATCTGTAAGTTGTTTTTCTTAAATTCCTTCTTTAATAATGGTATCCCTCTACACGATTTTTTATTATGATGTATCATAATGGTTATATCATCGGTTGCCTCCATTTAATATACATTTTTTAATAAAAGATACTTTTGAGGAGGTTTGTTATATATAGATTGTTATTATAACATGTCGTTCACATTGTTTTTTATGTTGTTATTTATAATTTTTTAAATCATTCATCTGATGTGGTTTGTTTATGTAACCTGTTTTTTTAGATATTTCATATGGTAGAAAGTTCATCAAGGTATTTTTTGTTCATTTTGTTAGTTTATGTAACATTTCATATGTAGTATCTGTGTTTTTTTTTTCATGTTTTTTTGTTTTTTTATCACACTAACATTAACATGTTACACTTTATTAACATCGAAATTTTTTTAATCAGTTTCAGAGGACCCTGGTTCTGTAGGCTAATGAATGTAGCAGATGAAGTTATTCTGATAAATGATAAATGATTACATAAGTTATTTTTGTTATTTTATTTTTCTTATTATTAAATACAGTTTATTATTATTGAATAGTTTATATATTTTCATTGTAATTATAATTAACTTTGCATGTTTTTGTTTTATTAGTCCATTCCAGATGATGCTGCGGTCAAATTATGGGGTGTAGATAAAGGCCCTACAAATGTTATTATACACATTGAAGATGGCCGATTATTTAATGTATCTTTAAGCGCTGCTAAAGGAAAGTTATTCTTTTTTCATGGTTGGTCCAATGTTGTAGAACATTTGCTACTAACCAAAGGCTGTTTGGTAGTATTTAATCCTCTAGATTGTACTACGTTTAAATTAACATATTTCGTTGATGGGGTTAGCCGTGGCTCTTTCTTGACGTATCTGCTCTCTCCATCATCTAATTTTTATGTAAGATAAATTCTATTTTTTATTTTTCTTAATGTGTTGATGTATTAATTTACTTATATTAAAACTAATTTGTTTTTTTCTTTTTTTTATTATTCTAATAGGTCATTGCTGAATGTATCCTGCCAAAATATTATGATTATTCATCAAATGATGTAATCTCTACTGTACTTTTAGATAACAAAACGTTTAACGTTGTCATTGAAACGTCTGACGGTAAAGTCAGTTTTACTGTTGGTATTGACGTAATTGTCAATCAGTTACAGTTGAAGGCTGGTTGTTTTTTGTTATTTACAAAAGCTTTTGGTAATTTTTTCCATTTAAAAATTTTTAGAAAAAAATGGTGTTGAAATGAATTTTCCTGATGTAGATGTCGATGAGGTAAGTTACATTTTGGTACTTAAATATATTATATATGTTAATTTAATACATGTTATATATTTAATTTGCAGGCTGACGTTGCACCTATCGATGCTGAAAATAAAGTTGATGAACAAATACCTGGTGGTGTTCGTCGTTTTGTTCGTACTGCTTGTGAACGTTATTTTGTAAGTTTTAATATCATTTTACAAACCACTAAAAAACAAGTGTTACTATTTTTTGTTACTTAATAAACATTCTTCTTTTAGTTTCATATTTATTATTAATTTTATTTTTACAACAATACAGAGGATTCCTGATCCTGTATCACGGATGGCTAGACTTGATGAAGGTTTGAAAGATATCACCGTTAGGCTTATGCATCTAGATCCCCCACAACAATTTACTAACGGTACCAGACGTGAAAGAAAAACCGACGGAGGTTTTCGATACGCGTTAACCAGGTGGAAGAAGTTTATGAAAACAGCTCGAATTAACGTCCGTGACAGGGTTCCTTATTATTTTGATGAAAATGAGCAGGGGTTGAGTGTTGAACTGGTTGTACCTTACGTTAGGTGTAGTCATTAGTTATATGACATTTAGGTCATGTTTTTTGCCTTTCATATCGTAGATATCAACATTTTATATGGTTTTGTTGGTTTATGACATTCGTTATGGTTTTCAATTTCAATTTATTATATTTTTTGCATCTCTTAATTGTGCTTTTAACCACTCATTTGTTATTAGTTGAAAGTTTAATCTATATGTTAAGTAGTCATTTATTAAATTATATAAATCCTTAATTGATATATCTCTTTTACTATAGTGTTGTTATTATTATAAGATAGTATCGGATGCGATGGAAGTTGTTTTTAAGGTATCTTATTGATAATTTCTATATTGTCTATTGGCTTTGTTAGATATTTAGGTTAGAGCACTTTATGTTGTGGTAAATTGGATTAGAGGAGGTAGTTTTTTTGTTTTGCATATTTCTAAAATTATCATTTTTTGTTTTGTTTATATAAATGTTTATGATGCTTGAAGGGAATAATATTAGTCCGTAGTTAATCAACTTCAGTGATTGTTGCAGCCGATACTCCCTGCAGAAGGAAGAATGCCACCTAGGATAGGTAATGTTGGCACATGACATGTATAGCAAACAAACTTATTGAACATGGGGCTATTATCACTTATATAGTGTCATATTTGCAGGTATTTCTATTTCTTTGTTTTTTTTTTTTTTTGACATTTTCACTTATCATTGATGTTTTTGAAATAAATCATAGCATTTGGTTAAATCTCAAAATGATTCCTTTTTATCATAGTGACAGTGAATGGGTAGAGTGGCATACATGTCTACTTGCAAGTACAGATTATGCTTCAAGCTGTCTTGATCTCTTTGGAGGCAGATAAGTGGCTTTGGGAGGTGTGAACAACAGAATTGATATATTTAGGGAAAATGTGGTTGAAAGATGATAACCCAACAATTAAGGAACTCATTCTACAACTTCGATAAATTAGGGGGTTTTTCAAATAATGCTTACTAGATGTTTGAAGACCGACAAATGTCCAAAGAAGCAACACTGTGGACATTTGTCCAAAGAACGAAAAATGTTCACAGTGCTACTTATTTGGACATTTGTCGGTCTTCAAACATTTCGGAAGCATTATTTGAAAACACGCCTGCATTTATCGGAGCAGTAAAATGAGATCCTTCACTGTTGGGTTCTCATCTTTCAATCCCATTTTCCCTAAATTTATCGATTTTGTTTTTCATGCAGGGATGTAATGAAATGATTCCTTTCAATTGAATATACGGTCACTTGCGTCCTCTCGAAGGGTTATGGAGTGCTTTATTGAAATCTTTTGTGTTTTATATTAAAATGCTGAAGTTGTTGTTGAAATATTATAAGTAAATAATACAGTTTTGGATGAAGCCGCGCATCGCGCGGGCATTAACCTAGTATTAATATATAAGGGAGTTAATTGCCAAAATTGTTTCTGAGATTTGGGCACGTTTGTCATTTTCGTTTAAAATGACCTTTTTGTACCATTTTGTCCCCCACGTTTGGCATTTTTTGCCATTTTTATCCAAATGACTAATTTAGTTAAAAAACACCTTTTAATGAGGGGTATGTTTGAAATTTTACATTTTTAAGTAGGGGTATTTTGGTCTTTTGACTTTATCATTTTTTAATTAAAAAAACATTCTTCTTCATCCCTGTTCACCCCACCTGCACCTCGACCACCACCACCACCCCACCAGCCATTACACCATTGCCAAATTTGAAACCCTACCACACCAGCCATAACCACCATTGTCGGATCTGAAACCTCACCCAATTCTATCAAAATTCGTTCAACAAAATAACAACAATTCAATTTTTCTTCAGTTTCCCGTAAAAAAGCTGTTGGCATCTCCTTAAGCCCTACTCGACTCAATTAAAACGAATTCTAAGGTTTCTAGGGTTTCATTCATCATGCTTATTTTGTTTTAGAAACCTTAGAATTCGTTTTAATTGAATCGACTAGGGCTCAAGGAAATGTCAACAACTTTTTTATGGGAACATGAAGAAAAATTGAATTGTTGTTATTTTGTTGAACGAATTTTGATAGAATTGGGTGCGGTTTCAGATTCGACAGTAGTGGTTATGGCTGGTGTGGAAGGGTTTCAAATTTGGCAATGGTGGTAATGGCTGGTGGGGTGGTGGTGCAGGTGCAGGTAGGGTGACTAGGGATGAAGAAGAACGTTTTTTTATTAAAATAAAATGATAAACCCAAAAGACCAAAATACCCCTACTTATAAATGTAAAATTTCAAACATACCCATGATTAAACGGTGTTTTTTAACTAAGTTAGTCATTTGGATGAAAATGGCAAAAAATGCCAAACGTAGGGGGCAAAAGGGTACAAAAAGGTCATTTTGGACGAAAATGGCAAATGTGCCCAATTAGTAAGTTTATTTTGGATAGGAAGAATAGGAAACAATAGGATTATGACATGCGGTAAAATTTAAAATAAAGAGAAAGGGTATTTTACTCAATTATATCCAATCTTTTACCTTCTTCTCTCTATAACTTTAAAACCCACCATCTTCACCATTTTCTTCACTTTCTATATCAATAATCACTACATTATAGTGCGATTTCCGTCACCAATCAATCATTCAAACACCCAGTCAACGTGTTCTTCAACTTTTTTGAAGAAACCCAGTTTAATTTCATACAATATCTCATTTTTTCCCTTGATTTTGAAGCGAATCACTCGATTCGTTCGATTCGATCGCTGATAAGTGTTTCTAATATTAAAATTTCGTCAATCGTTGAAGAAATCTGAAGAAATCGGCTTTGATCTATGTAAGAAATTTTTGAATTTCATTTTTACGATCTGGGTTTTTGAATTGAGTCATTTCGTTTTACAAAGTAATGAAAAAACACTATTTTTTTGTATTATTTAGTCAATTAGGTTTTAGAAACAACACATTTTATTATGTTTTTAGTCTATTGCGTTTTAGGTAAACACATTTTATATGTTTTTAATCCATTGCCTTTTAGAAAAAAAAAACATTTTCTTTTGTGTTTTTATCTATTGCGTTTTAGGAAAACACATTTTTATGTGTTTTTTGGTCCAATGTGTTTTAGAGAAACACATTTTGTAGTGTTTTTTGTCCATTGCGTTTTAGGTAAAACACATTTTTATGTGTTTTTAGTCCATTGCATTTTAGAAAGAACACTTTCTTTTGTGTATTTATACCATTGCATTTTAGAAAAAAGAAGATATTTTTATGTATTTTTTTGGTCCACTGTGTTTTAGAAAAACACATTTTGAAGTGTTTTTAGTCTATTGTGTTTTAGGTAAAACACATTTTTTAGTCTATTGCGTTTTATAAAGAACACTTTCTTTTGTGTTTTTAGGCCATTGCGTTTTAGGTAAAACACATTTTTATGTGTTTTCAGTCCATTGCGTTTTAGAAATAACACTTTCTTTTGTGTTTTTATGCCATTGCGTTTTAGAAAAAAAGACATTTCTTTTGGTTTTCTGGCCATTGCGTTTTAGAAATAAGACATTTCTTTGTGTTTTCTGGCAATTGCGTTTTAGAAATAAGACATTTCTTTGTGTATTCTGGCCATTGCGTTTTAGAAAAAAAGTCATTTTTTACGCTTTTTGTCCATTACGTTTTACGTAACTGGGTTTTCGAAAAAAATTCGAAAATATAGCAACAGTATACTCATTTTAAAGAAAAAAACGCTCGTTTTTTGGTGCAATTTTTATAAAAAAAATAATGTCGTATGAAAAAGTTATTATCGTTTAAAAAATGGGGGGGGGGAATTGGAAGAGAGAGAAACTATTGTATTGGATTGACTAGAATGCCCCTACACAAACTACGCGCCTCCTTTTTTTCTTCAATTTCACTCATTTAATCTTAGCCCTTGATTAATAAATAGATGGTTAAGATTAGTTCCTAGCCTTCCTACCCAAATAAACTTCTTATTATATCATGACCCTTAATATATGGGTGGGGTTCGACTACAAAGTCTATTTTCCCTACAAAGTGTACAAAGTCATAAAACACCACAATTTCAGCCATAAAACACACTCAAAACCCTCAAATTATAGAGTGAAAAACACTAAAACACAATATCTAAACCCAAACATTCAATAAAAACTTCAAGCACACCATCGTAGAACTATGAATATAAAACACAACATGATAATCAACATAAAACACACTAATGTTAGTCATTCGATAATCAAAGCCTTATCATCCAAAACAAAACACAAAACCCACAAATATGGCGTTTTAGTAACCTTCACTTTGTTATTTGTGGGTTTTGGGTGTGTTTTATGGTTGACATTATGGTATTTTATGACTTTTTACACTTTGTAGGAAAAATGGATTTCGTAGCCAACTTCCACCCCTTAATATATATTGATATTATTAATTATTGATAAACAACTGTATGTTTTTAAAAATGTATGTTTGTTAACTAAAAAAACAAAAACCTGAATAAACAACTGTGTTAATCTAATCTTGAATACGTATTCCAACTTTATTTGATTTTGAGAAAAATGCCCAGATAGTCCCTATTTTTTACTTATTTTTCATCTTTAGTCTCTAACTTTCTAAAATTACAGCTATAGTCCCCAACTTTTGCAATTTCGTTCCCAGATAGTCCCTTGCGTGGATGGAGGTTAGTTTTTTCTGTTAAGTGTGTGTGAAATGACAAAAATGCGCATACTATTAAAAAGTTAACAAATAAAACATTAAAAGATTAAAAAATACATGTGGGCCCCACATATCCACCTACCCACCCCACCCCCATCCCATGTCTTCTTCTACCTTCTTTCTCTTTAACCTACAACAACACAGAATCACCGCCACCACCGATCGGAGGCAACCAAAATTAACCCCACCATCTTTGTCCAAGAGGACACCAGAAACGGCTAGCCGTGTAAGTTTCGTGCAATTCTTGATATGGCTCTGAAATCCTCGTCCATGGGTTCACTGGTGACTCGATCAGGTCTGCACTGGTCGATTATACAAAGACGAAACACTACAAGATCCGGGCAATTTTTCGACATGGCGATAACCGCTGCGTTCGTCATCTGTTGACAAAAGTAAAGAATGGATTGCAGTTTTCTACACCTAAAAGAAATTGCAAGAAGACCGACTTCAGATACTGGCCCCTCGACGTATTCGTGAGCGTCTACAGAAATATACGAAGCTCGCGAAGATCTTTAAATGTATCTGCTACTGCTTGAGGTCCTTCATCACAAGTTGGATCAAGTGACCAGACAAAGATATATACAATACGTAAACATTTAGAGCTGAAGTATGGATTTGAATCTAATAAAGTATGGATAGAGATGGTGGGGTTAAATTTGGTTTCCTCCGATCGGTGGTGGCTGATTATGGGTTGTTGCTGGTTAAAGAGAAAGACATGGAAAGAAGACATGGGGTGGGGGTAGGGGTGGAGGTGGGGTGTGTCACACCCCAAAAACGCCAGTGGAAATACAAACGTTTTGTGACAGAGGTTGGTACCCATAAATATCTGTAATGGATGATGCATTGTTTATTTTGGACATATACTTAATAAAAGCATGACTTTAGAGTTTAAAGTTCGGCTACAGTCTGTAGTTACAACTTAGTTGTCTTAATCCTTATGGATTCATTTACACAGGGTCCCATTTTAGTTTTAAAAGATGCCCAAAATATTTTAAACACGACAAGCATCACTACCACAAGATATGCCAAAATCCCAAAGCCGAACTCATGTACCTGTAGAACACGTAAAAATCAAGTGTCGACACAAAGGAAGGTGAGTTCACGTATAATTTTCGTAACGATTTATTTAAGGAAAACTTCCTTATTTGACCCTTTAATGGTCTGAAAACATTTACATATGTATAAAAATAAGACATTCATTTTCTTAAAAATAATGTCATAGCAATATAATTGGAATCGGCACTATACCGCATTCTGCATGGTAAGGAAAATCTTTCTTGATAAAAACATTTTTATGTTTAAAAACATTCACGTATGTTTATGAAAGATCATTTTATTTCCTTTGAAAAATGTCATGGAAGAATCCATTCGAATTGGCACTGTACCGCATCCGTTTGGAAACTTATACTCATGACTCCGTTTTAATATTAAATTTTTCGTTATAACTTCGGTTTTGTAAGTTAGCTAGACATTACGAGCTATATACTAAGATTGAGGTTTTAATCAATATTAGACGATTCAAGAATTCAAATCCGCCGCTATGTAGACCGGAGCGACTGGTCACGACAAGGTAGTCAACCCAATAGATCTATTAACGATTCCACGTGTGCATTACTTAATGATTAAATGCTATAATTGGCGCCCAGTTTCCCGCATTTAGGAAGCCATGTGCGTGCCCCAATATAACAATATATATAACCTACTGAATAACAATTTAATATTGGGCGTTGTACAAATCCCCGCAACCCTCCACGCAATGCAAGCCTATACCGTTACTTACACTCTTAAGATTTTGGCGAATTTGTCCCAACTTAGATTTAAAGAAAACGTTTTTAAATCTTTACGATTGTTATACCCATAACATCGTCATTTTACCAAGTTTCTCCCCGAAACCCGTATAACACTTTAAATCGTGTTTTTCTTGAAAACAGTTTAATTTATACATCTTTTTGATTTCATAAAACATATTTTGATACTCTAAAAATCGTATTCTCGGTGAAAATACATTTTTATGTAATTTAAAAGCATATTTTTATATGAAAACATATACTTTTCTTTTAATGACATGTTTTTCTCTGAAAACATTATGTAATATAGTAAAATGGTGTTTAGTGAATTCTCACTAAAATACATTTAATTGAAATCACGTTTTATATGAAATCATATATTCATTCTTTTTAAAAACGTATTCTTCACCCCGAAAGACAGTATTTAAAACAATCAAAAGTGGGGTTTCTGTGACACTCACCTTGAGTGCGTTTTATATTATCGTAATCCCTCAAATTGGTTTATTCGTCCTAAATTAAATAAGAACGATTTAATAACCGATTACTCTACAAACAAATAAGTTTCTCCAATACTTAGCATTTTCACATAACTTTGAGATTTTCTCGAAAAGTCTTTATTTTGATTATGTTGGCATTTATATACATATATGTACCTCCATGTACATATACATATTAAGATTTTCACAATTTGAACGATTTTATTGGTGACTCTTTATCATGTCTACTTATTCGCAATATATATCTACGAGTTGCGCTTCGTAATATATATATGCATAAATATAGACATATTCAGTACATATATATATATATATATATATATATATATATATATATATATAAATATATATATATATATATATATATATATATATATATATATATATATATATATAGGGTAGGGATAGTGTGCATCAATTTAGAAGTGTGTGAAGTGTAGTATAACACTATATAACACCATACAAACATCGTATAACACTATGTAACACCATATAACACTATGTAACACTATATAACACTATATAACAATATATAACACTATACATCTATCATAGACATGCTATCAGACAAAATATACTGTTATATTTGTTATATAATGTTATATAGTGTTACATAGTGTTATATGGTGTTATATGGTGTTACATAGTGTTATACGGTGTTTATATGGTGTTATATAGTGTTATAATACACTTCTCACACTTTTGGATTAATGTACAGGATCCTCTACCTATATATATATATATATATATATATATAGGGGACCGCTAGAATGAGAACCACCCTGAGTTGTAAGAACCACGAGAACCGCGACCCGCGGGTGGCCGTTGACCACGAAATTTTTTTTACACCTAGATCCGTATATTTTAAGACCGGGTGTAAATTTTGGTTCAAACGGCGCGCCCGAGGGGGTAGTTTTTTACGCCCAAAGTTTGGGTTTTTTTAATTTTTTTAATTTTTCTTTTTTTTTTAACCAAACTTTGGGCGTAAAAAACTACCCCCTCGGGTGCGCCGTTTGAACCCAAAATTTACACCCGGTCTTAAAATATACGGATCTAGGTGTAAAAAAAATTTCGTGGTCAACGGCCACCCGCGGGTCGCGGTTCTCGTGGTTCTTACAACTCGTGGTGGTTCTCATTCTAGCGGTCCCCTATATATATATATATATATATGTATGTATGGGATCAAGAGAAAATGCCCTAAAGTGTGAGAACGCATCCTTGCCCAACACGTGGCGCGGGATATGATCAGGGCGTGTGGGGTTTTTTGTCTTTTCAATCTTCTTTTTTGTTTCCCAATTTTGCGTAACATGCTGCTTCATTTTTGGCGTCTAAGATTATTTTGGCGTTAATTATATTTATTAACTAATTGGCGTTTTATTAATGGTTTTTGTGTCACATAGATAATTTTTTTGGCTTTATAGCGTTTCCCTGGTCAATTTTTTTAGCGTTTTGTGGCATTGTATAATAATTCACTACGAGTCATTAATATTTTCATAAGATTACAATAAGACCAAATGTTTTTTATGGCGTTTAGTCAATTTTTTTGGCGTTTAATACATTAACAAGGTGCTTTGCCAGCACCCGTTCTCACAGTTTTCATACTATTAGCGTTTTGGTGTTTGTAGTTTTTGGCGTTTTATATAATAATGTATTTTATTAGTAGAGAATTAGATAACAAACAACAGATAATTTGATAATAAAACAATATAAAATGAAAAAGAAAAAAAAAATAAAAAAAGGTAATCTAATTTCTCATCCAAATCTTCACTATCATCAGCCTCTTCTTCTTGAATTTGTTTTCGCGTTTTGAACCTTTTAATACCTTAGCTAGATGCCAACTTTCCTACATAAACCCCGTCTTTTTTAGACGAAGCTTGTTAGTGGCATCCTGTTTTTTTGTGATATTCTTGTTTGGTGGCATGTCATTAAAGATCAACTCTTGCTTGATGCTATTTATAATAAGGGAAATTCGCCTGTAATAATCCCACCTAGACCTTATTGGCCATTAATAATCCCACCTCAGAATATTCCCCTCACTAGTCCCACCTTTTACCTATTTTTCCTACAATGGTCCCCCATTAAAAACCTTAACGGAGTTAAGCTTTTTTCCAAATTACAAACAGATTTTTTAGGGCTTTTGATTAGAACGACAATACGAGTCCATTGATGTAAAACTTGCCTCGAAATGGTGTTCCAAACGATGAAAACGACGCTTCAATTCGGGTGTTTAAATTTCCAAATAACCAAAATCATGTCACTTGGAGCACCATTTCGAAGTAAGTTTTACATCAACGGATTCGTATCATTGTTCTGATCAAAAGCCCTAAAAATTCTGTTTGTAATTTGGAAAAAAGTTTAACTCCGTTAAGTTTACTTAACGGGGGACCATTTTAGGAAAAATAGGTGAAAGGTAGGACTGGTGGGGGGAATATTCTGAGGTGGGATTATTAATGGCCAATAATGTCTAGGTGGGATTATTACATGCCAATTCCCCTTATAATAATGGAGTCCAAAATAGCATTTTACACTTGTATTGATCCCTTCATGCCATGCATATATTCATCAAGAACAAAGCTTACATGATGACATATCACTGCCATCGGTCTCTTTTTCTTGAATATTTGTCCATCTCATTCAACAAAAGATTATAGAGATAACCACCTCAGAGCAGAATCCATTCAGTGAAAGCTTTGCCATCTGTGGTTTTTTAACTATTTTTTGGCGTTTTAAAGTGAGTGATTTATAGGGAACATGGCGTTTGTTTTTCTGGGTGTGATCAATTCATTGTGTAGAGACCTCTCTCTTATATAATGACATTTTTGGCGCGTAACTTAGGAGAGAATTCTAATAAATGTTAATAACTGAATTTCAGTTACTATGTTGTTTCCTCTTCCTGTAATCTCCAACGCGTTTTATCACTAATTTTTGGCATTTTATATTTATTGGCGTTTTGTTTTTTTGAATGACGTGTTATCATTTTTTGTTGGCGTTTTGAATCTGAGCGGTAAAAGACCATTTTACCCTTAATGAAGCGCGTCCACATAATAGAATTGGTGTTATTTACGAAAATGACATCGCGCCAATCTAGTCCATAGATTGTTTTGATCTGACGATCCACAACAGCTCTCACCGTTCTCACACTTTCCCCCGTTTTCTCTAAATGCTAACCCTATTTGTATATATATATATATATAGTAGGAGTTGGGTGGAAAGTCTATTTTTCCTAGAAAGTCTAGGAAGGAATAAGAATTGGACATGTGTCATTGAGGGATTTTAAGTAGAAGGGCTATCATGTAATTTCACATTTTAATTTTATTTTTGGAATGTATCTTCATTAACTAAAATTCCATGATTTTCGGAATTTTTATTATTTTCGAATTCAAATCTGGAAGTCAATGTGTTCATTAACTAAAATTCCATGTCACATTACATCGCATATTCCATTGTTCAGAAGATTACTGGAATTTATCAGCATTTTCTTGGTGCTGTGTTTTAACAGTTTACAGGGCTAAAGTCAATTTTTTTATAGATCCCACAATATAAAGATGGTAAAACACAGGATATGAATCTGATTGCTGTTAAAACACAACTATATGAATCTGAATGCTAAAACACAACTGTATGAATCTGATTGTTGTTAAAACACAACTGTATGAATCTGAATGCTAAAACACAAGTGTATGAATCTGCTTGCTGTTAAAACACAACTATATGAATCTGTTTGCTGTTAAAACACAACTGTATGAATCTGAATGCTAAAACACAACTGTATGAATCTGCTTGCTGTTAAAACACATCTGTATGAATCTGGATGCTAAAACACAACTGTGTGAATTTAAATGCTAAAACACAACTGCATGAATCTGCTTGCTGTTAAAACACATATGTATGAATCTGTTTGCTGTTAAAACACATCTGTATGAATCTGTTTGCTGTTAAAACACATCTGTATGAATTTTAATGCTAAAACACAACTGTATGAATCTGCTTGCTGTTAAAACACATCTGCATGAATCTGGATGCTAAACCGCAACTGTATGAATCGGCTTGCTGCTAAAACACAACTGTATTAATTTGCTTGCTGTTAAAACACATCGTCAAGAAAACGGAGATGATAAGAACAATATTTGAATAGTGATGATGAACTTGGAGATGGTGGAGATGGAGAAGTGTTTTAATTTGATCCGCTCTCCATCGTTTCTAAAGTTATCTTCTTCCATGATTGTAGTTATTTTTGGTAGGGATTGGGGTTTCCAAGATGGGTTTGGAGAGAGAGAGAGAGAGAGAGGGAAAATCACTTGAATTTAGGAACTGGGCGGTTATCTAATTGATTTAAAACACGGCCATTGACAAAATTGCCCCTACTCATTTAAAACAATCAATTAGTTAAACTCAAATATTACAAAATTGCCACTGATTTAATCTCAACCCTTAAACACACCAATCGAATGGACCAGATCGCTTCCTAGACTTTCTAGGAAAAACACACATTCCGTGCGAACCCTACTCTATATATATATATATATATTATATATATATATATAGGGGAAGGTTCATTTGAGAAGAAATTTAAAATGAGAAGAAAAAGAAGAAAGGGCATAATGGTAAAACATTAAATAGTTTATAACTTCTCCCATTAATTATGTTATCTCTCATTAATAAAGCAAAAAAACATTTTATCCTACACATTTCAAAATTTATCCTACATATATCTTACACTTACTGAAATTTACCCTACGCGTATCTAAATTTATCATACACATTTAAGAATTTATCCTACTAATACTAAAATTTATCCTACACATGTTGAAAATTGTACTTCACCCTAAATTATTTTATCTTGAAAGAGTATATTTAACAAGGAGTTACAAGTTTAATTAGTTAGCTAATTAATTACAATTAGAAATTTACCTATATGCTCTTATTAATAATATTAAATACACATATTAAATGAAGTAAAATGAAGCATTTCTATTAGTTTAAAACTTATTCTTTTTATTCTTACAAATGTTTTCTTCTCCTTTGAACTCTCCACTATATATGTATATATATATATATATATATATATATATATATATATATATATATATATATATATATATATATATATATATATATATATATATATATATACATAGGGCAAGGTTCATGTGAGAACTGATAGGTTTTTCACATGTTTATCAAAGTAATTTTATCCGAATAAAATTAAAACGTAGCGGAATAAGGATTTAAAACATGTTACTTTGCAAGATTTAAAACCATTTTAAATGTAAAAACCCAAGATCGGATCCATATATGACATGCATGCTATCAAAATACAACCATAGGGTGTTTAAGAATTCAACCTTTCTTTGGAGCAAGGAGATGAAGATGATGATATTCTTGAATGGAAATCTTCAAAGGAGAAGATCTCAAGCTCGCATACCCCAAGCTTCCAACGAACACCTTATGTTGCTAGGATTTCTACACTTGAAACACAAAAAAAATCCCTCTTGATCAACACACTTTGGCCGAAAATTTGAGAGAGTTCTTGTGTGTTCTTGCACTTGAATTCTTGAAAAATGATAGATGGTTACAAGTCTTGGAACACCCTTTTCTTAAAAGGATGAGAGAGAGAGTTGCCACCCAAAATGGCCAATCAACAATCATCTATTTATGCAAAATGCATGCACTATGATTGGACCAAAAAAAAACTTGTGAGTTCCCATGAGGGGGGCGGCCCCTAGCTTTTATTTAAAAAAAATTCACAATTTCTTTTATAAATTTAAGTCTTGTTTATTTTATAACCTTTTATAAAATATAACATCTCATGTTACAAGACTTATGCAACCTTTTAAAATTGTTATTTAACCCATTAAATAACAAATAAAATATTCTCTCAAAATAAATTATCCATATAATTTACTAGCTTGTCAAGTGCAATTTATTTAGAAAACCGATTTCTAAATATTGTAAGTGTTAATATTTATTTGTTTGATCATATAATGAATAAATATTGTAGGTGTTTGTCTGGCTTGTTATTGGGTATGACCCGACTTGGATCATAACGTACTAGCCACATCAATTTAATATGTGTCTTGGGCATACAGAGTCCAACAAGAACCGCGAGAACCAATGTGAACACAACCTAAAATAGCTAAAAAAAAACCTTAAAAAACCTAAAAAAACCTAAAAAAACCTAGCCCCCACCCCCCCCCCCCCCAAAAAAAAAATATACCTAACCCCCCAAGCTAAATGCTAAAAACTAAAACCCCCAAAAAACCTAAAAAAATAAAAAAAAAATCAAAAAAGACACACAATTTTTTTTTTAATAATTTTTACGTTAAAATCGCTACTTTTAGTAGCCAAAAAAATTTTTTTGGCTACTAAAAGTAGCAGATTTTTTTATAAAAATTATTAAAAAAAAATAGCGATTTTTTTATATATATAGGGGAAGGTTCAAATGAAAACCACTAGTTATTGTGAAAACTCGAAAACTAATTAAAAAAAGCCAAAAAAACATACAAAAAAATTATTTTTTTTATTTTTTTTTTTGCAATCAAAATTTCGCAGGTTTTTTAATATAAAAAAAATTTCAAAAAAAAAAAAAAAATTTTGTGTAGTGCACATGTGTAATACTGCACATATGTATGTGTACTACACATGTGTATTATTACACATGTGCACTACACAATTTTTTTTTTTTTTTTGAAAAAAAGTTTTTTTATATATAAAAACTAGCGATTTTTATAAAAAAAAATTGAAAAAAAATAAAAAAAAATTTTGTGTGTTTTTTAGGCTTTTTTTAGTTAGTTTTCGAGTTTTCACAATAAAAGTGGTTTTCATTTGAACCATCCCAACGATCCTTCCCCAATGTGTTTTTTTGATTTTTTTAGGTTTTTGGGGGGTTTAGTTTTTAGCATTTTAGCTTGGGGGGGGGGGGGTTAGATTTCTAGGGGATGGGGGAGGGGAGTTTAGGTTTTGGGGGGTGGGGTGGGGGGTTAGGTTTTTTTCGGGGGTTTATGATGCGTGGTCGAAAACCGGTGATCGTAATTGCTTAATTTGATGTTTTTACACAAGTTTTAATTTTGAATAGCCTACTTTTGATTAGATATGTATTTTGCAGGTCTAGCGGAGTTAAAGGAGCTTTTCGGGAGCTTTACGAATCACCAGGATGAAGAATATGCCACCAGGAAGCGAAACGGGTCAACCGGGAACAAGGAACGCGAAAAACAGGAATTGAAGAATCGGAGCACCGTAGGCAATCCTCCGTCGGCCACCTTTTGATTTTCCACACACCGTCAGCGACGGACCTTTAGGGGATTACTGGATTAAGGTCTTATCATGTCCTCCGATCCCCCCGATATCATTGTCATTGTGGTGCGATATAACACATTATGTGACAAATGGTAATTGGTTTGTGATGACTAAATTAGGGAAGTTGTTTACAATTGAAATGGATATGAAGCCCTTCGAATGTTTTTATCCCGTTACTTGGTTTCGAGGTTTTAAGGGTGCGGTGTTCGTGGAGACCATTGTTTCACCAAGTATTTAGTTTGGCTTTCACTGAATGTTATCATTATGTATGTGAATACTTTAAGGATTTGTTTTTTTTTCTCTAAGTCATGATATTCGGCTTAAGTCATGTATTTTAATGTTATCGTTGTGTATTTCAATGATATCATTCAGTTTGTTTTTCTCTAAGTCATGTGTTTGAACGTTGTAATGATTTGAGAATTTCATCATCTATGATAACTCTCTTTTATTTAATTTGCAAGGTATTTGTCACTTTGTCAATTTACAATGACTAATGGACAACCAAACCATCGTAATCATGCTTCTAGCTCGAGCGGATCTACTAAAGCTGAAAAACGAAAAGAGTATCACAAAAGATACTATGCTGCACGCAAAGAAAATAACAAAGTATCTAAATTTGAGAGTGGTGATGCCTCCCAAAATGCTTCATCAATATCTTTAATGAGTAATAGGTCAACAGAAAGGACGCCGTTAAGAAGTTTACAAACTAATATTACTCAATTTACAAAAACAACAAATGAGAACGCCTCAAGTGTTTCTACTATAAAACGCAAGGAGTACAATAAAGGATCTTCTAATACACAAACGATAATGGAATGCGTATTTCAAATGGCAGTCAAGTCAACCAAACCCCGATAGACGATGTTACGCCGACAACCACATTCCCATCTGTAATTGACGTAGTCAGGCATAGAACATCACGAGGTTTCTATTTATTTAACAATGATTTCTTTTTTTTTCGAACTCGGCATCTTTTACAACCTTCATTACTTAATACACCAATTTTTTAGGTATTCGAATTCATCCGCGTACTTTATTACCCCAATTTGCTGAAGTAATTGATCAACCTTCCTTCCAAGATGGGAGCGTGCAAGATGATCCTTATAATTTTGTTTACAATGGTGTACTTGGAGAGCATCGTGTTTTAAAGGAACGAGGTGCATGTCCTAATTGTGGAGCAAAACGATTTCAGTATGAATTTGATACCTTTTGTTGTATGAGTGGGAAAACTGTGTTAGCAAACTTAGAAATTCCAGAGGAATTGTACCGACTTTTCACGTCTCAAGATGAAATTGGAGATATGTTTAGGCAAAACATACGTGCTTATAACACCAATTTTTCTTTTGCCTCAATGGGTGTGACATTGGATGATACATTGAACAATATGAGAGACGGCGTATATACTTTTCGTGCACATAAAGGAATATATCACAGAATCGACCAATTAGTTCCGAGGGATGGGACCCCTAGGTACTTGCAGTTGTATTTTTACGATCCTGATACTGAGTTAGATCACAGACTCCGATGGCCAAATCTTGATCGGCGTATTACTCAGATTTTAACACGTGTTCTTTCTACAAACCCATATGTCGATACATTTAGAAGACTTGCGGAACTAGGACCTCTGGACAACTATAGAGTCACTTTGAATACTTCAGTTGAACTTGACCAAAAGGTGTACAACCGACCAACGACATCGGAGGTATATATAATATTATATTAATTGCAATTATTTAATTGTATTGCTTATTTTACTTACTTATAGTTCACAATTATATAGGTTGCTGGTATTTGGGTTGAAGGTAATGACAATATCACTTCGTATAAACGAAGTATTGTTGTGTACGGTAGGTCTGAATATAGTCAAACTATTCAGCCTTACTTCAGTTGTTACGATCCATTGTCGTATCCTCTATTTTTTCCTAATGGTGAGTCGGGTTGGCATGGTAACATACCACGTCACGGAGTATCAATCAATGAGGTTCGCAACAATGACAACATCGAAGGAGAAATGGAAGGTACCAACAATTTGTTATCCTTTTTTAAGTGAAGATCATAAAAATAGCGTAATGCGTTTTATTTTTATTAATTGTTTGTTTTTAATACATCTTCATCGTTCAGAGGCAAACACACGAAGTGGTAGAACAACCGTGGCTATGCGAGAGTACTACTGTTACAAGTTCCAGATTCGATCTACCGATAATGTGCTTTTGTTCGGTGGTAGGCTGCTACAGCAGTTTGTGGTTGATGTTTACATCAAAATTGAGACGTCACGCTTAGAATTTTGTGAGAGAAACCAGGCTAAGATTCGGGCCGAATTGTACCAAGGTATTGTGGATTGCGTCAATACTGGTGAGGTTCATGCAAACAGAGTCGGGAAAAGAATTGTGTTGCCTGCATCTTTCATCGGGGGGCCTCGCGACATGCGACGTCGGTTTCTAGATGCGATGACGTTAGTTCAAGATGACGGCAAGCCTGATGTATTCCTTACAATGACATGTAATCCTAAGTGGCCTGAGATATGTGATAACTTACATGTTGGTCAAACTGCTACAGATCGTCCAGACCTTGTTTCAAGAGTGTTCCGGGCTAAATTAGAAGATCTTAAGGATCAACTCTTCAAGAAACATGTCCTTGGGGAAGTTAAGGCATACGTCTATGTCATTGAATTTCAAAAGCGGGGTTTGCCGCACGCACATTTTCTCCTAATCATGTACCCGCAACGCAAGATCAATAACGCGGACCATTATGATAAGGTTGTGTGTGCTGAAATTCCTAGCAAACTAACACATCCCAGATTGCATGAGATGGTTGTCAAGCACATGATTCACGGTCCTTGCGGCAATTTACAATCAAGCAGTCCTTGTATGCAGGGTGATCCTAAAATTTGTCGTTTTCACTATCCTAGACAATTTAACGAACAGACGACACAAGGAGAAGATACGTATCCGTTATATCGAAGGAGAGACACCGGGATAGAAGTGGACCTACGAGGACAAACACTTGATAATAGATGGGTGGTCCCATATAACCCAAGGCTTTTGATGATGTTTAACTGCCACATGAATGTTGAAGTTTGCTCAAGTATAAAATATGTGAAATATCTTTTCAAATATGTTTATAAAGGACATGACAAACAGGTTATTCAAGTCGATCAAAGTGAGCCAGGGGTTGTTATTAATGAGATAAAAAGATTTCAAGATGCACGCTACATATCGCCCCCAGAGGCTATGTGGTGCATTTTTTCCTTCTCTCTTTCTCAAATCTTTCCTGCTGTTCTAGCCTTACAACTTCATCTCCCAAATAATCAGATGGTTAGATTTAGAGATGATGACTTGATGCCCAATATTGTTGATAGGGAAAGGGATAAGAGAACCATGCTAACAGCATTTTTTGAGATAAATAGAAACGATGAAACAGCAAGGGTACATTTGTATAAAGATTTTCCAAAGCACTTTACGTGGAATGGAAGCACACGCCGTTGGAGTCGTCGTTTCGGTAAAAAACAAAGAGGTCGTATCGTTTCCGCTAATCCAGCCGAAGGAGAAAGGTACTACTTACGCCTACTTTTGTCAAATGTCAGAGGGCCTACTTCTTTTGAACATCTTTGCACAGTTAATGGTCAACGGTGTGCGACATTTCGGAAAGCAGCTCTTGAGTTAGGCTTAATAGAAGACGATGAATATCTATCACAATGTCTCGAAGAAGCCTCTACGTTTCAGTTTCCCAATGCTCTTAGAAGGTTATTTGCGACCATAATGATTTTTTTGCCAACCTGGAGATATTCGAAAGTGATGGAATGACCACTTTGATTCACTGTCTGAAGATCATCGGTTACACTGTCAAAGTATAGAACGAGTTCAAAATATGGTTCTTACCGAAATTAGTGTCTTGGTACGATCCATGGGTAAAAATTTCAATGAGTTCGACCTTCCTAAGATAACAGACGATGTTAACTTACAAGATGCAGGTTATCGTGAGTTACAAGAAGAGTATGGGATTGTTTTGGAACCTGAACACTTGAGTGCCAAAGATTCACTTAATCCGGACCAAAAAAACGTGTTCGATGAGATCATGATGCATGTTGATAATGATCTTCCAGGCGTGTTCTTTATTGATGGTCCAGGTGGAACTGGAAAAACATTTTTGTACATTGCCTTGCTTACTGAAATTCGGTCACGTGGTCTTATTGCTCTCGCAACAGCTTCATCAGGTGCAGCGGCTAATAATATGCCAGGAGGTAGAACGGCTCACTCGAGATTCAAGATTCCTCTTAATCTTGAAAATAATTCAATGTGCAATATCAAAAAAACAGAGTGGGGCCGCTAAACTGATTCGGTCTGCCAAAATAATCATATGGGATGAAGCGTCGATGGCTAAACGACAGGCGATAGAGGCAGTCGATCGTACATTCCAAGACATTATAGGTGTTAGTCTCCCATTTGGTGGAAAGATAATGGTTATGGGAGGTGACTTCAGACAAGTGTTGCCGGTTATTAAACGTGGCACTCGAGCACAGATTGTAGACTCCAGCGTACGAATGTCACCTCTTTGGTCTTTGACTAAGAAGATGCGGTTGACCATAAATATGAGAGCGCTAAAAGATCCATGGTTTTCTAAATTTCTTTTAAGAGTCGGCGATGGAACTGAAGAACCAATCGAAGGAAACTATATTCGCATACCCGATGACATGACAATTCAGTGCAACAACAGAGAAAACGCTATAAAAGAATTGATCCATGCCATCTTTCCATCAATTGAAGATAATGTATATTCTTCAGATTATATAATCTCTAGAGCAATATTGTCCACTAAAAATGATAGTGTTGACGAGATTAATAATCAAATGATTGAAATTTTTGAAGGGGAGGAAAAAGTTTATTACAGTTTTGATGAAGCTGAAGACGATCAGCGTAACTTCTATCCGGTCGAGTTCTTAAACTCACTAAATGTTAGTGGTTTCCCGCCTCATAAGCTTCGTTTAAAAATTGGATGCCCAATAATATTGTTACGTAATATCGATCCATCACATGGCCTGTGTAATGGCACGCGATTGATATGTAAGGGTTTCATGTGAAATGTTATTGATGCGGAAATTGCAGTCGGTCAACATGCCGGCAAAAGAGTTTTTTTGCCAAGAATCCCTCTAACCCTTTCTGAAGATGACATGTTCCCATTCAAGCTGAAAAGAAAACAATTTCCAATTCGACTTAGCTTTTCCATGACGATTAATAAAGCTCAAGGTCAAACAATTCCGAACGTTGGTATTTATCTTCCGGATTCTGTATTTTCACATGGACAACTTTATGTCGCGTTATCAAGAGGGATTTCAAGACAAAGTACGAAGGTGTTGGTACATCTCGCCAAAGAATTCAAACAAAGCGGAGTTTACACATCAAAGTTGTCTACCAGGAAGTGTTGCGTGATTAATTAATCGCATCCGAATAAAAAAGAAGGTAAGTTAGTAGATTTTGTGCCTTATTTGCTTCCAGAAATTACCTTTTAATTACTATTTTAAACCACCTGTAGGTGTCTAACATTTTTTTATGTGTCGAAATCTGGTACAGTAGAGGAGAAGGTACAAGAAAGTCATAAGCGAACGGATGTATTGGTAAAACAGGAAGAGATACAAGAGACTCCCCTCAAGGTGTTTTTATTGTTTTGTCCAGCTACTTGACTGTTTTGAACTCTTCTTGTTTTTAATTACATCTACTTCCTTGTTTTGTACTATTCTTGTAGAAGATCACCAAATAATCGATAAACTAACAGAAAAACCAGTGCCATTGTATCACGAATAAGAAAACTAACTTAAGTACTATACAATATTTCATGAGACGACGGATAAACTAACGGTAAACAATTATACTATTGTAAATTGCCACTCCCGCCGCATCGCGCGGGTAAGTGACTAGTATATATATATATATATATATATATATATATATATATATATATATATATATAGGGGAGGGTTTAAATGAGAACGCTAAGTATTTGTGAGAACCGTGAGAACAAATGAAAAAACCATGAGAACTTGGTCAAAAACAATTCAAATTCAAAATTTTTTTCTACACTTATCATTATTATTCGAATACAATGTTAGAAATTCAATTTACACGTTTAAATTTACGTGAATTCATAAATAAAGAAAAAACATGTGTAAATTTGCCATTTACACATGTGTAAATCTGCTATATTTACACATGTGTAAAAAATCTAAAAAGAAGGATTTTGAAATGAGAAATGAATTATTTGATGTTATAAATTCTTGTTTTGATGTTGTATCTTAATTACAATGAGGTTTGTATAAAAAAAATTGGTTTTGATTAATTTTTTCATTCGTTCTCACGGTTATCACAATATTTAGCGTTCTCAAGATAACCCTCCCTATATATATATATATATATATATATATATATATATATATATATATATATATATATATATATATATATATATATATATATATATATATATATATATATAGGATAATGCTAGATAAAAAACCCTAAAATTCTTAGAAAACTCTGGAAACCCAAATGGGAAGCCATTTTTACCCAACCTCCCGACATTTTTTTTTTTGAAAAAAGTTACACATGTAATATACATGTTTTAGAGTGTTTTGGGCCAAAAAAAACAAAAAAGCGCCGAAGGGATTTTTTTAAAAAAAATAAACAAATTTCAGCTCCTAACACGTGTTAAGCAAAAAAGACATAATTTCGCTGAAAATTGTTTTTTTTTTTTAAAAAATATCCGTTCGGCGCTTTTTTGATTTTTTTGGCCCAAAAGTCTTAAAAACATGTATATTACATGTGTTATTTTTTTCAAAAAAAAAAAATGTCGGGAGCTTGGGTTTTCTCGGGTTTTTTATATATATAGGGTTTTCTATCTAGCCCTACCCTATATATATATATATATATATATATATATATATATATATATATATATATATATATATATATATATATATATATATATATATATATATATATATATATATATATATATATATACACACACACCTGCGCCACTGGATTTGATTATCATGGTACATTACTTGAGATGCTATGAACTCATGATAGTTGACCAACCAAGAAAAATCAAACAAATAAAGTTAGAACACTTGCTAAACTCGAAAGTTAAAACTAGATTAACTCTTTTTACGTTACTTGACCTTTAATCTTGAACCTTACACTTAATGATGATTTTAGATATTTTAGAGTAAAATGCTAAAATAATCTATGGGGTTTGGGCATATTTGTATGTTTTCCATACAAAATGATTTTTATGTGTATTTGAGTCATTCACCTTTGGTTTTTTCTTTTTTTTTTCTTTGTCATTTTTATCCTTGAGGTTTGACAATTTATTGCGACTTCCATCTCACGGTATTTGGCCGTCAGAGATGGAAATGAGAAGATCCAAAACTTTTTGGATAAAAACAAACATTAAGACGGAAGCCAGTAGCCAAAACTCAAGGGTGAAAAAGCACATTACAAGTTATTAGAAAAAATATAGTTTTTTAATCATTAATAACAATAATAAATACAATCAATATACATATATTCAATGTTCATACAACCTTTTCAAGACCAAAAGCAACCTTGATTTACAGTGTTGGTTAGGAATGACAATGGACTAGTTTTGGGCCGGGTATCGGTAATTCCAGGCCCGTATTCGGTCGTAATTCTTTGTTCCATACCCGGCCTGTTACCCATCTGGTATTTGTCGGGTAATTACCCGTCGGGAATCGGGCATACCCCTGAATATCGGGTATACCCGTTAATTTCTTAAAAAAATAGCAGTTGGGACAAATGTGCATTTTTTACTTTGATGTTTCTATAGTTTACAATTTTAATAACTATAACAAATGAAAACATGATTAAATACTTCCATATCATATTCTTCATACCACATATACCAAACTAAATCAAAACGATTAAATACTTTCATATCCAATATACATGCTCAAAAATAAGTTATTTGTTCACTAAGTAGTTGCCAAATACATATCCACATATGAAATACTAGTTGTCTTCATATCCAAATATGTATTCAAGACTAGACCCCTAGTCCTATAGTAATAAGTGCATGTATGAAAATTTATAATATGAAAAGAAAAAATATAATTTTCTGGATACTAATATAGTTACATGTATGGAAATTTATAACATGATTATTTTGGATATTATTCGAGTGAATGGGCCGGGTATCGGGCGGGTATCACTAAATCCCATACCCGTACCCGTACCCGAATGTTTTCCATTTTTAAGCCCATACCCGGCCCATACCCATCAGGCTTCGGGTATACCCGGCCTGTATGTTTCGGGTTTCGGGTATACCCGTCGGGCTTAGGCTTTTTTGCCATCCCTAGTGTTGGTTTTACTATTCAAATACAACATTTTTACAATACAATTTTTTAAGACTGAAACTTTTAGTATAGTTTAGTTATAAATATACAATCTTTTCTACCCTAAAATACAATTTATATACTTTAAGGCAGCTTTTATAATAATTTAGTTAAAAAATACAACGTTTTTTATAATTAATGCAACCACTATTATCTTTTTAGTATAAAAATGCAACCTTTATTTAGAGTAAATGCAATATTTTTACTTTTTTTTTTTTACAACAAATATAACCTTTTTACACCCCAATGTCTAAACTCAAATAATATTATAGTCAACACAAAATGCAAATTACAATAATAAAGAGAAATGAAAACACTCTACTCATCTCAATCTCGAACTGGAAGTTGTTTCCAAGTTCTGTCGATGCCTATCAATATCTTTTTGTATATCTTTGAGCTCGTTTTTTTAATAATGATCATCTTCAATACCTTTGCGCATTTTCAGCATTTGTTTTTTCTCAACTTCAACATTTGCTTTAAATGATCCCATTAGTCCCTTTAAAATTATGTATGATGATGTGAGAACATAAACTATTTTTTTATCAATGTATTTGTAATGCCTCTATTATAAAGTTGGTGATATTCATATTTGTCTTCGTTCATCACAACCAAAAAAGTATCTGCCAGAGCCGCCATCCTCTCTAGCGTGCAGACCAGACCTACAACATGCAGTCTGCACGTATGATTCAACCATTAAGTATTGAGAATGATTTACGTAAAGTTAGACTATCTTCAATGCTAAGGTCGCTTTGAGAATCCTTAGTTGCCTAGTCAGCTGCCACATCATATCCTTACAAATCCTTAAAACCTCTCAATTTCTTCTCCAACCATTCAGACATACTTTCATATCCTTATATTTTCCACATCACTATCCATTTTTCTTTAAATTTTATTACTTAATAAATTATTAAAATGTATTTAAATGATTAAATAACTAATATAAGTAAATAACCAATATCTAAAATAATAATAAACTAGATTTTAAAAAAAATATAAAACATATAAATTACACACACATGCAACAATTTTTTATATTGTTTATTAGTTTGGATTATTTAAAATTTAGTAAAATGCCAAAATGGTCCCTGAGTTTAGAGCACTTTTGCCACTTCACTACAAAAAATGAAAAATTTTGTATTTGGTTTTCTGAGGTTTTATTTTTGTTGCCATTTTCATCCAATTGAGAAACTGAGTTAGAATTTTCTAATAACTTCTCCCCTTTTTGTTGTTTTCCTTATTTAAATGAAGGGTATAATCATCATTTTATACCATAATATATTCTAATTAAATAAGGAAAATAAAAAAAGGAGAAGTTAACAGAAAATTCTAACCCAGTTTGCTAATTTGATGAAAATGGCAACAAAAATGAAACATAGGGACTCAGATACCCAAATTTTCAGTTTTGGATGAAAGTGGCAAAATTGGCCTAAACTCAGGGACCGTCTTAGCATTTTAGTCTTAAAAATTTAAATGAAACCTTGAGGGTTGATATGTAGTTTACTTAAAAATTAAAGGGTGAATAGAAAACTTTTAATAATAAAACAAAAAATCTCTCTCATCTTTTTCACTTATCTGTTCATCTTCTCCAGAATAACCTCCTCCATTAAACCTCCATAAAGCTTTTCAAAACAACCCAAGCCTGAACTTAAAATTCAAGAACCCAGACATATCAAGCCCTTGACGTCAGATTTTTCTTTCGGATCTGTAATGTTGAAACAACAAGGATAAGGTCAAGGGAAGGTATGAACGTTCCTCGGGTCAGCCTCGTCACCTCTTAGCTTATACCTACAACATGAAAGAACCCGTTAGAAGGGGCCAGAGACCGGGATCTCTACAGGGGCGAAGCATTGAAGGGGCCGGGGGTGCCCAACCCCCCGAACTTTTCGCTCAGTAGTTTTATGGATGTACATTTCGTATAGAATTTTTTAAGTATATACGTTTTCGATCCCCCGGTTTTATAAAAAAAAATTAGATATATACCTTTAGGTCCGGTGACTTTCGACCCCTCGGTGGAAATTTTCAAGCTTCGCCACTGGGTCTCTGGACCACCCTTAGACGCTCAACATTAGTGATCTATCTAAGAAGAGTACATAAACATAAAATATAGATGAATGCGTAAGTATAAGAGAGATAGAGAATGCTTAGGGAGATTATTGTCCTATCCCCAAAATACCATATGCGGAAACCACCGCGAGGCGTGTGACGTACCAGGATCTAGCTACTAATCACATTGAACTAACAGTAATATAATAATTTCGAAATCTCATTCAACGTGAAAAATGTAATTCTAAATATCTTATTTAAAACAATTAAAGTTCAGCGGAAGCATTTGAAATAGTTTCTAAGTATTTGAAAACAACTTGTTCGCAAAACATAGCATAATATCAAACATGTCAACAACGGCCCGACCCATGACATCCACAACTCCTCCGATTGTAAGCTCCATTTCATGAAACCATTTAACGACCTGCAAGCATGCAGAAAAGTGTATCAACATAAAGCTGGCGAGTTCACAGTTTTGTTTAACGAAAATCATGTTAAATGTGGCAACTAAGTAATGTGGCAACGTACAACCTTCCAAAAATACCAAAAAAAGGGAGTTTCGTTTTACCCAAAGTAGTTTTCACTTTTCAAGCTACTGTATATTAGGGGTGTTAAACGGGTCGTGTTCGCAGATTGACGGGTTCAACCTGAACCGAACCCAAAAATTTTACACAAATCCGAACCCGACCCGAACCCAGAAATCATATCATATATATGAACCCGAACACGACCCGTTCAACCCAAATTTTTCATTTTTTTTCTGAAATAAATATACTATAATTTAAATTTACTTAAGAAACACAAATGTATATAATAATATCATATTTAAGTTATAAAATCTATGTTAGTTTCTCTTATTAAGTTATAATCATGGCATAAAATACACACCTCATTTAATTTATGACATTAAATATATTGTAAAAAATATAATATGGGATTTTGGTCCGGTGCCGTTCAAATTCTTTAATTCGTGGATAGGGGATCAGCGTCTGGATGTTATTATAGATAAATTCTTTTATTCGGGTCATATTGGGGGTTATAGCGATGCGGTTCTTGCTGAAAAGCTGAGACGTTTGAAGTCCGATATTAAAATTTGGAGATCGGAGAAATTGAAAGAGGACAATAAAGATATGAATGAAATTTGGGAGAAAATTGATAGTCTCGAATCGAAAGCTGCCCTCGAACCCTTATCGTAGGAGGATAAAAAATCCAGAATTGACCTTCAGGTGTTAGCGAATAAATTGGATTTGATAAAAGTTAAGGATCTCCAGCAAAAAGCGAGAATTAATTGGTGTAGATTCGGTGACGAGAAAAGTAGGTTTTTCCATAAAGTGGTCTCGATAAATCTGGCCAGAAATAGAATCAACTGCCTTAACTTCAATGGTGCAATTATCTCAGATCTGGTGGCTCTAAAAGAGGCGGTTAGAAGTTGGTTCCGAAAGCAGTTTGTCACACCCTGGCTTTGCGGAAGCGTGGTTATTTTGGTGTGACTTCTTAATACCATAGCTTAATCATAACAAAGCTACATGAATTTAAAATATGCAAGATCATCCATTAAAAATAAAAATATCGAAACATTGTCTTAACAGGTAAACACCCAACAACCATAAACTTGTCTAAACATTACAACCACAAACATAACATAAACACGATTCAAGGACTGTGACTTGTCCAGGAAAGAGTCACATTCCCCGAACCCTGGATGACCTTGGTGCCTAATGCAGCGGAACACAAGCCATACCGCGCCAGATCGTTAATTTCCTGAAATACATGTAAGTTGAAAAATCAACAATAATGTTGAGCGAGTTCATGCGAAAGTGAGTAAATAAACCCTTGTATTTATCAAAACCCTGGTATGTAGCAAATAAGGAAAAAGAGATCACCAATGGTTTGCAAGGCCATTGATATGTGTGAAGTGCAAGTAGGAAGACTCAAACCTAGCGGATTTTGTGTCGGGCACAAAGTCACCCCGAGGCCCGTTATGCTGGACCTGGAGTTGGGCTCGCTACACCCAGATAGATCTACCGCTTACGTCCCTCGGTCCTACCATGAGGATTAATGGCCTCCAGTTCCCGCCTACCCACTCACATGATCTAAGTAATAACCCTCCTTACGCTAACCATACCATGTATCAAGTATTTCATAATCATAGTAACATGTATTTCACCCCCGCAGTTTATAAAACTGAAAAGAGTTAAGGGAAAAGGGGGACATGAACTCACAGTCAGTGCGTCGCTATACCAAGTACTCCAAATCTCCGATAGCTGTGCAACGACCTACATGTGCTAATTCTATTAGACGGATGGCCGTGCTTTAGCTTTATAGTTTAATTTTCGGGAAACAGTTAGACAACTGTTCCTTGTGTATATTTGGTAGTTAATCTCCTTCCTAAGGATGGGGGAATTAATACATGCGCTTTTATAATATTAAGTCTCACTTAATATATTTTACTTCTCATTCCAAAATATAATTATTTTTCTCAAAAATATTATATTTTCTCTTCACATAATACTTTCCAAAACAATACGTTGACAAAATACGCATTTATGAATATTTCCGTATAAAGCGTAAGTTACGTTTTGGCGATTCAGTGATAATAGTAATTACCGTTGTGACTTATATGTTTGTCGTGTAGGCGTTGGTATTATTTTGGGTTCGTCAAAGTTTGTAAATATTATTTTTACTCTAAAAATAATATTTATATATTTTCACAAAATAATCATAAACAGTGTGGTGAAAAATATATTTATCGAATAAATATTTATCACGTTTAGTTTTTGTGAAAATCCCACCTCCGATTATTTAATAAATAAAGTCTTGGCGAAATGTATTTTGAAAACATTTCAAAATAGTTTAACACTTGCAAATAATTCTAAGTGTTAGATTTTAGAAAAATTTCGCCAGAGTTTCCCCTGTAACTAACTGGAGGTGGCCACGCTTTCAAGCGTATCATTTTCTTTTACAAAATCATTCCAACACTTCTTTAAATCAACCAATCAATTTCCGATACTTCAAACTAGTTTCAACACATCAAACTTGTAGACTAGTATGTAAAATCGCATTATTACATGAACTTGTAGTTTTTCCGAAAGTCATAGTGTAGATCACCTTATATTTAGTGGATCTATGTATAAAATAGTTTAGTCTTGTAAAAACCCCGTTTTTAGAACAAATCATCCTTTACAACTTCCCGACAACTTTTATAAAAATTGTTACTTTGTCGGATCTTTCGTTTCACAAGTGTTTATACACTTGTGGTTTGTAAAAATCATATTTGTTAACATGTCACCCAACTTTTATAAAACATGGTTTTCTCGACACTTGGTTCTATGAATATACCACTTGTACATACGTAGATCGGCTCGTTTTAAATACTATTTTACAAGTCAAAATACTTTTACACAAGTTCATGTTTCTCGTGTGGTGGAGTTTCACCTTTTAACCCTCGTACCGACAGAAACAAGCTTATGTCAAGATCTATGATCTTAACAAAGTCGGGTCAAACGATGATAAGAGCCACCACATCGTAGATCGGGCCTCAATAATCAACATATTCAAATACTACAACATTTACACATGTTATGAGCTTTTAACCAACAATATTCGAGTTTTAGTAGACTTTATAGATTCAAAACGCATGATTCCGACTTTTAACCGTTAAAAATCATATTAACCACTTTAGATACGATCGAGAGTGAGTTTTAAACATTATACCTCTAGCTCGGGGCTAGGGAAGAATCTAGTCGAAAATGGCGTGGATAAAAGCAAAGAAACGAGGTCCTTCAACTTCCGCTTGCTTCAAGATTCCTTATACGTGATCCGAAAGCCTTGTAGATACTTGGAACTTGCAAGATGGAAATCGAAATGGATGGATTGATGTGAGGTGCTCTCGGCCGAGACCTCCAAGAGAGGGAGAGAAAGTGTGGGTGGTGAAGTGTGATGTGTATTCTCTCATGAGTCATGTGGTGTATTTATAGGCAAAGATAGGATTATCGTCCAACGGATCTCGTGTCCCCTTGATATTAGACACACACAATAAAATAATCTAACTTTTGTACTCCCATGTCTCTTTATAGTTGGCCGATATCTTTAGGGGGGGGGGGGTATCCGGTTGGTTTTCAATCATTCAGTTAGAGTTTAATTTAGTTAAGTCGGTTAACTTTAGGGATTAACCCCGTTAGTTGCATGATGCGTTATAATGCGGATGTTAGGGTAATCAGGGACCCTAACTGGCTCAGAAAAAGACTAATAATATTTCTGGCAATATTTTTATGTTCCGGGTATAGTCCGGTTGTTCGGTTGGATAGTAATCTGTTAAAGTGCTTAAGTAATCCTTTAAGCGTCGTAAATAATATTTTTAGCGACACAATTTACTCTTCAAAGTGTCAGGAATATTTCCTTATGTTTTGGCACTTTATTAATTAGCTAGAAGCTAGTATGTTGATAAAAGTGTTGTGTTTCGTGCTTAGAGTACGTTTTAGGCACATCCAATCATTACATCTTATTCCTAGAGACGCAGTTCTACAACCCTTGTATCCCTACACACACTATGGGTGTAGTAAAATATTTCTGGCTCATACAGGCCCTTAGAGGCAGTGCTTGCCTGATGCTGGCTATCTCAGCATGTTCAATAGGTTATCCGTTCAAATGCTACTGTGCTTTTGTGCATCATGTTTGTCACTAGAGTTTAGTAAGTAAATAATGTAGTGACGGAAATCAAAGTATGATGCAGATATGTACATGTATCAACAGTCAAGTAGCAGTTTATCAGTAATCTCAGTCAAGCACAGTAATTAAGCAGCAACTAATAGTTAATTAAGTCGTACGGATACCTGGTTTAGTGAGGGTTGTCACATTCTCCCCCCGTTAGAAAAATTTCGTTCCGAAATTTTAAGTTCTGCTTATAGAAGCAGGGTTCTCAGGAAATAAGTGGGGGTATTTCTCTTTCATTCGGTCTTCACGCTCCCAGGTGAATTCAGGACCATGTCTAGCATTCCAGCGAACCTTGACGAGCTTGACACTGCTCCGGCGGGTCTTGTTTACTTTCCAATCCGTGACCTCGACAGGTTCTTCAACGAAGTGGAGCGTGTCATCAACATGAATTTCGTCGGTAGGAATGGCAACGTTAACTTGAGTTGGACTTCTCTTCAGATTGGATACATGAAATGTATCGTGAACATTATTTAGTTCGGCAGGTAGATCCAACTTGTATGCTACGGTCCCAATTCTTTCCAAAACCTTGAAAGGACCAATGTAGCGCGGATTCAACTTCCCACGCTTCCCAAAGCGTGCCACACCCTTCCAGGGTGATACCTTCAACAAAACCATATCCCCAACCTCAAACTCCTGAGGTTTCCTTTTCAGATCTGCGTAGGTCTTCTGACGGTCACGAGCCGCATTAATGCGATCTCGAATTTGCGCAATCTTATCTATAGTTTCCTGAACTACATCGGGACCTACCAATTGTCTATCACCTGCGTCAGACCAACAGAGCGGCGACCTGCACTTGCGCCCATATAACGCTTCGAATGGCGCGGCACCAATACTGGTGTGGTAGCTGTTGTTGTATGAAAATTCAACCAGGGGTAAATGCTTATCCCAGCTACCGCCTAAATCCATAACACATGCTCTCAGCATGTCCTCCAACGTCTGAATCGTCCGCTCACTTTGTCCGTCGGTCTGCGGGTGAAAAGCAGTGCTCATATTCAGCTTTGAGCCAAAAGCTTCCTGGAAGGATTGCCATATCCTCGATACGAACCTCCCGTCTCTATCAGAAATAATCGAGAGAGGTACTCCATGGCGTGTAACAATCTCTCTCATGTAGATTTCAGCCAATTTGCTTGTATTATCCTTCTCGCGGATAGGTAAGAAGTGTGCTGACTTCGTTAAGCGATCCACTATCACCCAGATAGTGTCATGGCCTTTTGGCGTTCTTGGCAACTTCGTAATAAAATCCATGGAGATTTGTTCCCACTTCCACTGGGGAATTTTTGGTTGCTGCAGAAGTCCCGAAGGCTTCTGGTATTCCGCCTTAACTTTGGCGCAAGTTAAACATTTGCTCACGTAAATAGCAACATCGCCTTTCATCCTAGGCCACCAGTAATAATCCTTAAGATCCTGGTACATCTTATCCGCTCCAGGGTGGATAGAGTACCGCGACTTGTGAGCTTCATCAAAGATAACCTCTCTTAAACCACCAAACAAAGGAACCCAAATCCTTTTCTCAAAACACAACGTTCCTTCCCTGTTTGGCACCAATATCTTCTCCATCCCACGGAGATATTCTTCCTCAAGGTTTCCCTCCTTGAGAGCTTCCTTCTGTGCCGCACGAACACGCGAGGAAAGGTCGGTTTGAATTATCATTTCCATAGCCCTAACCCTTATGGGCTTGATTCTCTCTTTACGACTTAGGGCATCAGCGACCACATTCGCCTTCCCTGGATGATACTTGATCTCGCAGTCGTAATCGTTC
Source organism: Helianthus annuus (assembly GCF_002127325.2). Taxonomy (NCBI): domain Eukaryota; kingdom Viridiplantae; phylum Streptophyta; class Magnoliopsida; order Asterales; family Asteraceae; genus Helianthus; species Helianthus annuus. Next base: position 149,439,643 of record NC_035437.2, on the reverse strand, counting down.
AACAACTCGACCCATCGTCTTTGCCTCATGTTCAACTCCTTCTGGTTGAATATATGTTGGAGGCTCTTGTGATCTGTGAAAATTGTGCACTTCGTACCATAAAGGTAGTGTCTCCAGATCTTCAAAGCGAAAACCACTGCGCCAAGCTCCAAATCGTGCGTGGTATAGTTCTTTTCGTGCACTTTCAGTTGGCGTGACGCGTAAGCAATAACCTTCTGGCGTTGCATCAACACGCAACCCAATCCTTGACGTGAAGCGTCGCAGTATACCACGAAATCATCTGTACCTTCTGGTAGAGCTAAGATTGGCGCGTTACAAAGCTTATCCTTCAATATCTGAAACGCTTCATCCTGTTTGATTCCCCAATCAAACTTCTTATCCTTCTGCGTGAGGAGTGTCAACGGTTGAGCGATCTTTGAAAAGTTCTCGATGAACCTTCGATAATAGCCAGCCAAACCCAAGAATTGCCGAATCTTAGTTGGCGTCTTTGGCGTTTCCCAATCTTTGATCGCCTCGATCTTGGTTGGATCACGTGGATTCCATCTCCGTTCACCACGTGCCCAAGGAATTGCACTTCCCTTAGCCAAAACTCGCACTTAGAGAACTTGGCGTACAACTGTTCTTTCTTCAGCAACTCTAGAATAGCTCTAAGATGTTGCTCGTGCTCAGCCTCTGTCTTTGAATAAATCAAAATATCATCGATGAATACGATCATGAACTTATCCAAGTACGGCTTACAAACTCGATTCATCAGATCCATGAATACTGCAGGTGCGTTTGTCAGACCAAACGGCATAACGAGAAACTCGTAGTGTCCATATCGAGTTCTGAAGGCTGTCTTCGGGATACTTTCCTCCTGTATCCGTAGCTGATGGTATCCATATCGAAGATCGATCTTTGAATAGAAGCTTGAACCTTGAAGCTGGTCGAACAGATCATCGATTCTTGGCAGGGGATACCTATTCTTGATCGTCAGCTTGTTCAACTCTTTGTAGTCGATGCACATACGGAAACTACCGTCCTTCTTCTTGACAAACAAAACTGGAGCTCCCCAAGGCGAGAAGCTTGGTCTGATAAATCCCTTGTCTAACAACTCTTGAAGTTGTGTCGACAGTTCCTGCATCTCAGACGGAGCAAGTCTGTAAGGTGCCTTAGCCACAGGCGCGGCGCCTGGAACTAAGTCAATGTGGAACTCTACTTGTCTCTGAGGCGGCAATCCAGGCAAGTCTTCAGGAAAGACTTCTGGATATTCCTTCACGACAAGGATGTCTTCGATCTTCGGCTCAGCAGCCTTTTTATCCACAATGTGTGCTAGAAAAGCAACACATCCTTTCTGCAAACACTTTCTCGCTTTCAGGCAGCTAATCATCCTTAACGGCGTCTCACGCTTCTCCCCATGAACAACAATGGTCTCACCATCATCGGTCGGGATACGAATAATCTTCTCGTGACAAACTATCTCGGCCTTGTTACTCGATAACCAATCCATCCATACTACCACGTCGAAGCTTCCCAATTGGACTGGTAGTAGATCGAGAGCAAACTCACGCTCTCCCAGCTCGATTACGCAACCTCGAATCACCTCGTTAGCCTCTACTAACTTCCCATTCGCTAATTCGATCGAGTACGGGATATCTAACTTACTAGCGGCTAAACCAAGCATATTCTTAAATTCTAACGACACAAAGCTGTAATCGGCACCAGTATCAAACAAAACGGATGCATAGCGTTGGTTTACAGGGAACGTACCAGTGACTACATTGGGATCCTGGCGCGCCTCCCTGGCTTCCATGTTAAAAACTCTTCCGCGTGCCTGGTTTAATTCTGGGCAATTCCTCTTGTAATGCCCAACATCACCGCAGTTAAAACATCCGGGCCTCTGCCCGTTCCCTCCATTATTTCCCGCTTGATGGTTTCCCTGGTTCCGATTCATGGCGCTCGCTTGGTTAGCATGATTAGCACGGTTCCCATCACCTCCCTGGTTTCCTGGTGGGCGGTTCCCAGCACCACCACGGTTGTTCCTATTCCCATATCCTCCTTGGCCTCCCCGGCCAGCATTAGCCCAACAAGAGTCCTTTGAATGACCAGTCTTCCCACATGATTCACAAACTTTTGGCCCGCATCGGCCAGAGTGATGGCGTTGGCATGAACTACACTTGGGATGAGCACCCATATATCCTTTACCTTTCTTCCTACCACCAGCTGAATCTTGAGCTGGCGCATTCGATTCCCCTTTCTTAACCACCATCCCGGTGCCCTGCTTGAAATTCGAAAACTTTCGCTTGTTTCCTCCAGATGACTCCACATGAGTCTCCTTTTTCTTGGGCTCAGTTTCATCAAACTTGTTCAACCGAATTGCCTCTTCGGTGAGAGCCACACTCAAATCAATGGATTCAGTGATAGTTGCAGGTTTGGAGGAGGTTACCATGCTGATGATTTAAGGAGCCAATCCCCAAATGAAGCGTTCAATCCTCTTGAACTCAGGCGTAACCATGTAGGGTACCACATGCGACAAGTCGTGGAACCTCTGAACATACTCAGCTATCTTAGAACCTTCCATTTTTAGATGCCAAAACTCGGTCTCCAATCTCTGAATTTCAGCGCGAGAACAGTACTTTTTGCGCATGAGTTCTTTCAACTCAGTCCAGGTCAGTGCGTAAGCCGCAGCTTCGCCAAGGGTCTGGACCTGTAGATTCCACCAGGATAGGGCTCCATCCACAAATAGCCCTGAGATGTAAGTGACTTGTTGATCCAGCGCGCATTTGCTCATGCGAAGTACGGACTCGGTTTTCTCGGCCCAGCGGACGAAAGCAACAGCACCTCCTGTGCCATCGAAGTTTATGGGCTTGCAGTCCAAGAATTGTTTGTAAGTGCACCCATGCGGTGGATTGTTGTTGTTGCCCGTGTTGCCGGAGTTGCTCCCACTCATTCCTCCTTGCGAGGCAGCATATTGAGCAATAGCAGCAGCAATAACTTGCTGTAGTTCGTCCTGGGTCGTAGGCATTGGCTGAGGTTGACGTCTTGGCGGCATCTTCTAAAGATGTATACGTCGGTCAGGCCATAGTAAGCATACGAATATAGTAATAGTAATAGCACATAACATCTCATGTTATCAATATATCACACACAACATCCCATGTCCCAACATCCCATGTCACAAGTATTATATACACAACATCCCATGTCCCAACATCCCATGTCACAAGTATTATATTCACAACATCCCATGTCACAAAAATATAAATAAGAAATCAAGTGCATCAGATATGGTGAGAATACCTCGATTGCTACATATATCGAGACCATAATGTAGTAAGTGTGGCATACAACCATCAATCAAATAGGGGCTACATCACCCCTGTACAAAACTATATCATATCAGTATCACATACATCAGGTACATCAAATAAGTATCAACAAAAGTTAGTAACATCAGGTGGTCTCCAAAAGGCTGTGCAGTCACAATCGCTGTCGTCTCACCAACGTCTACCTCTATAGCACCGATGAGCTCTATGCGGATGGGGGTGGAGGAGGGGGAAAGTGAGTGTAGAGTAAACGGCGTAGATGAAGCCAGTCCTCCTCCATCGCCTGCTGAGTGTGAATAATAGAAGCGATCTGCTGCTCCAAAGTCAGAAGTCGGGCAGCGAAGTCCGGGGGTAATGATCGAAACGGCTGAAAAGGTGAGGATGTCTGACCATGACATGGACCTAGTGATAGCTGAGCTCTCTCGAGCTCCTGGAGTCGCTGCGTATGGGACTCATGCTGATGGACAAAGGACATCAAGACGTCCTCTATGGTGTGCCCCATATGGAATGGATGATATGGATCAGTAGGTGGCATCGGAGAGGAAGATGACCAAAGCAGTGGCGTGCTGGTGGGATCGAATGGTGCTGCATGAACAGGTGAAACGGAAGATGGAACAGATGTCATCTGGGGCACGAAAGGAATAGACATCGGTATGTGCCCAAAAGGGTGGGCTGAAGAGCCCTCTCCAGGCCTCGCTGGAGGTATAATCTGAGGGATCGGAAAGGTGAAATCATCGGATCGTGTCACAGGGATCTGAAATGAGAAATCAGCATGATGTGCATCAGTGTGATGTGGGGGAAACGGTGGAACATCCTCGTCAGCAGGTATCCAACCATGCTGAGCGTCCTCATCGGGTGGATCCAGGTGATCAGCAAACAGAGCGTGCTCAGGCTCGAGGGGAACAGGATCAAATGGAGCAATGACAGGGTCAACTGGTGCAACATGCTCAACTGGGTGGTCAACAGGGATATCAACAATCAAAGGGGGATCAACAAAAGGTGGATCAACAACAGGATCATCAGCTATAACATGGTCGTCAACAATCAAAGGAATGTCCACAAGATGGTCACCAATAGGTGGGTCTGCTAATATGGGCTCATCAGGAACGCCGGCATGTACCAGGTCATGCTCATGCACAGGATCTAGAGCAACTGCCTGCTCTGGGGCCAAGGCAGGCTCTGGGTCATCAAAAGCCATATCAAAATCAAACTCTGGATCAAAGGGATCAACAGGATCAACGGGATCAACAGGGTCCTCCATCTGCTGGTCCATAGGAATATACTCAATATCGTGGTCAGGATCAAATCCTGGAGGAAAAACGGGATCAGAATCCTCAATGTCGTCATGCTCAAATGCATAGCTCAGAATCAGTGCGGCTGAAGATGCCTGATCGGGGTCCGAGTCGTGTACAAAATGCGGTGCGCTCACCTCGTGAGACGGTGCAGATACCACAGACTCAAAGGAGTCTGGGACGGGTGAGTGGACGGGCGAGTCCTCAACAGGAGCACCAGCGATCATCAAAAGATCGCCAGCGGGAAGAGGGGCTGCATCAGGAATCTCATCCTCGAAAGGCTCGTCCTCAAAGAGATCAATATCGCCGTCAGCCTCGGCGTCGGGTAGCAAGTCGTATGCTGGATATGAAGCAAGGGGTATGGGAGCTGGAATCGCTACAAAGGGAAGATACTCAGCAGGTGGGTCATCGATATGCTCATCAGCGCCATCGGGCAGAGCGAAGGGCTAGAAGTCATCATCATCGGTGCTGGTGAAGTCGGAGGTATGCACCTCGTGCTCTGAGGATATAGTGTCGTCAGATACTATGGGTAAAGGTCCGGTGGTATCCGAAGCACCCGTGCCTGGTGAATCCATGTGTCTGTAATAAACACAAAATATGCACAAATAATCAGTAAATCAGGTAATCACATAAGTTACCAAGTAATAATCACATAATCCTCCTAGTCCCACTAGCCTCCCAGCCTCCCAGACTGTCCTTCCTAGTCCCACTAGCCAACTTTCCCAGCCTCCCAGACTGACTCCCTAGTCCCACTAGCAAACTTTCCCAGCCTCCTAGACTGACTCCCTAGTCCCAATAGCAAATTCTCCCAGCCTCCCAGACTGACTCCTAGTCCCACTAGACAATCCTCCCAGCCTCCCAGACTGATTTCCTAGTCCCACTAGACAACTACCTCGATCCAGTAGATCGAGCCCCGGCCTCCCAGACCGAGCCTCAGTCTCTCAGACCGAGCCTCAGCCTCCCAGACTGAGCCTAAAAATAATAAATAAAATATGCTCAACATTTGTTTATAGAAACGTTTTGGATCTGGACTTAAGTGGTATGCAGTAAAAATGTTTTCGTGAGAGCCCTAGTGATCATAGTCTAGACTCTAGAAGGAATCCTAGTTCGCTATGAACCTGGCTCTGATACCAAGCTGTCACACCCTGGCTTTGCGGAAGCGTGGTTATTTTGGTGTGACTTCTTAATACCATAGCTTAATCATAACAAAGCTACATGAATTTAAAATATGCAAGATCATCCATTAAAAATAAAAATATCGAAACATTGTCTTAACGGGTTAACACCCAACAACCATAAACTTGTCTAAACATTACAACCACAAACATAACATAAACACGATTCAAGGACTGTGACTTATCCAGGAAAGAGTCACATTCCCCGGACCCTGGATGACCTTGGTGCCTAATGCAGCGGAACACAAGCCATACCGCGCCAGATCGTTAATTTCCTGAAATACATGTAAGTTGAAAAATCAACAATAATGTTGAGCGAGTTCATGCGAAAGTGAGTAAATAAACCCTTGTATTTATCAAAACCCTGGTATGTAGCAAATAAGGAAAAAGAGATCACCAATGGTTTGCAAGGCCATTGATATGTGTGAAGTGCAAGTAGGAAGACTCAAACCTAGCGGATTTTGCGTCGGGCACAAAGTCACCCCGAGGCCCGTTATGCTGGACCTGGAGTTGGGCTCGCTACACCCAGATAGATCTATCGCTTACGTCCCTCGGTCCTACCATGAGGATTAATGGCCTCCAGTTCCCGCCTACCCACTCACATGATCTAAGTAATAACCCTCCTTACGCTAACCATACCATGTATCAAGTATTTCATAATCATAGTAACATGTATTTCACCCCCGAAGTTTATAAAACTGAAAAGAGTTAAGAGAAAAGGGGGACATGAAATCACAGTCAGTGCGTCGCTATACCAAGTACTCCAAATATCCGATAGCTGTGCAACGACCTACATGTGCTAATTCTATTAGACGGATGGCCGTGCTTTAGCTTTATAGTTTAATTTTCGGGAAACAGTTAGACAACTGTTCCTTGTGTATATTTGGTAGTTAATCTCCTTCCCAAGGATGGGGGAATTAATACATGCGCTTTTATAATATTAAGTCTCACTTAATATATTTTACTTCTCATTCCAAAATATAATTATTTTTCTCAAAAATATTATATTTTCTCTTCACATAATACTTTCCAAAATAATACGTTGACAAAATACGCATTTATGAATATATCCGTATAAAGCGTAAGTTACGTTTTGGCGATTCAGTGATAATAGTAATTACCGTCGTGACTTATATGTTTGTCGTGTAGGCGTTGGTATTATTTTGGGTTCGTCAAAGTTTGTAAATATTATTTTTACTCTAAAAATAATATTTATATATTTTCACAAAATAATCATAAACAGTGTGGTGAAAAAATATATTTATCGAATAAATATTTATCACGTTTAGTTTTTGTGAAAATCCCACCTCCGATTATTTAATAAATAAAGTCTTGGCGAAATGTATTTTGAAAACATTTCAAAATAGTTTAACACTTGCAAATAATTCTAAGTGTTAGATTTTAGAAAAATTTCGCCAGAGTTTCCCCTGTAACTGGAGGTGGCCACGCTTTCAAGCGTATCATTTTCTTTTACAAAATCATTCCAACACTTCTTTAAATCAACCAATCAATTTCCGATACTTCAAACTAGTTTCAACACATCAAACTTGTAGACTAGTATGTAAAATCGCATTATTACATGAACTTGTAGTTTTTCCGAAAGTCATAGTGTAGATCACCTTATATTTAGTGGATCTATGTATAAAATAGTTTAGTCTTGTAAAAACCCCGTTTTTAGAACAAATCATCCTTTACAACTTCCCGACAACTTTTATAAATATTGTTACTTTGTCGGATCTTTCGTTTCACAAGTGTTTATACACTTGTGGTTTGTAAAAATCATATTTGTTAACATGTCACCCAACTTTTATAAAACATGGTTTTCTCGACACTTGGTTCTATGAATATACCACTTGTACATACGTAGATCGGCTCGTTTTAAATACTATTTTACAAGTCAAAATACTTTTACACAAGTTCATGTTTCTCGTGTGGTGGAGTTTCACCTTTTAACCCTCGTACCGACAGAAACAAGCTTATGTCAAGATCTATGATCTTAACAAAGTCGGGTTAAACGATGATAAGAGCCACCACATCGTAGATCGGGCCTCAATAATCAACATATTCAAATACTACAACATTTACACATGTTATGAGCTTTTAACCAACAATATTCGAGTTTTAGTAGACTTTATAGATTCAAAACGCATGATTCCGACTTTTAACCGTTAAAAATCATATTAACCACTTTAGATACGATCGAGAGTGAGTTTTAAACATTATACCTCTAGCTCGGGGCTAGGGAAGAATCTAGTCGAAAATGGCGTGGATAAAAGCAAAGAAACGAGGTCCTTCAACTTCCGCTTGCTTCAAGATTCCTTATACGTGATCCGAAAGCCTTGTAGATACTTGGAACTTGCAAGATGGAAATCGAAATGGATGGATGGATGTGAGGTGCTCTCGGCCGAGACCTCCAAGAGAGGGAGAGAAAGTGTGGGTGGTGAAGTGTGATGTGTATTCTCTCATGAGTCATGTGGTGTATTTATAGGCAAAGATAGGATTATCGTCCAACGGATCTCGTGTCCCCTTGATATTAGACACACACAATAAAATAATCTAACTTTTGTACTCCCATGTCTCCTTATAGTTGGCCGATATCTTTAGGGGGGGGGGGGTTATACGGTTGGTTTTCAATCATTCAGTTAGAGTTTACTTTAGTTAAGTCGGTTAACTTTAGGGATTAACCCCGTTAGTTGCATGATGCGTTATAATGCGGATGTTAGGGTAATCAGGGACCCTAACTGGCTCAGAAAAAGACTAATAATATTTCTGGCAATATTTTTATGTTCCGGGTATAGTCCGGTTGTTCGGTTGGATAGTAATCCGTTAAAGTGCTTAAGTAATCCTTTAAGCGTCGTAAATAATATTTTTAGCGACACAATTTACTCTGCAAAGTGTCAGGAATATTTCCTTATGTTTTGGCACTTTATTAATTAGCTAGAAGCTAGTATGTTGATAAAAGTGCTGTGTTTCGTGCTTAGAGTACGTTTTAGGCACATCCAATCATTACATCTTATTCCTAGAGACGTAGTTCTACAACCCTTGTATCCCTACACACACTATGGGTGTAGTAAAATATTTCTGGCTCATACAGGCCCTTAGAGGCAGTGCTTGCCTGATGCTGGCTATCTCAGCATGTTCAATAGGTTATCCGTTCAAATGCTACTGTGCTTTTGTGCATCATGTTTGTCACTAGAGTTTAGTAAGTAAATAATGTAGTGACGGAAATCAAAGTATGATGCAGATATGTACATGTATCAACAGTCAAGTAGCAGTTTATCAGTAATCTCAGTCAAGCACAGTAATTAAGCAGCAATTAATAGTTAATTAAGTCGTACGGATACCTGGTTTAGTGAGGGTTGTCACACAGTTTTCGGAGCCGATTCGGAGACGACCAGATTTTGAAAATGTTGGTCTCCCTAGTGTTTCGGTTCAGATGGGGATCGCCCTATGCGAGCGCTTTTCGGAAAAAGAAGTTGTCATGGCTGTTAAAAGTTGTGGTGGAGGAAAATCTCCGGGCCCGTATGGTTTTACTCTTAAATTTTTCAGAGTATACTGGGACAAAATGAAACCGTGGATTTTGGGGATGTTAAACATGTTCCACCGCTCAGGCACTATTAGTAAAGGATGCAATTCTTCTTTTGTTGCATTAATTCCCAAAACTAATGATCCGCATGAGCTAGCAAATTTCCGTCCTATATCGCTAGTTGGTTCGGTGTATAAAATCATTGCCAAGGTGTTGGAGAATAGACTTAAGCTCGTGATTAATGACATCTCTGCCCCTACTCAATCGGCTTTTGTGGGTGGCCGGAATATCCTTGATAGTACTCTTATCGTGAGCGAAACAGTGACTTGGGCGAAAAGATCGAAAACGAAGTTACTAATTTTTAAAGTGGATTTCGAAAAGGCGTATGACACCATAAATTGGAAGTTTCTTTTCAGGATGTTGGAGAAGATGAACTTTCCACAACAATGGATCGGTTGGATTAGAGGATGTCTGCAATCGGGTATGGGCTCCATTCTTGTTAACGGGTCGCCCACTAAAGAATTTAAATATAAGAGAGGCCTAAGACAAGGTGACCCGCTTTCCCCGTTCCTATTTATCATTGATATGGAGATTATCAATATGTTTATGAATAGGGCGTGCAATTTGGGCCTTTTTCATGGATGTCAACTTCCAAATAGTGGCCCAAATATTTCCCACCTTTGTTACGTGGATGACGTCCTATTTATAGGCGTGTGGTCGGAACAAAACATCTATGCTCTTAACCGTCTTCTTAGATGGCTGAGTCTAGTCACGGGTCTCAAAGTTATTTCGGAATAAAAGCAAATTATATGGTATTGGTGTCCCTGACTCCAAGGTTAAGGCTTTTGTGAGATTGGCTAATTGTGGAACGGGATCTCTTCCGTTTATGTATTTAGGTATCCCTATTGGGGTTAATATGAAGAGAGCAAAATATTGGAAGCCGGTGTTGGATCGATCTATGGCTAAACTCTCCAAATGGAAAGCGAGACATCTTTCCTTTGCGGGTCGAATGACGCTAGCTAAATCGGTTCTTAGTAGCCTCCCTTCTTACTTTCTATCCTTGTTCGCCGCCCCTAAATGCATTATTCACAAACTCGAAAAAATTGGAAGAGATTTCCTTTGGGGTAAATCTAATTCGGGTAACAAGATGAGAAGGATTCGGTGGGATTTTATTATGAAAGCTAAAAAAATGGGTGGTATGGGAATGGGAAGTATTCACAGCTTCAATCAAGCTACGCTTGCGAAGTGGTGGTGGAGGTGTAAAGTGGATCCAAATTAGTTGTGGGCTTTAGTGGTGGGTGCGATTCACAAAGGAAAACGCTAACACTAACCCGTTGGTTATACCGTTAAAGAAATCCATTCCGGGGATTTGGAAGGAAATTGGTGTCACGACCCCCGACCCCATCCTAGCCGGAATCGGAAGCCGCGAGCAGTCAAGTGGTACCGGTGATTATTTTGAAAAACATTGCAGCGGAAATTTCATCAGGACCGTGAGTTAGGAAAATATCAGAGTTTAAAAACACCGGATTTTATTTATTAAATAGATGGGATAAAACCTATGTTTTACAATGGTAGCTTTAAAACAATATTTCTTAATTTGATTTAATTAATAAAATAAGCCACTCCTTGAAGTCCTTTAGTGCCGGATCCAATCCTTACTCTAATATACTGTAATTTCCTGAAACGCGTTTTAAAAAGGTTTTGTCAGCGGGAAATACTGAGTGAGTTCATTCAGTTTACGGAAAACGACACATTTGTTATAATTTACAGTATTAAGAGCAATTACAATGTTTCTGATATCAAACCAACTACCCACGGTACTTTGTCACTCGACCCATTGGCCCACCTGTCCAATGGTGTTTGTGATTATGGTCATATCATCCATTGGCTGCCCCAATGGTGAAGATTATCAAGTAATGTATACAAAACCCCACATACCGGCTGTAACTTGGTGATTACAAAGACTTAATCCCTGTAATTATAACTTTTGAAAATAACTTGGAGTTTTGTAAAACAATTGATAAAAAGAGAATGACTCACATCATAAGCATGCAGTATTGAATTAACAAGCTTCCTGATTCAATTCTTCTGAGAACTAGTATCTACTTTGATTGTAAGTGTATGGGGTGAAGTTTAGCCTACTGATAAGCCTGATAATCTTATTTAAACAATAATGCACACGAAACTAAGTAATTTAACTAATACAGCATTTACGATGAACTCACGAGATTAATACCATCACAACAAATGACAAAGTGCGATACTTAAACATCCATCGGATTCACAACGAATGACAAAGTATAGCCCGAGTTTGGACAGCACTCAAACATTCAAGTCGAAATCACGACAAATGACAAAGTATAACCCTAATGTGGGCAGCACTTAAACATCTGTTGGATAGTTTCAATCGATCGGACATCGAATCGTAGCAGCGATTGAGTTAATACCCTGTATCGTAGCAGCGTTTCGGGATTGTGTGTGTTTGGTAGTAAAACGGCTATAACTCAGTGTATATAACGATTTTTATCGTCGAACTAAAGCAGAATGCCAAGTCCCAGACTCTACTATTTATAGTTGGAAAATCGACCCCCCGCGTGTCGCGAGGGGTTGCCTGGGCGGCGTCGCGTGGCGCGACAGGTTATCTTTCACCATAGGGTTGCCACGTTTCTGGGTAGGCTTGCTGAGTCGACGGAAATTGAAAATTATATTCTGACAACAAACTGTGATGATAATCGTTGATACGTGGTTGAAAACCGGTGCTTGTAATCGTTTAACTTGATGATTTTACATAAGTTTTAGTTCCGAATTGCCTACTCCTAATTAGATTTGTGTTTTGCAGGTTTATTGGAGTTTAAGGAGCTTTCGGGAGCTTTACGAGTCACCGGAGCGAAAACGGAACCACCGGGAAGCGACACGGGTCAACCGGAAGCAAGGAATGCGAAAAAACGGAAAGATAAACACCCAAGCACCGTCGCCGACGCCCACTTGGGCCGTCGCCGACGGTTTTCATATATCTCCGTCGCCTAAAAATGTCCGTAGACAGGAAGTTAGGCCGTAGGCCAAAAGTAAACAAGTAGGCACCGTCGCCGACGGGGCTTCAGGCCGTCGGCGACGGCTCATCAATTGTTTGATCGCGAAATTATGTGTTTGGGGGTTTAGAACGAGTCAAATGGGGTTGTTGGCCATCAATTCGGGAGTTACAACTTATTTGGAGTTTGAAAACAGGTCTTGGAGCCATTATTCATCTATCCTTTATCACCACTTCATCTCCAATCAAGATTCCATCTTCTTAACAACCCGAATCATCATCCAATTCCAAACCCTAGCTCATCACCATTACAATCATTCAACCATTCGTCCATCCACCATAATCACTCACCTAAAACCCTAATCCTCATCCATCAATTCACCTTCAAGCTTCATGATGATCCAATTCACGCTTCCAACATCCGGTGATCAAGTTTCTTCGATCATGCTTGGCTAATTTCTTGGAGGTGTCACCCCGGTGTAGACTTTTGTAAGATTTAGGGTTTATTATGTTTTGTTGATTGTTTTGTGACAACTTGAATTGCGTTTGAATCTTAGACAATTGCCCTACGTTGGTATTGAATTTGCAAACTGTCGAGTGAATGATTAAATTTGACTTTGTGAAATGAATGCACGTATTTATGCTTTGTCTTTTGGTAGGATTTGTTAGTCCAAAGTAACGAAGTGTATCATGGTCCGTTGTTTACGACGTTGATAGCGATTGACACCTAAGCTTTGTGATTGCGACCCGTTAACGAACTATTTCAAGTAAAGCTAATTAAAATACATAGTAACCCTAAGTCTTGCAATTGTTGAAACCGGGTGTGAGCCTTGTTTTCTTATTATTGTTTAAACAATCATTTTCACTTCTTGCATTTAGTAGTTAATTTAGTTAATTGCTTTAGTAATTTCAATTCACATCTTTCAATCAAGCAAAAATATACAAAAACAATATAGCAAGCTTCATAAAAGTGACAACTATTCATAATTCAATCAAATCCGCACACAAACCACATACTCTTCGTGGTTCGACCCCTTGCTACCACTAGCTATTTGTTAAGGGTAATTAGGGTATATAAATATTATCTTTGACCGGAGCGCGACACTCCGATCAAATTTTGGCGCCGCTGCCGGGGAGTGCGTGCGCTTTGTGTTTGGATATTGTTTGAAATTTCGTGATTAACTGTTTAATTTGTTTAGTTTTCTTTTTGTACTTGTCTTTTTCCTTGTTACGCGGGGTGTGTTACTTGTGCAGGTTACAGGTAGTGCATGCGTACACGAAATTCCGGGAGGGCTTCACCTCTAGTCTACGAACCGGAAATTGAAAGACTCGCAAGAAGAAACTTAGCAAGCCGGTTAGAAGCAACTCTTGCTTCTAATCAAACCAACCGAACACCACCACTCACACCGACCATTGAAACCGATTCAATGGCGAACCACAATTCCAACCAAGAATTTAACCCAAACCAAAACCTCCACCCAAATCAATTCCAAACCCGAGGAACCTTTTTCCCCGCTCAAGAGCTACCGGGTGGTAACACCAATGCAAGACCACCCACTCCACCTTTCCGAAACCAAAACACCAACAACACCCAACGAACACCTCAACAACAACCTCTTCACCGACAAGCATCGTTACCTATTAACCTTGATGATCGGAATGTCAACTCCGATCGAAGAGGTAACCGTGATCGCGGCAATCCCGCGAATGAAGACCCGTTTCTCAACCTCGACGATTTAAGGAATGCAATCCCCGATGATGAACCGTATAGTGTTCCTGGTTATCAATCGCCGGAACATGTGAGCATTCATACGGAAAATTCGGACGACGGGGGTTATTATGATGATCGAGCCAACGAGGACGAAGATTGGGGTTATTTGAATAGGGGGAATGTTTACAATGCTAGGGGATATGATGATGAGGAAATTGGTTATCAAAACGCCAACTACGTTGGGGAAGAAGAATATGGCTATGGGGGTGGAAGAAACAATGGTTATGGGAACAACCGTCAACCACAAAACAACAACCAACGGAACCGGAATGAAGGGTTTTACAACAACAACAATAACAACAACAATGTAAACCCTAACCGGATTCCTCGTTTTGTGGGAGGTGGTAACCCGAGAGATAATCGAAGAGAGGAGCGAAGGGATGAAAGACGGGATAATCGGAGACAAGTCGATCAAGAAGTCAACGGGCCACAACGTCGTCAACAACCTCCACGGGGAGTCAATGACCGTTTCCGACCGATAGTGACCGAAAACAATTCTCCAATAGTATGTGAAAGGAGGATGTTTGATTGTAAACCTCATTACATCAATATCCTTCCTCATTTCAACGGAAGGTCTAACGATGAGCCGTACAACCATTTAACGGAGTTCTCATCTATTTGTGATACTATTGGAGGACACAATTTCGCATTGGAGGAAGTGAAGCTTCGCCTATTTCAATTCTCATTGAAGGATAAAGCAAAGCAGTGGTTCTTTACACTTCCGCCCAATAGTATTCGAACTTGGGAACAAATGCAACAAGCATTTTTGGATGAATACTATTCCATGGCCAAGACCGATGATGCTATGGATGAAATTCGGTCATTTCGTCAACTTTCAAGTGAGCCGTTACATGAAGCATTCACCCGATTCAAAGAGCTAATGAGGAGATGCCCACATCACCAAATAGAAAAATGGGAATTGGTGAAATGTTTCGTACGGGGCTTGGATGATGCGACGTGGAATCGGCTTGAGACGACAAGCAATGGTACCCTTTTGAGCAACCATGAGGATGACGATTGGGAATTTTTAGAGAGGATGAGCAAACGGTCCAAGCAAAAAGAATCGGCCGATAGAGCAAAAAGGCATCCGGTTTCCCGGTCACTTCCCGATCTCGATTCCAAGGATCGGATCTCCTCCTTAGAGCGGGAGATAGCTCAATTGAAAAAGAAGAAAGAGGTGAACGCGGTTCAATTCGAAGTGTGTGAGGATTGTGGTGATATTGGACATAGCACCGAGCAATGTTCAATGGGTTCGAGTGGTTACACTGAAGAAGTCAATCAAGTGTATGGAGATAGGAAGCAATATGACATGAACTCCAACACTTACCATCCGGGTTTGAGAAATCACCCCAACTTTCGGTATGGTAATGCTTCAAACCAAATGAACCCGAATTTCCAATCGGGTAACCAAGGAGGAAGCGGGTCATCATACCAACACCGCCAAGGTGGTAACCAAGGAGGCTACCAACGGAATTACAACCAAGGGTACCAAGGTGGGTACCAAAAGAATTACAACAATCAAGGCGGTAACGGAGGTGGGTCAAACAACCAAACCGGTGGTAATGACTTGAATACAAAGATGGATGTGATGCTCTCGATGATGCAAGAATCCAAGAAGGAGAATGAGATTCGAGACAAAGCACATGAGGCATTAGCAAAGCAAGTGGGCCAACTAGCGGAAGAAGTAGCCCAAATCAAGGGAGGCACGGGAAAGCTTCCGAGTGACACCACCGTAAACCCTAAGCATCAAGGGTCGAGTTCAAGGAACACACGTGAGGTACCAATTAATAAAGTTACTTTACGTAGTGGTCGAGTTATTGATAATGGTGTCAAAACACTACCACCCCAATTTGTTGAAGGGGTGGTGGAAGATGCTAGTGATGATGAGCTTGAGGATGGCCAAACGGGTCAAAATAAAAATGATTTGAAAAAGAATAATGTTACTCCCGTTGTGGCCATCCCCGTCCCCAAGGCTAAGGAAAAGGGTGTGGAGGTTAATACCGCCCCTTATCCCGAAGCATTGAAGGGACCAACGAAAAAGGTTGTAAACAAAAGAGGTCTACAACAAGAAGAGTTGTTGGAAATTTTCAAACAAGTAAAAATCAATTTACCTCTTTTGGATGCAATTAAACAAGTACCGTCTTATGCTAAGTACTTGAAAGATTTGTGTACCCAAAAACGCACTCACAAATTTCCGAAAAAATTAGATTTAACCGAAAATGTGAGTTCGATTCTTTCGGGTGCACTTCCACCTAAGCTCCAAGATCCGGGTGCGCCTATCATTTCAATTCAAGTGGGCGATTTTAAAATCAATCGGGCGCTTCTAGATCTTGGTGCTAGTGTAAGCATTCTACCGGGTAGTTTGTATGACCAATATGAGTTTGGTCCACTTCAATCGGCAAACACCACCGTGGTGTTAGCCGATTTGACACCTAAACTACCCCGTGGGATTGTTTCGGATGTGATAGTGAAAATCGAGGATTTTTACTATCCGGTGGACTTTCTTGTACTTGATTATGTGGCCAAGGACCCAACCAAACAACCTACGGTGATTTTGGGTCGACCGTTCTTAGCAACTGCAAATGCTCAAATTGATTGCAGAACGGGAACGGTTGACATGACATTTGGAAACCGGAGGTTGAGGTTGCATGTTTTTTCCGGACTTATGAACTCTCCAGTTGATGATGAATGCTTTATGGCAGACATTGTTGACACGTGTATACCTCTTTGCGACACAGTCGTTTATGGGGAAAACACAATGGAGGATTGCTATGTGTTTAACAGGTCACAGGTGGAGGTGGAACGAAGCATGGACGAGGAAGTGAGGAGTCTAGAGGTGCTTGCGGTTAGAGAAGGAAAACCGACATGGACGCACCAAGTTGAGAGCTTACCGGAGAGCATTGATACTAAATTGAAGCCGTCTTTAGTGGAGCCTCTGGAAGTCGAATTGAAAGCATTGCCAAAGCATCTCAAGTATGCTTATGTTGGAGAGGGCAATACTCTCCCGGTTATCATTGCATCAAATTTAACCGGAGAGCAAGAGAAAAAGTTGATGGAGGTGTTGGTCACCAATCGGGCAGCGATTGGATGGACCATTGCGGATTTGAAGGGTATTAGTCCCTCGGTAGTGATGCACAAAATCATCACGGAAGAGAATGTGACTCCCGTTAGAGATGCGCAAAGACGGTTAAATCCAAACATGCGGGAGGTCGTGAAGAAAGAGGTGTTGAAGTGGCTTGATGCGGGTATCATTTACCCGATCTCGGATAGCCAATGGGTGAGCCCAACACAAACGGTTCCCAAGAAAGCCGGCATACAAGTCGTCAAAAATGACGCAGGTGAAGAGGTAGCTACCCGGCCGGTAACCGGGTGGCGAATTTGTATTGATTATAGGAAGTTGAATAACGCAACTTCTAAAGATCATTTTCCTTTACCGTTTATTGATCAAATTGTTGAGAAATTATCGGGGCAAAAATTTTATTGCTTCCTAGATGGTTATTCCGGTTATAACCAAATTGCCATCCATCCGGAAGATCAAGCAAAGACTACCTTTACATGTCCTTACGGTACTTTCGCATTTAGGCGGATGCCGTTTGGATTATGTAATGCTCCCGCCACCTTTCAAAGGTGCATGATGAGTATCTTCTCCGATATGGTGGGAGAGTCTTTAGAAATCTTCATGGATGATTTCTCAATTTTTGGATCGTCGTTTGAGACTTGTTTGGACCAACTAGATAAAGTGTTAAAAAGATGTGTTGAAACTAGTTTGGTCCTAAGTTGGGAAAAGAGCCATTTTATGGTTCAAGAGGGAATTGTGTTGGGGCACGTGGTGTCAAGTCGTGGGATAGAGGTTGATCGTGCTAAGGTACAAGTCATATCTACTCTACCTTATCCCACGACCGTTAAAGGTATTAGGTCATTTTTAGGTCATGCGGGGTTTTATAGGAGGTTTATAAAAGGGTTTAGTGATATTACAAAACCCCTATGTAATCTTTTGTTAAAAGACCGAGACTTTAATTTTGACAAACAGTGTGAAAATGCCTTTAATGTATTGAAACAGAAATTGGTTGAGGCCCCAATCTTGCAATCACCAAATTGGTCATTACCATTTGAAATTATGTGTGATGCAAGCGACTATGCGGTTGGGGCCGTGTTGGGTCAACGGGTAGACAAAAAGCCGGTTGCCATTTACTACGCAAGTAAGACTCTCTCGGATGCACAACTTAACTATACAACAACTGAGAAAGAGCTACTTGCGGTAGTTTATGCATTAGATAAATTCCGGGCTTACATATGGGGTAGCAAAGTTATTATCTATTCTGACCACAGTGCTGTCAGGTACCTCATGGAGAAAAAGGATGCTAAGCCGCGGTTGATTCGATGGGTACTCCTATTACAAGAGTTTGATTTGGAGATTCGAGATAAGAAAGGGAGTGAGAATGTGGTCGCGGACCATTTGTCTCGGTTGAGTGTAGAGGATTCTTCCCGTGAAGAAATTAATGAGACTTTTCCAGATGAGCACATTTTAAAAGTTGGAATATTACCATGGTATGCTAATATTGTCAACTATTTGGTTACAGGTGACTTGCCGGCTCATTGGGATAGAAGGAAGAGGTTGCATTTCCTGTCTCAAATCAAGTACTACACGTTGGAAGAACCGGACTTATTCAAGATTTTTCCGGATCAAGTCGTTCGAAGATGCATACCCGACGAGGAGATTCCTAGCGTCTTGATGCACTTGCATTCATTTGCTTGTGGGGGCCATTTTAGTGGTCACAAAACAGGGCACAAAGTGCTAAATAGCGGTCTTTATTGGCCGACTATTTTTAAGGATGCTTTTCATTTCGCTAAAAACTGTGTTGAGTGTCAAAAGTTGGGGAGTATCTCAAAAAGGGATGAAATGCCCATGCAACCGATCCTTATTGTAGATATTTTCGATGTATGGGGGATCGATTTCATGGGCCCATTCCCTAATTCGCATGGCAATTTATACATTTTGGTGGCGGTCGATTATGTATCCAAGTGGGTCGAAGCGATTGCCACCAAAACGAATGACCATACCGTTGTTTGCAATTTTGTTCAAACGAATATAATTTCTCGATTTGGGGTTCCTCGAGTAATCATTAGTGATGGGGGATCTCATTTCAAGAACTTTAATTTTGGCAAACTCTTGAAACGGTATGGTGTTGACCATCGAATTGCTACTCCCTACCACCCACAAACAAGCGGTCAAGTTGAGGTTTCCAATAGGCAAATAAAAGAAATTTTTCAAAAGACCGTTCGACCCGACCGAAAGGATTGGTCAACAAAGTTGAATGATGCTTTATGGGCCTATAGAACGGCTCATAAAACACCTATTGGAACTACTCCTTATCGCTTAGTTTATGGGCGAAATTGCCATTTACCGGTTGAGCTTGTGCATCGTGCTTGGTGGGCTATAAAAGAGGTTAATATGAAATATGATGATGCAGGAAAGGAGCGAAAGTTGAAGCTTTGTGAGTTGGAGGAGCTTAGGGAAGAAGCGTACGAGTGTGCCTCAAAGTACAAGGATGACATGAAGAGAGCACATGACGCGAAGTTGAAACCAAAAGAGTTTGAAGTGGGTCAAAAGGTTTGGCTCTACAATTCGAGGCTTAAGTACTTTCCCGGAAAGCTCAAGAGCAAGTGGATGGGCCCATATGTGATTACACGGGTCGGGAAACTTGGCGATGTCACAATCAAGGACCCGAAGGATGGGTCGAAGCAAACGGTTAACGGTCACCGCCTTAAACCATTCCTTGATGGTAATGAAGAGAAAAAGGATGCAAATGTGGAGTTGGTATGCTTCTTGGGAAGTGTACCAACATATGAGGTAAATTAAAAGGACCGGTAACACGTTTTGTAAAGTTTTGTATACTTATTAAATTGTTTGCGTAATTGGATGTAAATCGTTTCCTGGTCATACTAACCTTTCTTGATTGTGTGAAGTTTGGCCATTCCAAAAGGGTCCTGAAGATACAAGGTATGTTTTAGACTCGACTTGGTGCATTGAGGACAATACACGATTTTTTTTGGGGGGTGGTAGGACCGTTAACGGTTATTTTGTTTAAAATTCGAACTCATAAAAACTCACAAAAAGATTTTTATTAATTTTTAGGAATTTTTTTAGTGTACATAGTTTTTTAAAAAAAAAAAAAATTTGAAAAATTAAAAAAATGGAATATATAGATGCCGTCGCCGACGGCATGTCTTCCCGTCGCCTACGGTCCCTCAATTTTTCCGTCGCCCAATTTCTTCCGTAGACAGGAAGATAAGCCGTCGCGTGCCACAACAATTGCACATACCGTCGCCGACGGTCACCACACCCGTCGCCGACGGTGTCTCCAACATCAGCCGACGCTGATTCTTGTTTGACGCATAAAATCGAACCCAAACCCCTCTTTAACCTTCATAACCCATTCCAAAGTCGTTTTTAACCTCCTTTGTGACTTAAAAACCATACCATATCATTCTTACATCCATTCAACTCCTCCCTAAGCAGATCCATACGTTCTTCTCCTTCTCTCTCTTGCCTTTCAACTTCACCTTCCCCAACTTCCCTCTAAAACCCTAAATCTTCTTTTCTTCATAACTCTCTCAATTCTCCACCAAATCGCGTGATTCTTGAGTCCATCTTGAGTGATTTTCAGAGAAGAACAAAACCCCCATAACCAATTCCACCAATTCTTGCTTGATTGTAAGATTTCTGGACGTGTGTGTTAGGGTTCTTGAAGAGTGTTCATCCAAGTTCTTGTCTTTACACTTTTCTTTGGTTATTCTTGTCAATCTTCACTAAAGGTATGAACTTTCACTCTATTTATGCATGATTTTCATATATTGTTGTGATTTCTTCCGAAATTTTAGACTTATTGTTTAAGAGTAGGTTGTTTATCACAATGTAGGATGTTTAAGCATAAATTCAAGGGTGTTTATTTGATTTGGGTGGGATTTGAGCATGCTTCGTTTTAGTGATGTGATTACACTAAGATTTTGGCATGATTGAACATAATAGTGATGTTAAACATTGTTAAACCATGATTCTCTATTGAAAAAAATCTTAGGAATAACCGTGTTAGTCAATATGGATGATAAAATGAGCGACTTTGAAAGTTTAAAAAGGCGATTTTACATCTCAAATTGGATTAAAGTTCAACATCACATATCATGTTCAAAGTTTGAGATTGTTGAAGGTTAGAATATACTAATTGTTGTTATCTTTGTCTTATGATTGTAGCCATGTTACGTGGGAGCAAGAAGGCAAAAACTTCTGGTCAAGGGTCATCTTCAGGAGCCGGTTCAGGCTCTGGGGTTTACCAAAGGAAATGGGAACAACTTAGTAATGTAGAAGAAGGCGATGGTCAACTTGAAAGACAAGATTGGGCTTGGGAAGAGGCGAAGAATAGTGGGTCGGCTTCGAAATGGAAGGAAGAGAAAACAAAGGCTCTTTCTAGATACAAGAACAAGAAGTTGGAAGCCAAGATGTGGAAGATGAAAATGGTTACGGGCATTTCGAAACCCGTACCTGACAGGGCGGTTTGTGAATGTACGGTGGATATCGAAGAGTTTAGGAAGATTGGGATAGTGCAGAGGTTCGAGAAACTCGGTTGGGAGCGAGTGATTGATTGGTGTGATGACATTACCAATCGGGTATACTTGGCGGCAGTTTGTGAGTGGCTATCCACTCTTCGTTTTGAACATTCCGATAGACCAGCCCATATGTGGAAGTTGATTGGAAACATTGGGAAAAATCAAATGGTGATGTCCTTCGAGCATATGAATGCTATAGCGAGGTTTGACTCGCTTGGGGTCGATGCATACGATTATTATGGGTATGATCAGTTTTTGGATAACAAGAGGAATGATGCTGACCCAGTGACTCTCTTGGAGGATACATTACCCGGCTCTGGGGGTTCAGGTAATGCAAGGGCAGATTTGTCTCTGATGGGAAAAATATTGCAAGGTATCTCGTTGGAGAACATCATGGTACGGTTTGGAGACCGTGGGACGGTGAAGGCACCCGACTGTCGGGTGGTGCGTGCATTATTATATGGGACGCCCAAGCTCTCGTGGCGCCAAATTGTTATGATTAACACATGGGATACACGGGAATCATTTAAACGCAAAATGATTCCTTACCCAAGATTGATCAGCGCCATGATTCTCCAACAAAACGCATTACCTCAAGACTCACTATGGGTATCCAAACCCATTGATCAATTCAACTTTGCCTCTATGAGGCGACATTGGAATATAACCGTGAAATCCTTTGGGCATTTGCACACGGTTGAAGATGACCAAGGGGATAGCTATCGGTTCAACGACGAGGAGGTTGATGAAGAAGGTGAGGAAGAAGGGGGCGATGAGGAGATGCCCGATGTTGAGGAGGACATTGATCCTTCCGGTCCACGGGGACCGAGGCGTAGGTACCGAAAAAAGCATAGGGAAATCTCTGCCAATGTGGCAGATTTTGTGAATCAAAGACAAATACCGTCATATCGGTTGTGGAACCGTGCGGATCAAGGGATCTACGACAATGTGTCGGCAGGTATTGGTGAAGCAAGAGAGTACCATGCTAGTCGGAAAGAATGGGAAGAGGCGCAAGGGGCGTACTCTCAACAACAATGGGGTTTTCAATCATCTTTCCGCGAGAGGGTGGAAAAACAGTTGGAGGAACAGCAACTGCAACATGCGTTACAACAATCTCAAATGGAACGCATGATACAGTTACAAGAAGAGGAAAGGGCCCACAGACAAGCGTGGGAGGAAGAGGATGCTAGACGCCGGAATGCACAGGCAGAGTTGGACCAACGCCGATGGGGGGCGTTGGCTTTCTCCAATCAGATGGCA
The DNA here is from genome assembly GCF_002127325.2 of Helianthus annuus. Classification (NCBI taxonomy): domain Eukaryota; kingdom Viridiplantae; phylum Streptophyta; class Magnoliopsida; order Asterales; family Asteraceae; genus Helianthus; species Helianthus annuus. Next base: position 149,416,681 of record NC_035437.2, on the reverse strand, counting down.
ATCAACAATTTCAAGGTACTCCATGACCAAGAACGCCATCAACGAGATTATCAAGCCGGGCTTCCATATGCTGAACATTCGGGGTGGACTGATTACCCCAACCTTCCTCATCCGCGAGGGCCAGCCGATCCAATCCCTCACTGGCCCGAAGCAGTTGGCTCGAGTTTTGTTCCCATGCCATACCAACCGCCACCCCAACAAGAGTCAAGCCCGTTGGATAACTATAGGGATATGCTTGAGGCCCTTACTGGTTATCCGTACCAGCCGAACCCGCCCGTGAACCCCAATGAGAGATATCAGCGGTAGAGGCAAGGTACGTTTTTTGTTGTTGTTGTTGTATATTATTAGTTTAGTTTCGTTTTTCTCATTTTGATTATTTAAATTATTGCCTAGTTAAATGAACTTTGTGGGTGTGTTCCCTATATAACCCTCACGAGACCGACTCGTCCTCCCGAGCTATCGGGAGGTTTAAAGGGCTTGTTGCATACGCTAAATGCAACCGTGATTCCTACGAAAGTGAGTTAGGATTGTTATTGTTGTAAATTATTTTTCCACATAAAGTTAAAGGTACAATAATGTATGGCTTGGTGATAATTTCATAAAAGTGGTAGAACTAGGTAACTAACAAGTTTTGATGGTTGTGAGAAGCATGCTTCTACACGAGGGTTAAGATTTGTAGGTACGCTATGTTCGTGAGACGACCGCTTGATTGAAAAGATGAAGAGCACACGAGGAACTAATGAAAAACCAGGTGCATACGTTTCTTTTTACCTTTGATTTTTTAGTTAGCAAATAAGTGGATTGTATTTTGTATTCTATTTTCCGGGGTGTAATTTTGGGGAGGTTAGCCGTGTCACATCCCTTGTGCTTTACAAACTCTAGTTCTTACATATTGAGGACAATATGTACCTCATGTGTGGGGATGGGGGAGTAGTAAAAATTTTCGATTTTGACCCGTTCATTTAAATACTACACATTGAGGACAATGTTTACCTCAAGTGTGGGGATGGGGGAAAATTTCAAAAATTTTTCAAAAATGTCTTGTTTTCAAAGCAACCTCAAAAGCACAAGTAATCAAGTCAACGAGGGATGTCACAAACCATTTGGTCTTTTGTCATGGTCAAGTTCAAATTAATAAGCATATCGGGTATTTAGTGGGTGGTTATTTGAGAATAATTCGCCTAAGGAACTAGCAATGTATGCATATCACATATCATACCCTTATACGTGAGGTTTGAGCCTTTCTACATCATAGATTCACATTTACATGTTTCTTTGTTGAGTGGGCCATTAGTCGCGTATTGTAGAACTTGCAACTTTTGATACATTCGAGACTATAGACCGAATACAAGCACGAGAATGATTAAGGCATTAGGTAAACCTTTTTCTTTTACACCATTTGCTTACCTTTACCCAAATGAATCCCCTAGTCGCCCACTTTGAGCCTAAACCTTTCATTTGACCACCCTATAGCCATGACCGTAAACCTTTTTCTTTTAAACCCGTGTGATGGAAATTCGATTTTAGGATTATTTGTTTGTTTAGTGGTGGTTTATAGGTAAAAAAAAAAAAAGCAGAAAATGTTGCGAAAAAGAATGAAAAAGCAGTGAGAAAAAAACACAAAAAGATGTGCTAGTAGTTTATTGAATAAAAGGCGAAAGTTTTTGCCCATGTTGGATGTTTATAGTTTGCTTTTACTTAGGATAGTCTGTTGTAATAAAATTCGAATTTTTCATCACCATAGCCACTTAAAAATATCCTATTCCTACCCTTCGCCTAGCCCCGTTACAACCCATCAAAGACCTTTTGACTTGTGCTTAGTAATTGTGTTCGATAGTGGAGAATGATTGAGTTGCAAGCCTATGCGGGTACGTGTTCTATTTGGTTTTGAGCGATTAATTGTTGAAAAGCTAACACATTACACATGTTAGCAAACTTTAAGCCGAGTGGAGAGCACATTGTGAGGGATATGCATGATCTGTTAGTTTTACGGGCGGGTTAATCTTGGGTAACCATGTGGGTATTTAAAGCACGTCACCGCTAAATACATTGAATATGGTAAAGAGTTTGAACTTTAGTATGACATTAGACCTTAACCCTTGTCTCGGGAATGGGATGTATATTCGTTGTTTGACCCACGTGAAAGTGAAAAGCAGATTTGCTTGAGGGCAAGCAAAAGACAAGTGTGGGGATGTGATACGTGGTTGAAAACCGGTGCTTGTAATCGTTTAACTTGATGATTTTACATAAGTTTTAGTTCCGAATTGCCTACTCCTAATTAGATTTGTGTTTTGCAGGTTTATTGGAGTTTAAGGAGCTTTCGGGAGCTTTACGGGTCACCGGAGCGAAAACGGAACCACCGGGAAGCGACACGGGTCAACCGGAAGCAAGGAATGCGAAAAAACAGAAAGATAAACACCCAAGCACCGTCGCCGACGCCCACTTGGGCCGTCGCCGACGGTTTTCATATATCTCCGTCGCCTAAAAATGTCCGTAGACAGGAAGTTAGGCCGTAGGCCAAAAGTAAACAAGTAGGCACCGTCGCCGACGGGGCTTCAGGCCGTCGGCGACGGCTCATCAATTGTTTGATCGCGAAATTATGTGTTTGGGGGTTTAGAACGAGTCAAATGGGGTTGTTGGCCATCAATTCGGGAGTTACAACTTATTTGGAGTTTGAAAACAGGTCTTGGAGCCATTATTCATCTATCCTTTATCACCACTTCATCTCCAATCAAGATTCCATCTTCTTAACAACCCGAATCATCATCCAATTCCAAACCCTAGCTCATCACCATTACAATCATTCAACCATTCGTCCATCCACCATAATCACTCACCTAAAACCCTAATCCTCATCCATCAATTCACCTTCAAGCTTCATGATGATCCAATTCACGCTTCCAACATCCGGTGATCAAGTTTCTTCGATCATGCTTGGCTAATTTCTTGGAGGTGTCACCCCGGTGTAGACTTTTGTAAGATTTAGGGTTTATTATGTTTTGTTGATTGTTTTGTGACAACTTGAATTGCGTTTGAATCTTAGACAATTGCCCTACGTTGGTATTGAATTTGCAAACTGTCGAGTGAATGATTAAATTTGACTTTGTGAAATGAATGCACGTATTTATGCTTTGTCTTTTGGTAGGATTTGTTAGTCCAAAGTAACGAAGTGTATCATGGTCCGTTGTTTACGACGTTGATAGCGATTGACACCTAAGCTTTGTGATTGCGACCCGTTAACGAACTATTTCAAGTAAAGCTAATTAAAATACATAGTAACGCTAAGTCTTGCAATTGTTGAAACCGGGTCTGAGCCTTGTTTTCTTATTATTGTTTAAACAATCATTTTCACTTCTTGCATTTAGTAGTTAATTTAGTTAATTGCTTTAGTAATTTCAATTCACATCTTTCAATCAAGCAAAAATATACAAAAACAATATAGCAAGCTTCATAAAAGTGACAACTATTCATAATTCAATCAAATCCGCACACAAACCACATACTCTTCGTGGTTCGACCCCTTGCTACCACTAGCTATTTGTTAAGAGTAATTAGGGTATATAAATATTATCTTTGACCGGAGCGCGACACTCCGATCAATCGTCAATGGGGAATACCCCCCCCCCCCGAGTTTTAGGGGCCCTGATCCTGATTCTGATTGTTATGAAAATTTTAGGAGTTGTGCAGGATTACTTGGGTGTCTCAACTAGGGTTTCCTATTGGGTAATTAAAATAATAGGCATGACTTTTGATGAGAGTTGTTTACAAAATAGAATAATAAATAATAGTTTTGGGTAAATCACAAAAAGGAAATAAAACGGTGAGAAAAGAGAATAGACCCACTTTATAACTTTAGGGTTCAACTAGAAAATCTCCTGGTATAAATTTTGGGTATAACTTTTGGGCTATTAAAATATATAATGCACTCGTGTTAAGTATAGTACCCCTAAATCAACCTTGTCCCGAAGTCCCGAGATAGAATCCCAACAACTTAGTCGGGCAGAGCCCTGACATATGTTATGAGGCTCAGATCAATCAGAAAGGGTAGCGTTGATCGGGAGTTAAAATACTTAAAACGAAGCAGGGCTTTTTAGAGTATTATAAAGTAAATAATAAAAATAAACAGTAGAATTTTAGAGTGAAGTGATATCGTATGAATGAGAACTTCTCAATTTAGTTAACTCCTATTTAAAGGATTTCCATGATGGATGGAATTCTTACATGTTTCACATAATGGAACACGTAGCATATGTGTTGTTTACATTTGGTAGTACTATATGTACACATATTATCATTATTTGATTTAACTAAAAGGAATGGTTTAATTTTATTTTATTATTTTATTTTTATTCATTTCTGCTTGTCTTGGTATGCATACAATTCCAACAAACTTTCATTTGTTAACTTTATTATTACTTATATATATATTATAATTAATTTGTTTACTTATTTGGCGTTTATAACTTATAAAATATAGCGTTCTAGAAAATAATGAATATGTTATTGGAACGAGAATATTTTTGTCTACATTTGGGTCTAAGTTTCATTAAAAATAGAGTAGGTTCAAAATACAATGTATTTATATAATTCAATTATTATACGGTTCCTAGGTCCGTCTAGGTATTTTATATTTCTAACGGTCAATTTACCTGTAATCTACCTGTCTAATAATTATAAGTTTGTATGTACTTTTATTTTTATTAGACAGGTCACCCATACATAGGCCAATTAATTGGTATAATATTTCAACCAACTATAGAAAATAGTGTTTAAAACTATTTGGGTTGAATATTTATATTAAAAATAAACTAGTTACTAGTTACTAGTGGTTAATAAATTTAACTAAACCTATCACTCTTATATAAAAATAGGAATGTTACATTCTCCCTACCTTGTTTTAAATCTCGTCCATGAGATTTGGGTTACGATATTTCTTTTAGACTTATGTCATATTTAATCAATAAAAATAATATTAAGGTAGATGACACAGAATTAAAATATTAAATTTTGTAAATATGAGTTGTATAAAAAGTAGGATTCAATGGTTCAACTGAATTAGTTCAAGAAATTGATGACAAACGAATGAGATGGAATGTTATAATTTCCAGAATGACTAGGTTCAAGCCAAAAGATATATGATCAATAGATATTTAAAATGAATGTGAAGGACTTTTAGAATTAACAAAAATTCTTTGTCAAAAGAAAGCTTACATTGATTAGCAACTGAGGAAGACTTAGGATCGACAGATTCAAAATGAAATAAAAGCATGAAAATGATTTGTCAAATATTGAATTATGATATAAGAAAATCAATGTGCTGAGATGAGTGAATTGCAAAGATACACTAAAAGACAATAGAGTTAGTGTATCATGGTTTAGAGTTCCAAGTTGTTTTAATTGTGAAATAATGTGATAGTATACTATTAGTGACCATATTTTTCATACTATGTTCTAGAGATCGAAATATAATAAAAATAAGTTGTTTTGGCATGAACAACCATTATATTATATTTGTAAAGCAAATGTAATATATATTATTTGTTACGCGTTTTTACTATATGTAAAAGGGTCACTACTTTTAAATAAAATATTTTAGTATTTTACTATATTGTGGAAAATAACTTATATTTACTATGTAATATATATTTACAAAATACCGCAATGAAGTTAAAAGGTGTAAAAATATTTATTTACAAAAGTATTTGTAAAATATTTGTAAATATATAATACTTAATAGGTCGATTCTATGTGATTTACTTATTTTCATTTTGAAATCATATAACGTTATGAATATATTTACAAATGTTGTAATTAAGTGAAAACGGGGACTATTCTTTATATATTACAATGTTCTCCTAACTCAATGTAGTTGATGACTACTATATTATTCTTATATGGTTATTTTCTTGCCAAAGCGTTACGGTACCTAGTTACCACAAAACATGTGATAGACAATTATTATATAATTTTACTCGTCCCTCTAATTCTTGTATCGTTTTATGAAAATATGTCTTCTCCTTACAATACAAAATAATATATATATATATATATTATATATAATTAAAATTTACTAAATAAGTAGGATTTATATACATTAACTAGTTATTATCATGGTTGAATATTGGTTAGTGCTGCCTTGTTTAAGCATAGGTGGCCAGTCCATGTCTAACTAAGGCTAGGCTACTTAATACCTGCCCTAGACAATAACCATAGTATTTAAAATAATATTAACACTATTATTATTAATATATTATTACTAATAATAAAATTATTAATAATAGATAACTTAAACATAAACTTAAATGAAAGTATACCTCAGCATAATATATATATATATATATATATATATATATATATATATAAGTATAAATTCTTCACCTCAATTATTTAACAAAATTCATTGACTCGATATCAAAGAATTATCGTTTTGCAATAATGCGGTTTACAGTAAAAATCAAATATAACGAAATGATATTTGAGTTTGGATAAAATAATAAATTGGAATGAAGCCCTCCAGTGGTCTTCATAAAGCAAGCGAATCATATGCGCAACAAACAGAGTATGTGTAACGTGTGGATTTACCAAGAAATGAAATAGATCGATATTCGCTACTATGAAAGAAATCCTCATGATATGATGACTATTAGAGGAAGTAGAAATGCGAACAACTTATTCTATGTAGAAGTCAGAATTTTCAACGAAAAGAAATATAAAGACTTTATCTGGAATTTTGTGTGATAACTGTTGTTAAGTGACATTACCAGGAAATGTTGAATAAAATAAAATAGGGAATTTGCAAAGGTATATGACTCCTTTTGCAGTAATAATAATTATGACTCTGATTAGACTGTGCACTGATAATTGTGAAATCTTGTTACAACGTACCTCAGCGAGATTTATGTCGGTTGTAGGATCATATGGCAAAGTGCTTCTTTTTGATTAGTAGTTCTTCTACTGGCGGAATTAGCATTGGTGTCATCGTGCCTAATTTATATTTTACAAAGGTCTTGCCTTGGAAGTCGTATGTGATATACTTTGACCTTTGTGGACGTATAATTTAAGTTTCATGTGTTTTCTTGTGTATTAGCACAATTTTATATGCTTCTTACTTGCGTTAATAGTTTATGGTAACGTATTGGAAATTCTTATACTTTTGATGATGTCCCAACTTTAAAGGGTTCTCATTGTACGAGTTACGAGGTAAATGATCAAACGAAATAATGTTTGATATTGGAAAAGAGATTCCTGATAAAGAAATCTAGACACAGATGTTTGTGCTTTATTCCTATTTGGCTTTTGGAATTCGTTATAGATATACATATCTATATAATCATATATTTCACATGCTGTAATATACATACCCTCTATAAGGTCAATGTATTTAACAGATTCATATTTCCAAAAACAAGTCAGATATTAGGTCATGATATTATTTAGGGAAATCTTGTCACTTGTTTGACATACTATATACCCCGTCTTATCCGGTTCACGCCGGAGAGGTAATCTCAGTATATCCGGACAAGCTGGAGAGTCTGCTACTCTATACCCAGTTTTCCCGGAGAAAATTTTCTATTTCCCATAAATAGTATCTTTTCAAGATTTTAAAAGTGCCTCTTTTATTAGGGCTTTTATCCAGAATCAAGGAAATTTGTATTTCCATAACATATCTTTATTCTAGACCAAGTAATATTAATAAGCAAGAATTAAGTATTATTGCTTAATTATCATATCTTGCAATATTTTAATTACCATTCTTATGGCATATCAATATTCATTACATTATATTTATATAAGTAATTTATCTTAAAGCTTATATTAAGGCAAAGTTCTTAAGTTCAAGTCTAAATATCATCCTGAGTGTTATCAGATAATATTAAGTTCCTAACTCTCCGTTTAAACTTAGGTATTATTAAAACACTTAATCTTAGACAAGTGGCTTAGCTTATACTAAGGCATCTTTTCTTATGTTCCAGTCTAAATACTATCAGATGTGCTACCAGTTAATATCAATCTCCTAACTCTTTTATTTAAGCTTAGGTATTATTATCACAACACCTATTGGCTTAAAGCAGTGGCTCTGATACCACCTTTACTGTCACGACCCCGACCCCATCCTGGCCGGAATCGGAAGCCGCGAGCAGTCAAGTGGTACCGGTGATTATTTTGAAAAACATTGCAGCGGAAATTTCATCAGGACCGTGAGTTAGGAAAATATTAGAGTTTAAAAACACCGGATTTTATTTATTAAATAGATGGGATAAAACCTATGTTTTACAATGGTAGCTTTAAAACAATATTTCTTAATTTTATTTAATTAATAAAATAAGCCACTCCTTGAAGTCCTTCAGTGCCGGATCCAATCCTTACTCCAATATACTGTAATTACCTGAAACGCGTTTTAAAAAGGTTTTGTCAGCGGGAAATACTGAGTGAGATCATTCAGTTTACGGAAAACGACACATTTGTTATAATTTACATTATTAAGAGCGATTACAATGTTTCTGATATCAAACCAACTACCCACGGTACTTTGTCACTCGACCCATTGGCCCACCTGTCTAATGGTGTTTGTGATTATGGTCATATCACCCATTGGCTGCCCCAATGGTGAAGATTATCAAGTAATATATACAAAACCCCACATACCGGCTGTAACTTGGTGATTACAAAGACTTAATCCCTGTAATTATAACTTTTGAAAATAACTTGGAGTTTTGTAAAACAATTGATAAAAAGAGAATGACTCACATCATAAGCATGCAGTATTGAATTAACAAGCTTCCTGATTCAATTCTTCTGAGAATTAGTATCTACTTTGATTGTAAGTGTATGGGGTGAAGTTTAGCCTACTGATAAGCCTGATAATCTTATTTAAACAATAATGCACACGAAACTAGGTAATTAACTAATACAAAATTTACGATGAACTCCCGAGATTAATACCATCACAACAAATGACAAAGTGCGATACTTAAACATCCAGCGGATTCACAACGAATGACAAAGTATAGCCCGAGTTTGGACAGCACTCAAACATTCAAGTCGAAATCACGATGAATGACAAAGTATAACGCTAATGTGGGCAGCACTTAAACATCTGTTGGATAGTTTCAATCGATCGGACATCGAATCGTAGCAGCGATTGAGTTAATACCCTGTATCGTAGCAGCGTTTCGGGATTGTGTGTGTTTGGTAGTAAAACGGCTATAACTCAGTGTATATAACGAATTTTATCGTCGAACTAAAGCAGAATGCCAAGTCCCAGACTCTACTATTTATAGCTGGAAAATCGACCCCCCGCGTGTCGCGAGGGGTTGCCTGGCCGGCGTCGTGTGTCGCGACGGGTTATCTTTCACCATAGGGTTGCCACGTTCCTGGGTAGGCTTGCTGAGTCGACGGAAATTGAAAATTATATTTTGACAACAAACTGTGATGATAATCTTCAATGGGGAATACCCCCCCCCCCGAGTTTTAGGGCCCTGATCCTGATTCTGATTGTTATGAAAATTTTAGGAGTTGTGCAGGATTACTTGGGTGTCTCAACTAGGGTTTCCTAATGGGTAATTAAAATAATAGGCATGACTTTTGATGAGAGTTGTTTACAAAATAGAATAATAAATAATAGTTTTGGGTAAATCACAAAAAGGAAATAAAACGGTGAGAAAAGAGAATGGACCCACTTTGTAACTTTAGGGTTCAACTAGAAAATCTCTTGGTATAAATTTTGGGTATAACTTTTGGGCTATTAAAATATATAATGCACTCGTGTTAAGTATAGTACCCCTAAATCAACCTTGTCCTGAAGTCCCGAGATAGAATCCCAACAACTTAGTCGGGCAGAGCCCTGACATATGTTATGAGGCTCAGATCAATCGGAAAGGGTAGCATTGATCGGGAGTTAAAATACTTAAAACGAAGCAGGCTTTTTAGAGTATTATAAGGTAAATAATAAAAATAAACAGTAGAATTTTAGAGTGAAGTGATATCGTATGAATGAGAACTTCTCAATTTAGTTAACTCCTATTTATAGGATTTCCATGATGGATGGAATTCTTACATGTTTCACATAATGGAACACGTAGCATATGTGTTGTTTACATTTGGTAGTACTATATGTACACACTAGCCTAAGGACCCGTGTATTACACGGGTTGATTAAAGATAATATCGCTTTATTATCGTTGTTTACATAAAATGTTACGAATATATACACGTCTTGAAATGGATCATGTAAAAACTTTTTATTAACCATCAATATGCAGATATCACAATTCGTTGAAAATCTCTTTATATACCACATTAGTTGTTTTATCTGTAGTTTTCCCGTTGTTGTCAAGAATGAGTATTTTGACCCCATTTCTTGTTTTCACCCTAGATAAGGCAACATACAATTGACCATGAGAAAAGACCGGTTGTTTGAGGTACAAACCAACTCTTGAAAGAGACTGACCTTGACTTTTGTTGATCGTCATTGCAAAACATACGGCCAGTGAAAATTGCCTCCTTTGAAAAGCAAAAGGAATCTTTTTTATTAGAAGGGATCAAGTTTAATCGTTTGAATTAAATAAACGTTCAAGTAATAATAAATTAGTAAACTACAATGAGACGAATAATGTAATATCTCGAGATACATGATGATGCAAATTTGTGTAATATTGTGTGTATGGAACATAATAATGTTATTATGATTTTTATGGAACAGTTACACGGAATGTAAGATCGTTTGATGAATGAGTACATGGAGATCACAAGTCACGAAATACTTCTTTGTAAACTACATTTGTCGTTTTATTAGTAGGTTTGCCGTCATTGTCCAAAATCAGAAGTTTAACTCCTTGTCTGGTTTTAACTCTTGATAAAGCAACATACAGCTGACCATGGGTGAAAACTGGTTGCTTCAGATACAGACCAACTCTAGACAGTGATTGTCCCTGACTCTTGTTAATAGTCATTGCGAAACAAACAGCCAACGGAAATTGTCTCCTTTGAAACTCAAAAGGAATTTTTTTATCAGAAGGTATCAAACTAATCCTTGGTATATAAGTGCGTGTGCCTATGTTCCCTCCGGATATTATCTCGGCTTCTATTACACGGTTATACATTTTTTTGACTTGTAGTCGTGTACCATTGCAAAGCCCATTTTGTTGGTCAATGTTACGTAATAGCATCACCGGCACGCCTACTTTTAGTGCTAGCCTATGATTAGGTAAGCCGGATACTTTAAGACCGTTAAGCACATCAGGAGAGTATAGTTTTTGTTGTGTAGCGTTTGGATCTTCAGACTGACAAAGACTATCTGAACTAAGATACTCTCGTTCTTCTCCTGGGAATAGTGACAACAACCGATCATTAATTTCATGCACAACCTCGTTCTTAGGTGCAAGTATAGCCCTCTCACTGAAATAATTCTGATTGTTGAAGTTTTCGAGAATTGAAGGATACACAAAATCAATTAAAGTGGAAATGGGATCCGATGTATCAGTGATTAGAAGGTCGCTTGGTATTTCAATTGACGCTTCTCCATCATTTGGACCACCAACATTTCCCTCACCTATATCCAAAAGCCATTTGGCAAATTGTTTTATTTCTTCAGCGTTGGATGCTGAACTTCCAACTGTTAACCTCATGTTTTTTGTTAATCTCAGCAACTTACATGTATTCCACAGATAAGACGAACTTATTGAGGCATTGACAATCTCTTGTCTTCCACCATTTGGAACAACAGGAAGGATCTGTCTAAAATCGCCTCCTAAAACAATAACCTTCCCTCCAAAGCGGATGTTTGATCTGTTTGAAGTTTCGATATTGAAAATGTCGTTCATTGTTCTATCCAACGCATCGAATGCATGCTTATGGACCATAGGCGCTTCATCCCATATAATCAAGTTTGTTTCGTGTAGTAGTCTAGCAACATCTCCATTCGGTTTTATATGACAAACTGAATCCTCAGTAAGATTCAATGGAATACGAAACCTGGAATGCGCGGTCCTGCCACCAGACAATAACAACGACGCGATGCCACTTGAAGCAACGTTTAATACAATTTGACCTTTTGATCTGATTGCCGCAGATAATGTCTTCCATAAGAAGGTCTTGCCGGTCCCACCATAGCCGTACACAAAAAAAACCCCACCTTTGTTACTCTCAACTGCGTTGATTATTTGTTGGAAAACTGACCGTTGCTCCTCAGTTAGCAAATTAAGTTGATTATTAAATTCAACTTGAAGATTCGTTTGGTCGTAAATACGCTCCTCGTTAATCAAACGATTGTCTGAATCAGACATAGACGCAGTATCTGGGTACGGCATTGTCTCAAATCTTCTGAGTGATGAGTTGTTTCTGGCTAAGAATTTTTCAACTTCACTCAAAACATAGTTTTTAAGTTGGTGATCTGGAATTGATAAATCTGTTAAAAATTTGAAAAAAAAATATATTATCATGTTATGAAATCAAAAAATATTTAATAAACCAAACCATATAGCATAAATGAAACACAAAACCATGTTTTCTTTAAATGAAAATTGTTTTTTTTTTTTATATATAACGCAACCAAAAACAAAAAAAAAGGGATAATAACAACAATTTATTTAAAACAATTACCTGTAAGACGATGATATTTTCTAAGTCTGTAGATAAAGTCGTCTGTCATGTATCTCCATGTGCTTTCCCATACAACCTCAGGTCTGGACAACGTATTTGTTAATAGCAAAGTAGCAAATAAATTACGAAGATACGAAGGGGATCCTGTTTCATTTGCTTCTTTGATTGCCTCAATGTATTCTGCGTCATCGTCCAAAAGACCGAGTGCATAACATGCATCTCTAAATGTATCATATACCTTACCATCAACTGTTTTAATATCATCAAAAGATTTTGGTCCTTTCACTTTGTTAAGAAGAATTCTTAAATAATATGCTTCCCCAAGAGACGGACTTACAGCGTGAATTCTCCCAATTGACTTATGTCTTTGTCTAGGTTCCCAACAACGTTTATCAAGCTTCCATACATACCAACTTGGAAACTGAACATATGTTAGTGTACGGGCCAATGTGTCATTCGGGTCTTTGTTACGTTCCATCCAGGAAAGAAACATTGAAGCTTTGACAGATGGTTTGTTAAGGACTTGATTAATATCCTCGTCGGGTCCAAAAACAACAGGTTGTTTTCCAGGCAGATGGAAAGGCAGCCTCATAACAGAAGGAGTCCTGTAATGCACATCATAGGTGAAGATCCTCCAAGATGCCTCACAAGCCGATATATACCTACAATCATAATATTCTTTGACCTCGTCTTGTTCTAGTTGTTCATTGTTATTATCATGTTGGACAACAGCAACGGTTGCTCTATCAGGGCCTTTATTTATATATTTAAACAAATATTTAATTGATCCGGCTTGATTGCACCACTCAACATTTATATGTGCCTGGTAGCGTTTCAAAAGTTTTTTGTTGTATGGCACAACACTTCTGTTGTCTAAGTCGATTCCATTTTTTACTACATAAGCACCATTATCTCTTCTTTTGTATATTGGGAATCCATTTGAATCCAGTGTAGTATGATCTTGAAAATTCTTTGGAAAACCCTTCGAACACTTATTGTCAACCATACATGGATAACTTAAATTAGCGTTACCACATGGACCATGTGTCACACCCCCAAAATCCACCTGCGGATAACACCCGCTTTGAGGGCGTGACTGACCAGGATCCAGCCACTAATTATACTGACTAATTAAATTGATAACAAAAAGTAATACTTACTAACCATAAGATTAGCAAATATCAAGTTCAGAGTTTAAGGTTTCTAGTTTAAATAGTAATAAGTAGCGGAAGCATAAATAAACAGTTTTAAACAATGTTCATAAGGTAAGCATGATAAATGCCCAACACACGGGCAGACGACCACTACACATCCCAAGCAGCTGCTCCAGTCACTGGCCACCTGCAAAGCATGCAGTAAGGGGTCAACAATAATGCTGAGTGAGTTCACTAGTTGTCCAGTTTTAATTACCAAAAACTCGTTTCACCAGTTAATTTATCCGTTTATACATGCCTTGGGGAGCTACCCCAAAAGTTAGCGACTAAACTGTTTTTCCAATACCGAACACTAGGTAACCGTTTGCGTTTCCGCAGGATGCCCCGATGTCAATGTTCTATCATCATTGACGGATGCCTGAGTACATTAGTTCACGACCGATCCCATACCATGGCACGGTGTGAGGCTGGTAAGACCTAAATAGCGCTATCAACTAATAACCCGTTCGCCTGGCACCGGCGACTAATCGGTATTATGTAGTAGGGACTTGAGTGATAGAGTTGCGTTTAGTGCCGTTGGTTGCATTCCGTATAAACAGTAATTAACTAAAAAGGTTTCCCAATACAAGGGAAGATAAAGTAAGTTTGTTCCCAATAACTAGGGAAGGAAAGTGAATGGTATCCCCTTTACAAGGGGATAGGGTTGTTTTAGTCTCGTGTCCCAAACCACCGGGACGCATGCTTTTAAGTTGTGAACTCACCTTGGGTTGCTCGGTATGATACGTTACTTGGTTAAGTATGTTGGTCACCACGTCCTAACATGGTTACCAAATATGGGTCAAGTCGGGTACAAGTAAACACATATCGAACACTTATGGCAATACACAAAGCAGTCACGTATAACATGCAAATATACAAACAGTTGGGGTATTGGGCCTAAACAGTAACAGTTACACAAGCAGTCCAGTTAACAGATAATCCAACAAGTTCTTTGGCCCAATAACAGCCCAGTCGAGACAAAGGTGACTCGCAACCAAGGTTGCGACTCGCAACCGAGGTCTCGGTTCGTCACGTTTTGATTACGAGTCGCAACCAGAGATTACGACTCGCAACCAGCAGTTCCGACTCGCAACCGGACTCGATACGCGTTGATTACGACTCGCAACCGGGAGGTCTCGACAAATCCTGCTGTGGTCTCGAGTAGCAACCAAAGGTTGCGACTCGCAACCGTGATTACGTGCACATGAATCAGTTTCTAGAACCTGCAAACAGTACTGGCCAATAGAATTGCAATTTCATGAAATCAGATTGTACTATGCCACTAAAACATGTTTTCTTGTCTAACCCTTTTCTAAAATGGATCAAACACACATATTTTGAATATACAAACCATCTTCAAACTGTTCATCACATAATCAAACAATATTCAAACCACATTCATCATTTAAGCACAAAAACCATAAGATCAAAGAACACATATTTAACACAATCTGTTTTGACATAATCGGCATTATTATTCTCGGTTCCTAGTCTAGCATGCTTCATCATAAACCACAACTCGTGAGATCAAGCAAATCATGCATATTATTCGGTCAAAATCTTTCAAACAAGCATCTAACATTAACCGAATAACAAAACTATTTATCACAAAATCGGATTATTTTCATTAAGACACAAGATTCATTTCAAGCAACCACTTTTATCATCAAACAAGCCTTTTATAGCAACAACATCAACAATCAAGCACTATCAAGCATTCAAGAGTTATTCAAAATCAACAAAGCCACAAAACTAACCGGTTGATGAAGGGTATGAAGGGTGGTCTTCCTAGTGCGATGTTGAGTTTGATCCGAGGGCTTGATGTCTCCGATTTGGTTCCGAGTAGGAATAGGATGATGGCGAGTGTTGGTGTTTGTAGGGTTTAGTGAGAGAGATGAGAGGAGAGTGTGAGAGTGTAGTGAGATTTGTAAAAATGGTTAAGGGAGGGGAGGGTTGGTTTATATAGGATCTCGAGTGGGCTAGGGGGGGTTCCGGATTGGGTTACCCGGTCCCAAGGCCCAAACCGGCCTAAGTCTCGAGTCGGGTCTCGGGTTTGGTTGTGGTTTCGGCTCGCTAATATAACTCACATATATATATATATATATATATATATTATACACATTATTGGCACATAACACGAATCAACGATAGATCAATTTTTCATTCAAAACACATATACACGTAAGTTACATCAAAAGGTTTCCCGGGAAAATCCGAAGTGTCACATTATCCCCAAGTTTTAGGAACTTTCGTCCCGAAAGTTAAGGCAGCCACTGTCAAGCTAGTGTGAGTGAAAGCGTTTCAACGGGGTGTCACATCATCCCCCCGTTAGTTTGGAATTTCGTCCCGAAATTCGGTTGTAGCTTCAGTGCTGGGGTTTTCGTTAGGGAATAGCCGGGGATACTTGTGCTTCATCTGATCTTCCTGCTCCCAGGTATACTCTGGGCCACGTCGCGAGTTCCAACGGACTCGTACAAGAGGTATCTGGCTACGTTTGAGGATTTTGATCTCTCGATCCGTGATCTCAATCGGTTCCTCAGTAAAGTGTAGCTGTTCGTCAATAGTCAATTCCTTAAAAGGAATCACAAGTGTTTCATCCGACAAACACTTCTTCAGGTTGGATACGTGAAAAACGTTGTGTACCGCACTCAGTTCTTCAGGCAGGTTCAATCTATAAGCAACCTTACCGATTTTCTCAGTGATTTCGAATGGTCCGATATATCGCGGATTAAGCTTGCCCCGCTTACCAAAGCGGACTACACCCTTCCAGGGTGAGACTTTAAGTAGAACCCGATCACCGACCTGGAATTCCAATGGTTTCCTACGCTTATCAGCGTAGCTCTTCTGACGGTCACGAGCTGCCGCCATGCGTTGTCTGATCTGGGCAATCTTTTCCGTTGTATCTACCACCATCTCTGGGCCCGTGATTTGACTATCACCGATTTCTGCCCAGCAGAGAGGTGACCGGCATTTACGACCGTACAATGCCTCAAAAGGTGCTGCCTGAATACTAGTGTGGTAGCTGTTGTTGTAGGAGAACTCTACTAGCGGTAGATGCTTCTCCCAGTTCTTGCCAAAATCGATCACACACGCCCTAAGCATGTCTTCTAGGGTCTGGATAGTGCGTTCGGACTGTCCATCCGTTTGCGGGTGATATGCGGTGCTCATGTCCAGACGTGAGCCAAAGGATTTGTGCATAGCTTGCCACAATTCCGAAGTAAAACGAGCGTCTCGGTCGGAAATAATTGAGGTTGGCACTCCGTGCCTAGAAACTACTTCCTTCAAGTAAATCTCCGCCAAGGTAGAAAACTTGTCCGTTTCCTTAATAGCCAGAAAGTGCGCGGACTTGGTCAGTCGATCTACTATTACCCAGATAGTATCATTTCCGCGTTGAGACCTAGGTAGCCCTGTAACAAAATCCATGGAAATCTGCGCCCATTTCCATTTCGGGATTTCTGGTTGTTGGAGTAGACCTGCTGGCTTCTGGTATTCTGTCTTGACTCTTGCGCAAGTCAAACATTTGCTGACGTATGCTGCTATGTGGGCCTTCATACCAGGCCACCAATATCTAGCCTTCAAGTCGTGGTACATCTTGTCCGAACCCGGATGTACTGAGTAGCGGGACTTGTGGGCTTCGTCCATCACGAGTTCACGTAAACCTCCAAAGAGTGGAACCCAAATGCGTCCTGTTACATAGTAAGCACCATCTTCTTTCTGTTCTAATTGCTGTCTCGACCCTCGCAGAGACTCAGCCCTGATGTTTTCCGGTTTCAATGCTTCAACTTGAGCATTTCGGATCTGGGTAGGGAGGTTAGACTGGATGGTAAGTTGCAATGCTCGCACGCGCTTCGGTATAGTGTCCTTCCGGCTGAGGGCGTCTGCCACGACATTGGCCTTGCCCGGATGGTACTTGATGGCGCATTCGTAGTCATTCAAGAGTTCGACCCATCGACGCTGTCGCATGTTCAATTCCTTTTGCCTAAAGATATGCTCGAGACTCCTGTGATCGGTGTAAATAGTGCACTTGGTACCGTACAGGTAATGTCTCCATATCTTAAGAGCAAAAACCACTGCTCCCAGTTCCAAGTCATGCGTAGTGTAGTTTCTTTCATGCGTCTTGAGTTGTCGAGAGGCGTAGGCAATAACCTTCTCGCGTTGCATTAATACGCAACCGAGCCCATGGATAGACGCATCGCAGTAAACCACAAAGTCGTCAGTGCCCTCAGGCAACGAGAGAATAGGAGCGCTGCAGAGGTTATCCTTAAGCCTCTGAAAAGCAGATTCCTGTGCTGCATTCCACTTGTAGGCGACGCCTTTCTGAGTGAGAGTCGTGAGGGGTTGTGCAATCTTTGAGAATCCCTGAATGAATCTGCGGTAGTAGCCTGCCAAACCCAAGAATTGGCGAACTTCAGTGGGGGTCTTAGGTGTAGGCCAGTTCTTTATTGATTCGATCTTAGCTGGATCAACATGATTTCCGTTCTTGTTAACTACATGGCCGAGGAAATGGACCTCTCGAAGCCAAAAGTCGCACTTCGAGAACTTGGCGTACAATTGCTCCTTGCGTAAGAGTTCGAGGATAAGGCGTAGGTGTCGTTCATGTTCCTCTTGACTCTTCGAATAAATCAGGATGTCATCGATAAACACAATCACGAATTTATCGAGGTAAGGCTTACATACGCGGTTCATAAGATCCATGAACACTGCCGGCGCGTTGGTCATTCCAAAAGGCATAACGAGGAATTCATAGTGACCATAACGAGTCCTGAATGCAGTCTTAGAGATGTCTTCATTACGAACTCTCAGCTGATGATAGCCTGATCGCAGGTCAATCTTAGAATAGTAGCTCGATCCTTGCAGCTGATCGAATAGGTCGTCGATGCGCGGGAGAGGGTAACGATTCTTGATGGTAACCTTGTTCAACTCACGATAGTCAATGCACATTCGGAATGTGCCATCCTTCTTCTTAACAAAGAGTACTGGTGCTCCCCAGGGTGATGAACTAGGACGGATAAATCCTTTATCCAGTAGTTCTTGTAGTTGCGTGGAGAGTTCCTTCAGTTCTGCAGGGGCTAAACGGTACGGTGCACGAGCTATGGGTGCTGCTCCGGGAGCTAGCTCGATTTGGAATTCGACCTGACGGTGGGGAGGGAGTCCAGGTAGTTCCTCAGGAAATACCTCGGGATAATCACGTACTACAGGAAAATCTTCAATCCTCTTTTCCTTTTCGTGGGTGTTGGTGACAAGTGCTAGGATAGCGGTGTGCCCTTTCTGCAGACACTTCTGGGCTTTTAAAAGCGAGATAATGCCGGTGACTTCTCCACCTTTGTTGCCTTGAACGATGAGGGGTTGACCAGAACGACGAGGTATACGAACTGCTTTCTCTTGACAGAGGATTTCAGCGCGATGTTTGGATAACCAATCCATACCAATGACGACGTCGAAGCTTCCAAGTTTGACAGGGAAAAGATCGATACTAAACGTGTGGCCAGACAATTCTAGCGTGCAGTCGTGGATCACATGCGTGGCCTCGATGTTCTTACCATTAGCTATCTCGACGCTGTGCTTAGAACTTAATAATGCAGGCGAGTGCTTAAGTTTCTTACTAATGCGAAGGGACACATAACTGGCATCGGCACCGGAATCAAATAACACAGAAACATAACGATCATCAAGTAGGAACTTACCCGCCACGACGTTGGGATCGTTCCTTGCTTCTCCAGCTCCAATTACGAAAGCTCTTCCCCTTGCGCCATTCCCAGCATTGTTGTTTTGCTCATTGTTCCCAGCTCCCTGGTTGTTGTTGCGATTCTGATTCAGTTCAGGACAATCCTTACGCATGTGCCCTGTTGCCCCACATTTAAAACATGCCCGGTTGTTTCCCTGCTGCTGTTGCTGTTGGGGTTGTTGCTGATTCTGCCTTGCTGGGAACTGACTCCTACAATCCTTGGCTTCGTGCCCCATCTTGTGGCATCGCTGACACTGACCCTTGTTGCATGCCCCATTGTGGTGCCTGTTACACTTGTTGCACTTAGGGTAGCTTCCCCGGTAGCCACCCTGTTGCTGAGTGCCTTTGTTGTTGTCAGTTTTCCTTTGCTGAGCTGGGGCTTGAGTAGGGTTAGCATCCTTGCCCTGATTTCCATCCCATTTTCGTTTACCATCACTAGAACTTCCCTCCACAGCACTGATCCTTTTGGGCAACCTGCCCTCCTCCACAGCCTGGTTGGTGAGTTTGTGGGCAAGACGAACCACGGGCTGTATAGTAGGGAGGTTAGCCGAGGTTACATGGCTCCTGATTTCCGGGACTAAACCCTTGATGTACAATTCGATCCTTCGGTACATGGGTCGGGACATGTTTGGACATAGAGCAGCATAGTCGTTGGACAGCTTGGTGTAGGTCTCAATCTCTGACCCAACCATCTTGAGTTCATAGTACTCGTCCTCGAGTTTGTGAATGTCATCCCTGTGACAGTACTCTTCCTTGATCATGTCCTTGAAATCTTCCCACGCAGTAGCGTTAGCAGTCTCCAAACCAAGCATTTGAATTTGCGCCTTCCACCATGAAAGTGCGCTTCCCTCAAGAGTACCAGTAGCAAACTTCACCCAATTAGCAGGGGGACACTCGCAGACAGCGAAAACAGCTTCGACTTTCTCGATCCAGTGCAGGAGACCTATGGCACCCTCAGTGCCACTGAACGGAAGAGGCTTGCAATCCATGAAGGTCTTGTAGGTACAAACACGTGGTTGCACAGGCGCAGGCTGACCTGTTGTGAGGAGTGAAGCGAAATAGGTTTAGAGGCGAAAAGACGATGTGGCGGTAGGATCTAAACATCCTAAAACAACGAGCTTACCTATAGGGTGAGCTGCGAAAGCTGCAGCCACCGTGTTGAGCAGGTTAGTGAATTGAGCCTGAGTCATGTTGACGTTTCCCCGTCCGCGTCCACTCATTGTCTTCATAACCAGAAAACATAGTATGAGTGCGGTGTCGTAACATAGCGAGAATAAGATAGAAGAGAGGAGACGCATCTATCTAATCAGGCAGACTAGTACGTATAGTAAAACAGAAAGCATAAGACAATTAAGCAAGTAAATATGGGTCCGAGCTATGAGGTCAGATAAGTCGAGCCTTGTACTTGGAGTGTAGTGTCGTCACGAGTCACGGGTTATAGTCTGGTTTTTCTCAAAAAGATTTTTCCCCCTTTTTAAAACCAAGTTCACTATAACCAATGGCTCTGATACCAATCTGTCACACCCCCAAAATCCACCTGCGGATAACACCCGCTTTGAGGGCGTGACTGACCAGGATCCAGCCACCAATTATACTGACTAATTAAATTGATAACAAAAAGTAATACTTACTAACCATAAGATTAGCAAATATCAAGTTCAGAGTTTAAGGTTTCTAGTTTAAATAGTAATAAGTAGCGGAAGCATAAATAAACAGTTTTAAACAATGTTCATAAGGTAAGCATGATAAATGCCCAACACACGGGCAGACGACCACTACACATCCCAAGCAGCTGCTCCAGTCACTGGCCACCTGCAAAGCATGCAGTAAGGGGTCAACAATAATGCTGAGTGAGTTCACTAGTTGTCCAGTTTTAATTACCAAAAACTCGTTTCACCAGTTAATTTATCCGTTTATACATGCCTTGGGGAGCTACCCCAAAAGTTAGCGACTAAACTGTTTTTCCAATACCGAACACTAGGTAACCGTTTGCGTTTCCGCAGGATGCCCCGATGTCAATGTTCTATCATCATTGACGGATGCCTGAGTACATTAGTTCACGACCGATCCCATACCATGGCACGGTGTGAGGCTGGTAAGACCTAAATAGCGCTATCAACTAATAACCCGTTCGCCTGGCACCGGCGACTAATCGGTATTATGTAGTAGGGACTTGAGTGATAGAGTTGCGTTTAGTGCCGTTGGTTGCATTCCGTATAAACAGTAATTAACTAAAAAGGTTTCCCAATACAAGGGAAGATAAAGTAAGTTTGTTCCCAATAACTAGGGAAGGAAAGTGAATGGTATCCCCTTTACAAGGGGATAGGGTTGTTTTAGTCTCGTGTCCCAAACCACCGGGACGCATGCTTTTAAGTTGTGAACTCACCTTGGGTTGCTCGGTATGATACGTTACTTGGTTAAGTATGTTGGTCACCACGTCCTAACATGGTTACCAAATATGGGTCAAGTCGGGTACAAGTAAACACATATCGAACACTTATGGCAATACACAAAGCAGTCACGTATAACATGCAAATATACAAACAGTTGGGGTATTGGGCCTAAACAGTAACAGTTACACAAGCAGTCCAGTTAACAGATAATCCAACAAGTTCTTTGGCCCAATAACAGCCCAGTCGAGACAAAGGTGACTCGCAACCAAGGTTGCGACTCGCAACCGAGGTCTCGGTTCGTCACGTTTTGATTACGAGTCGCAACCAGAGATTACGACTCGCAACCAGCAGTTCCGACTCGCAACCGGACTCGATACGCGTTGATTACGACTCGCAACCGGGAGGTCTCGACAAATCCTGCTGTGGTCTCGAGTAGCAACCAAAGGTTGCGACTCGCAACCGTGATTACGTGCACATGAATCAGTTTCTAGAACCTGCAAACAGTACTGGCCAATAGAATTGCAATTTCATGAAATCAGATTGTACTATGCCACTAAAACATGTTTTCTTGTCTAACCCTTGTCTAAAATGGATCAAACACACATATTTTGAATATACAAACCATCTTCAAACTGTTCATCACATAATCAAACAATATTCAAACCACATTCATCATTTAAGCACAAAAACCATAAGATCAAAGAACACATATTTAACACAATCTGTTTTGACATAATCGGCATTATTATTCTCGGTTCCTAGTCTAGCATGCTTCATCATAAACCACAACTCGTGAGATCAAGCAAATCATGCATATTATTCGGTCAAAATCTTTCAAACAAGCATCTAACATTAACCGAATAACAAAACTATTTATCACAAAATAGGATTATTTTCATTAAGACACAAGATTCATTTCAAGCAACCACTTTTATCATCAAACAAGCCTTTTATAGCAACAACATCAACAATCAAGCACTATCAAGCATTCAAGAGTTATTCAAAATCAACAAAGCCACAAAACTAACCGGTTGATGAAGGGTATGAAGGGTGGTCTTCCTAGTGCGATGTTGAGTTTGATCCGAGGGCTTGATGTCTCCGATTTGGTTCCGAGTAGGAATAGGATGATGGCGAGTGTTGGTGTTTGTAGGGTTTAGTGAGAGAGATGAGAGGAGAGTGTGAGAGTGTAGTGAGATTTGTAAAAATGGTTAAGGGAGGGGAGGGTTGGTTTATATAGGATCTCGAGTGGGCAAGGGGGGTTTCCGGATTGGGTTACCCGGTCCCAAGGCCCAAACCGGCCTAAGTCTCGAGTCGGGTCTCGGGTTTGGTTGTGGTTTCGGCTCGCTAATATAACTCACATATATATATATATATATATATATATATATATATATATATTATACACATTATTGGCACATAACACGAATCAACGATAGATCAATTTTTCATTCAAAACACATATACACGTAAGTTACATCAAAAGGTTTCCCGGGAAAATCCGAAGTGTCACACCATGAATCATATAGTCTTTCACAAGCGCATATAATTCTGCATCTTCATCTTCATCAGGGATTTCTGCAGTTATAAATGGATCAACATGGTCTACCGTTGGAAGTTTGGATTCATTTTCTAAGAATAAGCATAGGTGGGCATGAGGCAATCCTCTCTTTTGAAACTCGATTGTGTAAACAACTGTATAAAATGAAATCATTAGTAGACTTAAATAAATCTAATATGTATATAAAAAGGAATTTGATAAAATACCTGCTGCAACTTTTCCAAATAGATGGCGTTCTTTAAAATCTTTGCAAATTGAATCCAACTTTATTTTAAACAATCTCGTCAGTATATCGGGCCTATCTTCAGGTTTAAGATTTGTGTCTCTAAGAAACCTTTTTACCTCAGGCCACTTTGGATTGCACGTGATGGTTATAAAAAAATCCGGATAACCAAACCACTTACAGATAGCCATGGCATCTAAATAATTTTGCATCATATATCTAGCGCCACCGGTAAACGAAGAGGGCAAAAAGATTCGTTTTCCAACCTTAGATATGTCTTGCTGGCCCTTATTTCTTAATTCACATAGACTTTCATAGCTATCTGACCTTAGATTCTTTTGTTGAAGTCGTATGTAGTTAAGCCTTTCGCTCTCAATCATAGTATACGCATCAACCAAGAATTGTTGAAAGAGTCTCCTTGAATTTAGAATCAATGAAAACTGATTAATTCTGTCTTGCACACGATATGCAAAAAACTCTCTCATTGTACAATTTGGACGTTTCTTATTGATTACGTCTACGACACCTCGATGAGGGATGTCAATTCTGTAACCATCATCTCCGTAAGGGAATAAAATAGGATATTGAAGTGCAATGTCACAACCCCAAAAATACCACCTAGGGAGTGTCCCTGGTAGGCGTGTGACGTACTGACAATGAGCCACTACTTACATTGAACCCACAAGTTTCAAAATAAATTCTCAAATAATTAATAAAAATCCCATCACAAGTTTATGCAAAAACCAATATGTTCAGCGGAAGCAAATAATAAACCATAATTAACTTGTTCAAAAACTAATGTGTAATAGTAAACAAATAATCATATGAGTCTCTTCAGTCGACCCATGACCACTCCTGCTCCTCCAGACAGCAAGTTTCCAAATCCAAGATACCTAACGACCTGCGAGCATGCAACAAGTGTATCAGACAAAGCTGGCGAGTTCACAGTTTTAGAAAACGTTTGTTACCGGTCGTATGTAAAATAGTTCACTGACAATGCAAGTAATATTGTTAATATCTCAATTCCGAACAAGACGGCTCCTGAAATACATGACTGCCCTTCCCACGTACTCCTATCTAGTACTGGGCCACGACTGGGTCATTAGTTCACATCCGTCCTCTCTAGGAGCGGTGTGAGGGTGCCAAACCTAAGTAGCGCTACTAACTAATACCCGATGAGGGACTTACAAAAGATGATAGGTGAGAATATTAACCAATATACCCGTTTTTACCCAAAGACTTATCCCCCTATGGGATACCCCCTGACTGTCCCCAACCACTGGGACACATGCTCGAATGTAGTGAACTCACCTTAGCTTGCTCGGTATGTTACGTTACGCTACTTGTTTCAAATTGATCAACCAAATCCTAGTGTGGTTACCAATAACAGTTAGTTCCATGTATTCATTATTCACGTATTCATCGCACGCATTACTCAAGTAATAAACAAACCAAGCACATATCATCACGTAAGTCATAACAAGTATCCGGTTCATAGTTACACCACAACTTCATGTTACACCAAATCACATGTCGAATAGTTCGGTTCACATTCAAGTAAACATATAAGTTGTGACAAGAAATCATGCAACGTAATTAGTCAATTACCATGGCGTATTCATCTAGCAAGTATTTGGGCCTCATACGAGTCCATATCTCAACTTCATGTCTTACTAAACAACTTACAACCCAATACACATGTCCTCAAAATGGACGGCCAAATTATCATGCAGAACTCGACTAAAGCCAACCCCTTCCTAAAACTTGTGTGACTGGGCTTCTATGAAAAGAGCTGGACTCGCGGCCCAGACGAGCCCTAGGCCATAATTCACGAAATCAGTTTCATGTTGCCCAATTGCTCAATTCAATTATATAATACATCACGTGATTTACTTGTTCTTGAGGCCCAGTAGGATTGTGATTTGTGTTAGTATTATCAGCCATGCTTTTGAAAAAAATAATTAGTCACCCAACACAATAACATGTGATCTGATGAGATTCATCATTGTATTCAATCAAATAGTATATATGTCATGTGATATGTCAGCCTAAGGTCAAGTGGTCTAATTTACAACACAATCAGCAATTTCCTACTTTTTATAACTACATCATCACATCAGCCAAGAAAAGTCATGACCTATTCCATCACATACATCATATCACAACATTAATTGAGGACTTGACATTGACATATCATAGGAATCATTCACCCATCCCAGTATTCACCATTTTATTAAAACCACATTGATCATCATTATCATCAAAAACTGGCGGCACATGTGCTAGATTGGGGTTTGTGACTCTAATCTTTATTATACACAGTTTCACATGAATCATTATTACAATGAGTCCCTACCATGCATACTAACTAATCGTGAAATCCTTACTTTCAAACAAGGCCACTGTGTCAGTTAACAATTCATGCACTTTTGAACAATTACCTATTTCACTTAACAATCCAAACATTCCATACTAATACCCACCCACATATCAGATCATTATTAAAATACTAACATTCTAACCTACTGATTAGCAACCCTAGTGCACTCATAATTTCATGCCATCATATTCATGAAATCAAACAATCCTACATACACATGCTCATGTAATCGAGGTCTAATGTACACACCAACATGATTATCAAAACAAATCAAACAAGAGAATTCACTAACCCAGTAATTGATCCGCTGAGATAATGTCACGAGAGGGGGTTTCCTTGACCACTGCCGTCACACTTAAAGGGGTTTTAGGGTTTGTTTTTACTTTGAGTTCTCACTCACGTAACATGTTATTATATGGATAAGGGGTTTGGCCCGGTTACACCTTCTAGTCATAAAAATAGGTTGGGCCGATTGCAATGGGTAATCAAAACCACATGTTGGGCCGGTGATGGTTTGCCAGTCAAACTCTGACTTGGGCCGATTGCGTTTTCTAAACAAAGCAATGTTTTGGGCCGGTGCTACACAACAACACGGATCAGTATTTGGGCCAAGTCCAACAATTTATTAACTGACGTTACATGTTATGTTTGGGTCGAGTTCAATCAAATATGTTACATGTGATGTTCCTTAATGATGCTTTTACACGCACAGTGCACAACTACCAAATATGTTAGCACGTTTAACCGAGTCACGGGTCGAATAGATAAACTAAAACAAGAACGGGGGAAGTCACAAAACCGAAGGTACTAACCTTGAAACCGTGAGTTGTCACATCATCCCCAACTTTAAAGAAATTTCGTCCCGAAATTTGACAAGTAGGTACGAAAGAGTGAAGTGGTAAATCAAGATTGTTGCGGATTTTCCTTAGGTGCCACATCATCCCCAACTTGAAGAGGAATTTCGTCCCGAAATTTACCAGCTTTACTAGGTTTAGACTTGTCATTAGGAAAAATTTGAGGATACTTGAGCGTCATCTGATCCTCAGGCTCCCACATGAACTCCGGTCCACGTCGTGAGTTCCAACGAACTCTAACAATCGTGATACGACTATGCTTACGCACCTTGACCTCTCGGTCCATGATCTCGATAGGTTCCTTGACAAATTGCAACTTGTCGTCAATCTTCAACTCTTGAAATGGCACAACCAGTGTCTCATCAGATAGACACTTCTTCAACTGCGAAACGTGAAAGACATCGCGAACATTACCCAACTCAGCAGGCAACTCAAGTTTGTAAGCGACTTTACCGATCCGCTCCAGGATTTTGAATGGCCCAACGTAACGTGGATTAAGCTTGCCATGTTTTCCAACCGCACCACACCCTCCCAGGGTGAGACTTTAAACATGATACAATCACCTACAGCGAACCCCCAGTGTTTCCTAAGATTATCAACTTTCCTGACGGCCATGCGCTGCCGCCAACAATTTTCGATCTAAATAAGCTTCCCGATAGTTCCGAGTACAAGTCCTCGACATTATCGTCCATGCAATGCCTCAACCAGGGTTGTCTAAATTCTAGAATGGTAACTGCTACGGTAAAACTCAGCCAAAGGTACGTGTCCTTCTATTTCTTACTGAAGTCCACCACACACATGCTCGCAGCATGCCTTCGAGGGTCTGGATGGTTTGTTTACTCTGGCCATTGGCCCTATGGAAACAGGTAACGCTCATGTCTAGATGCGAGCTAAGGGTGTTCTGTATTGCCTGCTACGAATCGAGGGTAGATCAAAATCAGAGGTATCAGGAGTTGGCACCCCGTGCCTAGAAACCGCCTCTATGAGAGGAATATTCAAAAAAAAATGGTAAAGTAGTCAGTTTCCTTGATTTCCGTGAAGTGTGCTTGTTACGTGAGATAATCAACGACCATCCAGGTGATATTGTTTCCGTTCCGAGTTGTAAGTAGACTAGCGATAGAATCCATGTCAGTCTGTTTCCATTTCCATGCGGGTATTGCTAGTTGCTGATAATTCACCTTAACTTTCCCACAAGTCAACCACCATTTACATACATAGCTAGGTGGGCCTTCATGCCCGATCACCCATGCAAGATTTACAGATCCTATTATCTCTCATCAAAACCCAGACGACTGGAATACGCGGCCGGTGTGCTTTGCTCAACACAAATTCCCTAAAGTTGTCGTATAAGAAGATCCACGTTCGTTCCATGAGATAGCGAATATCGTCCGACCTGCTTGCCCGCATGGGTTTAACTTGCAATTTCTCTCCCTTTAGTTTTCCAATTTGAATAAAGCGAGTCTGGTCAGGTATGTTAAAGTCGATAGCGAGTCGCAAAGCTCGTGCACGTCCAGGTTTCACGGCCGTATTCGTTCAAGAGTTCCATCCAACGATGTTATTGCATGCTTTAGGTCCTTTCGAAACAACGATACACGGGAGACCCTTGTGATCGGGCTAAGTAATGTATTTGGTACCACCCAAGTAGTGCCTCCAGCTCAAATCCGAGATCATAGCTTCCATCCCAGGCTGTGAGTCACGCAATTCTTCCTGCTAATCTACCACGTAAGCCATCGCCCTCTCATGTTGCATCGGTGTGTAATTGAGACTCTGACTCGGACCATCATGGTATACCGCCAGATCATCAGCACCCTCGGATAGAAGTGATGCTCAGTGCGTTGCAGGGTTGGGTTTCAAAAGCTGAAAAGACGTCCTCCTGTTTCGTCTCCCAAGAGTTCACAGCACTCTGTTGTGCTAAAGAGATTGAAGCTGCGAAAACCTCGAGAGTCCTGTGATGAATCTACGATAGCAACTTGCTGGACCAAGAAATTACTATGTCCCCGATGGGCTATTCGGTGCCCGATCAATATCTGATGGAAGGTTCTTTAGCGGGATCTGCATGTATTTCCACTCCATCGAGTTCGCGACTAAGCAAGCGTACCTCCCCAATCCTGAAGTCACACTTAGGTAAACTTCGCGTGGAGTTGCTCCTCCCCCAGGGTTCTATAATAAGCTACAAATGCCATCCATGACGTTCCTTTCTCTTGGAAATGATCCAAAACGTCATCAATAAACACGGCTGATTCATGTGGTCCATAAAGCTGTTGTTGTGTTGATTAACTCAATGGTCATGGTGAAAAAAGTCGCAATGGCCGTATTGTGTTTGATATGCCGTTTCAGGAACATTCTCCTCTTGGTCTTCCGTCACACATGGTCGAGGCAAACAGTTCTCGCTTGTCACCTTGCTGAGTTCTAGATAATCAGTACACATACGAAAAGACGTCATCTTCCCGAATATAGCTGGGGCTCCCCAAAACGAACAAAAACTATGTCCAATAAAACTCCTGTGCAACAGCTCCTGTAGATAGTCCTTGCAACCCTCCTGGTGCAAGACGGCATGTAGGACGAGTAATCAGGGATGCCCCTATCGTGAAATCAAATTGAGATTCTGCCTAACAGTGGTGGAAGTAAATCTGTAAGCTCCTCGGGTAGCACACTGAGAGGAATCACGAATAATTGGTGGATTCTCGATCATCTTTTCCTTAGCCTCAACCTCGGTAACGGTTGCTAACATGGCGGGGTGATCCCTCCGTAGACACTTCTAGGCCTTCATAGCTGGTATGGCGCTAACCTTTGCACCACTCTGTCCCTTTAGAACAAATAACAATTCTCCACACAAAATTTTCTCCTCACAAGGTGTGTCTGCGCGATTTCCGAATACCCAATCCACACTAACTACTGCATTGTAACCATCAGGGGTAGTAGAAGGAAGGTCGATGTAAAACACCTGTCCCCCAAGGTCTAGTTTGCATCCTAGTGAACATATAAGGCTTCAATTGACTTGCATCAGCCGACTCCACAACAGGTTCGGTTTCAAGAAGCATCAGGGTTAAACAGAACAGAGACGAAGCGAATAGCTACCCATCCAAGCTATCGTGTTGCTATTACGCCTGGTATAGCCTATGCCAATGCTAAATGTCCTTCCATGAGCTTCATTTCCAGTGTTGTTTTTGTTACGAGAATTTCCAGTACTGCCGTCGTTCCCTGGGTTGTTGTCACCTTGACTTAACACAGTCAATCCTTGTCGAGGTCACCTTTGTTTCCAACTGTAAGCTACGATCACGAGTACCTTGATGTTGCCGCGACTGTTGCCTCTAATATCGTTGCCTGTAATGGTGCCCTGCGTCCTTTCACCAACAAGGTCCATCTTTTCACATTCCGTGCCACGTCCTAAGGCACTACTCATGGTGCGGGCGGTTACACAGTACGCTCAACAGTCAATCGTCATCGATTTTGTCCCGATTGGTTCATAAGAGTCGACTCCCTTGAGTCGCTGGCTGGGGTTAGGGTTCGATTGGAGTAAAATCGTTGTTCGTTGCTGGTAACTAGGGTCGTTCAAATGCTGAAGTCGGTAAGGTACTACGTTTACCCTTTTGTCCATCGTTTTTGCAAGTTGACTGAGTAATACACGGTGTGTCGCGAGAGTGTTGTAGAAGTGATCACACTTCGGGATCTAAGGCGTCAACACGCTAAGTTCCAGCAAGCAAAGATAAGTGAGGAAGGTATAGTCCAATCATTTGACGCTGAGCCATCCAACTCAGGGACGCTCGTACTAGCACCTAACATTCTACACAGTTCGCTAAACGTTCAGATGTGTGATCACGTGATACTCGATAGCATTGAGATTCGTAAGGATTTAGAAAGGGGTGAAAAGATCATGCTGAAGTAGGAGACAATCACTGCTATGACTCCTATAGACTGCTGAGTTCTATAATAACATCAATTAACATAGTGGAGCCCTTCTCACACTCGTTAAGCCTCACTGGGACTCACATGCACCCCACATTATTATTATGTGTGCACCCATAATAATAAGGCAATTTGCATGCTTATCTCAGTGCCTCTTAACTCGCGCTAAAAGGTCCCCCGAATTTGAGCAATAAAACAGATGACGCCACAACTTAGATCAGGAAAGTTCAAGAAGAGTCGCACTCTTAAAACACGTAACATGGGTTGGTAACATAGAAGTTCATATTGCAGTGCTAAATGTGCATTCACGTGTGATGTTATTCGTAAGCAAACACTAGATATACTATGCATTAGTAAACGAGAAACGAACCTTGCAGTCTGGAGCTGAGTGTCATGGTCGATTTCGGATCTGTTCGGTTATAGTCTGGTTTTATAAAAACGTTTTAAAACCAAGTTCACTATAACCAGTGGCTCTGATACCAAACTGTCACAACCCCAAAAATACCACCTAGGGAGTGTCCCTGGTAGGCGTGTGACGTACTGACAATGAGCCACTACTTACATTGAACCCACAAGTTTCAAAATAAATTCTCATATAATTAATAAAAATCCCATCACAAGTTTATGCAAAAACCAATATGTTCAGCGGAAGCAAATAATAAACCATAATTAACTTGTTCAAAAACTAATGTGTAATAGTAAACAAATAATCACATGAGTCTCTTCAGTCGACCCATGACCACTCCTGCTCCTCCAGACAGCAAGTTTCCAAATCCAAGATACCTAACGACCTGCGAGCATGCAACAAGTGTATCAGACAAAGCTGGCGAGTTCACAGTTTTAGAAAACGTTTGTTACCGGTCGTATGTAAAACAGTTCACTGACAATGCAAGTAATATTGTTAATATCTCAATTCCGAACAAGACGGCTCCTGAAATACATGACTGCCCTTCCCACGTACTCCTATCTAGTACTGGGCCACGACTGGGTCATTAGTTCACATCCGTCCTCTCTAGGAGCGGTGTGAGGGTGCCAAACCTAAGTAGCGCTACTAACTAATACCCGATGAGGGACTTACAAAAGATGATAGGTGAGAATATTAACCAATATACCCGTTTTTACCCAAAGACTTATCCCCCTATGGGATACCCCCTGACTGTCCCCAACCACTGGGACACATGCTCGAATGTAGTGAACTCACCTTAGCTTGCTCGGTATGTTACGTTACGCTACTTGTTCCAAATTGATCAACCAAATCCTAGTGTGGTTACCAATAACAGTTAGTTCCATGTATTCATTATTCACGTATTCATCGCACGCATTACTCAAGTAATAAACAAACCAAGCACATATCATCACGTAAGTCATAACAAGTATCCGGTTCATAGTTACACCACAACTTCATGTTACACCAAATCACATGTCGAATAGTTCGGTTCACATTCAAGTAAACATATAAGTTGTGACAAGAAATCATGCAACGTAATTAGTCAATTACCATGGCGTATTCATCTAGCAAGTATTTGGGCCTCATACGAGTCTATATCTCAACTTCATGTCTTACTAAACAACTTACAACCCAATACACATGTCCTCAAAATGGACGGCCAAATTATCATGCAGAACTCGACTAAAGCCAACCCCTTCCTAAAACTTGTGTGACTGGGCTTCTATGAAAAGAGCTGGACTCGCGGCCCAGACGAGCCCTAGGCCATAATTCACGAAATCAGTTTCATGTTGCCCAATTGCTCAATTCAATTATATAATACATCACGTGATTTACTTGTTCTTGAGGCCCAGTAGGATTGTGATTTGTGTTAGTATTATCAGCCATGCTTTTGAAAAAAATAATTAGTCACCCAACACAATAACATGTGATCTGATGAGATTCATCATTGTATTCAATCAAATAGTATATATGTCATGTGATATGTCAGCCTAAGGTCAAGTGGTCTAATTTACAACACAATCAGCAATTTCCTACTTTTTATAACTACATCATCACATCAGCCAAGAAAAGTCATGACCTATTCCATCACATACATCATATCACAACATTAATTGAGGACTTGACATTGACATATCATAGGAATCATTCACCCATCCCAGTATTCACCATTTTATTAAAACCACATTGATCATCATTATCATCAAAAACTGGCGGCACATGTGCTAGATTGGGGTTTGTGACTCTAATCTTTATTATACACAGTTTCACATGAATCATTATTACAATGAGTCCCTACCATGCATACTAACTAATCGTGAAATCCTTACTTTCAAACAAGGCCACTGTGTCAGTTAACAATTCATGCACTTTTGAACAATTACCTATTTCACTTAACAATCCAAACATTCCATACTAATACCCACCCACATATCAGATCATTATTAAAATACTAACATTCTAACCTACTGATTAGCAACCCTAGTGCACTCATAATTTCATGCCATCATATTCATGAAATCAAACAATCCTACATACACATGCTCATGTAATCGAGGTCTAATGTACACACCAACATGATTATCAAAACAAATCAAACAAGAGAATTCACTAACCCAGTAATTGATCCGCTGAGATAATGTCACGAGAGGGGGTTTCCTTGACCACTGCCGTCACACTTAAAGGGGTTTTAGGGTTTGTTTTTACTTTGAGTTCTCACTCACGTAACATGTTATTATATGGATAAGGGGTTTGGCCCGGTTACACTTTCTAGTCATAAAAATAGGTTGGGCCGATTGCAATGGGTAATCAAAACCACATGTTGGGCCGGTGATGGTTTGCCAGTCAAACTCTGACTTGGGCCGATTGCGTTTTCTAAACAAAGCAATGTTTTGGGCCGGTGCTACACAACAACACGGATCAGTATTTGGGCCAAGTCCAACAATTTATTAACTGACGTTACATGTTATGTTTGGGTCGAGTTCAATCAAATATGTTACATGTGATGTTCCTTATTGATGCTTTTACACGCACAGTGCACAACTACCAAATATGTTAGCACGTTTAACCGAGTCACGGGTCGAATAGATAAACTAAAACAAGAACGGGGGAAGTCACAAAACCGAAGGTACTAACCTTGAAACCGTGAGTTGTCACATGCAAGGTATGAAGGATGCAATTCACTAATTCTTTTCAAAGTACCTGTCTGCGTTTCAATAACTATATCTCTATTGTTGATTGTGTTTGCAATATCCCCCACAATTAGAGCAGCAACTTCACCACAAGTTGGTAAATTATACGTTCGTCCATCCTTTTCTCTAATACCAATCAGACGAAGCTTCAGATTAAGATCAGGGTTTTCATGAAAACAATCTCTAACCATCCTATAAGCTTTTACCAACTGGTTTTCTGAATCTAAAACACATTTTATATGTTCAATCAGTTTACTATCAAGTTCAGCGACACTCGCGGATGATGAATCCTTGGAACGACTGATTAAAAAAATAGCGGAGTGTCAACAAATATCAATATTAATAAAAAATATATTATAGAAAGATTTGATGGGAATAAAAATTATACTTTATTATATTTACCTAAAAACGGATTGTCTG
Organism: Helianthus annuus; assembly: GCF_002127325.2. Taxonomy (NCBI): domain Eukaryota; kingdom Viridiplantae; phylum Streptophyta; class Magnoliopsida; order Asterales; family Asteraceae; genus Helianthus; species Helianthus annuus. The sequence goes on along the minus strand of NC_035437.2, from coordinate 149,382,291 downwards.
TTGGAAAGTTCGTTGTCAGTATCGAAAATGTAGAGCTGGCAAAATTTTGGTTGATCTCCGTCTTCCGGAAGCAGGCTTCCAGTGCTGTGGTAGTTCTCTCCACTAATTCTGTAGCAAAATGGTCTGTTACCTCTGTTGACAGTGTGATCAACCTTACCACCCATTGACGTGAAAGCAAACATGGAGTTATACCGTCGAATATTATTCAAAAAATGTTTGCTTTCTTTATCCTTATACGTAAAAAGTTTCTTATAACTTGGAACAGCATCTTTATAATCTGGTAGCTCTACTTTGCCATAACCACAACATAAGAAATAGCATATTCTTCCTTTCTCTTTTCTTCCCCTTCCTTTTTCAGCATCCCATAATTTAGCATTGCATATTTCACAGGTAATACATTGGTCACCATGATCAAAATAATCTGTAATGTTAGTTGAACAAAAAAAGAATATTACTTTACGAAGTATAAGTTTGTATAAAAAAATATATACTATTTACTTAATTAAATAAATAAAATAATTGATCTTATACCTGTTGAAACTCCTTTGTAAATTGCATCATCTGTAGTTTCCTCTGTCGTCAAGTCGATCATTGGTATAGGAGTAGTAACTCGTGGTTTACTTAATAACTTACGTTTTCCAGACGACATCCTCTGTAAAGAAGAACTTTGTAGAATAGTAGGTATGTTGCTAGAATTTGTGATGTTTGAAGATAGAGAAAAACGACGGATGTTTATTGGTGTAGTCATGTTGTTTGTAAGACAACTAACATTACCTAAATAACATAATATACTCAAACTTATTAACTTTTATAAACATATATACCGTTTTTTAAATTAAATTTGAATTATTTGCTAAATATAATTATTACTTGTAGGTACAACCGACGTTGTAGGAGTAACGTTGTGGGTGTTGGAAGATATCAATGTTAATTCACAAGAAGATGATAAAGTATTGGAAGGGTGTAATTTTCGTCGTTGAAGACTTGTAGATCTTTTACTGTCTAAATATAACTTCCTTAACCTCCGTCTCTCTTTGCAGTGATTTTGAAGAAGTCTCGGGCCAAAAACTGTAGTTTTATAATAAAAAATATATAATTCACATATAAACATTATCCACTAAAGAAATTAATTTTTTTTTAATAATATCGTACTTCAAACATTTATTAAAGTTTTACCTCCATATCCAATGGACGCCTCTGTTGTAACATTGACCATGTCATGCGGAATGGATGAAGAAGCAGAGGTAGATGCTATAACATGTATAGATTGTGATGTACCTATTTGCGTTCCATAACGTTTACCATTGATGTATAATTTTCTAACTTTACGCCTCTCCTTACTCTCATCTTGAGTAAGTTTAGGGATGAAAACTTGCAAACAATCATTGAATATAAAACACATATAAGGTACATGAAATATAATGATAAGGTTAAAATTGAAAATGTGCATACTCTGAATATAAAAACTTAAATAATACCGTTTGAAATGTTGCCCAATGGTGTTCGTTGCTGGACATCTGGGATAATAGTAAATACAGTATTTTAAAAACAATACATGTGTATACATACAATTTGATGTATAATTTCAAATAAAGTATTCTAAAATAGGAAACTGTTATGTGTAATACAATGGCATGTTTTTTGACATAGGAGTAACATAAAGGAAGTTGTATTGCAGTTTGGTAGAACATTACACTTTGCAGTAGTTTGAACGACGACATAATAAATGGATTGGGAATGGACCAAAAATGATACGTTTATTTCTTTCCGGCCATGAAAATGGTTTTGAAGTTCTTAAATTTCATATTTATTAGTAACATTTATAATGTATAGTGAATAAGTATATTTAAAAATAATTTCGTTGTTGCATATTTTTTTTTTAAAATATGTTATAGTTATTATTTTTATTAAAAAGTTCAACCGGTTTTATGTTTATAATTTGATTACATTAAGTAATCAAATAGTTTTATAGTTTTATTAGTATATAAAAGTAATCATCTACTTGTCAAATCATAAATCAGATATTTTGTAGCTAACAATGATTATCTCTTTCCCTATTGTTGCCCCTACATATGACAACAGTTTCCATACGAATACAAAGTTTAACAGTCGATCGGCATTCACATAATCATCGTCGAAAAGAGAAATCAACAAAAGGTACGATTCAAACTAATGTTTCTCACATAACCTAGAGGTTTACTTGAATCAGTGTTAGGGATTTGCAATATAAATTTGACGATTTTTCATAAACCGATTTGTTCTTTGATAGACAACATATAGCTTTTAACGGCAATATCTTCGTCGTTTCATCATGTTATATAGATTTGCGTTTTGGCTGAGCGAAAATAAATGCTTTGTCATCTTAATCTGCCGTTATTGTTTCAGGATTTGGTTTCGTTTTGTTTGTTTTATCGGTTAGGTCCGTTTAGGGTTTCGATTTGATAATGATTGTCGTTGGGGCATTATTATTATTATTGATTGATTCTTTTCTGAACATCTATTATTGTTTGTTTTAGTTTTTTTGGTCAGGATCATTGTTCATATGTATATCAGTTTGGAATAAGTGTTACACACAAATGTTTTTAAATTTGGGGGTTTTTCCAAAATCGATATGTTCTATGATAATCAACATCTAATATTTACTGTTATAATTGTATGTAGTCAATGGCGCGTTCCTCAGCTGAAAGTAAGAAACACAACAAAGAAACGGAAGTGATAATGCTAACAGATTCGGAGTCAGACGAATCTTTCACTTCCGAAGAGATCGACTGGGACGCACCAGAACCAAATCTCATTTTCATGCCCTCCTCCTGTACACGTTTTGTAAGTATTTATATTGATGATTTGTGTAGTAAGTTAACTGTTGTTGTTATATGGTGTCCTTAGTGCATTTATCATTACCGTATGGATACTTGTTTGGCATTTTTTAGCGGATACCAGTAAAGGTTGCAAGAGCCATGGGAATTGATCGCTGCGGAAAGGTGACCATTAAAAACATGCGTGGTGTGGAAACAAATCTGAACGTCACGGGTGAACCAAAAAGAGCAAAAAAGAAAAATCGGTTTAGTGTATTGGGATGGCCAGCATGGGTTCGTGAAAACAACATCAAGATGGGTTATCTTTGCGTTTTAGAGTGGTATGAGGACATGCCGACACTCTTTGTTAGGGATGTAATCGAAGAATAATGGGGTTAGTAACATAGATCAAAACCGTTCAACCATTGTATATGGTAATTTTGTCTAACTAACGGTTTTGGCAATAAGTATATAGGTGTGTAGGACTGGTTTTTTAGGAAGTTGTTTAACTGTTTTGTTTATGTTAGCTGTTGGAACAGAAGTTGATACCATTTTGGCCTATGTTATATGTTTAAATATTGTGCTACATGTATCCTGTTGGAATGCTACTTTAAATATAATGGTCCTCTAGCTAGTACAACATCAATATTTGATATTATCAAGTTGTTAGAGACAAAAGGTTTTGCTATTTAAATGTTTACGACGCAATCGTGGTCACATTATCTTCATCAATGCATCTAACTTTAAAACTATTACTTGATGGTACGTTCCTTTCATAATAATAATTACTTTTCAACTATTACCTGAAGATACATTCCTGAAAGCGTTAGAATGTCTTTGTAGAGACCGATTTTTCCGAGAATCCAAATAGATTTTTCGTTGTCTTCTCCTCTCTTTGGCTTCCTTATTCGTATCAGGATTGCGAACTAAAAACAAAATTAAAATTACATTTTAGAAAGTATGAATATAAAGGAAACTACTATACCAACATATTAAAGGATTATGCATATATGTGTGAATTATATGTATACCATTAGTTATGTCTGAAAATGGAATCCTTGACATGCAAGCTGCAACGTCAATAATAAAAGCATACAAAAAATAGTATATGTAAATTGTTTGAGCCATGTATCTACCTAATAATCAGTAAACTTAAAGATATTCAAAATGCTACCCCTTGAATTGTTTGTATTGCAAGGTTGATTGACGAAAGACGAAGACTCAATCTTTGACCTTTTCGATGTGAGTATAACTGTAAATAGGTTCATGAAAAATTAAGGAACATGATCGCGAAATTGATACTTTATTTTGATAAATCAATGAAATGGCACTTACGGTTTGCAATGTTCTCGTTCTGTACATCTTTTAATGAAGAAGACACGTTTTCATTTTTCGATCTTTTTGACATCACCGGAAATGTGATTCAGGTTAGCGCAATAAGAAGAAGAAGATACAATTGTAAAATGTATAAGCCTGAAGTAAACCAACAAACTATAGGGTTACATAGAATACGAAATAGTAGTTTTCGTTCAATATAAATAGTGGTTTACATATTTATGGAATCAATTTAATACGAAATCAAGTTAAATTGCAAAAAAATTTCTTGATTTATGTTTGATTAGTTATTCCAAATTTAAAATTACCTATAGTTTGACCTTTCCAAGAATAGTTTTTGTATTTTTGGTATGCTTTGAATTACAATAATCAATTACAGTATATTGATTATATCATAAATATTAAACGAAAGTATGAAATCAACTGTCAATTGAAAATTTGACAATTGACTCCTAACTAATATATTTAACAGTATAGCATTCTGGAATATCGTTATACATTTCTAGTTATAGAATCAAACATAAAGTTAAACACTAAACATATACACAAAAGTTAGTTAACATACAAAAGTCCACAACAGAAATAAGTGCATACGGTTACATGTTCAAAGGATAGTTACCAAAACAAAGACCCAACAGTTGTTGTAAAGACAGTTAATGAAAGTTCGTTGCACTTTTGCTTAGACATGTCGGACATTTTTTAAGATAACGGTTTTCTTTGAAGTCACATAAGTGAAATCAAGCATGTCGCCGTCATTCAAGTTATTCTCGGCCATAAACACAGGCCAGTCGATGACTGAATAGCGTAAAGCTTTTCCGTTCCTTTCCGGTTTGACTTCGTAAGTAGTAACTTGGCCCTGCATGTTTTCAATGTTCAGAGTATGAAGCTTCTTTGTAAAACCAGCGCGCTTTGAAACCCCGACCGGAAGACGCTGCACGTAAAAACGTTTATTTACCAGTTTAAATCTTAAATATCCAATACTAAGGATAAAAATGTAAATGTAAATATTTATTTAGCAAAAATTTTACCAGCCTGTATTCTCCTTTACGTGTAAAGTTCAAAACTCCCGGATCTTCAGGAATAGTGTTTTGTGCGCAATTGTCTCCATCTAAACGCTTCTTATACTTGGAACTACCAACCGACTTTATATTTTCCTTTGCCTTTATGATTGAAAAAATGATATCTTTAAAACGATACCATATGGTTGTTAACAAAATAATATTATTTGTATGAATCTAAAAACTTACATCTTCTGTGAGAGTTTGAGATCCTTGAGATATAAATCCCATGGAAGTACATTCAACGTCATGATGTTTAACCTTCCTTGTATTTCCAATTTGATCCATGGTGATAGTATCTTTTTCCGGAACACAATTATCCTGTTAAAAAGCCACATTTTACATTACAATAGAAAATGCACATTTCTTAATTCACATAAAAAAGATACGATTACCTTGGGGACATTTGGTTCTTCATTTGAATAAAAGAAGCCATAATCTTTACGTAAGGCCTAAAAATGAAAATATGCAAAATAATAACTCCCATATAACCAATAATCAGAAATGTGTTTATAGATATTAGTAGTGTACCTCGTCTACTTTCTGAACGAACTGATCACGAGATATTTCAAGAACCTCATCATCGGAATTGTCTCCCATTATTAACCCAACCAGCAACTGAACTGAAATAGAGTTAAGTGAAAATGATAATTATAAAAATTTATTAAATATAAATATAGATTTATCATAAATCAATATTTCACCCAACAACATATATACATTCAATGATGCAGTTTTTGGAAAACATATACTACAAAAATAGATATATTTTTTTAATAAATACATTTCAAACAATGTAAGATCAATATCAACAACAAATACATCAGTAATTCACAAAAATTGTATAAAATATCTTAAACGATCTATATATTACATATATAAGGACCGTAAAACAATAATATAAGACTGAATAAAAAAAACAAAGTATGAAAACATTCATTCTAGTCTAAGATATAAAATAAACAAACTGAATACTACCTAGATGATAGTAATCATGACATAAAAGATCCAACTTAAAGGTAAAAGATAGTTTCGACAAAAGGTTCACTACACTTTAAACATGTAGTTAACAGCCATTTGTTTTTTATTAGAAAACTTAAAAAAACTAACTTTACAATTAATAGTCAAACCATGAAATCCTCAAATGAAACAATAATCTCAGGCTATTCGTGATCAAAATCCATTAATAAGATTCTGTACAAAGTCTAATAAAAACTTTATGGATACCGACTCAATCCTTATGAATGCAATACCAAACAAACGTCAAAACTGTAAAAAAAAAAAAAAGATAAAAAAAAACATAGATTCATAAACACTTTTTTTAGATTCTGAAAGATCAATATGATGACATGCAAACATTTAAAATAATAATCGGTATAAAGTTTTAATAATAACTAAAATAAAAAACATCAAAAAGGTTTCAAAATCAGCAGATCCTTGTCTAAGATTCAAGACATAGAACAAACATTCATCTCCTGTAAAACAACAGTATACCTAAACATTCATCAGATTTATACATGAACATTAATCGGCAAACAAACCCTAAAATACAACTTCATGAAAATATATAAAACACACTCTGTAGATAATGCTTTGAGTTTACAGTACAATCAAAAGTAAAACATCAAAACAAACACATTATGTAGCAAATAACGATTCGTAGACTAAGATATAAGATCTCGAAACACCAAACAGAGAAAGACTCAGACTTTTACACAAACTTGATGAAAAAACAAAATCAAAATAAAGTAAATAGAAAATATTGAGAATTACCGATGAAGAGTGGTATGAAGATCCTATGAAGAAGATGAAGATCAATAGGGTTTATTGGTTTGTGTGAAGGTTAATGGTGTAGAAACATACATCTTTGAAAGGAACGAATAGGTTGATTAGTGACAACACAATCTCATATACGGTTGAGTGTATATATTTTTATAAATAAATGGAAAATGTAAAAGTTGATTGTTTAGATAGTATAGGTGATATGATGGATTTATCTTACCAATGTATATCATTTCTTTGGAAAGATGATAACAATAT